>NC_139404.1:6200121-7610954 GCF_905368555.1 Meleagris gallopavo
AAGCCATTTTGTGGTCCTTTCAATTTCAAGGTGTTTTTGCTGAAAATAAATTACAGTATGTTAATCTTCTCAAAATGAACACATTTTAAATTATTAATTTAACGTATTTCTAAAAACATAAAGAAAAAAAATTAAGTGTGACATTTATAGAAGTTTCTTCTCTATACATTTTTTTTGCAAATACAAAAATCATTTTGATTTGTTTTCATACTGAGTGATTTTTCAGGCAAATAATTTCTGCTGCAAACGCCGATTCTGCAGTGCTGGCTGTCCTTAACCAGACTTACCCAAGACACAATTAGCTACTGCTTTCCAGCAGCCATACAAACCATCCCTTCATAAAGGCACAAATTAAAAATGCAGTACATACCCTGACAGAAACAAACTAGCATACTTCAGGTGATGCAGCAAACCAGAATACATTGACCTCAATAACAATTCATAAGCTTTAAATAAAGGACATGCAAGAACAAGTATGGCAGCAAAAATGGGACTATTTCTGGACCTGAAAAGTGATAAAGTTTTGCTATAATTCGCTGTTGGAGAAGTTACTGACAAAAATATTTCAGCAACAAGGGGATAAAATAAGAAATCAAAAAAATACTGTCTTTTCAAAATAAGCAGTTGAAGTAGAATAACACAATAAATGTTATTTTCACACTTCTATGTTCCATATGGCTTAAGAAACACAGGACAATGCCATAATCTTAAAGATAGCTACACTTGCCATCAACTTCTTGAATATGGGAATCAAGCAAGCACTTGCAGTTATTCATTTGTGTCCCTAAATTCCTGGCATTTCAGCTTTTCACAGTCAAAAAACTGCTCCTTCCTTAGCTCTGATGATAACAAGATTCACAAAGTGGCACTTTTACAGCCACGTTTTACAGGTTGTAAAGTAGGTTTTGTATCTCTGATTATCCTAGAAAGAGGGAGGAGGGGTGTTTGGGCTTTGTGTTTTTGTTTTCATAATGCTTTGCAGCTGAGGATCAACACTGAAAAAGCTGGAGCAAAAAGCTTATCTGTGTCCAGTGCTTTCTCTTCAAACATGAACACAAGCAAATATTCAGATTTTTCATAAAGGCCAATCCCTCTACTTCCCACTTCAAATTCAGAAGTGCAGCTCAATTCAGTCCATAAGGTATACAGGAAAAAAGGGGTTTGGTTTGGTTGTTGTTGCTGTTTCTTAAAAAGTTATTTCGAATTCAATCCATCAGACAGAAGCATAAGCTATCTGGAAGCAAGTGCTACTCCTATCTTAACCTTACTTATCCAACTCTTCATGTTGCAGTCAATCAAGTGCTCACGTACTTGTTCAGGTTCCACGCTGTATTTGGTAATTCCTAAACTACTTTTTAAATTTATGTGTGTATATATGTATGTATATTTATTAAAAAAAACAACAACAACAAAAGAACAAACAAAAAATAAACATTTTCTTAAGAGTTAGGTTAGAAGGAAAGAGTAGATAAATGACTGCTTCCCAAATTTCATAGGTTTCACATTATTGGTTCTGATTCCCCTCCTTACACAGAACCCCCTTAAGAAACAAATCTTTTCAACATCTCAGAAGCAGATGTTCTCCAGGAGTAGTTTATTCTGCTGGAATAACACTGCTATTAAGTTAGAAAAGGTCTCTGCCCTCAACAGGTTTTTCAGATAATTGCTAAGAAAAATGAAACCCCATCTGCTCTAAAGTCTTTTTGTTTGTATGTTTGATCTACTTTCAAGATATCTGGTCTTCTGAGCCAGAAGCTCACTTCAATTGTATGTTTGTTCAAGCTTTTATGTCTTCTGTGTCAATTTATCCCAGTTCTCATGTGAACCTATTGTAGTCGAAACAGCAATTATTTCTGTGTTCAGTTGTTGAAAATTTTTTGCTCTTTTTTTTTTTTTTAGTCAAAGTTATGTTCACTTTCATGTCTAACAGGTGCAACACTGGAAACAAGGACAGATCAGAAGCAGCTCATTGCAGAGAAGAGGGATGCTGCTGCTGTTCCATGCAGTTGTCACAAAAGAAAAAAAAAATAATAATCCACTTATCAGTCTTACAACTATTTTTTTATACTTTGAAGCATTTTTGTCATTGGGAGTAACAGAATCCCTAACTGAAAAAGAGAAGGTCTCTCACTCTGGTGTCAGTAAATAATACAATACTGAAAAGAAGAAGCGTGAAGCTCCGTTGGCAGGTATCCACCTTGTGTGCAGTGCTCTACCTTCACAGACAGCAAGTGTGCTATAGCTGAGGCTCAGAGCAATGCCTCAGCAGAAGCGTCAGAAAAAAACAGTCTGACACAGACTCCAAATATCCTGAGGTCCGTTTCCTGTCCGCTTTTTTATTCTGGATCATCTTTTCTCCTTTAGTTTTATCTCAGATGTACTGGGTGATTCATATGAAGTTCATATTGTAAGGACAACAGCATGAAGCATTTAAGTTATCAAATGTCCAGCAAGGTAAACAAACCATTGAAAGCACTCTGCAGTCATAGAAAGAATGCCCATTCTAGAAGTACTGCACACAAAAATATGACAAAAAAAAAAAGACACCTGTGCAAACCTTGCTTGAGCTTTACACTAGAATGTGTATGAAAAAAGATTCAAAGTTCACAAGGATATACAAGGCTTTACATAAGCTGCAAACTTCCAAGTGCAACTTACGAACTTTTGTTTTTAAATTCACAGTTAAGTCAAAAAGAAAGCATATATAATTTTGCCAAATAAGTGACTTGAAAAGATATTGCCCAGAAAGCTTCTAGTGTTAGCCTACATTAATGTGACACTTTCACTGTTCTGTGAATGGTATCCTGAAAACAGCGAAGACTCGATCAACCACTGATAGAAAGACAGATAAACCTCAAACCAGCAGAGGTCAGGATATCATCAGGAGTATAACCAGAAGTCTAACACAGGAGCATTGCTGTAGGATTATAAAAGTAAACTAGATTTGCGATTTAACACTGATTCAGTAAATACAGTTTCTACGCTGAGATTTTGTCTGAGACAGCATGAATAAAGTATGGCACAATGAACTGAGACACCATTTTCATGCAATAATTCAAAGTTTACTAAGTCACAGTGAAACAGAGCTCCAAAAACATACACCATAATAACTGCAAGCTGTCCAGTGTTTATGCTCACAGGCTGGCTTCCCTGCTGTGTCCACCGGATGGAAATGAAATTATATATAGGCTTGTTGTGTTATTAAATGTAATAGAACATGGCAAGCAAACACAACTACTTCAAGCTACAAATGCAGAAATATATATGAACTGACACAAAACAGAAACTCAGAAGTTCACTTCTTTTATGAGAAAGACTTCTTGCTAGCCCTGTACCGACTCCTTAGTTTCTGTGGAGAAGAAAATCGTATTTAGAAACACTGCTCTTAATATCCAGAGTTGAGTCTTCTTAAGGTGAGTCATTCCATCTCTCTTCCATGCACTCTACTCATTTGTGCAGCCAAAAGAGATAACTTTAAGCTTACAATTTTAAATATTTCAAGAGTTTGCTGACAATACAGAAGATCAGTATGGAAAAGATAGTCTTGGAGACAAAAAGGGCCCAACTGAAAAGGCCAAAGGTATTGAAAGGAGCTCATCTTGGCCAATACAAGCAGAAACGCAGTTCCAGTAGTTTCAGCAAAAGCTTTCCACATTATTAAAACATCAGTTCCTAAACTTGTCCTCCAGCATCCTCCAATAGCAGGAGGCTTTTTGAATGAGGGCCTGCACTAGCTGCTGGCATGTCTTACAGTTGTAGAACACACCTGGCTTGTCAACTCAGCATTACAATGGAGCTCATTATACCGCAGCGAGTGACAGCCAGGTTATCTGTCACCATTTACCACAGGAGAAAAGCATGCTCCACTTGTCAAGGGAAGGCAGCAGATGCCTCAGCACCAGGTGCCACCTCACCTGGACACTGCATCCACCCAGTGCAGCTGGTGACAGCTTGTGATACAAACAGGTCATCTCACCCCAGACAGATGCCTGCCAGCTGGGTCCTTTTCGGGGCAGACCTGGGTGTGTTCTGTTAAACAGCTCTATTTGCTTTACAGGGTCAAGAGATGGGTGAAGAAAGCCTATACCTCACTGCAATGAGTAATTAATCACACTACTGCATGGGACCCCAAGGGATCTGTGTTCATTAACACGGCCTCAACAACCACATTCCTTCTGGGACTTGGAACTGTGTCTTTGGGAACACAAATCACTAAAACGTTTCATCTCTTGATTTCACAATAATGTATATTAAGAAGTCATAAATCTTTAAAAGTTTAAAAAAAAGCCTGGAAGACATTGAACTTACTTTTTCTATTGCTGCGTCATGGACAGGAAGCTCCTCTGGACTGAAAACAAAGAAAAATCATATTACTCAAGGCTTATCTTGGCACAAAATCATTTTTCTATAGGTTCTTACAAGTAATCATTTCCAGCAGCAATATGCTATAGGGAGTAAAACAAGAACTGTCAACTTCAGATCGTTATCACAATGGTATACAGAAACCTTTGGGATTTCGTTTTTTAAACACAATGAAACTCACATTTTAAGTAAGACAATGTAATTACTTTAACATTAAACCTTCTAAATCAGAACAGACTGAATAAAAAGAAGCGCAGCCAGCAGGTCAAGGAAAGTGATCCTGCTCCTCTACTCTGCACTGGTGAGACCTCACCTGGAGTACTGCATCCAGATGTGGAGTCGTCAGTGTAGGAAGGACATAGACCTACTGGAGCACATCCAGAGAAGGGCCACAAAAATGACCCAAGGGATGGAACATCTCTCCTGCTAGGACAAGCTGAGAGAGCTGGGGCTGTTCAGCCTGGAGAAGGCTCTGGGGACCTTTCACTATCTAGAAGGGGGAGCTGTAAGAAGGGGACAGACTTTTAGCAGCATCTGTTCTGATAGGACAATGGAAATGGCCTCAAACTAAAGGAGAGATCGAGCCTTAGATTGGATATAAGGAAGAAGTTTTCTACATCAAGGGTGGTGAGACACTGGCACAGGTTGCCCAGGGAGATGGTGGCGGATGCTTCATCCTTGGACGGGGCTCTGAGCACCTGATCTAACTGCAGGTGTCCCTGTTCAGCGCAGGGGGGTTGGACCAGATGGCCTTTAATGATCCCTTCCAACTCAAACAATACTATGATTCTATGAATAGCTTCAAGAGAAAATGACTTTACTAAAACAAATAATCTTTTTTTCTGTTAAGGCACCCCATACCGTACTACTAACATGAAACAAACTTTAAATGCACACAGCAGTTTGAATGCTTTTTTAAATGAAGGTTTTTCACAATACTGCATACTCTATGTTTTTATTTTAGAAATCTAGCCATTTCCAAATTTAAGAATCTTCACTCCACTCCATTTTATTTGACCATACAACTGAAATACTCCTAAGAAAAGTCCTCCTTCCTTACTATAGTACCTTGCAAAAGGCAGAGGGACTTTGTTTGATCTGGGAGATTTACCTTTTAGTTTTCAAAAAATTTAGATATCTCACTGATTTACAGAGAGAAGGTAGTAAAAAAAAACAAAAAACTTATTAGTAGGTATCTAATATTTTAAAACAGTTTTTCCACTTCTAAGCCCAACTAAAAAGACAGGTTATGAAGTGAAACCTTGAAAAGCAGCCTTTAAACGGATACATTTTCAGATTTATTTTAATTCCATTCTGAGGGCTCTAACTTACGTTTTTTCTTATCAAAGAAAACTTATGTTTTTCATATCAAAAGTAACTGGACCGCTTTGATGCCAAATGAGACTTCCTTCCTTTGTATGTGTCGTTTGCAGCTTCTGAAAACACAGCAGCTCATCTAAGTAGCAAGGCTCCCTTTTTCTGCTCTACAGATCAGATAAATAAATAACTCAACAAAATTCTTCTTAAAAGGGACTAAAAAAAAAAAAAAGAAGTGTTGTGTGGAATTCTCCACAGAAAGAAGAAAAAATGAAAAGTTCCTATTAAGTCTTAATATTTTTAAAGAATTCCTACTCGCATCACCATAGCTGTCTAAGGTGAGGACACCAAAACCCTCCAGTTTAGACCAGTATCAAATCTATGCAGGTGTGGAAAAAAATAAATCCTTACTAGGAAAGACTACAACAGTGGAAATAGAAACTGAAATCCACCCTCTCTCCTGTGTTGCTGCAGTTAGCATAAGAATGGTCTGATACAAAATGCTTAGGTAGTATTTCATCTCATTTATTTTGTTTAAAGACTTCAAAGATGCCATTTCAAGTGTTCAAGAAGTGTTATCTGAATCATTAAATACATTTGAATTACTTTACGTAAATGGAAAATCCTGCTTCAACCAACACCCTTTTGGAGACATCCTCTCATCCCTCCAAGTCTAAGCTTATAGTACACACTTTAGGAACTAAATTAATAGCCAAGACAGTCCATCTTTTGAGCAGCACCGCAATAAGCATAATCAGTTCATTCAGAAGCATTTTCCAAGTATCTGAAAACTTCTTTAAGAATAACATCAAAACCCAATAAAATGCCATGAAAGTCTCAGTGTCTGACTCACTAGAAATCATAGAATCACCAAGGTTGGAAAAGACCCACAGGATCACCCAGTCCAACCATCCACTGATCACCAATAATTCTCACTAAACCATGTCCCTCAACACAAAATTCCAAACGTTCCCTCAACACCTTCAGGGTTGGTGACTCCACCACCTCCCTGGGCAGCCCATTCCACTGCCTGACCACTCTTTCAGAGAAGTACTATTTCCTAACATCTAGCCTAAATGGCTTGAAGCCATTCCCTCTAGTTCTGTCACTAGTTACACAAGACAAGAGGCCGACCCCCAGCTCACTACAACCTCCCTTCAGGTAGTTATAGAGAGCAATAAGGTCTCCAAACTGAACGATCCCAGCTCCTTCAGCTGCTCCTCATAAGGCCTGTGCTCCAGATCCCTCATCAGCTTTGTTGCTCTTCTTTTGAACCCGCTTCAGGGCCTCAATGTCTTTCTTGCAATGAGGGGCCCAAAACTGGACACAGTACTCAAGCTGTGGCCTCACCAGAGCTGAGTACAAGGGGACAATCACTTCCCTGTTCCTGCTGGCAACACCGTTTCTGATGCAAGCCAGGATGCCATTGGCCTTCTTGGCCACCCGGGCACACCGCTGGCTCATGTTCAGCCCCGAGCATCAGTCAATACCCCTAGGTCCATTTCTTCTACGCAGTCCTCCAGCCACTCCGCCCCAAGCCTGTAGCGTTGCCTGGGGTTGTTGCAGCCAAAGTGCAGGACCCGGCATTTGGCCTTGTTGAAACTCATCCCATTGACTTCAGCCCAGCTCTCCAGCCTGTCCAGATCTGTAGGGCCTCACTACCCCCAGGCAGATCGACACTTCCAGCCAACTTGGTGTCATCCGCAATCTTACTGAAGGTGCACACAAGCCCACATCCAGGTCATCAATAAAGATATTGAAGAGGACAGGCCCCAGCACTGACCCCTGAGGAACACCACTCGTGACCGGCCGCCAGCTGGATTTAGCTCCATTCACCACCACTCTCTGGGCCCGGCCTTTCGCCAGTTCCTTATCCAGCCAAGAGCGTACCTGTCCAAGGCACGGGCTGCTAGCTTCTGCATGAGAATACTGTTTGAGACAGTGTCAAAGGCTTTGCTGAAGTCTAGGTAGACTACATCAACAGCCTTTAAGGAAAAACCTTTATTCATTACTACCCAAATTTATAAGCAATGGATATTACTGCCTATGCTGCCAAATGATCAAAATAACAAATTGTATGTAGGTCCTGCGTTTCCAAAGATAATTTAAAAATTACTTGAACAATAATAATAATAGGCAAAAGGGAAGAAAAAAATTCACTTGCAAATCTACTTCAGCTTCTTATTGGTTTGTTTTTAACTATAAAGATTACTGAGCCTTTCAAATTTCAAATTTTCGGTTCCTTAGCGATCCCTTCTTCTCTCCTCTCCTCACAGCAAATTTCTGAACAATCTTCTTAGCTGCATGCACATGCACCTGAATTCAATCTCTGAAGGCCCCTTCCAAATGAGCTATTCTATTCTGCTCCATCTCGCACAGAAGTGTCATCCTCACTGCCACAGCATGGGGAGCACAAAATCAATGCATTCTTTGTGGCCCTGCAAGATCTCACAAGCACTTGGCTGCATACACAAGAGACTCTTTTTCTTTCCAGTGCTGTCAGCAGCACATAAGACAGCAGGCTGATGGCTCCACAGCCCCAGACGCTCCCACAAGGTACAGCTGAACTGGTACCACTTGTCAGCTTATTTTCACATCTTCTAATCTGGCATGGAAACTCATCACATGAGAAATTAGTCAAATTTCATTTTCCCACAAAGGAGTGACACAAGACACAATTTATTAAGGACATATCCTCTGCCAATTTTGCAAATAACCACTGATGTACAAACAAAAAGCATCACTGGATGTACTGAGTAATGAAGGAAGAAGGCTCCTTTGTGCTGCAAAGCAGATACTTAACTGCCTTGCTAAATTATCCCAGCAGCAAATTGCTTTGCTTGTTATTTCTATAGCTACAGAATTGAATAATAATCATAGAATCATTACAGTTGAAAAAAGACCACTAAGATCATCTACTCCAAACATCAACCCATCCCCACCATAGAACCATGTCTCTCAGTGCCACATCTACCCTCTTCCGGAACACGTCCAGGTATGGAGACAATTTCTTCTCAGAAAGAGTGATGAGGCATTGGCACAGGCTGCCCAGGGATGTGGTGGAGTCATTGTCCCCAGAGGTGTGCAAGAACCATGTGGATGTGGCACTGATGGACATGGTTAGTGGGCGTGGTGGGGACTAGGTGATTTTAGTGGACTTTTTCAACTTTAATGATCATATGATTCTATGATTAGTTAAGTATAGAAGTGAAAAACATAAATCTACTTTGTGATACTTTTGAATAGCAAGGAGAAAGGGAAGAATTCGGTTGTTATGAAAGGCCTGACTACAAAAGGAAGAATTTTGTTGTATAATTCATAACTCAAGTTGCTGGTTTACAAATTGCCACGCCATTTCAGAACTCAAACGTATTAGGAAAAAGTAGATTTTTCCCAAATATGAACAGTTATTAAACTGTCATAATTAGTTAAGAGTGAGTTGTAGAAGTATATAGTATTATTAAACAAAAAATTAGTATCTTCATGTTGGGAAATGAATTCTGACTAGCTATTCTCTTAGGTCTGCCTGCCCTTCAGCTTCTGATACATAAAACTGCCAAAGCAATAAATGACATTACGAGTACATAAAACAGTGCATTGCAATAGAATGCAACCTTATTCTGTGCTTATACATATCATTTCCACGTTACTGCCTCATGTCATGAATTATATCTACTGTATCTACATCAAAAGTTAGGTTACCTGTGTTTCACAGTCTTACATCAGGGAACATACATAAGTCCATGAGAATCAACAGATGCATAACATTGCTACTTAGACTGATTATTTGCCTGTCTGCGTAAAATTACTGCCACAAAACAGGCTACAAAGCAAACTATTTTCTGAAATCAGCTGAAAAAAAAAATGATAATTAACTATTATAAGCCCACATCAAACAATATTTCAATTTTACGCCTTTTTTTAGACGTAGGATTTAATTATTCTACTCCTTAAAGCACAAAACTAAAGCACAATTCAGACAGCACTGAATTCAGATCTTTTAGTCCAAACAAGTAAATTTTCAGACAAATTCTGATTTCAAACAATTGATTTGATCTCCGAACCCCGAGGTGGAAAGGAGGTAACAGTATAATCTTCAAACCAACAGTATGCAGAAAAAATTTCTAAGAATATTAAAAAAAAAAGCAATCTGTGTTTTAAACTAAATAATGAATTTTCCACAGATAAAACTTCACGGATCCCTTCCTTTTTCCTTCCACTACATATTTTATTTATATTACTTACAGTTTTGACTGTGTGTCTACCAAAATAATTGGAGCTTTGCTGAATTTCACTGAATTTCAGCAAATAACCTTTGCATAGTATGGGGGTGGTGACAACAGCAGATTAAAAAACAGATTTCAGAAGCTATGTTAAAATTCATAAGCAAGCCAAGGCAATTAATGAACATATAGGGCAAGTCAATGTGGTATTCTACAATATAATTATCACGAAATACGCTGCAAGAAATAATTTGGTGCTGGTAAAAGATTGGCTCAGACGTAATTTCGTGACCAGATTCTAGTTACAATTGCTATTAGTGGATTATGTTGATGTTGCTGCCAATACACACGGCACAATGCCACAAATATGTAGCCCCTATCCAGAAGTCTGCAATATTGCTGACTCTCAGAGATAAAAGATCAGATATACCAAATTCCATTAAATCTTTTTCTATTGCTTATAGGGTAGTCACTGTATAGCTCACTTAAATTATGTATTAATAATTGCACAGGACTTACATTTTAGCAGCCTCACCTGAGCTAAAATTCACGTGCTACACAAAGTGCATTCCTATAAACTAAATACGATGGTAGTCTTCCAGCAGGAGTACTTCTGAAGTTTAATGCCTTACGTACCTGCACTCGCTTCTCCTATATAATAATCTTCTGCAATTTAAAATTCTATTTTGGTGCATCTGCCACTTGGGTCACAATTAGCAGCACCTCTGTTTGCACTTTATAAAGCCCAACAACCTGTCACCCAGACCTCTCTGCAGCATTCTTAATAATCAATGCCAGTGAAGCACACTCAGGCTATTCCTTGCTTCCTTTAATAGATGCTAAATATAGTGGGAAATAAGTATGGTAATAATGACCGTGTTAAAGCTTAAGCAGTAGCTTAAAACCAATGCATATTACTTTATAATGTATTATATAAATTAAATCACATGTTACCATATTCAAAGAGGGGTTTTTTTTCCTCAATTCTGCTATCTTATTCTTCTTCTCATAAAAACAAGTCGTTTATGAATTCCCAATATAAAGCAGATGATCTTTTACTGAAATCAGAAAACAGAAGCTGTTAACAAAACCACGCTATTTGTACGTAGATGGCAGATTTATCCTGCAGCTTTCTTTCGTGTTTGCAATTATATCTGCCAGGTTGCATTCACTTCACTTCCTTCTGAATCTGCAGAGAATTGTTGAAGTGACAGCCTGCACTAACTCAATTCAAGGCATGGATTTAAAATTCAAATTTCAACTACAGTCTAATGAATAAACTGAAATAATGAGCACATTTGTGATACGGTTTTACGGAAAAAAAAAATCCACACTGCTCAAAATGCTAAGAAGTAAATAAACATTCCTTATTTGCTTGCAAATAACCTACATGTAAAGCAGTTGCAGAACCATACATTAGATTGCCATCTTGATAACAGAAAGAAAAGGGAAAAAATACACAACTTTTCAAACTTCCTCGAAAAAGCAAAAACAACAACAAAACACCGTGACTAAGATGAACCTTTTGTAAAGGGACCGAAAAAAAAAACAGTCCAAAAGCATACAAGAACTTACTGTTAACTTCTAAACACATAAATACTAAAATACTATTGCAACCACATAAAATGAGGGCATAGGCAAAGTTGTTGATTTTCCACTGAAAACTCAAATTAGACTCCAAGAATATGACCAAGAAAGATACACAGAAATGCTACTGTTCTCCTTTTGGGTCAAGAAATGCCAATCTAGTAGTTAAGAGCTTCAGCACTGTTCCAGTTACAGATGGTTGACTGCTTCTCTGTGAAGCACACAAATGATCTGTGACAGAACATCCACTTTTCCCTCACCCCTCCAAAGTCAGTTCTATACATTTTTATGGAACAACTTTGGAATAAATGACCAAATCATAGAATCATAGAATGGCCCGGGTTGAAAAGGACCACAGTGATCATCTAGTTTCAACCCCCCTGCTATGTGCAGGGTCACCAACCAGCAGACCAGGCTGCCCAGAGCCACATCCAGCCTGGTCTTGAATGCCTCCAGGGATGGGGCATTCCTCCCCATCCTCCTTGGGCAACCCATTTCAGTGTGTCACCACCCTCTGAGTGAAAAACTTCCTCCTAATATCTAACCTAAGCCTCCCCTGCCTCTGTTTAAGACCATTCCCCCTTGTCCTATCACTGTCCACCCTCATAAACAGCCGTTCCCCCTCCTGTTTATATGCTCTCTCCACGTACTGGAAGGCCACAATGAGGTCTCCCCAGAGCCTTCTCTTCTCCAAGCTAAACAAGCCCAGTTTCTTCAACCTTTCTTCATAGGAAGAAATATTCATCAGATAAAAAAGACACAACCTTTAAAAAACAATTACTGCAAAATGCTATACAGAAACTATATTTTCAGAAATAATTTCAAATGCATCAATGCCAAGAAAAAGGTCATGATGCAACCGTAAATGGACACAATCGAGATCAAGTCCATCACATCTCTTACAGAGCTGTGAGAGCAGCGCACTGCACAGCTTCAGTTCTGTTTAAGTAACATCACTGACTTACTCATGTCTCTGAAACTTAGACCCATCACTTTGCAGCTGTATAGCATGTGAAGATCCACTTCAACTTATCAGGTGTTCCACAACTGATACACGGTACCAAGTCCCAAAATTGGTAAAATCTCCTCATTAATGTTTACTACATATCTATCTATTTGAAAATAACGCTATGTTTTCAAGCCAGTTATCATAGAGAAACTCCACTGATATATTATTTCAGAAATAGTTCCTTGGGAAAGAAAGCAAGGGAAAAAATGTATCGGTTTTGCCTCATGCAAAAAGGAAGATTAATTTAAAAAAAAAAAAAGCATTCTGAATCTCAGTTACTAAACCCCATAAAACTCTATTTCTCTTCTTTAATTAAAAAAAAAAAAAAAAAAAATTCCTCAGTGTACATAAGGGCAAAAGGGGGAGATTATTTAAACAGCAGTTCCCCAACATCTTGATTAGCAATGAATATTCCAGAGCAAAATCATTCCAGGGAAATGGAGCACATATTAGAGTGGAATCCATTGTACACAATGTAAGGCTATAATAGAGTTTTCATGTGGTCTATAAAGATTTACTACAAATAAATTTTACAGACAAAATAAGGCATATTCTTCAGTTTAATAGAAAAGGAAATTAGCAGAAATGTAACTCTAACATTTGAGACCTGAATGTTTTTATTTCAGTTTTTCAATAGCTATTTGTCTTTGGAAGTGGAGAGAGGCTGAACCCAGCACAGCTCCTTCCCAGGAGAGGGAAGGGCACAGCCACTGCCCTGACACAGGTGGATCTGAGCCCAGCTCAATTGCTGAGAAGGAAGATGGGGAGAGAGAACAGCAAGTCCCTCATGAATGAGCATGGCATGTAAAGTAAAATAAACATATAAAATACATTTATAATTGAACTGCTAAGAATAAATATTTCATTGCTCTTCTAGTGCACCACTGCATTAATTGATGAGTTTGGCAATACTGATTGTGCCTAGGGAACTAAGGATACCGGCTGCGTGTCACTAGGAACGGTATTTTTTTTTTACCTTCCTAACAACCTCAGTACTCTTTGGTTAAGCTTTATGCAAACTACGATTAAAATTATATTTAAAAATCTCTACTTCTTGACTACTTATTGCATTATTACCAATTATAGACACTTTATTTCTCCAATTTCCATTTCCCGGAATGTTTTGGCATCTCAGTAACTTTTCTTATTTTTTGCTGCTGAGAACACTTGGTGACCTGTCCTTAAACCTCTTATCTGAAGAGGCTTCACCTGTGTACCTACTCAAATCAGCAGGGTTTGCTGCATAACTGAGAGTTGTTCTGGAACATGCAGTTCTACAAACACATTGTAGCAACTACTAAGGAATGCATGGAGAATATTTTAGAGACAAAGTATTATTTTCCAGTGAAGCTCTGTATAAATGGCTAAGAAATGGAAAGACATATTAACTTGTTACTCATCCTATTACTCCTCTTGAAAAACTAGGGAGGAAAACAACAATAACAGCAACAACAAAATATCGATAGCTTCATTTGGAGACATTTAATGGCGTTGCTCGCAATTCTTCATTCAGCTTTTCATTTCTTTGCTCTGCTACCTCCCTTTTACAGCATGCCATAGAAATGCATTACAGAGCTAATAAAAATGCAGTGCAATTGAAGAGTAGAGTTTGATGGAAAAGAGCAGGTAGGCCACATAATCTTAGTGAAAGAAAGAATGAATTCTGCTATTTGAGATTATTGTGCTGCCAGACGCACATTTCCAGCATTAGCACTCTTTGAAAAGTCAGCTCAAAGCTTTACTGGACCCACGGGACAAAGAATAAAAGTATGAGTCAGATTTTCAGCTGCTGTAAATTGGTACAATTCCATGAGAGCCACTGTGGAGCTACTGCAAAAGTAGCACAAAAATCTGACTCAAACTATTAAGAGGGCTTTACGAACAAAGGGGGGAAAAAAAAAAAAAAAGAAGTGTATTTTCTACCATTAGGACTTTTATTGTACTCTTTATCTTTTGCTAGGAAAAAAAATACTTATCAGAATAAACCTCAAACCTACCCAACATCACTATAAGAATCCCTGGACATTATTCAACATTGCAGCATCAATCAGGCCACACATACATCCACAACTTCTATTTATTGAAGAGTGAGGAAGAGAAAAACCTGTCTAAGCTAAATCAATCAAGTTACAGCAGCAATGAATATTAACAGGTTTTACGGTCTAAGGCAGTTATCAATGCAAGTTAATTTGCTAGTATCTTAAAATAATTTGTATGGCATGGGTGAAAGGAAGAGTATTTAAAATAATTGATTTTTTGTGTGCTGTGACAGCTTATGCTTTTCACAGCTCATTATCAGAAAAGGACCAATGAACAACAAAAAGAAAAAGGTTCCTGAAAATCTGCAGTGATTAAACTGTTTTTACTCCTGCTATTTCCATTTTGTGCTGTAAGATCTAAACTGTTATGATATTTCCCACAATGCTAGTTAACGTATTAGTCATAACCTTTGTTCACCAACTTAGTTTAGTAAAAACCAGTCTTGAGTTGTATCTGCACTGAATGTCATGAAATAATGATAGTTTTATTCCCAAGAATGAAAGAAGGGTAGTCTTTAAGAGCTTTCTGTTAAAAGACAATGGTAATGCATAAAGACAGATACATAAAAGAATCAAAAGAACACATACACAAGCACTACTAATATATATAGGACTGTATAATTTAAATTGTAATTGCTTGCTAAAAACACATGGATTTTTTTATTATACCTTTTGCTTTGTCATAGCCTGAAAAAGGACTGAACTCAACTGTTCCAACAGGTACCAAATGAACAATCCAAGCTGATGTCACTGAATAACATTCTTTCCAAAAATCAAGGCAACAGAACTAAGGGGCCCAGAACCTGGCAGCATACAGACGTGTTTGTGTAGAGACCTGAACAAAAGATGATGCCTTCTGTCTTTCTGGATTTGCTCAAAGAGGGAAGTTTAATCTTTCATGTCCCCCTAGGAAGATGCTGAGGCTGCCGCACTCTCCCTGCTCTGACTTTTGGCCTGGTGCTGAAAGGCTCAAAACATGATCAGCTACTGCATGAACCCGGGGTTGAGCTCTGGAGTTGCAATATGTTGCTCTCAGCTTCTTTCCTATTTTGGGAGCAAGCACAAAGTTCAGATGTTTTGCAAACTCCAGTTAGTCAATGCTCACAAGACCATTAACCTTAACATAATACAGAAAACAAAATAAAAGGAATTAAGTTATGACATCCTTTTAGCTAGCTTGAGAGCTTTGCAAAAAAGTAAATAGGATAATACAGATGTTATTTATTTATAATGTTCTTAAGAGTGATAGAAGATTCACCATTGCCCCGTGAACAACATATTTAAACATCTTAATTTAAACATCCCAAAGCAGTGAGAAATGAACTGAAAAATTCAAGGACAGAGAAGGGGAAATCCTAGATCCCACGGCATTACTGGAATGCCTGCTATTCACTTCTAAACATGAAGAAATTCTTTTCAGTTCTTCATTGAAGCAATTCCTCTCTCAATGATTGCGAAAAGCAAATGGAAGAAGTACGTGTAAGGTGATGTTTCTGTGACAGAAGAGATCACAGTGAAAAATTTAAGAATACTTTAATGTCGAGCCAGATTTCAAGATAATAGAGAAAGGAATTACTTTTTCTGCTAGATACAGGGCGTTTAGAGCTTGGCTTCCTGGGGCTGAGGTCTTGTTTATTTTTTCTGTTCAATCTTTTTCTTTTTTTCTTTTAATTGCTAAACTCTGGTCCCTTAATTTCATACTGAGAATATACAATTATTTTTTGCCTACTAAATCTAGGGAAAAATAGTGAAATATTCTGACGCACAGTTGATCCAAAATCCACAATGTATCCATGACAAAATAAAAATAAAAAAAAGTTACAAAACAACCCTCTTCTATGAATACAAGACTCATTCAATCTTTTCCATTTCCAAAAACAGCTGCAACAGTTTCTTATTATGAATACCTGTGAAGACATCTGAGACAATTCTCCTATTCCTAAACTACTTGCTTGAAAAAGACATAGATTGCAGTCTAAGGTTTAACTGAGCACTGAGATTGTCTCTTGAGACAGCATGCTAGATTTGTATTCCAATCACAAGTATGGAACAAAATATCAGTCAGGTACAATTTCAAGCACAAGTTTTATAGCCAAGAATACTCAATTTTATCAAAGACTAGTAGACTGTATATAGAAACATTGGTGTAGACTTCCTGGAGGAAAAAAGTTCTTTTTATGAATGACATTTTTCACGACAGTCTTCCTGTTAAGCATTCTGGCACTGTTAGCATGAAATCAGGGGTCTGCCAGGATTCTCCGAGGACGTACAAAATTGGGACCCTGGCTGTAGTTCTTTGGAGTAGTTACTTCTAGGATTACAAGCCATCAGATCACACCTAAAAGAAATACACCGGTCTGTTCTCTCAAGACTAAGATAAGCTCCCTGACTCAAGTTTCCATAGACAAGCATTATGTACCTGAACAATAAAGCTTTAGTTGGCACCAATCCACATACACCAGATGACACTGAGAAAGACCATAAGTACTTGACTGAGAACAGTCTCTATTAGTTTCTAAGGTGAACAATGCTACTGCAATTAAGACTGAATTTAAAAGTATTATGAGGAACCAATGCTAGTTCACCTTCCTTATGCTATTCAAACTGAGATAAATGTAACAGGACTAGAAGGCTGCACTGTAGTGCATGAAGAGCTATTGACCAGCTGAAATGGCGCATGTGCAGTACAGCTGCAGCTATGAAGAGGGACATAATCTCAGCTCCCTCAGAGACAATCCAAGTCTTTGGGGGGGGAGGGACTCTGAACTCTGAAACAGCCTTTTTCCCTTGGGAAACAAGCACTGAAAATATCTTTTCAAATACATCCTCAACCTTACAGAGCTAAGCAAACATGCTGTCAGGCTGTACAACAGACAACCTAGTTCACAGAATTCAGGCACCAACACTAGAAAACACCAACCCCTTTGGTCAATGCCTCAGTTTCTATCCTCATAAATGACTTTCCAGAGCTACACTGTACTCAGATGATGGGCACATCTCTGTATCCCAGCCCACTGACAGCATTCCTCACGAGTGCACCACTCTGTTTTGTACAATCTGGTGTTAAGCATCTTAAGAGAGATCCCTTCAGCTCCACAGACTGTTACAGCTTAGCATGCTTGCTGGAAATCTCTTTCCTCAAACTTCCCGTTATTAATTTCAAACAATCCATACTTACAATAATGTATTTGTACTTTTCACTGTACTTTGTTTTTTGTTCCCTGAATTCACAAGGCATTAACTCCATTTTGTTCTCTTTGTTTTTAACAGTTGTTTTAATAGCCTGTCCACATCAACTTCCTTTTACTATTCAAAGTCAAACACAACTTCCATACTCATTTGTGGAAGAAAAAATAAAAAATGGCACTATAGAGAACAATTTAAATTGTATTCCTAAGGCATATTTATAAAAATCTTAGCAGAATGGTAAGTAAAGATTGCAAACATTAATGCCACAAAGACCATTAGAAGTGACTAAAACTGCCCAACAGATATTTCATCTGTAGGTCTTACAAGAAGGTTAACATTAAAGTTAGATAGTTTGTCTGAAGGGTTATAGCATATTTGTTTCCATTCACTGGCAATTTCTCAACTGTTACATAAAAAGGCATCTTCCCTGTGGCACTCAGTATGTTCTCAAAAGAAAATCTAAACAGTTTACCCACTTCTACCAACATCACAAGAACACAATAAAAGTGCAAATGTCTTCAAGCTCTCCAAGTTTACTACATCCTACTTAGACACACAAATAAAGACACCAGAACAACCAAAGAATCATGAAACTAGACCAAAACGGCTCTTTAGAAGTATCTCATCTTTATTTTTTCCACCATCTTCTCTGTCCTTAATGTGGCATGTTACTGGAATGCTTCAATTCAAAAAAAAACCTTGTTATCCTGCCCTAACAGCTAAATTTCAGATGCACACTCAGACAAGGAGAACTACAAACAGGGCACACCAAGGAGAAGTTTATAAACTCCTGATGGCAATCAGGGCCATTCCTTGGGCAAGCAAGCCCCAGTTTTCTGCCAGGTTCTCCACAGCCAGCGTCCCTCTGGTACAAAAATGTTTTTCAGCTACTGATCATTTTTTAAAACGTCATTGTCAGCAAGATTACAAATCATTGCAAATCTCTACTAGATTACAAAAGTTGGTACTGTCCCCAGATTTTTAGTTTTCAATGTGCATCAGACTGTTTTATTAACTCACACTGTAAGCAGGATAGATGGGTCAGGAGAGATTGTGAGTTCTGACAGCCCAGTAAGGAAATGCTGGCAATACACACCAAGCAATCAGCTGAAGATTTTTACCTCTCTCACTAACTGCTCACTGCAGTGCTCATCCAGCACCTTGAAGGTTTCAATGAATAGTCTTGGGTGATAACCATTGAGGCAATTTTTGAGGTTTTTGGTACAAGCTGCATTCATGCTGCTTAGTTTCAAATTCTTTTAGAAGCAGGGAGGGTCAGTATTGCAGTTTAAGTGAACTCAGACCATAGTCAGAGTCTGTACTGTAATGTAGATCATCTTTCCCTGAAAAGACATCTGTACATTACAATCTGTAATTTTCCTATCAGGAGAGATTTTATTTCTCAGGAAAACAGAACTGTCATTTGCAATGAGTTTGCTTTACAGATAATAAAGCAGCCTTAGCAGCACTCTCAGGAGAAATCTGCCTTATAAAGAGACATAGGTCATGTAAGCATGAGTATCACAGAATTAGCGAGGACAGAATATCCATACACATTGTTAATTTGTGCAGTGTTCATGTATCATAAATCTTTCCAATTTCAACCCTTGAAGCTGGCTATATGAATACTGCACGGACTTCATATTAGTGACTAATTATATTAATGGAAAGGAAGTATTGTCTAATGAGTAAGGTACATCTACATTGTCTAATCAAAAAAAGGCCATAGTGTGATGTAAAGTTACATAAGTAGTTTAAAGTTAGTGCTACAGCAGCTTGGAAATTGACAAATGTTATTTTGCTAACCAGCATTTCCATCACTGCACCTCAGATATATGACATTGAAGCCACAAAGTCCAAGACTCCTAAAGAGAGACCAATAGCAGTAGCAGTTGTAGCAGACATTACTAACACACTTCCATGCTTTGTTTGTAGAAAGGGAAATACCAGAAAACAAGTAACAGGGAAGTTTGAGGAGTTTGTGTGGCTATCTAAATCAAGAATCCACTGGAAAATCTGAAAGTACTTATCTCTGTTCCCACTGAACTCAGTGGTGAACTTCACAGTGACTTTTTTTTTTTACTTGTGCACAAGAAATCACTCTGGTGTCTGTTCTACATTAGGAATGCCTACAATGACAGCTACAATACCAAGTATGTAGTAGCATAGTTATAGTTTACCAACCATTTGCAAGTCACACACCAAATAGTACAAAAATGTTTACTTAGAAATTAAGTTTTCCGCTCATCTCTGTTTGCACTGGAGAGCCTAGCTGCACTTCATAAACTCAAACAAATGCCGAATACCAAGAACGTCAAAGACTCTTGGCTGGATATTATCAGAAGTGGAAAATCAATTTGAGTTCAGCTTCTGCTCGCTGGATTTTTCCATTTGCTAGCCACAGAAATTCTAATACAATTTAATGCTATTAACTTTATTTGCCAAAAGTGAGATCACTGGGGGATCATTAAGGGAATCTGACCAGACTCTGGTGTTTTCTCACTTTTCTTAATGATGCAATGTTTGATCCAAAATCAACAAGAGATTTTGGTAGGGGTAGTTAAAAAATGAGGTTAAATGAGATTCATCTTTGAGGGATATATAGTTATTCATATACAGCTATTATATAATCTTAAACTTTTTTAAAATTAAAGGTCAACACGGAAATAACATTTTTAAAATTTCCTTCCAAACACTTAAAGTTTGTTCACATGTAACACAGTTACTTAAAAACAAACTTTAGCTGCAATTTCATTGAGCTTAAAATATCTGTACCGATTATCAATTTTTATTCCCAAATAATTAAAAAACATTTCAGTGCCCAAACAGGATCATATTACAGAAAAAAAGCTGAACATTGAACTGAAAAGCAGAGTAGAAGATTACATAACAAAAAATTTGCATAGCAAAGTTTCCAGAAGGTTTACAAAAAGATATAACAAATACTTTCAGCAATTAGGCATTATATTATAAGTACAAATAGTAACAGTAACAAGCTCTTATTCTCTTCTCAGTGTAGCTACTTACTGTAGAAACCCAAATCTATCTGTAACTTTGTACAGGCGATAGTCAGCATCTTCCCATGGTTCAATCTGTGCACCATCTCGTCCCTATCAGGAAAGAAAAAATAAAATAAAAAAAATAAGAGCCAAATTAAGTTTCAAATTAAGTTGAATGATACAATAAACTAAGACACAGAAAGACAGGACTGAGCCATAACCTTTGGTACACTTTGGTAGTAAGCTAGAGCAGCAGAAGAACACCAGTACTAAACCAACCACCCAAAAATAGCAAAGTAGCACAGCTCTATCAGTTGCTGGGACTGGTATTTTCATCACAGGAAACTTGTTTCTGCCACTGCTGCATGCATTCATTCCCATTCCTTTCTCCTACTCCTACTGAAACACTCGTCTGATACAAACTACATACAGATTGCTGAATGTGAAGAAGCCACTGCGCAGAATAAAAGTCACGTACAGAGTGTTTCCATATCAAAAAAATGAAGCTAAGTGCAGGACACTACACTAAGTCTGGCATTAAAATCTTTCATCCATTCTACAAAGAAGCCTATGGCACAGTTCTCCAAGGACACTTACAAAACTCACAAGCGTTACTAGAATATATGAACATGGTGCAGGTATTCCAGACACGTGGTGCGCCAGGCTTTCCATATGACAAGTAGTTTGAGAAAAAGATAATGCCTAGGATATTTCTTTAATTCCTTATAACAATTTGACAAACAAAGCAGTTTACTTATACATTAAGTTTTCTCTAATGATGTGTTTCTATTACCATCAAATGAATTAAAGAGCATGGTGAGAGTTCCTCTGAGCCTATAGATTTTACTGAGAACTATTGGTGATAGGTGGATGGTTGGACTGGATGATCTTGTAGGTCTTTTCCAACCTTGCTGTTTCTGTGATTATGTGATATGCACTCAGCATTCTAAACACAATGCTTCCATTACATCTAAAAACATTACAGTACCTTAAAGCAGCCCCAGCGCAACTTGCCATGCACCTGAAAAATGAGTTGATTATCCAGAATATCCCTGTGGAGGGAGAATTTAACCCACCCACAGGCCAGAGCATCCTGAAATCACTAGATTAGTAGTACAGAGGGCATTTTAACAAAATAAACAGAAGCTAGTGGGAAACCATGATTCATTTTGAAAACAGAAATATTGCTAAAGTTAATTATAAAATGACTTTAAATTATTATTAAATTCACTTACTCTGTCATACTTGGCAACTATTTCTGCTCGTTCTTGGGCAAGTTTGATAGCAGCATCCTGCTCGGCATCTGCGCCTGTGGAGGATTATAATAAAGCTGTTCAGATTCTCTCCCTTGTGAGCAAAAAACTGCAGTTAAGTACTTAGAAAACAATCTTGACTTCAGAGTAATTATTTGCATGGACAAATGCCAAAACAATTGTATCAAAACAAAATATAATCGTGGTACACCTCCTGAATACGGATCAGAATAAAATACAATTACTGGACAATAACTAACTCTGAGTTCAGAATGTTCCTCCTTTCCACTAAAAAAGGAATTCAATAAATTTATTTAAAAAAGGAAAAAAACTCTCTAACTGAAAGACCGAAGAGAGTAGTAAAAGCTCCTAGTTGACAACTCCAGAAGCGTTTATCTAGTTGAAGAAAACCCAAACATACACTACTGTTTTAAATCCAACGTTGTAAATATTTTCAGGATTCATACAGGAGGATGAGAAAACCATGGATGCTCAAGAAATACTGCATGACTTTATCTTAGAAATTGCCTAAGACTTATTTCTTAGAAAACAGGGAAAGAGGTCAGTACAGGATCACATCTGCAACTTGTGCAGCCCAGAGAGAGAATAAACATAAGCATATGACAATGGGAAGGTTGGTAAGCAAGAAAAAAAAGAGATGTTTAGGTAAATACCACACATCAGCACACCACAAGTACAGCAGAGGTTACTGCAATGGTGAAGTTAAAGTTTAAAGAAATCTGATATGATTGAAGAAACATGAAACAGACTGCAAGCAGAACTGAATTAGGATCCTCAGTGTTCTTCCCTTAGCAGAAACAATCTCTCAATCACAGATTAGAATGTAAAGGGTACCACAAGTGGTAAAGTAATTAAGATCATGGAATCATAGAATGGCCTGGGTTGAAAAGGACCACAATCATCATTTAGTTGCAAACCCCCTGCTATGTGCAGGGTCACCAACCAGCAGACCAGGCTGCCCAGAGCCACATCCAGCCTGGCCTTGAATGCCTCCAGGGATGGGGCATCCACAACCTCCTTGGGCAACCTGTTCCAGTGTGTCACCACCCTCTGAGTGAAAAACTTCCTCCTAATATCTAACCTAAACCTCCCCTGCCTTCGTTTAAGACCATTCCCCCTTGTCCTATCACTGTCCACCCTCATAAACAGCCGTTTCCCCTCCTGTTTATACGCTCCCTTCAAGTACTGGAAGGCCACAATGAGGTCTCCCTGGAGCCTTCTCTTCTCCAAGCTAAACAAGCCCAGTTCCCTCAACCTTTCCTCCCAGGAGAGGTGCTCCAGCCCTCTGATCATCTTAGTGCCCTCCTCTGGACCTGCTCCATGGGAGCTCCTGCTCCCATCCTTCCTGTACTGGGGGTCCCAGGCCTGGACGCAGTACTGCAGATGGGGCCTCACAAGAGCTGAGTAGAGGGGGACGATCACCTCCCTGTCCCTGCTGGCCACCCCTTTTTTAATGCAGCCCTGAACACAGTTGGCCACCTGGGCAAGAACATACTGCACTTCAATATTCCAAATTTTAAGGGGCAAAACTGGACATCACATGAATGAGTCATGTCAATAAGTCTGTAGAAGATTTTTTTTAGCATATGGCATTAGCACACTTATTTGTTCAAAGGAGTATTTCTTTATTAAAGTTCACCTACATATTTAAGTTGCTCCTAAGTGGCCTTCAAAGCTGCCTGCTAGTGAAGTGACTGAGCACATCCTCTACATGTTTCTCCTTGAAGTTTCTTTAGGGGTATGCAGACAGAACCACAGCATGCCCCCATCACAGACACGCCCCCACTGCACGGGCAGCAATGATGCTTGTCCCAAATTTCCCCTAACGAGAAGTCTGACTGCTTCTTTAACTACCGGAAATCATAAATAAATGCTCTACACTTTGCTTTCCTCATTCTGGCTCCCCTCTGTCTGTCACTATCTTTTCCCAATCATACTGCTCTCATTTATTAGTGAGGACATCTGGCTTTGTCATTTTTTCCCCAAAGTACACGAGAACCAGCATGCATTTATTTATGTAATCATTTAAAATTTAAGAACACATCTGCTACATTTTGAAGCTATGCATCTCTATGCCACATGACTGATAAATAATTTCCTCCCTGTAAGGCGATAAGTGAGTTGCTTCATTTCATGTTGTCAGCCTGTAGTGCTGTCTGAGCACAGTGGTGTTCCTGTTGCTCCTCACGGTGCTGGATCCACCTTCATTCATTCCCAAGCTTAAAGAGGAGAGCAAGAGATGAAGCAGTTTGGTTTCATGCTTGCTTTTTCCTGACAATTCTATAATTACCATGGGCCGTTATCCCCAGCTAGCTGTGTAACAGCCAACAAAAATCCCCTTCTAGAATGTCCTCCCCAGCAACATCACCACACAAGGACAAAAACTGAAATCCATGCTACCCTGAGCACAATTAAGAACTATATATTCCCGATAAAATTACACCAAACCATTTGTTAATCCTTTACTAGTCGACAGACTTTGCTTACCAAACTTCCAGTGCCCACACTTAAGCCACTAATCCACACTGACAAAGTAGTACATGAAACCAGGCTTTATTTTCAAAGAAGGAAGCTAAAGGAATCATAATCAAAACTGAATTGTATTTTCCTTTGTAAGACACAAACAGATGACTGCTTACATTAATTCCTTAGAGAAGACCAATTACGAGTTTTTAAAAGTAAATTTATACTCACTGAGAGAATTCCAAAGTTGAGCTGTCCTAATCCTTACTTCTTGTCATGGTTTTATGGACAGATTTGGGGAAAGCCTATTTGCTTAAAGTATGATTACTGCTTGGCCTTGAGAAATGGGGAAATACTTCTATCACTCTTTTCCCAGTAAAAGAGAGATAAGATCTGAGTAAGAGAGTAGCAAAATAAGTAGCTAGGGCCATGGCATTTTTTCACTAACAGAATGCAACCAAATGATTATTGCTTGCATTCAAAAACATACTCAAAAGGAGACGCAGAGCTCTCGCACAACACAAACGGATTAAACAACAGAAGTTGAAACCAAGATGAAATATATGATTAAAATAATGCAAAACTGTATTTGCGCCAGAAGCAGGGTCCAGATTTATGCTGAACATATCTCTGTGGCTTACCTTCCTGTTCTCCTCACAAGTAACACACATCGATGTTTGACATGTTCAGTGCCTCATGACAATTCAATTACATTTAGTGTGGAAATTATCATATTCATTGCCTTTAAAGTAATCCCCTTCACTTTCTGCCAGAAACATCTTAATCTTTTAGCTGCTCGGACATACTCTAACATTACATTAATCCACTCAGAACTCCGAGAACAGCTTGAAACAGGGACAAGAGGTTATATTTCAAGAAATAAACACCATATTTTTTTCTTGCAAGAATTATTTAAATATCTTCAAGTTAGAAATTACAGAATGATTCCTGATTAAGTAAAAGCTAAACATGGGAACAAATTCTGCACAAAATATCCTCCTTGGCAGAAAAATACACAGAATCTTGGAACGGCTCAGGTTGGAAGGGACCTTAAAGCCTTACTTCAATGAAAGCAGTTAAAGTGGTGAAACTAGTTTGATTACCTTCCCTAGTTAAAATTAGCATTATAGCTGATCAACAGCACATGATATAGCAAAGAATATAGATTTTGATATAGATATATGAAGAATATGATTTTGACTAAAAACTGAGGAAATGTCAGCAACCGAAAACACAGTATAATCACTGCTGATAGAAACTGCCAATGACAGCACAATAAGCAGAGCATGCAATTTCCTAATACAACTGGTCAGCATAACAGGGTACAGTGAGTGTAATGCTAGCAGCAATGTCACGCATTTAGCATGCAAAAGAGGTAAATGAGAGAAAGAAAGGCCAGAACAAAGCACTCTGGACAGCTGGCCTGATACATGTAGCTTTCCCCATCAGAGTATTTTCTCCTCAATACTCTGTCACACTGATCTGTTTCCTGCATTTTGCAAATATTACAAGTTTATACATTTGGAAAAGCAGCACACAAAGCACTTGAAGCATCGTTAAAGGCAGAAGTTTTAACAGAAAATTCCAGCCTGTGACAATCTTAAAAAGGACCAATCTAACAGCCAGGATTTTACCCTTTGTCTTCTTTACCCTTGGAAATCAGGCAATTTGACTTTTCAGCACTGCTGGGATGACCAGTAAACAGCTGAAATTAAAGGATACTTGAGTTTGGGGTAAGATTTGGTCTCATTTTGCCATTCACTGATTTTAAACTCCTAAAGGATCAGGTCTGATAAATTAGACATCTGTGCACTGTCATCAGCCCCATACGGTGAGAAAACAACCAGCACTATGTACAAGTTTTTCTCCTTTGTCACTCTAATAAGAACATCTCCTTACCTCAGCAATTGTTCAAGAATCGAAAACAACAATCTCTTTGGGAGCAGAAAGATGTAATGGTATGTAAAAAATGTAAGTGGCAAAGGCAGAAAAACAAGCTAGCCCTACCTACTGCAAGGACACCGTCCTAATTTGTCTTTAGTATTTATTTTCTGATAAAGGAAATTAGTCATCTGGAGATGGCTAGAAGCAACAAATTTACAGATGAATTACGGATGTTAGCCTGCTATTCACTATTATGTGGTGTGCATCACAGTCACATTGAAAATAAAACCCCACGCTTTCAGAGGTTCTTCAAAACTTCAAAACCCTTGTTCCGCTCAGTCTGCTGGTACAAGAACTGAAAAATATCACATTGAATTAAAATAAACTCTTAAGTTGGCAATAACCAGGCTTCATACACATTTGTACTTTATTACAAATTAACTAGAAACAGCCTGTTCTATTTATCAGCTACAATTCTAAGTATCCCATGCAGAAGTGTTTACTTTTCCTGAATTCTACATTCTTCCAATCCTAAGGAAGAAAGTCAAGTATAGTAAACTTACAGGAAAATGAACTAATAATAAGATGTAAAATGCAAGGTAAAAACCATAATATCCTGCTCCCAAACGAATGCAAGACTAATTGGAACTGAGCGAGTCTCATAGTGACTTAATAGCAAAACTCTACATCAAATTCAAAACAAACATTACTTAGAGGAAAATAATTACATACCCTACAAATGGATGTAAAAATGAAACTCTTCACTAAGATAACATTTTCTCAAGGACAAATTTACAACAACAACAACAAAGCAGATACTAACAAAGTCACATTTTGACAGCTATTAAACAACTGAGAAATAATCCTGGCTTACTCTCACCTTCATGCTACACGTTCCCTTTTGTTCCACAGGGAGAAACGTTAGTTGCCAGATGTATCCAACTACAGACAATGCAGAACCTTAGAGCTGAGCTCCCCGGGTTTACTCAGCCCAGAGCAGAGGAGCTGAGGGGAGGCCTGGTGGCGGCTGCAGCTCCTCACAGGGAGCAGAGGGCAGCGCTGAGCTCTCTCTCTGGGACAGTAGGAGGACTGAGGAACTTCAAGAAGCATTTGGACAGTGCTCTCAGACACGGGTGGCTCTGTGTGGAACCATCTACAAGCCACTGAGCCAGACTTACTGTGAATGAAGTTTGTGTGGCTCTACCTCACTGGTTAGACTTCTCCCTTAGTCTAAAGATGCACAGTTAGATAGAAGGAAAGGTAAAAACTACTGAGCCCAGCTTCTTCATCAGGGCAGCACAACGTGAGTACCACAGAGAGCTTCACACATCGCAAAGGAGTGAAGAGGTAACAAGGTGTGTTACAGAGCTTATGCATCAGCAGCATAAGTTATAGATATACCACAAACTTAAGTAAAGCCTCTTGCTGTGGGGATGAGGGTTAGTATATTGCTATTGCCCTGTGCAACCTTATCCCTTATTCTGAAAAGGAGATTTCTCCCTGCTTTGTTATCTGACCCACCCCCATTGCCTCCTCGACTGCAGAGCAATCTGAAACCCCCAAAGACTTGGAACACAATCATCTGTTTTCCATTGCTTCACCCAAATTCTTGCTTGTTTGCACACTGCACATTCCACTGCACAAAGAGCTGCAGTGGCACAAATTCCTGTCTGCAGGCACTACCAACAGCTGCTGTGCATCTACAACATTCAAGGCACATAACAGAGCAACAAGGAGAAGTTTTTGTTTTAAGTCTGTGCTCATATCAGAAAGTCCCTTTCATACCAATGCTGTTTATTTTCCTTCGAGTCCTTTCTCACAAACAATAAAGGAAAAGCCATGACCCATGACGTACACTTAATAGTATTTTGTTGTGAGTAGACAACATTTAAAAAGAAGAAAAACGTGGTAAATATCTACACACAGATATCAGATATTCTAACTTTACAGGAAACAAAATAAACATTTATTATACTTTATTTCTCTTCTCATGCGTGTTATTTTTAGGAAGTGAAAAAAGAGTTGAATAGTTAGAAAATGCTATGCCTTTTACATAGTAATAGTTTCTCAGGAAGAAAATACCACCAGTAATTAAGCGAGTTATATTTCTTCCACCATTAAGCATAACCATATAACTTAATCATACTGGGTATTTAAAACTCAAATACAGAAATTAAAGAGAAGGAAATTAGTACACAGTACTAATACATAAAATAAAATGATCTTTTACCATTCTGTAGATTGAGGTTTTCTGCCCAGTCCTTGTAAAACTCACTTTTAGTCCTCATGAAATAAACCTGTTTATTTCTAGATCATATTCCAAACCATTGCATTCGAAAGTAAAAGGGAAAAGTTCTCCTCCTCCGCTTGGAGCAATTGCTCCATGTAACCGAGCTATTTGGCATTGGCTCACTCTTTTTCAAGGCATGGCCCCTCTACAGCTACACGAACTGCAGATACTCAAACAAAGATGCCATTTGTTAGCAAGAAGTGTCATGTAGGCAACATAGCAGTGGTATCCATTGCAGCCTACAGCCCAGCTAATAATAAACAAAAGGATTTGAACAAACAGCCTCACAGGACACTGCTCCTGTAACACATCACTGTTATGGTCTGGAGTAAGAATTCTTACTGGTATTTGCCAAGAACTGCATGAAAAGCATCTCATTTCAAGAACTTACTAGAAATGGGGCTTTAAGTGTCTGCTTCTGGCTTAGTACTTAAGATACCACGAAATAAAACCTTGTAAAAATACAGTTTATATTTCTGTAACTGTTTAGTGTTTCTTGGTTACAGAATGGAAAATACTTTTTTATTATTAATATTTAGACCTGCTTTATTGTTAAGGATAACTTGGGGACTTGAAATACTTAGGATGTTAAGATCCTAAATCCTAACATTCCAGATTCCTGGATCAAAACAGTACAAATCTAAGATTGAATATTGCTAGAATTTACCTGCTTTCTGGACAGCAGTCAGCACTCCCAACACTTGAAAAACAAACCTCCATATCAAATATGCAAGGGCACACATACCAAGCTGTTCTCCTGCAGAGTTTTTAGGCCTCACACAAGGGTTCTTCTCAAGCAAAATGCTACCTGCTATGCAATGGTTCAGCCAAGAACCAGCCCACAACTATCTATTTAACTTCTTAACCTTCTTAGAAGCACACACTGTGCCAAATCTGGCTTGAAAGGTCTTCAGATTGCTGCAAATCTGACAATTACTGGGACTCCTTAGCGTAGAGAAGGCTCGAGGGAAACTTATCAATGTATGTAAGATACCTGAAGGAAGGCTGCAAACATGATGGAGCCAGGCTCCTTCCAGTAGCGACCAGTGCCAGGACAAGAGGCAATGGACACAAAGTGGAACACAAGAGGTTCCTTGTAACATCAGGAAGTATTTCTGTGCTTCTAGGTGCCAGAGCATTGGCACAGGTTGCCCAGAGAGGCTCTAGAGTCTCCTCTTTGGAGATCTTCAAGAGCTTCCTTGACACGGTCCTGGACACCCAGCTGTGGGTGTCCCTGCCTGAGCAGTGCTTGGGCCAGATGGACCCAGAGGTCCTTGCCAACCTCAACTTGTGACTATGATTTCCTTGCACCCTGGAAAGCATTAAAATGCCAGGAACCAAAGATCTGATCAAGTACATAGAACTACTCTCCTCTCTTTTTTTTTTTTTTTTTTTTTTCTTTCTTTCCCCAGAGAATTTTTTAAAAATAATAATTCCTTCAATTGTATTAACCTTCTTCCTTATGTTGCCTCACTGAGCGCCTGGAAATGAGCAACAGCTCCTCTATCTTTTATCACCAGTTACTAATTACAGATCCTATCCAAACCCAAGTGTCAATAATTTAGTCTGCTGACACAGTGTGAGTTTAGACTAAGCCCATACAATATCAGTCTCTAAGATATTGCTCCTAAACGTGACATTCTTACTGCTGGCATTATTACAGACAATAGTAAGCTTACTATACAAAAACCGTCTTCCATTTTTCTCACCACAGAACTACTGACCTGGTTCCATAAAACCAAAGACTTATTTCCAGATGTGAGCACATTAGTGAGGAAGACAAAACAACCCACTGATCCCAGGTTAATTCTCCAAGTAAATACCTGAAGCACCTGTTTTTAACAGCACTGGTGTCCTTCTACCACACTACCTTCGGGTAGCAATCGGATAAGAGCCATATTATTCCAATATTTTTCTTGCATCTTTAACTTCTTTTCATGTTTAGTATGTGCATTTTTCTGCATACTTTGAAGTAAAGACATAGAGAGGAAGGGGAAGATTTTGACTAGGAAGCTTATCTAAAGATAAAGTAAAGCTATTAGGAAAATCAATACACACAACCATACTTGGCACACACACAAAAAATCCAACTGCAAAAAACATACACTCCTTCCCCTCCGGCTTTTAAAAGTCAGCATTTCTTCAGAGTAGAACTTGTTGTTGCAGTTGTATTGCATGAGGAGTAACAGGTGGAAGATAGGAAAGTAGGGACTGAACTTGCCTGAAGAAATATAATTGAACTCTCATCTTAATGAAAAATCATGCTTCGTTACAGCAGAACACTTGCAGTTCTGCAGGATCCCCTGTGAGATGCTGTACAGTCACCAATGGAAAATGGTCACTTTGGAGATTAGTAGAATTAGCTGCTACTAAAAAGCTATCTCAAAGCAATTTCAAAACCATCCTCAAAGGACTCGAAGTAAGAGCAAGGAAACCAAGGCAGCCCCGTTAAGTAACGTTCCATGGAGAAAGCTCGTGTCAAAACATGAAATTAGAATTAAGGAGTCTTACATATACTGCAAAGAATTTAAAACAATCATTCTTACTATCAGCAATCAGTAATTGACTAAGAGACTTACAAGAACTCTACAAACATTAATCAACCTCTGTAATATTGCTAGGACTATGTTTTTAATCATATGACCTTATTAAAGCTTACTAGTTAATATGAGCACCGTAAGAACAAAATTCAAATAAAATGGCAAGAAAATTAAATAAGTATATAATAAAACATATTTGGGCCATCTACTTAGATTTAATTCACAATTACTTCTACATGCTTTGCTTAAATAAGTACATCTTAAAATTAAATCATCTTCATCAGCTGTGCCCAAGGCCACCCGAGCTGGAAGCTGCAGTCTGAGTGTGATGTCACCTTCACAGCACGTCCTCGGAATGCGACAAAGCAGAGCGACACGAACTGGCAGTGCTCTGCAGTAATTCCACTTCACCAAGTGTTGTGTGTGCAGTCATGAGCCTTGAGATAATTAATCTGATGAGGGTTAACACAATCAGTTGCAGAGCCAAAAGAAACCATCATCGCTAATTTCTGACAAGCTACAATTAAGAGAGTACGGCCAATTTTGAACAATGCTCCTTTCTTGAAAGGGTGGAAATAAAAGAGCACAATATTTTATGGCAGCTTTTAATAAACATAATCTCAAAGGCTTGGGCTGGGTATAATTTCAGGCTTGCTAATATCTCATGACTGGTTTGACTTGTGCAACAACCAATGTCTTCTGTCTCAGCTTAAGTCATCTTTTGTCATCCTCCTTCTCCTTCCTTAGATGGTGTCTGGCTTTTTCAAGAGTTTATTACTGTTTTTCTCTTCTCACTCTCATGAAAGAGCAGCATTCTGACCATTATGAAATGGTCACTCACACATTTCTTCTTTAAGGAGGTGTAAACACAAGTCTCACTTAGTGTCGGCCCTATAAACATCTGCTCAAGTGATGATCAAAGAGGATTTGCATTCTCACTGCTCAACAAGACAGAGTAAGCCTTGTTTCTGTAACACATGAATACTGGCAATAAAGAAACTAAAAGGATATGGTAAGTCTTCACAGAAAAGCACAGGAGGATTGCTACTACATGGAAGTCATTTTACAGACTGACAGCAAAAGATTACATCTTCTGGAACTCTGGCTACAGCTGACACTGCTATGCTATGTTTCAGTTACAGTCTGCATGTGTGAGTCCCACATTCTCCTTCAAATTCAAGACCTTCTCCAGCACTGGTCCCAGTCTTTATAATTATGTCTTAAAATAATATTCTGCAAGTCAGCTGCTGTATTAGATGGTAAAATCAAATGTGTGGCCATGGCAGCAGTATCAACAGACAGGAAAGCAGAAATATTTCAGGAATTTTAACTGTAACCTAATGTAAGTCATCCTCTACACACTGTTCTGAATCCCTCATACCATAATACAAAAGAACTTGTCACTCCAAACGTAATGCCTCCTATTTATTTCCATGGAAACTATAACAGATACAAAGAGTACAATAACACTATTTGAGAGAGCAAATTCTCAGCTACAAACCACTTGTTCTCAACACAGCCACCACCATTAGCTATGCACTTTCAGCAGCAATGAAAGAGCCTGCATGCCATGCTTGTAAAAATCTGTACCAGCAGAGGTGACCCACTGTCGTTATCACCACTGCAGAAATGCACCACCCACCGCCTCACTGTGCTCACATCCATAAACATTCAGCAAATGTCAATGAGTGCCATCTTTTTCCACATGGAGGAACTCAATTCCACACCTTTGCTCCATATGCACTTCCATGTCAGATGCCATTTTGTCAGGCTGCCCTTCTGCTGCCATCTGTCACACAGCAACATGTAACAGAATATAGGTGGGAAGGCTCAGCCTCTACTGCCACACTACCAACATCCACCTCCAACATCGTGGGTCAACATCATAAAACAAGAGGCATTACTTTTGGAGCAGCCCTCATATATGATGTCTACAGTCCCCCAGGGTTCTGAAAACTACAATACCCATCCTGCATGCTGCTGTTACTTCTTTTAACTCTGACAGGCTACTAAATACAAAAGGAAAACTATCTTTCTGCATCCATTTCCAATTTCCTGCATTGTACATCTTAATTCACAGCACACTGTGAATGTTTTAACAGCACTAAGATATGCAGCATCAATTTAAACAGAAAAATGGTTGTAATATTTTAGATTCTGACACAAGCAAGAACATTTCCTATGAAGAGTTATGCTTATCACTTTAGCAGACTTATATTTAAGTACTCTGATGCTACGCTGCACTAATTAAGTCTTTCAATTAATCATTTTTATCTCCGTATCAGTCAGAATTAATGGAGCAAACAATAATGCTATTTTAAAATTCATTATTAATGATGTGATATCTGTTTCCAGTGCCACTAAAACAACATTCAGACATACACTGGAAGAAATTTTAAAAACGGGCTCTGTTTTCGTGGAAACTGTGCTTCTTCACTATGTCCACTTACAAAAGTCATCTATATTTGTACCATTTTACTCACTAAAATATGAAGTTTTGTTCCTCTGCACAGACAATCCTGGAATATTCTGACATATGCACACCTTCAACTCATCATCTGATTACACAGATAATTCCAGAGATGAAAACAGGAAGATAAGGATGGCTGTTCCTGCAATGGTTGTTATTCTGCTATCATTGAATAAGGCTACAGAGCTCCCAGCAGCTTCAAAAGACATTGCTGGCAGGAGCAGGACACCAGTAGCACGGTGGGGAAGAGGAAGAAGCTCCTCCTGCTGTGCTACGTGACCACAAGCTGTGACCCAGCTCTTGTTCTGCTCAACAGGCTGCTTATAGCCTTGTTGGGCCCCTGTGTGATACAGCAAGGGATGCATTCACACAGTAAATGAAAGCTAAGTGTTCTCATCGTGTCTCAGATTTACTTACCAACTCCTAGATTTTTTCTCCCTTCTATAGGAGCAGACATTGCAGGGTGTCCTGTAATCATTTGCTCCCCAACAGCAGACAAAACCCAGCCTTCAGCCTCTGGCCACACCTGAACTTCAGTCTCCTATGGACTGTTCATCTTTGAACAGGTAAACACATTAACTGTGGTAATACTCTAACTACAAAGAGGATCCTCTCAATAAATCCTATGAAAAGTCTGAATGGCACAAACAAGCTTCTCTGACTCTAAATCTACTCACAGTGACTCAAAGGTACGTTGGAGCAAGTCCACACAAAGACATCAGGCAAATCTTGATACCTGCCTGCTTTCATCAGTTGTGTCTAAACAACACAAACCTACTTTGAAAAGTTCAAGTGATCAGCTTCTTACAATATCTGTCATGAACTTTATTAAAAAATAAATTGCACTTTGGTAGAGAGGAAAAAGACTAAAATTCCCTTTGAACGTTTGAAATTATCTTCATTGCCATGCAGCACTGCATCCATGGTTTCTTATGTTTATAAAGTAGTCTTCTTATGAAAGGCAGTCAAACGAAGGGTAAACCAGTTTGTTCAGCAGCAGCAGCAGTAATTGGGGAAGAGAACACTATCAGTTTCTTCATTTCTGCTATGTGAATAGGAAGTCAGCGACAGGCAGCGAGTTGCTGTTGTTTCTAGTTTCACTTCTTGAGGACTGGTAAACACAGCACAGCACAACAAAACAAACTTCCCAGTCAAGACCAGAACATTGGCTTGAAGGCAACCCTGTATTTCCAGCCTCCAGCTCAGGGAAAACACAGCGGAGCAGCTGCAATAAAGCCTGAGATGCATCTCTACCGAATTTAAATGAGATTATATTGATATTTACTAGAAAGGAGTACTAATCTGTTAATATCCATTTAGTTTAGTCAGCTAAAATATTTACCAATGTAAAAGCAGTCCTGTTTGGTTAAATCAGCACAGAAGGGAAAGAAAAAAGAAGATTCATACTCATCAACCTTGTAGTCTTTTATCCACCAAATACAGTACCAGTAGGATAAACCTCCCAGCTATGTTCTATCCATCACCTTTACTTCAATTCAGTTTTGACTTTTTGCTTGCCATACTGATTAGTCTTTAGATGTAATCCATCCATGTACCTTAGGACAGTGTGGCAAAGCAGTGTTGTTTTCCCCCAGTCTCTTTCTGGCAAGAGAAACAATGACTTCAGTAATCAGTACAATGACAGGTATATCATTAGTAATTTCTTCTTGCTGGTTTATAAGGAGGTTACAAACAGTGTAGTGCCTAAATATCACTTAAATATCCTAATACCTATTACCTAAATATCACAAACATACCAGCAAGCTTTCATTGCTACTTCTCTCAAAAATCAATACTTATATTTCAGTATTAATTCGAGACAAAGAGCTACAAACATGCTGCAAAGACCTTAAATCTACGTTACAACATAAGATTAATTGTAGCCCAGGCCTTCTGCACAAGCATTAAACAAAGAATCAATGTAACAAAGAGTCAATGATGCAGTAAACCTACTAATGAAGATTAGCTTCTCACCACTGTGCTCTGCTTATAAAAATAAAACAAGATCTGACCATTTCTCATAGACTCAGCAGAGAGGATAAAAAGGATTTTTGAATTTAGTTCAGAGAAGAATGCCTACTTAATGCAATTCCAGTACTGATGCAATCCTTAAGCGACGCCTCTCCTAAACTGCAAGGATTCACTCTTTGAGAACATCAGAACAAAGACTTTTGCAGATTTCAGCCCTGCTTAATAGCCCTCTTCACTCCAAACTGATTTCTCTCAGCATCTGCAAAATTTTTATACCTTACAGAATCAAAACCTATTGCAAAAGTCAAACCCATCATGCCAATGGAGCAGCATCTGGCAAACAAGCATCCCTGCCCTGGGTAACAGCAGACTTCCCGAAGAAGGGCAGACACAAGCAGCCCACTGACAGCTCACACACAAACACTTCCATGACCCTTTACACTACATCAAGAAACTCATCAACTTTGCATGGAAGTTTAACAAATTCAAGTCTGCAAATTTCATTAGTAAAATTAAATCCAGAATAACTTGGGAGAGGAAGTAGAGTCTTTTAAGAGATTTTGGTTACAGATTTTAGTTCCCTTTATACTTCACCACTAAAGGCAATTTTTAAGTACACTTAAGAATCCAAACTTCCTATTTCTAATGTTACTCTAAAGACAGTCAAAGTGATACAGTAAGCCCAGGCATCATCTTTGTACTGATATTCCCAGAAGCTCTAGCTATGCAATAGGAAACAAAGATGTTGAACATTAACCGTGCTTTAGTTACAGCATTTTAGACACGTAAGAGTTATCACCACAGTGGCTTCAAACTGATGAGAATCCAGCAGCCTTTCATCAGTTGTTCCCTGTTTAGCAGAAGTACAGCTGTCGTTTGCCACCACAAAAACAAGTCAGAATGAGAGTGAAAATTACCAAATATTTCTCCCATTTCATTTTTTGAAATCGTTAAACTTAACAGCAAATTTTTTATTATCATGGCAAGTTCTTAAGGGAAGTTACAAAAAATACAGCCCACCTGAGTTTTGGCAAGGAGAAGAGAGAAATTCTAATTTTAATTTACTTTAATAGAAACCACAGTAAACCAAACAACTTCAGAGCGTGCTACCCACAAGTACAGGAACTACTGCATTCAGTCTCAAAATTTAGTTCCATTTATTTCCCCTTCCCTATCTCAGTTTCATCGCCGGTACAGAAATAACCAATGAAGTTAATCACACATAATCTATTTGCCAACACCAGCTGTTTTGGAAGAGCACATCAAATCTCAAAAATGACAACTGGGACCAACAGTTCACATTATTTTGCTATAAAAACAGAGAACCAAAAATAAAATCATCCAAAAATATTTTCTACCTGAAGTACAAAAGGTTGTTTAATCCCAAGGTAACATTCATCTGGTCAATAGGTTTCTGTAATAAATGAATCAGATGCACCTCCTGGAGGACGTTCTTTCATTGCAGCAGCATCACCAACAGCCATTCCTCAGGTGTGAGCTGAGGTGGTGGTTCATTGAATCACAGACTCAAAAATAAAGTGATTTTTAGATATTTTTCGGATAAATGAATCCATCTTTGAGGAGCTTAGGAGGACGTGCAAAATGAACACGTGAATTTGTCACCACTTAACCAGCTTTTACCAAGTCAGAAGTCTTTAGTGGGAGTGTAATGAAATGCTATTACTGTTCCGAATGGGCCAAATCTCTTCTGAAGCTGTGAAGGCAAGTGTCAGCTGTACAGCACAGCCACAGCAGCCAGAGTTTGGAGGCTGATGGAAGTACAGCCTGAGCTCTGTGGTTTAGCTCCAACACCACAAGCTGTACATGGACACAGTGCACAGCAAACAGCCACTGGCCATAGTAAAGCTGCTTTCTGGTAACATAACACCTTCTGAGAGCAGAAAAGAGGAAGAGCAACAATTTAAAAGTCATGTCTAACAAAGAGCACAAACGTGAACAATATGGAAAGAGGATACGGAAGGGGTGGAGAAGGAAGTGTGACACATTACTTAGGGAATGGTAGTTTAAGAGGTACAAAACCACTTGAATACAATTAGCTGCCAAGTTAAGGTATGCAAGGGTCATCGTCACTAAGGGATATGGGACTTAAAGCAAAGGGGTTTTACAGCTGTGTGTGCATCATAGGTATTTTAATGCACGAAGCTACAGGTATGCAACACTCAAATTAAATTAAATATACAAATTATGGAGCTGTTCCAAGTTTCCACTAACTTGTTATGCAAGTGTTTCCATCTTATACAAGTACCAATTTTCCTATTACCTTGCACATGTTTTCCTCGTTTACACCTGTACATTAGATCAGCAGCATTTTGCATCACCCTGCATACACAAAGAGTGCTGGGGGAAGGGAGGGGGAAGGGAAGGGAGGGGGAAGGGAAGGGAAGGGAAGGGAAGGGAAGGGAAGGGAGGGGAGGGGAGGGGAGGGGAGGGGAGGGGAGGGGAGGGGAGGGGAGGGGAGGGGAGGGGAGGGGAGGGGAGGGGAGGGGAGGGGAGGGGAGGGGAGGGGAGGGGAGGGGAGGGGAGGGGAGGGGAGGGGAGGGGAATCAAAAAACCTGATGGAAGACTCATGAACATTTCCTTTTTGTGAATGTGGAGGAAAAACAACTGCACAACTTGAGAAAGAGACACAACAGGGACACATGAGATTGTTGCAGAATTTAGCCTAAATTGGGTCTATGTGCAGAGAACCTTCTGAATGATGGAAGTCCCATAAAAGGATAGAATAGCACAGCTGTTCTCCAAAGCCCGCAACTGTGAAAAACTTATCAGAATGAAAGGGATACATACACAGTGAAACTACATTGTTTCAATTTGAAAACATAATAACTACCTTTTACATATCTCAAGTTAACTGATTAACTTACCTTACAAGTAGAGAGCTACTGTAGTGGTCAGACAGCTAGATAAAACTGCTACATGGCCACTTCAGGGCAAACAAGGCAAATTTCATATTCTTAGACTTCAGAAGGAACTACTCAGTAAAACTGGTATGCCACTACTGCTACAGTGCCAGGCAGATCACTGATACACATCACATAGCTATCAGTAATCAAAGTTCAGGCCTAGATAAAACAGCCATGTGTACAAATATCAAACAGAGAGCTTTTCACACCAGGATTCAGGATTTAGAATGAATTTTAAATGAAGTCATTTTCAGACTCGTCTCATAATGAAGAAGAATCTTTGAAAACAGACTCATCTGCAGTTGTTTTAATTGTGAAAAAAAACTCAAATTAATGGAAGAACAGACACATTTTTCATTCACAGTAGCAATTCTGTAACATCTTTGGATTAACATAAATTCTCAAATCTGAAACTGAAAAGATTTTAGGTTTTTTTGTTTTGTTTTTTAAGGTATTAATTGGAAATAAATGTTTTTCTGCTAATCATAAATCTATATACGATAGAAGCTGTATGACAGAAAAAAGGCAAGCAAGTAAGAGGTTGAGGAGGAGAAGCTCTTGCAAAATGCTGCAGGAAAGTTGTTTTAAATTAAAAGGGAATCAGAAACGTCCCAAAAAGGCAGCTAAGTCAAACACAACACCGAAATCAAATCACTATTAAATTACACTTCTAAAGCAGGAGGAGTGGTGAAGATATGTCAAATAAATGCTGTTTCCTCCTTCTACCCATGACTGCCATCCCCACCATCAAAACCCCTGCACGTTCAAGTATATTTCCATTCAACTATTTCTGAGTTTTTCATTGCATTTCTGTAAATAGGATGCACAAGATAATTTGTTTAATTTTTCTTAATGTCACTGATGATTTCAATATGAGTTCAACAATTCTGCTACGTACCAGATCTACAATTAACTGGCAGACCAACAAATCTTACTTCAAAACTAATTACTACAGATGGGTAGTTGGAAATGTTAAACAGTTTTTGGAAAAGCCTGTTCATTTTTTTAAACATGAGGAGATTATACATACTAGCACATGAAGAGAACAGAGAGTAAAATTTAGAAGGATATCATGCAGGCATCCTGTCCTGCATTTACAGTGCTCTGTCAATGCTCTGTTTCTTAAGCTCTGCTGGAAGTTATTGCTCTGGTAAACAAAATCATGTGAAGGCAATGTAATCCATAACAAGAAAAAAATAGAACTGTTAAATTAATTCAAGCTAGCATTGTTGGCAGTTTAAGGGAATTGGGACTGGAGAGAATTCACAGGAACACAATTGCAAAGTTCAAGTTTGTTCATTTGTTCAGCGTTGCTGTGGTGGGGAACCTGAGCTCAGTGCCAGACCCACGAAGCTGCTCTCACACTCCCCCTCAACAGGAGGGGAAGAAAATGAGAACAAAAGGCTCCTGGGCTGAGATAAGGGCAGGGAATTCACTCACCGATTATCATTACATACAAAACAGGCTTGAGTTGGAGGATTAATTTATTGCCTATTAAAAATAATATAGGATGATGAGGAACTAAGATAAAACGAAAGCCATCTCGTGCCACCAAGCCCTTCCTCCAAGCTCGACTTCACTCCCTTGGCCTTCAATCCTCTGCTGCCTTCACACCATCCCAAGCAGGGACAGAGAGGGGGGTTGCAGTCAGTCCATAGCAGTTCTCCTCTACCACTCCTTCCTCTTCACACCCTTCCACAACTCCATTGTAATTCCTTCCCATGGGCTGCAGCTCCTCAAGCACTGCTTCAACAAGGGTCTGGTAGGGCCCACATGCCAGGACCACAGCACAGGTCCCCTTGTGCAGCAGCTCCCCCAGCCCTCCTGCCACACCACAGGCTCCTCTCCACAGCTGCAGCTCCAGCCCAGGCCCTACTCCTACCGGGGTATCCATGAGCTGCAGCTCCTTCAGGCCACATCCACGGCTGCACAGTGGGCTCCCCCATGGGCTGCACATGGAGATCTGATCCACGCAGTGTCTGTGGGCTGCGGAAGGACAGTCTGCTCCACCACTGGCCTCTCTTGGTCTGCAGAGATCTGTTCCATGCCTGGAGCACCTCCCACCCTCCTCCTGCACTGACTTTGGTGGCTGCAGGGCTGTCCCTCTTAAATTTTCTCAGTCCTCTCTCTTTCTCTCTCACATCTGCTGCACAGCTTTCTGCACACGTTTCTTAAATACATTATCTCAGAGGGATGAAGTGTTACTGCCAGGCTCAGCTTTGGCCATCAGTGGGCTCATTTTGGAGCTGACCAAAATCAGCTGTGCCAGACATAGGGCAGCCCCTGCTCTCTTCTCACTCCTGCAGCCCCACCCACTTCCAAAACCTTGTCACATAACCCCAAATAGTCACATAACCCCAAATACAAACGTTCCTGTGAATTTAGCGCTTGAGAGTCAGAGCATATGCAAACATGAATCATGGATGTCAGTCTTCAATATTTTAATGCACCATTTCTTGATCTCCTTTCTGCCCCTGAAACATCAGCCCTATTAGAACTTCTAAATTCCAAAAAAAATCATTATGGTATTCTACCCAGTGTCAAGATCATAAATCCAGGGTAAAGGACTACAGATGTTCCACATAATTCTATAAATTGAATTTTAGCTGAGATCAGAAGCATGCTTCTGAAGCAAACCTCCAGATCATCTCTACTGCTCTTTAGCTCACACTGGGAAGCGACAAGGGAGCATGCAAACTGGATTTCTTCCAGATTAAACTAATCTGCAAGATGCACTCCTAACTCTGCCTGATGTTCCGCCTGAGGAACACGGATGAGGTCTGAGGTAGCCTGGAAAAACTGCCAGAACACACAGGGATGTCAGGCCCTCAGCAACTCCCTTCCCCCCTCCAGACCCACTCATTACTACAGGGCCGTGTTGCTTGCTGACAGGCCTATAGGCTACCACTGTTAAACACACAGCACATCCCAGCACAACCAGTCTTCCTTTGATTTGCCTAAGTGTGTTTGCTCATTTCTCCCTTCAGAGCCTATCTGAACTATTTATAGAATGGCTTTACGTTCTTATTAGTTACCAGACAATGATTTTGAATGCATGTTCCAACATTCCAAGTATTCTTCTCCAAAGCTTTATACATACTGTAAAGTAGGCAATTATCACTGCACAGTTTAGAAGGTCATTCCAATGCCTGTGAGCTAAACAGCAACGCAAACTTGAATCTGTGTAGCTTGAATTTCTGTATATAGATTCGACAAGCTATGAACTACTGTTTGTTCCACTTTTTTAAACCCTAACCATGGCACTAACTCATCGCACAGAAGTGGCAAAAACACTTTTATTGATCCATGTGTCTTTGTGCTCCACACAACCATCTGTGAATGTAAAGTTCTCCTTTTAGTGAGTGCTGAGACGGTGTCTCCGGGACTTGATGCAGCTGTAGCATAGATGAGCAAATTTTTCAAAACATGCTGAAGCCTTTTCAATGCACAGCTGTCAGGACAAAAAGAGAAGAGCTGGTCGTCTTTTTTTTTTTTTTTCCTTGAAGGAGAAAAATTAGGACACAGAGCAACAGCACTGGCATATTAACTATCACAGTGCAATGCCTGCAATCAAGTGCACATCACACACTGGGGAGCCCTGTCTGCAACCCAAGAAAAGCCCATTTTTTCAAAAGGTCTTTCTAAATGGCAAAGAATTGTTTCACTGAGCTAATGATGGTTTAAAATGAAATAGAAAATATTTATATGTGAAAGATCACAGGGCTTCCCTGTTATCAAAGTCCTCCTATTTGTAGAGTATTTCCTTTCTCACAAAGAAATGAAGTCTTGGATCAAGGCTACCTCTCAACATTCCAGTTGAGACCTGTGAACTGTACTGTAATTCTTTCCTTCAAACTGCTGCTGTTTCCCACCCCAAACCTAGATTTACAAAACAGAAGCCATACTTCTATTTTAATCATGACATGAATCAGTGAACTCAAATTATTAAACTTAAAATATATTTCTATAAACAAGCCCGAAATGTAGCCTTAATCTCTGGAAAATACCATTGACCAAAGAGAAATGAAAAATAGCATGGAAAAGAGTACCCTCTTCAGTGAAAACATTTGGGGAACATCTAGCACATAGGGTAGATTAGTAAACAAGGTGACATTTACCTATTCACACTCAGGTTCTCTCCTCCTACTGCTTACATACCAACCATATATATCATATCAATACGATCAATATATCAATCATATCAATACCATATCAGGGGAAATGAAGCAGATACCCCAACTGCTACCTGCAACTTGATTTCCCCAAGGACAACTGGTTTCAGCTTTATGCATGAATATCATTTGTGCCTTAAAAGGAGTTGGACTTCATGATCTTTGTGAGTCCCTTCCAACTTGGGATATTCTATGATTCTACAACTAAAAGCCCCTAGAGTCCTCACAACGCTCTAAGACTAAAGGCACAATTAAATTCTATACAAAACTTCAAGTTAACTCCTGTAAATTGATTGCACCAGCTGCAAATTCAACATCAAGCACACATTCAAGCTACTTCCAAGCATCAGTAGAAAACATCTGCAATCCAGTGGAGATACTGCAGTAATATTTGGCAAACAGACTACCAGAAGAACTCTACAAGCTGAATATCAATGAGCTTCTCCATATGGACAGAGTCTGCTCATGAGCACTGCGGTGAGTGAGCCTGTATTCATTTTAAAATGAAGCCCTTGCACACACACAGAGCCCTGCAGCTGCCAGGTTGTAGCATTTATATCGCACTCATCACTGTGGCCTGCAGTGAAGAGTTAAGTGACCGTGACTAATAACCACAACATCTGATACAGGTGTCTCGTGGAGAGGAGTGTGAGTAATCAGGCGTCTCCGTGTATGTTCTTCTTTTGTTTGTTTGAATATGTTGCCATATAATAATGTGACAGGAGATAAGAGCAGCGAAACGAAACCTATCAGCTGGGACCTGACGTACAAGGGAGAAACTGCTCCCACCGAGGACCTGCTCTCTCCAGGTACAGCCAGAAACTGCTTCGTTAGCTGCTTTATTAGCAAAGAGACAGCAGCAGACTTGGGCATCTGTGTACTTATTTTCCCATTTCCACTAAGAATTTAATTAACTGACATTAATTAAGTTTTCTGTTTGATCTGGAAATTCAGTTCAAATTAACATTTTTATGGCTAGTTTAATACTAACACTGACAGATCATTTCTGTTGGAAGGAGCTGCTTGTGCTTGCAATGAAAGAGACAAAACAAGACAGCCCATTCCACAGGGAAACAAATAGTTTTATTTGTTGTTAAATATAACTAACTCAAGGGGAATAAAAAAGGATATGTTATCTGACTTGAGAAGTCTGGATGCTTTGCTTACATGCTATGCCTACACACGTAGAAGCTCAAGAAGGCATATAGAAGCACCTTACAGAAACCAGATAAAACATCCAGGAAATCTGTGAATGGTGGATATATACCAAAACATTATCTGAGCCACCAGCCTGCTGTAATTATCTGCAGTAGAACATGTCCAGCTGAGACCCTGTCACTTGGAAACATTCACTGTATTTTGTGTTACTAAAAACAAACAGACAAACTTCCTAGCATCCATCTCTGCACTGTTTCTTATCCCCATCCACTGCAATTCAACAAACAAAACTGTCACCTTCTTAAGCTATAAGTATATTAAATATTTGTAATAAATAAATCTTGTGCAACTGATAAGCATAGAGGCTAACACTTGTTTAGCATTCTATTCCAAGTTACTGAAGTATGAGGATAAAATACCAGAAATTGAACAAGGCAAAAAAAAAAAAAGGTTATTTCTCATTGCTTTAAGTGTGCAGATCTTATCAGCACAAGATCATCATTAAGAAAAAAAAAAAACAACCCTCCCCTACAGCATCAGATAGAGTCAACATTATGCTTCCAGAAGTAAAAATCTGTGTGCATTTAAAAATAACATAGCACAATTGGCACGTTCTTACCAAAATCAAGGTCAGAAAACTGTGTTTGCTTGAACTATGAAAATGCAAGGCCAAAGGAGGTTTGTTTTTCTAGACCCTCCACACACAGCAAATGTCAGACACTGATTTCTAGGTTCTTTCTCAAAAGCCTCCATGACCCAGAACTCCATGATGGAAGGACACCATTATAAAATTCATGTCACAGTAAAAACAGAAGAAGAGCTACAGAAGGAAAGGTACGCAAACAGCCTTCCCACCACATTCAGATCCAGGCTGGAGATCTCTCTGCTCTGAACTTACTGGACAAATGCTGCCAGCAGTGCAGAATTGCAGCCTCCATTGCAGTATCACTAAAAACAGAAAAGCAAAAACACTCACCCCAGCAGCTTGAGCTCAACAGTATGTAACCCATTAACCTTCTAAAATGTTAAGCAAACACTTGCATAAATCATCAACTCCACAGACACAGCTGTCCTCTTCTTTCAAGAAACCCAATAAAGCCACCTTCTTTCCAGCTGCTCCTAAGGCTCAGCTGCCAGGTTTCCCCTGCTCCAATGAAATCATGAAGAGGAGTTCTGTGTAAGTACTGCTGCTCCAGGCCAACAACTGCCCCGTGTGCTAAACCACCTAAGAAGTCTAGACAGATTTAAAGACAAAAATGATTCTCAAGGCCAGAATATTCATAAGGGATTTAACAGGAGGCTTTGCCTTCCTTACTCACAACTCAGGCACCAGCTGTGACCAAATCAATGAGTATCAACTGCAAAAGGCTCTGTAGGGCACAGAGGCATCCCACTGCCTGCGTGATGTAAAACCACACGACAGCCTCTTACCAAAAGAGGATAAATAGCAGCTTACAGCAGTATATAATCACACAGTCTTTGTAGCTTGCAGGTAGTTTGCTTCCATTTTTTTTCCATTTTTTGTCAATAAAAACTTGAATGAAAGCTATACCTACATTGGTGGGTTTTGACATTAACTGCAGAAGAAAAATTTGATAGATTTGCTATGTAAATGAACACAGTCCCCGGCTAGCAGCTTACTTTTATTTTACATCTGACTGTTCCAGATATACTGCAGAAAAACTGAGAGGGGACTGGGAAACGGGTAAAAAAATCATAGCAGTTAGCACTTACAGCAAGTGAAGCAAAGACCCAACTTTAACTGTAGTTACCAGCAGACAGCCTATGTTCAGTTTTTATCACTGCTGAAACTTGCTCCAAGATGAAGGGCAGCCAGTGCAACTATCTAGATAAGCTGGATCGCTGAGCCGAGGTGAATGGGATGAAGTTCAACAAGGCCAAGTGCCAGGTCCTGCACTTTGGCCACAACAATCCCAAGCAGCGTTTTAGGCTTGGGGATGGGTGGCTGGATGATTGTGAAGAAGAAAGGGACCTGGGGGTATTGGTTGATGCTCGGCTGAACATGAGCTGACAGTGTGCCTGGGTGGTCAAGAGGGCCAACGGCATCCTGGCCTGCATTAGAAATAGTGTGGCCAGCAGGAGCAGGGAGGTGATCATCCCCATCTACTCAGCACTGGTGAGGCCACACCTCGAGTACTGTGTTCAGTTTTGGGCCCCTCACTACAAGAAAGATGTTGAGGCCCTGTAGCGTGTCCAGAGAAGGGCAACGAAACTGGTGAGGGGTCTGGAGCACAAGTCTTACGAGGAGCGGCTGAGGGAGCTGGGATTGTTTAGTCTGGAGAAGAGGAGGCTCAGGGGAGACTTCAATGCTCTCTACAACTTCCTGAAGGGAGGCTGTGGTGAAGAGGGGTTTGGCCTCTTCTCCCAGGCAACAAACAGGACCTGGGGAAATGGCCGCAAGTTGTATCAGAGGAGGTTTAGGTTGGACATAAGGAAGAACTTTTTCTCTCAGAAAGTGGTCAGGCACTGGAATGGCTGCCCAGGGAGGTGGTGGAGTCGCCAACCCCGGCAGTGTTCAAGAGGTGCCTGGCTGAGGAGCTACAAGGTATGGTTTAGTGCTTGTGGTAGCAGTGGTAATGAGAAGACAGTTGGACTAGATGATCTTACAGGTCATTTCCAACCTTGTGATTCTATGATTCTATGAATTAACCAAAGGCACTGCAGTCGATCCCTAAAAATGACTGGAATCAAGCAGGAGACAGAATCACAGAATCATTAAAGTTGGAAAAGACAGCTGAATTCATCTAGTCCAAGATTATAGCACTGCTTGTCAGGGAAGTAGCAGAGAAGTTTGGTTTTCTCCCCTTATGCCCTTTTGGCTACAAAGGGGTACTTTTTTTTTTTTTAAATGGCTATCAAATAAAGGGTAACTTCACCATCATCAAACAATTTCACACACCTTTGGGGAGTAAAGGACGAAGAGATGGCAGAGCCATGGATTTAGGAACCTGCCTCCCTGCACCCCCCAAAAAAATCAATTACATATTGGAATAAAAATTCACAGCATAAATCTGAAGAGCAGTTTTCCTTACTTCAATTCTTGTAAATTAGCTAATTTAAGTTGACTAACATTATTACAGAAAGGAAAATGCACCTCATTCTTTCCATAGTTCCTCTATAGCTAAATCAAATTCAAGCTGAGACTATTTTGCTAAGTCATAGATCAATTCAAGATACAACATCTAAGTACTTTATTAAATGATGCTAACTAACTAATAATCAAAGACCAAATAAACAGACACTAAAGTCAATCATTAACAGCTACATGTAGCTAAGTAGCACTGTGACCTTTCTTAATCACAGCATCTGGCACTACACACAAATGAGACAACATTTTAAGCATTTTTAAATGAAGTAAAGACAACAATAAACCCTCAAGAAGTGAAAGAAAAAAGCCACAACATACATATATCTTGTGAAAGTTACTATTATTCGAAGTAGGAACAGTGAATGTCAGCTTCAGAAATAGAACATATCTGATAAAAATCATACTGATGAGTGTCCAGCTGTACTAGTATGACTGTACTAATACTTGTATATGCAACATTCTGAGGCAGAACACCTCGTACTCACAATTGCCTGTCAAATTTCAGCAGTACTTTGCCCTTGTATGAGCCAGCATCAGTGTGAAGGAAGCTCACCCCCGCGATTATTCACACCCCTCCTGGGAGCTGGCATGCACATTTGTGAGCCTGCCTCAGCAATTAGGGCGGTAAAACAGATCAGGATTAAAACTGCCTCAACAAGAAAGAAATTTATGGTAACGTTTAGACCATATTCCCAATTTAAATCAACATGACTATACAAATTAGGATGAGGGAAATAGCAGAAGTAAGGCAGGACTACATCGTTAGGAAGAGCCACTGGTGCTAAATATTAGTTACCTGTAAAACCATTACTAAAAGGCATAACTTCAACACAAAAACAATAAAGTCAGTAGATCTTGTTGAACTACAGTACAATTTTTTCCTATCAATAGAACCTTAGTCATGGTAGATAATGAATTAAAAATGTTTATATGTACTGAAAAGATGTATAATACAAAAAAAAAAAAAGACACCCACTGATGTGGGCAGAACTTCTTATTTCAAGAGAAATACATAAGTAAATAAGTTCAGAGTCACGGCATTACAGGCATTAGAAGAGACCTCTGGAGATGGTAGAGTCCAACCCTCCTTCTACAATTAACTCCCTGATACGGACTTGGCAGCTCAGACCTTTTTGTTACTGTTATTCATGATCTGGATGAAGGAACTGAGTGCAGCCCTCATAAACATACAAATGTAATAAAGTTGTGAGGAAATGTTGACCTGCCCAGGGTTAGGAAGGCACTACAGAGTGATCTGAACAGGCTGAATCAATGGGCTGAGGCAAACTGTATCAGCTTTAACAGGATCAAGTGCTGGGTCCTGTACTTCAGTCACAGCCCCACTGCATGCTACAGGTTTGGGGCAGAGTGGTTGGCAAGATGCTTGGTAGAAAATGATCTGAGAGCACACTAGTCAACAGCCAGCTGAATGTGAGCCAGCAGTGTGCCCAGGCAGCAAAAAATTCAATGGCTTCCGGTCTTGCATCAGACAAAGTGCCATCAGCAAGACTACAGAGGTGATTGCTCCTCTGTACTCAGCTCTGGTGAGGTCGTACCTTCAGTACTGTGTTCTGTTTTGGGCTCCTCACTACAATAAACTGAAGCCATAGAAACCATTCAGAGAAAGGCAATGAAGGGTCTGGAGCACAAGTCTTATGGGGAGTGGCTGAGGGAACCACAATCATTCTGTCTGGAGAAGAGGAAGCTCAGGGGAGACTTTATTGCTCTCTACCACTGTCTGAAGGAGGTTGTGGTGCAGTGGAGGGGAGGGGTGTCAGCCTCTACTCCCAGGTAACAGTGATAGGAGGACAGGGAATGGCCTTCAGTTGTGCCAGGGGAGGTTCACGTTGGATGTCAGGAAAAGTTTCTTCTCAGAGAGTGGTGATGCATTGGCACAGGCTGCCCAGGAAGGTGAGGGAGTCACCATTCCTGGAAGTGTTCAAGAATAGGGCAGGTGTGGCACTGAGGTATGTGTGCTAGTTAGCATAGCATTGACGGCTGAATTAGATGTTCTTAGAGGTCTTTTCTAATCTTAATGATTCATTATTCCCTCTCTCCTCTCCATTTCAGCTCTAACAAGCAAAATGATTTCAAACAATAGCATACAGGCCATACAGGTGTAGCATACTTAACTGGACTATAACCGTATTTCTTCAACAATAAAATACATGAATACACAATTTCAGTTCACATGAACTGTAACACCACTGACTGTAAGGAGGAAATGCTGGAGTCAATAGACTGCCTTTCAGCAAGAGGTCACACTAAAAGTGTAGTTGAGATCAAGATAAATGACTTTCACATCAACTTTTTCAGGAACACGATACAAATTAAGACTCATTTAAGTACAGTACTTTCTAGATACAGTCAGAGAAGGCTGAGCTTTTTCTTTGGGTACTTCCAAACCTAAATGCCACAAAGTAATATTCTGTCACTCAGAAGACCATAGGATACAAGAGGCAATCATTTTTCAAACAAAAGACTGAGGAAAACTGTATACATAATAAGTCACAAGAAGTGGAAAAATTCTTGAAACTAATCCAGGAGGTTAAAAAAAAAAATCTGAACTCCATTTCATTTACTTATTTTAAAACACAAGTTATCCCACATTCCTTTTCTACATTCAGTTTCAATGGAAGATAACACACGATCTGTCTAAGAGAAATGGTGCAAGATTAGGCATACTGAAATTTTTTTTATAAATAATCCCAGGGAAAAAAAAAAAAAGGTAATTTTTGAAAGTGTTACTATTTGTTCAATATTTTGGTTCTGGCTAAGGAGTAAGAAGGAAATAAATCGGAATCTTTATGGTTCACGATATGAATGGACACTTAATTCAGTGATGCCTACAAACTACAAACTCTGATCACAGAAGGGCTTTGCAAAGAAAACTTGACAAACTGATGGCTGGGCAATCACCAATCTGGTCAAACAATGAAGTTTAACAAGAGCCATTCAGCATCTGGGACAGGAGAACCCCAGATTTTTCACAAACCAACAGACCAAAGAATGGAGAGCAGTCCCACAAGAACAGATCTCAGTGTTCTGATAGACAGCAAGTTGAATCTGAGTCACTAGCATGCCCTGGAGCCAAAAGAGCCAACCGTACCCTGGAGTACACCAGGCCCAGCACTGCCACCGGGCAATGGGAGGGACTGGACTGTCCCACTGTGTGTGTGCCTTCATCTCCAGCACTGGGTGCAGTTTGGGTGCCGGAAGATAAGATGGACATAAAGCTATTAGAGAGCATCCATCCAAAGGAGGGATATGAAGGTGGGGAAGGCCTAGAGGGCCAGGTATGTGAGGAGTGGATAATGGCCATGGGTTTGCTCAGCCCAGAGCAGAGGAGCTGAGGGGAGGCCTCATGGTAGCTGCAGCTCCTCACAGGAGCGGAGGGCAGCGCTGAGCTCTACTCTCTGTGACAGCGACAGGGCCTGAGGGAACGGCGTAAAGCTGTGTCAGAAGGGGCAGGGCGTGTTAAGGAAAGGGTCTGCACCAGAGGGCGGTGGGCATGGAACAGCCTGCCCAGGGCTGCCTGAGTTCAAGGGGTGTTTGGCCAGTGCTCTCAGACATAGGGTTTGGATTTGGGGTGGAGCTGTGTGGGGCCGGGAGCTGGACTTGACCATGATGGGTCCCTTCCAGCTCAGGATATTCTGTAGGTTTGTAATTATCAGTCTGCCTGGAGGAGGAATCACAGAAGATCTACACTGAGAAATTATAAACACCAAAAACCTTAGAAGAAAAAAAAAGCAAAGCCACAGGCCAATCTTAGCACGAACTGAGATTCTTGGCAACCACGGTCAAGTATTCGTCTCAAAAATTTCTCCAGAATTTAAGCTTCATACTGCATGCTTCATTCAATCAACTTGTGCTATATTGTGAAAAGTTCCTTGCAAGCAGTCTCTTTCCACTAACACACAGCTCTGCTCTTAGGAGATTCCAGTGCAAAAAATAAAAAAAATCATGAAGTCCAAAGATTTTGCTTCTCATTTTAAATAGACATCTCCACAGAATTAATTTCCATCGTATTCATATGAAAAAGGGTATATAGAGTGAAACAAGTTCCTATCCATAGATAAAGAGAAGAAAGGATTTAAAGGCATTGCTGCACTGACAAAACAAGTCACTTCATAAAAAAATACTGTCTAAGAAATAGAAGAGAAAAAGTGTATAATGCTTCCTAAAGAAAAGCAGGAAGGAAGAAGAAAAAAAAAAACAACTCAGCCCTGAAACCTCCCATAAAAGGCAAAAATCTCAGCACACTGTGCAGCAGAAGACAGTACAACTAGGAAAAAGAAAAACAAGAAAACACCACAGGTAGTTGCTGCAGGACCTTTATTTTCTTCATCTTACAACTAATCAACCAATCGCCCAGCAAAAGAAATTTAACCAAAAGAAAAACTGCAGTTTTCTTGCCAAGTCTAAGTCTGGAATGTAAGGTTCTCCCGGAGTACCATCTGGCAAGTGAATTCAGGAAGAATCTTCAAAGCGTGAACTATTATTATTGGCACATTTATACACAATTAGCCTCGTCTGGCCCAACATTTACATACCTTGTATGCCCACATTTCCACAATGAAAATTGTCTTTGAATCTGAAGGTATTTGTAAGCTGTCTAAAACCTAAAAAGATTGAGATGAGATGTGCACCTCAAAGAAACACACGGGATTCCCGAAGAACATCATTCTCTTTGGCTTACAGCCCAGTTCACTGCAGTGACCAGACACATACACCCTCAAACCTAAGTTTTCTATTTCGCATCTCTTACTCTAGAGACTGCATGTCTTTGCAATAATGTGATTTTGATTTAGTCATCTGCTAAACATATTTCAGTGCAGTATCTTCATTAAATTCTAACTAAAGGCTATCTGTGATAAGAACAAGGGGAGAAGAGGTAAAACAAGAATACGTCTTCATTATTTTAAACAATGATTTCAAATAAGATTCCAATGGTGAAAAAAGTCAGATTTATACTCCACATTAATTTCCTCAGGAGAAATAACATTCAAACTACTTTTTTTCCCCCAATTCAAACAAGTCTCAGATCTTGTGATATACATGGCCTTGAATTAGAATGCTTATCAAGTCAATCTTATACGAACACGATTTGGAACTTTATCCAAAGCCAGGCTTTCAAGGTTACAATTCGTTAAAGAAAGCCAAGCCTCAAGAAATAAAACAGTGACAAGTCCTTTAACATTTATCTTCTTCCTTTACAACTTCGTGTTTACTTTCAGTCCTACAAAAAGTGGTAAGGTGAGATCAGGTGTTACCGTTTCTTCAATAAATGAAGTAGCAACATTTTTTTTTTTTTCCTTTAAACTGACCTGCTGTTATCTTAAAACTAAAAGAAACAAAGTTACACACACAGCTTTCACTGTAATTGGAAGATTATGGAACATCATGTCGAGGATTTTGGTTTTTGGAAACTTCTGGCATTCAAGTTTTAAGCAGTGCATCAAGAGAACATGAAAGTGTACCTTAGATACTACATACCAGAAGTTGCTGTTTTGCTTACTGCAGGCCTTGCTAACAAGAACTTCACAGGGCTAATGAGGAATTTTCTGATGTGAGCCTTTGCAACAGCCAAACACTACATACAAAACCATAACCTAAGGATTTGCAGCTGGGAGACAGGAATAGTACTCTATTCGTAAACTATACAGAAAATGAAATCTAATTTAGCTATTGGCGTGGGTCACAGCTACAATGAAAACTAACTCTGGCTGTAGCAATTAGCCTCAGCAACTTTGTCAAGCTCTTCAACTACCCTATTAAATCCATATCTAAACCCATGAAATGCTAAGAATGGGTTTATTTTAAATAACGTTCTACAAGACTTTCTTCAGCAGGGATTGAATTTTCCTCTCCACAGTAGCTACACTTACTTGTCTTATACTAAGCTTCTGTTATTGAATCACAGATGCAAAATGACATTTTCTTGGCTAATAACTGTGTTTCTGGGTCTCAGCTGAAAATAAGCTTTGGGTAAGCGGGAAGCGAGGGCAATCCTTTCCCCCACAGCCCTGCATACTATTTATAAAAATCATTATAAAGTTAGAACATTCAACTTCAAAAGAGCGCAATTTTTAAACCAGGTAAAACATAAGAAACAGGCAATTAATAGATTATACTACTGTGCAACATTTGTCTCCTGAGCGACCCTAGTGAGGAATACAGTCCTCTTCCACTCTACATGCAAACTGGCCTGCAAGAGTCCGTCCAGGTACTTCTTAGGCTCCCAGATCTCATGACCAAGGAGAGATTTTAAAGAAAATTTAGACCTTAGAATTTTACACTTTGCTTCAAAACAAGTTCTAACAAAAAAAAAAACATTTTTTTTTATACAGGAAAAAGAGGGTGCACCTAAGGAATGAGATTAAAAACCTCTATATTTACCACACTAACTCAGAAGCACATTTGCAAACACTTCACATATCATCCTTCATGTCTCTGTGAATTCACCTCACATTCACACTGAGCTTCCTAGCAACTCTTACTTTACAAATACATGTTTCCATTTACTGAAAGCAATAATGAGAATGAGTCACTTCTGTAGAATACAGTCCTTCCCATACACCAGATGCCTAATATTGCGTGCTGGGAGAAAGAAACCCTGCTGCCTACTCAGATTGCTGTATTTATTACAGAATTCTGTCAGCAGTTTGCATCTTTTATTGATGTTTTCTTCCATATGTATGAGATTTTCTTAATGTTAGGAACTTAATATTGTCTGTAAAATTTTACAACCGAATTCTCTAAGAGCTAACATCTAATTAGCTCAGTTACTAGCAGCCTGAGAATACTGCCCAAACAATGACCTAGAAGGGTCTGAAATAAAGAAGGGAAATAAAAAAAAAATTAAAAAAAAAAAATCACTCAGCTTTACAGCTCATTTCCGAGTATTTTGTTACGTTTTTCAAGGCTTTCACTTCCAATTCAGATGCATCAGTTTGAACAAACATAATTTTATATTTTTGCTGTTATCTTTTTAAACCAGCTCTCACACACCTCCTATGAAAATCAAGCCTGACTAGCTGGCTACACTCAGAACAGGCAGCAACTACTGACTGTCCCCTTCATTCTTCTCTGTAATAAGTGGAGCATAAGTAAACAAATCAGAAAAAGATGATGTACAGAGAACTGATAGCAAGCAAAATTATTATACAACCGTTGGGTGGGATGTTCAAGCAATCATTACAGAATTTTAGGAAGCAATTCAGAAGTTTGACTTTATGAAATACATGTCTTTTTTTCTGACCAGAGATATCACAGTGGGCTCCAGTTCTGCCTTTAATCATTTTGTTTTCGTAGAAGTGTTTCATTAACTAATTCCTCAGAATTACAGCAGCCCGATATCTTTAGACCAGCGATGTAAATTACAGATACTTGCCTTTAGCCACAGATTACATGTAACAGCAGAGCAGAACAACGGCACGGCAGCAGGCACACACAGAGCTATAGCCTGTAAATTATTCATGATCTATTCACTATAAAATGAAGAGGCCACTGAAAATTAATTCCAATAAGAAAGGAATGTACTTTCAGATAGCTTCATGAATTAGTTTATTCCTCTACAAACCCATATCGAGCAACTGCAAATAATTAAGATGTAAAAGTAAAAATGAACAGTAGAAGAAAAAAGTGTTTAATGAGTTCCTAATTAGACAAGCATGCAAGATACCACAAACGATGGAACTAGCTTAAGGAAAGAAAAAAAAAAAAACAACAAACATCCACCACAAACTGAACAATGAAAACTAAACTGAACAAAAAAAGAATTTAACATCACTGATTTCAAACAATAAGTGAGTATTTAAAGTAATGTTTTGTACACTCACGAGAGCCGTTTTGGATTTTGAAGTTAGCTGTAATCTCAATCTAATTGTAAAACCTAAACAGCAGAGCAGCTGTGGACTTTCAGTCCATCTCATTTCCATAAGCACTAAAGAAATCTATTTTTGTTTTTATTCTCACTTAGAATACTTAAGATTCTATGTGCTATTCTGATGGTAGATTATATAGAATACAGTTGCTATTTTCACAGCCTGAGCCATCCAGACATGGAAAACATTTTTAGTGCAGAAAAATAAGGAAAAGATCTTCAGAACAATAACAGCAGTTACAAATGCTGACAAAAACTCCATCTTCAGCACAATAAACGTCATCGGGATTCTCTTTGGGAAAGCTGCAGTTGCAAAAAGATAATAATTAGGCTTAATAATTCAAAGCCAATTTACAGCAGCTCTACACACCACAGAAAATGTTTAACATGCGTATAAGTACAACCAAACTCCAAAAGATTTTTGATCTATAGCAAATCACTCAGAACACTGAATATATCCCAGTGCTGCTCTTACCTTTCTTAGCAGCATCTGCTCTCCGTCTTGCTGGCGACACCAAATCTTTTACAATCTGAAGCACTTGAATCATTGCTCCTTAGCAAAATCAAAGAGACCAGATACCCCCCTACAATTCCAACAGGTTTCATTACTACACGTCATTAGGCGGCTGCCCTCAGCATGCTCAGGCAAAACGGATGCAGGAACAACTCCTCTACCTTCAGAGATGGATTTCTGCCTGACGACTCTACAGGCTGGGGTGATGGATTTAAAGTGACTTCAGCACAAGGAGACAAAAATCTGCAAGCAGTCCTAAATTTCTACAGAACATTTCAAGAAATTATTTGTAGAATAGAATGCATACTGATTTCTCTAAATAAAGCTTAAAGGGAACATTCACATTAACTGAAGAAAACACCTCTTGAAATGAATTCTGATAGAAGCAACACACACCTCCCTGAGCTTAGTATTTAAGAATAGTGTCTGAATCCTCAGTTAAAGTCTGTATCAATTCATGAAATTTCATGTCATGTTTTAAGAGAGCTACCAGTGCACTGCAGAGCCAGCATCAGACCTACAAACAGAACTCAAACCTACCCTGCTAAACACATTCGGGCAAGCAAGCACCTACTAAAACAAGTCTTTCTGTTCCTCCTTCTTCCCCTTTGAACACGCACCTCTGACACCCCTGTACGTGACTGGAATCCTCGCACATCAGGAAGCATGCTGGAAATCCAGGGGGCATTTTGGGTGTCCTTCCCTCTCTTGCCATCAGAGGCCCAGAGAACAATTTCAGCTAAGGTACTATCATTACTTCAGGCAGGTAATTTTAAACAGACAAATTGCAGAATGTGCCCCGTAACACTTTTAATGCCATTTGGAAAATGTACAGAGGCACTTCAGAAAGCCCTTCTGTCAAAGACTCTACAGAGCTAAGGAAAAAAATCATGAGAAATTGTGTTTTATGCTGTTGCATTAAATAACTGTCAGCCTCTGTGAATGCTTTTGGAAACTGAATTGCTGCATAGCACTGTAAGGCCTCATCTGTACAAAGCAAGCAATTTAGGAAGCCAACTATGTTTTCCAAAAAAACATTAAATTAGAACAAACCCAGGCCCAACCAAGGCTCAAGATGCATTCTCTGGCCTTTAGACCTTCTGTTCCCATTGCTTAAGCGTTAGATGTGGGAGAGGTCATTTCTTTCCATTCCAGCTCCTGATCACAAACATCTTAGATCTTATAGTTGCTGGCGTATTTATCCATATGCATGTTGGTCTGTTGAAACACATACAGGGTAGGCACAAACTGTTTCTGTTATGTTAGGCTCATTTACATCCTGCCCATTAACTCACCCCTGCCAGAAGTAATAACATTTCCAAAGTACTATTGTATTTGGCTTGGCAAAACAAAGACAACTAAAACCATCATCTCTGACAAGCCATCCAATTTCTTGTCCCACCCTGCAAGTACATCCACTCAACTGGAAGCCTGGAGACAATTACTGAGCAACTATCAATTATCTCTTCCCAAAAAAAAGGATTCTTCAAGTCATCTGGAATGGAACATTAACTCTTTACATAAAGAATAATTCCCAAATTCTGTACATAAACTTAAATGCCAAGTTTCTGACAAATAACTTCATGGTCTTTTTTCCTTCCACTTACACACATAAAAAGATATTTCTAGGAAAAAGCTATAATTTCAGAACATTTAAACAAAACTTAATGTAGAATTGTCTGATTAAGTTGACCTGCAGATTCTTCAGATATACCTTTGACAAACCTGCTGTAAGAGCTTTCCCATCATTATCTTTCTATGATGTATTCTTTAATTTAGTTGGGTTCTCAAACAACTTTTCTTTGTGCAAGAATTCCAGGACTAGAAATCATTCCCACACATACCTGCCCTTCCTCAGTGTGAAAAAACTGCAAAGATGGCACATGCAGTAGTTTTCCTCTCAGTTCTGTTATAATAAAAAAGCAAGCTTTAAAATGAACTTGGGAAACCATAAGCAGGATTACTAAACATCTTGTTTACAAGAGAACACTGATAAACAAGGGGAAGTATTACACTAAAGTTATGACACTTTGATTTAAGCAGATTCTCTTTGAGTCATGTTGCAACACTCAGTGCATACCATGTGGATTTCTACTAATCACTTGCATTGTCAGCAGCCAGTTAGCTGAGCAATGGGCACTTCTTAATGTTCTTGCATTCTGCTTTTCTCCCTTAACTTCAATAATTTAGGGCATACAGCAATCACACTCATTACAATTCATTTCATCAGGGTAATAATGAGAAGGAGCAGTTAACCAGGATTAGATTTTATGGATCACTGTGTGCAGCCCTTGACCTCTCTCAACCATAATAAAGAGTACAACTTGCATCCTGATTAGTTAGCTGCCATCACTCAAAATAAAAATGTGTCTATTAACGTAATTATAATTAGCTGGTCTTTGAAAGCAGTTCATTTTAATAAAGCATACTGCCAGGAGGTAACACATACAGCACAAAGGATGCTACAAAAATACAGCTCAGTAGATATATGTCAAACTATAGTTTAAAAAAAAAAAAAAAACACCAAAACTAAGCTTGAGCAAAACTTAATTCTACTTCTCTTATTATAATCTAAACTGTTTATATATTCATGGAGTTGTGTCCAGGCTTAAAAAAAAGAAAAAAAAAATCATGAACACTCGAGGTAACCCCAAGCAGCACTGCAGCCATCCCAAGTCACCAGTTTGTTCTGCCCTCATTTGCAGAAAAGAAAATGTACAAACTAGGGAGAGAAAAAAAAAGAAAAAAAAAAGAAAAACACCACCAAAACAGCTTGAGGGCATTTGAACAATAGTCCTGCACACATTTGAGATGCAAAGTTATCGTGACCATTCTTCTTCCATCTCACATCAACCTGACCTGGTTAGAATTCCGCTTGCATACAGATTATTCTGCTACATCTCCACAGAAACACAGGCAGTTCTGTCTTCAGAATCCTCAACTATGCTTCCAGTACAGCACAGCAGAATTATGTTTGTCCTTTTCCCTATCTGCTAAACTCTAAACATGGTTAAGATACAAAGCATTAAGGGCTGACAGTCCCAAAGAAACAGCTCATAGCACAAAGGTAGAGAGAAATCCAAGGAAAGCAGCCATGGCAAGGAGTCAGGCTGAGCTCCATCCTGACACTTCCTTCTTCAATAAACGCAGAATCAAGCTTGAAGTTCAGCCACTGTCATCCAGAAAGAAGTTAAATGTATCCATGAAAGTCTCTGATATCTCTCTAACACTGCAAAAAGTGCAATCTGATGTTATGGGCAGTAGATGGGGATTTTAGTAGATGGGATCCACGTGCTCTTTGAACCCATCTTTCTACACCTGTAAAATTCACAGATTAAATACCTTGCAGAGTCAGCAGGACTATCCATAACAAGGGCTATAAAAAGTCAAGCACCAGAAACAGCAAAGGCAGTTGTTCTTAATGATCAATTTGAAAGTTTGCTCTAAAAGCTGCAGTTTAAGAAGCTACACACAGCAGAACTGCTTTGCCTCCCTCCCATCTGAGCAAAATAACTCAGAAAAGGAAGTAGATTTTCTTTTAAGCACTAACAATAATTTTATAACCAATTTTCAGCATTAAAATAGCTTAAAATGATTAAGGAAATGTAAATAAAATATGTTATTTGGGAGAAGACTCCTGAAATATGAAAAAGAAGGAAAAATCCATTATAAAAACATTTGCATAGTGAATTCCCAGTACATACTTCCTTGCATAAAGTGACTCAGTTCAGTACAATCTACCCAGCAACTAAGTCACAGCAACACCTAAAATATCAATAGCATTTTGTTTTACAATTACTCCTCTCTGACTTTTCCTGTCACAGCTGGTCTTCAAATGAATATCTCAAAATAATAGGCATCGAGCTCTAGGACAAGCAATATATCTTCACACAAATAACTATTAAAGCAGTAGTAAAGTGAGTTATCCAGCCTTTCTCACTAATATTTTCAATTAATTTTCCAATTCATGAACTGAAGCCTACAGTTTTCATTCATCAGATATTAACTAATCCACTCTAGATAGAACAGGAGAATTCACATCAATAACTAACCCCCACCCATCTCCCAACAAATCTCTGAATCTTTGTTATCTTCTACAGAGTATTCTTGGACAGTAATGAACTGTAGGGAACCAGGAAAAAGACAAGCAAAGAAAATCTAACGTTCTCAAGAAATCAGATCCAGAATTCTGGTAGCCTTTCGGTAAACTAAACTAGTGATAGAACTGTGTTTGTTACCCAAGGCATTCATTTTTCAAAAAAGAATGACTGCTTTTGGCTATGTATTCTGTAAATCTTCCATAAAAATAGATGAAATATGGCCACAGTCTTCTGACAGATGGAAGCACAGAATCATCTGTGTTGAAAAAGACCTTCAAGGTTATCAATTCTAACCATCAGCCTGACCTAACACATCCCATTGCTCAAACCACGTCCCTTAGCAGCACATGCAGCTTTCTCCAGGGACAGACAACAACTCTTCGCTGGGCAGCCGATTCCATTGCCTGATCACCCTTTCCATGCAGAATTTCTTCCTAATATCCAACCTCAGTTTCTCTGGTACAACTGGAGACCATTTCCTTGCATTCTATCTCTTCTCACCTGAGAAAAGAAGCCAACATTCACGCAGCTGCAGCCTCTTTCAGTCAACTGCAGTGAGCGATGAGGTCTCCCCTCTGCCTTTTCCAAGCTGAACAATCCCAATTCTCTCAGTCACTCCTCATAACTTTTGTTTTCTAGTTCCTTTACCAGCTTCATTGCTCTTCTCTGCACACACAAAAGCAACTCAACATCCTTCTTGTAGTGAGGGGCCCAAAACCAAACACAGTATTTGAGGTGTGGTCTCACCAGTGCCCACATACAAGGGGACAATCACTCCCCTAATGCCCTGGCCACCACAGTTCTGATGCAGGCTAGAAGTCATTGGCCTTCTTGGCCACACAACTGGCTCATGTGCAGCCAGCCACAACCAGCACACCCTGGTACTACTCTTCCCCCAAGCCTATACTGTTGCATCAGGTTGTTATGAGCCAAGTGCAATGCACAGCATTTAGCCTGGTTGAGTGCCATACATGTGAACTCATCCCATCCACATCCTTCCGCAGTCTTCCCATACTCAAAGTCATCAGTCCCTGCCTATCTAGGATTCTACAGAGCAATAGAGTTAATAAATGTTGAATTCTATTCAATTTGCTCACTGATTTTTTTTTTTTTTTTTTTAGGTTTGCTACCATTTTCAAAGCATGAAAGTATGGCCACAGTTTTTGAACAAACACAGATGACCCTCTTTTACAAGCTGTCTTTACAAGTCCACAAACAGAAAAAAGCTTGACCTAGACAGAGGGTGAAAAACTAATAAGTGCACTGATTAAAGAAAAGGCATTCTGATCTGAAAAAGCTGATGTCTTTTTCTTTCTGCTTCAACACATGAGAACACCATTCATTACATTCAGGATCAGGATAGAGAACTTCAATGAAGGATCAATGATATTAATTCTACCTGCTCTAGGTTTTTTTTATATATATATAATAAAGGAAAAGAAAAAAAAAAGAAAGAAGAATAAATAACAAAAGCTAAATGGAAGAGGAAAAAAAAAGAGAAAAGAATAGGTAACTTAGGCAGCCATTACTGCACTGGTTGAAGTTTTAAAGAAAGAAACTACACACTGCAAAACCCTGCAACTGCACAATACTCCTACTGTTCTCCTTGTTACTCAAGTCATGTTCTTTTTACCCCCTCAGCTCTTGCTGCAACACATTCTGCAAGTGGATCTAGATGATAACGAGCAGACAGCAACTTTCCCAGAGAGCCACATTGAAGAGAAGGGAACTGCCTGGGCAGATCAGTTTTACCATCTTCCTGGTAAACAGACAGCACACGGCAGTGAAGATGAATATCAGATATCTGTGTTCAAATACACCTTGATGCACTGTTCCAAAAAATCTGATTGTAATTATTGTACATCGTAATTACAACAAGAGAAAGGTTTCAATCTCTTTTTATCCAAGAAGATGAAGCACTTCTGAAATTTTGCATTTCCTGGATTTTGGTTGTCATTGTAGTATCAACTGACAGATTACTTCAAGCCAAAGGATATAATTAAAAATATTTTGCCAAATGTACACATATGGAAAAAAGCCACACCAGAAATTGAGAGGTAGCTTCGCAAACGCAAAATTGAGGAAATGCTGCACCTTCCATTTGTAAAACACACACGTTTTTATCAAGCCTGAGTATTTGCCTTGTGTAGCAAATCATCTGTAGAAGGATTTTTTCTCTGCAATAAAAGCCCAGTGTTCATAAGTTTTTGAACACTTACAGCTAGTCTACCACTACCCAAGTATCTATGCACACGAACACAGCTTTATACTGATGTCACACTATTACAAATAGAGGAAAGATGTAAGCACTACAAAAGTAAATGAAGGAAGTTACCCTGAAGGTCCCATTGTCAGAAGTGATCCACCTTCTGTAAGGAAGTGTGCCTGGATCTGTTTGCTTACTGCAGTTGTATTTTAATGCCTGGCACCATTACCTGCTGCCTTTCAGACTTCTGCCTTCCACTCTCCTTGTACATTCTTCTCAGAAAACGCATACGCTTTTACAGCATATTTAAGCAATGTATTTTAAAAGCCAAGCACAGTGATTAAAATTGGAAATGACAATTACATTAACCATGACTACTTATAATCCTAAAGTTTTAGTGGGAATATGAATTCTGGCTAAGTAGCTAATTGAGGCTATCTTTGTTTTGCCTCTGTTCTTAAGAATGGATTTAATTTAGTAGTGCACACTAACTAAAATGTTAAACTTGCTTTGAATCCAATCCTATTTCCTACAAACTACATATACTACAGCAATTAAAGAATTCTCCTACTTCCCCCATCAATGAAAAAGTCTTGTGGGATCACCTGGGCCTCTCAGCCTCACTGCCTACAGATAAGCAAGCCAGTGCTTATCAGAGGCAGCAGTGTGAAACAGAACACTTTGTTCACAGAATCAAGAACTGTAGGGTTGGTAAGGACCATCAGTAGATCATTGAGTCCAACATCCCTGCCAAATCAGGTATCGTACGCTAGATGACACAGGTGGGCATCCAGACAGGTCTTGAATATCTCCAGAGGAGACTCCACAACGTCTCTGGGCAGCCTGTTCCAGTGCTCCGTCACCCATACTTTATAGAAGTTACTCCACATGTTTGTATGGAACTTCCTGTGTTCAAGTTTTAGGCCATTACTCCTTGAGCCTTGCCTCATACATTTGCCTCCCACCTACCTTTAGACACTTATAAACATTTATTAAATACCCTGTTTTTTTTCCCCAGGCTGAACAGACCCAGGTTACTCAACTTTCCCTCATACAGGAGATGCTCCAAGCCCTTTATCATCTTTGTGGTCCTCTGCTGGATTCCTACAAGATCCCCATCTTTCTTGAACAGGGGAGCCCAGAACTGGACACAGTAGTCTAAACGTGGCCTCACCAGGGCAGAGGAGAGGTGACCTGCTGGCCACACTCTTTTTACACATCCCAGGCTACCGTTGGCCTTCTTGGCCACCAGGGCACATTGCTAGCTCACAGCCAACCTGCTGTGCAACCTGCAGCGCTCTTCTCCAGCAGGTCAGCCCCAACCTGTACTGATGCGTACAGTTATTCCTCCCCAGGTACAAGACTACACTTGCACTTGTTAAATCTCATCAGGCTGCTCCCTCCCCAACTCTCCAGTCTGTCCAGGTTTTGTTGAATGGTAGCACAGCCTCCCGGTGCATCAGCCACTCCTCCCAGCTCTGTATCATCACCAAACTTGTTGAGGGTGGACTCTATGCCTTCACTGAGGTCCACTGATGAAGATGCTGAACAAGACCGCACCCAGCACTGACCCCTGTGGAACACCACTGGTTAGCTTGATATTAAGACAACCACGCTATTCAACTGAAGAACATCTTACCTACCTACCACAAGAGCAAAACTAAAGGAATGGTACATGCCTTAGTGCCTCAGCACCAAGTTTAGAACACTGCAGTGTATTTACTGCTCTCCATGCTCTCTCAGTAGCTATAGAGAATTTAAAATCATGCTAACAAGTTTCAGCCTACTGTTATCCACAGAGTGAGCAAGAGACAGAACTGCAACACTCACCCCATACCTGTAAGGCAATTTGATACATTAACTTAACTTCCAGTGATACAACATCAGGCTATAGGTACAGAAAAAGCAGTGCTATTTACCCTCAATTTAGCCTTCAGGCTACTCTATTCTTAACTGTACAACACACAGATAACACTTAAGAAATAACAGTGCCTTGACATACCTGGCAAGAGTTAGTTCTCCGACTTTCATGTTACACTTCCTAATCAATAGATGAAAAAGAAAAAAAACAACCACCAAGAGTTTCATAGTGAGCTTGATATTGTTTCTTTTAGTTTATTTCAATGTTTGGAGAATAAATAGATCTTGAAATGTCATTTGAAGTAACTCACAAGCCTTTGAGATAGGAAATATTTTCCTGCCACTTCGCGGCAGGAAAGAAAACCTGTGGACATTTTTGTTGCTGCTTCTGGCATTGAAAATAATATGGGGGGGGGAATGATTTTTGTAAAACAAACAAACAAAAACAATAACACAAAATTGACACTCCTTAGTTTGCACCTAATCTTTTCACAACTAACTATAAACCAATATTTCCTCTCCTATCTTCCAGACCAGGCTCTACGTAATTCAGATACTCTTGTGGTAACTAGATATAATTGGGGGGAAGGGGGAAGATGCTAGAAGTTTGTCTAGTTTTTACAATCAGAAACAAAGAAATGTAAGATCTATCCTCTCCTAGGAATGTGAAGAATCAGGATCTGTAGAATTGCATGGCTACAAAGTATGGCTGTAGCACAGCAATGCTGATAAGAACAGCTATACCTGGCAAACTCACTGCCAGAAAGTCTGGGGGAGAGCAGGGAAGGAGGGCTATGATATTACAGCATTTGTACAACTCAGAAATAGCAGCGTCACAAAAGAAAAGTCCTCATAGAAGGCTGTAAAAATTCTGGGGAAAATAAATAAATAAGCTTTTTAATGAAAGCAGCAAAGCTGATTTAGAGACTAATTTTCCTGTCCCTAACAAATTCCGGGAAGTCCAACTCCTGCTTGAAAAAAGAGCTCTGAGTGAGCCTGTCAGCACTCTGCCATGGAGTTGGGCTGATTTTCTAAGAGCTTTTCAAGGGTAAAACAGAAAGGCTGCATTCAAGAATACTCTCCTATGGCAAACCAAAGTGCTTTATTAAAACAAAGTGCCCTTTCACATAAACGTTCTTTCAGATTAATGACTGTACTGGCCAAAAGCACTGCAGATTCTTCAGCACATTGATGTGCTTTCTGGTTCAGATAATAATTGATTATGTTACACAGCATACAGTGTGGAAAGGGGAAAAAAAGAAGAAAAAAAAACCCACAAGACATCAGCTTCACAAGCCAGGCTGCAAGTCCTACACAGCTCCCTGCATACTTCAACAATCTGGAACAGGGTAGAACAGGGATACCAACAGCCTGGAAAAAACGCCAGTGCTATCTCGTCCAGTTGCAATTTTAAGAATGAAAAGCCCTTAATTACAGAGGGGTGCTTTCACAATGAGAGAGTAAATGAACCTTATAATCAGCTGCTTGATAGGATATCATCTAAGCACAACTACTTTGTTTCCACAAACATCTGCAAAAATCCTCTGACTACAGATGAGACAACAGATCAGATAGTTTAGGGAATATCTTAAATTTAAATGAACATTGCCAGTCACAGAGCCAGTAATTCTGCAGGGATCACTCATATTACTGTGCTGATGACTACAACCCAAAGTATTTTCACACAGAGGGTTGTGAAGCACAGGAACAGGTTGCCCAAGGAGGTTGTGGATGCCCCATCCCTGGAGGCATTCAAGGCCAGGCTGGATGTGGCTCTGGGCAGCCTGGTCTGCTGGTTGGTGACCCTGCACACAGCAGGGGATTGGAACTAGATGATCTTTGTAATCCTTTTCAACCCAAGCCATTCTAGGATTCTATGATTTTCCATCCCTGCTACAATTCAAAGTTGTTCCCTATTAAAAATTACATCAGAGCAGGCTTTTAAAACACTGTCAAATTAGCTTAAAATAACTGCACATCCAGCCAGGCAGGTATTTTGTCTCTTGAAAATTAACATAGGAGAAACAACACTAAATGATGTAACAGCTCACTTTTTTTCTTATTTGTGACACAGTTACACTACTGAGCAGCAATAATTTCATTTTTCCAACAATACTGTACATTAGTCAATTACACACAAAGGGAGAACCACATGACTCACAACAGGTAAGGAAAGTCTTTAAAATCACTTCTCAATGCTGCTTTTCAGCCCATTTCAAACCTTTATCTGACTAAGCTGTTCTTTTGCAAATCCTCTATAGTTCAATGGGAAATTAAAACAAGACTGTGGCGTTTAATGCAGCAGCCTCTAGGATGTCCTCTCTGCAGTGACTGAAACACCGCTGTCCTGTGGCTGCACGGTGCCTTCTGCAAAGAAGTGGGTGCCTGCCCAAACATCTACACCCACAGCTCTTGTTTTTTGGCTGTATTTTAGCTCTGAGTTCCTCCATGCTTTCCCTTCAGAGTGGACTTAAACACCACACTTGACTTATCACAGGAATGAATAGGATCCCAGACCTATGAATTGCTTACATAGTGGTGGATACTTGATACTCACTCCAGAGAACAAGGTTGCAGTGTTCCTTGCTACTTGCTCTTTCTGCTGCAGGAATACCAACAACCCACAATAAAGGCATCATTGTGTGACATTCTATTTAAGGAGTTCAGAGATAGACCCAATAGAGAATAAGATTTAAATTTATCCCCCCCAAAAAATCTGCCTCAGAGGAGTATTATCTTGCCAAAGGCATGCATTCTATATAAAGCAACTTGTCATAATTTAGTAGTTCTCACTGGCCATGAATGAAAACAGCAAGAGGCAAATTTAGAATAAGGACCATCTCCTTTTGTATATATACAGAAATAAAAGAAGCTGTGTATGTAAGCATGTAATTTATAAACAGAAACATAATGATGGGACAAGGGGGAATGGTCTGAAACTGAGACAAGGGAGGTTTAGGTTAGATATTAGGAGGAAGTTTTTCACTCAGAGGGTGGTGACACATTGGAACAGGTTGCCTAGGGAGGTTGTGGATGCCCCATCCCTGGAGGCATTCAAGGCCAGGCTGGATGTGGCTCTGGGCAGCCTGGTCTGCTGAATGGTGACCCTGCACACAGCAGGGGGTTGAAACTAGATGATCATTGTGATCCTTTTCAACCCAGGCCATTCTACGATGCTATGATAGAAAAGTATATTGTATATTTAAACATCCATTACATGTTAGACGTTTATAAATATAACTTGTAATAATGCATACATTTATATTATCTTGGCAATTTCGGGGGCACACAAAGTTAATCTTAAAGTAAGTTGTACATAACCTAACCCTGCTTTCCCTTGAAACCATGACAAAGAATAAATCTAAAGAGCAATTATCTAAAAGGGAAATAGTAGGGAGCATTAAGTGGCTTTCTCCAACAACACTACAGAATAGGATTGGGGGAATGATTTTGAATTGAAAGAGAGGAGATTGAGGTTTTCTTTTTGGGGGAAAGCTTTTCACTCAGAGGGTGGTGAGGCACTGGCACAGCTGCCCAGAGAAGCTGTGGGTGCCTCATCCCTGGAGGTGCTCAAGGCCAGGCTGTATGGGGCCCTGGGCAGCCTGAGCTGGTGGGGACAACCAGCCCACAGCAGAGGTTGGAACCGGATGGGCTTTAACGCCTCTTCCAACCTAAGCCATTCCACAATGGTGAATTTTCTGCCACAGCTCTCCTGTCAGTTCATAGCTAACAACAGTTAGCCAGCACCAATATCTCAATTAACAAACAGAAATTACGTTGGTTTAAAAGCAGGTGTCATAATGCACTGACTTTATGTAGAGAAGCCCCATTAACCATCAATTTAAACCCACAGAGAGAACATTAAACAGAACACTCCCTTTATGATAACCATATGTAAATAACTGCTTTAAATTTCAATTAAAATATTGGAAATCTGTGCAAAAGTTATAAAAATAGTCAGCTTTACAATACATTAACTAATTTAAATAAAACAGCAAACAGTAAGCAATACTGTGATGATGGCATCTAATAAAAAGTTGGATCACTGAGCTTCAATGTACCACCTGGAAGAACAGTTTCTGAATATAAGATGCCTTTATGCAGCTGCAGCCTCCTGCAAAGTTTAAGAAAAGAAAGTGACTTCACTCCAGTCTGGGGAGACTGATGATGTATTTCATCTGATTTCAACTGACAGAAGAGCCCCACGAACTCAAAAACGTTTGTCTTCCTCTTCCAATCTAAAAATAAGGTCTAAGTGCAAGGAAAGCCACAAATTAGCAGTCCCAAGGATCCTGAAGGGATCAAAAATAAAAGAAGGATTACGAAAATATTTATCTACAAAGGCTGTTTAAATGCAGGTGAATTTCAAAAGCTTTTCTTCATTTGTGTTCTGATTGATTTAAATAACCATACACTGCCAAAAAAAGCAACAAGGTCTCTAAAGTTGCACCATTATGTCAATGTATTAAATAAGCCAATGTCACAAAGGGTGAACATTAAGAAAACAAGTTTGTTTCTACATCACACCTATATTTCCTCAATACTGTGCATCAGCTCTTTATGTGCAAAATATTGTGGTTTATATTTTCTTCTCACTAGTGAACGCTGTATTTAGAGGAGAGGTTTAATTACAGCATTGGTGAGAAACTGGGTCATCTAAGATCTGATTAGCCCTCTGGAGATGCCTCTCCTCACTTAGTATCCAGGATGATTACTGCATTACTAAACAACACCATTAACACTGGACAGAACCACTCATTCCCACTCCTGGCTTTGCTCTCAGTATTGCAGCAGTACAACCATTCCTGCAGCTGTGCAGTAAGCAGACGTGGGAGCCCATCCATCCCAAACCAACCTCATGTGTTTCTCCTTGTGGCACCAGCGTGAAGGAATTCAGACAGGGAAAAAAAGAATACCATCAACTCTACTGGTAAGGGCAACACTTCAAGGGGGACATCAAATTGTGAAGACCCTCACACTTCACTCCTGGCCGTCCCTACAAGCCAGATCTTTCACACTAAACTCAACTGCGTCGAAAGCTTTTCTGCAAGTTGACAGAAGCTTCTCTGACTCATCAACTGTGACCTCTATATCTGCACTTCAAGTCAGAAAACTGTTTCCAGCACATTTGCCTCCCTGAGCACTACCAGCAGCACCATCAAGGACAGGCACATCTGGAAAACAGATAAGAAAAATATTGACAAGAAATAACAGTGAAGTAAGACTAAGAACAGAAAGCATTTCTCCCAGCTGCTAGCTTCAGGAACTAACCAACTTTGTACTACTTAGTACACATGGATTTTCATGCTTTATCCTCCCACTACAAAAGATAAAAATTAAAAAAAAAAATAGGAATCATAGAATCAAGGTTGAAAAAGACCCATAGGATCACCCAGTCCAACCATCCACTGATCACCAATAGTTCTCACTAAACCACGTCCCTCAACACAAAATCCAAACGTTCTTTGAACAACACCAGGGTCAGTGACTCCACCACCTCCCTGGGCAGCCCATTCCACTGCCTGACCACTCTTTCAGAGAAGTACTATTTCCTAACATCCAGCCTAAATCTCACCTGGTGCAGCTTGAAGCCATAGGAGTTCCTACATTGCTGCTTCTTCTGATGCAGGAACTGCAATCAATTAAGTGTTAATGTGTACAGTTATATAATATTAGAATATACAGTTGATAGTTTCAAGATAGTTTCAAGAAAAAGCAGAGCAAATGTAAGCAAGAAAAATCATAACGTTATCAGTGATGCAATTTTTACAAGTCAGCAATATGAGCGAGCTGCCTAATTTAAGGATCTGGAAAAGAGTGAAAAATCCCAAGATAATAAGTAATAAGACCTACAACTCAACTCTTAAACTCTTAATATATTTTTACACGTGTCTTCAGTCTTCAAATATAGCTTTTTTCCAATCTTCTATCCGGACCTCTGACCCTTATGACTTATTATTCTTTATCATTCAGACCTTGGATCAGTTGTTCATGAAGAACTACTTCAAATTTTGGTACAGATGACCCAGGAGGCAGTAGTGTCCATATTTCTCCAAAGACACTATTTCTAAAGGCTAGAAATAATTACACTGTGAAATCAGAACAATTGTTACAGAAAACACTTTGCATATTGTGTCTTTAAGCTTATATTTTATGAATGGGCATTTAGGGTTCTTAGTTCAACCAAAAAAAACCCATCAGATTATTTTAATACCTTACAAGCTAAGATTTTTACATCACTTGGCTCTTCATTATAAACATATTTTGCCTTACTTTTGCATTTTCCTTCCCCAGCACGCAATTTTCTGTATGAATCAGAACTTACCCTTCTCTCAATCTCAGCTGACTGAAAACAACCCATAACTACTAATCAGCTTTACAATTACTTGTAACACCTTTTCCAAAACGCACAACCACCCTGCACTTTGTGATGCCACAGAACATCACCTGCTCCTCAGCGTTTTCTGAACAGTTTGTCTCAGTGCTCAGCTCACTACAGACCCATTCTGGCACACAAGGAGGGCAAACTGGTTCCATTTTTTCCCCCCCTCACCTCCAATTTCAATCAGACTTTTCCTAGCCTAGGAAGTCCTGTGTGAGTTTCTAAAAACTTTTCTCAGTTGCAAAATCAGAAATAGCAATGCACACTTGCATAATTATGTAAAGTTGGCCTAACTAGGTCATTTGTTTTACTTCTCAGTTTACTACTCAGAACAGAGAAACCAACAGCCAAATCTATTTCTTTACACACTCTGCAAGGAACCAAAAAGAAGGGAGGGGAAAAAAAAAAAAAAGTTCCATTCTTTGTTTTTCAATGACAAAACCAATGGTTTCCTCCATGAACACAAGCTAGAAAGCCAGCTCTAATGAGAGGTCAAGAGAGACAACCTGCCATCAGACAGAGGCAGCCTTTAATCACACCATCGCGGTCTTGATTTGGACTGGTAAAGCAAAGTTTCCCACCTCATTACCAGACCACACTGACCAATTCCAAACTATAAGGTTACATTGCAAAGCATCTCTCCAAACACACGGAACGTGCTCCTGCCCTCAGACAATCCCAAAGAAAACAAATTATGCTAAAGCACAAAGAACAGCAGTGTGCAGTGTGTAAGGTTTTAGGGTGTGGGAAACAAAACTAACAGAAAGTCAGAAAGGAATTATTATTTAGAGTTTGTAACAGCAGAATTAAAAAAGGAAAAGAAGCTGGCACTGCATCCTATGCATTTAAAGGGAAAAAATGAAGATGTCAGCAGCTTGTTGCAACATTATACACTAACAATTACTTGAATCGTTTGCAAATTGAGCTCACTGCAGCAGCTCAAACAAGTTCATTGCACTGACCTTCCTTCAAAGGAGAAAGCACAGGAAAACTCACAAACGTAAAGAGCACAGTTAATAATCATAAGAATTTATCACGATACCACACATTTTCTGGTAGCTAAATGTCAACAACTAGAGAAAATGGAAAAGATTAAAACAAGTCCTTCTGCAGTGTGACATTCCTGGCAGGTCAGACGCAGTCAAGATTGTTCTGACAAGCTATCTTTATATATTAAATAAATCAAGATTATTTAACTTGGCTACACTGCATACTCTTACCCACCCTTTAAGCATGCGACCTCACTGTCCTATGGGGCACAAAATGTCACAGTGTAACCTGAAATATGGATTAATCTCAGTCTGATTTACAAGAACAGGCGTTTATAAAGGCATTCAACAGAAATAAAAGCTTTAAAAGAGTCTACCTTTGTTTGAGCAGTTTTGAGATTCCCTGTATTGCCCAAGAATAAGAAACTACCATGAATGCTCAGCTGCACAGCTGTATCAACGTGCTTCTCTGATACTGAGTAATATAGGACAGGATCCACAGTGAAAATGTATCCTGAAACAAACAAAGGAAACAGAAGACTTGGATAACAGAGGTATGGAGAAGGCTGTATTACCCCACTTTTTTTTTTTTTTTGCCTCAGCCTTCACTAGCAAGTGTTCTAGTCACATTTCCTAAGTAGCAGAAGGTAAAGGCAGGGGGGACTGGGAGCATGAAGAGGGAGATCAGGTTTGAGATCATCCAAGGAACTTTAAGGAGCGCAAGTCACAGAATACCCTGAGTTGGATGGAAGTCCTTGAACTCTGAGATGCACCCATGGGTTCTGAGGAATTGCAGATGAAGTTAGAATCATAGAATCACCGAATCATAGAATGGCCTGGGTTGAAAAGGACCACAATGACCATTTAGTTCAAACCCCCTGCTGTGTGCAGGGTCGCCAACCACCAGACCAGGCTGCCCAGAGCCACATCCAGCCTGGCCCTGAATGCCTCCAGGGATGGGGAATCCACAACCTCCTTGGGCAACCTGTTCCAGTGTCACCACCCTCTGTGTGAAGAACTTCCTCCTAATATCTAACCTAAATCTCCCGTCTCATTTAATCTTAGGGGTTTTTTTGTTTTTGTTTTTGTTTTTTAAGTTGCAAAACCACTGTTCATCTTTGAGACGTCACAGCAGACAGGTGCAGTTCTCAGCTACTGGAAAAAGGGAAACATAACCCCATTTTTTAAAAAGGAAAAAAAGGAAGAGCCAGGAAACTACAGGCCCGTCAATCTCACCTCTGTTTCTGGCATGTTAATGCAGCAGATCCTCCAGGAAACTATCCTAAGGCACACAGAAAGCAAGGAGACGACAACGGCAGCAAACATGACTACACAAAAGGCAAATTCCCCATCAAATCTGCTGTAACCCCTTCTATGACAGGGTTACAGCACTGGTGGACAAGAGAAGAGCAACTGACACCATCTGCCTGGACTCGTGTAAAGCATCCAACGCCACACAACATCCTTCCCTCTAAAACAGAGGGCCATGGATCTGACAGATGCACCGCTCAGCGAACAAGAAGTTGGCTGGATGGTCACACTCCAAGAGCCACAGTCAGTGGCTCAACAATCAGCTGGAGATGGGATGGGCACTATTTATCTAACATCTCTGTCAACAACGTGGGTAGAAGGATCAAGTGCATATATTCTTAAGATGAGAAATACTTTACAGATTGAGGTATTTAGTAAAGAGGAGCCTGAAACTATGCATGCTGAGCTTGTAGGTCAAGTTTCTCTGAAGCAAACTGTAAGTTAAGAAGCCCAAGAGCAGCTGAATATAAATATCTGATTTTTTTTTAACCCATACTTTTAAAGGGCAGCATTTCAGTTGTGTCCTCGAAGCCCACCACTGAGAACAGACCTAAGCATCCAATCTAACACAGGAATGTGACGTTCTTCTGCAAAGAGACTGCATTTTGCTTAGCATTATTATAAATGACCACAAAAGCCCTGCTACACTGTTATCTTCCCTTTCAACAAAGATATTCATTCCTCCTAATACAAAGCAAACTCTCCATTCTGAAAGCATGTCAAAGTCTCATCAAATCAAAGGTGTTCTGCTCGAGTAATGACAGCATTTTTTTGCTCTATCATCACAGCAATACCTCAGTGAGTCACATATAACAAAGCAACTATGACTTAAAAGGTAAAAAGACACATATGTATTTGTTATGATTAAGACCATTAGGCAGTGACAGCACATGAGACATTCTATAAATGAATTATGATTAACACAGCAGTGTTTGACAAGTCAGGATATTCAGGTACGTGAATAAACTGCATGTGTAAAGAGGTCATTTATGCAAGACTGTAAACATTAAACATCAGAAAATAAACAAATGTGAACAGTCATATGTGAAACAGACAGAATTCTATTTGCACTCAGCATGAACCCTAAAATTTAGCAAACATCAAAAAATGCTACTGAAAGACTTGCTAATTGCCAACATAAAACGAGATTTACTCCATGACTTTCTTCCTTCAGATGTCAAGTACAATTATTTTTATTTAGTTGACAAGAAATTCAGCCAACAAGCTTCTTTTAGTCACTTCCAGACAAGCAAATGGACTTATTTTACTAACACAGGATATAATCATTCTACAGACATGCTCATTCTGTAACAGATTCAGTACACTTGTGTTGAAACTAAGCTGCTATTTACATATTCCTGTGCATATGAAGTTAAAGCAGTATTCCTGTGTCATACAAGGCTAGGTAATGTTGCTGCCAAGAGTTCTCAAATCCACAAAACTTACACAGTACGTTCAAATACTTAAAACAGTTTGATAAAAAGAAGTCATCTTAACCATCAGATCCATCCAAAACAAAACTTCTGGTGTCTTTCATGGTTTTTTCTGTCAGGAGGGATCTTAAGTCACACTTTTCGAAGGCTCATATCTTTCTAACACGTGCCAAAATTCCTTTGGGATCAGAGCTTCATACTGGAATTTGAGCGATATATTTATTTTTTCCCATAAAATGAAGTCCATTCATTTTACATTGGATTTTCACCAGCTATTTGAATTTACTGGACGTTCACATCTTTTGGTGTTTTTAAGAAACCCAAGACATTCTCCCCTCAGAGTTGTATACTTTATTTACATTGAAAAGAAAAAAAAACCCACACACAACAAACATCAGCTTGTTTTAGAACTCACCTTCACGAAAATGACACCAGACTACCAACATACAAGTCTTACAGAGCACATATTGATCAAGATTTTGCAGGTTAAAAATAGTACCTGTCAGATCTCAGCTTTTATTACTGAATAAATGAAGAGACAAAATTCATAGACCCGTTTTAAAGCAGGGCTACCTCCCAAAGCCCATAACAGACGGACAATTCTTCTGAAATGCAAACTAACAGTTTCTTTTTTCTTAATAGAGGAATTTACTCACTCATGACTGGAAACTTCTTCGCATGTAATCCAAACCAGGTCTCGAAGCAAGGTATCTTGTTGGAGAAGGTTTCTCAGAGGTATACATGTCCTGGTAATGGTAAGAAAATAAAGACTAATCACTTTTCAACTTCAAATAAGTAACCTCTATATATAACAAACAGACTCTCCCATTAGCTTTTCACTAGCCCAGTTTTTGTTGTTTTTTTTTTTTGTTGTTTTTTTAAAGGAACACAGATGTATTTGTTATGATTGAGGAACTTTACACTAACAGATATATCCTGAAGTATCAACTCAAAACGTGTACTGTCTTTGACATTCAAATTATAACCTTGTTTGCAAGGACTAGTTCATGAAAGATGACTACTTTCAAAAGATACCAGATGTTCTAAAGACCAGAACAAACAACATTATGATGTAGTAACTGAAAATACCATCAACGCCATGTTTTCCTTGAGTAGAGTTTTCCTCACCTAGCAAAAAGATGCAATGAAAACCATACCTACTGATATAGAAGAAGTACAAACCAATTTACAAAAAAAAATAAATAAATAAATACGGATTGGCACCAGCACCCAGCACTTCCTTGGAAACAAAACCTAAAAAGTTAGGATTTCTACTAACAGTAAGCAATCAGATCAGTCAATATCTAACCAAAATGAGACGAAGGTATCTAAGTAGGCAGATATGGATTCACTATCAAAAGGCCTGGCTTTCCCCAGAGCGAAACACACAGGGCTTAATCTTCAACACTGATAGCACAGCAAGTATGTTTTTAACATTATTACATAATCTCCATCCTGCTGCTAAAAGCAATCTGATAGAAACACGATATTCAAATAACTTTTCATCGCAGTTGTGATTAAAAGAAGAAACAAACATAGCTATTATGCCATAGTTTCCCTCTAATATCAGCACAAATACCATTTCTGTAAATTAAGGAACATTATGTGACTTATTTCCTCTCTTCAAACCAATCAGAACTTGCTGAACCTGGCCACCTGTGACAGCCAAGTGAGATCATATCTTCTGCTGACTCAGATTTCAAGTCTCAACACTTCTGATCTCTTAACTCTTAAAAAATAATTTATACACAAAAAAAAAAAAAAAAGAGAGAGAGAGCTGACTTTAGCATCCTGCAGCATGACTTAGCAAAAACACGTACAGATTTGCAGCCAAAGAAGTAGAGGACCTATCATAGGACTGGATTCACATCACAAGAAGACTGCTGTACTAATTGCTAAAACATGCAAAAAAAAAAAGTTCTGAGAGCCAAAAGGAAGCCATCAGTAATGCTGCACACTGTAGACTGAAAACAAGCAATTTCTTTGCACTGATAAGGTAATGTAGGAAAGAGGCTCATCAGGGGAAGAAAACCTAGACAGGCTCAACCAGTGGGCCCAGGTGAACCTCATGTAGTTCAGCATATCCAAGTGCAAGGTGTTACAGCTGGGTTGTGGCAATCCCTGCTATCAGTGCAAGGTGGGGGATGTAAGGATGGAGCACAGCCCTGCTGAAAAGCACTTGGGTACTACTGGTGGATGGCAGCTGGACATGAGTCAGCAATGTGCCAAACGTGAGCCAGAAAGCAACCATATCCTGGGCTGCACCAAAAGAAGTGTGGCCTGCAAGTGAAGGGAGGTGATCCTGCCCCTCTGCTCTGTGCTGGTGAGACCTCAGCTGGAGCACTGCATCCAGATGGGGAGTCTCAGTACAGGAGAGATGTGGACTTGCTGGAGTGCATCCAGAGGAAGGCCACAAAAATGACCCAAGGGACAGAACACCTCTATATGACAACAGGCTGAGAGAGCTGGGGCTGTTCAGCTTGGAGAAGAGAAGGCTCTGGGGAGACCTGAGAGCATCTGAAGGGCGGCTGTAAGAAAGAAGGGAACAGACACTTTAGCAGGGTCTGTGGTGATAGGACAAGGGGAAATGGTTTCAAACTAAATCTAGAGAGATTTAGATTGGATATATGGAAGAAGTTTTTACAACAAGGGTGGAGAGGCACTGGAAAAATTTGCCCAGAGAGGAGGTGGATGCCCTGTCCCCAAAGACAATTTAGGTCTGGCTGGACAGGGCTCTGAGCACCCAATCCAGCTGTAGGTGTCCCTGCTCAGTGCAGGGGAGTCGGACCAGGTGGCCATTGGGGGTCCCTTCCAAATCAAATGATTCTATGAAAATGGTAACATGAAGTAACACGTATACAAACATTAAAGAAAAAAAAAGCCAGACAAACAGAAAGCCATTACATGGTGCAATCACTGATGAACAACAGTTTGAATTGCAGGCTCCAGCAACTCTCTCACAGTAGTTGCTAAATTAAACATATAAGCACACACAGTCTAATAAAAAATAAAGTGTCCAGTTAAAATGTGTCATCAGAACTGCAGTCTTGTCGGTTTTCTTTTCATTGCTGATGTCAAAATTAGCAAATGTAACTTGCATGACATTTAATCATTTACTGGACTAATTACAGTTATTATGTTCAGAACAACAAATGAATGTTACAGAACTCACTCCACCCAGGTCCAAAGCACTTCTGGATGGAATTCTGTACACCTCCCACGCTCAAATTGTTCTTCTATCTTATGTAGAGTCACCTGGACAACTGGCATCTCCAACTCAATGTGTTTTTCCAAAGGCATCATCTCACCTTGGTTTTTAAGTACGAGCTCAGCAAACCTTGCCTCAGAGACACCACATTATGTGCTATTTTATTGTTTGTATGTACAGGGAAAGGCTGTTCATGGGGAAAAACAAAACACCAGCTCTGAAAATCACTTTGCATTAATGATAGCATCATCGTCCATCATATCATTTATACAATCCAGTCACATAAGACTAAGGAAACAAGTAGTGAAGAATATAGCAGTTATACTCCTAAACTTAGCAGCTATATGCCTAAAAACACATTGCAACTATGAAAAGTGAATGTTTCAGTAAATCTTAGCAACTTCAATTCAGACCTCCATGTACAAAATGTTCTTGCTCTCTGTATCTGCATACTTTGTTTAGCTATTGCTAATATCTGCTTAGTAGCCAGTAAATGCTTCCCAATAAATCTAGTTTTTCTTCTTTGAAACAGCAGGAATATTTGTTTTATGATATTTCCCTTGTTTGTAACTTGGGCATTTTCTTCAAGGCCATTTTCTTGGACTGTTTGAAAACAAAACAAACAAACAAAAAAACATATTTGAACTTGTAATTTGGAAAATAATGATAGCAAGCAGTATTGGAGAGCCAGGAGTTAACCAAAGTTAACCAAATACCAGGAAGTCAGTACATTCTATTGCTATACAATATTGATGTTTTTGTTAAGGATGTGTGTTATGGAACTAAAATCACTTTGCTCTCTTAACCAACAACCCTACTTTTGTCAGTGTTTACCATGTTCTCTCCTGTACACAAACATGACTTAATACTATTAACATTATTTCTTTCCACCGCTGTATGCTGATCATTTTGCTTAAATATATCACCATGAAAATCTGCACTTTTATTTAAGACAGAAGCTGATGTGCTCTTGCAATTAGCAAGGCTATTAAAAAAAAATGGAAAAAAAAATAACTTACACACATACCTTTGATCTTTCTCTTTTCCTGGAGAGCTAACCCTTGTATCCAATCCAGCATCTCATCTACTAACAAGACATTTAATAGCCCTTAGCACTACTCAACTGCCATGGTAGCAAAACGATCAGCATTTTAACTAAGGTTTGAATGGAATGCCTGAGGTGGGAGAAGTTCTTCACGAGTTTGAGCACACTAGAAATGTATTCAGTTTTCCACACCAAACGTCAGGTCTCCTTTTTACCCAGTATTCTGCCTCATAATAATGAATGTAAACCAGATTGAAAGTAAGTTATAGCACATTATGACTCCGTGCACAATGATTCTATCGAAAGAAAAGACTTTTAAGGATTCAAGTCTCATCTGCGATTACATTATTGTAGCATCTGTTTAACTTGGATACTAAGGAGTTTACACTATAGATTTATATTCCCCAATTCCCAAGACACAGAAATTAAAGGACCATCATACAACCGAACATGTCAATGACAAAATAGCCAAAAAGAGCCTGCCTGCAAAAAGCAGTATTCTGCTGTTATTTACTTTCTTCTTTAAAGCAAAATGTTACTGCCCCCCAAAGAAAACAGAGCCAGAGATTTCAGAAACATGTTTTAAGGTTTTGTAGGTAGCTGAGTTGCCAACAGTATGTCTGGAATGATTGGTTTCCATGCTGTATGCTCAGAGGGCAGCGGAACAGCTACTTAAAAGGCAGTACTAAATGCTCACTTCACACAGCAACCAGGCTGAATTAATTTCAGAGTTATAATCAGCTAAGAGAAGCTTCAAAGAAGCAAGACTAAACCATGTAGTAGCACAGCTATTAACAAAAAAAAACGTAATAAAAATTCCAAACATAGCACCTGGCTTCCCAACATCCTAGCTCAGCACCATGCCCACGACAGCAAGAATGTAACATTCGCAAAGCACAAGTAGGAGATGATCTCTGAGGTCCCTTCCAACCCAAACCATTCCATGATTCTACTACTTATGGGGCTCCACCAAGCCACGGACTGGCCACAAACGAGGAAGCACACAGAGGTACAAACGAAACAGCACACGGCACACCCACTCCTTTGTTCAGAGCAGGAATATTTACACTACAAAGCGAAGTGCCTCAGTTTCAGGCACTGCCGATTGGCCGCTGCCTGCAATACACACGAGTTTGAGTTTCGGCTGTCACACAGCAGCTCCAGCTCCCAAGATAACACACCGAGCTAATAACCACACCGAGCAATTCGTTAAAAAGAGCGTTCTGACTGAACGGATCCTCCACAAAACATCCTCGTTGTGAACAAGGCTGACAGCCTCAGTTTCGTCTCACTTTAAAGCAACAAAAAAACCAAAAACTGGCCGTGCTAACAGCCTGCCTTCTGTGCAGCTACCTGCTCCTAACCGAGAGCTGCGCAAAGAAAGTTATTATTCGGAAAGTTGTTATACAGGAGTTGGGCAGAGGTGCTGTATGTCAGCACTTGGCTCTGCCTGCCTGACAGAGCCCAGGACAAACCTCGGGTGGTTTCCTGCAGACAGACATCCACTCCAGAGGGAAACACAACACGGGGAACTGGCTGCTCTGCTGGTAGCCCCGCGGGGATGGAAGCTGAAGAGAGGGCTGTGCGGGGCGAAGCACCCGGGGCAGCGGATCCACTGCCTCGCACTGCAGCTCTCAGGTTTGTTGCTTTCAGCTAAAGCCTTACAAAAAGCACAGGAGGGAGCAGGTACAAAATGCACCAGCGCCTGGAAGTCCGATTAAAACAAGTTTAAAACATCCAAATCCTCCCTGCTCCCAACAGGAGCCATACAGCGGCCTTACCCTGACAGGGAGGGTGGCATCGAGAAGCCCTCAACCCACAGCAGTGATCCCCGACCCCACAGCCCCAGTCCCACAGCGGCGCAGACCCCACAGCCCCTCGCAGGGCCGGCACCCCTCTCCCACACGGCCCCTCTTTGGAGATCCCCCCCGTGGCAGCCCCTGCACCTCGCTCCAACCTCACAAAGGGACCGAGGGGCATCTCCAGCGAGGCTTCCCTCGCACTGCCCCGACACACTCGGCTCGGCCAACTCCCCAGAGCTCCCCACAAGCGCACACCCCCACGCTGGAAATGGAACAGCCTGGAGCACCCCGGTACCATCCCGGAGCCGGCTCCCGCCACTCCCACCTCCCCGGCTCCAGGGGGTGCGCGCAGCCCGGCCCCCCCTCCCGATGGAGGATGGTAGCGCCCGCCTCCCCTCAGCTCTCTAGGAACTCAGTTCCCCCCCGCCCGCCTCATTGGAGAGGTCGGACGAGGCGTTTCCCCCCGCAAAGCGCCCCGAGAATGGAAGGGTCCGACCCGCGACCCCGAGGGGGGGGCGCACAATGGCCGCGTCGTCCGTACCTTTGCTCGCCTTCCTCTTCTCCCTCCTCCCAGGGCCTCCGTCCGCCTCCTCCCTCAGCGCCACTTCCCCGCTCTGCTGCCCCAGGAGCGGCGGCCTCCAACCAGGAAGTGCCCCGGCGTGACACCGGCGACCGCCGCTATGGAAACCCTGCCCGCCCCCGCCCCACCCCGCCCGGCGCCGTCCCACAGGGCCGGCCCGCCGCCGCCGCCATCTTGCATTCACAGCGAGGCGCGGAGGTGCCCGGCCCGGCTCCGCTCCCCGCTGCGTCCGCCGCCATTTTGGGCTCCCAACGAGGGCCGGGCAGCGCCGGCGGGTTGGTGGCACGGCTGAAGGAGCCGTGCCTCGGCGAGGCTGGGGCTGCCGTTGGGAGTCCAACGAGACTCACGTGTATGGCTCCATGGCCAAGCCCAGCACCCACTTCCATTGCCACTGCGCCTTGCTTCTGTTGTAGCAGGGGAAAAGCAGCAAGCAGGACTCTTCCTCATCCATCGTAGCTACCAAGACCCTCGTGTTCAAAGCCCCGATCCTTTTTCAGTTTTCTGACACACCGATGCTAGATACTGGAAGGTTGAAACACAGCTTGATGGGTGGTGTTCGTAAGTTCGTACATGGAAATAAAGGGACAGACCACAGTGCCCATTCTAGCACATTGCTAAAGGGACAGCTTTGATTCCAACCCTGCCTATTCCTTAAAAAGTTTCCATGCCGGAGTCCTCCCACTCGCCACAAACAAGATACACATCCATATTCATGGCTGTGCTTTGCATCGGGCGCTCACCTCGGTTACAAACAAAACCAGAAGGGAAGAAGTACAGAAATGTGACAAACAGCTGTTTGAGGATATGAGACATCTCCAGTGATGTCATTACCAGAAAGCGGTTAGTTTGGTGTGAAAAGAAAACCATTGTGGTTACGAGGGAATTTGAAGTAGCAAGGTAGTGTGATTTCACTTTAGAAGCATTAGATTAAAATAAACAGTAATTAAAAGTACTACTAAATGACATCCAGGAATGGTAGAAAAGAAAGCAACATTCAGTAAATGTTTAGAGTATATTAAGTAATCCTGTGTTCGTGTATTAACACGACCTGTTGGAGCGCGTCCAGAGGAGGGACACACAAATGATCCAAGGGCTGAGAGAGTTGGGACTGTGCAGCCTGGAGACCTGAGTGCAGCCTTTCAGTATCTAAAGGGGGGCTGTGGGAAGGAAGAGGGCAGGCTCTTTAGCAGGGTCTGTGGTGATAGGACAAGGGGAATTGGTTTCAAACTAAAAGAGGGGAGATTTAGACTGAATATGAGGAAAAAGATTTTTCTATGATAAGAGTGGTGAGGCACTAGAATAGGTTTTCCAGAGAAGTGGTGGATGCCCTGTCCTTGGAAACACTCAAAGCCGGGCTGGATGGGACTCTGAGCACCTACCTAGTGGTTTATGACCCTGTTCGTTGCAGGAGAGTTGGACCAGATGGCCTTTAAAGGTCCCTTCCAACTCAAACAGTTCTATGATTCTATATTTACAAACTTTATTCAAATAATAATCAAGGAACTTAGTACAATCTACTAAAGATAAACTCTTCAAAATAAGCACTTCTATGAGTTGCGGGGCTCTCAACTTCTGATGCTATTTTTTACAAAAACTTGTAATGCAAGAACATTTCATGGCAAGTAGGTGAATGCAGTACTCCATTATTTCAGAGTAGATTAGATGAGCTGAATAATTATTGACTGGTTAGCCTAAGATCAATAAATCTTCTCTGCAGATATTGCCATTTTTAATGGACTTCTCCTCAGAGTTCTCTCTGATTCTAGAGGAAACATAGCTAAAGCAGTGTTACTTCTGGAAAACCTGAAAGTGGCATCCTCTGACCTGGCAAATAGCCATGCTAACAGAACTTGTAATTTCTGTGAATCTAGCAAATCTGGAGCATGTATACATGAGCATGGTAGCATTTGACATTTGTTTCATTTTGGAGAAAATGGCTAAAAGCACTGAGAGTACAAGCTTGAATCACTTATCTAAATGTTTTGTTGTTGTTTTTCTTTTCTTATGCTGAGGAAGTGTAATACAAAATAGAAATCATTTATTGCTTTATGATACATTTCAGAAAGTAACTGATTAACTAGCCTGTCAGTATCCCCAAAATCCCAAGAGAAATATTGAAGTTGGATCTGAATCATTCCAATTTAAAGTCTTAATTGTCTTATTTAAAATTTCAGAAGCTGTTAGAATATAAAAACATACTTAGCTTTCCTCAAGCTAGGGATTTGTTTCCTCCCCAAATGGCTAATTAGTTAAGATAAATGTCTTCCACAGGGAGCTCTTTGCTTCATCTAAACCATCTCGTCTCTATTGCATACATTCACAGACTATACATCATTGGTTTTGTTTCCCATATGCTCATTGTTTCCTGTTGTAATACTATAACTAGGCCGTGGAACAGTTCTAAAATCACAGCTTTCCAAGTGGCTGACAGTGATATCCTACTTGTTTTATCACTACTCCCACACACAAATCCGGCAGTATCATCACCAGTAACACTCCATGTTTATTATAGTTCTTAGTCTGAGGAATCTGTATCATTATTATTTATAATGCTTAAAAATCTACATGGCATTTCATGGATGTGCACGAGACGTTGCCTGTGTCTATGCAGGACTGTGCCTTGGGAAGCAGGTAAATCTCAATGTGTCTTTTGCAAGTTTTTGACACCTGTTATCTCTGTGCAGGCCTCAAAAGTAGTCCTTCATCTAGTCATCAATCAGCCCCAGTACAGCTTCACATGATTCCCTACCCCATTGATTTTTCTTTCATGTCACATAGGTAGGATGAGCAGTGTGGTAGAAAACCTGTCTGGGTCAAGTCCATTTGTACTTTAAATGCAAAAGCTGCAGTTTGCTTGCTGAGTGTGAACTTGAAGAGATGTAAGGCATGTTTGGGTTTCTGTTGGGCTTGGACTCACATGTATGTTACAGTCTAGACTTTTTCATTTAATTATATTCTGAGCTGGTATATCTGTTGATGAAAAGTAATGCTCAGTGATTAACCTCAGAAGATGACCTGGACTGTGTTTAAGCTCAGAAGTTGTATTAGCCTCTTACAGTTGCAACTGGAGTCATGGAAGTGAAGATACTCATGAATTACACCTCACAATGAGCAGCTTATCACATCAGGGCTGCACTTAGGGTAGATGTACTGCAGAGGATGCTGAGCATTCTGCACAGCCATTGACATTCCTTGGCAGCAGTATCACGGATCCATTGACAAAAGAACAGAGTATTAACATTCCATTTTAAAGTATCCTATTCGCTAAAACATTGCAGTCTTACCTACTGAACTTCAAAAGAGTACAAGAATTCCTAATGTAAAAAATATGAGATTTTCATCAGCAGTTATTTCTCAGTGTGCTGTGCCTTTTTTTTTTGTTTTTTTGTTTGTTTTTTTTTAGCTATGAAGCTTATGAAAATCACTCTCTTCAGTAAAAGACCATTTTAAAAAATTAAGCAGAACATACAGCATATGCACAGGATTATAGGAACCAACTGTAACGTCTTACTGAAATAAATCTCTCTGTCTTCAAGTTCTGTTAACTGTCTGCTCTTATGATACCAATGGACTCCTAGCTTAATCAGCCTTGTGAGATTTGAATCTTGCATTGGGACAACAGAATGAACTTGACGACCCCTCAAGATTCCTTCTTGGATTTCACACCTTTTCAGAATATGCTCAGCTCAGCAGGCAGTGTGCATATTGATGCCACTTTGGGTGAAAAACTATTTAGGTTCTCCCAGTGTATCTGGCTGGTGATCACAATCCCAGTAGCAGTAGGTCTTCTGCTGTCAGCAGCATGACAAGTCATAATAGAGCGGTAAGCCCTGACAGAGCAAGGTTTCAGAATGCCAATGGCTTTGAAAATAAAGACCTAGGCTTGGAATTGGCAAACATAGACTTAAAGTGCCTGAAAGTTTTGAAGCACGGTGCTTTGCTACGGACCCTAAGCCCCTTTAGACGAAACTTTAAAATTCACATAAGAACACAAGTGCTACTCTGAAGAGCTTGACTTTGACTTTACGGAATTATGCATCCTGCTAACTCAAATGAAAGCAGTTAGTTGAAGTCTGTTGGTATTAAAAATAATTTGAAAACCTGGTTTTGGCCTGTTTCTTTTTCAATTTGTGTTTGTGCTATGGCTTGGCTTGGCTTCTGTGGAGCAAGAATTTAACATATATTTTGTTGCATATGGCATTTCCAGTTCTGCTTGCAGATCACTTTTAAGGCACACGAGTTGATGTTTTTTCTGTGTCACTCAGAATACAAACCTTTTATGCACAGTCATGTCCTCTAGAGAGTGAGTGGCTCTGATCCTGCAGGTATCCAAGCAAACACTGTCTTAGACTCAAATTCAGAGTTCCACCTTTGAGGCCTGTCACTTCTAAAACCTGCTCTAATCATTACAAAGGATGTCACTCAAAATATTCGATTTGATATGAAGTGTTTATAGGACTAAGAACGATAGGTGCCAGATGGCTATTCTTTCCAGTATAACGTGGTAAAGAACATCAGTATTTTAAAAGATTAGATATACTCAGCTGCTACACCACCTGCTGCTTTTGCCTGCGTTTATTTCCCCCAAAATGAAAGTTGTGAATGACTGTGTTTCAGGTGTTACTTTCAGTCCGTCACTTGATCTTATCATCGATGTTTACAGGAGCTCAGCATCAGCCAGTTCTGCAGAACCAGTGATTGAAGCAGCGGTTTGTCTGTACGTGCATGGCAGCTTCAGCCACCTTATATTGAAACACTGCTCTGTACTGAGAAAGAGACGTGTTAAATCCAGGGATGGAAGTCTGACTCTAAGCAGGAGGCTTTGCACTTTGCTGTAATTCTTCTGGCTGCTGAAAATACTGTTTTCTGTTCCTTTTGGTTCTGATTGTTCTCTTGCCCTCATTCAGTCCCATTGCCTACAAGCTCTTTGTTTTCTGAGGATCAAGTTGTATTGATTCAAGGCTCCCTTCCTGCTTTTGGTGGCTCCTGCCATGTGAATCAGGTTGGAATGTATACAGTGCTTTCTGTTCCTGCCTGATGAAAGGGGCTATTTCTGTCCCCTCTGTCTGTCAAGAGAGATTTTCTTCATCCCTTTCTTTTTTCCCCAAATTTTCTGTCTCCTCTGGCATGTTCTTGCCTTTTTCCATTCGTCACCTTCTGTCTTATTCCTCCTGTTACTTCAGTAATTCATTTCTTTCTCTTTGTCATTTTGAAACATTGATCTAGCTTTCACTATTTTTTAGTTATCCATAAATACACATAGAATAGAACAAAGTATCATACATTTGCACACTACAACTTTTTAAAACTTTGTCTCCTTAATACCAACTAGTTTTTCAAAGAATCACAACATCACAACATCACAATGAACATCAAAACATCACAATATCAAAAGGTGTCACTTACCTGTATATGCCTTGTAGTAGAACCTTCTTGAGATCCCTTTCTAGATTGACTGGATATGACAGACTGTGCAAAATGGCTTCATTTAGAAAATGCAAGAATTAGAAAACCTGACTGAAAAAGGTGTGGTTTTATGATGGTTTGAAACATGAAATTAGGGTGTTTTCATGAATCAGTGCTAGACTCTTGTTAACCAGATTTGATCCTGCTCTCAGAGCAGAAGGGATAGGATTTGCAAAGGAAGAAGAAAAGCTATACTCAAATAATTTACTTTTCAAACCAAAGAAAGACAGAATATGGTCAGAACAGAGAAGGAAAAGGAACAGATAAGAAGACAAGATTAAGTCTTACTGGCAATGATGCACAACAAAACAGAACATTAGCTTCATCTTTTGTGTGCCTGAATATGGTTTTCCAGACAGTAGTTGGAAGATGATTGGAATAATATGTTTTTGTAAACTATGAACATCTACTGTAGAATCACATTAAGACAAGGAATGGGAATCTCGTGACACTTCTGTAGTCAGTTTTCAGAGCACAGTCACCAATATAGTTTATATCATTCACGTGTAACCATCAGAATACCAGAATAACCCAGAATTAACAGGAATTTCTTAGACACCAGCAAATTCAAAAACCTCATAAAGCTACAAGCAAATGAAAAGAGGAGCATGTAGTAAAATGTGCAGATGCTCTGAGCTGTAATAGTGGATTCTGCAAAAGGTGTAATTATTTGTCTAAGGTAGTGTGAAAGTTAAATGTTTATGACCTTTTCCATTTACTGCTGAAATAAGCAGACAGAGAAGTGTAAATGTCTGATGGAGAAGAAATATATTCAGTTTGTTTAAGTAAAGCTCCTTATAGAAGATCAATATACTTTTTTTTTTTTTTCCCAACAGCATGGTATTTACAGTATTTTCTTCCATGTTATATAGAATGTGTATGGAACAACACGAAATGGGGGATGTTTTAAAGCATGTTATTCCACCTCTGCCGTGACGCAGTCTGGGTTCGGGCAGTTCCTGTTCAGGTGAAAGCAGCATAAAGCATACCTATAAAGCTTTAACTACAGAAATAGCATGCCAGGGAAAGTGGAAGTTCTATGCCTTCATTTTTTCCCTAGCCAAGCCCAAAGGCAAAAGCAGGATGGATGGGCCAGCTGCAGGTTGGCCAAGCTCTCTCAGGATGTTAAACACCAGCAGGCATCCAAGCTCATTTCCCACGCTGGGGCCATCACATGACTGGCAGTAAGTGCCCAAATACGGGGACTGTTGGGCAATTCAGATTCCTGGCTGATGAAGAAAGTGCACTTTCTGCTGAGGCTGGTGTTTACACCAGGTCTTACTAGGAACCAGTTGCCCAATTTCATCCTGCAAAGAAGCTCAGGACAGGGAGACTGTCAGAGGCTGCCGTTACTGAAGGCAACTCAGCTGTGGCAAACAAAGCCAGCTTTACACTGTAAAGCAGTGTGAGTCTTCAAAAACCTTTGGCAGGTGCCTCTGGAGTGCTAACAAGCTTTATCCTGTCACAAAATTATTATGCAAAGAGGAGTTTTAGGGAAGATGAGGCACTAAACATCAAATAAAAGGTTGTGGGTTTTTTTTTTTTTTTTTTTTTTTTCTTAAAGGAAAGTTTCTTATAATCCAATGATTTACTGTCATATTTGGAGTTTTTGCTCCATCCCTAGCCTCAAAATAATATGCAGGGCTCAATACAAGTACACCTCAGATCGATCAACACCATTAAAGGTGGATTTTCTTAAATACTGGGTTGAGGCGAAAGTGAATTTGTGCAAGGACACACATGCCTTGAGATATATGAGTCAATCGGCTTAAAATGTTGTTTTGCTCTGACCTGACAAGGCTTGCTGTCTCTGGCAAGGCATAATCTCTTTTAATATACTACCAGGAAGGTGATGGCTCTTTGAAAATACTTCTGAACTGCAGTTTATCTTGCAGGCTGACACCTTAATAGAAACTGTGCCATCTCTTTGGGAACCCTGTTACAAGCAGCTATTAATAAGGGTTAGTGTTGATTCAGGGGAGAAATGGGTAGGGAAAGACTCTGAATCTACGTGTTACAGGTTTTGTGCAGAAGTTTTAAAAAACATGTCAAGGTTTTTAATGCTTCTGAAAACAGATATTGCCGATGGAGATACGTATTTTACTTGATAAACTCCTGAGGTTTTGTCCTAAACGTCAATATGTTTTCATAGGAGTGTGCTTCTTTTATTCATCACCGTCACCACGATTTAAAGTTGTGCATTTAAGACTCAAGTAAGCTTCTTTGCAAACACTCTTGAGAATGGGATCAAAATGGGAAGAGATTACTTGTAATCTAATTATGTTAGGTTCCATTTGAAACCCTTCAGTGTAAAAATTAAAAGAATACGACAGCTTTACGATATGCTGTAGTTCATGTGGAAATTATTTGAGCCCACATAAATGAGACAACATGTAGGAAAATGCCACATGTTGAGCATTTGCTTTAAGGAATCTTAATCTGAGGACTAGAATGGTATGGGGGACTAAAAATAAATTACAAGATCTTTACTCCCAGTGCCATTAGTGTGAAGCTAACCTTCGTTTCTTATTATTCATATCTTATTTTCACGGCTTATGTGAAAAAGCTGGTGATCGAAACTTCTGTATCAAAAAATGAAGACCAAACGTGCTGTAGGTCAGCAAGGTTGTAGCTGGAGCAGCAGTGACACCGAAGATTAGCATCCGTTCATGGGACAGACAGTGCATTTCTATTGCTAAGTGAGTGTAATTGAGAAGACAACATTCACATCACTGTGAGGGCTGAAAGGAAACTTATAATCACTAGAGACTGTTTTGGCTAATTCTGCATTTTCAGTCTTTTTAACAGCAGACAAGTGAATTAAATGAGCTCACAAAATCTTCTTGACTGGCTATACGTCCATTATTCTGAGTTACAATAAATCAGTAATTAAAGAAAAACCACAGGAACTTGATCTGTGAGCTCAGGAAATTCCTACAGAGTCCACTTATGCAGGAGAATGTTGGATTTCTCTTCATATTCTTCTCTGATTTTAGAAAATGACTCAAGCTGCAAAACTCCTGTCCTGGATTTTGCTCTCCACCACAGGACACAAATTCCAATTCACTGTGAGATTACTGATCATTTTCCAAAGCTGTTTGCAGCCCAGTTCCAAAAGTTTGGGCACCCTTGATGTGATGTTGTAGTATGGGTCTGTCTGATCACAGAACAGCACTGAGGGAATCCTCACCTTATGTGCTCTGCAACCAAAACAAACACATCTGAAACAATGAAAATACAGGTTCTGTACCAGTTACTGACCAGATGGTATTGTGAATTGTTGTAATTCATCAGCAAAACAGAGGAAGGAAGTGTTTTAAAGCAAGATTATATTATTTTCCTTAAGTTCTTATTATGAAATCTTCCTGAAGTGAACTTTCAAAACTTCAGAGGGGATGAATGAAACAGGGCAAAGCAGAGCCTCGCAGGGTAGCTGCTAAAAACAAGGGGAAAGTACAGCATGCCACTTAAATAAAGGAAGAAGTCATTAACAGTTCTCACTTTAGAAAGACATACAAAGAACAGAAATAACAGAAAAAAATAACCGGTAAATTAAAATGCGTGGTGTTTGTGTCTTCTTATTAATTACTGGAAAGCACCCGGGGTCTGCCCTCACACTGGAGGGATATAAGGCTGAAACCTGAGAAAAGAAATAAGGCAAGCAGGGACGTATTTACTAGACTGAGAGACAGCAAGATTTAACAAATAACTGCCAAAAAATTGCCTGGAGATACTTAAGAAAAAATGATGAGAAGAATGCATTTTATTTCTACTGTCATTTAAGAGACAAAATACATTTGAAAACCATGAGGAAAAAAAAAAAAAAGTGTCTTAAATGAAAATGACCCCTGACCATTGCGTTCACAGCAGTCAATAAAATACATCCTGTTTTTGTAACTCTCACACAGGCAGAGCCTGGTCTGCATACACTCTTTCCAGCCAAAAATTTGAAGCATTTCAATTAGAAGTAGGGGAAGTGATGGGAAATTTGAAGTGCTGCTCCCATTTGAGTTAAGATAAAGGGTGAAATGTGCATTTGGGAACATGAGATAGTTCATTGTACTGTCTCTCCACTACAACTGGATGATACAGAGCACTTCGAAATATTCTCTGACAAGGCCAATGTACCCATTGTGTTACTTAATTGAATGGCATACAGTTTGGCACTTAAAAGACATCCTGGACTTTCCATACAACCATGAAAATCTGTCACACAGGCTGGATCAGATTCTTCTTGATTGTTTTATTCTAGACCATTTGCTCTGGGATATAAAGGCATAATAACATTGTGTTCTGTATCAGTCCTCCCCCAGTTCCTTTCCATGAGAAGGAGGGATAGTTGGGAAGCCACACTTTGCTGTGCAGAAAGAAATATTACTGCTCTCTGTCTACCTCTGTTCTTGGTAGAAGAGCTTGGACATGCCTGAAGGCAGAGGCTCAGAGTAAGCCATATGTAAGTGGGGTCACAGTAACCACCTTTTTGTGAGACTGCTGAACTCAGCTGCACAACCTGTTCTCTGCAGAAAGTAGGAGTAGATGATCTGATCATCTTGAAGCCACCTGGGTTGGACTGATCTCACAAACTTAAGTGTTGTCTACAATGTCTGAGCCCACGTGCAAGCTAGGTGTCTGGGCTCCCATCATAGTAGCTGCAGAGCCAGACAAAGGAGTTTAGGTCATGATTCACTTCATTATAAAACAGACACTTTTATTTGATAAGATTAATCGCGCTCTAAGCTCTACTGACCAGCTTTTCATTGATTATACTGGGAAGCTACTCGATAAACACCTGCTAAGATTTAACTGTCTACTTTATAAATACCTGAGCTCAAATTCCATTTGCATTTTGAGACTCCTGATAGCACGTTTTCAAATAAGTATCTAGATGCAAGTTGGGTGTCTAAGCTGCCTTTACAGATAATGGTGATCTGATCGATGCTCAATGAATCCCGAGTGCTGTTAAGCTAACCAAATGCAGGTACCTCCACTGTCTGCAATGGGAGCTGTGACAGCCTGCTCACAAATAAACACCTACGTGCAGACACCTAAATTTAGGCATCTTAATCTGCGTGCTGAGCCTAACCATCACGTTAGGTAAATGAATTTGCTCCCAGCCAACTTTGTAGAAACACAGGTTTAAAAGTCAGATTTGAATAACTTTGATGAGGAGCAAAGGGTTTAGAAAATACAGTCTCAGGTGCATTGAGAATTAAGTAAATACTAGAATAAGAGCCAAACAGGAATCTGTTCTTTGTGTCTGGTCTCTTGTCTTTAAATACATACATACCTCCTACTCAGCTGTTCAGATAACAGAAGGATCTGCCTTTTTAGAAATAGATCAGGATCATTTGTTGTTCTTACAGTTAAAGCTGATTATCTGTTTTTGAGTAGATAAAATACACTTTGCGATCATTCATCCTTACTGAAAAGATGTTTACCTCGCATTGAAATCCGCTGTACGGTTGATACTTTCAGTTAACAATTAATCTTAATGATTCTTAGTATTTCAGTTGCAAATGAAGATCAGGGATTGCTGGGTTCTAATGCCCTCAGCTGATGACACTACGTGCCTGTGTAGCACTGAAGCTCAGCATTTGGTACTGCAGAAAAAACATCAGCACCACAATCTACTGCCAGAGACAGACCCTGTAACGAAATGTTTTCAGCGCCCATTAAGGCACACTGATACAATGACAATGAGTGTCAGACAGATACCTTGTAATCAGGCAGCACTCCAAATCTGCTCCTGTGTTCACACTGGATATTGCTGATAATTGTCCTCTTCCCCATCACATTATCATAGAAAACATAACTGGAGGGGACACTGAGATGGGCTCATCAACTGCATTCTCCTACCCCCCAGCTGGATCAGCTATAACTAAAGATTCTAAGCAGTTGTATCGATTTTTTACAATGTATTAAAGCAGTATATTCTTCTTTTCCGTTTTCTAAGCAGGATCAGACATTGTTTTATTTCCTTTTGGGACAGAAATTGTTTAGATCAAAGGAAAAAGGAGGAAAAAACACCGCCTTTTGGTCTATTCTATCTCTTGGACTGAAGGCAGATACAAATTACTTCTTTGTACAAAGAAAATATATGAGTTTCAATTTTGTTTTGTTTGGTTTCCAGCCGTCAAGTTTGGAATAACTAAAAGGTCTTAAGGATATGAAGAGAGGAATCCTTTTGTCAAAAGCCTGTCCTACTCCTAATCAAAGTAACAGGTTTGTAAAGCCAGGAATCTATTTCTGAGCAATATCATGCTATGCTCTGATCTGATAATCTAAACAGGGCCAAACTACTCCCTTGGATGCACATCAGTGTTCTGATAGCAGTAAGCAAAGCTGTAGGGGTACAGCTGAGCAGGGTATGATCACAGGCTGCTACATTTCTCATGCCTGAACCCCTCACAGTGGTGAATCAGCACAGCTATAAGAAGAAAATGGGGATTCCTCAAAGCAAATTCTAATCCCCGCATTAGAAGACACGAGCAGATGGAAGAAACAAACAGGCAGCTCAGTGTGTTACATGAAAGCTCCCTCTGCGTAGGATAACACCTGAGGTGGCCTAGAGCTGATGGAGTGCAGGAACAAGAGACAGCAGAACAGCTGTGTTTGTGCCACATGATCAGAGGCTGACTGCAGCCATGTCTGATTTAGCCAACATTAGACATGCTCTAGTTTAGCCTGTAGATAGCTAACCTTAGGTGCTAAACTTAAAGATCTGGGCCGATACTTTCAGTCTATTACTGGAAACATAATATGCAGTTAACCTGCTTGAAAAGAAACTTCAGACAGAAAAAATAAGTAAACAGCAGATGCACTGGGTGACATCTAAAATGACAGCAGACCCCTTTTCTGGTGCAGCCAAGTCTCAAATGTGAAAAAAGCAACTCATGAGAGAAGCTGCAGAGACTGGAGTGACAACCATCCCCACAACCTTTCTAGTTTGGGCTCGACTTTCCCCCATGCTTATTGGCTGTTTGTTACAGCCTCTGCCTCAAAATGTCTTTCCATCAGCCTCGCTCCACTCCTGATACTGCTGATACTCCTCATTATCTCTTCTCCTCTCTCTGTTCCATTTACATTCTCACAAGTAGTCTCACGTCACCAAAATAATGCATAACATGTTTGTTACTCAAATCACTGCCTTCACTCTGTGTGTGTAAATCAAGCTGCTTCCTCCAGGTTTGAGCTTTTTTTGGAGCAGGAATTAGAGTGTCTTGTCTGGAGGAGCTGCATCCTTTCTCAGGCAATGCACTCATGTAATAGCCATGATTTACCTTCCTAATATCCCTGTAATTGCTCTTCTGTAGATTGATTCAGACCTGAGACTACACAGATTTTATTAGTGCTGCACATCCAAAAGCTGAAAATGTAGCCTTCCTGGCCTGCGAGGCAGATCTTTTCATGTCCTTAGCAATTAAAATGAAACCTCATTCCATTGTTAACAGCCAAATTTGTATTTTCATGCAAAACGTGAAGAACCTGAAAAACCTTACAGCCACAATCAATTTGTATCAACATATTTGTTTCACCCCAGATGTCCAAATATATGCTGTTCATCTCCATGAAGGTTCTTGATGTATAGCAGTTGAGATGCCCAGGTTCCTAGAGCTGAATGTGCCAGAACCACAGAAGTCATGCACTTAGCACGGAAACACACGGGCAATAGTGATAGGGCAAGGAGGAAGCCAGTCTATGATTCTATGAAATAAGAAGAAAAAACCTGGAGTTTAAATCCAGTGCCAGCTAGAGATGTCCCTTTTTTTCTTTAGCCACCTCCAGAATTAAGCACATCAATAGTTATGAAGGAGAAATGTGGATATCATGTTTTAAAGTGAGAGATATAATAAATTACACTATTTTAAAGATATCTACCCAAATCCCCATCTTTTGCTGTATAAATCTCATTGGAAAAATGCTAGATTTAAGTAAATCAATGTCAGTGGGATTGAGTAGGGTATAAACTGGGGAAGGATTTGATTTTCTTGCCTCTGATGAGAACAGGGGGAAATCAGTGTGCTGCTGCTGCTTGTGGAACCCAAGCAAAAGTTTCTCATATAAGTAGAACGAGAAAGTGAAACTAAAAGCAAAGATAAATTAGCCAGTTGGCTGTTTAAAATGCACTGACCTCTAATGAATCAATAATGTGACTAGTTCATTATAATGTTCATTGACAAGCTCATTGCCACGTTAAGAATCTTCCAGTGCTAATCTGCTCAGCTCTCAATAATGCAGCAGCGTGGTAATGAATATCACTGGTACACCATGGTGTGACTGTGTTGTGAGAGGGTATTCTCCATGAAAACAGCAACATGATTTTAAAGGTAACTGGCATTATTTTAGCCTGCTTCCCTTTGAAATATGATCCTTCCACTTGTCTCCTGTTACATCTGACAGCAGGTTAGGGTTTGCTGTGATCTTCAGTATTGCCTGTCTTAAGAACACTGATGGCTAGATACAGAAGAGAGGCACAAATGATGGCACCTAATAGGAGAAAAGCAGCAGAGTTCACTTAGCAGTCACCTGCAGTCCCTGACCTGCCACCAAGTGCATTCTTCACATCGCAGCACATGCTGCTCAATTAACAGACAGGATGACAGGAGATGTGGAGGTGTTGTAGGGGAGTAAGAGGGGGAGTTGTAGGGGACTCAGAGCGCTAGGAACAAAGCACTACAAGTTATTTCTTCAGCAACAGAACCTGTAACGACTGTTTCCTACAGATTTGAATTCAGTACCGCACTGAAAAGTAGCACAAGTTTCCCCTTATCTAAAATCCTCTCTTTTCCAATGCTTTCATTTGACACATAACCAAACACACTGTGTTCTCAGCTTCCTTCCGTGCCCGGAGTTCCTCGTGGGGCGAAAGCAGGGCTGTGCCTGGCTCTGAGCTGTGGACACATCATGCTGCTCACTGACTCGAGATGGACAGCTGTGGATCTCAGTCCTCGGAGCAAGCATTTATTTCTTCGCAGCAAAAACTGTCCAGAAATCTTTCAGTTCCTTTCCCAACCTCCCTGTCTGCATGACTGGCAAACATCAGAATTCACTGCAGCTTCTTTTTCCTTCAAAATTAAAACTAAAATAACCTTTTACTGTTAAAACTGTCTCTTTTAATTTGTGAGTTAGCATTCTCTAAACACAGAATCGTTTTCTTTGCTCATTATATATTAATATTTCTTCTGCCTGGAAACAGGAACCATCAGCACTTTGACACAGAGAGGTACAGGATGTTTCTCCACAATATCAAACAGCTGTGTTGAATCACTCACCTCTTTCTTAGTGCCAACACACTGTGAATTTAACACGTGTGGCCTTGAGAAGATAACACAGTGCAGCACTTCCAGGCTTAGAGGCTTGGAGGCACCAGGCTGGACCACATCATTTCAGTTGGTGGGATATCATGTGCCCAACATTACAGCCCTCATTCCAGCAGCAGGGCTGGGTCTCAGCACTGGGAGCTGAGGTCCCCATTTCCATCTTCTCCATAGCACTGTGTATGTAGGATGTTGGGGGGGGATTAGACACAGCACAAGGCAGGGAAGATGTACAGCAGGTTAAATCACCTTGCAAGCGGTTAAGCCCCTTGCAAGAAATGTTTTGCCTGAGGACACCTGAAGGTAGGTTCCCCCTCCAGCCCCATCTAATACTGACAGACTACAGCTTCTCACTGAATTCGTTCTGTGACTACACTAGCTGTATAGCCAAGGCAAGTGTTATCTCCATGGAACTTTTGGCTTTGTTGGTAGTGCCCATAGGAACTCCTAACCACTAAGATTCTGTTGCTTCTCCCATACGTCTGTAAAAATCACAATCATTTGGAAGATGTTGGTATTCTTATCAGACAAAAGTCCTACTCCACTGAAAACAAATGAATATTTTCCCTGGTTATAATGCGGTATCTCTGGTGGCTTTTATAGAGAAACAAGAAAAAGAATGAAAGAATTCATAGAGCTGAAATCTGGCCAAAGGACAGGAAACAGGTGAACAGGAAGAGTCCAGAAAACTGAACGCATTTCAGTATGAGAAGAAGTCTCTGGCAGAGGGGAGGACGAGGTGGGCAGAGGGTGTAATTTTGCAGTGAGAATTGCTGTTTGCAGAACTGAATGGGAAGAAAGCCAAGCAAGCAAAGCAGCTTTTGCCAAGGAGGGAGAGCTTTTAGGCAAACAGTTGCTGTGGGCCCGTAATGGCAGCTCCAATTTATGTTTTCTTTCACAGCATCTGAATGGTTTCCCTTGGCTCCCTGTGCAATCCAGAGAAGGGAGAGGCAGCTCTGAGAGGCATTGGGAGCACTTGATGCAGGCACTGACCAGCCCTCGGGAGGAGAACACAGCTCTACTGTGTTTAGGGAGCCTTGCAAGATTAAGTATCAAAATCCAGAAACAAAAGTTACATATTCTTAGGACAGGAATGAATGCCTTCTTTTTATCATTTGTTACCCCATCCCAGGTATTTCACAGTTCTGATCATTGCTCCATCTTAAGAATCTCATAATTGGAAGGCACGTAAGAAAAATTTAATGCTAAAGCCAGGGAAATATGAATCGCTTAAATGCCTCTGAGGTGAGGACAATGAAGGATGAATAACGAGCGTGGGGAGGATGAGAGAAAAACAGCAAATGAAGAGGAGCGGGTAGAGGTCCAGTGACAAAAGGGCTTTGATCGCTGCCCCGGTCTGCGAGCTGAAGGCTGCAGACAGGCGATGCGTGGAGCAGTGCTGCCACACAGTGACTGGGAAATCGAGCACTGCAGCAGTAACGACACCAGGAGTTTTATGTTTAATTCCAAAGCCTAGCAGGACACTGCCTTGTTTGCTGAAAGAACGCTGAATGAAACCACAAGAGGCAGTGTTATTGCCAGGTAAGGACCTAACCTGAGCCTGACTGGAGCAGCAGATGCTGAGCTGCTCATCCTGCTTCAGTTTATTACAAAATATCAATAGCAGCCATAGAGTTAAGCCTCGATTCAAGTCCTTTCTCTTAGTAGAATAATCAGTAATAAATAAATAAATAAATTACTTTCTCTCAGAGAACAGAATAAGGTGTTCTGATAGTCTGATATATATTCATTCTGTAGAAGATTCTGAACTACTAGAAAGTACTCCTCAACTAGAGGAGGAATTTATGACACGCCTTTCTGTGACTATAGAAATACTTTCAAAGGGAAAAAACAAGGATAGGATCCCAGTTAAGGTTAGGCATTAAAGTCATACATGTTCCAGGAATAAGCAAAGCAACAAACCCCTAGCTTCATGCCCTTAGAAAATCCCAGCCGAAGTGAGGATTGTCTTGAAATTTCTGTTTCAGCCTTCTCTTTTCCAGGCTGAACAAACCCTGTCCCTTCAGCTTATATTCAAAGGAGAGGTGCTCCAGCCCTCGGGTCATCCTCATGGCCCTGTTCTGGACCCTCTCCACATCTTACCTATGGTGGGGTCCCACAGACTTGGATACAGTACTCTAGATGGGGCCTCATGAGGGCAGAGTAGAGAGGGACAGTCCCCTTCCCTCCTGGCCACTCCTCTTCTGATGGAACCCAGGATATCATCGGCCTTCTGGGCTGTGAGCACACACTGCTGGCTCATGTTAAGCTATAAGTCCACCAGGACCCCTAAGTTTTTCCCAGCAGAGCTACTCTCAAGTAGTTCTCCTTCCACTTTGTATACACATCTGGGATTACCATGACCCAAGTGCAAAACCTTGCACTTTGCTTTGTTGAACCTCATTATCTTGAACCTCATTAGGTTCATAAGGTCCCACTGTTTGAGTTAGCAAGGTCCCTGTGGATGGCGTCCCTTCCTTGATATAACCACAACACTCAGCTTAGTGCCATCAGCAAACTTGCTGAGGGTGCACTCCATCTCATCATCTATATCACTGATAAAGATTTTAAAGAGTACTGGACCCAAGACAGACCCCTGGAGGATACAACTCATTACAAACCTCCACCTGGACACAGAGCCATTGACCACAATCCTCAACTGTGACCTTCCAACCAATTCCTTATCCTTCAAAGACTCCACACTTCAAAGCCATATCTCTCCAATTTGGAGGTAAGGATGTGGCAGGGAATCATGTAAAAGGCTTTGTAGAAGTCCAGGTAGATGACATCAGTTGCCTTTCCTTTGTCCACCAATGCTGTCACTCCATCATAGAAGGCCACCACGTTGGTCATGCACGACCTTCCCTTGGTGAAGCCGTGCTAGCTGTCTCAGATCACACGCTCATCACTCATTGCCTTAACACGTCTTCCAGGAGGATCTGCTCCATGATCTTCCCAGGCACAGCGGTGAGGCTCATCAGCCTGTAGTTCCCTAGATTTTCCTTCCTTTCTTTCTTGTAAATGGGAGTGTTGTTGCCCTTTTTTCAGTCCCCAGGGACAAAGGAATCGTGGAAGTGTCAGCCAAGAGACTTTTGGCTAAAAAGGAATATCAAAATCTTTTGTCATCTTTTCTTCAGGCAGTCCCAGACGGCTCCACATCAGAGAAACCATCGTGCACTGATCTTTCTATTCGCTAGCAGAATGCACTAAGCAGGAAAATAAATTATTTTCCTTGGCCTGGGTATAAGAACAGGACTTTCCTCTCCCCGTTGTGGTGGAACTACTACACACCCAACAAGAATTTAAGTTGCAAAGATGCTGAACCCCTCTGGCTCCCAGAGGGATTTGAATGATTTCAGCAGTGTTGAAAATCAGGTCACAAAATCCTCTGGGAATGCCAGGTTGGTACATTTCACGAGAAATCATTTGCATGAAACTCTGCAGGCGATACGCCTGCCTCATACTCCATAGTATAGTCCCAAGTTTTCATCACAGTACTCCAATTAATGGGTAGAAGTGTCTTTAGGTATATATTTACTCATTTATGTGTGTATGCACACACACCCATGCTCACATATACACAGAGCTTCTCTTTAGCAGTTTTACATTTCAGCCTCACCTCAGCAAGGTCTGCCCATTGATATTGGCCACCACTGACCATCGAGGTGAAGCAGGAACTCCTGAGATAAACGTCATATCTGCAATCACTGAAAGTCAAGGAAATAAAGACACAAATAATTAAGCCTCATAAGGAGAGGGATTCTACATGCTGTTTTTGTTGCCTGTGCATCTTATCTGACAACATTTGAATGAGGACCCAAGAATGACTTATGACAGCTAAATGCACTTGAAATTCAAAACATTTTTTGCTAGCGCTGTGTGATACCCTGAAAAGCTTCTGTAATTTTCTAACAATGAAATTGCATTATGGCCCTTATCATTTCCCTTTTCATTTCATATAAAAAATCAATAAAGATAAAGGTTAGAAAAGCCCTGTCTGCTACTTGCAATCCCGGCTCCTGGTTGTCTCCAGTTGGAAGTGTGAGCTCAGTCCTAACTGCAGTGCTGCTAACAAATGCTATAAAAAGGAAAGCTGCCTGAAATTGGAAAAAAAAATTTCGACACTTTCTCAGAGAAGGCAGCAGTAAGTCTGTTTAAAGCACTGGGGAAACTGCAGCCAAAAAAAAAATCTGTAATGGAGGAGGGTGTGAAAGGAAACATGAGGCTGTCAATCAAAGTGGAAAAGAACAGGATTTCCAGGGAGCTGCAAATGCTATATTTAAGAGAAGCTATTTGAAGAATATGGAAAAAGTTATTTCATTGCAAATGACAGAACAAGAAAACAAAGAGAGAAAGAGAAGGAATTGGGGAAAAAACAATAAAAAAAAAAAAGAAAAGAAAAAAAAAGATTGCAATTCACCAGGCCAGCTTTAAAGATGATTGCAAGAGATTACTTGCCAGTGTTGCCCGGGAATGCAAACTCCTCCCAGAAATGGAACACATTGTGTTCTCTGTGCATTGGCCTTTGCCACACCAAGAAAGGACTCTGAGAACTGCTGTGACCAATTTAAAATGATTTATTCTTCTAAACAGGCATTTTTTTTTGCCACAGACTCATATACTAAAAGTAAATTTTGGCGAAGCACAAAGAACCATGAGAAAATGAAAAAGGGCAAGTGGAGAAAGTCCAGCCCAGACCCAACTCTCAGACCCATAAATGCCCTTCAACATTTATAAAATACTACATATTTCTACTATAGTAAAACCACAAAACCCAGCAATTGGAGGCACACTCACAAGAATGGGGACATAAAGAAGGTGGAATACAGATTATCATTTCCAGGGAACATCTGCTGGCCATAAAACCTATTTTATTTTAGAGTACCTGTGACTCTGACAGAAAACAGAGAACAAACAACGAAACCTTGACTGTGTATAAAATGTGAATTGTGAATACTTTCCTCTAGCATTTAGGAAAGGATACATGATGAGTAGGTGTGATAAGCAAGAACAGGGAATCGTGACCAGGGCATCTCCTTGAACAATGCTGGTTGGTCTTTGAGCCTGTTAACATCTCCTAGCAGATGAGATTGTTTGCTGGCTGCTGCTTCTACACAGCTGCTTCTTTCCCAGGGGACTGCCTGAGCCAGGTGTGAAGAAATAGAGGTCATCACTCCTGTGAGTAAAGCAAAATGAAAGAAGTGTGAGAGGTTCTATTGCAAAGTAACATTTTTTGGAAGAGCTATTTCAAGTAATGAGGGTCTGCAGAGAGTTCAGGTAGTGAAAGGCCGCTCTCAGGTCTCCCTGGAGCCTTCTTTTCTCCAAGCTGAACAGCCCCAGCTTTCTCAGCCTGTCCTCATAGGGGAGGTGTTCCATCCCTTGGATCTGTCACTTCCCACAGGAGAACACACCTGGAGAAGAGGACTGTACTCCCCCAATTGCAATGTGCAGGCTCGTTCTAGAGAAGAGGCTTTGCTTTTTCCTCTTATTAACTCATATGGCATAGAATAATGCAGTAAAATGTACATCTCTGATATCTTCAAAGAGATGTAGTGATAAACCTCACATCAAGCTGTACGTTGTAACGCACACAAGTTTGTTCCTCAGTGGAACCACATCATTTATTTGGTCCCTTCCACGCGTGCCATGTCCTTCCTGTGCCAGGGCCAAGAGCGGAGCGGCGTGAAGCGGAGCGGACCATCCGCTCCCTGCCCCGCTGCCGCCTCTGCCGATGCAGCCCAGGGCGCCGTAGGCGTTCCGCGCTGCAGGCGCTGCCTCCTGGCTCAACTCCCCGCTTTTTGAGCCCGGAGACGCTGCCGACCGAAGTCCCGCGGCTGCAGAGTCAGCAGCGCCGGGCTAGGGGTCAGCAACGAGCCGCACGGAGCTGATGGCGGCGGCCGCCGCGCTGTGGCGGTTGAGCGGGCCCTCGGCCCGGCCCCTGGCCGCGGCCTGCAGCAGCGCGGCGCGAGGAGCGGCGCTGACGCTGCGGCGGCAGGCGGGGGGCGTGCGGTGAGGCGGCGGGGCGCGGTGCCGCGCGGGGCGCACGGCCCACACGGGGCGAGGGAACGGCGCTGTTCGGGTGGCGGGGGCCGCGGGGGAAAGTTCCTCCGTGTCCGTTCTGAGCACCGCAGGCTTCCGAAGGCGGACACGCCGCGGCCGTGTAGGGGTTCGTCTTTCACCGAGGCGCTCGGCGTTTGCCTTGCAGAAACATTATCCTGAACGACCCCGGGAAGCGGAACGCCCTGTCCCTCTCCATGCTGCAGGCGCTGAAGGAGGACCTCCTGCACGACGTCAAGAGCAAAGAGCTCCGAGTGATCGTCATTTCGGGTATTGCCTCCGTGGGGAGCTGAGCGAAGCGGGTGGCACGCGGGGTTCCGTGCGGTGTAGGGCTGAGGATTGCACGGAGTTACTGAAAATGGGAACTGAGGGGATGTGGTTTTCATGCGCCCTGCCAGGAGCCTTCCCTGGTCAGACCAGCCTGCTTTGACTTCCGTGTGTTTCATTCCTCCTTCTGGAACATGGCATTGACAGTTGATTGACTTTTGCTTTGTTTTTGTTGATAATTAACATGGGTAGAGAGAAACGCTGTTGAAACACTTGTCAGAATGCTGGTGTGTCCGTCAGGTCGCAGCGCTGTGTTTGCAGAATCAATAAGCCACGTCTGGTAGCTATCAAACTGAGAACAAACAGTTCTGGGTGCTGGCTTTCATGCAGAAACAGGCTGAAGAAGTCTCAGCAGAGTTCTCATGGTTGCTGTCAGTCTTCAACGCAGACTTTGTAGCGGAGTCCTCTTCAGTGAGGCAAAAATGCAGATGTGATTAATTTCCAGATGATGTCGCTGTGATGCAGTGAGCTGAAGGATGTTAACTGTGTGGTTATTGCTAAATGCTGTTATAATAATCTGGTCTGTAAGAAATGCATAGATGAGGTGGCATCTTCATAGTTATAGTTGGAAATGTTGCATCCGTAAAAGTAGCTGAGAAGCTCTGAAGGATTAAGATTTAGGAGGAAGTTTTGCACACAGAGGGTGAAGCACTGGAACAGGTTGCCCAAAGAGGTTGTGGATGCCCCATCCCTGCAGGCATTCAAGGCCAGGCTGGATGTGGCTCTGGGCAGCCTGGTCTGGTGGTTGGTGACCCTGCACACAGCAGGAGGTTGAAACTAGATGGTCACTGTGGTCCTTTTCAACCCAGGCCATTCTATGATTCTGTGATTAAAAAGCTTTAGGTTGGTCTATTTTTATGGCAGGTATGTTCATAAGAAAGGAAAACTGTTGTAGATACAGTTATCCATAAAGGGTGCTTTGTTCTTAGCTGCCACTTGAGGAAAGCAAATCCAAAACATAGATTGACAGATTCCTGCTCTTTTTCTACCCAAGCCCTGGAGAAGCTTTTGGGGTTCCTTAGGTGAATATTAGCAGTGAAGGAACAAAGGGATTGCCCTCCTGGTTCTCCTCCAGCAGAAGAACCTTTTATTTGATTGTTAGATTAAATGCATGACACAGAAATCTGGATGGTGAGGTGCTGGAACAGGCTGCCCAGAGAGGTTGTGGATACCCTTTCCCTGGAGGTGTTCAAGGCCAGATTGGATGGGGCCCTGGGCAGCCTGGTCTAGTATTAAATGGGGAAGTTGGTGGCCCTGCCTGTGGCAGAGGGTTGGAGATTCCTGATCCTTGAAATCCCTTCCAACCCTGGCCATTCTGTGATTCTGTGATTCATTAAATCTTCATACAGTAAATGGGGAACGTTGTGTTTGTTTAGTGTGAGAGCAGAGCAGTTTGTTGGCACTCTGGCTGACCAGTTTGTGTTGTACCAAGGAGAAGTTCAGTGTGGTGTCTTACCAGAAACTGGGCTCAGAAGTGTAAAGAGCCTTATTTTTAACAGAGTTAACTTGAAATGGAGGTAGAACGAGGCCTTTGAAAATGTTTATTGGCATATCGGTTAAATGCTGCATTTGGCAATTCCAAGTCGTTGTGAAACCCAGAAGGAAATATTTAGGAACTGAGTGCAGATCTCCCTCCCCAGCCTCCTTTGTGATGACCATTGTCGCTCCTGTACCTTTAATGGGGTATTGACACAGCTCTTGGTTTCTTGATTAGTTCAGTCTAATTTTTTACTTAATTCTTCACAGCTGAAGGACCCGTATTTTGTTCTGGTCATGATTTAAAGGAGCTGTCAACCCAAGACGATGTGAAGCATCATACCCAAGTATTTGAATTATGTGCAGAGGTAAGCAGATATTACATGCTACCCTGATTTCCCTGGTATGAAGAACAAGTAGTGATGCTGGTTTATATTAATATCTGATGCTGGTGAAATTGTATTTCTCTTTGTGCAAATAAAAGTGCTAGATTGCCAACTTGTATTTTTACTACAATGGGTATCATCATGGTTGTGTTTCAGCAGTTTCCCCATGTATGTTAGCAATACTGTGTGGTGCAGTATCTGAGAACTTATTATTCTCTGCAGAAGAGTTTGAGACAGCTCAGAGTGTCACTTCTCCAGAGGCTTCTCAAGTACGTAACCATATGTACCAGGTGCTTGGGTTTTTTTCAGAGAAGCATTTGACTTTGAATTTCTATAGCTATAAGGAGCATTTATTTGTTTCCCTGCACGCCTGAATGTATTGTTACTCTTTTGTTCCCATCTCTCAAGATGAGATGAAAATTTTTTTTAAACAAAGTGAGGCAAAATCTGATGAGATTCAAAACTGAATGTAGGTAACTTAAGTAACATAAAATTTGCTGAACTTTATCTACTGGAGAATTTGAGGTAGCAATGAAAATTTTTCTTGCTACACTGTGCTAATGATATTTTTTTAAATCCAGATAATGAGAGTAGGCAGTTAAATAGCATTTTCTATCTGCAAGTACTGAAATTAGTTGAGTTTGTTGATCTCCACTGTAATTAAGGTGATCCTGAGTTAGAAAAGTTAGACAAATTTATCTTTCTTAACTTCTCCCATCTAAAGCTGGATAACCCCCTGCCCAGCTTTAGGGAGAGAGATTACCCATCCTAGGCAGACATCCAGTCTTGAGATGACTGTGTCTGGGTGAAATCAACCCAGGCTCAACACCATGTAGGAACCAGCAATAGGTTCTCCTAAGTCAGTTTTCCATTACAGGGCTGATGAATGTGGGGGTGATGTGTCTCAGATACCACTTTCCACATCCAGGAATACTGGGCCTGCAGTGCAGAGAGATATGCTAGCTTCATGCAGATTTAATTCAAGTGTTTTCACCTTTGTTTCTCGTGCTTTCCATTTCTATTGGAGTTAGCAGGACTAACTTGTGCTAGATAAACACAGCTGAGCAGCTACTGAAAGTGCAGTGGTTTTGTGCATTAAGGCACACTAAAAGTCAGTTATGCAGAGAGCTTATATCTTTGAACTCAAGTCTGTGATGCTGAAAGTGTGCATCAGTTCTGTGAAGCAGGTGCAAGTTTTAATACAGCCACTGCTTAACTTTGAGGACTAACTGGTCCCTTATTTTTGTGTGCATACAGGTTATGACTTTAATCCAGAGACTTCCAGTACCAGTGATTGCCAAAGTGAATGGCCTGGCCACAGCAGCAGGCTGTCAGTTAGTGGCAAGCTGTGACATTGCAGTGGCAAGTGAGAAATCACGCTTTGCTACTCCTGGAGTAAACATTGGATTGTTTTGCTCCACACCAGCTGTGGCCCTGGGCAGATCTCTTCCAAGAAAGGTAAGCTTCTTTCTCAGGTACTCTGAAATTTTGCAGTAAGTAGCATCCAATGCTGGGAGTTTCAGTTCCATTGCCTTAACTTCATCTTCCTGCAGTATGACACTCAAAATACTTTGTTGCCAAAAACATGCTCATAATGCTTTGGACTAAGGAAAAAATGAGATGACCTCTGCTTAGGGAAAGCAGCTTCCCACTGATGTGATTCCAACCAGCAGGAATTCGTATCAGCAACACACCAGCTCAGCAGTCCCTCTCCTTTCCAGCAGTCAGTGCTTTAGACAACGATGTTCTCCCCTTGATGAGAAACCTCTGAGTGAGTTCAGGACACCAATCCCACTGAGCTGTCAGTTCCTGCCAGGCAGTGACATTTCACTGCCAGCGTGATCTGCCTGGGTTTAGATCAAGTTACTGTAAATAGCATCTGAAACCCTCCTGTACCTTCTTCCTTAGTTATTTCCTACTGCTTGTACTACACATCTCTCACTGCATAAGCAGTAGTGTGATCTGTAAAGGCTCCATAAATGAGAAAAGAAATTTTGTGATCCACATAGATTCTCGTGGACGGACTCTTGAGGTACAGTAGAACTCTGCTGAGATGTGAGGCCAAATGGATGAAAGCTTCAACTTCAGATTTCCTATCCTAAGGCAGATACTTTCAGAAACTCTGCATTAGACTTAGTAAGGGCTTGATTACTTATTATTCTATGCAGAGCTTAAACTACTAAGCTAGATTGTTTGACTTTGTGGAGGATCCACATTTTTCTCTATTCCTACAGCAGTTAGTAGAGATTTTGAGCTTTTGGAGAAGGAAAAAAGCAGTGAGTTGAATTGACTTAACATGATTATCTTTTCTTGATCAGGTGGCATTGGAGATGCTTTTCACGGGTGAGCCTCTTTCTGCCCACGAAGCGTTAATGCATGGGCTTGTCAGCAAGGTGGTTCCAGAAGACAAGCTGGAAGAAGAGACCATGAGAATCTCTCACAAGATCTGTGAAAGCAGCAAATCTGTCCTGGCACTGGGGAAAGCCACCTTCTACAGACAGATGGCGCAGGACCTTGATACTGCTTACAAAATAACCTCTCAGGTCATGGTCGATAATTTGACTTTGAGGGATGGGCAGGAAGGTATCGAAGCCTTCATTCAGAAACGCAAGCCTGTCTGGTCACACGCTCAGGATAAGAAGAAATGAATGCTGTTTCTAAGCTAAGCTGTGTTTCCATGATTCTTCACACAGTTGCCTTTGGGAAATATATTTCTGTTCTTATTGAAAGCTAAATTTCTTAACATACACAATGCCAAAGCCACAATAAATTATTTCTTGTAAGTACATGTAATAAATTTTAAGAAAAATCAGACCAAATGCTTGGTTTTTTCAGCAATTAATCTCATCTATGGTTTCAGAAGTAACTCCATGCTACAAAAATCAGTTTGATGTGTCCCAGGTGATAGATGGAATCGCAGGAACTGGGAAAGAACTCAGATCACCCTGTTGAGTTACTTGCTTTGCTCACTGCTCCTGAGCATCCTCGGCATCGTGCTAACAGCCATCCTGCTGGCAGGCTTGCCTTTTATTTTGAACTGAAAAACTGCCACAGTGAAAAGTCAGCAGTTTTGTCATTAGGCCACAAAGTTACCACATGGAGCTAGAGGAAACCCAGGCCAAGTTTTATTTGATGCAGTTGCAGCCAGTCTGTTTCAGAATGTTCCTTAGTTCCGAATGAGAATTTCCGTTTGTCTCTATTAATAGAGAATTAAAGGGTTTGGACACACTCCAGAGGTGGTGGTAATACTTACTGTAAATGATTTGAATTCTGTACAGCATGTTACAGACAAAAGCCTCTAACAATAGCCCATTAATTCTTATGAGTATTACCTACTAATGAACTGTATGCATTTTTAGTTTGTCTCCTTCAGCCAGTCCTGTTGTTTTACCATCAGCTCAAATTAGCACTTGCCTCTAGAGTTCCAGCTCTAGAGAATTTTGCTGTTGACTCTTTAGAGGCTAAGCCTGGCTTGGGGTGTTCAGTTTCATGAAGCACACGCTGCAAAAGCTGCTGCCAGACACTTCAGCAGGCACTCTGACCTGGCAGTGTTTTGATCCAGTCATAATTCCAGGCTTTATCATGGAATCTTAGGCATGATGGTTTGAAAGCTCGGCTTTGTACTCAGAACTGGGCTTTACCAGCACTGTAAGATGTCAGCCCTGGATTTAATGTCTTGACAACTTCCAACAAGAAGCATTCAGCTGCTTTTCTGAATAGTCTGTACCAGCGACATGCAACTTTCCTGGTGGAAAAAAAAAAATGCCCACCATGAGCCTCAAAGCAGCAGGTTTTTGGCCATTGCCCCTTGCTACATAATCTGACATAAGTAAGGAAACCATGCCTTCATCATCACTGTATCTCACCTCAAGCAGTCACAGGCTGCACTTAGACCACACTTAGACCCCTCTGTGCCAGATTATGCAAATCCAGCTTCTTCAGCTCTCCTTGTAGGTCATGCTCTCTAGGTAATCAACCCTTTTGCATGAGCTGTGTCAAAACTGGTCTGTATTCCAAATAATGGCCTCACCAGTGCTGAGTAGAAGGAAATAAAATATTTCCTCCATCTCCTGGCCACGTTGAGCCAGCCAGTATTGCTCAGTATGCATTTTGTCTTATTTGTGATAAGAGTGCATTGCTGGCTCATGTTCAGCTGGGTATCCCCTCTAAGTGGGACTGCAGCTCTGCCTGCCTGGTCCTAGCCTGCACTGGTGTTCGGTCTTACTCGTCCCCAGGTGCAGAATCTTTCAATTCCCCTTATGGTCCTTCTGGACTGAAGCCAGGCCATTCAGTGTATCAGCCATTCTCCCAATTTAGCATCATCTGCAGATTTGCTGAGAGTGTGTTATTGGTGAAGTGATATCAATCCATAATGATCAACATGGCATGGCCTCTCAGAGATGATGTTTTTTTCTGAAGTTCCACACAGCTAAATTGTGATGGCTTACCTATTTCATATTTAAACAGTCTTCTAAGAAAATCAGTTGAATCACTGTGTGGGCACGTTTTTTCTCTTCACTGACAGCAAAAGTAACATAAAGTCTCAAGCCAGATCAGATGAATCCTACCTGTAGCTAAACTAAAACTACAAGGTGGGAACATCATGAATCAAGAGGGATTTTGTATGTAGTTGCAACAGCTCCACTTCAGAATGTCCAAAGTAAGGCCTTCTAGGAGGTGCTCAAGGGCAGGTTGGATGGGGCCCTGGGCAGCCTGATCTGTTCTGATGCCCACGGCAAGAGGTTGGAACTGAGTAGGTTTTAAGGTCCCTTCCAACCCAAGGCATTCTATGATTATACTAGTGAATTGTACCTGGAAATTTTGGAGCAAAACTTAACCTCTTCTTATGGGCCTACACATTGTAATTCAAACCAGTGATATTTCATTCATGTGCATGCAGCCCAGCAAAGCAATTCTTTTCTATCCACAGTCAAGATGAAAGAAAAAAGTGATTTCCAATTCTGCAGCAGTTTTTAATTTGAGAAACTTCACCATTAAGAACAGTTTGTTTCTATAGGAATGTGACAAATGCAGATGTTTTCAAAATAAAATTTCTACTATTTTCACTGAGAAGATTGAATAAGTTTTATATAAACTTACGTAGTTTATATAGGTTGGAAAATGTTCTAAGCAGTTAAGATAGTGAAGAGTTAAATCTGGAGCCCAATAACCTTCATCATGTCCTTTTTAATACGGTAAGATGCTGCACTCACTCAGACTGTTCCCCCATGCTGCTCTAAAAGCATTAGGAAACAGTAAATTGTTTAAAAATATATTTATATCTAATGGCTATGTTGCAAGTACTCAGCAAATCTCTACTGGCTCTTTGTTCCAGGCTTTTAGAAATAAGTACATTATCTGATTTTTGCAGAAGAGTGCTCTTTCCAACTAACTGCAGTAATAAAATGGTTTTGGTGGCCATCTTAAAAATGAATGACAGTTGAGTTGAATACATTCTTTCAGATATTTAGAAATTCGCCTTCTGAAAGTGATTGCCATACATACAAGACAGGGTTTGGTGTTACTGTTAATTCCTAGTTTTAATTTTGAAGAAAAACCCTTCATTTTTAAAGAATAATCACTTCATTTGAAATAATTATGCTGGAATTGAGTTGGACCTGGTCATCTTATGTCTACATGTGGATATGTTGAATTTGAATGGTCTCGTGAGACTCTTAGTGTCACAAAGACATAGAGGCATCCTCAGCGTTACTCACTATGAGTGGATCGTGGCACTAATGGACATGCTGCATAAAGGATGGCATACTTTAGCAACATGAAGTGGTGATGGGAAGAGAAGCTAAGTATCAAAAATGGTGAACTGCTTGTTTGTAGGGCAGGCTGAGGGTAGGTATCTTTCCTTATCATTGGCCTTCCGTGTAAAATACCAAACCCCACAGTGCCTCAAGTTCCTTTGCAGTTCAGATCCATGGAAACTGAGGAAGCTGTTGATGGCTGCATTCAGGTCCTTAAGGATATTGTTTCTCTAGGGTCATGGTCTCTTCCAGTCACTGGTCTCTTACAAAGCACGACGGATGTTTGTGCTGTACTTTCAGATATTTAAAAGGAAAACATAAGTATATTTTAACTCAGTTTCCGGAGTATTTGTATTATTTCATGTAATAAAATAATTGTGTAATTAGTGATCATTAGTTCAAAAAAAATGGTGGCATCTGTAGGAAAATCTCCTCTTGCTTGAGCTGCTAGAAAGAGAAGGGCTTTGGAAGGCTTTAGAACATTCCTGCACTGGCCTCTGTGCACTGACAAAGCAACGTCATTTTTCATTTCTGACCTGTAATTTTTACTTTTGCCCATATCTGCCTCTATTGTTTAATTTAATGGACTTGCAGGCCATCCCTGGGAAACAGCATGGTTCCAGAATTGTTAATTAAGCTCTACAGCCAGGAAACAGCAAACCAAATGATAGATTGGGAGCCTTTCCACTGTGGCTATCTGTTGCCTAAGGGAGAGTTCATCCTAAAATAGCAAGGAGTCTATCCCTCATCAGCCATTCATTTTTATTAAAGAATCTACTCTCCAGTGGTCTGCCAGGTAATTAGCCTAGTTTCAAGTGACTCTAATAGCATGTGGCATACACTGAGCCTTCTCTGTAAACTAAGACTCCATCTGTGTAGAGCTTCTGGGATGCAACTTGTCACTGCAAATGACAGAAAGGAATGAGTTTCCTATTCGTATACACAGGAACAGCTGGAATGGAAATGCAGAAAACTCAAGCAAGGAATTGCCAGTAGGAATGTAATTACAGAATCATAGAATTATTGAGATTTGGGAAAGATGATAGTGAACCATCTGGCCACTGCCCTCAGAGTGTCAGTGAAGTAGAGGCATTACAAGATTGTTTGTCAGCCTTTGCCTGAAAATGTTATAGGAAATATATAGGCCAAATCTGGAGGATGTGGTCATATAATCACTCGTGCTGTAACCACAGTCTCCCTTCAATAACAAGTTTCAAGTCAGGATGCAGAGACTGGTGGAGTAACACACAGAACAAGGTCGTTCCTAATTCATGCACTTGGCAATATTGTGCCTTATCACATCATTTATGGGCTGAATGCTGAAGGTAGAGCCAGACTCAGGAGATGGGCAAGGTATTTATAATGATCACATTCCACAGAGCTGACAAACAGAATGGGAGTCTACATCATCCGGAATTACACATAAGCTTCCTGTGGTTCTCTTAAAGCAGCCCAGCACAGGATTCAGCAGACTAAGAATTAGTTTTGTGACGGTTTGAAGTAATCTCCATTAGCTGCAGAGGAGAGAGCTTGAAGATGTGTGCTGGAAAGACACAAAAAGCTAGACATATTTTACATTAAAAATACATGGCTGTCTCACTGGGAAAAGGCAGCACCCTACTTTCATGGTTCAGCTCATGATTTCTGAGCATTTGGACAGCAACACTGTGTCCTTCACAGAATTGCCTCTGGGTAATTCCTGTGCTGTCATTCTTGTGTTGCAGGTGGGGAAATGGGGGCCAAATGTGCTCTGTTTGAGGTCTCACAGTGAGCCAGTGGCATAGTAACAATGATATCCAGAATGCAGGCACCTGCTCCTTGCACTTCTTCAGCAGCAAAGGTTTCAGTAAAATCAGCAGAAATGCAGGGTTACCACGTGCCCTGACAGCCTGCAAAGGCTTCTAAGCAGGAATTATGAGCTACTGCATCAAAGGTCCCACATTTGACATTTATTGGCTTTTTGATGAATGTGGGGGTAATTTTACTGTCAACAGTTTCTCATTAGGAGCCTGGCAATGTTCTTTCTGACCATTATCTTGCTCAAAATTGTATCAGGTTGCTACAAAGAGCAGAGATTTTTTGTAAAGCCCATCTATCTCTGTAGCAACTAAATGTTCTAATAATTCTACATTAAAATAATTTTGTGGAAATGCAGGCTGCCTCCTCTAAACAATGAGAACAGACAAATTTTGAAACTTCTATGGGGACCTGAAGCTATAGGACAAAACTCATACTGCGATGAGTAGGATTCATTTTTCTTCATCTGGACAGCATTGCACATAGATTACACTAATTCTGAATTGAGCCAGTCATGCATCCCCATCCTGTTCTATGCATCTTTAAAAAGAGACCCCAAAAGAGACAAAAGCATTGGAGCTGTACATTTCTCACTCCCCATTGCATAACGAACTGTTTCCTGACTGTTTGTTGTCAGTGTTCCAGTTGTTTGTTTGGATATTTTGGACAATCTTACAGCTTCTATAAAAAGAAAGCAGTAGAAATGTACTTCTAATACCACTGTGTGTTTAGAAAGGGAAGAATCATTCATGAACCTTCATTATTGCCAACTGTAGTATTTTTCATTCGAAGACTTTTAAAATGTTAATATTAAACATTTGAATTCTGAAGTCATGATAATGGGAGCATCCCAGGGCTCCTCTATATTTATTTTTTATGGTTGTTATAGAGAAAAAAAGTGGAAAACAAAACCCGATGATGAAATAACAAATGAAATCTCTACTACTGAAATTGAAGCCATGGGCTTTGGAATATTAATTCATGACTGCTGAGCAGGGCCAGCAGCATAGGCACCTGGATATTTTAACATAGTTTTGTCGTAGCTACTTAGTAGAATAGATTCTAACTTTTCCCCCTTAGATGTGATACTGTTTTCAGGCTTTTAATGTTTTGGAGTTAATTATATATATATATATATATATAGTAGCCTAGGTCAAATAATAACCAAACTCTTTAAACTTACTTCCTCAGCAGTGCAAGTTAATCTGTCTGACTTAATACAGGTACAGGTATTGATCTCTACCACCAGTTTTGTTGAAGTCCAGTCACCCCTCGAGAAGGCAGAACAAGCATATAGATGGCAAAATCTTAGACTATCTGCTACTTGGCTCATTAGAGCCATCTGTCAGTGAGGTCTGATGTCATGGGTCGTGTTTAAGGCAATGGAAGCTCCAGCCATAGTCTGCCTTGTGAAGGAGTTTTTAAGGACTAATTAACTGCAATAGGAGAATGTTGACATTCAGGCTGCCTCAGCTGCAGAGGTGTGAGGTCTTCCAAAAAGCAGTCAGGTTTTGTTCCAGACTTGTTCTCCTATAAACAGTTACAATGGATGAAGTCATTTTTGAAAAGATGTTTTCCCTGTCAATTCTCCCCTCTCTACATCAAGGGTAAAGTTCTATATATCTGCTCCATTCTTCCTCACTTCCGGGCCCAAAATCGTGCTCACTAAGGACACTGAGTGATTCTTATGGAAAGAAGCAATACAGAATAAGGAAGACATATACAGAATATGGAGGTAAGGAGAAAGCAGACAAACACATGAAGTCATTCTCCTAATGTGCTCTTTGATCTATATATGAATATTCTGATTCTTATACCTGTTCAATGAGATTTACATTTTATGTCATTAAAACTTTGATCATCTTCTCTCTTAATACCTCATTCAATTAGGACTGGAAAATTGACCTCTCTTACCCCTTTTTTACTGGGACCAGCAAGAATATTCATGCAAGGACAATCATCCCATTTGTTCATTGGCCTGAGGCTACTATTTCTTATTGTTATTACAATATTATCATTGCAATACCTACTTAATAAAGTAAAGTAACACCACAAGAGTTCAGGAATTGAAATTTTGATGTCTCCTCTCCCTTTTTGGCTTTAGAAACTGCAGCCCTGATTGCTGCCATCAGAAGGCTCTCCTCTTTGAGTTGGAGAGCAGCATTTGTCTGGCAGTGGATGTAGACTTCCACCCTTTAACACAGACTGTTAAAAAAAGCCCAATGTACTCAGTGTGCTAAAACAGAAGCTGCAGAAGATGACAGCCCTCTTTGTGTGTTGTCTGTGACAGCCCCATACACTTCTAGTGTTTTTTTTCATGTGAGCAATTATTCAGAGTAGACAATTCAGTAATACTTCCACAGGCAGCTTGAAATCCTTCTGAGGAACTGGATGGCTGAAATACAGCACCAATTTATTCAGCTACCCACTCCCAACTACCAAAGAAGCAAAATCCAAAGAGTAAATTTAACACAGCAGAAATCCTGGTGAACAGCAATTCAGTAGCAATTCATAGGCTTAAAAAATATCTTTCAGTAGTTTTTAAGAAGTGTTTTAAAAGAGACCTTTCTGCCTTGTTCATCACTAAGGTATTTAAATATGCATTTACAAGCCATTTGTTAGATAATTCTGAAACATAAACAAAAGGAAAAGCTTTATAAAGTGCTGGACAAGAATCAAGAAAAAGGGATTTATTTTCTGGCTTACTCTCAAAACTGCAGTGTGACCTTGGGGAAGCCGCTGTAGCAGAAGAGAATGTGACTGTCTAGCCCAACCTCCTGTTTACCATAGGTCTTACTTCTTGGCCTGCTTGCCCCATTGACTGAATTGCAACCTCGGTTGAGCTAAGGAAGTATATAACCTTGTGAAAAGAAAACCAAAAGAAAAAAAGAGGAAAAGAGGTTCCTTCATTAAACTACAGATTCTCAGATTCTTTGTACCTTTGTTTGCAGAAAGTACTTGAAGTGATGGCACTATATAGCAAACGGTCAGCAGAGGGCAATAATAGCTCACATCTTGCCATTCCTGGTTGTGCTACCGGTTTTGCCCATGTTGTGTTTCTGTTTGACTGCTCAAGGGCAATGGGGCCGCCTTTCCAGTACTCCCTAAGTCATGCAAGGGATGGGTGGAAATTTTCTTCTCTTCCACTGTCACTGCAGCCTCTGTCTCAGCACCCTCACCATTACTCTGTAGGACCAGTTGTGATCCAATAATCAAGGTGAGCTACTTGATACCGAAATCTTGGAAGATTTTTTGAAGCAAAAGGGGAACTTGTCATGCTTTAAGAAATACACCTATGAGAAATGCGTGTTTAGGGAATTCGGCTTTAGAATCCAAATGAGGTTCTGCAGATGGCCATGAGGTTCTGGAGGAAAGAAGCTACTTGCAAAGACCTTTCAGAAAACTGGATCTGCAAGGCAGGGAGATGAGGAAAGCGAAGTGACAGTCATGCGTGAGATTTTCCACAGTCGGTAGCAATGCAGGTGATTGTTCTCCCAGCCTGACTTCAGCCAAGTTCTCCTTCTCATCTCTTAACTGGTGACCTAAGGGACCCCATCTCGGTGACTCACTTTCCTCTACCTGTAAAGGAACTTACTAAGTTGTCTGTGACACACTGAAAGCAGTGATAATGATAAAAACTAATCAACTATGCTTCTCACGGCTCAGTGATGAACTAATATGCTTGTCACACTGCTGAGCCAGTCTGCAAGGCAGAGGTGAAAACTGCTGACAGAGTTTCTCCAGCAGGACTGTAAATGCCAAGGCACAGCAGGAACTGGTGAAAAGTAAAAATATTCTCTCAAGTCTTCTCCCAGCAGAAGCAATTTTCCAATTGTAATGCAGACATCTTGCCAAGTCATTCCATCCCTCAGGGCAGGTGAACACTTTGCAAGAGGCTGCAACAGAAATCATTAGACTATAGTAAATATTAAAGAATACAAATACAACTTCAGTTTCAAGCATGGCTTCATGAAAAGTAAGAAAGCATAATCACCATACTGATACCATTAACAATGGTTGGAATTTCTGGGAACACTGGTTATCAGCCTCAATTAACAAGTCCTCCCTCAATTCCCACTCTGTAGGAGAAGGAAGGAGAGCAATTACATTGTTCAAAGCCACCACATAAAGGGAAGCTGGTAACTGCTTCATGCACCAAAACTGTGAGTATACTGGGCCACGCTAAAACAGCAGAGGAATTCAAACAAACGGCATTGAATGACCAGCTGCGGAATGCAGTGAACATGGCTAAGTCAACAAGCACACTGATAAGAGCACAGGGCAACAAGTGGGGTCCAACCCAGGAGCCCATGGCAATGGGGCAGAGGTAACATCAGCTTTGCAGCAAGCAGCTTCTGGACAATTCTCACCAGCAGACAGAGTGGAAGATGTAGTTGAGATGCACCTTTGTTATATTTTTGCTGTCAAGTCTCCATTCAGAGCAGAGTCATCTCTGTCAGTCGTGACTCAATGCCCTTTCCACTAGCCTACCTTCGGTCCCACTGTACAGCTGTGCTGCTACACAGCTGAGACAGAGGTGATCTGTGCCCTCTTTTATCTGATTTTCCTCTGACTCAGTGTGGCATTGTAAGCTGGTTCAGACAGAAACCATTTCAGACTGCAGCCATCTGTAACCACAGAAATTGAGCCAAGGCCAGTAGTAATGCTACAAGCAAGCAATTAAAACCATGAAACAACAACAAAAAAAACCCAAATATTACATAAGTGCGATGAGCAGCTTGAATAACTAGACCTGACAAGACCTGGCAAGCCAAAAATGTATTGAAAAAACATTTTTGCAATCTTTCTCAAGATCTTTTCTTCGAAGAAGGCAAAATGTTGGGGTTGTTTTGGGGAAAAAAAAAAAAAAAAAAAAAAAAAGGTACTGGAAAAATGTTATCAGCAGATTTATTTTTCTTAATGTTTTCATTTTCAGAGTTAAAATGGAAGTGCATGCAAACATTCCCATATAGATGAAAAATAACCACTTTCATGTGGACAGAGGGTTCCTATTAAGATGACTGCACAGAGGATACAAAAATAGACTGTAATAGAAGTGGATACAAGATAGCATTAGGAAATCAGGAGTTAATGAGACTCTCAGGACTGATTCAAGACTGCCTGGTGACAGCCCTTGCAGGTGGTGTGTCTCACAGCCATTAGTCAGACTCTGTGCTGCCTCTGTGCAGCTCCTTCTGCAGGAAACTCCCTGCAGAAGAGCTGGCAGGTACGTCCTTAAAGGCAAAGTGAGTGTGTCAAGGGTCTTCCCATGTTCCAGCTATTCCAGCTGCAAAAACAGATTACAGAGACAGCTTGGAGCACAGAAAAAAAAAAAAAAAGCAGTATGAGAAGGCTCTGTGCACTGGCACAGGCAGAAGCCAGTCAGCTCTGTCAAGGTACAGAAGATGGCTGTAAGCCAGCCTTGGTCCTGCTGGTCCTTGAAGTGATATTAGCTCCGACATTCGTGTGATCTTGAACATTCATGCCTGGAGGACAGACTTTTTACTGCATGAATTAAAATCCTGCCTTTAGCTACTCTCAGCAAGGTTAATGACTGTAATTTATTAAAAGGCCCATAATAGTTTGTTAAATGATGTTGAAAACGGAAGATTTGTGAAAACAAGTTACAATGCATGCAGACAAACAACAGGTTTGCACTGCACTTCCTTTTAAGTAGAAACTATTCAGTCACTGAAAGTCACGTATTTATCACCTCTTTTGGCCCAAGAACAGCATGTAAACTACATCCGTGTGCATCTGCAGTTCATGTGCAGATGTTCCATCCTGTGCTGTTAGTTGATGCTCCATGTGGCACTGCTTGGTGGTTTCCTTCCTGTTATCTGCATCCCAAGGACTTCACAACAATGGCACACACAGCAGAGTATGCACAGAAAGCAACCCGTGACCCACCTGTAATCTGCCCCTCTCATTGCCATTTTCCTCCAGAAATGTGATTTCCATGAAGAAGCATCTTTCTTTGTGAGAACCAGCAAAGTGTTCATAGACATTACCTCCCAAGAAGCAGGGCTGGCAGGGGAGGAAGGCATTAGTGCACAGGTGACCTCATGTATTCTTTGTACGGATCTTACTGATAAAATATTTTTAGAGCTTTATAAAGAAAACATACAGAAAAACTCTATATTCCAGACTGGAAATATTACTTCAGTATTTAGCGTTTGCAAGAGTACCTTCATTGCTGAAATGCAAGAAAGCCTCCAGAATTCAGGTGATGCTCTCTTGTTCCGAGGGTCATATTCTCTCAGTAGGCTGTTGTGAATTTCCTGATATCTGGTGTCTGGAGTTTGGGTTCTTGGCCAAACATGGAATCCAAACCCACAGCAAATTTACTGCTCCTCCTACAGTTCATAAAGAGAATTAAATGTAAAGAGTGATCTAAAAGCCCTGAAATGCTTGCTGTGCAGAGGTGCTTAACAGCAGCCAGTGGAGAAATGATGCCTCTGGTGACCTTGGGAGCTGGGGTTTGACACCCTATCCTGAGCACAGGGATATTTGTAAGGGGAGAACAAGGCTGCTGCTTTCTTCTTAAAACCTCAAAAAAAAAAAAAAAAAGTGTAAAATACACTTTTAAAATGCCATTCTGTTTTTCTTTATGGTGACTGGAAAGGACTTGAATGTTGCTCCCTCTCGATATGCACTTTTTTTTTAAATCAAGATTGTCTCCCATCCCGTTTTAGAGGTACACGTGATGCAGTGTCATGACCTTAAGAACTGAGCTGTTAGTGCAGGATCAGTCACAAATGGTAAAACCACCTCTTCCATCTGTCTTTGCACAGCATCAAGAGGAAGACTGGAGGGAAGAAAAAAAAAAAAAAACCAGTAACAAATGTGCTTTCTTTCCTCACTTTTAAGGATGAGATTTCCCTTTCATGGGGAGATCTCTCAGATTATTTACTATCAGAGTCAGATATCTTTAATGATACCTTCTACTACCAAGAGAACAAATTATCCTGTAAAAAAGCCAGTTCTTTGCTCATTGCCACTGCCAGCTGCATGCAACTTCAAAATTACAAAGCACTCACTTAGATGAAGTGAATACTTCATTAAACAATTAAGCAATAAGGCAGAACAAAGGCTGTGGTTTCCAGGCCTTGTTCTGTAATTGTATCTTACAGCATTAGGAGAACCAGTGCTCAAGCACAGTGTTGCAATTTAGGCTGGGATTATCCTCTAATAGCTTTGTCCCATGGCATTAGAGGATTGCTATAATGGGGAATACTTTTATCCATTGGTGGTAACATCAAATACATGATTCGTCCTTGAAGGTCCAGAGGTGATAAATTCCATTCCTCTTTCCTCCTTTCATCTTCTTTCTGTAACATCAGGATTACAAGCTTTTATCTGTGCTTTCACTTTCTGAACCATGAAGGTTGTCTGCCAACCAGATTTCTGCAAAGGTGCAGTACACTAAGGCCCAGTTCATAAGTAAATATCACCAAGTCTCCCAAACACGCTGTGGACTTTCTGAGCCTGAGTTACACTAAGGATAGAAAAGCTGTAAGCCGTGGTGTTGAACAAGGGTAAATTTGTGCTGGAATTTTCTATTCGTCTCGTAGAGCGTGTGCAGCTAGTGAGCTTTCAGTTCAAAGAGGAACCTACAGAGATAAGGCAGATGCAGGTTCAGACAGCTGATAAATAGCAATTGCGTGGATTGCAGAAGATCTATAAATGTCTGAAGTCCAGATACATTCTGCTACAGACATCTAAACTCATTTCTTTAACAAGTAAAGGCTTGATGAGGTTTCTAACGAAATTACCACGATTGGCTCCACTAACTTAAACTGACTCTGGGCAGAGCACACAGCCCCATCTACCAAAAAGCCCAGACAGAATCCCTTTTCAGAACTGTGACAGAATATCCTGGATAACAACAGCAAGCCCTTTCCTCAAACATAAGGAATTCCTCCGTGCTGTCCTTCTCCATAAAGCACTCTGTTCTGCTGAAACAGATAATAGAGCTTGAATGCAAAATGCAACTCACTGTGTGACAGGACACTCCGTCCTTGGGAACTGGAATTGAGATCATCCAGACTCGTGTTATGGGCCAATGGAGGGCCATTAGTGAATTAACTTTCAGTCTAAACAGGAATCAAACCAAAAATCTATAGAAAATAAATACATTTTAAAAGTATGCATTTTATGTTGTTTTTTTTTCTGAATAAATAATTGTATATGTTTCTTTAATTATACTTGCATTCCTCTCCTTTGGAAATAATATGATTAATATTTAATTTAGTGGCATATTTTTCCACTCTCCATAGGAATGGAAATTGTATCCATTTTGTACTTGCTGACTCTGGAAAATAACCAGCTGTCTATATTCACTGGGATGTATGGAAGAACAATAAAATGTCAGAAAACACAATTTTTAAATAGTAGAAATCAAAGACCAGCTGCTAGGTTTAATTCTTTAGGAAGCTGATAAAAGTGGGCTACTTTGAACCACATACCATAAAACCAGTAGAAGGCAGTCCTACCCGTATCTCAGCAAGCAAACCATGGGAAATCAAACTATTTGCTCAAGGAGTAAGGTATGCTGAAGGAAAAGATTAAGAACTAGATACAGTAAAGGATTTAGGCTTCTAAATTAGAAGTGCAGCTGAGTTACTGAATACCAAAAGAACATCCTAGCTTTGCGAGGAGGGCACAACTCAGCAGGTAACTTCTTCTGTAGACTTCTTCACATATCTGCAAATCTTGTCTCACAGGTGAGGTTCAAAATTAAGACCACCTTACTAGACAACTTACCAATGTGTCTGTCAGATTGGGTTCGGTGTATCTGGAGCCAGCAGCATGAAACAAGAAGTAAAAGATTTGATGGAGATAGAAAATGTTTGAAAGCCAGAAAGGCAGTAAAAGGAGTTCTGGCATGGACAGAGGGTCAAGAAGCAGTGGGGTGGAGATGATGATGGAGACAGTAGAAGGAATGGCCTGAGGACAGTGATGTAGCCTCAGCAACACAGGAAAGGGATAAAGTACTGAAAAGAGGAGGAGGCAAGTGTGAATCTTCTTCCAGAAGAAGACAAAAAGAACACTGCAAAACTTGGCTAGAGAGAGCCAAAGCTCTCAGTGCCTTCAGTTCTGCTTCTGTACAGCTATGGAATGGCACTGGCCACTGCAGCTTCAGAATTATTTCCCAGTTAAGCTAGAACAGCCCTGAAAACTTGTGTATCCTTATGGCTTAATACCAGGAGGACTTACTGGTAAAGGCATTCCTAGACAACATCTAATAAGTGCTGACTGTGGACTGCTCTCCACAGATCCTATCGGCCATTTTTTTACAGCTAGTCATGATATCTCAACTGCTTGTCTAGGATGCATCAGTCCAGGAGACCCAGTTGCACCTTAACCTTCAGACTGCTTAAACTCATCTCTCTCTTTCCATTCTGATCACCTGGGAAAGGAATGGAAGTTGTTCTTTGTAGCTCAGAGAAGAATAGGATCTTGGACCTTTCATCTTCAGAGAAAGTTAACACTTCTTGTTCTTTCAGAGTCTAGATTGTCATTTTTTGAATTCCACATTCCTGTTCCCATGGCAAAAGGTCTGGTTTCTGATGCTGATGTTAGTCTGCTGGTGAGTCACAGTCAAGTCCCAAAGTTGATCACTGTTTGGACTTCATCCTGGCAGCTAGATACTGAAAAGTAAGGTGTGCTGGGGCACCAAGTCCTTCAGTAGTGTTAGCTGGGAGTGCCTTGCCAAAAAAAAGACATAGAGATTCATGGGGAAAAGTTGTACAAATGAATCATAAATCATAAAGCATATCTCGCGTGGGATTGCTGACTGTAAACATGAATTACAGCCAATGTAAGCTAGCTGGTATTTGTGAAGTTATGCTGTACGATAAGCCACAATCTTGTCTTGAGGTTTCTAATTGACAATCTGTACAAATAACAAATCACAATACCATGCTTACCACAACAGAAAGTTAACCGTAATGACCATAAAAGTAACTCAAAGTTCACTTTGGCTTAACCCAGTTTTTTTTCAGGGTTATCTAATATCCCAGTACACATTTATTACCTATTTTGTCTGTTGCCTTCCAGTCAAAATGTAAATTACCAACGTTCTGAAACAGGAGTGTTTTTTAACTTTATACACACTGTTCAGCACAGGGGTGTCCTGAATGTTGACTGTGGAGCTTTCTAACTTCAATGGAATTCAGATATATGACAAATGCCTTTCCATCTTTAAACATTTTTTTTTCCTGACTGCTCAGTTCTACCACTTGCTTTTTTAAACCAAAGCACATGTAGAGAAGAAAAGACCCAAGATGAAAACTATTTGTGAAGAAGGTCCAAAACAGGTGAATAAGATCCTCTTCGGCCACAGCTCCTCAGTACAGTGTGCCTGGTCTCAGCTATTTGCAGTAATAAATACAACAAAGCACATTCTGTGTGAGAAGAAAGTTGAATTTCGGGCTGTAACACAAGGAAAAGGTGTCCAATTGCCAACAGGAGCTTTGCAAACATAGTTTCAATCCAGTGGCTCCGGTAACATTCCCGAACAGGTTGCAGAATGGGCTTCTCATACATTGGACTGTACTGACATTGGGCATGCTGTGCTGTTGATACTGGAATATGATAGAAATGCTCATAAAAATCTGTCTTGCTTTATTGAGTAGCAACCTGAAATGTCAGTATCACATGCTAATTAATGATTAATGTTTTAGGAAGGAGATGCATACTTGAAATATTTTTAAACTGGTATAACAAGTTTTCATGCTGCAGAGGAGGGAAGTTCTCTATAATACACAGTAATAGGCTGTGTACTTGGAAATGTGTGCCATAAATTTCCCCGCCTTAAGGACAGAATGTGTCAACAGATAAAATAAAGTTGGTGCAGAATTAGTAGTCAATAATGCTGAAGAATGAGGAAAGAAGAAAAAAACCATACAAATGATGATTAGAAGGACAAAAACCTCTTTCAAACACATCTGGGGTAGGAAAACGTAGACAGCACATTTTCAATGTGAGATTAGACATTCTAGCACAAGGTATTGAAGGTAAATCAAGAAATAAAGAAAATAAGTCTGTGGAACTGACAAGACTCCAGAACTACCTTCTTCCTCATGGTGATGTCCTTAGGAAGCAGAGCCTTAGCTCTGGCAGGGTGAATTAGCATATACTTGAACATAATGCTGTAGGAATAACACACTGACGTTATCTAACATCCCGAGTTGATGAATTGCAAAGCACTTTGCATCTGTTTAACAATGTTCCCAAACAGGAAATCAGTAAAGTACAGGCTTACATTTAAGTATGTTCTTCAATTAAATGCATTTCCCCCCCAAAAATGTTTTCCTCAGCCAGTGTCTGTAGGCTGTACTTAGTAGATGCCACTCCCGCGTCCCTCCTTGATGAACTGAAACACTTTCGTCTCCCATACTGTTGTGTAACAGATGTTGTAGGTGAGTCCTGTGATCCTACACCAAGTCACTTGCAGAACAGAGAATAAAAGAGAGAGCTGGGACTCATCTAAGCTAATATTAGCAAGCTGTAAAGACACTCTGGTGAAGAGAGACACGTAGGACTTTGGTCAGGCTTTGCCACTGCATCCACTGGAGATGTTTCCTACAATCATCCGTCCAACTAGATCAGTGGAGATACCCTTCCTCTCTTGACTGTTTAGATTAGATGCCAACTCCATCCATCACAAAGCAGTGTAAACCTCTCCCTGGGATCCCAACCACCTGCTATCCCCCAGGTACCACTCCTGCAGCCCTGAGGAGGCTCCATGCGAGCTGCATGCTGGCTATGGTCTCACTGCTCCCAAGCTTTGCTGACCTAAATCACACAGCTCCCTCATCCTGCTTCTGCCACAACACTTCTCGTGGGTAGGGCCACATCGTCCTGAAGCATCTCCTTCTTCCATGTGTTCAGGCACTTTCTGCTCCACAAATAACACTGCCACCACAGCATGGACATGAAATAATTATTTCTGTAAGAGCTGTTCAGAGGCCCTTCCTAAAAACAGCCTGAAATTGTTACAACGGCATGGGACATAAATCAAATCATTCATCTGATGGCTGACATAGCCTTGCACATACTTTCTATAAATAAATACCAGGCAGTATGATTATCATCATTCTATTATTATCATCATCATCATCATTATTAGTAATAAAGAGTAGATGGAACATGTTGTTGAACTGCTATGGGCAGCACTGCTTAACACACGCAGAACGCTTTCCCCCTTTAAGACGCTCAGAAAGAAGCACGCAGGCAGTTGATAACTTTGTACTGTTGTCACCTCCATCACCCTTAACATCTCTCAGCAGAGGGACAGCTCTGAGAACCGAGCTACTTCCCCAGCGCGGAGTGAAGAACACCGCACCCCAATGGCGGGGCGGGAATTCACCTCAGGGCTCCCGGGCGGCACCGCCCCCTCGCACCGCGGGCGGAGATGGCGGCGCCCCCGCCCTGCCCTCCCTCACAGACACCCGCACCCGGCACGCTTGGCCATGAGGAGTGATGGACGTAGATCCCTGACAACTTGACAAAGCCGGCCGTCCCGCCCGGGCAAGGCGGAGCCATGACGAAGCGCTGCTCCCACCGGGACGGAACGCTCCGCCCTGTCCCCCGCGCAGCGCTGCTGTTTTAACCGCCCGCCGTGGGTGTTGGCTGGGCGCAGTGCGTATGAGTTCGGCTGCTTGGTGGAGCGTGCGTTTGGCTTGAGAGCACTTGGAGAACTTGCCGTCCCTCGTCCTTCTGCTGTCCCTGTTAGAAGAGGCGCGGATTTCTGATAGCAGCCGGTGAGTTTTCTTCAAATCTCTCTCCAGGTGCTCCTTCTCAGGGGACTTTCCCTTCCTGCGCCTCTCCCGTGCCCTGCCCTGGGGTCTTTCCCACCGCTCTCCGGGCGGACCCGCGGGTGTCCGTGTGCCGCTCCGCCTGCTCCGGCTCGATCTTCCTCAGGCGCTTATCAGCGCCGGGTAGGATGAGTCCAGCGTTTGTCTTATCCCTCGCGAATGGGCGACTTCTTATCTCAAAAAGCAATAAGGATGGGGGCTGTCCCGCTCGACTTTTTGCCCTATTGTTTTCTAAACTTCCTCCAGGCAGTGCGCTGTGACGCACCGGAGTGCTGTCTGCTCTCCGGTCTCCAGCGGAGAAGTGGCGTGTAATGTTATGAGCGAGGAGAGAGAGACCGGCACGGCACGGGAGAGGTGCTGCTGGGCGGGATGTGGTTCAGAGTATGGGGAATGGGAGGAAGAACTTTCAGCAGAAACCTCTGCTGTCGTAGGTGGCATAAAGCCCCACAGCTCCAACCCCTGCCGTGGGCTGGGTGCCCAGCACCAGCTGAGGCTGACCAGGGCCATCATGCCTGGCTGTGAGCACCTCCAGGGATGGGGCACCCACAGCTTGTCTGGGCAGCTGTGCCTCACCTCTGAGTAAAGCATTTCCTCCTCACATCTAACCTTTATCTTCCCCCCCCCCCTCCTTTTTTTTTTTTTCTTTAATATCTTAAAGCATTCCCCCTTGCCTTATCCCTGCTAGACAGTGTGAAAAGTTATTCCCTGCCCTGCTTACAAGATCTTCTAATTCATTGAATTTTTCTTCTTTGTCATAACCTGTTTAAAAAATCCACACGCAGCAGCAAACTGTTACTGGCGACTTTAATTTAAAAAAAAAAAAAAGTGAAAGTGTTTATAAAAGGTTTCATACAAGTGCACTGTTAAACTTCAGATGTGCTGGCATCCATGGTTTGATCAGGCTGAGTACTGGAAAAAAAATCTTAGAAAGAGTGATGAGGCATTGGCATAGGCTGCCCAGAGTGATGGTAAAGTCACTGTCCCTGGAGGTAGTCGCAAAACATGGACATGTGGCACTGAGGGATGTGGTTAGTGGGCATGGGGAGGTGGGTCAGTGTCTAGGATAGATGATCCTAGTGGTCTTTTCCAACCTTAATGATGCTATATGTGGTGTTATGGGCTGACTAAGGATGATGGTAAAGAGCTGCTTTGTTCTTCTTCATTGCTTCCCGACTCTCCACAATGTAGTTTTACCATTGGAAAAACTGTTGGCTTAAACAGCAGCAGGTTTTAACTCAAAATATTTTTCCTACCCTCTGTCAAGTTTGTTTGGAGAAGGTGTGAGGCAGCTGGTGCTTCTGAAGGTTGTCAGCCTGGGTAGCTCGGACGAGGCTTAGTATGTGTAAGAGAAACCACAGACTTCCGAATGCTGCAGATTTTCAGTGATTGAAGATCTCAAGGGCATGTTTCCCAAATAGCTTTTGGTTGCGTATGACACCCAGAGGAGGCAGCTGGAAATCTGTTGCGTTTCATCCTGCATGTGAGCAATACCCAAGAGATGATGCAGGCAAAAAATTTGGAGGGTGGCTGTCTTCTTTTTATTATAGCAAGGATTTTAAACTATTACAATGAAGTATCAGAAACGTAGTGATTGCTTTCTCTCCTCTTTCCTTTTATGAAGCGAACAGAAGGAAAAACTTCCTTCTAAACTGAAGCGTGAGTCTTTGAAGCTTTTGCAATTTCTAGCTTAAGCTAATACAAAGATACTATTTTCAGGCTTTTCTACAGGTCCTTGGCTAATGCAGCATTGCAGGTATTTTTCATTGCATGGCTACTACTGTACGGAATAACTATTGTGGACTTCTTTCCTTTGCAGTGATAATACCTGTGTGGGTCGGGGGGGAGAGGGGGAGAGGGGAAGAGCTGATGTTTAAACAGAAAAGAAAAAAACTGATTACTCATAGCTGAAAGAAAGTGCTGCAAAAATCTATTCAATATCTTTCTCACTGTGGGTTTGCTTTGAGTTCTTACAACAGAGAGTGAATGAGTAATATCAAGTTTTATGACTAGAAGTACAAATGAAGTCTGATATGGGGAAGAAGCAGGGGGATGCTATGTTAAATCTCTGTGCTTTGTGAATAGTGAAACTCTTCTCCTCTTGATCATAGTTGCTTTTCCTTCTTCATATGTATGCCTCTGAGAGAAATATTAACCAAGAATGCTGGCAGAGGGACTGGCTGGTTGGATATAGTAACGAACGCCGTAACTCCTTGGCGGTTGACAAGTCACAGACTGACTGACCTTCTAAAACATTGGAGCGTGAAAATAAATGACAATAAAAGTGGCTCTCAAAGCCAGCCAGACAGGCTTTGGCAAATTCTGTTGCCACATCCTTCCGCTTATTTAATTAGAAAATAGAAGCAAGTAGTTTTAATTTCCAGTGTAACAAACTGCTTAAAGATCTCCCTCTCAATTAGGTATTTACTGATCATTCCTATTACCAATGAATGTACGAGACAAGAATTTACTGCTTTGTTTTGCCAATGCTGTTTTCAGCTCAGTTCACCTTGGGCAGATAGACCTTTATGTGCTTATGTAGGAATTAAATGACCATTAAGTTAATTTATTTTTAAAGTAAACATCTATTTTGTGCTTTCAATATCTTCTGCCCTCTTCCTTGTACTGTCACAGCAGTCACTGATGAATGCAGGAAAGCAACACAAAATCCCCTTTTGAGACATGACACAGAAGTACTGGGGCTGAAAACTGTCCTGTCCTTGTGTGTACTTAGTAAAGCAGGATTTGGTTCACCTTTGTGATGACTGTAACAGTCATTACGTAATGCAGCCTTAGACCCTGGTGATGCTACACCTGTAATGAGACAGAAGTTGACTAATTATAGTGGAGTCTGAGCCTAAATTCTTGGTGTAGATTTCATGTTTCCAAAGTGTTGGCTGTCATAGCACCACCCTGATGTTGCCTGATGTAACTTTAAGAGTGCTGGATGCTTTCTTTGCTGCAGTTTATACAAGATCACTTAAAGTGATCAGGGGAGACCTGAGCCATCACTTCCAACTGTTGGAAGCCCAGGTGACTGGACTGGACAGCCGTGGCTATCAGATGTTTTCCCACTAAACAGATACTGATCATCAAATCTCAACCACAGGCTACCAATGAGAGCCCTGTCCTTGTGTAAGGTATTAACCTAAAGAAAACACTGCCTGCAGTGAGCAGAGTTTTATTTTTAGTTGTGATAGGGAGGGATTGAGAGTACATTAGGGATGTTTCTCTGGTAGTTTAACCTGCAGTGTTATGCACAAAGCTTTCCCAGTGGTGCCTTAGCTGTAGGCAATGGGATTCAGATGAAGTTTCTGTAATGAACTGGGAACACAGATTAGTTACAAGGAGTGAGGCAGAGATGCATAAGGACCTGCTTTACAGTTTTCCCCCTGCCAGGTTCTGTCTTTAGACTGGATGAATGTATGTGACATTGTGAAAGCCTGCAGTGGCGTTCCACCCTCTGTTTAAAAGAGGCAGCGTTTCCTTAGCAGTGGAGGGAGAACCAGGAGACAGATACTGACAGCTCTGCAGAAGGCTGCCTGCCTTGTTTTGGCTTAGCTGTGTATATCAGGCAACAAAATTCCAAAGGTATAATGTCTCAAAAAGGCTGTTCTTGAATATCAAGAAAAACCAGTTAAGAATGAAGCATGATACTGAATCCTTCTTTCTGTCATTTGAGGCTGGGATTAACGTGCTCAGAGGTGGGACCTCAAGTGTTGTTTCTGAGCAAAATGTGATTTGGAGAATTCAGTCTAATGACTGAATTATTGTTTAGCAGCTGATGGAAACGTTGCTTTGTGGCCATTTCATTTAAAAGTGGATTGCTTCGTTTATTTGAGTTGTAATTCAGTGAACCATTTAGGTGTGTGATGAAATGAAAGCAGCTGGATTCACGTTCTGCTGAACTGGTGCATTACCCATCTGGTTCTTTTGCTACCTGTGTACACAGGGTTAATTATTTCGTTGTTGGCAGCTCTTGCAAATTCAAGCACAAGCTGTATGAATGACATCCAGTGTGTTTCTAGAGGCTCCAGCTTCCAGATTTAGAGGACTGAGAGAATCTTTGTTTTTAGCTTTGAAGCCAACGGATTTTGTAGCTCTCAAGTCTGTGGAGAAAAGTCTGGAAGTTTGTTACAAATGTACCATAGAAATGCAGAAACTAGAAAGTTTAAAACCAAATATTTAATTGAAATATTGCATTCTGGGAGTCTCACGTGGCTGTTAGCACTGTAATTCCTGAAGTGGTTGGTGTGTGTCTGTCCCAGGCTGCTGGGCTACCATGAGAGCACCCAGAGTTCCCACTTTGCTAAATGTTCCAACTTGTTTGGCACCAGCTCTGAAAATCTCAATCAAAATGTTCTTTTTTTCTCTATTTAGAGGCCCCCACTGTTATAGGTTGGGGTGGGGTGTTCTTCTTGTGTTTCCTTTTTCTTTTGTTGTCTTTAATGGTAGGTGTTTCTGTTTGGCCAAATGTGCAGTGATGACAGCCCTTCTCTAAACAAGAACAAGAAGTGTTACTGGACTTAAGTAATGCTACCTCTGTTTTTGGACAGCCAGAATTTTTGTTGTGATATGAGACCGTGCATTGCAAGCATCTGTGCTAGTGATATGGAGAAGAAAACTGAGCTGAACTCTTGGCTGGTTCTGGTTGACCTCCGTTCCTAAAAACTAATGTTGTTGGTTCTTAGTCCAGCTGTGTTAACTCTTTGTGAGAATAGCCTACAAGGTTTGATTCCAGGGCTTGTCTTTGCTAGCAAAAAGGGCTAAGCAGCACCTCAGGTTGTCCTGCATGCTCCTAGTTGGCCAACTTGCCCGTGGTGTTTGGCTTTTGTAGGCAGCACTGTCACTTGGTCTGCTCCCCCACGGCTCCAACTTCCTGTATATCACAGCAGTAGGAAATAGCTCGCCTATAAAGCTCAAGAATTTCCTCTATATTTCAGGCAGTGAAGAAGAATGTGGCTACTGAGTAATCTGTAAGGAGGAAATATGTCCACCCCACTGGATCAGCCAACTTGGAGCAGTCTGCAGCCACAGTGGCACAGCAGAGATGTGTCCTGGGCCAGTCTGTTGTATTTAGCTGTGACTTTGTATGGCTGGTTCTGAGGTATGCTGCAGGAGCACTTAATACAAGGAGATTTTCATCATGTTGTTAGACACAGATACCTGCCATGTTTTTGGAAGTCCTTGACTGTGACGTGCAGGAAGCTGAATGAATTACTGCTCTGTTTTAGATGTACTCTTCCCTCAGCATCTGCTGCTAGCTGTTGTCAGAGGCAAATAGCAATGCAGGTTCTCTGGCCTGCCCTTGTACCATCATTTTTTTATACAGTGACTGTGAATGACCTCAGAGTACTTTCAGATGTTTGGGTTTGTCATTTTTTTTTTTTTAAAGCAAACTCTCAACTTGAGCACTGCCACTGAATACAAGGTGACTGACAGAGCACAGAGAGTTAAGCTCATGTGTTGGTATGGGTGTGTACAGTCAACGAATGAAACGAGTGTTCAGGTTCACTGGCCAGTTCTGTCCCACTTGTATCACTGCAGAATAGTTGCTGAAAACCAGGCACTGTGTTTGTGATGCTCAGAGTACAGCCTCAGCCTAGGGATCTAGCTTAGTAATTTAGCTGTTCTCACCAAGCATCCTCTAGAAATCCTTTTGTATGGTGGAGAGAGGGAAAGACTGATATTGTGCCCTTTAAAAAAATGTATAAGAACTTCCTAAAAAAAGAAAAGTTGACTTTACTTGCTCTAATTGTATTGTGCAGTAAATGTATGGTGCTGGCTGCTGGCTTTTGGCTGCTGGATGACACAACGCCTGTCTTTGGCCTCTCAATGTCTTCCATTTCTGTGGAATTGATCTCTTGTTTATTAAGCTGGTTTTCACACAGGATTATTAATATCTTTTTCCATCTCCTACTGCAGAAACAGTCCCTTTTAAATACTGGAACTGAACTTCAGTCAGAAGTAATCTTAGTCAGCAAAACTATTTAAAAAAAAAAAAAAAGCCCACAACTAAATTGTTTTTCTTCTTAAAGGACAGACAGCACTTTATCTTTGATGGCACTTTATTACAGCCTCTGAACTGCGTGCCCCTGCCAAAGCAAAATTAAATCTTTTGAAGGTAAAACTCAATATTTCAATTTCTTTCTCTTACCCTCTGCCAACCTGCATATGTTGAATTGTGTCCTCATCGATACCTTGTGAAAGCTGCTTCCACTGTGACCAAGAAGCAATCATTTTCACTGACAGAATCACAGCTGCCCTGTGATGGTTGTTTTTAATATCCTGTCACGTTTCTGTACCCTTGTATCAATAACAAAACATCCTAAAAAGCCTCAAAACACTGTAATGTGCTGAGCAGACCAGGAAACAGATCCTGTAGTGAGCAGGTTTAATTTGCAGTGCATCTCTGAAGGTCAGGAGGAGCAGCCGTCTGTCGCCCTGCTGTTCCTGCTTCCTCTGGTGATGGTTACTTTATTTCTGAACCCCTTCTGGTTACCTTGGCATTCCTACTGGCACAGCCTGTGGGGTCTCCTTGAAATTCATTACACTGTTGGCTATTTCTGTCCTAAATCCACAAAATGAAGAGGGGACGTAAAAAGGATGAAGAGTCTTCTGTGATAGCTAAGGTAAGGAAGGGAATTTGTTTGTAAAACGTGTGTATTGCAGCAGTGCACATCAGCTGTGGCTGCATTAGGCATTGTACAAATATGTGGGAGCAGCTAATCCTTAATGCACAAAAACATAGCAGAAGGGAGAAGTAATGTTTGGGAGCTGCTCATGACTTAACAGCCTCTCAGGTGTGAAAGATGGTGTGGAAGACAGAAGAAGGGAATTGTTTTTTTTATCACCCCCTTCCTGCAGGGTAACAGTTCATTGCACCTCTCCTTGGCCTCTCTGAAATGAGTGGAACCTCCAAAGAAGGCATGGCTTACAGCACAGAGGCAGAAGCAATACTTGATCTTGTGTGGGAGGCTCTCCAAACCAGCTGCAGTCACTGCCTTTATTCATTGTTCAGGAGCTTTATGGGACATCAGAGCCTGAACTCCAGAATGAATGACAGGACGTTATTTGTTGGTATTTAGAACTCATGGCTTTGATGGTTGTTACTGCTGAACCTGGGTATTCCTCATTAGACAGTCTCCACATCTTAATTTCAGCCATGGTACCTGCAGTATTCTGGAGCAGTGAGCTGTGACCTCTCCTTGTAGTGTAGTCCATTAAAAGTTCACCGGGTTTTGAGTGTAACTGAAGAAATCTATAATGCATCAGTGAGGGGCTGGTCAGTTGTGGCATAGCCAGCTTATGCTGAGCTACCTGAATGAAAAGTGATGTTGGTTGGGATTACTACTCACCTCTTGTTGAATGTCAGGGGGAGCGTGTACCTCTAATAGTCCCTCACTGGAAAAGTACTCTTTTGCCCACACTTCACCCAGAAAGTTAGGAGATGACATAGCCTCCCAGTGACTTGCTTCTGAGAGTTTCAGAGCAGTCAAGTGCCTTCTAACTGTTACATCTATGTTTTGTGTGCTGCTCTTAGACTTCAACTCCACTAAAAAATGACAGCCCTTTTCATTGTGGCTTTGTGGTATGTGGCAACCAGAGGTATGGCAGGTGCTGTGATGTTCTGATGTACACTTGTGTGGTTCTTAAAGCCACGACCAACAGCACGTTTCTGCCTCAGTGGTAGCACTAACAGACCATTATCTCGAGGATGCATTGTGACTGTAACTCACGTTATTAATAGAGGAAAGCAAGAATGTTTTCTTTTCCTGGGAAGAATCAAGGTTAAATCATATCTTATGAACATCTGGTCTGGCAATTTTCAGATACTTGTGTTGTGGAAATCCAGCACTCTGTTTACTCGCTTTGTGCTTCCAAGAGTTGTTGGACCGCAGCCTGGTTACGTTGTGTGGGTGTCTTCCCACAGGACAGATGTTGGTGCTGCAGCATAGAGGAGGGAGCACTGGTACATACCTCTGGTAATGCCATAGCTCTCTCCTGGGAGGAGATGATCGGCAAGATGGAATTGTTGCTCGGTGCTGGCAGATGTTATCTCACTGCTATGAAACGCTGATCAGCTCACAGAGAGGCTCTGGTTTCTCAGCTCGGAGCTGAAAGTGGTAGGGAGGAAGGAGAAGCAATCCAATTGAATTGGAGATGCAGGACTGACTTTGCTTCTCATGTCACCTCTTGAGCCGTGATAAAGGGAGAAGCACTTGGAAGGCAGACCATCTAATTTCATTTGTGTGGTGTCAGGGTCACGTTATCTAATTCCCAGCTGGTGCCATGTAACCTGGTACCTCACAGCCAGCTGTTTTGAGGGATGTGTCACTGCTATTTCCCAGTCACCAGCAGGATGGCTGAGAAGACAGGTTAAAGAGTGAGGTGTTTTGCTCCTCAGTGCAATGCAATTTCTTATTGCAGAGAAACATCTTTGCAACACATTAAAATCAGTTTGTGCTTTCCTTCCTCCCCTGTTTGTGCTGTTAGTGCAGAAGGGTGACGCAGGTCTGTGTGATACTTGGAAAATGAAGAAAGGAATTCTGCTGTATTTTGTGATCTGATAATTCAGAGACGTATTGCAGAATAGAACTCTAGGATGACTTAAAGAACAAGCTTTGTTCCAGTAAGTGCTGGTGCATGTCTGTTCCAGTAAGCATCTTCCAAATGTGCAAGCATTGTTTCTTCATGACTGAGTGAAATAAAAGCTTCATAAGCTTTAAAATGCAATCTTGCTGTATGATATGATGGTGCAAAAATGGAACTATGCTCGGTTTGTAGGTCTTTAACCAGAAGTAGTCAACATAAAGCAGCTTGAGAAAACAGTTAAATTCAGTGTTGTTAGAAAATGAACTGGGTTCTGTTTCTCTTATATAGATAAATAGTGTCTGATAAATTGTTATAAGCTTTTAAAAGCTGAAGAGACTTAAAATCGGGTCTGTTCGTCTCTCAATCTATGGGGTTTTATTACTGTTAATGATGAGTCATAATGGAAAACAAAAGCTGAACCTGTAGGATGGATGTTTATGTAGGGTCTGTGCTTGTAAGAGTAGATGTCTGATTAGAAAGCACATGGGATGGGATGCATCCTGCTACATCAGGTTGTTAAAATCACTCTTGTAGAGTAAGACCTTTTTTTAAAGGTGCCCACAGGAGTTAGGCATGTTCCAGAGCATTAAAGAGATGCTTTATAATAACTTACATAGAATCCTTTTACTGCTTGTTTTCTTCTCCTTGTATTTAAACCTGTGTTTTCTGCTTTCAGAAATGAATACAACTGGCAGCACTACGTAATGTGCTGATGGCATCCTGTGCTGCATTGGAATCAATAAGTCCAGAAGGTGTGATGCCTAGAAATCTCCTGTCAGATTTTCCTGAAACGACACCTGAAATCTCTCTGAAGTGCACACTTGGGAGCATGGAGAGGGGTGGAGGTGAGGAGAATTGTGGCAACCAAGCTAGATGCAAAAACCTTGCCATGGTAAGTGCTTAATGAGCCTTATGCTTAGTGATGCAAGTTACATGAGTAGCTTGGTTCATAGCATGGGGTTATTATTATTATTATTTTTTTTTTTTTTCAAAGCCATGATCTCTGTGAGTTCTGGTACCAAACAGTGGGCTGTGGACTTGGCTGTTAATGAGCTGGAAGACAGAAGTAGCTACTCTGATGTGGTACAACAGCTTGTTATTCTGGTCTGATTGCCTCAGAAAGCCTGAAGAGTGCTTTATTATTTTATTAGAGAACTGGGAATGAGTTTAAGGAGCATGGATAAGTTGGTTTGTTGCCTGCAAGTAGCTCACAGTTCTTTGCCTCTCTGCCCTCTCTTTGTTAAGTAGTTCATAAAGGAAGGTGAGGATAGTGCTTGGTTCAACGTATTGTTTCTTGCTTAAGTTCTTTGTTGACAGTACTGAAGGAAGGTCTCAGTTTATTCCACCTTCATGCAATTAGGTGAGTAACAAATACGTCACCATAAACAAAGCTGTCTTTGGATTAGCGAATATGAGTGTGTGGCCATTTAAATAGTATGTGAGTAATTGAGGGAGTAGGATGCACTTCTGCATTTTTCTAATTAGCAGGATGATTCAGGCAGTGAACTCAGCAGGATAGTTTGTACTGTGACATGCTAAGCCTAGAAAGCAGGTACAGATCCTTGTGCATTTTCAATTATCACAACCATCTGAAAAGCATCCATTTTTGATTGAGGAGAGATCACTCTGGTAAACGTGCTTTCCCTAGATGGGAATATAAATCTCTGTCTTGCATTAAATGTGAAATTAAGTTTTCCATATCTTTCCCTCTGCCCTCCCTACTTGTTTTCTTTAAAAGAAGTAGCTTGTTGCTGTGAAAGAAGAAGTGATGAAAATAAGTTGGCAAGTTGATACCTGTGTTTTTTAATGCAACTCAAATGCTCTGTTTTGCACTACTTGGTGAGCTTTTTGGCAGCTGAGGGTTGGTTCTAGCAAGAATACCACAACTTAGTTAATATTCTGCTGTATCCTTCAGCTTGTATTGCTACTTGAAACACAAAACAAATAGTACTGCATCTAATCCCTTAACTGTTTCTGGTCTGCTCTGGAGGAGCGTTGGAAGGGTGAGGGTAGTGGAGGTTGAAGTAAGATCCAAGTGCACCATTTGGACATGTAATAAGCAATATACCCTTAATATTCAAGGAAGCTGGTTAGATCTTGGAGAATTAGAATGGGAATTGCACTTCTAATTCAAGAATTACAAGTTAATTTTATGCTTTTTACTTTGACTCTGGTTTTCTGGTGTCACAGTTCACAGCCAGTCATGTTTCCATGAGTTTTATTCTTGGCTGTGGTAAAAGGCATAAGACTGGTCATTTGAAAAATAAATGAAATAAATCACTATTGAGTAATGAGGCTATATAGAAGTGAGTCTGTTTGTGCAGTCTCATCCTGAGTCTGCTGTGTCAGGAAGTGATATAGGTTACCTTAATCTAACTAGATCTTACCATGTGATAACTCATATGATGATGCATCAGCTAGAATTAGAATCCCTCCCTTGTCCTAAGGAATAGCCTTCTCTTTTGGGTTACTTTAGATGCGGAGAAATTTCACAGCAAATATTTCACTTAAAGTAGTGAGATACTGCTCCTGATGATCTTCCTGAACATTTCAAGGGAAGCCAGAGAAGATGACAAACACCTGATGGCCCAATGGGAAGCAGGGGGTAGCAAAAAGAAGCGTAGCAGTGTGTTTTCTTGCAGGCTTGTACTGCTGCAGCTTTCTTCCTGCCTGATTACAAAAATGACGTTCCTAAGCTTTTCAGTGTCAAACTACAGTTGTTAAACATAACCTTTGTGTTGCTTCTGTGGAATTCAAACAAACCAAAGGATGTGGTAATGGAGACAAACACTTGGACCAGCTTAAGCCTATGCTGACAGCTCTAAAGTTGGTTTGGCTGACTGCTGGCTGTTCTGTATGCTGAGTGTGTGCTGGTATCCTTTCTTGTGGAGCTGGTTATGGATTTAGAGATGGTTAGGATATGGATGTAAACTTTCACGTGCCAAAATGTGCTTAAAACAGAACTAAGTCAGTGTGGCTCTTAGCAGTCAGGTGTTGTCAGTTGAGCTTGATTTTTGCCAGACTTCTCAGCTTATCTACATACACAGTGGGGCTTTTATTTAATCTCTGACAATTGTGGTCAGGTATTTCTTTCTGAGTGGAAAGTGAACTGTGGATGTTCTGTCACAATTTGCAGTAGACTTTTCTCTGTAAATCATAGATATGTGAACCTGATTTTTACAGTGTCAAACTTATCACAGCAGCTGAAGACAAGCACCAGAACCTGTGCTTAGATGGGCAGAGTGTTTGCTTTGATATTCTCATCTCTCATCACCACCTAAACCTGTTTCCTTTCTCTGGATCTTGTGGCCATAAAAGCTCTTCTAGGAGGATGTGAATTTTCATGTCCATTCTGGCTTCTCTGTAATGAGGGTGGTGTTAGAGCAGATCCTCAACGAAGTCATGAGACGAGTGCACTCCTCCATGCATGGGAGTTGCTGTGCTATGCAAGAGGGAAGCTAAACAAAGATGCTCTGCTCTGCTTGGCAATTCCAACTTCCAAAAGCTGTTCTTGAATGATGTTCTCTGATAGGTGCTGCAAGGATTAACTCTCAGTGAAATACAGCTGCAGCAATTTAAGGCACTTACTCTGGAGATAAAACTAGCTCTTTGCTTTTCTCAATTCATTTGTCCTTTCCCTTAGATGAGGTGTGTGCAGGCTGGCTTCTTAAAGACAAACCTCACCTCTTCACTCCTGCAATTGTACCCATTCTTAGCCACGAGTAACTACTTCAGTTTCTAGGTGTGAATGACATGCTAGGACAGTATCCCTGCTAAGGTCATACCAGAGGATGATGAGTGTTGCTGAAGTGCTGATTTGGAACTGCGCTGTAATGAGCTGTATGAGTGTCTTGGATGTTGATGACTTCAGTATCTTTTGTATCTAAATGTGTCTTATTGAGGGCTAGGCTTGAGGGTTAGTGGGTTGCTCTCAATAGGCTGTGCTGTGCTTCACATCAGACCAGTCCTTGGTTAATGTCCCAGTTATCACTGTTCTTTTGGGATAGTGGTGAAGTCAGTCAAGTGACCATTTCTTTTGGTCACTAATCAAGTACCTGAAGAATCACAACCATGTAACAATTTCAGAAGATATCTTACTCTGTTATTTCTTGGGACAAGGCTCTTCTGTGGCTCTAACAAGATCTGATACCCATTCATTGACACTGATTCATTATCACGGATGCCTTGTGTAGTACTGATGACACTGCCAACACTGAGTATGCAGACAAGGCAAGTAAGCATCCTGTGAGTGGTCTGAGCTGTTTTAGTATCTTGTTTCCCACATTTAACTTGGAGCTCACCTAGTCATTTCACAGTTATTTCTTACAGCCTAAAAACTAGTTGCTGTTATCTTTATCCTTATCAATCAGTACAGATGATGCAAATGCAGCAGACTGGTTTTAGAAGTGCATCTTGCTGCTGTCTCTGCCCCAGCCCCTCTGAAGAGGTCCTGGGATGCCAGTGTGGCTTTAGGAGTTCAGGAAAACAGATGGATTGTGTCTCTGGGACCCTGTCCTACATAGCTGCATTTGGTTGGGTGGCAGCTATTGTTTGTAGGGCACAGAGAGAGAGTTATGCTGTGCTTCATCCACTTCAGGTTGATGGTAGCATGACTTAAGGAAGAGAAGTCATTCCTTCTACCAGCAAGGCAAACAGTGAGGAGGAAGAGGAGTTTGGGGATTGCTTCCTTCAGTCTGGGAGTATAGGACTAGGGATAAGGTGCTTGTCTCCTAGCAAGGAATGACCTGGCTGTAAAAATGTGCTGGTGAGAATGTTGTTGCTGTAATGCATAAATTGCTTTCAAGATCCATAAACTGCATCATTCTGCTTCAAAGCAGAATCAAGTGGGTGATGATTGTTCCAGCAGGTGGGTAGCTCTGCTCTCTTAACCTCGCTGATAGGCACTCCTGGATCTCCAGAGCAGTCTGTCTTCTGCCCTTTTACTTCTCATTAAGAGAATACTTGAATTCAAGTTGCTGTAATATGTAAACCAATTTCTACTTGTCTTTGCTTTAGACAACATAGGGAAGCTTTGTGAGCCTGATGGTCAGCCATTTATGGACTGTAATACATACAAGGCTGTGTCTGCCTGCCACCCATTCCTTGCTGTTTTAAAAATAACACGCTGCATTCTTCCAACCTTCCTGCACAGCCAAACATACTGGCAGCACTCGTGGCTTTGCTAAGGGCCCAGTCCAGCTTGGCTGCACCCTTCTGGAAGTTCAGTGGCTGGATCAGAACTCTGTGTTCTGTGTGAGGATGTGCTATGATTTCATCACCCTGGTTAATATATCCCAATATGACGTTTGCATACCTCAGTGGTGCTGTTTCTCCCCCCACCCCTCTTTACAGCATTCAAACTGACCTGCAGCTACTTCTGTCTTCTATTGCTTGTTGATCATCACTCTATTTGTGCAGCATCTTCTTTCCAGCTGAAATAACGTGTGGTCTACCAGCACACCATATGGGTCATGAAGGTGTTACTCTGTCCCACTCTGTTCTCAAAGCTACACGTTTTAGCGTGAGGCTGCCAGCAGATACCAAGTTAATTGTTTACTGTTAGGAAAGTATCAGATAACAGAGGTTTGGGGCTAAATATGTTCAGGGCATGTCTTATTTCATTATCTGATTTGGGATGCATCATGCTGCTTCTTATGAACTTCTTTCCCATGCCTTTCAGTTATATTGACACCTTTCAATAATTTCATCTGAGTTCCTAAGTATAAGGTGTGGATGCCCCAACCCTGGAGGTGTTCAAGGCCAGGTTGGATGGGGCCCTGGGCAGCCTGCTCTAGTATTGGATATGGAGGGTGGTGGCCCAACCTGCAGCTGGGGGGTTGGAGCTTCATGATCCTTGAGATTCCTTCCACCTCAAGCCATTCTATGATTCCTTATTCATCCATTAGTGTATTTTGGGGGGAGGACTATGCCATAAGGCCTTCAGCATGTATCACATTTTGTGCTTACACCTGTTGCTTAAGTCAATGAACCTCTCAGAGGAAACTAGATGGGTGTGAAATGATTTGTTTTTTGGGGGGGGGGGGAAAGCGTTAGTGACTTTAGCCTGAAAGTTCTTTTGAATTTTCCCAGGTTGTTCTGAAACAGAGATTAAGGGGATGAGCTGAAATAAGCTGGACTCTGATCCAAAAGAGATCTTTTCAGAGTTCAAGTAGATTCAGTATTGCTTGAGCTCGCTTTTTTCTTTTTTACAGGCAGGTAGGTCTTGTTGAGTCCATTATTTTAGTTCATGCTGTTTGTTTCTTTAATGCTTCTAGATCATTAGTTTCTTCATCTACAATCAATTGACTATATGCTCTGCTAATTATTACAAGGCATGCAAGCACAATTATGCTAGCAGACTGAACATAACAATATTCACTATTATAGTCTTCTTCCACAAATGAAGTGTTATCAAAATCATCAGATAGTGGGTTGTAAAGGAAGTGCTTTTTGACACAGCACACCAACTATGGAACTCGCTGCCGCAGAATGCTGTGAATGCCAGCCATTTAAATGAGCTTAAACAATACCATGAATTCATGCTACAAAGGCTTATTATGGGCTATTAAGCACGTAGATGTGGATACAACTGGGAAGTCCTTAAGCAGTGTATTGCTGGAAACGGGGAGGATGTAGGGAAGAAAAACACAAATGCAGTGTGTAGCAGTGTTGTTCTCCTGACTCTGTTCTCCTGCCCTGAGCACCAGTGGTGCTGGCTGGGGGCAGCCTGCTGAGAAAGTGGGCTGCTTTGGCTGGGTTTGGACTGGTTTGGGAGTTCTTGCTCTTGTCTGTAACTTACTTGATTCTCGCTGAAGCAATGGAGCTGTACAGCCCCTCCTGTTGCACTTTTCTACGAATGTAACCAGAAGTGCTTTTTGTTTTAATCACTGAAGGTTTTGTATCTGTCCTGATGCTGTTCTTATTCTCAGAGCTTTTGTTTTCCCTGCTTATTTTACAAGAACTGTCTCGTGTTATTAGCAGGCTCAGGTGTAAGTGATGCTCCTCTGATCTCTTTCTACGTATTTACAGTAGCTTGTTCCCTTTGTGTTTTCTGAGAGGCATTCGGTTATTTCTCCCCCAGGGAACTGTAACCCTTAACTCTTCAATACATTAATCCTTTGTGAAGTGACCGAGTCAGTTGAATCCAGTGTTGTGGTACTCTGCAGGACGAAATGAAGCTGTTAGATGTGGGTAATAGTGTTTGATTCTGAAGATTGCTAGAAGACCATTAACATATAAATATTTTTAACTATTGTGGATGTCTTGGCAGTTTGCTTTTAGTCAAAGGATCCCAGGTCAGGGTATGATCTTCTGAATTTCTTCTGGACTCTAACATGGATCTTTATTCTGCTCCATCTCTTTCCTTCAGGGGCCAGTAAGTATAACCAGCTCAGCTTCATTAAAAGGCTGTGCAGTTGTGAATGAACTTCAGATGAATTGCCTGTGACCATCAAGCAGCTTCATCTTCCAAAAGAGTGTTGGGGCTGAGCTGCCTCTTACTAAACAGAAGTCAGTGTCAGAGATAGCAAATTGTACCACGTGCCTTGATGTGAGCAGCAGAGTCAGTGTTTGAGAGCTTTTTGTGGCCCTTTAGTACTAGCTGACTCTCTTGGACAGGTAGGAAGGGGATCATTTCTATGAAATGAGAAGCTGGGGGAGTTGAACAGGACTGGAACAGGTTGCCCAAGGAGGTTGTGGATGCCCCATCCCTGCAGGCATTCAAGGCCAGGCTGGATGTGGCTCTGGGCAGCCTGGTCTGCTGGTTGGCAACCCTGCACACAGCAGGGAGTTGGAACTAGATGATCATTGTGGTCCTTTTCAACCCGGCCATTCTGTGATTGAAGGGAGGGAAGAAAGAAAGAGAGCTATTTTTCTTTAGGCACCTTTCCTGTTTGGCATAAGCAGAAATGTTAGGCTGCACAAGGCTCTAAAATATTAATGCCAGCTGAGCATACTTGGCCATTTCAGCATCTGGAATTTCTTCTGTCTGAGAGTCCTTTTAATCCTCAACTAAGGCACAACTTTTAAATTTAGGCTCTCTTTAGGCAGAAGCTGCTAAAGCAGGTAAGTGTGTGTGTGTGTGTGTGTGTGTGTGTGTGTGTGTGTGTGAGACTTGGTTTGGGGAGGTGTCTCTATGTATTGAGTTGTGCGTTACTGGAAAGAATGATGGAATAGCTTGAATAACTGGAGAGATTCTTCTTGGACTGTTACAAACCCAGATTATTCAAGGAGAAATGAGGCCTAGAAAACCAGCCCAGAAAAAATATGAACTATCCCATTATTTGGAATATGTGGAAAATGAACTAATTAGAAATAGACCTGGTAGCCTTAATCGTAGCTGGCACCACTTAACCACAACAAAATTCTTCCCATCTTTCTGAAAGCTCTACTGTAGTATAAGGTACCCACTTGTATTGCCTGCAGTACGCTGCTGTTCTCAGACCAGGGGCTTAAATTGCATCTCTGAGCTCCTTTGCTTTGACCAACCTGTCACTGGTAGGTTTGTCTTAATTATCTTTGCTATGGTGGCATGTCTAGAATGGAATTATTGCTATCTTAGAACTGAAACTTGCCTTGCCTGAAGAAATAATACTGCTCATCCTCTAGAGCTGCTGTATTTTTATTTCTGCTGTCTGAAATGACATTGGTCATCCAGAAAGGAAGCTGTATGAAGAAAGAGATGAGTGCTAACTGAGATGAGGTTGGCCTTTCAAATAATAGACTCATGGAATGGTTTGGGTTGGAAGGGACCTTTAAGACCATCTAGTTCCAACCCCCTGCTATAGGCAGGGATACCTGCCTCTAGACTAGGTTGCTCAAAGCTCCATCCAGCCTGGCCTTGAATGTTTCCAGGGAGGGAGCATCCACAACCTCTGTGGGCACCGTGTTCCAGTGTCTCACCACCATCACAGTAAAAAAAAAAAAAAAAATTTCTTCCTAATATCTAGTCTAAATCTACCCTCTTCCAGTTTAAAGCCACCTCCCTTTGTAATGTCACTATAAAAAAAAAAAAAAAAAAAGGCCCTCCCCAGCTTTCGTGTAAGCCCTTCAGGTACTGGAAGACTGCTATAAGGTCCTTCTGCAGCCTTCTCTTCTCCAGGCTGAAGAGCCCCAGCTCTCTCAACCTGTCCTTGTAGGGGAAGTGCTTCAGCCTCCCATCATCATCACAGCTCTCCTCCCATTCCAACAAATCTAGGTATGCCATGTACTGCAGATGTATCTGTAAAGGGATGGGTACTTGTTTCACGTAGTACCACATGCTGGATCTGCTGCCACCGTGAACCTCTTAAACCAAAAACCCTTTTATTTTTTTTTTTTCCTTTGCCTGCGGATGTCTGGTTCCTGCGATGAGCTCACCCACAACAAAAGCTTCTGGGAGTCCTGTTGGGCTGGAGCTACCACCTACCAAACAACAGCTCCTTTCCTGTCATTCTCTCACTTCTAGACATAGCTGCCCTATGAGTATTTGGGTGGGGAAGGAAGGAGATTGCAACATCCATAAAGGGGAGGAAAAAAAAAAAAAGGCTTGTCTGTCTCTCACTTTTCAAGTTCAGCTGTAAAACTTTCCTTGGACTTTGAAAACTGAGCTTTGCCGTGCAGTGAGTGCAGGCTGTGGAATATGTCAGCCTTTGAAGTTAGTGCTTTAAATAGGCAGCTGCAAATGGCATCCAACTTTAAGCTGTTGTAGCAGTTCTGCTGGAGTCTTCTGTGTTTCATGCCTTTATTTACAGGGCAATGCAGTGAAGAGCCTTGAAGCACTTATTTTTCTCATCCTGTACTGTTTGAAGTGCTTGGAAACTAATTGCTCCTCGATACAATGCAGTGTTTCATAGTTCTTAATCTGTGGGCATTCTTTTTCTACAGAGGTACATTGTTCCTGTTTTTAATGCCACAGATGAGGGTAAAAGCTTTGTTTGCATAGGAGCTAACAGGTTGAACTAAACAGTTGCTTTTTTTTTCCCTATCCTAATATAAGGCCTGAATGTGCGCAGTGAGTTTGAAGCACTTTCTGCTGCTCCAGCAAGAAAAGTCTTCAGTATTTGTAATGCCTGCTTTTAGCTATGTGCCTGAATTCCCCTGAACTGAAGTAATTAGATGCATGGACAGCCATACGTTCTTTGAGAAGTCAAAAGCAGAGAAGAGAATGGAATCTGTCTTTAATTGCTTTACTGATGCTTTTTTTTTCCCAAGCTTCTGGTGGCAAAACTTGCAATACACCATAGTGGGAGAGAAATCCAATCCAGAAAGGGAAAACCTCACTTCCCAACAATGCTTAATTACATTCCAGAACTTACTTAGCTCTCTTGGGAAATGTCCTTCCTGTATCCATTGTCTTCATGTGTTGCCTTTCTTAATCATTCTTGGTCATCTCTGAGCTTCTGGAAAAGTGTTTCCCAGGGTGGAGGTAAGAGTTTGCACGTCGCTGCCTCGCTTCTCATGGTGATGTTGAGTTAATCAGGAGCACTGACTCGTGGAAAAATAAGGATTAGATGATTGAAGTGATTATTTATCACTTTTGTGCTCTACAGGATTGTTTCCTGCTGGACAAAGTAGCCCAAGGCCTTTTACTGCTAGGGAACACATCCTCCTGATAGTCTAATTTCTTTCTTTCCATAACTCAAGAGGTTTCCAGAAACCTTTTCCCTTCTTCTTACTACTCATCTGTAATTTATGATTGAATTCAGGGTAACTCAGTTTGCAGTGGTGGAGCCATATTTCAGCTCTAGCTCTGCCTTCCTAGCAGCCGAGTCCCCCCAGTTTGTTCCCTTTCTGCTCTAGAGCAAACCCATCTGTTGAACTGTCCTGAATGTACCCTTCCTCTCTGCAGCTCCCAGCCTTCATCCCTGAACCTGACACAGTGACTGAAATGGCAGCTCCACTCTGGGGTTAGAAGATGTTCTCAGCATGTGTAAAGGCACAGTGCTGTGTGGTTTGGTTTAGTTTGTCATCAGCTGTTGTGCTCTTGTTAGCAGTTTTCTTGGTCCAACTCAAAAGGACACCGGTCTGCTGAGTTGAAGTTAAGCACTTCAGAAAGGATGACAAATCAATTGCTGCTCCTCTGCCAACATGAGTGCACTGTGAGCTCCTGGCTGTGTGATTGGATGCCTCTTTGGGAAGGTATGGCACAGCAAGCAGGAGATCCTTCTCATGAGACCACTGCCTGTTGCGTTCTGCTGCTTTTCCTCTTTCAAACCAGGGTTCTGTACTTATTATTGGTGTACTTCTGTGTGCTTATCTGCAGGGCATTAAGATTAATGTTTATTCCTTTTTTTTCACGTAGGATGATGAGAGTATGAAGTACTTAACTCATGAAGAGCAGGATGTTCTCACGTTCTTTGAGGAAACAATAGATGCCTTAGAAGATGACTTGGAGGAACCAGTCCTACGTGACAGTGGCATCCACTGTCAGTCTCCAAGGTCAACAGAAGAAAATGTGTCCAGTCATTCAGAGACTGAAGATATCATTGACTTAGCGCAGTCAACACCTGAGAGCAGTGACCATGAAGGCCCTCCCAGCAAAGATGCAGAACCAGGTAGCAGTATTTCCTGAAAATGTTTGTTCCTTTTGACCTAGCTGTGACATAATCCAGTTTTGAACAAAAATCAGAATATGCAAAACTTACAGAAGCCTTTTGAAACACAGTAAAGCCAGCATGCAGAGTGAATGGGAGGAGGGCAACGCGGTGATTTGAACTCCAGGATCCTCTATGAGACGTCATTGCTTGTGGTTCAGTTGTTAGAAAGTTTGGGTGAGGTGGTACTGATGTGTGCTGACTCTTGGTGAAAGAAAACCCTTTGTTCTGCTCTGTGTGAGGACTTGGGTGGTAACACACTGGTTGCCCAAGGAGGCTGTGGATGCCCCATCCCTGGAGGCATTCAAGGCCGGGCTGCATGTGGCTCTGGGCAGCCTGGTCTGGTGGTGTGACCCTGCACATAGCAGGGGGGTTGAAACTGGATGGTCTTTGTGGTCCTTTTCAACTCAGGCCATTCTATGATTCTGTGACTTAATGAGGTTATTGTTGCTTTTTCTTTTAAGTGTTGGATGCTACGCGGAGAACTGAGAGCCCCAAGCCGGCTGTACCTGCTGACCTTCCCCCACATCCCTCTGTAGCAGCACCACAGATGTGTGAGACTCTCCCTCCTCCACCTCCTCCTGCAGTGCAGCATCCGAAATTGCTTCGCTCTGTCCCCACTCCACTCATTGTGGCCCAGAAGATGTCTGAGCAACAAATGGAGAGCAGGGTGCGTTTCCCCAGCACCCTGAAGGAAGGGAATTCTGACAGGAAGAAAACTGTGGTAACCAACGGTGATTATTTTGCAGCTCCAAAGCACCCTCCTGCGCCCGCACCCAAACTGCACCGGTTTCCAAGCAATATCAATATAACAAATGTCAGTGGCAAAGAATTCAATGAGACTATCTCAAAAGCAGCAGTTAACGTACAGGAGCGGAGAGCTCAAGTGCTGGCCAACATCAATGGGGGATTTCTGGCAACTGAATTGGAGGAGAGGCAGCAAAAAAATGATTTCTTGTCACGCAACAGAAGTTCTTCCTTAAGGGATCTCTCCTCTGAGCAAACGCGCTATGAGGCCCTGACAAAACTTGGCCTTGTTAAGGGAAAGCCAGCTCAGGACCCAGTGGATCGTGCCCCAGGTACTCAGCAGCTTGATGCGCAGCCCAAGCAGGCAGATGCTGTTCCCAATGGATACCAAAACATCCATGAAGCTTTAAAAAGTGAGCCCAGCCCTTTCCTTCCTACGGGCAAAACTGTAACAATCAAACCAGAGGTAGCTCTTAATGCTAGCAAGGTCACTCAGCAGAACACAGCAAAAGGTTTTAATGATTACAAGCAACCTAACCTAACCCTGGATATGAGGAGGAGGTCAGGTTCCCTACCCAGACCTTCAGGATTTCGATCCCAGGGGATAACAGTGAAGTTTTCTGGCCGTGGCTCAACAGAAGAAGCGAGGAGAGAGGCACTGCGTAAGCTGGGACTGCTGAAAGAGACTGCATAGTTTGGATGGGAATGAGACAATGGAAGGGAAGTCACAGCTTGACTTTGGGCTGGAACAATCCTGATGGGATTGGGATCAGATTGGAAGGAGATGTGGGAAGATCTCTGCTTCAGGCAAGCTAAGGAGATGCTGGTACTGTGGCATGGCTGTTAGTTACAGACTGGCACTGTGTAAGGCCATATATATTGGTGGGTTTCTGCCCTACTTCTTGTAGAGAGACTCATCTGTTCTTCTTTGTGGTTAAGAAGAATTTTATTTAAGTAATGCTGGACTGTAGCAGGGGACAGCTTGTTAATGAAGTGTACGGTGCAGTATTGTTGTACATAGCAATCTTAATGGACAATCTTCCTTTTGCTCTTTTTAAAGCCAAAAAAAAAACACGAGAGCTCTGTCTTGCACACGTCTGTGCTATGGGAGCTTGAGATATGTCAAAACTGGAATTTCTGAGTAGTGTGACACTTCAGTGACACTGTATTATCAGGCTTTGCTTTCATTCCCTTCTGGTGGTGGACTCTTCTGCTCTCTTGCTCTGTGCCCACTCAACTGAAGACTGTGCAGAGGGCAGCTCCAGTTCTGACCTTCTCACTGGAGCAGCCCCGGTTTTGGAGTGAGTGACTGCATTATTCTGCTGCTTTGCTCAAAGCTGCCTTCCTTCCTTCCCAGCTGCTGCTTCCTGGCCCTGCCCTCACAACCTGTGTCCAGTGTAAGGCACCAGACAGGCCTCAAGAATACGTGCCCTGTATTGCTTTTTGCACTGACAGCCAAAGAGCCTCCTGACAATCTGCAATCCCAGCTGTTCTGTAGGAGAAGCCATAGGAAGGAGTCAACTCCATACCAAACGTGAGAGGGTTCTGTCAGAAGTCTCACCTTTCACCTTGATGTTCCCATGAAGAAGCTGTTACTTTTCAAGCACCAGCTGTGCTACACTGCAAAGGTGTAAATTCTGATACTTCTAAAAAGAAAAAAAAAAAAAAAAAACAACTCATTTGATCTTCCTCTAGTCTGACAGACCTAATAACCCTCTGCTCAGAGCCTTATTTGATTCTGCCCTGCCAATACGTAACAAATTGTAGCCAAAATTCCTGCAGCTAAATGGAGTCACAGGAGAGAGTGGGATGTAAAAGCACATTGCTCCTGGAGGGTCCATGTTAGTGCATTTTGCCTTCATTCAATAGACATGCTTTTCATGATGGTCCCAAAACGTGTGCTGGTATGCTTTGGGATTTTATTCTTTTTTAGCATATATGGCAAAGCTGCTCTTCTGTAGTAAAACTCCCTTTCCTTTTCACGTACCTGAAACTATCATATCAGCCACTGAAAACCCCAGTGCCAAACCCCAGCCTCCCACACGGGTAGGAATTCTCAGACTCTCTCTCTAAAGGAGAAAACTCCTTTATTCTCTGCACTTTCTGAAGCCCCCAGCAGCCCCCTCTCTTCCCTGAGAAGCTGATAAATAAACCTTGGAGGGGAGGAGTGGCAATAATAGAAACTGCCGCACCCTTCTTAGAGGAGCTCTGACATAACTGTGATAAACAAGTTTGTATTTCTTGTGATAAAGTATTTCAAACCTGCTGAGCTGTATTTGCAAATGAAGCTGTTGTGAAGGAAGAATCCTTTCGTAGTTGTTAACCTGCCTCATAAGTTAAAGGTTTTGGTTGTTGTTGTTCTTAATTTACCTGCTTGCTGCTTTAAATGTTTAATTGCATTGTTATGGTATCCGGACAGTTCTGTTGCTCAGTAATTCTTTGCAGCTTTTTTGCTGGGTAAGTGATCACATTCCTCCCTGTGACAGCCATACTGTACATAAGCACCCAGTAATTAAGAAATGCAGCCATTCCTGAGGCTGGCAGAGCAGTAAGCATGCATAATCAAACGTGAGAAGTCCTGCTGGAACAAAGAAGGCTTCTTGTATGCTGGAAAGAAATCATATTCTTATTTTGCTGGGATTTCAGTCTCCAGTCTTCAATTTGAAAGAAAAGGAAGCACAGAAAAGCATCACAGCACCTGCTTCAGAGCTGCCTGGGATGGAGTTTCACATGTGGACAGCATGGGGCCGATGCATCATAATTTATTAACATAACCTGCTAAGTCAACCTGAATGTTTCATGGCCTCTGTGCTTGTGAATGCTGTTAAAGACAACTTTGCATTATACATGTGAGGGATGTACAGAGCAATCTTCACATCTAATCATTCTCTGCCAGCTCTACTTTGGGTTGTTTACAGCTGAGAATCCACGCTAAGTGAGAGTTGGGGGGAGGTGACACTCAGTGTCCCACTGAAATTCAGCCCGTTCACTGAACTCCCTAATGGAACCCTACTCAAAAATGTATCTCTGTACAAATTTTAATGTTTAATACCTAAAGCTGCAGTGTGCTGAATTAGCTGGACTGTGTTCTTTCAGCCTTGTGTAGGGCTGTGTTCTCAGCTGCTGGGAAGTGGGACTCACAGCTTTTCATTCTGCCCATGTGGATGAGGTTTTTGTTGTAGCCTTTCACCATAGCAGATATCCAGTTGGTAAACTCTTCACTGTGCCTAAAACTGTAGTGAGTAAAGCCATGTGCTATATGAAACTATGAGTCTAGCTGCTAATAATCTGTATATAACCTTACTTCTGTTTTGTGTACCTTGTTTTGTGTGTATATGTTGCTGTGATATTTTTTCTTATGTTAGAAGTAACTGTCTTGCACAAATCCAATAAATCCTCTATTAAATTGAGATAAAACCAATGAGCCCATGGCTGACAGGAAGTGCAATTTCATTCATGATCGTGGTAGCTTCCCTCTTCCTCAAAGGAAGAAAGTCCCTGTTTAATGGCTAATAACACTGTTACCTTCATGCAGCTATGGATGTGTGACCCACAGCTCAGTCCTCCAAGCAGGACTGGGCAGGAACCCACGTGCTGAAGCCCCAGCAGAGCAGTCAGCTGAGCCCTCTTCTCGTGCACTGCCCCTGGGTGCAGATACACCAAGCTTAATACAGCTGCTATGAGCTCTCACAGCTGACTGGGAATTAGGCCTTTAGTGCAGTACTTCTCCCTGCTCCCCTGACCTGCACGGGGCCTTCTGCTGAAACAAGCCCTGCCTTGATTGCATGCAGGATGCACAGCATTTCTTTCCTGCAGGGCTGACTCTTAGGTTATAAATAACTTTCCCACTGAGGTAAGGAGGGTCCTCAGACTGGATGGAGCCAAACCCTTTCCATGAGGACACACCCTTCGCTTTCACATTTTTCATGTGGGCTTTCTCTTCCCAAGCACAGTGACCTCTCCCAGAGGAGGAAATGCCGCACTTCAAACAGCTGAAGGGTCAGCAGTGTTCTCAGCTCGAGGGATTTGGAAGAGAAGATGGGTGGCAGCCACTGCTTCTCAGCCTGCAGGTTTTCCACTGGGCCCTAATTACCTCCTGCTGTTTGCAGCCAGCGAAATAAAAGCAGAAGAGGCTTGGGTAACTTCAGGATTAAACTGAACAGGTGTGAGGACAGGAGAGCACCCAGCTGGCAGGTGTGCAGGGCTGTTCAGCTTAACTTCCTCTTTCATTTGTGAGTCTTCGTACTTTCTGTGAGCTGTAATTAATGTTTTGAAGAGCCTTGAGCATTGAGAGGCACCCTGAGCTCCGGACAGCCACTGGAGTTACAAGAGTGGCAGCTCTAAGCAGCTTGAAAGGGAGGTGGCATCACACTGAGACTCAAGACTTGGAGCATCTGCAAATGGCCCTTCCAGTGACCAAGAGCATCAATTTGAGAGGCTGCACTGGAGGAGGGGAAAAAAAAAAAAAAAGCAAAAGCTAATGCAAATGCGGAAGGTTTGAATTTAAAGGAAAATAAAAAAAACCTCTTCACCCCCAGAGCTGGGCACAGTTCCAGTTTCCAAAGCCCACAGATTGCACATCTCCATTGACCACAGAGGTGGTCCAGCTGCTGCGTCCGTCCCTCCCCTCACAGTGGCTGTGCCCTCATGGATCCAGGATCCCAGCTGTGCACCCGCACGCCTGCAGTCACCCCAGCAGCTGAACAACATCCTGGGCTCTGCTCTGAACTCCAGCCCGTGTAAGTTACTTCTCTCTGATTCAGCCTCAGTTCGCTCCATTACAATGCGATCACTCACTTCCCTAGAGGTCCTAGGAGGTCACTTTCACCAACAAACATCCACAATGTTTTCCTGTAATGCTCTCTACCTGTTGGGCTTTTGTTACTGCAGGTATCATGGAGCTGTGTGACAGTCATCCCCTCCTCTCTGCCTGCTCAACAGCAAAGGGAAAACAGCACACATAGAACAGCCTGCACTGGAAGGGACCTCAAAGCCCACCCATTTCCAACCCCTGCCATGGGTTGGTTGCCTCCCACCAGCTCAGGCTGCCCAGGGCCCCATCCAACCTGGCCTGAAGCACCTCCAGGGATGGGGCATCCGCAGCTTCTGGGGGCAGCTGTGCCAGTGCCTCACCATCCTCTGAGTAAAGAATTTCCTCCTAACATCAAACCTAAATCTCCCGTCTTTTAGTTTAAAGCCCGTTCCCCCTTGTCCTATCAATATCCACTCACGTAAAAAGTCCCTCTCTCTCCTGCTCATAACCTTTTAAATATAGGAAGGCTGTGATGAGGTCTCCTCAGAGCCGCCTTCTCTCCGGGCTGAACAAGGTAGTGCAGAAGGAAGGAGATCACTTCTTCATATTTAAGCTTCTGTTAGGAAACAGTTGTCAGCACATTTCTTTTTCCAACATAGAAGCCAGCGCCAGGGCAGAGGCTCAACAGGGTCGTAAAGCTCCACGACACAGACAAACTTCATTACCTTGGAACATTTCCTGCCTTCCTAACTGGATTTCGTTTGGCTGATTAGGTTTAATTTTTCTTTACAACGTGAGTTTTGTAATGCGTTTGAGCCCAGGAAATGGGCACTGTCTGCCCAGTGCAGCCTTTCCCAAGCATCCCATCCCAAATGCTTGGGCTCTGCCCCACGAATCGCCTGTGGCAACACCCTGCATGCAGCAGCCGTGGTGTGCCTGGAGCCAAAAGGCAATCTGCTGTGATTTGGGGTGAGCCTCCCGGGTAGCAATAAACCCACAGCGTGTTTGGGCCTGGGATCGAGCATCACAGAACAGCTCCAGTTAGAAAAAGATCCACTAGGAGTCGTCATCAAGGAGTCATCATTGGAGCACCAAATTGAAAGGGACCTTTAAAGGCCCTCTGGTCCCCCTCCCCTGCAGAGAACAGTTAGATAGCTGCCCAGAGCCCCATCCAGCCTGACCTTGAATGTCTTCAAGGATGGGGCATCCACCACCTCTCAAGTTTGCAGTGATGTAGAGCTGGGCACAGGAGTGGGATTAGGGATTAAGGCCCCCAAACTCCAGCCTTAACAATTTAGAGAACTTATTAATACAAAAAGTTAAGGGATAATACTACAAAGTTTTCAACTATTACTGGCTTCCAGAAGAAAAAGTTGTTCCCCTTGATCCTGCACACAACATATTCCTTTCATACAGGTGCACATCAAAGAACAAATAAATAAACACTTGCAAAATCTAAACCTACCCCCCCATTTTTAGCTTCACCACTATTTTTATTTGCCTGAGAGCTCAGCTCCAGGGAAGGGAGAGAGGAAGGAAGGAGCACTGTTCTTTTTAACAGCTCAGTGTTTGTTCTACTGACAGCGACCACAAGCACCGTGTTTTAATGTCACAATCCTACCCCAACAATAACAACTTAAGGGCAAAGTTTATAACCCAAACAATACAAGTCAATGTTTTAACATTCAGGCTCTTGTTTGAATCCTACCCAAATAGTTTCCTCTGTGCAGCACGCTCAGCGCTGGTGAGGAAATCCTATTTATAGAGCTCTGAGGAGGGACAGTGAAGCATAGGAATGGGGAAAGGCATCATCACAGAACAAACAAGTTATGAAGCTCCAAAGAGAAGTGAGAATGGAGAAGAGCACTGAGTGGGGGCAATGGCAGGCTCATGGCAGTGGGCTGACGGTGTTTCTAAAGATTTCTCTCTTGGGTACATAGCCTCAAGACTACAGCATCCCCTCTTGTGGACAACTGTAGGGAATTAGCAAGCCCCTTAATGACTTCTCCATGTATCTGTACCTTCAGACAGACAGTGAGATGACTGCAGATCGGGGCCTGTATCTGACCATGCTTTGCAGTGTGGTTTCTCTGTGGCTGGACGCACGCGGGCTGTTTGTTAGCATGGGTTGATAGCTGCTCACCCTCAGCTGTCCCCATCTGTATCCATGCTGGTATTGCCCAGGTGGAAGGGCCAGAATTGCCTCCAGCTGACCAAGTCCATCTCTGGAAACGAGCAGACAAGTCAGCGTGTTCCAATGGCACCACATTTACCGAAGTCAGATAAGGTTCCCATTTAAAGCAAAGAGAATTCTGCATCAGCAAGCTGCTGGAGCTCCTCTGCCGGGCTCCTGCCAAATGCACAATCACTGCTGCGAGAGAACAGGCCAGCTGCAAAAGGGAAAAGATGAAAAGTCGAGCAAAACAGGCAGCTTTCACAATGCGGAAGTTATCATCTGTGCCTTAATGTACATCAAATTACCTTGCGTGCACCAGCTGTGGCTGAATATGGTAATTTCATCTGTGTAACAAATGGAACAGGCTTCTTTCTTGGGAGTACTTGAAAGTTAATAAAATTGTAGCAAGTCTGAAAGCTCAGCAATTCATAATTTAAAAAAGAGTTACTTATTTCATTTTATCACATTACAGCATTGCAAGGTAAAAAAAAAAAGAGCAGCATCCATCAGCTGCAGCTCGAGGTGCTGCCCCTGACCACAGTCCCCAGTCAATCTCACACTTGAGGGTTTTGGAGCCTCACCACCTTCGAATCACAAGATCATTAAGGTTGGAAAAGGCCACCACGATCATCCAATGCAACCATGCCCCCACCCTCTAACCACAGCCCTCACTGCCACATCTGCACATCTCCCGAGCACCTCCAGGGACAGCAATCACCACCACCTCGCTGGTGCCAATGCCTCATCACTCACAAGAACCATTTCCTACCACCCAACCTCGGCTCCATGCAGGAGCTGCACAGCCTCGTGCCCACAGAGGCTTTCAGCCATAAAGCACACAGCACACTTCCTGCTCACAGCTCCACGAGCTTCGCATTCAGTGAAAGCTCAGCTTCAAATGTCCGGAGCCAAGTCCAAATTCTTTCCAGAGGAAGATAAGATAGGGGAGAAATCCTTTATGCAGTCAAGGACATGAAGCAATTTCTCATTCACCCACGTACGTTTTCCCGGATGGGAACACGCTCTGCACTTAACTGCTTCCGAGCGCTCTTGGGATCACTGGCTGTGACATCCTCTTGGCAAGGACATCCTCTGTCCTCTGCCCATGCACTGATAGCAGAGCACAAATCTGTCTCCAGTGCCATGGCAGAGCACCTGGGTCACTGCACAGGAGGACAAGTGTGGCTGTATGAGATGAGTCGTTGTCAGCTGGAAATAAACATCCTGCGGTGTGGGCAAAGCAGTGAGACGTGCAGATCACAGAAGAGCATCGACCAAAATGTGCAATTCTTGAGCACTTGGTTTAGGTTAAATCGGCTGTAAAGGTACAAAGCACAGTGTGAGCTGTGCTTTGTTCAATGGAGTCACCATCCAAAACAGAACCACCAAACGCAGGCTGCTGTAATCCATGGCTTCTGTAAAAGCTCAGACAACACTCGGTGGAAAAATGAATCCCTTTGGACCTTAACAGCAAGGGAAGAAAAGGAAGTCAACCTCAGCAAATCAAGGCTCTGATTGTAACAATGAGGAATGGGCAGGTATTTGTCATCATGGAAGCAGAACTTTGAGAGATGTGAGTAACAGATAAAATCATTTTGTTGCAGAACTTCAGACTCTTCTGAAGGAGCACAGTTACAAATGGGATTCATAAAAACTTGCTGTTTCCATCCCAGACTTGAACCACAGACTCAGTCTTCCCACACAGTATTCCTCCTCGTAGGGCACTTCACACCCACAGCCATGACACTCCTGGGTCTGCAGGGGAGACGTGCCCCAATCATCCCAAGCCCTAAATGCTGTTACACTGCACGCCACTACAGCTCTGTGTCTGCTCCTTTACACACAGCTCCACTTCCCCAACTTCCCTGCTCAATTCAGGGATTAAAGAACATTATTTAAGTGGTATGTTTTTAAAATCTTGAATCAATGTAAAGAGACAGACACTGCTTCTAAATTACAACACTTTATTGCAGCATTGGCAAAGGTCAGATTTCTGAAGCTGGTGAAGATCGGGCAGCATTTCTTTATGAAATGTTACAATTTTACAAGTCTCCCTTCCTACATGCAGAAACCAAAAACAGTGATAAAAAGAATTTCAAAAGAGCTAGAAAAAAAAAAAGAATTAGTAATAACGTACAGGTGAGCTCCTTAACTGAATTAACTACTTCTACCTGAAAGCAAACAAAAACCTACGCTAATAAATAACAGATTGTCAGAAACAGACCAAGAAACCTCACTTCTACTTAGAAAAAAAATAAAAATTCTACTTGTTTCCAGACTTTAATCTTTTTTTTTCTTTTCTTTTTTTTTTTTTTTTTTTAAACTTTTTCATTTGTTTGTTTCAATAGACACAGAGGCTTACCAACCCATGAAGATCAACAAAACATCGGATCCGCTCCTCAACCTCCCCGTGACGCTGACTGGCACGTTTTGGTTTTCAATGATACATACAATGGGCTCAACTATATCCCTGTCCTTAGGCTGGTGTCAGGCTGTTCTAAGCAGTATGAGTCAACACCCCGTGTTAATCAACTTCATGTTCTATTTTAAACCTTAACAAACATTTTACCTCCTTGGCTCCTAAGTTTTTCAACCCTCCCCACTCCCCAACCCATCTTTCCTGCTTGTCTGGAGCAAAAGCTCACTCCTTAACCAGAGATTTGTGAGGAGTAGCTGATGTTCGATTAGCAGCTCTCCCACGTCAGAGTTTTCTTTTGCATTTCACTGTTTGCTCCCCATTTTTCAGCTGTAGATTCACAGCCCCCAAAGAATATCCTTCCAACACAAAGAGAATACAGTTTGCATCAAGCGTAGAACTTGGTTTTCCCCCACACTGAGCCATCGAGACCTTTTCCACTCCAGTGTCATCCATCTGAGCTTCAGGTTGATCGCAGTTTTCACTGAGTTGCTCACTGGTCAAGCTGACCATTTCATTCATTTACTTCTGGCTCCTATGAGAAGAGTAACCCTCACATGGTTCCCATTGCAAAAAGCTTTTTTTTTTGTTTTGTTTTGTTTGTTTTTTTTGGCAGGCCATGACTGGAAGCTTCCACGTGTTCCGTGTGGGTTTTGGGGGGAAGAGAGGAGGCTGCTTCTGCCCCACGGCCCCAGCCTGGCCCAGGTTTCCATTCCGAACGCTCTAGACTGACATGCTGAGATGTGTCCACTGCTCTCACTTAATTGCTGGAGGACTCCACTATCCACAACATCAGAGATACAGGACCTAATGAAATGACACTTGCTGCTGGATCAACGTCTCCTAAGAAAAGAAAAGACAAAAAAAAAAAGTTTAATGTGAAATATTCCCTACTATCCTCATTAGGGAACACTGCAATATGTTGCTGGTGGTTTTGATATGCCTGTAGCCTCTACGTATTAAAGTTACATGTTTCTAGTATCCATACACATTTTAAAAGAGACCATGCTGGACAAAATAAGGCAGCCAGTTGCATCAGGAAAACAAATTCCCCACACAATCAGGTCAATCTGAAACTGTCCAGAACAAGGAAAGCCGACTTATCCTCCCAGACGAGATGCTTAACTGCTGCAGTGCACAGCTCATGTCATAATGAACTGAAATGAAACATGCATTGAGAAGTTACTGTATCACGTTCCTGCAAATGATGTAAGACAAAGAAATCCACAAGTAATGCTAATTGGGTCTCACTGCTCAAACTCAGTAACTGAGAGTTGTGCTGAAGTGCTTATCCGCTGAGTTCTAGACTGTAAATTAAAATTCTGTAGTGCAAAACAAGGTAAAGATTGGACAAAATTTATACCCACAAGGAAGCTGCACCATGTACTCAAGTCTTTTTACAACGTAAATAAATCAGGCCATATTCTTTACCTTACTGCACGAACCTCAAGCTTTTGTTAAACATTAAGTTAATCTAACACTAGCTTTTACTGGACATCGTACAAGACACAGTACTTTCCACATTTATTTTAACAGGAAAGGTTTCCACAGTGGTTTGGTATTGTTATGTATCCCACTGTTTTGTTATACTGAATAACTGAAGTACTGAATTCTTGTGCTTTAAGCACAATAAGTTGTTAGAAAGTACTGAGCTGATGCACCACTGGTAATCATGCCTTAATGTTATGTAATAGAACATTCCAACTCCTGGCACACTCAAAACCATTGGCTATGTGGTTCAACACAAGGAAGTTCAGTCTTAACATGTTTAGTAGAACACTACAAGTGAGGGAAAAAGCATCCAAGAGCAGTGAATTGCAGAATTGTGCTTTACCTCTCCTGCGTCCCTTACAAATAATTTCACTGCTGATAAAGAGGGAAGGAGAAATGATAAAAGTAGCTGCATATGTATTTAAGTCAGTACAAATTACACTCATCCAAAACAGGAGGTGGCACAGTATGCTGTGGTAGATAAGGCAGGGGAGCAGTGTTCTAAAGGATTGGGGCAGGATGCTGCTGGTAGAAGTCACAGCAGCAGCATTACTTCCAAAAACAGGTATTTCATGTGACATTTCTACCCAAAGCAGTAACCAGCACAGAACAGTTAAAAGTCAGTGGTTAAAGACAGAAGCTATGCACTTCCTATACAATTTTGCAAATAATAAGAGGGAAAAAAAAAAAAAAAGACCCCCTTTTGTTCAAAAGAACTCCATCCAAACCTGTATTTGGCAAGATCAAACTCTGTACAGAGCTGTCATTAAAAGCAATATCAAATGTGTGTGAATGCAAAAGCAAATTTTTACGACCACTTCCTCTGCCTCCCTTCTGTCCTTAATGCCTTTAACTTGTAAGGCCATCTGAGTCATTTTCTCAGCCACACTGCTGGCAGTGGCCACATGACATAAAGTGGCCCTATGACATAAAGATGCAGGGTTTTACCAGGAGCAGAAAACTGGGACTTGTAACAATGCTCAGAAACACCAGTCCTCAGTACATATGAGGAAATGAGGATGAATCGTTACGCATGAAATTGGGAGAATTTAAGTTAGTGAGAAAACATTGATGGGAACAATTTCACTATCTTAACCAAGAGCAAAACGATACTGCTGAAGCAATGGTCTTTCCACATCTTCAAAAAGAATGGAAAAGACCACTGAAAATGACAACTGAAGATTTCAGAAGCTGTGTGATGAACCAAGGAATACATCCGTCCACTACTGAGACACTGCTACACCTGCACCTGAGGGTTTGCCCTGCACAAGGGAAGGACAGCCAGCCAGGCTGAGGTGAACAGGATAAGAGCAATCTGATTTACACCTGCCTGTGGCTTCTGACATTCAATTAATAAGTGAATGGAAAGCTTCAAAACATAATACTGATCAGTACAACAGCTATGAGGGGGGTGATGTAAGAAGTATTCTCATCCAGCAGCTGGAACAGGAAATCATGAGGTTAAATTCACATTCTTCCTTATTAGCTGTACTTTGATTTTTCAGCATTAGCAAAATACTATAATGAGAATATCTGGCTAATAAAATCCTAGCATCCTGTTATTGCCTTCATGCTTCATTCTTCTTTATTAAAGGGAAATAAGAGTCAGATGCAAGCTGTAGAGCTGAAATTATCAATTAAGCATGATTTAGTTTGTCAGCTTATGCACACACCCCAGAGGGCCTTTTGACAACGACAGGTCCTCCCTCTGTCCTTGGCTACACTTTCAGAACAGCAGCCAGTCTTGAGATTACTGGGTTTTATAAGACAAGGCTCAACTCTACCAAGTGTTTTTGCTTTTTTTGAAGACTCCTCTCAGTGTAATTCTGTTTTTCTGTCTTGGAAGCTTATGCTTAAAAGAAAGTCATAAAATGACTTTTATGAGCTAAGTTGTTTAATGGATCTCAGTCCTCTTAAAACATAAGGAAACAACTTCCACAGTTTTGAAGAACAGCCCTTCACTTCAGTAAGAGTGTTTTCCTGATAATACCACACGAAGAAATACTGTTGTAAACTTAGAACTGCTGAAGTGTAACAGCTGGATAACTAGAGTCCTCTTTCAGTGATACAGAACAGGAGGTAAGAGAGAAGATGGCTGCCTGCTGAGTTCTGTTGAAGCAAACTGAGGAATTCCACTTTTAATTGGAATCACAGTAAATTGCCTTTAAAGTCAGTCAGCCTTACATGTTTGTGTCCCAAAACGAATCCTCTCCTTGCAGGATTAATAAGTGCTAATACTTGAGGCTGCAGAAGCAGGCAATTACAAACAAACAGCAGTAAGCTGTGATTTTTGATGCAACATTCAGCACACACCAAATTACAAGAATTGTGACAGAAGTGGAAAGGCTTGCGGTATGTATTTCCCCACAGAAACAGGTTTATTAATAAATAGATTAAATATTACAGGAAGACTTTTCTTATTTATGTGATGCCTGCATTACAGCCACTGCCATTCACTCTCTCTCCCACTTACAGTGGTGTTATTGCAGGTGAAAGGGCTGCAGATGTGTGTGTGGGGGGATTGATGTCATAAGTCAGACATCATTTTTAGAACTACCTTGATCATTTATTTATCTTAGGGCCCTGCTAGACCAAAATAGAATCACAAAAAACTTGAGGTTCAAAGGGCCCTCTGGAGGTCACTTAGCCTGCTGGGCACTCAGGGTTACCAGATCGTGCAGGGCCAAAAGCATACAAGAGAGCTCTGGTACCTCTGTTAATTTCTGAGTCAACTACTATGACAGAAAGATTTGGATCCACCTTTCTGAAAGATGTTTGAGAAGTTGGTTCTTAGGGATATGTTTAGCAGTTAAAACACCAAATTCTTCTTCCACTCTTAGCTAACCAAAACCCTCATCTTGCCATTAACTTTCAGAACCTGTGAGACTGTGCTTTACAATGGAATCTAGGAGATTTACTTGCTCAGATCTTCCTTATCCTCAAACAACTTTTCATTATAGATTTTCTCTCTCAAAGAACAGACATGATTATTTTCAGTAAATTAAGTTAATACTGCAAGAAAACAACTGACGTATTCTTTGTACACATAAAATACAACCCAAACCAGCTCACTTACCAGGTAAGTGAATCTGTAGTGAACAGATACTACTTTCTTTCAAACAGATACTAACATTAATTGCTCAACATGAAAATTTTGCTCTCAATAAATAGGAAAAGACCAGTGTTCACATGAACGTTGGTGGGGTAATCTGTTGACCAGAAAGTGAGGGCAGCCTGTGCAGAAACACTGCAACCCATCCTTCAAAGTCAGAAGACAATCCTGAAAATATCCCGTAAGTCAGAAGCTCTTAGAAATGTCGGTGATGTATAACCTGTACCATGGTGGTAAGCCACGGGCAGACCCAGTCTTCAATAAACAAAGCTCTGCCTAAATATCCTTTGCTGTGAATTCAGAAGTTTTCTTCCTACAGGCTGAGATGGCTCAACCGATGCACGACTGCAAGTCTGAATGTTGCACTGTGCTGCAAATAAAGCCTGCCCACTAAAACTAACTTCCTGGTCTCTGCTTTAAGGAGCTTATAGATTAAAGGGAACAAAGAGCAAATTACATAACAAAATTTCATCGGAATTGCAAGCACGTGGCACAAATATCTGAGCAAGCAAGCACTGATCAAACTGTTCTCAGGACAATGTCTGACCTAGTTTATGGTAAAATCCTATATTACGTTTTTCCCTAAACATTTGGAGAAAAAAGTTTTGAAAAGAACTACATAAACTGTTCAAGTATCACATCTGCTGGGCATGCTGCTATATTTAAGGAGTAACTTCAGAGTACTCCTTGCACAGACTGCAAAGTATTTGAGAAAGATGACAAAAATCTACAAGAGAAGACTGCAGATAGCTGTGAAACACTTGCAGGTATTATGGCACTTCAGTGTAAATCAATAGTTTTCATTTTTATGACAGTATTAGGCCACAGTGAAATAAAAAAGCTGAATGGGCAGCATTACTCATTTTATTGAGTTACATTTAGTTATTTTAAAATGCAGTCCTTTTTCAAAAAAGAGGTTTTTCTATAAAAGCAGTAGGGGACCCAGTGGAATAAGAGATCAGAATGCCATAAAATGCTTACAGAAATGTACCAGAGAAGTTGATAATATTGCTGTAACATAACACATTACATTATACATAACACATTATCTTATTTCTGGCTTACAAAGACTTGATAGGTGAAGTTTTCCCCTTCCACTTGTTGCTCCATCTATCCAGCTCCAAAATTCATATTCAAAAAGAGATACATGAAAATACTGCATTTCATCTGAACCTGTCTTTTCAGATTTGTGCTGCAGAGTTAATTTCATAGCTTATTCTATGAAGTTTACTTTGAGTAAGAAAAGAGACTGAGATTATACTAAAGCTGTACAGTGACTATTAAGCAGTGGTTAAAGAATGACCATTAAGGAATAGTTCTCATGTTAATCCTCTTTTTGTTATGCTCTTGTACACCACGAGTGAAAGGTTTTCTCACCCCTTCCCTGCCTTGGCTGTATCTTCTTTCCCTTCAGGCTTTTAAATACTGGACAGAGATCTAAAGGTCACCAAATTAAGTACAGAATCATAGAATGGCCTGGGTTGAAAAGGACCACAATGATCATCTAGTTCCAACCCCCTGCTATGTCAGGGTCACCAGCAACCCGACCAGGCTGCCCAGAGCCACATCCAGCCTGGCCTCGAATGCCTGCAGGGATGGGGCATCCACAACCTCCTTGGGCAATCTGTTCCAGTGCTTTCTCTGTGTGAAAAAGAAGCCACAATGAGATTCTCTAGAAACCATTGTGCATCTTCTTCCTCCTCTCACTAGGGAAGCAGACTTGCATCTTTTTCCCAGTAACAAAGAGGCTCGACTCTAAAAAACAACCCTCTGCCTTCCCAGGCTCTGTCAAAGATGTATTCACAGATGCTGCGTTAGAAGCACAAAATCTTACTCAGGATTTGAACAGAAAGGAAGCAACCAACAGATCTACTTGAATTATGTAGATCATTACCTGTCTTGATTATGGAGGTAATTACTTGCCCAGAACCAGAATTAAAACATTTAAGAAGAAGATTGTCCTACCTCCCACCAGTTTTAAAGATTAGATCTGCATTAGGTGCTCCCTTTGGATGCTGGTAACGAGGCCGCCGTTCACGATTCGTATTTGCTGGAGCTGGACGCTGTGCCAGAGACTGCAACATTTCTGTGATTTCATACAGAAAGAAAGTTAAACACATTTTCTATACATCTTATTGAAGAGAAATTTACACGAGCACATTTAGTAAAAAAAAAAAAAAAACACAACTTATTTACACTTTGCTATGACTGGGTCAACATTTTTCATGCTATTCTACAGCTTTTTGTTTTCAGTTTAAAAAATTGCAGACAAACCCACAGTACCCCATAGTGTGAACCTCCATTTCCAGATGTTCCTGTAGAAGAAACTGCCAGCAGTGGCTTTCATTGCAGGTGCTTCATAACAGAGCTATGACAGTTTCTTTCCAAAAACATCAGCCATTGATTGTATCAGTAAGTAGGGTTAAAGGTTCACAGCACTGTGAGGAGCCATACCATAAAACTGTTCTGAAATAGTAACAGTTGGACAACACTGTTCTCAATTTAAAACTCAGTGAGAAACTTGTCCTAAATTAGCATCTAGAAGTCAGGTCTTTGTCTAAAGTAGTCCTAATGGGATCGTTTTACAGAGAAGACAGACACCTGAGGAGGGTGACTCAGCTGACCTACATTACACCAACTGTCTTCTGGCTGGGATTTTTCACTATATGATCAGTGGGAAGAAGCAGGTGGATGCAGAAGAGGCAGCAGCACCTACTTCAGCCCTGGACACCCAACTTTTGGGCATTCAAGAGAGGTGAAAGTATGATGTGTTGGCACTTGGCAAGACTTCATTTCATTGTTGTTAAGATAAAAATTGCTCTTTAGGAGACTAAGTTAATGGTTATTAAGTATCCAAAGTAATTACAAATACACAGCAGGAACCTTCACGTAAACTCTGCCTACGTATGAGTGCATCCAACAGAAATATTTCTGACAGTCTACCTGTGCAAGACTTTTCCTTGTTCAGCAAACAGATGGAATAAAAAAAAAAGGGAAAAAGTAGAATAAGCTGTTAAACAGATTATGTTGTTTGAAAGTCTGTTCTGTCTGGTTCTCTAATCTCTGCTAATCTCCAATCTGGAATTGGAGACACATGCTCATCGTCTGTAAGAAACAAACTTCCAGCACTCTCCCAAAGACTTGCACAAGTCAGAACTGGAGACCCGTGGGATTGTATGGTCATTTACAAAACGTACACAAAGCTTTCACTGAGCTATCCATCCAGTCTTGGAGAAACTATGAACCTATGGAAGATTTAATACACAATATTGGTGTCAACGTGGTTAGTAAACCACATCAAAGCCTGAAAAAAATGCAAAGAAAGCCATTCAGGACATTGAACAGCCCATATCTGTAAACATCAGAAAGTAACATCCTTCAAAACAATTAAGCATACAAGGATAGATCTCTGTAACAAGGCAATAAGAAGAGATTATAGTACGCTGTCAGGCAGGTGCTAGAAGCAATAAACCACGTACATGTCTGACTTCTTTGTGAAAAAGAATCAGTGGAATTTGTGAAAAGTCAGTAATTGAGAAACAGACAAAATGAGAAGCTAGAGGAAAGAAGAAATGGCAAGGGAACACAATGGATTAGCTAGGCTGAGGGTGTGCTGCCCATCTTCTAAGGAAGAAGCATCCAATTCGGACCTTTGTGTACAGTCACCCAGCACCAAACACATGGCTGCATTAATATGCCTGTAATAATAATAAGTACTAGTAAATATAATTTATTTAATAGTATTTAATAGTGAGGTACTTCACACAGGTGAATTTTCATTCGTTATGGCTTTTTTCATTTACATAGGTTAGGTGCATATGTAAGGACAACCTTGAGGAACCCTATTAGGAGTTCTAACTCCCTTGATAACTTCAAAGCCTGAAACAGAAGTTTAAAACCAACTCTCTTTCATGTCTGCATAAATGCACCAACTTGTTACAGGCAAAGAGACTCTTCAAAAAGACCAATCAACTGCACCAGATTTTAATACACACATATATATTTAAAAATGCGTGTATGCACGCATGCACAAATAGCTCTGAACAGGAATGCTATCTGACTTGTGCCTAAAGCATTCCACAACAACAAAATGAATGTCATCTTTTTTTGGATAAGAATCACAGCTACGATAAAATAAAAATTAAACAGACTGATTTTTAGAGATACCCACAAATTCATAGGACAAGTTAAAATAAACCAAGAACACGAACACCCTGATCATTAGTAAAGCAGAACCGTCATTAATGAAGGAAACTCATAAGAAGTCTGAAAAAAGCACATAAGAATGTAATTCTGACATCTACTGCTTCTTTTCCATGAGGGGGCTTTATAAAAGGCAGGTGTCTTGGAAAACATTTTTATAAGCAGAGGATGATGTTTAATACTAAGAATATATGGTATTACAATTTCAGAGCTCTGTATACACTTGCTTTGGAAAAAACACTCCTTCTGAGGATCACATGCTTAGTTCTTGCATTATCAAAATCCAGGATGAAGTGTTAGATACCATGGTTTGATTTTATGGGGATTTTTTTTTTCCCCCCCAATTAGAGCTGCTTTAATTTAAATTTTTCCATTTCATGATGAATAATGACCTTTCACTAAACACATTAAATGAGATTTCCTGATAATTAACTACTCATCCTGTGATTACCTCCAGATTGCAACATCCTTACAATAAAAAAAATAAAGAACAGGAACTTCAGAGATGTTAAATGGAAAAGCTAACGTAAGAATTGAGCACCATCAATTTTATTTGTTTTGACTTTGTTTGCTGTTTGAGTAAGCCAAGGAAAGTTGAGCCTGAAACAAAACCAAACATATCCAGTGCAGTGGTTTAGGGATACATAGAATTTGTGGTACTGTTTCCACTTGCCAATGTTCCAAAATGCTTGGTCTCTGTACTCTTAAAAAGAATAGGGATCACATAATTTGTATAAAACTTTGTTAATATGTTCTTCCCACACTCAGAATTGTGGAACTCCTAGCACATCTAGCAACATGAAGCTGAGGCAACAGATTCTATTTACTAGGCAGAGGTCACCACTTAGTGTTTTCAAGTCTTAACTTCAAGACTCAAAATACTTCTGTCTATTTATACCTAAAAACAAGAGCTTTAATTGTACAGAATTAATTTTTCTTGCATCCAACTCAATTCTCTTCCAGTAACTGAGACAGTGCCATAAACATCAGATTAATTTTGTGGGTTTTTTTTATTGTTATTAAAGGGAACAGTAATCCCATTTCTTCTACTCTTCCAAACTAAACAGAAATGTAATATTTATTGAGACTTTAAAACTCTTTCATTGAAGAGCTGCAAAAGCTTTTGAGCACAGAGAACAAGGAGTATGTAACAAATGATGAACCAAAGTAGAGTTTTTCTACTAAGTGCTACAAATGAATATTCAGAACTTGTACTGCTAATTATCACAGGTATTTCTGCAGATTTTCTGAAGATAAAAATGAGGTACACTCTCATTTTCTTACCCTGGTAGTCTTCTTGTTCTTGGCGTTCATTGATATCCAAAGTGAGCTTTTTCATCCTCATTCTCTCCTCCTGTTCAGCTTGCTGTTGATTCCAGTGGTTTGCAGCAAGTTGGGAAGACATCGGTACATTTAAGATCTTAAACTGCAAATGAAAATACATTTAAGTGCCCATCACAGAAGAACAACAACAACAAAACCACCCTACACAAAAAAAAAAGCCAAAAGACAGAAGGGTAATGGTTATTTCTATATTATTGTGATGTGATAGTTTCCACAGAAGTTCTTATTGAAAAGTACAGGTGTTTTTTTTTTCCCCTTCCCCTCCCCAAACTGTACTTTGCTTAGTAACACATGAGAAATTACAAGGTATTCAGATACTCTAAAGGCACAGAGAAGAGAGGCAATAGATAATTACACCACAGTATTTATAGGAACAATTTGTTTTTGTTTCCACAAGGAACACGTAGCTCTAGGCTTTATCCCTTTATTTTGATGCCAGCCTCACTATATATATCCCCACACTGAGTTGCACTGGTCTTGAGATAGAAACACAAGCAGTTCAAAGCAGCTGCCTCTTTCTCTGTAGATCCCTGACTTCCAAAGAGATGAAGCCCCCAAGCAGAATTTCCACTTTTATCCTTTGTGAAAATGCAGGAGACACGTTCTAAGAATTTCAGATATCTTGTAGCATTTCTTGGCCAGTGCTCTTCTTTTGTATGAATTCTAGCTCTTTAGTGCTTCCCCATGGCCACGAGAGAACAGCAGTATCAAATTTGTTTTCTCCACCCCACATGCCAAACATCTGCATATGCACATTCAACACATTACATCTGTCTTAATGTTACTTCAAAGGTGAGCTCAGTACTACTCCCTCAGCAGTACTGTCTGTCTGAAATCTACAACTGAGATTTTGAGAGATGTACATGGAAAAGAACTTTGCCAAGTTTTTATTTCCACAGGAAAACATTTTAAATGTATCCCATTCACCTGTGTTCATATCTACCTGGCATAAATCCTGGACAATTTCAAAAAAAAAATCAAATTACATCTTGGATCTCTCCCCTTATGATGTCAACATTTATTTCCCCTTGTTCTCTCATGTTATGGACCTAACTGATGATGCTGATGCTAAAGGGTGATTTCCAATAGTGGTGTTCATTTCTACTGCTACAACTTCTGTGGTTTTTGTCACACAGCTTCTTTACAGTGACAGGACAACTATTGTTAGACTGGTCTATCTAAGACACTTGCTACCTCCTGCTTCTGTTAATCACAATCCGAACCAGAATGAGAAAATAAAGTGCCCTCACTGCTATCAGCCTGCGATCAATATTAATTCAGGCTGTATACTGCTAGTAAACAGCAATCAGTTGTTCTTGTGTTCTGTTTCAAAAAAACTAGTAGGCAATGCCCCATAAAATCAGACAGAATGCTGGCATGAGAACGGAGCTTTTAATGAGTGGATGTCAACTGTGAAAAATCAATCCCTAGAAGGAAGCCCATCACATTCCATTTTCACCAGAAAGTACCTCCTTATCAGCTAAGATTTCTTGATGCAGCACTACTTTTAGCAAAGAGCAGGAGATCAAACATAATGATAGGAAATTATTGGTTGACACTGCAGTGAGGCCGTGATGCTTACCACGTGATTCATGGTAAGGATAAGAAATTACTTTCAGTTCTCTGGATTGTCTGAGAAATCTTTCTGCCTGTGTTTAGAATTCTGAAAGCTTACAGAAGTTACGACTAAAGCAGGCATCCAATACTGCAAAACTCAGTGCACATTCTGCTCACAGATGTTAAAATAGTGTTATAAGAAACAATTATTTCCAACCCCACCTCTTCTTTCCTGCTTAGTAGTCAGTTTTAACAGAAAAATAAGCAGCATTTTTTTTCTGAATGCACAACTATGGACAAAGAAGCTTTTCACTGACTCAAAAACTGGAGTAGTCTACTAGTCCAGACTTTTCCTTTTTAAAACATTTCTAGAAACACTTGGAGGAGTTTTGGCAGGAAGAGCCTACTCCCAAAAGCAAATAGTGGGGGAAGAGGGAGGGAAAGCTCCTGAACAAGTTCTGCTTTCTTTTTCAAGCCACAGAATGCCAGCAATACTTTCTTCCCCCTCAGAGTACGAAGACCCTAAAATTGTTGGTAACTCCAGATATTCCCAGTAAATTACCCTGACAAAGCCAAGCACTATCAGGTTTTGGTTTTTGTTTTCAGAGTTCTCTATATTCCTTTCCTACTCAATGACAGTAGTTAAGAATTCCTTACTAAAAATCATTTAGAACTTCATATGCAACTTTCAAGTCCCAGAAAAACAGAATAACCCAACAAATGCAGTAAGGAAATCAGGTAGCCACTACTAAACTCAAGTTGTATATGCCCACTAAAGCAGGTAACACTACACTCTGAAAGCACTTAGCACAGTATTTTCTTAACTGAATAATGAAGCTTAAAAAGCAGTTATGGAATCACACTTACTAGTTCCACTGTTTGCTGTAACAGACCTCACTTTCTACACAGACTTTTAAAATGCTGTTTCTGCTTTATATAACTCAGACTTATCCAGAAATTCAGGTAACAAACATCAAAAACAAAGTAATGACAGAAGTAAATACTTGAAAGGTGATGAGTGATGGAATGAAACAATGCCTTATTTCTGCTGTCCACAAACTCACTGGAGTCATTCACTTTCATCATTAATTTACACAATTGAAAAGACAAGTTGTGTCATGATTTATGTCCTTTAAAGGTACATAAATGCATATTTATTTGTATATTCTGCATTTATTGACCTAGCAACGTTCAAACATACACATGAGAAAAGAGCTAAGACAAATGTGTTTGGCTGCATGAAGCAAGGTATGATTTTTGTTAATTGTTTTTTAAATCAACAAGATTTCATAAAATCACAGAGATGGTTCCATTTCCATATAGGTTTCTCTGAAAAATTCATCCAGTTCATTCTGGGAGATACCCCTGAAACAGCCCTCAGAGATAATGACTGTTTTCCAAGTTGAACAGATTCAGCCCACTGACTGTTATTTCGGAAGTGAAACTTAAACATTAGAGATGTTGATTTGAAGCTGAATATGTTCTCAGCAATATCTGCAGAATCTGAGATTTTGCAGTGTTCCTTCACCTCTTCTTTCCCTATCCTCTGAACTTTCACTCATTCTGCCAACTGCTTGCATTCATTCAACTGTATTTAATAGACAGAAAACATACCACTGTCCCAGTAACTGTAATCAGCAAACAAAATTAATAACAGTGCAATTTATCTACAGAATTGTTACACTTGATTTCTGTTAAAGACCAAGAATTCCAGGGAACTACGTGTAGTATTTTCTGTATTTCTAAATTAAGAGGTCTGTTCCCTATTCAGAGAAAATGATGAGGAAATAAAACGTTCCCTATCTGTCAAGGTTGTATTATGACTTCAGAAGTGAAAGACAGTCCCTCCCCTCCCCATTTAAAGGGGAATCTATTTGACAGCCTCTTACCTGCTGTTTGTTGCCTTTTCGTGTTAACATGACAAAAGGCATGGTGTCTCCAGACTCTGACTCTCCTTCCCCACTTCCAAGTGGGGGACCCTTCTTCAGTTGGCTTTTGAGATGCAGAGGAATAGCAACATCCAGCTGATGCACTTTAACTGATTCACCACTCCGTTGCTATTAAAAGAAAGTAAACTATATAAATGATAAATGCTTAAAAAGTCAGTAAGTCTGTCAATGTTCACGTTCTTATGACTGAGAAGAAGTTGAGCATTCCAAGAACGCAGAGTACACATAAATAAATTCACAAAACTTTACTCCATTTTCCTTTGGCTTCCTTGCTTGTGAAGAAGGAAGTTACAGGGACAGAATACTTAAAATTTCAACTTTGAAGGAAAAACCACCTAGAGACTCGACTGGACATTTGAGAACAAACATTATGCATTGAGAAATTTTTTTGCTGCATACTATTAATGTATTCCTGCATTCAGGGTTTGCAGTATTCAAATATTTACCTGATGTGATTGACAATCCTACAAAGCACTTAGTTACGTAAAATGAAGTGCAACTACATTTTAGACCTATTAATAAGCTAGGCTTGGGTAGTCTACATAGAAGTAAAAACATTGTCTAATATCTGCTGCAGTTATTCATCCAATAAGATACCTGTGAGTACTTCATATTCACTGAACAAACTATTAAATATCTGAAAGCTACTTATCAAAACACATCGACTGCAGAAGGGAGGTCACAAGGAAAAAAGTCATTCTTTAGTATTGCTGATTTTGCATTAATCACTTAGTTACTTAAAAATAAGTAAGAGTTGTACAGCTACATTAACTTAAGAAAATGAGATTTATACCTGAAGATTTTCCAACATCATTTTATCTAATGCCTGAATGAAGTCCTCATCTTCTGCACAAGGGACGTGTTTAAGTCCTCCTCCTTTAATCATTACTTCCTGTTACAATGGAGATTAAAAAAAAAACAAATGCCACTACATCAGTATCAGAGTTACAAAGACTTGGTTTAGAAGTAAAGAAAAAAATACTGTCATTGCTTCCACGACATACAGAAAAGTTTTTTTATAAGTTACAAGAAGTTTTAGCCTGGATTATTTTGTCAAAGAAATATTTTCTGAAACTTGCTGTACCAATCATTGTTATGAAGGTTGGTCACTCATAGTGTTCTGGACATAAAGCATGAGCATACATAAGATTATACACAGCTGACAAGACAAGGAGATCTCTACCCTCCAACACAACTAATTTAACTAATTTTTCCTTGAGATCCATGAAGTTGGATGGCCTTTTCAAGTCAAATACCATTCTTCAGCATTTGGAAAACATAATGTGACAAGAAAAATACTACTTCAATGTGTCTCTTGGTATAGCTCACCACTTGGAAAAAATAACTAAACTTTTTTCAAGTGAAACAAAATTAAACACAAAACTAGTAAAGAAATAGTCAGCAATACCTAAAATTGGAACTGGGATATAGCTGGATGTCATGAACACCATTTGTCAGCACTTTTCAGTGCCTTAATAGTTAAAACAGCAGACTAGTACCAAGTAAAAGCCACTATCCACACAGTACTGGAACTCATTTCAGCTTCTGGCAACAATGCTGCTAGTCTCTCTACTATATGCAATGCTAAAGTCTATTCTTAACAACACAGATTATGAAAAACTGCTTTTATATGCTGCTTTTTAAACCCAGCACCCCAATATGCTGTTTTATAATAATCATTACCACAATTTAGGCTTACTCAGGCTGTTTGGTACAGATGTTACAATTTGCCATTCCAAAAACCTGTATTTTAGGTATTCTGTACTTACTGGTTTGTTTCCGTTTCAGTTTTGAGACAGAGTGCAGACTAACTAGTTTAGCCTAGGTACTGTACCAGTTTGCTACCATTGCAGGTATTGCAAAACCATCACTTACACATCTTTTCCAGTCTACCTACCTGTGAAAATACACAGTCCTGTGAAAGCACGCTGTAATAATGTTTATTACATGAGTATTTTCAGAAACTAACAATGGAACTTTGCAAATCTAAAATGTATTTGAAAAAATATCAAGGAGCATTCTTGCTGTGTTTTCCCAATTACATTATGGGAAGCACAGGCTAAAAAGCGTTTAGTAAAGAAAAACAAAGCAGCATAAATCACTTTTCTAAAGCAATGATACATACTGTATTTTCCTCATCTGTTTCATTTTCTTTATTAGAATCTGTAAGATAATCAGTGTTTTCTTCCTCCTCTTCTTCGCCTTCTTCTTCCTCATTGTCAGAGCCCTCCTGAAATATTTAAGAGAATAAATGTTTAACTGTTCTTAAGATAAAAAGTTAAGACTTACTCACCAGTTGCTTTCTGAGGAATAAAGGCTTTACATAACTGATTCTATTCAATCTTTGTTGGCACACTATTTCCAGCGATAAATGCACACCAACATATATTTAAGTTAGAGGAAAGCAAAGGAACCCACTTGCACTTGGTTCCTCTCACATTTTCTGTATCTTTCCCAATCTACCTCAATCTGAATTTGTTTAGTTCAGTCTTAGAGTTTGATTTTTTTTGTTTGTTTCCCAGCAAATCTACAGCCTGATCTCAGCTACATTTTCATGAATATACAGAAAAAAAAAAAGTTGCAAAGTTTCATTTACACATTAGCCGTGGCAGTGGGAATTCTTTTTTCTTCATCTGGTTATTTATTACTGTGATGGTCTTTGATCACTGGAGCAGATTGCCTAGAGAGTTTGAGAGTATCCATCTTCAGCGAAAACTGAACTGAACATTGTATTGGGCAACCAGCTGTAGGTGAGCATGCTTTGAGCAAGGGTAGTTGGGCAAGATCTCCAGATATCCCTTTTTCTGCTCTCAAACAAACATTTTTTTATTCTAATGATATTATTAGTCTGTGGGCAAAGCCACAAAACCAGGCAAACTTCATAAACTGCGATGCTGTGTGCTGAGTCATCAATTGGAAGACAGCAGATAAACCCAAACACAGGAGAAAAAGTGTTGCCTATTTCCTTGATAAATTCATTTCATCATAATACTAACATTATCGTGTCTATTTTGCTGGGTCATAGTGACAAGTTGGAATTTTTATGTACATGTCTGCTTTTCTAGTGGCTACACCACTTTTGATTCAAAAGATTACTGGCACAGTAAACAAGGAAGGTTGTTACTTTCTATAAATCTTATTTGTTCACATTATGTTGGTGCACTCCAAACACCTGTTATTTTTACTGACTGCTTTGTCATCCAGTCAATACATTTGCTTCTACAACAGATAAAGACAATGATCTGAATGTCTTTTCATGTCAAAACACCAGAGGCACCTTTCTGCTGAAGAGCAGCACACACTGAGTAAAACTGACAGTTCAAGTTTCTACCAATTTCTCCAGAGTCTCAGACACACTGCATTCCAATTTCTGTATATAGAAAACTGGGACAGAGATACCTTCAGTGTACTGACTTGGTTGTGTATACCTGTATTTCACCAGCTAACTTGTGACATACAAGGTCTTCAGAAAGTATCAAAGTAAAATAAAAGTATCAAAATTACTTATTCTTTTTACACAAGATAAGGTAAATCATTAAGTTCACCTCTTCTTCTGGCTCATTGACTTCACTTTCATTTCCAGATTGTTCCTCTGTTTCTGCTCCACCTTCTTCTTCTTCTTCATCCTCTTCTAGGTTCTCCCCTTCTGTAATGGTATCTTTGGAATCTTTGTCATTCACAAGACCTGCAGTTTGAAGAAACAATTAGAACACTGCAAAAAAATGAAACTATTGAAACTGCATTGAAGTGTAAGATGTTCAAGCCATTCTAGTTAACTTGGTGTGCAAGGACTGAAGTGCACTCCCTAAGCCTCTGCCTTATTTTCAGGAAGATGTCATTCAATTTAATACCCCTTACCTACAGCATTCCTACAGTAGTGAAAAGTTTCTAGGTTCTTTCAGTGCTTCGGTGTGCAATTCAGCAATAAATTTGTACTAGAGTTGTTTTCAGAGAAAATACTCAAGGATTGAGCACAGTTCTGATATTTAGGAAGAAAAATAAAGATTTCTTAGAAAACAACTATTGCAAAAATTGAGCCATCCACTGCAAAACAGAACTTTAAAAGATTGTATGAGATAAAACAGTATGTGCTAATTTTTTTTTTTTTCCCACATTAACCTACAAAGCCACTAAATCCTCCAGAGGACCATGGCTCAATCAATCAGAAAGTGATGCCAATGTCAGCCTTCCAGAACACAGTAAATCTGTGTTTCTAAGGAGTCAATACAGTTGCCATACAGTTTAACATTCATACTTTGAAATCTTCCTAACCACACACTTATGGTTTACAGTTAGCTTAAAGATTTCTGGACAGCAAATGAACACATCCCATCTGTGCTTGGGGCATTCCTCATTCATTCTCTGCCACACACACAGAACAAATGCAGCAGTATGCAATTCCTAACCAGAGGTCTGGATTCTGAATAGACAAGTAGTTTGGAGCATACCAGAGTTGTTTGGTTGTTTTTTTTTTTTTCTGCTCTGCCTGCAGCTGGTTTTAAGAATTTCAATACAGTTATCCCTGGTCTTTTTACGAGATCTCAAAAGGCAACAGCTAAGATCAGAAAGAACAGTTTAAGGAAGAGGTGAATCCTTGCAGTTATGCTTCATTGAGACAAAATATCAGAAATGAAATGATTTGTGTATATGGCTATATGGTAGATAGTCAAGATTTCAGTTGTGAACACATACACACCTTTTTCCATATCCCAGAGGTTTCAAACCATTATTTTGTCCTTTTTACAAATGCTGTGCTCTTCAAAATCCGTGCTGCTCCATAACTATACAAAAGGTTCATTCTCATTACAAAAAAAAAAATATTAAAAAAATCACCAGAGTGGTACAGGAAGTGGTCAAACCCCAACTCAAGGTCTGTATGCAACACAGTATACCCCACTCTTCTGTCTGGAGTTACACTTGAGATTGAAAAAAGCAAAGGACGTTGTGATCTTCAGCACAACATGCTCTTGGTACTATTGTTCCTGGGCCAATGAATTGTGGAAACAAACAGCTCACGGACTCTAGTTTTAGTAAAGCTCTTACTGATGTAAGAAAAAACCCTAGTTTCCTGCAGACATGTTCACATCTGTCATCACAGCCTTCAGAGACCAGAAGGACAGATGACGATCTCTCTGAGGCCAACAACAAACAGTCCTAATATCCCACCTTATACAGAAGTTTATCAGCAAGTGTAGTATCAAAAAACCAGAACATTTCGAAAGAAGAGAGGGTGAGGAAGTCCCTTTTTAAAAGGTTGGACTGTTGATGAGTTTTGCTGGTGCCAGAACAAACACAATAAAATGTTGTTCTCCAGTACTGGCTCATATTCAGTGAACAAATCCCCTCCAACACACTTAACTACACTGAATTCAACTGTTACAGCCACAGCAACTCAGAGGACAAAAGTTCTTATGATTTGTACAAAGGAATTCCTAAGTGCCTTGCAAAAGAATTAAGTTACTTCTTACTTATCTGAGAGCATAAAACTTAGTGATTTAGATCATACCATAACCAAATTTCTGTGTTTCAGTTACTATCTAGACAATTTTAAGGCACGTTAATTAAACAGCCAGCATATTAAAGATAGAAATGCATTTTAAAATATAACTTCCAATGCATTTACTTGGGAATTACACAACTCATCCCACTGGATTAAAGGACATTCCAAAAATTTAACTTGTCTACCCACATGAAATGCTTACAAGGCTATAATTAACATACAAAATTTAAATACAAAAGCTTGTCAAGAAGAAGCTGGTCTTCAAATAAAAACTGAAGATTAAAAAACAACTCCGTATAATAAGAAATGAGCATAGTAGTTTCCAGTAACTAATAAGAAAGGCTAGCTATAAAATGTGTTAAAGTTAACACGATGACAATAGTTTCAGACAAATACTAACCAGTTTTTTTTGGCCAGCTGAGCTGTTTTGCAAGCCTAGCATTTTTTCCTAAAATGTAGTGATTTTAAATGCATACCTGGAGCGGGATTTAAAGATACACATTCCAGTACTCTGAACAGGAACTACAGGCTAGCATTCAACTTAGCTGACAGACACTTCAAGGAAAAAAAGTTTAATCATCCAATTAAAATAAGTCATCTCTATTGGTCTCTGCTGAAATGTAAGACCCATCCAAAATTAATTCCAAAAGAAATCTAAGGATTAAAGTACCTGACAGCATTTGGAAAGCAACACATCTCCCTTCCACTGCAATCTTACACTAATGCTTACTTTGACAACAGCAGTTTTAGTCAAATCCAGACTTGGGAAGGAACAACAGATGCAAGCAACCAATCTACCAGAATGACTGAATCGGCCTTTGTCAGTGCTCACCAATCAACAGGCTACAGTAACAGTGTGCAGGAACTCCCTGCTTTTTGTATTAGGCAATATAATCATATACACTTGGGTGGTTTTATGGTTTTCTGTTTTTAAATACTCCATCGTATAAGAGTTACAGAGACTATATGATCTCAAGGGAAACGACAAAAATACAAATAAAGTAGAAGAACTATCAGGACAATAAAAGCACCATATAATGAGAACAACAATACTTACCCATCGTCATTGTGACAACAGTAACCTAAGGAATACACAAATGCAATCCCTAATGCTCATTCTCTTACCTAGTTTTATTAAGAATTCTCGTTCCAAGTCTTGCACCTGTCTGATAGCTTCTTCCAGAGAACTGCAGAGCTTTATCTTTGGTCTGAGGAGTTCCAGTGTATCACTAATCATATAGTCAATATCTATAGGAAATGGGTGGTCTTTCGTCCAGACATCCAGACTTTTCTTCCACCAAACATATCGCTAGAATACAAAATATTCAGTTAAGTTGTATACACACTGGCATTTATAAACTCTTTCACTTACTAAGATCTTAACACCTGGTCACATTTGTACAGTAGAAAATGCAGAAGATTTCACATCACTACTCTATTTCATACAACTACTAGATATTTTGCTAACACTAAGTTATGATTGACAATGCTGGGCATCACAAACATTAAGGATATTCTTATTTCATTATAAAGACTCTTAGAAGTATGAAAACTGAGCACAGAAAGCACTGGTAAAGGAGGTGCCTTCTAAAGGCAGATTATTAGTTTTTTAAAGAGATGAACACTTAGAAACTGTCCAGCTTTTGAATTCTTCCTATGTCTATTTTCAAGACAATTTATTTCCCCCAAAGCATATCATGGAGGGTGCAGTAAATATTACAAAAAGATTTAAGACTGTAGCTACCATCAAGTCATTTATTATCCAGCTCACTTCATAAAAAATTAGTACATGTAAGTTGCAATAGAAATATAAAAATTCAATCTGACTCAGGAAAGAGAATCTCAGAGCTGAATCTGGAAACAAAGAGAATGCCAAAATTGGGTCTGAAAGTGAAGGAATAATAGCAACTTTATTGAAAAGGTGACAGACAGATGAACATCTGTTGAAATCATTAAAAAAATACAGTGATTCCTTCACTTATTTGGGTTTAAAATACATCTGATTTACAGACAAAGGATTTGCATCCTTAAAGAAGGAAAACACACATTACATTATTAATTTGAATATTCTTGTTTTAGTGTAATTTAAAGAAGAAAGCTGAAAGAAATCGAGTCCAAACACTTATAGCATTAGCCACATAGACTGGAATTCTTCATCTTCCCAAGGGAATGTATTTTGGTGTTTGAAACTCCTGCCATGACATCTTTTCCCCCTTAAATCCATCAGTCAGAATTCTCCTTTCTGCATCTTTTTGCTATTACCTCTCATTCTCTCCCTGTGCATTCCTTCTTCACTAGCTCTATTAGGCAGCTGAAGATAGCAATCTAATCGCTCCCTATTTAACCTTCCCCTCTGAACTGAGCAATTTCACAAGAGAATCACAAGCTTCCTGATCATTTTGGTGACCCTCCAATAGATTTGGCTCAGTTCCAGAGCTCTCATCTATGAGGAAACCCTCAGCTGGATAAAAATGTTTTAAACATGGCCTCAAGCACCAAGCCAAAGGAAAAAATAAAATCACTTTCTTCAATCTGCTGGTTACACTCTTGCCAAGACAACATAGTGATGAAATTCAACAGCGTACTACAATGGTGCAGAACTGACTCTTGTGTTCACTTAGTCTAGGAAGTTTGACTTTGTTCCTGCAAAGCTGTTTTCTAGATAGTCGGTACCAGACTGCACTGCCACACAGAGCTACTCCACCCCATCAACAAGACCTGATATTTACCTCCACTGGATTTCATAGGGTTTCTGTAAGGCCATTTCTCCACTCACTGGGACACCCTAAGTGACAGACCTAAATCTTCAGTGAATCAACTGCTAGGCCACACTGTTGGAGCAAAAGTAACATCTACGTACGGATGTACACTTTTCTTTAAAATAAAACAGCTACTAGGTAGAAAGGACTTGAAAAACTAGAGAACAACCAAGAGAAATAAATAATAGGCTGTGCTGTTAAAGAAATCTGTGGAACAAAAGTTTACAATACCTGAAAATATACAAGGAAGCAATCAAGTTTCCGTTTGCTGGATCCTCTGTCAAAATATTGCCCACAGGTATCAAGGATTGTACACACAAGTCTGATTCTGAAAAGATGCTCTGGAGGATCCAACGGACTAGGACTACCATCAGGGTTCACACCAAATGATGTGAATGAATACAGAGTTCGAAATATTACAGCTGATTCCACCATGCGGTAATTATAAAGCTCCCCCAAAAACTTGGCACTGCTGATCCGCCGCTGGTTAAACTTTGGCTGGTTAACCTTTATGAAAAACAAAAAACAAACAAAAAAAAAACACCAAAACCATCTTACCGTGTAGTCACAACAGAATCTTTGTGTTTTTATTTTCTTTAAGAGAAAAGCAGTATAAATAGCTGATAAAATTCATCACAAGTATTACACAAAACTAAAAAGCAATGAAGACAATTATGAAAGCTAGTCAGCAAGTAGCCTCTATAAATATTTATACATATTTAACATACTTTCATTCCAAAATCTAAGACTGTTTTTTTTTTACTGCCCAGAAAACTGTAATTATAAACTGTCAAAACATGGAATAGTCTCAAGTGACTTAAGCCCCAGCAATCTGACTACGCTGCGTAAAGACAAACTGCACAACTTTATTATGACAAAGAAGGAAAACAACTGTCCTAGGAATCTTCGTTGACTTCTTTTTCTTATTACTAGTTTTCTTTGTAGAGGTTCATTTAAAAACAATTGAAGGATGGGTAGAAAAGTCAGACAAAAGAGAAAATAATAACTCTTTCCTCTAAGTGGGATTATTTTACTGTTTTCCTTCCAATGTAAGTAGATGTGTGTGGGTTAATCTTGACTTTAATTTTTATACCTCCATTCCCAGTCGAATATCCTCTAGCACTCCATCCACAACATGAATTCCAACATCTTCCTGGTAAAGGACCAACCCTGCTAAGAGGTTGGCCACACAGTGAATGCTATTATATTTCACATTCCAGATGTTGATCATGCAGCATATGACATAGTCTTTTACTTCTGTATCCTGCCAAGGCAGTTTGCGCATCTGTCTCAGGACCTAAGCAAAATTTTAAGACAAGCTTCACATTTTGGCACATAAAATATCAAAATATTCACTGTTACCTAATGCGCTCCCCCCTCCCACACACACAAGTTGGAAGAAAATTCCAATAAGCATCTGCAAGAAACCTAATTCTTTTCTTCAAACATCTTCTACATCTGTAGTAGCTATGGAAAACTTCATAGACACAACCGAACTGCTGCTCTCTAGCTACTAATCAAACAGTTCCAATCTGCCCCATAGCTTCCTTCTTCTCACAGTGTGTATTTAACAGTTATCTTTTATCTCTGACTCTGAATGCAAGATATTTAGCACAAAAATTCTAATTTCATTGTCTGTTCAGGTCTTGATGTGGAGAATATAAATCTATCTGTATTTGAAGAAACAAAACAATCTTAACAATCAGTCATACCAAAATGATTCCTATTCCTTGCAATTAAGAAAATCACCATTTGCAAACCTCCAAAATTTTACAGTATATCACCTTCAGCAACACCTCTATAAAAGACTTGAAGAGATTTACCTTCTCTGTGGTGACCTTTGAGAGATCCTTGTAAAGAAGCTTACGAATGTATTCCTGCAAGGGAGGACGTTTCTTCTTCACAGTTTTTTCAGCTGGAGGGGGATTACAGTAATAATAGGCGTTCTCTACCATTGTAACATAGCGTGCATCAAGATGCATTGCTTGTTTTTTTCTCATCATTTGTTCCTGTAAATGCAAATGATCAGTTAATGATGTTGATTACTACATTCTCAAGCCACTTTTAAGTCTGTTGTAGTTAATTTTGGAACAAAGGATACAAAAGATCGTGAGACCCAAACGCTTGGCTGGAGAGAAGAAATAAAGCAAAGATGATATGGTTTATGCTTTTGTCAATGTTATTTTTCTTTACAAGCTCTACTTTTATGAAGGATAGCCACAGTTTAAATTGAAATCTAAATGCACTGCTTAGCTCAATAAAATAGTATTCTGAATAAAGTGGCTCATTTCATTAACCACGTCTAATCTAACATTGCTGAAATACTGATTTCTTGACCCATGTGATGTAACGATGTGAGAACACCAACCTACTTCATACAGCAATGTGCAGCTCCAAAAAGTTTGTATTGATGGTTTCACAGGAATTTTCAGTGGTTTAAGCAATGACATTTTTCTTATTACGTGCTCTGTTGTTGCTATTTACCAAAGCAGAATAAACTACACAGAAAACTGTATCTACCACAAAGGAATATTTCGGGGAAAAAGAATGAGACATGCCAAAGCTTGTTACATATGTCAACACCAATTACTGTGATTGTTAAGGACTGTCCTCATTTTCCTCACTGAGTATAATCTTTTCTCCATATTTCATTTTGATAATATACTTACAGATTCTGTGGCTTTTTAACAATTCCTTAACATAAAATTCTGTACAGAAACAAGTACCAGTTCTAGGCTGCTGATTTTTACAGCTGAAGAGGAAGATGAGCTTAATTAGATTACAAAACCTTTCCATGCATATATATGCACATAATTCTACAAACTGCATTTTTAAGGTACATCAAACTGATACGTTCTAAATCACTCTAAGGTGGTTCAATGGGAAAAAAAGCTGCACAGATTTAAAACTACTTTTTCAGCAGAGGTCACCTATTGGTAATTCACACAAATACAAAAGACAAACTAAGATACAAATACACACACACACGTTTATGTATCTATTCATACAGTCCAGTCAAACAATGACAAGGATATAAACCTTTCATGAAGATGCACAAATTTTTCAAGCTAATGAACTTTCTAGTGAACTTGAACAAACTCAAGTTTCTTTCACCAGTTCATTTAAATGGTTCAGTTAAACATAAATGTAAACATACTTGAACAGCTCCCTAGCCTTGGGTTTCAACTGATAATTCAATGCCAAAGAATACTTTTGCGTAACAGTAACACCACAAATAGACACAATCTAGGAAAATTACACTATCTGTTGCCTTGGAGGTCTCAATACGACACCAACACTAATGCACTTCATTTTTAACCTTTTCTATGACACAAATGGCCTCCTCTTTTATTCCCTACGAGCGTTCCTCTCCAAATGGGAAATTCCTGTCAGATAACAGAAAATTTACAGATACTTAATGGATGCACAGCACTTTAGCAATTGGGAACAGAAATTGCTTTATGTGCTGTTTACACTTAGGAGGGAAAAGGCACTTAAAATCAGAAAGTTTCAAAACCTCACTGTGTAATGCTAGGAATATTTTGTAGATTTTCTAGATGCGTCAGGGGAAAGCATGTTTATTGTCTTACGACACTTGCTATGCTCTACTACGAGCTGCTATCCTGCCCCTCCATGTGTTCCAGCACTTCAGAAACAAGTTTTCAACTTTCTTGGAAGCACTATTTTTACAGTGAGTTAATATATTCTAGTTCTAACTGGAGGTAACTATTTCATCAAAATGTCTGTCTGTACAATCAGTATTCTACTGTTTCAATTTGATCAATAGAACAAGTCAACCCAAGAATTGAGCTACTGGGTAATGTCAATCCCATATGTTTACAAAAACAAGTGATAATGCTTTAGAGTTTTAAAAATAATTTGGCTAAATTTGACTAAAATCCTTAGGACTGATGCAGTCTTTTGGATAGCAAAAACAAAGCTACAAGCATTTCTTTAAAAAAAACAAATGGAAAAACAACAACGGTGTAACACAAGAATGCTATTTTATCGTGATAACATTACATAAATATATGTCAAGATAACGCTGGCCTTCCTTCCAAAGCAGCAATTCAAGTGACCCATTTATCAACATACCAACCCTATAGCCAACTTAGTGTTGTGTCTTATTTTTTTGTAATTACATACAGGGGATGGAATTTGAAAGACTCGCTAGAGTTAAAAGAAATAAAAATTGCCCTAATAAAACATGAATCTTTAAATAATCAGTAATATATCATAGTAGTTCCATCAGCTGGCAAATCTTTAGAAAATTGAGATATTTCTGCTTCCTTTCAAAAAGGACTCCGCCACAAAGATCTGCAGTTAATTTACCCATCTTTTTCCTCTTGTGACAGCACCAGAGCAATAAACAGTGTGATGTTCAAAGAGGCTCAGAAAGAAACAATGTTATTGTGGAAAACAGGTTGTACTGCACTATAGCCAAGTATGTAACAATTGCTACACTATTAACTCTGTAGGACAGAAAAGCAGGCTATAGATTCAAAAGAAACACCTATCAAGTGTAAGCCTGTGCTTTTGTGAGATAGGAGATATACGTACAGAAGACAATGATATTACAGAGGTTTTAAAAGCCTTGCCTCTACAATGAGACTCCGAAGCTACCCCCTTCCAGGAGCACAATCTATGTCTGCTTTCTCCTCCACATGCAGTGACTACTTTCATTACTGCAGATGCACATCTCTAATCTTGCCACAACACAAGGATTTGAAGGTCAGCAAGGAACATTAAAAAATTTAGTCATCAGACTTCTAATTAAAAAAATGGTTTAGTCACTGGATTGCATTTGCTTTAGCTGCTGTTAATTTAATGCAATTTCCTACTGCTAACGTCTACCTTTGAAGCACTTCAACCACTTGTCTTCCCTTGGACACAAAATTTTAGGATCACCTTACAAGACAGGAAACATTAATAAGGAATCAAATTCATACAGAAAAAAGAAGCCCCAAACCAGCCCATTATTTTTAAATCTTTGCCAGTACTTATCCAGACATAAGGATAACACTTCCACACTTATCTCAGTTATCATGAACCTCTATTTTTAAAATCCCTTCCTCCAGTGTTTTCAAAAACTTGTTCTTCAAATTCAGAATCACAGATGGTTATCCAAGGAAAAAGACTACCATGTTCCACAACTGTCTTCATCTCCCATTAAAACACCTTCCCTTGCTCCATTTACTAATGCTTTCCCACAAATAGTACCAAATACACTATTTGTAATTCAAGTGCAATAGTTTTTGTTTCAGAAAAACTCTTTTTTCTTTTAAGTCATGAACAGTTTTAGAAATCAACGGGAGCTCTCCAGAAAATGCTCAGAAAGCTATTCTCACAGTAGGTGCAATTGGAGTCTGCCCAGTGTTGTATAAGCTATTAACAACAACAGTTGCAAGTCCACAAGAATACAAAGGCTGATATCAACAGAGCAGATTAGAATGTAGTGGGTCCACGTCAGCTCTAATCCATAACAAGGATGCAGGATTTCAGGAAGACTGATTCATCCTCTCTCATACCAACTTTGCTTTTATTAAAAGAGTTCAGGAGGTTATCCTCTCTGTACACTGAGGATAAACTTGAATGAAAAGTTTCACTTCCTGATACCCAAACATTGTAACTGACATCAAAGACACTATTCACAAACACTGCTAAGTCAGACCAAATCACAAACCCAGAAAATCATTAATTGGTTTAACCCAGTACATGACAACTCCCCTCACACATAAGTCAATATGCTTCCCTCTTACCAAAAGAACGCTGGTTCTTAAGTGAGATTCTGGTGATCTAAAGAGAAATCTTCCACAGGTTTCCAACAGAGTACATGCCATTTCAATATGGTGATGAGAAAAGTCTGACAGAAGCATCTGGAAGGCATTTATATAAAAACATAAGTGTTAAATATCTTTTTGAACTGCAGAAAGCAGTAAGTTTTAGCTACTATATACTATTGAGGTGTTTCACAGTCTTTAAGAAAAAAAATGCAAATTAACTTCACTGTTAACAAAATTAGAAATATTCATCTAATTAAAAAGTATTCCACAAATAGCCTAGATCCAAAGTTTAGACTCTACCATTACTTTCCAAACAAATTCAATAGCAATTTTGTTACGTTCAAGACATCAGGATTTCAAACATCCTATGCAATGAAATTATTACAGATCAACATCAAAATTACCTGAAGAGAAATATGATAGGGACATAATATCAGCATGTACAAGATTCTGTACAGCTATTAACCACCAACCTTTAAACAGTGAAGAGTATCATTTTTGGAGAACATCTTAAACTTGGTAAGCTCACCAATAAACCTCACAGTTTTATTCTTTGTTTCAATGTTGATCTGGTCCTTTTTTCTTACCTGAAGAAAAAAAAAAAACACTTGATTTTAAAATACCAACTTAGAACACTGCTTTCAGCCAAACATTCTTAAGTAGCACTGCTATTTGGAAGTGTTTGACATTTCCTCAGTTTCTCATGCTTTATCTGTTCTTGCACTTCCTCCCCTTCTGACTCTGACCTCCCCAGAATTCTTTACAATCTCTATATTTATAAGCATATATCAACCATCAACCACTGCCATCACACTGGGTATAGCAAAGTATTGGCTAGATTCTATTGTATTTTTTGACTCACAAGCACATGAGTAAGATTGCTACTAGTATGGAGATTCTGAACAATGACAGCTTTTTCAAGTATGGCTTACCAAAGAGCAGCCAGATGTTCTTTTCCATTTGATTGGTTTGTTTTAAATTAGATATCCAACAACTTTAGTGAAAAACAGCTTTAGCTCTAAGCATAATCATACCAAACAAGACAATTTTATTTCTCCACATATATAAATAACTTACCCTGAGAATAAAGAGTACATTTAGGACTTAAATAGTTGCAGTTAACAATTAATATACATTTTATGTCAATATTATGAAAAAGTTCTTAAACCTGTGCCATAAAACTCAGAAAACAGAAGGAATCAACACTGTACAGGGTAATTAATTCTATTATACTAACTTAAATACTGCAGAAGGAACAACAGTGAAAAATACCAATCAGTTGTAGTGTGGAACAGACTGCCCAGAGAGGATGTGGATGCCCCCACCCTCAAGGTGAACTGGATAGGGCTTTGAGAAACATGATCTTGTGGGAGGGATCCCTGCCTATAGCAGGGGATTGGAACCAGATTATCTTAACTCTCTTCCAACCCGAAACATTCTATGATACATTTGCAAGGAATGAAAACTTTGGTTAGTGAAAACTGTAAAAATCAAAATTTTAGAAGCAAGTGCTATATTACAATAGTAACCACTATATTACAACAGTAACTTCGTAATGGAGGCCTGGTTAGAATTAAGTCAATTCTCATTCCCAGTGCAAGTTACTAATTTACAGAAAGCTAACACTTTCGTTTGGAGTAGTTTATAAGATTTGCAACTTTCAATTGTTACACAGCTTATTTTAATCACTATTTAACATGGAAAATAAGAAAGATACTACAAATAATGTATATATACAGATACTTCATAAGTCAAAAAAATTTAAAATACACTAATCAAGCATTTAAGAACAAATCTGCTCAGATGGCAGAAAACAACTCTAGCTCGAGTTGCTGAACTTAAGAATTAGCGTCTACATGATAGAAAGCATTACTCTTTCTCAAAAAATTACGATTATCAAATCAGTAAAATTGAATGCAAAAAGCTAAATGAGGAGGACATACATGAAATCTGAAATCTCCTTTCAGCATGGAGCAAAGATCCTCTGCTACATCAGACATACAGGGATGCAATGTGGCAACCAGCCTTGCATAAAATGGTAGCAAATCCAACCTGCAAACAAAGGTGACACGTACATATCAAGTGAGATTATAAAACAGACAATCAATTTACGTTCAAGGTTATAAAAGTGTTTATGTCTACAAGCAGAGTTACTGTTTTGCTTGTAAAAAGAATGACTATGAAATGGAAAACACCATCTTAACCATGGAATTTGACCTCTTGTCTTCAAGCAATTTCCAGATACAAGAAATATTCAGACAAAATAGATATACAAAATTAGAAATCCTTATAGTGAGCTCCATTAGTCATTGGTTGTTGTTTTTTTGAGGGTGGGTGATTTTTGTTTTGAATAATCGCAAACAAAACCAGGAAGGTAAGGATCTCTATTCTTAAGGCAGTGAACTTGTAAATGAATGCAGGAATGTTATTGCATCAAGGAAACCTCAACAGATGATGTTAAGTGGGTGAAGTGGCAACCTCAACTAGGAATCACACTAATTGCAATACTGCAAAATATAAGAACTTTCCTTATTTTCATTCATCTTTCCTTAGTTATAATCCTTCATAACCATTTCGTAGCATCACCTGTTTCCCCTTATGAAATTCTGGTGTGCAATTCGTATTTTCCTAAGCTTGTACTTTGTTTCTTCTCATTTCAGAGCACCTGGCTGCAAAAATGGAATAAATGCCTTCAAACTTGATTAATGACATCGCTTCACAAAAGACTGGACAATAGATCTGCTTTCCATAATTCTGTATATGTCACTCTTAAATGGAGAGAAATCAACCACAGATATCACACTTGAGTCTTATATCATTAGGAAAACCTTATAAAAACAAAACACATGCTTTCTTTGCCTTATTTTCAGAACAGAAGTGAATACAGTAAACAGGAGATAAACCCTAAAAAACTTCTTTTATACAACGGGAGAGAAACATCTTGACTTTGGATATCTGAAGAGAGAAACTGCCTGTGAAAGGAAAGATCTTTACTTCACAAAAAAAAAAAAAAAAAAAAGAAAAAGAAAAATAGAGCTTGCCCTGAAACAGAGTAGAACTGGATTCATGTAGAGCTTGCCTGAAACAGAGCTGGATTCATGAAGAAAGGAAGAAAATCAGGACAAAACCTCAAAACCGAAGCCCAAACAAAAGCAATAGCAATGAAAATTGGGCAATGTCAAAGAAACAGGGAAAATTCCATGTTTAAATTGTGGAAGAGAAGCACAAAAACACACCACCTGAACAAAGCAAAGCTATGTGGCCTTGTGATAACGTACAAAAATCCTGGTGAAACATTAGAGGTATCCCAGTTACCTATTTAACAGTTTTATTCTTTGTTAATCAATAACTGAAGTAGTATTTACATTTTTTGAGCTTGTTGGAACATACAGTCAAGGATGACTGACTACAGCAAATTACTACCAGGCTTATAAGCATTTAGTCATTAACTCAGAAGAAGTGAAAGTCTCATTACTTTATACATACATGCATGAACTAAATTGAGAAATGACTTTGGCTGAGTTGAGGGGTGTGCTTTAATTGAGAGAGTTTCTGCGTGGGATCTCTTAAAAAGCAGCACAAAGTTTTATTCTAATCTGAAGTAGCTGCCTGCTGAGAGCTAATAATTTCATCTCTGTAAACTGAATATACCTGAGGGAAAATTAAGTCTTACAGTGCATCGTTATTGCTTCATCACAGAATACAAAAGGTTTCTTTATGGGTAGAATACTAAAACTGAGTGTTTCTAAATAGGTGAAATATAATAAGGAAAAGCCTTGGGTCAAATATTGTAAAACTAGCTATCAGACACTGAATCTGTTCACTTGCTCCACGGGAAACAAAATTAGCATTCAAAAGTGGAGAAACTGCAATATAGGTGGCACCACCTACTGGTACCTGTATTTACATAACCGAAGTTCTAGGACAGAAACCTACTCAGCTGTGGATCTCACAGACTGCACATTAGTTATATATTTAAGAAGTTTTCTAGTTTAGGTTGTTGTTTTTTTTTCTTTTTTTAAAGAATTTCAAATGTCGATTTACATACAAAACAAAGACTTTGTTCAATTAAAGCCTTAAATGCAAAATTTTATTAGAAAGTGAAGTGGACATTTTGGACATTCATTATCTGAGTTCCTATTTAAGAGACAGCTTAAAGCACCAAGCAACAGTGCAAGAAAGAACTGCTTGAAAGCACAAACATAATCCAGATAAATGAGATGTATTCATAGGTCTTGCACAGGTAAGAACTGCCACCTGCACTACTCAACGGAAAGAACATGATGCCGTGGAATTTTCATACCACAACCCTTATTTGAGCATTTAGCTAAATAGTTTAGAACTTGAAACCTTAAAAGATATTTTAAACTTCATATTGAATTTAAGAAATAAAAACAAAAAAACCCAGCAAGATTGCAGAGCGCAAAACTGTGTGTGTTTCTGTCCAGGAAACTAATTCAGATAGACAGCAAAGAATTGCACATAAATGTCCTAAAACTGCAAACAATATTGGTCAAGTCATTGTAATGTCACTCTAGTACAAACCATACAGTCCTGAATTAAAAGGCTCATTCTTAGTTTTAAATCAATCCTTCCCTGAAGATCTGAAAGCCACTTTTATACTAGCACTGGAAAAAAAAAAAAAATCTCTAAGAAAGGCTTTCTGTTCTGTTGGTTTGCAGGTTCAAATTGAAGCTGGAAGTTTAAATGTGATGAATTTGTAAGTATTCAACAAAGCAAATTAATGATGTTGTATTCTGACCCCAATCAACTGACAGTTGAGGAACAGCTGCCTTCCTTTCTCTGACAAATTAAGTTTGTACTTGTCCCAATCTACACAAGCCAAGGGAAATCAAGAAAGCTCCCTAGCAGCACTATGTAATAATTTTGGCCTTAAAGAGTTTTCGCTACTCCTCAACCACTTCCCCTTCAATGTTTTGTATGTTCTTGGTGCAATTGTTATGTCTGCATATTTCTTGAAACTGTGATCACTCCAAAGAACAAACAGATGTTATTGTGTTTTGAGATCCCTTATTGTGGCTGCAAACACAGCAGCCAGGTTGAGACTACATTATCTACTATGCTTGGAGACTAAACGCATTTAGAAAATACGCTGTTTTATCTCCATACTTTAAGGACACTGTTCCCTTTAACCTTCAAAAAAATAAAAATAAAAATTGAGAACTTAACTATAACAAGCTTTCCTATACTGCTTCTCCAATGGTATTCTGAAGGGATGCTACAAGAACTCCTGGAATTAGTAAAAACTACTGTGCAACAACAGTAATGGCAAATAAAGAGATGGCAGTACAGCCCAGAGAAGGGATACACAAAACTGTATATAATATACACTAACAGAAATACTGTTAGTATAACATTGCTTCAAAGCTTTGTATGTATGTTTTTTGAAATCAATATGTAGCATTTTATAGCAACTTGCATGCTATGCAGACACACAAGAAATTCTCCCACAGGGATTGTAAATGGTGACTTCAAGGAAGAAAGCAAAACTGCTCCCTTAGCAAACGCAGTAACAAAGCTAACAAATATTAGCACAGACTGTCCTTTAAAACTGTCTGCATCAATGGGGCAGTTCAGCTGCTATTTTTTCACTGCAACTGTTTGTGGTTCCAAACAAAACACTCAGCCAACATCCTGTGGCTCATGTTTAGTAACCCAGAGATGGGCATTGCTAATGCAGGCAAAAAGAAAAGGGAGATATACACAATTGGGCTGATGGTCATACAACTGGAGGCTGATGTACTTAGACATGCAGAGGGTTTCAGAGCAGGCAGCGCAAGAGAGCATTAGAATACAAGAAATTAATATAGAATAAGCATTAAGATATTAATACTTAATATTTAAAAGTAATATTTATAATTAAAGAACAACTGCAAGAAAATCAGGTGACTCAATTGTTTCAGTATCAGTTCCAGATATTAAAGAGCTGCAATGTCAAGAAGGTAACAAGCCCTTGGAGCCAACCACACCAACTTTATTGGTCTATTGAGTTCCTACAGACAAATTGATCTTTTTTTTTTTTTTTTAATAATTACTCTCAAAACAAACTATTGGATTACAGAGCGCCTACTAGTAAGATGATGAAGGAGCACTCTGGTTTTTGCCTAACAGTGTCAAAAAGGAATGGAATCAAAGCAGTGTGAAATAGAACAGGAAATCCAAGATGATGATGAAACAGTTAGAGCTGGAAGCAGCATCAAAACAGCCTCTGAGGAAAATTAGGGCAAGGAGGAGCAAGAAAAGTGACTCCTCCATAAGTGTACTTACTTCAGTTGCATCTATTTAGGGTACAAGTTTACCATAAGCAAAAGAAACACTATTCTAATGAATTTATCAATTCTATCTCCACGCTTACAAACATTTCTGTAAGGAAGGCTCTTCTAGCAAGTGCAGATGTCTATCTAATAGAAAGCCAACAAAAAAAAGGTAGGAAAATTCTACAGGAATGAATTATAGAGTGAAGAACTCACACAAACTCCTGTTTGTTTTCTTTAAGCAAACTCCAAAGTATCTCTGAAGAAGATAAAAGGCTGTAATTGCCAGATATTAAAGAAGAAGTAGTGTCATAAGAAATATTCCTTTCTTGTGCTCTAATTATTGATAGATTCCCATATAAAATCGTACAAGTTCTCCTGAATTAAATACATCCTTTTTTTTGCACTAAGAGGTAGGGTTTTACTGTTACCTTCATAGTTAAATAAAGAAAGTTATGAGGAGACCTACCATAAATTCACAAGCTCCGAACAAGATGATCTAATAAAATTCTGCAATACTACGGCAAAGTATTTTGTTCAATCATTTTATATTAAATACCATTTCATTTTAAACGTTTGTTTTGTTCTCTAGATAACAATCACTCCAGAAGTGCACATCAGGAGTAAATACAGCCAACAAACATGACTTGGAATGTGCACCTGATTTCAGTAATTTAAACAGTTTAAAAAAAAAAAAGAACAAGAAACAGATGTTAAATAACAAAAGGGTCAATTCAAATTTCCCCCTTCTTCTTACCTTTGCCTAGGAACTATGAAAAGTGCTCGTACTAGTTTTCTTCTGTTGGCTTTTGTATTCATATTCATGCAAAAATCCATGGCTGCCTATAAACAGAAAAGTCAATATAATACTTCACCTTAAAATGGTGGGGTTATCTCTTTTTAAAAATACATTGTTTGCAATGTATTTTAAAAATGTAGCATTCTTTCCGTGAGTACCATTTACAGAGCCATGCTTGTTACGTAGAACTGCTTTAAAAACTCAATTTTTGTCTAGAATAGACCCTGACCAACATACAGTTGCAGGAACACAAACTGATTCTTCAGACCAGTAGAATAAAGAAAGTAGCTTTAGGAAGACAGATGAGGAGTAACTTGTCAGGGTGCAACAGAAGAAAAAAAAAAAAAGACAACCAAAAAAATCTCAAAAAAAAAAACCAACAAGACAGATCTACTCCTTTTAAAACAAACTATAGTCTAAGAGAATGGGTAGAGAAAACATGAAAGGATGAGAGGAGTATCAGCTCACATGTTATCTGGGCAACAGTTTACTATGTGGGAAAGAAAAATATATTTCCTCAAAGTTAAAAACAAATTCAGCTACTGACAGACTCCAAAGCTTCAGTTTCTATTACTAATCAATCTAAGGTAGCATTATGTATTTTTAAGAGTTGGAAAAAAAACAAAAAAAAAGAACTATGACAATACCTTGTCTATGAGGTCTCTGTTCACACAGTTTGGAAGCTGCTGAAGAAAAGCATCAACTATAAGTTTTAAATGAGATCCAGTACTGGCTTCTTCATCCTCTTGTTCTAACAGAGTGAAATAAACAAGCAGCACACATCTTTAAGCTACAAAATACAATGATTTACCATCACATTCCCCAAACACAGCACATTTGTAATGGTTAAATGTTGAATATTTATCTACAGATTCAAAAAAAGAAAAAAAGAGAAACATGAAAACAAATTAATTTTTAATACTAAAAGAAAATCCATTGATTGTCTATACCAGCAACAGTCTAAAGTATCACCTTTAAAACTTATCTTCCTATTAATGAATTAATAATAAAATCAAGAGGTCCTGTCTCCTGATTTATACTGTTGGAAGCAACAACAAATGCATATTCCTGGAATGCTGTGGTGAACTGTTTAGGCAATAAAACAAGGACCACAAAAAGGCCCAAACATGGGGGAAAACAGTACAGCAAAAATACTGCAATTGCAGATTCTACTCTTTACGTTTGCTCTATGTGAGAAGTAGAATTTTTTTTTTTGCACAAGAATGTCCAAAAGGTGGCAAAAAACTGAAGCTGGCCAATGTTAATCCTTCACCTGTACAGAAATTGAAGAGTAAAGAACCACTGTGAAAAGGATGAAGGTTTGAGCACACAGCAATTGCATGGCAAGTAGCAACTTGTTTTCTCAAGCAAACCTCTGTGTATTTTGCAACACAGCAAGCAGAGACAATGACCTATATCTGCTGGCTGTCTGTAACATGACTGAAATAAAGGAGACTACCACTGAAATTCAGATTTTTTTGGCATCAGCAGTGAAGATTTCAAACCAATATCCCTACAGCTATACCTTAACTGCAAAACAAGTGGTATGAAGAGGAAAAAAAAAAAAGTTAAAATCCAGATATCCAGAATTAACTAGAGTCCTAGAGAAGAGTCTAACTTGTTTGTCAGCACATGAGCCAAAACAATAAGTTGAAACAAACGTTTGGAAGAACACTTCCTTGGCCAAAGCAGTGCAAAAGAAAACTGCTTTCTAAAAAAGGGAATATGGTGAATTTCTGTTTCTTTTCAGCTCAAGGACATTCAGAAATAATTAGGAGGTATCTGAAAGGAAAACACAGACAGGCAGACTTCAAAAAGCAAGAATATGGGTAGGTGAGAAAATCGCCCCTGAAAATCACTAAAAAGTACCCAATGCTTGCCAAAATTTCTTTGTCATTACAGTCTAAACATTGAGATAAGACTGAAGTTTCTTTTCAAGTTACTGAAAGAATTTTTGATTACTCTTCACTTATGTCATAGGACTTTTTTCTTTGTTTTGGGGATGTAAGGACAGAAGTCTAAACTTAGGTAAAGAAACTGTAGGAGGCGCTCCAAGAAACACTGCCAGCAACCCTGTCTCCACAATGCTAGGAATGGAAGCTGATGCCATTGTCTCTTCTCTTCCTCGGGCAATTAGAAATTGGAAGAACAAGACAGAAGGGTTCAATAAGAAAGAAGGAAAAAAGAAGTTCCAGATGCTCAGCCAAGAGGACCTTGAGGTTTTAAATACTTAATAAAACACTGACTCTCTTATTACTCGCATACTCAACTTCTACCAGCAATTTAGAAAAAAACAAAATATTTTTCCGTCTAGATATGTACAGAATATTCTTTCCTGTCTCCTTCAAAAGCTCTTTTTATCTTCCCCTTCCTACTGCTGTTTGTTGCCTCATTTCTATTTTCTGTTCAAACTGACTCTGCTGTTGAAATAAAATAATAACTAAATCTTAACCAATTCAGTCATTTCTCAAGGCAATCTTTCAGAAGGCCCTTACAATCACATTCAATTTCCACACTCCCCAGCTATCTCCTTTCACTGGTCCTCTCTCCCATTGGAAGACTGCAAGTATTCTTATGCTTTATTTCTGCATTTCCTTCTCCTTGCAGTAAATACCCTAAGTGAAAAGGATCCTTCGTAATATCTGAAATATGTTTGTGACTTAAGACTGGAAAAATCAAGAATTTGAAGGTGGCAGGAAACGAAAAGGTTAGGACTTCTTTCTCTAAGGTAAAACAACTATGCTAACCATGCAATCAAAGCAAAAACAAAAAAAACTTCAGCTCTTGCTTCTCCCTTTGATCCTCTCGAGTTGCATTCTCACCTTCATGTTTCAAAATGCATTCATTCTTTTACAGAAATCACAGGAAATAGCAGTGTGTAACAATTGACATTAGGGTATTTTTAATACTTTATCTATGTGCAGATCAAATCACACAGCAAGATCATCGTAGAGACTGAGAAAAAACTTTTTTTTTTTTTTAAACACCTTTGCATTTAACCAAAATTTCATGGAATCCTGCAATTTTCAGGGACTAGAACTAACCAATTCTGAGAAGACACTGCAGAATTACTGAAGTCCTTCCGCAATGGCTGGTGCTAAGAAATCATCTATTTCAGTATCAACAGCTATTTGTCTTCCCCTCTCCCCACATACATACTTCCTGAGAAAGCCCTGGTTCCCTGATAATAAACAATTTATTTGTACAGAACTATAGCTCTAAGAGTGTCTGTATCTAAAAAGTCCATTCTGCCCGAAAGTTTTGTCTATTTTGTGTAGTATCATCCAGACAGTGTGAATTACTGAAATGTTTGCACAGTGCTACCCCTCTGAGAGACGAACATCTGTAACAAGTATGGTCTTAAGAAAGCAGTCACATTCAGCTGATACGAACCAATACAAATTGCTGGCCCTCCTTATGCAGAACACATAGAGATAATCAACACTCCTGTTGAATCAAGGCCTCATTAAAGAATGTATTTAGAATGTAGACTCAAGTCATTCAATTCCACAAAACACTTTAATGAGTGTGCATGCATATATTATTTCTGCTCTTCTAATAGGAGCTTTACCAGCTTTCTAAACAGTGTAGTAAGTAACACTGTGGAGTGTTAATACTCATCTTCTACACATTCTTTCCATTGCTGGCTAACCTTATAAAAACGATGCTAGATATATATATGTTAACATCAGACTCGCCCTGCTCCCAATATCTTTGATGGCTTTCATCCTGGCCATTCCTCTCTCAACATCTTTGTCTCCATTCACGCAGCTCCATTTCTCCCCATTTTCTCTTCTCTTTTAAAAACAACCTGAAAACTCACTTCTTTCAGCTTGTTTTCCGTCACTACTGTCAGCTCCGGTGCTATCTGCTCCCTCTCTCTTGCCTGAGCATATTGAAAATAAGAAAATTAAGATTCACTCAAAGTTAACATAACAGAGAAATAAAATATGTTACCTGAATTCCTGATTAATCATCCTCTTCAACTAACAATGTAAGTTTTCCTCTTACAAGTTGTATCTCAAATTTAACTGACTATGGACGCAAACTTTTAAGAAAGTGAAGAAACATGCATTGCAGTGCTGTGAAGGATGCTACACCAAGACAAACGTGCTTGGAAAACACACATTTTGAAGAAAAGCCTTGTTTCCCTTGTATTCAGACATAGAAAAAAAGACTGAGGAGATGCTCCAGTCACCGGAAAGAGATGCAGAAGTAGTACAAGACATGTATCCATTCACTGGTCTGTCTACCTTATCTACCCTATTTCCTTCCTTCATTTATTTTCCTTCTAATTTAGCTTATTCCTTCTGCTAATGAAACCCACACTCCCAGATTATCACAACTAATGCTATGTTTCCTCACCTTTAGACCACTTATTTAAGATGCAGCTATACCTCTTTTTATGATGGCACCTTCTTTTTATACTGGAAGTTCTATCTCAGCCAAGAATACTGTTATTTTTTGTTTTTTTTTGTTTGTTTGTTTTAAATAGTATTATAATACAATGATTTCATTCTCTACTGGCTTTCCACAAAACACTAATAATAACTCACTGCAAACAAAAATGCATGATAATAATTCAGTAAGTATTAAAATTTAAAGCTATATTTTATGGCATAAGGACACCTAATCTCAAACCCAAGTGACTTTTATTCACAAGAAGGGCTGTTAAAAAAAAAAGACAAAAAAGCCTACCAATTGACTCAATGAAAACATGCAAGTTTAAATTTTCAACAGTTGGTAGCACCAGGTGTATAGAACTAAGAGCATCAGAATTTCAGACAGACACACATACACACAATCACCATTTCTTTGTATGTTTTAAGTGAAGTAGCACTAACATGCTGCTCACATCTCACGTTTCTTATCTGCCTATTCACTGAGTATTTTTGACCTATCTAGCAGGTTATGACCAATCTAGAATGAGTTGCTCTTTCTCCTTTTAATTCCAAGATACCATCTGTGTGTATCTACCTTTTAGACAGCAAGAACCAAGCTCCTTGCTGTTTTGTTTGAAATATCTGACCAGGCATTAACAACCCACTGTCCTGGCAGTTTATTAGAACTTAAGATCTTAACCAGCTAAATGAGCTGATCATGTGACAAAACAAAATGGGAAGGAAAACTGATTCCAAAGAAGGTATGGCTTAGGGAGGAAAAAAAAAAAAAAAAAAAAAAAAAAGGAAATTTTATCATTCTGATATCAATTTTCTTTCAGAAAAAAGTGCTGCTCTAGAGCTGTTCTTGTCTTTTTTTTTTTTTTTTTCCCTAACCTGTGAGGTTCCATAGACAAGTCAGGAAACAACAAAACTCCCAACCCCAGTTCTATTCTTTTTACCTTGTTCATCAAGAAGCTTTTTTGTAAGATCTTCTGCTTCATCTCCACAGTCCAATTCCAGTGGATCATCGTTAATATCCAGGTTCTCCAGCTCCAACTCCAAATCCTCACTCCCAGGAGCTGCTTCCTTATTATCTTTGGCATCTTTTGAATCTAATTAAGAGTTAATAGAAGTACTAAATCATAAAATACATGCAATCATTATTAGAATACGAAGACTTGCACTGCTCAACTTATGTCTCTCTAGCAATGCCCTTTTACCTTACTTCCTTTCAACAAGTCTCCCTAATTCTTGAGCCTACACTCTCACCTGCTAGGTCTCAGAGCTTTGACATCCTTCATACATCTTTATCCATACGCCTGGAAACTACAATTATTTAGCCAGACAGGGTTCTACTATGCATTGCCAGCAGTTTTTACTTCTTTCGTTAGCTCTGAACTATACTTGGAAATGTCACTGGGTGATATGCAGACGTTCAAACACAATAAAAATGTTTAGAAAATCAGCAATTTAAGTCTGGAAGTGTTTCAAACAGGTTGCCAAGCAAAACCGCATGCTGGAAGGGTCAGACACAATGACCCAAATGAATGAATACATCACAAACATTACTTAAAAACAGACATTTAAAAGTAGAAATTCTAACTTAACATTTGCACAACACATTCTTTGTATGTCAACTGATAGCCGAGTAGACATAAGAAATTGAAGTATTTTATGCAGATCTACAAAAAGTAATAGAAAATGAAAGCAAAAGCTACAGCTAATGGAAGATACTAAAAAATGGATCTGCTATGCAGAAGATCTAATATGAATCATATTTCTCCTTGGGATAAAAATATATTATGAATTTCTAGATGAAGATTCAGAAAATAGCTAGCATTTTTCTTGGACAATAAAGCTGGTCCAACACAGAGCATTGTTAACTACAGCCTACAATCTTTTGCTATCCTCCTGAAGACCTCTTTCAGGTATCATATTTTTTTTTTCTTTGGTGATCTCTAGTTTTCTATGTAAATAACTGTAATAAAATACTTTTTTTTTTTTTAAACAAACATTGCAAACATCATATGAAAATCGCTGAGTTATGAAACAGGTAACCTATTTTGAATCAGACTAATACACTTGTGAATAGACCTCAAGGATTTTTTTTTTCCAGTTGCCTCCAAATTCCCTTTAGACAAAGTTTCCTATCTCCCCTGGACAACCTGCTCCAATACTTAAGACCTCTCACAGGGAAACTTTAGAATTTAGAAATTAGAAAGAAGGCTGTGAGCTTGGAAGTTGAAAATCCATTCTGACCCAACACTGATCTAGCACACATTTATCAGCAAACTACCAAGAGTCTTTGTTCACCTTCTAAATGCTGTAACAGTGGCCTTATTCAAACATGCATCCTCTGTCAAGTTTTGAGTCAGTGATGGCAAATGTCACTTTTAACCCATTATAACGAAGACAGACCAACACCTGGCTGTGAACCCAGGGTCCCATCAGAAGTGAAGAATCATCTGTCCTTAATCTACTGGACTTCTATGATGAGATGGCCATAATTAACAATCTAGTGAAAACACAGAGTGAACACTACCACATCTCAAAGAAGGTAAACTACTAGGTTTCCCCACATAGAAGGTAGCATTAACTGACACTGTTCAGTCACCAATTATTTTCAATTTATAATTCCATTAACGTTGAATTGCATTTACTTTTTTTTTTTTTCCCCCCCTCAAGTGCCACTCAGGTAATACCCATCCCCACATCCATGACACCCTAAAAACTCACCCAATATTATTCTCACCCTATAATATGTGTTTTGTTCTGATGACCACAAATTATTACAGGCTCACTACTTGCATCAATTTTGCTTATCTGCCAGAAAAGATTTATTAAAAGCAAACAAAAAGCAAATAAACAAAAAACTCATTATGTTTAAGCATTCTACCTCTTGATTCATCTTTGCTGGAATCCTTGCTCTGAGAACACTTTTCATTATCTTTAAACAAAATTGCTGGCACAAAAGCCTTCAAGTCAATGAGGTTCTCATAGAAGTTTCTAGCATCCTCATCTTCCCAGATACCCCCTTCCAGGTCGTATTCTCCAGGCTTTCCTGGTGTGAAAATATCAATGCCAGGTCCATGTTCTGCAGAAATGCAAAACCATAATAAAGTTATTTATGCAAATTTCTCACCTTAATAAGGAAGAAGACATTTTCAAAAATTACAAAATATACGTACTTTCAGAAATACATTAGGCTGCTCATCAGTGCCATCATTTTCTCATAAATGTAACACTGTATACTTTAAGTTAACTTGTAATAATCTAATCTGAACATTAGATATTTCAATATGCAATCTTAAAGTTTTGAGTTTGGCATTCATAGAAAAACAGGCAATATCAGGGAAACAGTTAAAACAAGTAGAGGCAATAGACACACTATGTCCTGCATGACGAACTACACCCAATAGAATTTAAACAGAAGGTTACAAAGCATAATGAAAACAAAGCTCTCATGAAATACAGCATTTTAAAGCTCAAGATCACTTCAGATGGAAGGTACACTCATACCAACGATAGCACTGAATCTAAATTCTGAAATAAGGCACTGAATAGCTTTGCAAATGAAATGCTGTACTTCTCAGGAGGTCAAGGAAGCACCTAGTGACTTACCTGGTAACAGTATGTTCCTATTCACAGCATCACAACAAAACAGATTTCAAATTCATTTTAAAACAATCCTGGTTTATAAAATATGTAGTTATTTAAATATTAAGAAGGCATTACATTAAATGGAACATTTTTGAATCTCCATTTATGCCAATATTACTGGAAATGATCTAAAGATAAATTACTTCAAATACTGTGACTACACAGCAAATATATTATTGTTACAGTTGCATGTTAGGTTTAATTACTTAAATAAGTAACAGTATTATTTATTCCTTGATATCTTTAAAGGGGGAGAGGGGGAATAAATAAGTGAATGGAAAGAACACATCAGTAAGAAGCGTTAGCCAGCTACCCCCACATCCAAACCAGCATCCTGTTTACTTGCTCTTTTAGATGATTGCCTACCCTCAGGTGTTGGTTTGTCCTGGGGAAGGTCAGGCATATTTTCATCCAGGATATCAGCTAGAGACTGAGAATTTGCCAACAGTTTCTGATAAGACATCGCAAATTCCTCATATTGCTTATGTCGATCTTCACTCAGCTCACCCTTGGAGTGAAGAATGCGCCTACAAAGATCAAAGACACAGTGAGACAACTTTCTTTCTTAAAACATATTTGAGCTATGCTGAATCACTACCAATTTCTCTAGCAAAGCTAATCTTCCCTCTGAGGGGATTGCACATACACAGGAAACATTTGGGCAATGCTCTCCAACACCATCCATCTCCCAAAAGCTATTCTGATTTAACAAGTTCAATATAACCAAATGTAGCATTGTCACAGATGCTCCACCTTCCAAAGAAAACAGTGGAAAAAAAAAATCCTTGTTTTCTTTTTTTCAAACACGATTATCCTGTAACAGTTTTGCACTAGGAACTCTTTTAATAAAGTGCAACATTCAGCTAACACAGAAGTTGGATAAAAGCTGCTGTACATCTGTAGCTGTACAATTCCTTGCTGTTCCAATGATTCATTGGAGGACCATTGCCAGGAGGCTCAAATACAGTAGTGCATTAAAACAAGCTGAGTTATTTCAAGGCTGTCAGTCCAAGCTGAGAGTAGTTACATCTGCTTTTTTCCCCCCCTTGTTCTTTCTTTGCTTTCATAAGAATTACTCAAACTAATTTTAAAACTGAGAACTGCTTTCAAAAGCAGCTTGTGCTTGTAAGAGTATAAGCACTGCTTGCAATCTTTTCTGCTTTTAAACTTACTTTTCTTACCAATCTAAATACAGTTAATACCCAACAATTCATTCAACTCAACACCTTGTACCAGCTTAAATCTGGTCACACTTCTTTTAAAACAGAGTAGACAGTGAAGTTCAAAACTGTTATTATTATTTTTTTTTTCTTTAAAGAGCATTCCATGTAAGTATTAACTTTATACATGTCTGTCTCTCTCTGTTCCATGTGAGTAGTGCATAAAAATAAAATAAACAAAACCTCATAGCATCTGCCTGACAAAGACAGAGGAAATTTTTCACTCAGAGGGTGGTGATGCACTGGAACAGGCTGCCCAAGGAGGTTGTGGATGCCCCATCCCTGGAGGCATTCAAGGCCAGGCTGGATGTGGCTCTGGGCAGCCTGGTCTGGTGGTCGCCGACCCTACACATAGCAGGGAGTTTGAAACTAGATGATCATTGTGGTCCTTTTCAATCCAGGCCATTCTATGATTCTACACTCCCTACAGAAACGTGCTATTCAGAATGGGTTGAGACCACAAAAATCTCACTTTGCTTTCTGAAAAGTGTATTAGATTGACATCGCTCTGCAAAATCATACACCAATTACCAGGGATGCAAATTATGGATTTATTTCTCATTTTAGAAAGCAAGCTTTGCCTGTACTTGGAAAGGATTCCCTTCTGACTGCTCTGATTCACTTTAATTCCTGATTTTAAGAAATGAAGGTAACCTAAAGTTACTTATTACGTTGGAAAACATCAAAATCTGATGTTAATTTTATAGAATTTTATAAGGTAACATGCAACTTTTTTCCACAGCAACTTTGGTAACTATCAGCCAGTTACCAAATATTCATTTATTACTTAAAACAAGCAAAAACTATACTTCTGATTCTGGTAGAGTGTTACACAATTTCTGAAGTCTCACGTCAAAAATAACTACTCTGAGCAGTGCCCCTACAGAAGCTAGAAATTCAGAGTGTCCCAGACTTTAAACAAGAAATCTCAAGAACCTTCAGTAGTTTGAACCAAAAGTACATAACGCTGCAATCTCTGCTACTGTTAAGCTTGCCACAGAAGACTGATAATTAAGTTATCATCAGGCTTTTCTTAAGCAGATAAATACAAAAATCAACCACGTTCTTGCCAACACACATCACTGTGTTATGGTCTAAAAGTTCTTTAACAGTCTGAGCAATATAAATTCAGGGATATCAATACTGGCATTTTTGTTTTACTTATAACTTGGGACTAAAAAGTCATCTTTTTACACAGGACATTCACAGGGCAAGAAAATTTCTTTTGCTCACATAGTTTAGATATTTTGATAGAGAGCAAAAGGCATTAATGCTAGCAAAAGCTCTATTTCTTGTCCCTCTTGCAAAGGCACACCTAAGTAACATGCACTACCAAGCTTCAGTTTGTGTTAAATTCAAGCCAAAGTGTGCCAAATAATCTTTCAACAGCACAATTTGTTTTTACATGCGATCAGCATTACAGCATAGGACACTTAATCTTACTTTAGAACTCTTCAGAACTTTGCAGAGTGCCACAAATCAAGTTCATCAGATCTTCTGATTAAGTTAAGCATGTTTTAAGAAGTTTAAAGGAGTCTCTTCCATGCTTAACCACTTCTGAGAACTCACACTAGAATCTGGCAATCCAATAAAAGAGCCTGCACAGGTTTTGCTACGGGCTTCCTATGCAGTCAGATGATCAAGTTCTACTGTCCTCAAAATAGTTTTCTACAGTTCTACTGTAGCTCAAAATAGTTTTCCTAATTACCCATCTGCAGACATCTTTGTGTGTGCAGAAACCTTGCTTCAACCAAACGCTGTGGCAAGTAATGAATTTGTTGAAGCATACAATAACATGTTAATTCATAATGAATTCATAATTAATTCAACCAGCTCAAGTTATCTCACAACAGCAGTCATTCTCCTGACACAGATGAATATGGGACACATTTACCTGCAATAATTATCACCAACTAAACATGCAACAGGGAATAGCTCAATTCCATTTTATTCCACTATTTCTGGAGTAATGGCTGAAATAAAAGCTGTTGAAACCCAATCAATTTTGTTGCTAACAAACCCACACAGGACTGCTTTTTTTTTTTCCAATAAGATTATTGACTTTAAATATATATATATTTATATATGTATTTAAGTATATATAAAAGTAAAACCATACATACAGTCTTTCGAATTGGAAGGGACCCTTAAGAGTCATCTAGTCCACAAACAAACCACAATCCTCTTTCAGAAATTCAGTTTGAGAATATTTCTCTCCTATTCAGACTTCTTACCAACCAAATCTCTGTTCTTTACCTTACAGCTTCACAAGTAAAATTCAGCAGAAAAATTTTTTCATGTCTCATTTCTGAAAAATTTACTTCCCAACTTCTATTAAGCAGCTAAAACCAACACTTAAAACTACAGATAAATGCAATTATTTTCATCTGGTGATAAATGATACTTCACATTCTTCCACCAAAACAAAGCTTTGTACTTAAGCTCACAGGATAATTCAGATTGGAAGGTATGCAAAAAGGTCACTGTTTCAATCTCCTGCTCAATGCAAGACCAATGATGAGATCAGACTGTGTTGCTCACAGCTCTCTCCATCCAGTTTTTCTACTCAAATTCACAAAAAAAAAAACCCACTCAAGTACTTTCCCCTAACCTGAATCACTTCTGTTCTCTCATCTCATTTCTTCACATCTTCATTCCCTCAGAATTCTTTCACTTAAGTCCCATCACACAAACTTTATGATTGTTCATTGACACCACAGCCAAAACAACAGCGCCCCAAACCAAGTGTAACTGTGTAAGTACAGAAGTTTATACTGATTAAATTAAAGAATGGCAACAGCTAAGTCAATAACTTCCTTTAAAGCAATAAGTTAGCTGGAGAACTAATGCTAGCTCAAGAGTCAGTTTATGATCCCCGAAATACAACAGTGGATTGAGACCAGCTAGGACTGCAGCACAAAATCAGAATAGAGGGTCGAAGTTGAAAGCCTTGATTTGGGAATGGCAGATTTGGATGTGTTCCAAGCACACGTTTGGCTCTGCGCTAATGATCAGCATTTTGATTGAAACCTGTGGATACGCACAGTACCACATCACACATCACTACCACCAGCCTGGAGTGCTTCCAAAAAGATATATAACTATTGCAATCATTTAAGACTCACAGCTGGCTTTAGATTCACCTTCAGAATGACAATTCAGGATGCTTTAAACAAAAAGCACATTTTGGTTGTTGTTTTTTTTTTTTTGAAAAACTTAGAAAGGTAGAAATAAAATTATTCAGATCTTAAAAGGTAAATATATAAATTTTCAACATTAATACTTCACTTATACATTAAAAAAGGATTTTAATCAAATTATCTATACCTTTAAGCTTATACAAAAATTGTAAACAATGAAGTTTAAAGGGTACTTTTTAATTCCAATCTTATTTTTCATCCATACTCACTACCATTGGCAACAATGGTACACTAAAAGAAATGTAAATGAGCCAAAAACATTGTGGCATATGCTCTGTTAGATAGGTGTGGGTGGAAAGGGAGAAATCAGATTAAGTCAACTGGAAAAGGCCAGTACCAGCTGGTAAATAAGCAAAACACTCGAGCTGCTATGGGAGCATCACCAAAATAACTGAGTTAAGAGAATTAAAGTTCCAAGTCAACCTGCACTGTCCTTAAAGATTCTTGAGGAATCTGGGTTTTTAGCTCTTTTTTTGTTTTGCTTTGTTTTTTGTTTTTGTTTGTTTTTAATTGATGTTCTTTTTTAAGTATTCAGAGAAAGCTAGGAACTTCTCATAGCTTGATTGGATTATTCAATATATTTTTAGGCATACCACAGAATACACATCTCCTACACAACTCTAACAAGACTCTTTTGGTGACAAATACTGCAACAGATCTACGCATTTCAAAACCAAACTACTGTTTCCTCCACAAACGAAAAGCAACATTTAAATGTCACCTGTTTTGTCTTTCAATATTTTGTAGCTCCCTGTGGTCCCTTTTCAGGTGTTTGGTCAAAGACGTAAAGTATTCCTTCAACAAATTCTGGAAGGGCTGTTGTTTCTCTGGGCTAATTATCTCACTAGGAGGAAAGCTCAAGTTAAACTTCTCTGCAACAGTTTTTACTTTCCTTGGTACCAAACCAGCAATGTCATCTCCACAGTGCCGACAAAAGCTGATCACCACAGAAACATGAGTGTGGGATTCTCGATCAGCGTTAATAATATTTTTAAGTTGCTCATAGATTAAAGACAAACCTTCCTTGTCAGTGAAAATCCCAACTATAGTCAATTCTGCAATGAAACGCAAATCAGTTCTTAGCTTTGTAATGTTGGGAGTCTTCTCTTCTTTCCTTGCTTCAAAATGCTTTTTCCAAGCCTGAAGCAACGAAGGGGCAAAATCAGCATAGCGCTGGTGAAAGAGAGAACACAAGTGCACAGCGCAGTTCACATCTGATATTTTCAGTTTGGCTTCCACAATAGAAGCTACTGCTTCTGCAATGTATTTGCTTAAATTCAGGCTATTAAAATCGTGGGACAAGGAGTCCCTTTGTTGCTCTGTAATGGTTTTTAGCTTCTTAACAAAAGCCGTGTTCTTCTTCAGACTGGAGTCTAATCTGCTGAAGAAGTTTTCCTCAGGGCGATTATCTGGCGCATTCTGGTTTTTGCTGCGAAGCTCCTTCCTTGCCTGATGGCGCTCCCAAGCCTCCTGATGCAACTGGTGTGCTTCCTCTTTTTCTCTAGAGAAAGAAAAAGGAGTGATTATTGTTACAGCACCTTACTCCCACATTAACGGGTCAAAGAAAGTGAGTTTGAAATCCTCCAGTAGTGCTCAACAGTACTAAAAGACTTTTTTAGTATTTAACAAGTTAATCCTAGAACGCTAAAGCATCTGCTTGATAAACCACTGCTTGAATTTATTGCTCCAAAAAGCAAGTCCCATTTGTTACAACATTGAATTTCTCACGTTCTTCTATGCAGAACATCTTAATCCCACCAGACTTGCAAAATATAAACACGAAACTTCGTTTACTCCTGACTGAGACTAAGTTATTACAGAAAAGGACAGCAACCTTTTAAGAAGTTACTGTATTAGAGCTAAGGGAAATCTTCTATTCCCAAACTATTAAGGAAGTTTTGAAATAGCTGAATTACATCTGCCCCAGCTACAATTTGGCTATGACATTGTTCTCCATCTTCAGAAGTGACATACTTGATATACAATAATGTCTAGAATCGTGACTTTACTGTCCTAAAGATGCTATCTTCAACACTGTAATACCCTTCAATATCATACTAAAAAAATATTCTCTTGGTAAGATCACATACTGAAGTGATGGGTTATGTTCTGTATTTTCCACATATCAATTGACTATGATCAGTGCAAAGCAATTACAGCCACTGCTCACAGTAGATTTGCTCCCTATACAGTCTGTGGACTCACAGACAATGTGCTTCCAATTTTACAACACTAACAATTCTCTATCTCAAAATAAATTGTGCTTCTTTGTTGTCAATCTGGGCTTCACACAATTATCACACAGAAAACACCACAAAAACCCCATCCTAAAGATTAAAGTAACAGAGGTTAAGAGATGAAAAGTCAAAATGATGTAAAAACTGGTATTCTCACTCAGGCACATGTAATTTGTAGCACTACACAAAACTTATTAACTCAAACAGTTCATCTTTTATAACTCTGCCCACAGTCCTCACAGCAGGACTACAGCATTTGGTACAACGAAAATATTTAAGTACAACTTACTTCAGCTGAGCAGCTGCTTCTTCTTGTTGACGTTTAACTTCCTCCTCTTGCTTCTTTTTCTCTTCCTCTTCATGTTTCTTTTTTTCTTCCTCTTCTTTCTTCTTTTGCTCTTCTTCTGCCTTCACTTTATCCTCTTCCTTTTTCTTCCTGTCTTTGTCGTCCTTTTTTCTTTTATCCTCATCCAGTTTTTTCTTTTTATCTTCAGGAACCTTTACAGTCTCTCTCTTTACCCCAACTTTGACGTCATCTTTTGGCTTCTCCCTGGTGCTCACCGGTCGCCTTTCAACAAATTCTTTTTCTTTATTATTCAGCAGAGATTCTTTTTCATCCATATTTGCTGACTTTTTGCGCTCAGCTGGCATTGTCTTACCCAGGCAAGTCTGCAGAATCACAGGAAAATAAATAGTTAACCTGCATTTGACATATTAAAGTCATTTTCACAGCCCACCCATGCTCAACTCTTAACAGATCAGAACAGAGATTTGATATACATTTGTCAGAATTAAGGAACAGATCTAATGACAGATAAAAAGTAATCTTTTCATTACAGCATTCCAAGTCATAAAGCCAAGCTCATGATAAAATAATTTGGATAATTTCCACATTTAAGTTACTATAGTGATATTCTGAACAAATTGTGAAATTGTTCTCAGCAGAAATTGTGAAGTAAAAGCATTTGAAATTTTTGCAATCTGACAAATGTGTAATTTTAGTTCATAAACAGAAATTCATCTGAAAAAAAATATCCAAGACTGATGCAAGTGAATTACTGCAACTTAAAACTAAAAATATTTGATTCATCAGCATACACCTCTATCCTACTGAGATTACTACATGTCATCTAAGAACACTCCCTCTTCTAATACAGGATCACAGGACAACACAGTTTTGACCTGAAAAGGTCCAATGTCCTGCTCAAAGCAGGATGAGTTCTGAGGTCAGACAAGACTGCTCTGGGTTTTCCCAGTGCAGTCCTAGAAACCACCAGGGAAGGAGACTGCACAGCCCTCCTTGACAACCTGCTCCAATGCTCTACTGCCCTCATGGTGAAAAGCATCATCTCATTCCCAACCCTACCAAGATGTCCCCAATCACGGAGAGCATTCTTCCACACAGCACAAGTAGCAGCTGGAAGAATGCTGTGCTGAATAAGGTGCATGCATGAGCCTCCCTGCCAGCAGAACAAACTTAAAAAACAGAAAGGCTGTAATTAGTGAGAATTATCAAAGGCTCCAAACCATGACTCTACCCAACTGACTTTTTTTTCCCCTCCCATATGACTTGTAAGAGCTTCATCATCTTTAGGGTTTTAAGCCCTTTATGCCTTAGTTCCATTCGGTGAAGGGATCCAAAAGACAACATATATTCAACAAGAAAGGACAGACTCACAGAATAGTTATGACTTGAAAGACTTTGGATGTCACCTATTTCAAGTTCTTGCTGAAAAGGGGCAAGATTAGGAACTCGCCCCATAAAGTTTTGAGTATCACCAAGGATGGAGATATGTCCTGTGTCCTTGTTCCAGCAACTGAATATTCAGTATTGAAAAAAAACTTCTCATATCATCCTTGAATTCAGTACACCCCAACTTGTGCCCATTTGTTCTCATTCCTATCCATGTACAGCTCCAAGGAGAACTTGGCTCCACCTTCTCTGTACTGTCCCACTAGGTAGCTGCAGACAGTAATAAGACCTCCCCTTCTCTTCTTACAGATGAAGAGACTGTTCTCTTTGCCTTCAGACATTGCATGCTACAGCCTCCTAACGATCCTGGTAGTTCTCATGGAGAATTGCTCCAGTACAGCAATGACTTTCTTGGAATAGAGAACCCACTACTGGAGCTGGCACCCAGATGTGATCTTGCAAGTACCAGATACAGAGGAAAAAAACTTTGAAGCTGCTGGCTTGTTACTACAGTCCAGAACACTGCTGGTCTTACTTCAAGGGTATTCTGCTGACTTGCATCTAGTATCAGATAGGGCCAGACAGCGCTGAAACAGTCAAAAGAAACAGGTAAGCCTTATTTACCTCACAGTAAATTCATAACTTACAAAAAAAAAAGTATTTTATATCAATCATAAGTTATATCTCACTCTCCTTCATGCCGTTTATTTCAGTGCACTGATAAATTGTGAACCTTTAAACTCTAGATCCAAGAGCACTGCAAGGCTTGTAACAAAATACCTGCATGTTAGAAGAACCTGAGCCCTAGCTCTGCAAATATTTATTCATCATTTTTTACTTGCATATGCTTAAATGCAAATATAGGTAGAAGTGATGGACCACACTGCATGTGGGATCTCCTGAAGAAGCATCACTTATTAGTAGTGCCTGTTTGATTCCCAGTCAACACTTCTTGCCTTTCTATGTTTCAATTAGACCAGATGATGAAAATAAGCTGGATTCACATCTTCTGTGCATCTACTCAACAAATCAGGATAACGAGGCACATCTCAGGCCAGCTAGGAGTGCTTTCAATATTCTTTTCAACTATTTTGAAAGATCGTTATAACCAAGACATCACACTAAAGAAAGCTAATTTCTTACTAAGTAGTCCGCATTCCCTGCCACCACAGTGAACCACAACACAAGAGATCCATATATTGGCAATCTCATGTGGAACACCTGCATTTTTTCAGATGTTTGCAAGTGTCTTACGAAGAGAAGATCTAGCTGCAAAATTTGACAGTGTTCACATACAGGCAGTGACATGTTAGTGGTAAAGAACCTATTGGAGCCTCTTTGAAGGCAGCTGGCAACAGCACCAGCAAAGAGACATTTCTGATGCTGTTCTGTGGAAACGAGACCAATCAAATGAGCACAGCTTACACAACTGCTAGCAAATCTGGCTCCCTAATGTATGTCCACAACTAAAAGGTTTCACAGCTCAGCAACTCTGAACTACTTGGATTTCAAAAAGCTGACAGACATCAACTTAAAACACCATTATTATGAAATCAATACTTAATGACCAAAAAAAAAAAAAGCAAAGAACTAAGCAGCACTCAGAACTCCTTCAAGTTATGGGTCAGAACTAATTCCCCATCTCTTTACACCACTTAAATGGGTCCTGTTCCTTACAGACTCATCTGAGAGATGGGAGTCCTGCACTCATTTCACATTCAGCAGTGTTAAGTCCATTAATCTTTTTGCACTGTGAATCTATACCGTTAGTTCCAATAGTTCCAGACAGCAGTTTAACTACCTTTATCACCACTGAAAAAAAAGTGGGAGGAAGGGAGGTTTTCAGTACTTAAACACTGCTGTAACATACTACAAGCCAGATTACATCTGGTGCCACACTGCATGAAGACTTTCCAGTAATTATATTAAAACATTTTCCCACCAGGAAAGTTACTCAAAACAAAGAAAGATGTATCCAGTTTGCTTGTATAAAAGCAAGACAAAAACATGTGATAAAAGGGATGGAGCACTATGATCTCACAAGGGAACATTATCTACTTCCCACACCCTTGTAAAACCAGTGACAAACAATTAGTTTATAATGGATTTCTGACCTATCCCACAGGAGATACAACAATGCTCACTATCTACCATATTTAGCCCTTCCAATTGTACTGGCAGCTCATTTATGCCTACCACCAATTTATTAAAGTAGGCAGCTTAGCATGGTGGCTTCCAGCTCTATGCAGACTGATTCACTGGTCAGCTTGCACGGTCAGCCAACAACACAAGCAGAACAGAAGTGCCCACAGAGCACATGCTATGTAGCATTCTCTCCTGAGAAAGTTAGTTTCAGTCTTTTTTCCCCTCAGCTACTGGTTATTATAAGATCTGTAGACAGTCCATAACTTCAAAACATCTAAATTGGATGAAACTGGTTCACTAATAATGGGAAATGGAGAAAAATGGTAACAGGCAGAGGGCCTGCCTTGGTCTCATTCCTATATGAAGTTAGACTGCAAGGTAGGGTCCAGGTAAACAGAATGGTAAGGAAACATTAAGATTAACGTTAACAGAACATCTATTTTTTATCTAATGCTTACGTGAATGCACTAGTGGAAAGGCAGGATAATGACAAGAGCTTCATAAGCTGACAGAAGGAATTAGTGCTCATTGCTGGCAATTAGAAAGGACAAGACACACAGAAGACAACGGGTGCATAAGCTCTTGGTCGTTCAGCAATACATTTCCAGAACAATATTTCAGTTCTCTGAAACCCTTCTTAGTTCCAACACTTAAAGGTGCTGCTTTCCCCAGAGAAAAAAAACCACTGAACTCTCTCACTACTTGAACCACCTTAATTCATCTTAATTTTCACTTTTAAAATTGTAGCTGAATTAGGTTTTTTTTTTTTCATACTAACTTCAGTATTTGAGACATTTATGGAATGGGGTTCACAATACTCCAGGCTCAGAAACTTTATTTAAAAAAAAAAAGTCCTTGAAATACAGAGGTGACATCTACAATGATGCATCTATGTAAATACTTAATCTGAAGGAAATAAAAGATTCATAGAAGTTATTCAGTACCATTAACCTAGCCACTATTCAGAATAGAAGGATAAACATCACCAGCTGGGCCTGATACACTAAATACTCACAAACTAATAAAAATCTGTTGTTACAGACTGCAGTACCAGAATCTCAATCCTTACAAACACAGCTTTGGCTGGGGGGAGGTGGGGAGAACACATAGACATACAACTTTACTAATTAAGAACAGTGATTTACTTCACATATTTTTTGTATTGGTACTGCAATTTCAATTGATCACATCAGCATTCCTTTATGCAGGTGCTTTGTTAGGTAAGGGAAATAAAGAACAAAGACAGGAAGTCCCACTTCTGACACTTCGGAAAACCTCAAAGAGCGAAAGACAAACTTCTTCAGAAAGCACATCACCAAAAAAAGAAATAGGGGAACGTGAATTGCAATTTAAGTTTCTCTTAACTTTAAGTTAGGGACATATGAAAACATGATGGTTGGTCAGAGAAAAATCAGCCTAGGCACCACAAGTTTCTGACAAACGAGATACGGAACTCTACAGGAAATCAGAGTCACAGAACGGCGGAGTGGGGGGGAGAAGGGAGAAAGGGGAGCGATACGACAGGACTGCTGAGCCAGGCGGGCAGTTTTACTTTCGATTCCACGCCTCAGAGCTGTCAGAGCCGCAGGAACACCACTTCCTCCGAGGCCCGAAGGTAGAGATAAGGCACCAAGCACTTCCCAGCTAAAACCCTCCCCTCCCTCCGGGCCGCTCCTAGCCGCGCACACGGGCCCTCCAGCCGCCTTCCCACAAGCCTGAAGGAACCGCCGCCCCGCTGCACAGCTCCCGCACCCAGCCCTTCCTCCTCACCCTAACCCTGGGCCTCCACAGGCCTCTCCCTCAGCCTCCTCGCGGCTCCCGCGCCCTCCGGCCCCGTTCCCTCCCTCCTCACGTAAAGCGGCACCGCTCCACCCTCCGGGCCTCCCGCCGCCCCGCCCGAGGCCCGCTACCTGCGCCCGGTGCAGACATCGGCCCGGCCGCCCGGGGAGCGCCGCCTCCTCCGCCCGCCGCCGCCCCCTCCCGCCGCTCGAGGTCCCCTCGCTCCGCTCCCCTCACGCCGCCCCGCCGCGCTCCCTGCCGGGCAGACCGCCGCGCCGCCTGACCGAAAGCGCCGCTCAAAGCGAGCTCGCTCCGCGCTCCTCCCGACGCCCAGACGAGAAAGGACGGGCGGCGAGGCCGAGCCGCGCCGCTGCGGAGATCTCGGATGGTTCGGCGAACCGCGCATCCCGAGAGGCGGGCGTCAGGCGGCGCGGCGGGCAGCCCCGGGCGGGGTCCTGCGGGCGGGCGGCCCCGCTCGGGTTACCGGGCGGCTTCGGAGGCGGAAGTGGCTGCGGGCTGAGGGGAGCGGCGCGGCGGTGCCTTGTGGTACCGCGTGACGTCACGGCGGGACGCTGCTGTGTGTGTGAGCGCCGCGTTGCGTCACGACGAGGGGCCGTGTGGTAGAGTCCTTCTGTTCGTGGATGGCCGCCGAGGTGGCACAGCCTTAACATCCGCTTCGTCTTCCTGCTGCAAGCGTGAACGTTCAGCAAAATTTATCTACATCAGGCCGTCCCTGCATACCTCAGATCTATGGTCTGGCCTGGAGTTGGCCATAAGACAACCCTGAATGAGCCCAAGTCAAAAACAGTCTGGCACCATCCAGAATGTACAAGTGTGCGTCTGGTTTTTATTTTAAGTTTGGAATTCAGATTCTTAAGCACTCAACTTCTGCAAGTTGAGCCTTTGCTTGGCTATGGCAAAGTGTTTACAACTTCAGCTGTGCACAGCACGTGGCACTGGGGCCAGGATCACAGAATCACAGAATCGTAAGGGTTGGAAGGGACCTCCAGAGATCATCAAGTCCAACCCCCCTGCCAACACAGGTTCCATTCACCAGGTCGCACAAGCAGGTCTTGAATATCTCCAGAGAAGGAGACTCCACAACCTCCCTGGGCAGCCTGTTCCAGTGCTCCGTCACCCTCAGTGTAAAGTTCTTGTGCACATTTGTGCGAAACTTACAGTGCTGCAGTTTTTGGCTGTTTCCCCCTGTCCTGTCTCCACGCACTGCTGAAAAGAGTCTGGCCTCGCCACTCTGCCCCCCACACCTTAGATATTTATAGACCTGGATCAGGTCCCCTCTCAGTCTTCTTTTCTCAAGGCTAAACAGACCCAGTTCACTTGGCCTTTCTTCATAGGGGAGATGCTCCAGGCCCTTCACCATCTTTGTGGCCCTGATGATGGCATGATGAGGATGGGCACAGTGGGACCACTGAGCTGTCACAGCTTTTATTCACAGGCAGCCCAAGGACAGGACCGCACACTGAGGCAGAGCATTGGGTGTGCACTGCCAGCTGTGCAGGAATGGGCATGTTTTGTTCCAGGAAAAAAGCTCTCCCCACGTTAATTTTCGTGGCTCATTTTGCACGTCTCAAAATCTCTTTCTGGAAAAGTATGAAAGGATGAAGTCATGCTTCTTATTTACATCGATCATTCGAGTGTGCTCGCTACACAAAGGTGTCATTTCCCAAAATGCATCAAATTACCAGATTGCTTAAACTGTTTTGTCAGAATGGAGAAGATCCATGTAAGAAAAAGAGGGGCTAAATGGGGAGGACATGTACATATTAGTGCTTTATTCTTCAAAGACACCAGTCGTGTAACCTGTCAGTGGATGCCTTGCAATGATTCCTTTTTCTTGTGGTTTAATAAGGCAGTCTTGCTTTATATGAGCTTTACATCTCACTTTCAGCAGTATTACATCAATAAATGTTGGTCTGTTTTCTTTTGCTGTTGCTACCTTTTCTAGCATGAATAAAATGCTCTGAAATTCTTCCCAACTTTTTCAATATGTTTCCTCAATTACTGGCACCAAACACACACACTATTCAGATAGCCATAGCATGCCAAATACTGGCCTAATGTACAATCTGTAGGTGTACAATCTGTAGGTGTATATAGAATTTGTCTTGTAGCCAAATTGAGAAAATAATCTTTTTTGCCAAGCAAGCTGATAGTCTTCTAACTTTTTCAGACCCATCTGTTTTATTCCTGTGATTTTCAGAAATTATTTATAGTCGCTGTTTCCTGGAGAGCACCTACATTCTAGTGCACGTATTTTTTCAAGTTGTACAAATTTAGGTCTGATCCTGTTAAAATAAATGACATTTGCTTACATCCAATCCAGTGTCACATTCGGAGCCAAATAGCCTTTCTTCACCACTTATCTCTAGCTGAGAAATCTTGTCAGGATGTTGTGGGAAGATTTTGGGGGTTGGTAGAAGTACTGAAGTGGCATTGGATTACAATCCCTATAGAAATACACCCAGCCACTGCTGATTTTCAATTTAAAATATGGCAAGTTTAGAACTGCTACGTATTTAGTGCTATACTACTTAGCATATACACCTCCATTTTTGAACTTTATTATTTAGCTATGACATCAAGTAGAAAGAATTGATACAGGAGTATCTTCTAGAACAGCCACTCAGCCTCTGCTGGAAGAGTCAGGCCAGGAGATTTCCCTTGGGGAGCCAGAGCATGTGAACTTAACAGTGGCATTTCTGCTGGTAAGGGTAACACTTTCTCACGCTCAAGACCTGATCCAAAGTCAATAAATGTCTCTTTAATTGACATAGATACAGTTACAGCAAGAGTTTTGCCACATATAATCGCATCCTAGACAAGATGGTTATGCTGGCAAATTCTGCAAAACACTTTATATCTTTAGGAACTGAATTTTCAATCATAAAAAAAAGAAGTAGTTGAAGGGAGCTTATAAGCAAGAGGGAGAGCAACTTTTTACATGGGCAGATAGTGATAGGACAAAAGGGAATGGCTTTAAACTAAAAGAGGGGAGATTTAGGTTCAATGTTAGGAAGAACTTCTTTACTCAGAGGCTGGTAAGGCACTGGCACAGCTGCCCAAAGAAGCTGTGGCTGCCCCATCCCTGGAGGTGCTGTAGGCCAGGTGGGATGAGGGCCTGGGCAACCTGAGCTTGTGGGGGGCAATCAGCCCACGGCTTTGAAGTCCCTTCCAATCTAAGCCGCTCTATGAGTCTGTGATTCTAAGAACATGACAAAATTCAACATCTTCACTTGACATGTACTCCATAAACTCACACTCAGACTTCATTAAAGTAGAAAGGGAATTCTTATATACAAATATTTTCTTACTCTTCCGGGACCCACATTGTATGGCTGAACCACCTCATTTTAGTCCTTTATAACTTTGGAAGATTTGAATGTTCAGACCTATTCATATCAGTGATAACTGAGAAATACTCAACTAGCTCTCTCTCTATCTGCTTTAAAGCAAAACCACATTGATACCTGCTATCTGGCTGATAATTGCCTAAGAACTGTGGAAAAGTATTTCATAATCTTTCTGCAACATCTGTGCTTTTCCCTCTGCATGGAATAGAAATGTTTAACCCTGCCGACCTTTTCTGCCTCTACAGAATCATGTAATGTAACAACATTATTTTGAAATTTCCTTTAGCATACATTAAAAATCAATACTCAAAGCCAAATTCCTACTACGCCTTACTCTGTTGGCCACATGTCAACTGTCCTTTTATTGCAGCATTTTTTTTTTTAATTTTTTTTTTTTTTTGCTTTCTTTGCAGCTTTAAAATTCACTTCCTATTTTGCCCTTAGAGATGGGCTTTTATAGGTCTGCCTAAACCCAACCTCACAGAACACCTGCAGCCCCTATTCAGGAACTGTAAATACCTAACATCCCCAGCCAACAACAGCGTCACAACTGATTCAGTTGCAAAATCCAGTTCCTCCTGTTCCAAAAGCACGTAGCCACTGTTTTATTTGAAGAAATAAATGCTCTTTTATTTATCTGTTGCAAATGCAATCAACAGATTCAAGCAATATGTAGATGTGGCTCTGAGGAACATAGTTTAGTACGTAGTACTGGTGGTGGGTGGACAATTGGACTGGATGATCTCAGAGGCCTCTTCCAACCTTAATGATTCTATGATTTACCTACTTTTAATAGGCACAGCCAAGCCAGTGCTACTGCATTCACACAAAGGTTACGCAAAAATGTTAGGTTTTGTTAAATACTCAATTCTAACTCATGCATTTTTGCTAGGTTTTCCAGAGGTGATGGGGTTAATGTGTCCGACCACAATCCAGTACAACAAATACACAGGGTTAAACTTTGATAATGAACTTCCCACAGCATTTTAATAAGAAATTCCAAGATACTGGGATATACTTCTGAAATCACCTAAAGAATCATAGAATCATGGAATCATTAATGTTGGAAGAAGCCACTAAGATCATCTAGTCCAACCATCAACCCACCACCACCATGCCCACTAATCATGGCCCTCAGTGCCACATCTGTCCTATTTTTGAACACCTCCAGGGATGGTGACTCCACCCCTTTCCTGGGCAGCCTGTGCCAATGGCTCACTGCTCTTTCTGACAAGAAATTGTTCCTCATATCCAACCTGAACCTCCTCTGGTGCAACTTGTGGCCATTACCTCTCATCCTATCACTGTTACCTGGGAGAAGAGGCCAACCCCCGCCTCACCACAACCTCCTTTCAGGCAGTTGCAGAGAGCAATAAAGGCACTGAGCCTCCTTTTCTCCAGATGAACAATCCCAGTTCCCTCAGCTGCTCTCCTTAAGACTTGTGCTCCAGACCCTTCTTTGCCCTTTTCTGGACATGCTCCAGTTCCTCAATGTCTTTCTTATAGTGAGAGGCCCAAAACTGAACAGGCAGTACTGAGGTGCAACCTCAGAAGAGTGAGTACAGCGCTGAGTACAGAGGGACGATCACCTCCCTGTTCCTACTGACTACAGTATTTCTGATAAAATTGTCCACTTCAAACCCTTTTTCTGGTCAATTACGTGAGAACGTATCTGTCCTCCATCGCATACAGCAGACTAAAGGCAGAAAACATTCGGGATATTAAAGCCGGTCGCAGAGCACCACGTCCTACACGCTCCCGCTCAGCCGCACCGCCCTCCCCGGCCGGGGGCGTTGGCGGCGGCGAGGCCGGCGGTTGGCGGCGGGCAGCGCGGCGGCCATGGCGGCGAGCACTGCGCGCTGTGCTCTGTGGAGATGGCCGTGGCGGGCCGGCTTGCGGCGCTGGTACCGCACGGAGCGGGGGGTGTACGGCTACAAGCCGCGCAAAGCGGCAGGAGAGAGCTCGGCGGAGCCGCGCGGCGCTGGGGCGAGCGGCAAAGCAGGTCGGGTCCGCCAACACACCGCCTGACGCGGCGCCGGGCTGAGGGGAGGGCGGGGGACGAGCGGCGTCGCGGCGATCGGCGGCTCTGGGGCAGCGCGGCTGCGGGTGTGGAGCGCCTGGAGGGAGTGCGGCTGTGAGACGGAGAGTAGCAACGGGGCGGCCGTGCTCTATCTATCTTATCTCCGTCTGTTCTGTATGCATACATAGAGTTATGCTAGAATTAACTAAGTACAGGTAATTCTCTTCTGTAGCAATGACTGTAGTGATTTTAGGTCATTTTTACAGGACGGAAACAAACAAACAAACAAACAAACAAAAAAACCAACAACAATTCCAAGCAGAATACTTGAAGTTTTGAAGAAAGGTTGAAGGAGCTGAACTTGGCGATGGCTCCGAGGAGACCACGCTGCGGCCCTGCAGTGCTTGAAGGGAGATAGCAAGCAGCAGGGGGAGCAACGCTGTACATGGGCAGACAGTGACAGGACAAGGGGAATGGCTTCAAACTAAAGAGGGGAGACTTAGGTTAGGTGATAGGGAATAATTCTTTACTCACAGGTGAGGCATGGCTACCCAGAGACGTGTGGGTGCCCCATCCCTGGAGGTACTCACAGCCAGGCTGGATGGGCACTGGGCAGCCTGAGCTGGTGGGGACACCCAGCCCATGGGGTTGGAGCTGGAGAGCTCTGAGGTCTTTCCCAACATAAGCCATTCTATGAGAACCGTTGTAGGAGTGTTGTCCTCACATTAACAGCTAAGGAGATCACAGAATCACAGGATTGGAAGGGACCTCCAATGAATCTCCAAACCCCCTGCCACAGGCAGGGCCACCAACCTCCCTATTTAATACTAGACCAGGCTGCCCAGGGCCCCATCCAACCTGGCCTTGAACACCTCCAGGGACAGGGCATCCACAACCTCTCTGGGTAGCCTGTTCCAGCACCTCACCACTCTCTCTGTAAAGAATTTCCCCCTGACATCCAACGTAAATCTTCCCTCCCTCAACTTAAAACCATTTCCCCTTGTCCTGCAGTTATCAACCCTTTCAAAGAGTTGATTCCCCTTCTCTGTGATTTACACCTTGTTAAGGTGTATGTATGTGTAATGTTTTTGTTACATTCTGTAATTTCTTTTTAAATGGCTTTCTTGTTAAGAGTGTTGAGGAAAAACACATTATAAACTTTTCCATATTATTCATCTGTAGCAAGTTCTGCTTGCAATATATCTTATTGGTTTACAGTTTATCTTGCTCCTGCAGAAAGAGGGATTTTGTTTGTTTTTAGCAAGACCCTATCTGCCTGACATCCCAGCAAGGAGCAGGCAAGTGCAGGAAGTATGATTAGTTGGCTATGGAAATAAGACTTTGCACACCAGTACCTTGCCATTCTTGAGTTGGGTGTACCCATTACTGTAATGCGATTTGAAGTAAAACAAGGTAGCTTTACATACATATACAGGCTAGCAGGGGAATCGTGGGGTGACATGGACCTGTTGGAGCGTCCCCAGAGGAGGGCCACAAAAATGGTGGAACACCTTCCCTGTGAGGACAGGCTGAGAGAGCTGGGGCTGTTCTGCCTGGAGAAGGCACCAGTGAGACTTGAGATACTTTAAGTATTTCTTCAGTATTTAAAGGGGGGATGTAAGAAAGGCAACAAACTCTTTAGTACTCACTGTTGTGATAGTACAATGAAATGCCTTTGAACTTAAGAGGGGAGATTTAGATTGGGTGTATGGAAGAAGTTTTTTACAGTAAGGGCTGTGAAATACTAGAATGGGTTGCCCGGAGAGGTGGTGGATGCCCCATCCCTGGAGACACTCAAGGTCAGGCTGGCACGGGGTGCTGAGCAACCTGATATAGTTAGGTGTCCCTGTTCTTTGCAGGGGAGTTGGACCAGATGGCCTTGAAAGGTCTCTTCCAACTCATGATTCTATGAAATCTTGCTTGAAAATTCCACTAATAACAAAATATAGCAGTCTGATGATAGGAGCTCTTGTAGGATGATAAAGGTGAAAAATATCTTTCCAGCCAGAACCTAGAAGGTTATCTGACTGAATACTTATGTGTTGGTGCTATAAACACATTAAATGTGAGCATGTGCAATATTCTGCTTTCTTTTTGTGTTTAGTTGACCATGCCCTTGCTCGTTTAATAACTGCGTACTCTGAACATGGACACAAAGCAGCCAAAATAAACCCACTGTTTGCTGGGCAAGCTGTTATGAACGTGGTACCTGAAATCCAAGAGTTGACTGAAGTTCTTCAAGGGCCTCTCATTACCACAGGTAAATGCTACCCTATCACAGCAAATTTTTGTCATGGATGATTTATTAGGAGGCTGTGTCCTCTGCAGAGGAGCCAAATATTTAGAGGAGATTCAATCAGTAATGTATTGTTGGATGGAAAATCATTAACCTCAGCCTACTTACATGTTTGTTGTACAGATCATTTTGTAACGAATGGATACCTTCTCACATCTTAGGATACCATGAACATTTTTAGTTGTACTTAAATCTACTGAGGTTATACATTAATTTCTCGTGTTGCTGTAACATTCTATGATGCAGCGTAATTTTTGACATTCTAATGAAGCTGCTGTAGCACTTGATTTTTGTCTCTCACTGTGGCCTTGAATAAATGTGTGTCTCTCAGTGCTATATATCTTATCCATCTACAAAACAAGTGCTTACCAACTTCTGATGCCCATGGGGTTGGAGCTTGTTTCTCTGAGCCACAAAATGAGTACTGTACTAAGTCACGAAAGCATTGACTTGGTGTCATTCACATTAAAGTCTTTCCAAAAGACATTTTGGGTGCCTTGCAAATAAGCATGACACCATTGCATTAATATAACACTGAAGTATGGTTATAAATGGTTTTAAATACAGGTAAGGAAGTCAAGGGTATGAATTCGTACTCTCAAAATATTAGTGTAATTGCAGGATACTGGTTTAGTTCTTTGTGCTTCCACCTATCTCCCCGCAAGTGACTAATAACATTTATTTCTGACCAGGGCTTCTCAACATGGGAAAAGAAGAGGCTTCCGTAGAGGATGTGTTGGCTTACCTTGACCATGTGTACTGTGGGCATATTTCCATAGAAACAAGCCAGCTTCCAACCTTGGAGGAGAGAAAGTGGTTTACTAAAAGATTTGAAGAACTGAAACAAGAAGCATTTATGACTGAAGAGAAAAAGCACTTGTGCAAACTGATGTTGGAGTCACAGGTACCTTCTTCACTGTTACTCAATTTAATTGAATTCTGGAGTCTGTTGTGGACCTTCTAATGCTCTGGTCGTGGTCCACGCAACAAAAGAGTTACTACCCTAAAAGCTTTGACAGCATGTGAAAGGGAGAAGTGCTAGTTTTTTTTCATCAAAGAAGCGTGATACACAAATGCAGGAATCTTTATCGGTGACTATTGCTGAATTTACCCTGCAGCCACTATTGAAACATTTACCAATACCTTCTTAACTTGCATTGATTTGTCTGGAAATTATTTCTAGGAGAATATTTCCAGCTAGATCCAAACTCAAACAGCTTTTAGAACAAATCAGAACCTGTACTGTTTGTGATATATATTTGTATCATGTAAGCTGTCTGGAAATGCAATGACCATACAAACCCATGAGTACTGGATCTTAAAAAGTGAGATTCTCTGTGACTAGAGATCTGACAACTATGTATACTGCATACTAAATGCTACTACTGGGAACACAAGGTTGGGCATGCCTCCATGACACTTTCTGCTGTTTTCTTTTCACTCTCAGCCACATCCTTATCTGTTTTACTAGCTTTGAAGCACACAACGTCACTCAAAGTTTTGAGAGAACAAAACAGAATTGAACTGAGGTTTTAGCCATGTAGCAAAGGAACTTTTGTTCATAGAATGAAGAAGTGAAAGATTTATGGATTTGCAAACTGTGTAATTTATTCAAGTATTTCTATACTGTGAAAAGACTTTCTTTTTTTTTCCCCTTCTTTCCCTGCTTTATCAGGAGAGATGGAAGGGTAGAAGAGCAGAATCTGTGAAGGTGTCCCTGTTTCCAGTTTTCCAAGTGGTAGGAGTGTTAAATGTAATGTGTAACAATGACTAAATGGAAGTATATGGCACATCTTACATTTTTTTTATTGCCTTCTCGGCAATTAAAGGAATTTGCTTCTGAGAAAGGAGGGTGAAATCAGGACCTTAAGAATCACACATTACTCTCAGAATGACCAGAACTGTATTTAAGAATGTGGAATTGAACCAATGTGAAAAAAACCCACTTCTGTGTGTGAGTAGTTTTGTATATGTAATTCGTTAGACTTCAGCGTTTCTCAACTGAAAGTTGCTCATCAATTGGCTTAGATCTTTGGCTATGGCTCAGTCTTCCCTTCTCAATTATAGTCATCTTTTATTTTCAGTTTTCAGTTGCAAGACACTGCAGACACTTCCAGTGCTTCCAAAACTTTGTCATTTAAGAGAGCTGACTAGGAGTTGATGAATGCAGTGAGTGAAGTGGAAGGAGTGAAAGGAAAATGAAGTAAATACAGATTCCTTTATTTTCCTTCTCTCAATAATTATTTTACTTACGTACTAAATATTGTGTCTAATGTAATCAAAGTGAAACACTGTTTCTCTAGCACTTTGCATCTCAGGATAGCTGAGGTTTATGCTGTAAAAGAACATCATTCTTTTAATTTTCACCAAAGAAGGTAAACTGTTAAGGAATTTGTAAATTGCTCTTGTTTATTTCAGTATCCATCTCCTTCCATGTTAGGTAGAGCCATCTTGGTCCTCAATCCTACAGTTTTCTTCCTAAGAGGAAAAAGGCACTGTCTTGTACTTGTCATAGCTTCTGATCTCAGACAGTAGGGATGGAGAATTAGCTGAGATTTTCAAGGGCTGTGTTACATAGGTATAAATATAAATGGTATTTCCATTTTACAAACAGAAGACTCCTGCTCAAAATTGCTTAATACTGAAGTTCCCCTGTTTTTAATAGGAGTTTGATCGCTTCTTAGCCACCAAGTTTGCTACAGTGAAGCGATATGGTGGTGAGGGAGCAGAGAGCATGATGGGCTTCTTCCATGAGTTGTTTAAGATGTGTGCATACAGTGGTGTGACAGATATCATTCTTGGAATGCCTCATCGTGGAAGACTTAATCTTCTCACAGGCTTGCTTCAGCTTCCACCAGAGGTAAGGGATCCACAGTTTAACTGGAAGTTTCTACGTGTCTGCTTGTCTGGTTTATTTGCAATAAATATATAAACTAAATGTTTGTCTTGTGAATGCTGAAGCAGTGGGAAAAAAGTTACCTTTGTGAGAGTGTATTCCTTCATATCAGTACCTCTGCTGGATTTCCCTGGGAGATTGATAAGAGAACTCTATGAAATGGGTTTATATGTTTTTATTTGAGGCATCCTGGCTGTCTCAGGAGTGGGAGAGCATATAGTTCTGGAAACATTTTTCTTTTATTGTGTCAATTAATCAGAAAAGAGATTTAAACAAGTTTGTTTCCATGCAGCTCATGTTCCGTAAGATGCGTGGTTTGAGTGAATTTCCAGAGAATTCAGCAGCCATTGGGGACGTTCTCTCCCACCTGACATCTTCTGTGGATCTTGACTTTGGTTCGCACAGGCCTGTGCATGTCACCTTGCTACCAAACCCCTCACACTTAGAAGCAATCAATCCAGTGGCCGTGGGCAAGACTCGAGGAAGACAGCAGTCTCTGCTTGATGGAGATTACTCCCCAGAGAGCTCTGCACAGCCTGGAGACAAAGTTATTTGCCTGCAGGTATTTTGCTCGCAACTTGTCGCTGCACTTTGTATGACTTCCTAGACCAGCATGTGAACAGAAATGGTGTATATAAAAATACCAAACAAAAATTAATTAATGTGGAATATGAAGAACTGGAATCCTCTTTACAAAGAATGAGAAGGGAAAGGAAAGCATCTAGGTGCCACATATGACAGTACCTGCTTTTAAACGATTATTCCTGTTTCTAGATTTCCAAAGAAATTATTCAGCTTCCTTCCTTGATTTTGATACCTTGCATTGGGGGTTTTTGCTTTAAATCTTTTAAACTACCACTGCTGGTCTTCTTTTAATTAAATAGGTTTTGAGAACGTTAACAACAAGGTTGAAAAATATACAGTAGGACTTAGAATTATGTCATTTTGTCATGGTACTACTGAAATAAGTCATTTTGTGCTGTCTGGAATTGGTTCTTTTTTTTTTTTTTTTTTTTTTAGTTTCTTTTCTACTTCTTTTCCTAGTGTGTCTGCTCTTGTCTCTTTGTGATAAGGTAGGAATAGGTATGAGTCATGGTTCACCACTATTTAACTTTCAGCAAATAGTGCAGCAAACCCTATGGTGACTGGCTTGCTGTTGTTCAGTGATCAGTGAGTTGGTACCTAACGCTGCAGCTTTGCTATAGTTGTGATACTTGCAGTCACCAAAGCACCAGTGGGTCAATTTAAGATATTATGGATCAGTTCCAAGTAGATCAGGCAGTCATGTACAAATCATGAAAACAGTAGTCTGAAAGGGGTTAAGAACTGAACCTAGCAATAGGTATTGCATAGCCAGTTACTGTTTCCTCAGTGTTGGTGTTCCTCCAGTGTTCTCTCAAATAAGACTTTTCCACCTTCTTCCCTAACGCAGGTTCATGGTGATGGTGCTTTCTCTGGGCAGGGGATTGTTCCTGAAACACTGACCCTCTCCAATCTACCACATTTCAGAGTTGGTGGGAGCATCCATTTGATTGTTAATAACCAGTTGGGCTACACCACTCCTCCAGAGCGAGGAAGATCATCACTGTACTGTAGTGACATTGGTATGTATCAGAAAAAATAAGGAAGGCTTTTTAACACCAGTGGGAACGTTTGCTATTGCAGTGGGATTTTATAGCAAATGCTATAAACACTAGGGAATTATATTAATCTGTATTTCTTTGGATAACAGAATATCAAATCAAATTATTACTGATTATTGCCTCCTACTAGCAAAAATTCAAGTGCTAAATGAATTCACTTACCTATGTACTCTGGGGTAAAGACTAACTACCAAAGGAAAATCCTGTTGTATTTTTTACAGAATATAGTAAAATATTTGCAAGACTTACATGAATTCTTAATAATTTCATTTAATTTCTGCCGTGTCGTTGACAGCTTTTAAAAATGTGTTGTAATGGAGTATGTAATAGGTGTGTTTTCTTTTTTACTTCAACAATTTCACCTTCATTTGTTTGTTATCAGGTGAACTTGTTGAGCATTTAATTAAAAGATGAGACTCATGCCATTTCTAAACTCAAACTTAGAAGGCCTTTGGCTTTGGATTGGTCTGTCTTAATGATAAACAGATGTATTGCAGTTGACCAGACCACAGACATAGCAGTTAGTTCCTTTGTGTAGGCTTCCTAGAATTTAAAATATACTAGTGTATACATATAAGGTTTAATGTCAGGTATTTGTCTTATGACTTCATCAAACCAGGCAAGTAGATTCATTAAACCTGTGTATAGTCATTATCATGACTTCTTTTTTTCTCCATTCTTAGTGTTTCTTTCTTCTTACTTAGTTAATGAGGGATGTCTTATCCATTTGGACTTCAGGATTTTGTTAGGGAGGAAATACGATATTGGTCAGTGAACCATCTTTATTTTCCAGTATTTGGGCAGTTAAATAGAAGAAGAGCACTCCATTGCTGAGAATACTTAAGTCCAAATTCACAGAATTCACAAATCGTCATGCAGGAAAATATGTTAAGACATTTGGATTTTGCAGTTTTCTTTTATGAGAGATCTCTTTTTGCCTTAGAAATGACCAGAACAAGCAAAAACCTTTTGTCCTAGTGGACAAAATTGGACATGAGCCAGCAATATGTGCTTGCAGCCTGGAAGGCAAACTAGATGGTCTTTAGGGTCCCTATCAACCTAAACCATTCTATGATTCATAGTGAAGAAAGAAAGAAAATTCAGTTTTTGTTTGACAGAATCAATCAAGTAGTTCTTCCTCATTCCCTGAAGACTTTCTGCTCTCTTCTTGAGAGGTAGAAATTTACTGCTGATAAAGAAGTTGCGTTCAAACTATGACAAATACAACAGCTTGAGCCAATTGCACTTTCTTTCAAGGATGACTCCTACTCCTTACTCTAGTTGTCATCATAAAGAACATCTTTTGTAGATTTGTTAAGTATGCTGAGCACTAGTGCCTATAGTTTTCTGCTGTATGTTTGTGTCCATTTTCCTTGGAGGGGGGTTGAGTGTGACTACCCTTAACTTTGTTTTGAATCCCTGGGCAGGTAAAATTGTTGGATGTGCAGTGATCCATGTCAATGGGGACGATCCTGAAGAAGTTGTCCGTGCCACACGACTGGCAGTTGAGTACCAACGCCAGTTCCGCAGGGATGTGATAGTAGACTTGCTGTGCTACAGACAGTGGGGCCACAATGAACTTGATGAGCCATTCTTCACCAACCCTAGCATGTACAAAATCATCAGGTAAGAGTAACACCACCTGATGGGAGAACCCAAAGTATGCTTTTTATACATCTCATCAGTATTGTCCACTACTTTAACAGAAATCTCTGTATGCTAGAGATCCTTTGTCATACTGTCAAATGTTTAGTTAGACTGTCAGCAGTCCCTGACCACTGATGGTCTGATACCATATTAATAAAGATAACCACTGGTGTCAATTCTTGAATATGCATTTTGATGCCTCTTGGAGAACAGTCTTGCATACAGCCCTTGGATTTCAAATTCTTGATTGCTCATAATCAGAAGGCAAAGTTGTCTTCTGTGTGCCAGAGGGAAGGGTAGGTTATGTGAGAGAATGTGCAGGAAGCCTGTACGATGCGTTGTCCTTTTGCTTGTTCCAGTGGATCCTCATCTTTACAAGCATTTTGATAAATTTAGATTCCATCCCCAGATTCCCAGAGTGCTCTATTGGCCAATTAATTCTGGTGTTTTAAGTGGAACTGTATGAAACTGGGTGCCTCAATTCTCAGCTAATCCTGAAATCCCACCATCAATTTGTCTGAAGAACAATGCATGGTGGCACCAAGCCAGTCTGAATGAGAGGATTTCTTGACTTATTTTTACCTGTAGCTGCTAGCAATAGCCACTATATTAAACAAAGGACTGTAAAGCATGAATCCAACAGAATTTTTGTTATTCTGGAAATGTCAGGAAAGAAAACTTGACCCAAATGAGTATTATGCACTAGGTCATCATTTGTGTTTGTTTTTCGTTTCACCTCACAAGAAGCAAGGTAGTGTTTCCCTGTTCTGAAATGACACTTTTCAGGCTAAATGTCTATGGGGTTTGATTCCCTCCCCTACAGATCCCGTAAGAGTATCCCAGACACATATGCAGAGCACCTCGTAGCTGCTGGGCTCATGACTGATGTTGAAGTATCTGAGATAAAGACGACCTACTATTCTAAACTAAACGATCATCTTGCCAACATGACTTTGTATAGTCCACCTCCTACCAACCTTCAGGCTCACTGGAAAGGTTTGGTTGAACCTTCTGCTAAAATCACCACTTGGGACACAGGTATGCCCATACCACTCCTGCAGTTTATTGGAGTCAAGTCTGTAGAGGTGCCTGAAGAGCTCCAGATGCACAGCCATCTTCTAAAGACATATGCACAGGTCAGTAGAGCATAAAGATACTTAAATATCTGACCTTTTACAGCAAGGCTGCCAATTAAAGAACAGCGCAGTTTTCTCTAGGAAGAACAGTTTGTTCCCTTTTTCAGGTTGGGATTATGCCATTTTTCTCCTAGGTTTGAAGAAAAATATCTTCTCCCCCATATCTAGCCATATACTTAATTCTTAATTTAGCAGTATTTTGTTGCACTGAAGAAGCAGCCTGTAGAAAATAGTTTATTCATCCAAAGAATATAAGTCAGTATACTAAATGACTGTCATTTAAACTTTGAGTACATTACAGGAGAATGAATCAGGAAATTTGTAACATATGCAGTTTGTTAAGCTAGTAATGTACATGCTTAGGTATTTTTATATAAATATGTACACAGAAAGTTGCTGTGTTTCATAAGAAGATTTTGTGCAATAACTGGATTGGTTTGGTTTTGTGAACATTTCACTTGGATCAGTGATGACCATGGGCTGATGTCTGGTCAACAGCTATAGAGGCCATGAGTTGAATACTGAAAAAGACTGAAGTCCTCCCAGCCCAAAGCAAGAACAGCACAGCTACAGCTTGGAATGGGAGAATTCTGGAGACTGAAATTCCTTACAACTGGAATCTTTCAGTACTATACCAGAACTTTGTCAAGTATCTTTCTGCTGTCCTCAGGTTTTTAGTATTTTTAGACTAAGATCTAATCTGTCAATGCACTGTTTGTTGACGAGGAAGGGAATACGTGGGCTGTACATGGTTTTGTGTTCAGCAGAGTAGCCTTCTTCAGGATGTGCTGAAATAAGAATGCATGTATTTTAAACCAACCGAAGTTGGCTACAGGAAAAACAGTACGTCTCTCTGTAGATTTTTTTGTTTGTTTTGTTCACTTCAATCTATGCTACAAGGCATACAGATTGGAGAAAGCAAAATAGTAATTTTTTTCCTTAATTGTTTAGTCGAGAGTTCAAAAAATGGAGGAAGGAAAAAAGCTGGACTGGGCAACAGCTGAAACTTTAGCATTTGGTTCCCTGCTGAGCCAAGGTAAGAGGCAACTAGATAGCAAAAAAATTTTATTTGCTTTTGATGCCAGTGAAGTATAACATTAGACATTGGGTGTTCCTAAGTCCAAAGATTGATGTGATGAATACATATGAAAATTTATGTGGGAGTAAGAGAAGGTAAAATATGAATCCTGTATGTTACATTATCTATAGATTGGATAATAAATGTATTTAATGAGTTATTGTTTCTTTACAACCCGTCAAGAAGACAGTGCTTAGTGCTGAGCATGTGAGCAAAGTGAGTGACTTCAACTGGGCCTCCTGTACTCCTTTTGTAGGGTGTTTCATGCTATCATTAATTTCCCTTCTTCTCAAGTCTAAATTTGTATCTCTGTTTATGTGTGATACAGGATGCCTGTATTTTACAGTTTGCTTTAGCAAACTGAAACACTCCAAAATAATTTTTGATTGGAAGGAGGAGAAATGAGATGTGAGCATCTCTGCAATTTGGAGGGGAAATTCAAGAAAGGACTTAACAAGAAAAGTGACATTTTGGAAGTGGGGACTTATTTTTCTGTGTATTTTCTTGTATGATTTACTAAACCAGTGTTTTGCTTATTGCTTGGAAAGGGTTTAACGTCAGACTAAGTGGACAAGATGTTGGCAGAGGAACCTTTAGCCAGCGACATGCGATGTTGGTTTGCCAAGAGACAGATGACACCTACATTCCTCTGAATCACATGTCACCAGACCAGAAGGGTTTCTTAGAGGTAGGTTCTGTGATACACGAGACAAAATTCTTCAAGTTGTGCTGAAGGAGAGCATATTTTAAAGCTGATGAGGTGTATGTATGTAGCCTGACAATCCCCAGATATGGAGGCCTGAAATCTACCTGGATTAAGGAGAGACTAGCAAAAGGCAGATTACTGGTTTAAGTTGACCTGTAGGAAGTTTATAATTCTAATGCATGGTTATTTACCCTCCTTAACAAGGAATTCTGCTTTTCCTTAAGAGATCAACTATTCTTTTTCTTCCCTCAGTATATTCATTCAAAAGCAAAAAAGGTTTGACCATGAGTTGTTTTCTGGAGTGCATGTCCTCAGAATGCCTAGCACTAATGTGCCTGCTTCCAAAAGTTCTTAACCTTAGGTTGTTATAGAATCGTAGAATGGCTTAGGTTGGAAGGGATCTTAAAGATCTTTGAGCTCCAACTCCATCTTTCTCACCTGTCCCTCCCAACAATTTCCTTTCTGTTAGGTGAGTAACAGTCCCTTGTCTGAGGAAGCTGTACTTGGTTTTGAATATGGAATGAGTATTGAGAGTCCTAAGTTACTGCCAATTTGGGAAGCTCAATTTGGAGACTTCTTTAATGGAGCCCAGATAATATTTGACACTTTCATCTCTGGAGGTGAGTGTACTAGAAGCTAATATATTTACAATGAATTATTTGTATTATTAGAAAATCTTCAGCTTTGCCCATAAAAGGGCAATGTGTTGAGAAAAGAATTCTGTTTTCTCAAGAAGCCTTGTGTGCTTGCCTATGAGATCCCAACTTCTATGCAGTTTTTCTCTGATGGCATTCCATCTAAAATGAAAGGCCCCATCGTTGGCAGGAGATGGTCATTCTAAATGGACAGTTGGTGTTAACAACCTTTCTTCCCTTTTCTCCCTCTTTATTTTACTGTGTGTGCAGGTATATTTGGTAGTTTGTTAGGATGTACCTTTCCTTCATGAGGTATCTCTTAAAATTCTTGGAGCAAGACAAGATAAACAAACAAGAAAAAAAACCCACAAAAAATGGTTTGCAAATAACATCTCAGTTTGACTAACACATTTTCTGAATACTCAGAGCAAAAAGACTTTTCACAGGTGGAACATGGTGAGGAAATGCTAAGATTGATTTCTAGAGTGGAATTCCTTGTGTGAGGGGTTCACAGTATTGGTATCTAGCCTCGGTTAGGCTTCTGTGTTCAGTTCTTTCAGATGGGAGTTGTTAGAGGCTTTGTATATCCCACTCATCCTCAACGTGTATTTAAGGTCAGGATTAATTGCTTTCTGGATTTGACTATAATCTCTTAGCCTGGGAAGCTATCCTCTTGCAAGCATTGCTGTATTAGCTAGAGCTGGCTGGCAGGATGCTGCCTGCTTCATACTTGTACAGGACTCAATGATAAGGTGTACAGAAAATATGCAGTGAATTATGCTTAGAGGTCTTATTGAAGAGTGAGCAGTGCCAATGCTTGTTAATGAGAAAGACAGTGCTGTTAAGAGAATTTTTGCATAATTTGGTGATGTTTCTGACAGAGTATTGAAAGTTTCACTGTTTGATGTGATGCCATAAGTTCTCTGAAAGCCCAAAGTTATATGTGTATTTCAGAAACTTCAGATCATGTTATGTGCCATTTTATAGTTGTGAATCTCACCACGAAATACAGCTACATGTTTCAGGGCTGTACTTACCAATGTGGAAACTTAACTATGTTCTGTTTTCCTGAGTAGTTCATGCAAAGTGCTAAGTCTTGTAGGGCTTTATGTTCTGTTGAATTTTTTTTTTTTTTTTCCTTCATTCTCATTCTATGCTTTTAGGTGAGGCCAAATGGCTTCTGCAGAGTGGGATAGTAATTCTTCTTCCCCATGGCTATGATGGTGCAGGTCCTGAGCACTCATCCTGCCGGATGGAACGTTTCCTGCAGGTACCCTGCTTCACCTCTCAGATTCACATGTTCCCCACCCAGTCCTGGGCTGTTCTGTTCAGTTGCAAAATGCCAAATTCACGACGAATCTGCTAGTGATAGCAGAAGCTGGAGACAGGTTCATACAGCAGGAACGGGCTGGTCTGAAAGTGGAGAAGTAAAGAGAACTGTGATGAGGAGGTGCAGATCTGGAAGTGGCGAGGAAGCAGTTTTGGTTTAATTGTTACAACAGCTCCAGTGCAAGACTCTGACTGAACTTCATAATAAATGTTTGTTGTTCCCATTAGGTCTCCCTCATCTGCCCAAGTGAGTGTGGGGTAATGCAAATGTTTGCAGTGTAAAATTTCATAGTGTTTGTGAAAGCCTCCTGCCTTCTGCTCATGTGCTTCAGTACTGCCTGCTGTCTCCTTCCTGTTTGTCACCCTCCAGCAATGTCACTGTACCACAGAATGAGTCCAGTAGCAAGACAGAATTGCTGTATTGCAAATAGCAGGCCCCTAATGGAACTTCTTAGTAAAGCATTTTGGGGTTGGCATTGGAAACAGGCAGCCACCCTCTTCTGCAAGCCACTCACAGATGTTCCTAGTATGCATAGAGCAGAATGCTGGGCATGTAAGTAACACTAAGGAAATTGGTGGCACAAAGAAAAGATGTCCACTATAGTGTCATTGTGATTGTAGTAAGTAAATGAAAGCCTTTTTTGGCTGAGTAATGATTTAGGGAAAAATTTGCAGCATGCTTAGTGGTGCTTCGTTCTGGTCGAATGGTCGTGACATTCAACTGTTAGAAGAACTGCCATGCCTTGGTTACAGAGTGGTTAAAGAAGGCAGTTCAGATGTAATGGTACTGTGTAAATGCTAAAGCCTTTTCTTCTCTGAAATTGCTCTTCCCTAGCAATCAGTGTTTTAATTGGGATATTTGCTCTTCTATTCTTATACTAGTGTGAAGTGCCTTATGTGCCTAGGCACTTGCACATTTGTATCACTGCTTCCTTCTTGACAAAATACTGCTGTGTTCCCCTTAGATGTGTGACAGCTCAGAAGAAGGAGTTGATGGGGACCGAGTGAACATGTCAATTGTGCATCCCACCACCCCAGCACAGTATTTCCATTTACTCCGGAGGCAAATGGTCCGAAACTTTAGGAAACCTCTCATTGTTGCTTCTCCAAAAGTGTTACTCAGGCTCCCTGTAAGCTGGAAAACTTTATCTTCCTTTTCTTTTTTTTCCTCCTCTTCTGTGTTCTTCTAACCTTTCTCTTTGTTTTCCTCTGTGTTCTCTGCTCATTTTAGTGTCAAATCAATAGGGTTTTGCCTGTTTGAGGTCTGATAGGTTGAGGGTTAAAGGTGGATGCATGTGAGCCCAAAGAAGGCTTGATTCTTGGTCCAATAGAGTTCTTTAGAATGTTACCATTCTATCTGTCTTCTCTGGGAGTGGAAGTGAGAGAAAGAGGGAAAACTGCATCTTTAATATTTAACAAAACCCTGTCTCTGAATCATCTCCCCAGTTTTGACTGAGATAAAAGGCAGCCAGATTTGGTAACATTCAACTCTTCCCCATTTAGGCTGCTGTATCAAGTTTTGAAGAAATGGCTCCGAGAACAACATTCAAACCTGTCATCGGTGACTCCTCAGTAGATCCTAAAAGGTAGCTCTACTTTCTTACAAGAAAAGCTCAGAAAGGAAGTCCTGTCCCTTTCTGCTACCAACCAGCTCAGGTTTGAGGTGATAAAGAAGTAGTTGTTGGGGTAGGAGAAATACCTGCTTGATGGGTGACTTAGGATTTTACTTGTTTCTCTCCTTTTCCTCTGCTTCCTTGTTGGTAGTAAAGCTAACTGCCTGCATAATAGTCCTTGCCTCCAAAGGGAGTCTGTTATCCTACTTGCTAATCTGATGGATTAGTGAATCATGCCCATTGGTTAACTTCATTGGAAGCAGCTGTTATGTGAAGAGATGCAGAATTTTTGTTCTGCTGTTGGGATGCTTGAGCTGATGAAATGAAATTAGGGCAATAACAAGTCTTCATGTGTGTATTGTCTTCTTCCCTTTAGATACTATTTTAGAGAATCCTGTTCACAAAAAGCAGTTCTAGCCTTTAAATTTTTCTCTCCTTCTTACTTAGTCCCTGTCCTAGTAGTATTCAAGTCTGTCAGCATGTCAGATGTTTGCATTCTGGTCCACAATCACAAAGTTAGCTGTATCATAGCATCTTGGTTTTGTAAGTGGAATGGGAGGCACGAAGTGTAGGATTTCTCTTACTGCCTTTGTCTAGCAAGCTTAGGCAAATAAGACCTCTCTGACTGCTGGAAACTACTGCATATCTCCTAAAGGTGGTTCCTCTTAGGTCTGGAAGAGAATTGTCCTCTGGGGTTCATTCTCTACAGAGAGAGAACAGATAGCTAGCTTTGATTAAGTTTTTAATTTTAAGGCAAAACTAAAGCTGAAGAAACGGGACTTTTGGGCTCTGGCCTGTTGTGCCCAGGCATTTGTCAGCTGTTGAATGACAGTGGGAGTTAAGGGAAAGCAAAGGAGAAAATATGGTTTAGGGTAGTAACTTAGTTCAGTTAAATTGTCTTTAAAGTTTGGCTGGTTGTTTTTGTTAAAGGTGTGAAACTGTTCTGCATAAAGTTTCTGTAAATCACTAAACTTGGAAACACTCTTATTTTTCTTTAGTGTCACCCATGTGGTGTTCTGTTCTGGTAAGCATTACTATGCTCTGGTGAAGCAAAGAGAGACACTAGGAGAAAAACAACACAACACAGCTATTTTAAGACTTGAAGAACTGTGTCCTTTCCCACTGGAAGCTCTGCAGCAAGAGCTGAGCAAATACAGTCGTGCCAAAGGTATGCAAATTTTTACCTTTTTGTTTCTGGATTCTTTGAAATCTGTTGCTTGCATTCTAGGGTGAAGAGCTGAAGCGGTGTTTTCTTCTTTGTTCTCCCCCTATACATCCCTATACGTTTAGTGTTTCTAGAGTGGGATGATAAAAAAATGTTTACCACTTGTGCTAAAAGAGTTGTTCTCTCTGCTGTTGTTAGCTTCTGTAAATCACTGCTAAAAAACAGTGTGAGTATAGTGTGGTGGTGAACATACTTTTGGTTTGACTGCAGCAAGGTGTGATCTGCAGTGAGTTCAGTCTGTCAAGATACCATTTCAAAGACAGTGCCAAGACAAAAAAAAAAAAAAAAAAAAAAAAAAAAGCAGAGGTGCTACAACAGAAAAAAAGTTTCTTGAGCTGCTGAAAAGTGCTTTTGTAATGTACCCTTATCCTTTCTTTAGTCTTCAGCTGGAGTCAGGAAGAGCCACAGAATATGGGTCCTTGGTCTTTTGTGTCACCACGGTTTGAAAAGCAGCTGGGAGTTAAGGTAAGATGCTCTGGGCTACAAAGTGGAGTTTGAAGCTATTGACTGCAAAATTCTGTGATGCTTAGACATAAAATTAGTCCTAATGTCTGAACTGCATGTTCTAATTTCTTAGCTTTTTATAGAGCCCTTTACTAGCAATGAGCAAGCCTGAAGCTTTCTTTTACCAGATGTTTAGTCTAAACATTCAGGACAATGAAAGATTGCAGGTAGAAAACAACATATTTAAGGTGCCACAGTGAATAGGAAGAGAATCTGAAGCTGCTGTTTGCTGTGGCAGATCATGCACTATGATGTTCTTGGAACTGAAGTCTTGAGGAAATGGAGGATGACTTCCTGTAGTATTTCCAACTGGAACTGCATAGTTAGGGATCACTATGGAATCAGAGAACCAGAATCAGGATGTGGTTCTATATTTGTGCTTCATTAATCACTTCCTCCTGGCTCTCATTTCAGCTCCGTCTTGTGAGTAGACCTCCTTTACCAGCCCCAGCAGTTGGCATTGGAACCCTGCACCACCAACAGCAGGAAGACATTCTTACCAACACATTTATCTAAATTTTCAATGGACAGACTACTCCTGCAGTTAGTCATGTTGGTTGCCTTCTTCCTGTGAAGCACAAAAGCCAGATCCTTAGGACTCAATTCTTCAAAGCAGGGAAAAAGAATGGAACAAGTTCTGTAATGGTAAAGCAATTTTTTAATGTAGGGGCATACCTAAGGGTGAGAGCTGATGTCTGTTACTCTCAGTGGTTCTTGTTCCTTTTTACTATTTTCTACACAAGATTTTTTAAAAGTTTAAAAAACAAAAATGCAGTCTGGGGGGCAGGTCAGTGAGATGGGTTAAAAATACCTTGTATCAGGTTGTTTGTCCGCACTGCGCCCAGTTCCCTGGTAATGGTGCATGTGTGGAAATGGTTTCTTGTTTCCACAGAGGTGTTAGTGCTCTTTGGTTGAATAAATGCTTCCTGTGCCTGAGAATGAGCCATTTCTATAGCAGAGTATTGTGGATTTTCTCTTTCCTTTTCTTACGGACCTGAAATTAAATCTGATGCAACTGTTATTTGAGAGGGAGAGTCATTAAAGTCATATTCCTGTGGGGACCTTGCAGGATGACCCCTTTGGGCGCTGCTGTTTCTCTCAAGGAGAATCAGTGCTATCACATCAAGCTTGCAGAGTGGGAGGCGTGGTGTACGAACCTCACTGCCTTACTTTAGAGCCATGTTTTGTAGAGGCCAAACCAGTTTCTAGAGGCTACCTTATAAAGTAATCCCATCTCCTACCCAGGAAATTCTTCTCAGGGCTCCTCATCAGGTTATTTGTTGTTTCTGAGGGCTTGCTTCTGTGATCCCTAGTTCTCACATGGAATCTTACGCTGTAAGAAGGCTGAAGTTGTGACCAAGAGCAACAGAAAGTCCAAAACTGTGGCAAGTAAAACAGAAAAGTGGAATAGGACAGGCTGTAAAGAGTTCAAGGGACACATGATGAAAGCTGTAATAGTGAAGCCCCTTTCAAATACACTGGAAGCTTCAAGGGTGAGGGATGAATTAGAAACTCAACGGGGCTCATTTAAAAAAAAAAAAAAAAATCTTCTGTATCAAAACAACAACAATCTCATGACTTGTTTTGGTTTTGTTTTCTCTTTGAGTGAGTTCCCATTTGGAGGCCCGTTGGGAGATTCCTGAGCAAAAAGCTTTTATTTGCAGTGGAAAAAAAAAAAGTGACTAAAACAGGCTATAGAAGAAACAAGTGAAATAAATTGAAGTAAATGACAGAACAGGAGGATAATCATCCAAATTTTCTGAAAGAACTCAAACAGATAGAGGTGTTCAAGCCACATGAAGTTCCCAAAATGCAGACAGCAGACAAAAGCTTTCTGTGGCACATCTCAAAAATCTTATGAGAAAATGGATGTGTTTGCAAATTGATGTATGTTTATTTTAAAATAATATAGTTTACTACCTTCTAATATATTTATTTATTAGCGAAGAAAAAAGTGAGTGAGAAATTGAAGTAGAGGACTAGACTATGGTCAGATGCTAGAATTGTGGTCTCCTACTTGTGAATTTGAAGCCTTTCTTATGAAGGAATAAAGTAACCTTTAAAGGATACTTTATTCCTTCACTTGGAGTAATGTAGACCTTGGAAGTGTATACAATTTAACAGTATTGTTTGAGTCATCTTTCAATTAAATGGTCAAGGTTATTTCTGCATGAAAGGAAAACCTTTACAAATGGAAAAACTAATTCTAACTCAAAATCAGAATTGATTAGAGTTAGAAAAGTCAGAGAAGAAACCTGAACATTACAGGCTGCAGTAAGCACAAGAGTGACTCGTGCTTCTACAGTGTCAATTTGAAGGTTTCTAGAAATTTTCTCATTGTGCAAAGATCAAGATGTCCAGCCTTTCTTTATGTTCTTGTTTTTTGTTTTTTTTTTTCCCTCTAGGGGGTTTCAAATGTTTTATTTTTTTTACCAAAAACAAACAAACAAACCAAAGCTATCAGAGTTTACAGTATTCTTCATACAATGATAAATAATAACCTTCACAAAACAGAAAGGCAGAACTCATCATCAGGTTTGATGGGGCTTTGGGCAGCATGGTCTAATGGAAGGCATCTCTACCCAGGGCAAGTGGTTTAGAACGAGATGGTCTGTAAAGTTCCTTCCACCTCAACCCGTTCTATGATGTAGGATTGTGGCCTGTTGGCTTTGGAGAACCTCTGATCCAGTAACACGGCAAGGTGAGCAGAAGAGGAGGAGAGACAGCAACACTGAATAGAGATTAGCTGAGCTCTCATATGCAAGGAGTGACCACAAGACTTCCCCTTGTTCTCACTGATTTTTCTGAAACCCCGCTTCTCCCTCCAACGAGAGTAATTCTCCTTTCTCACACAGATGTGGGGACCCAGTGTCTAGTTAGAAGGCTAGTGCAGGTGTCAGCTAGAGCTCCACAAAGGATTTGTAGGATCTTCCTTAAGACTCTGTTCTAATACCGTTCTTTTCCTTCTGTTTGTGTGACTTTTTCAACGTAATGCATTTTGAAGAAATGCTAAAACAGCCCTTTACCTGCTTGTTTCCAAACTGTCCTCCGCTCCCAGTGAGTGAGACATGTCTGTAGCCAAATACTCTGCACTTCATCAGTCAGAGTGCAGCTCCTGGCGGTCCCCGAGGGGAGGTTTCAGCATAGGTGTCATCTGGGGAAATAAATCTGGTTTTTTTGGATAGCAACAGATAAAAGACCATAACATTGAACTTAATCAGGAGAATAATGAAGACAGATGGCAAAAGGAGGTGAAAGCTGCCTGGACCAGTCCCCTTCCTCCTGTCCTGAGGCAGCTCGCCCATCACCAAAAGGTTTTTCCCATTTCCAAACTTGTTGGCAGTGTGAAATGAGCACCTTCCCTACTTATTTGGGAGTGTGCTTGAATAAACCAAACCCACCGTGCACAAAAGACTTTTAGGAAGAAGCAAGTGGGATTTAACCAAGTACAGCACTCCTACATGGAAAACAGTGTTACATCAGGAGGGGTAGACTGCAGGCACAGTTTGCATTTGCCTGGTGGAACAGCTCCCAAAAGCTGCTCTGAGGGACTATTTGGTATCCTACCCTAACTAACTTGCACATTAATGAACTCTATATGACCCATAAACAACCTCTGTAGTCTCTGCATTGTTGTCTGTTTCACGTAACTTCTTCAGCACATCCATCGTGACATGAAGTCATGTTTCTTCCACTTTATTCTGGCAAACTGCACAACTTTTTTTTTACATTCTGGTTTAAAATTCTGCTCAGAGATTTCCAGGGATTTCTTACTATGGTTCCTGAGCAGTATACTTTTTCATGTAGAAATCACTTTTGTATTGTATCTGGAGCTCTGCCTGTCCTTTACTCCTTACTGTTTTTATTCTTGAATATCATCTGCTAGTAGCTGTACTTTCACAGGGTTATGGTTGCATTTTGTCTACGTATGGGAAAATACTTGGGGTATATACTTTGGTTTCTCAGAGACCTTGCCCAAAAGGGCAGTTGTTGTGCTTGGTACTTTTTGTGTAATTTACTTCTCAATACTTTGCTCACAAAGAACTTCAGTAACAGTAAACAGAATAAAATGAGGCAGAAAAGCAACACTGCTTTGGCTGCAGCTGTAGCTAGGAAAGTTAGATGGCACAATCATCAGCTTTGACTCCAAACTGACAATAACATTAAAAAAAAAAAAAAAAAAGACATTTTCTCACTATGACAATACACAAGGGCAGAATAGACCCAACATTTTGCACGTTGCCTGAACCTGACCCCGTTATACACCACATACACAGAGGCAATGCAGGTTTATCTAACCAAGTAAAGGATGCCTGAGTGTTCAGAGCCTGTTTTACTCTCCCTTTGGGAGCACTGTTACTGTAGTGCTGCTTGGCTAAATGCCCCCAGCCCAGCATTGCTGGGCTGGAGTAGGGAAGGAACAGCTTTGGCTCCACTCTCTTAGGTATTGCTGATATAGAATTATCTGCAGAATACTGCTGTTCTGTGATGGCTAACAGCTACCAGGAGCAACAAAAGCCTGTGCTGAGTTAGACATTAACACAGTTCCCCTACTGATTTTGGATATACGCAGGGCTGTTTTCTCCTGTGTGCTATGCTCAGCTCTGCATGCAGACTTGGCTCGCCTTGGACAAGTGCTAGTTTGCTTTTGCAATTCTGAGACTAGCTGCCTTTAGGGGGCCCTTGTTCAGACTGGTACCTGCCCCTCCAAAATGCTGGGCAGTGAAGGAAACTCTTGCATTTACATCTGATAGATCACTTTTACAACTTCTGCAGTGATAATATTGGTCAACTTATCTTGCAGTGTCTTAGCTGGGAACGTGTCCTATAGCAGTAAATCTGCACACTGTACTAAAAAAAAATATTGTGAGTGAATAATTGAAAAAGAATGGGTTTGGAAAGGGAAAAAAAGGGGAAAGGAAGGCAAAGGAGAAACCTGCATTACCAGTAGCTCCTGTAAAGCAGTCAGAGGAAAATGATATACTCAATTTAAAATAATTGCAGAAAAGAGGGGCAGAAATCTTGAAAGCTTCAGATGAGGGTGCTGCTTGACAATGGGAACAGGTTCCCTGTGCAGGACATGCAATTCAGGGAAGTGCTGGATAAAATGGTATACAAGTTGGGTGGATGGTAACAGAGTAGGGCCCAGTCCTTGGACAATTTGTGGGTTATTAAAAAGAGCAGAAATGAAGCTCTGTGTGTTGTTAGTAAAAAAGCTAATTAGAAAGAGAGGAAGTGTTACAGCACTTGTGCATTGCGGCACATGGAATGAAATGCAGAGGTAATGACTGAGAAGTTAAGGACGTGTTCAGGATTTTTAGCTGGAAGTGCAAGACTGGAAGGTAAAATAAAGACATCAAGAGAAAGAGATGTTAGATTGAGCAGCTCACTGAAGGCAGCAGTGACTCGGTTAAAGAAAGAAAAATATTTTAGAACAAATATTTTAGTAATAGTGATGTTCTTTTATGAGTTAAACAAGACTAGTCTTAATTTTGAAGCCTTAAAGTTTTGAATGCCATAGTGATATTAATTTGGAATGAGCAAAGAAAACTATTTTTTAAAAAAACTTCAATCATTGGTAACCCACTCACAGATGATGCTGTAATATTGCCTCAATGGTGCACCTGTGTTAGGATAGATTGAAGGAACCTCTTGGCTCTTTTATCAGCCTTCAGACAAAATGGACCAGTAACTTGCATGTGTGCAGGTTTGCTAAGAGCAAGCCAGTCAGATGGAACTGATAAGTACAGCTAAAAATCTGGACCCATGTTAATTGCAAGAAACCTACTGAAGCTCACTCATGAGTCTGGGCAACTCATTCCAGTACCTCTCTACCTCATTTGTAAAAAATGTCTTCCTTTTATCCAATCTAAATCTTCCCTTTTATAGTTTGAATCAATTTCCCCTTATCCTATCACAACAGATCGTGCTGAAGAGTCTGTCCTTTCTTATAGTCCCCATTTTTATACTGAAAGGCTTCTATCAAGTCTCCCCAGAGCCTTCTCTTTTCCAGGCTGAACATCACTACATCTCTGTCTGTTTTTGTAGGACCAATTCTGTGGCCATCTGCTCTAACAGGTCCATGTTTCTCCTGTACTGAGGACTCCACATTTGGATGCAGTAGTCCAGGTGAGGTCTCACGAGCTCAGGGTAGAGGGGCAGGATCACCTCCCCCATCCTGCTGAGCCACACTTCTTTTGATGCAGCCCAGGATACAGTTGGCTTTCTGGGCTGCAAGGGCACATTGCTGGCTTATGTCCAGCTTCCCATCCAACAGTACCCCAAGTTATTTTCGGCAGGGTTGTGCTCCATCCTTACATCCCCCAGCTCATACTGACAGTGAGGGTTGCTGTGATCCAGGTGCAAGACGTTGGACTTGGATTTGTTGAATCTTATGAGGTTCACCTGGTCCCACTTCTCAAGCCTATCTAGGCCTCTCTGAATGCTATCCCATCACTCAGGCATGTCATTCACAAACTTGCTGAGAGTGCCTTTGGTCCCACTGTTGATGTCACTGATGAGGACACTGAACAGCATCGGTTCCAGTACTGATCCCTATGGCACGCCACTCTTACTGATGAAGCATCTCGAGGTGAAATGTAAGGCCAATTACTGATGGGCATGACAGGAGATTGTTGTCTGTACTCAGCACTGGTGAAGGTGCACCTCACTACTATGCTCAATTTTAGGTGCCTCACTGTGTGAAAGACACTGAGACACCAGAGTATGTCCAGAGAAGGGCAATGAAGCTGTGAGGGGTCAGGAGCCCAAATCTTCAGGGGAGTGACAGAGGAAACGGGGATTGTTCGGTGTGGAGGAGGCTCAGAGAAGATCTTATTGCTCTCTATAACTGCCTGAAAGGAGGTTGTGGTGAGGTGGGGGCCTGCCTTTGCTCCTAGGTAACAGTGATAGGATGGAAGGCAATTGCCTCAAGTTGTGCCAGGGGAGGTTCAGGTTGGATATTAGGAACAATTTCTTCTCAGGAAGAGTGGTGAGGCATTGGCACAGGCTGCCCAGGGGTGTGGTGGAGTCACTGTCCTTGAAGATGCTCAAGAAAAGGATGGATGTGGCAATGAGGGACGTGGGTTAGGGGGGACATTGGTGGTGGGTGGATGGTTGGACTCAGTGTTCTTGGAGGTTTCTTCCAGCCTTTCTGATTCTAGGATTCTGTGACTCTGTGATTCATGGGCACGGTGGGGGTGGGTTGGGGTTGGACTAGATGATCTTGGAATTCTTTCAAACTATTCGTGCTTCTGTCATTTATCCGAATACCTGTTGGAAACTACAGGTGAGCATAACTGCCCCGGGGTAACTCGGTAGTACTTGTGAAATTACGACTATACAAACTGGATGAAAAAAAAGCCTTATTTAAGCGATTTCAGCTAAGGGAAGCTATTGAATAAAACCGTTCAGAGCTATTGTGGCAACGCGTCGGCATAACGGAATTCTCGCGGACTTCCACCCAGCTCAGGGAGCGGCGGCACAGCAGGATGCAGCGGGCAGAGGCGGCCGCAGGGACGCCTGCGCGGGCTTCTGCGCGCCGCGTCACGTGACGGCGGCGGAGGGAACGCGGTGGGGGAGGGGAGCGGCGCTGACAGCGGTGAGGCAGCGGCCGGCCCCGCCGCCATGGGCAGTGAGTACGGCAGCGCGGGCGGCCGCAGCGAGGGGAGGACGCGGCCCTGAGGGAGCGGTGGGGGAGCGGAGGGCGGTGAGGCGGCCACCTCACGGCTCGGCGGCGGGTCGCGTTCAGCTTCTCGGGTCGGACGTGGCGCCCGGCCGGTTCCTGCGGGGCACGGGGAGCCGTGCGAGGGGCGGTCGGTGCGGAAGGAGCCGGGCGCGGCGGTGTGCGCGGGGATCGGCGCGGCGTTTCCACACGCGGCGCGGTGCGAGGCGCGGATCTCTGAAGGGAACCGCGGCTGATGGCTGTGGAGAGCCGCACGTAGCGGGCTGGAAGCGCTGAGGGAGGTTTGGCAGGGAAACCGCCCGCCCCGTGCTTCGGGTTGTTGGGGATTTCGTAGCAAAGAGCCGAGGCTGCTGAGCCCTGCTGCATTTTTAACGGAGAAACTGCGGAGGGAGTTGTAGCAGAAGTTAAATCCCGCAAACTTCGGTCGGAATACGTGTTGCAGCAACTGAAGGTTTCTGAAGATACGTCAATGTTGTTGTTTTTTTTTCCCGTCAGTGAAATAGGTGTATAAAGCCTTTTAGTTCTTAGGTAGGTGCATCCATTGCTTCTGTGCTTGACAGAAGCACCAGGTCGTGTGTTCTTAGGTGGGATGTGATTCAGTTCACTGCTGCATCGCAGGTGATTCCAGCCATGGAACAAAGGATGGGCCAATCTCTTGTAAATAATTCTTTACAGAAAGAGTGGTGAGGTGCTGGAACAGGCTGCCCAGAGAGGTTGTGGACGCCCTGTCCCTGGAGGTGTTCAAGGCCAGGTTGGATGGGGCCCTGGGCAGCCTGGTCTAGTATTAAACAGGGAGGTTGGTGGCCCTGCCTGTGGCAGGGGAGATGGAGATTTGTGATCCTTGAGGTCTCTTCCAGCCCAGGCCATTCTGTGATTCTATAAATAAGAATTCTTTTCCACGTTTCCTTGAAAAGTGAAATCCTAATGAGTTGCAACAAGGCTACATACAAGGTGTTGCATTTGGGTCGGGGCAGTTCCAATCATGGGTACAGACCGGGAGAAGAGCTCATTGAGAGCAGCTTTGTGGAGAGGAGTCCGGGGTTCAGGTGGATGAGAAGGTGGATGTGAGCCAGCAGTGTGCTCTTGCAGCCCAGAAGGCCAACTGTATTCTGAGCTGCAGCAGAAGAGAGGTGATAGCAGGGAGAGGGAGGGGATTGTCCCCCTCTGCTCTGCCCTTGTGAGGCCCCACCTGCTGTACTGCATCCAGGTCTGGAGCTCAGGAAAAATGTGGAGGTTTTGGAACACGTCCATAGGAGGGGGGACAAAGATGTTCAGAGGGCTGGAGCACCTCTCGTGTCAAGAATGGCTGAGGAAGCTTGGGTTGTTCTACTTGGAGAAGGCTCAGGGGAGACCTGGTAGCATTCTGGTACATAAAGGGAGCTTATAAGCAGAAGGGACATAAAGTTTTTATACAGTCTGGTAGTGATAGGACTAGGGATTTGAACTAAAAGAGGAGAGTTAGTTTAGATGTTAGGGGAAATTTTTCACTCAGAGGTGAGGCACTGGCACAGGCTGTCCAAAGAGGTTATGGATGGCCCATCCCTGGAGGTGTGCAGGGCCAGGCTGGATGGGGCCCTGAGCAGCCTGATCTGGTGGGTGGCAACCCTGCCTGTGGCAGGGGGTTTGGAACTGAATGATCTTTGAGGTTCCTTCCAAGCTAAGTCATTTATGCTTTATGTTCATTTTTCACTTCCTTCAAGAAATGGGCATTACTTTTCACATGTTCAGTTAGTGAGTGTTGATGAAGTAATTCACGTGTAGTGTTCTTACCCTTTATTTTTTTCCTTAGAAGTTATATGAAGTATGAAGTTTTATAAATCATACAAGTTCAGTAAAATATTTTCTTCTTACTCTTCTTTTGTTCATTTTTTTCTACAACAGTTAAATTTTTAGAAGTTATTAAGCCATTCTGTGCAGTTTTACCTGAAATCCAGAAGCCAGAAAGAAAGGTGAGTGCTACATTGTGTTTTTACTTTAATTTGTTCTCAGATAAGAGAATAATGCATTCAACTCCACACCACAATACAAATGCAGATAGTGGTCCCTCAGGTAGGGCATATCCTTTGGGAGAAAGGAAAGCCACATTAAGGTAAAAGATTATCATCATAATACATTCTTAACAGCCTTCTACAAACCAAATTCTTCCATATGCTAACGGTACTAACTCATTTTGGTTTTTAAATGTCTTATCTCTGGACTGAATTCATTGTATTCAGTTCCCTACAACTACATCAATTTTAACATACCACGGGATTTTCAGGCATTTTTTCCCGTGGATTTTTTTCCCTCAAAATATTTTTTTCTCCTACAGCCATTTTTCCACTTGATGAGGTGGGAAAGTGATTTGTGATAAGGTTCAAATAACCTACTAGCTGTGACACTTCTCTTTGTTCTGAGACCAATGAAATGAGTTCATTTACATCTGACCTAATCCTGCAGCCCTAGAACCCATTTCTTTGCCTGTTTTCTAGATCAAAATTAGTTAATTTATGTAGATAGGAAGAGACTGTCCCTGTCAAAAATAATAATAATAATGAAAATAAGCTTTGTTTACTGATACTCAAACAGTCGTGTATCACCTAGGTGACAAAAGTTCTAATTAGAGTAGCAAATTTATGGAATTTTCATGCCAGCCACAACAGAAAATAAGAGGCAAATACTGATTTTTATTGTTAGAAAGAAATGCATAGCTGTGAGCATGATACTGTCCTGAAGAATATTCTCACACTGTTGAGAGATTCCTGAGGGTTAGGTCTGGATGCAGAGATGATTTTTCTGGTAGCCAGGTGCTGGCTTCAATGGAAAAGGTATGGTAAAAACTGCTGATTGTCCCCCTCTGGAACTTATTTCTAAGAAGGTTGATCCCTTGGCTCTTTGCCTTATCTGCCGTTCCAAGCTGTCTTTCCCTCTCGGGACAGATCTTCAGACAAGTGATACCAGTCAGACAAAGGCTTCTTGAGTCTCCAGAGCCAGACCTTGTGCTAAGATCGGGATGCACCTGATTGAGTGGAAGATAACCACTGTGTTTCTGCAGCTTTCAACTTCAGTGCAATCTTCTCATGTTTGTTTACGGTATATTTTTGAATGAGTTTGTTACATCCATCTGTCCCATTTCTTCTAGTTAAGTGGCGTCGATGAGAAAGCTGAGACAAATCTACAGATACTGAGGTTTCTGTAAAGCTCGGCAACAGTTGTGATTTTCTCTTGGTTTCTTCCTCTTTCCAATGAAGGAAAGAGTAGGGGGAGAGACATGGTTTGTCAGTGTCCTCCATCAGCTGGTGAAGGATGCCCAGAGCAGTTCTTGTCCTTGCTACTTGGGTCACTTTGTCTCTTTCACTATCTAGGTCACTGGCTAAGCAATGATTGTCTGTTGCCAACTTAGTACGAATTTGAAATGAAGGATATCTTGGGAACGTCCTTCCCAAGACTGAAGTCTTTTGACCATTTTACATAATGTTCCTTGCTTATGTATAGTCTATCAAGTGACTTAGGCCATTCTGTTTAACAAGTCTTTTTTATTTATTGTTTTCTTGCAAGCTGTCACTGGCAGGCATCATTAGTAATTATTTTAGTGGGTTGGTTAAGGCCGGGACAAGAGACAAAGATAGCAAAGTAGAAAAAAAAATCTCTAAGCTTAATGTTCTATGATTGTTGATTGTGCAGAGAGCACACAGTTTACATTCAGGTGGGCTCTCATTGAGCCTTTTCCCATTATTTTGAGGAAGGAAGTGGGCTTTTTCTGTCACTAGGGAGTGTTGCTTTTGTCATTTGGAGATGTTGGCTGCCAGAAGCAAGCGTTGCTTTTTTGTAGTTATGTTTGTTCATGCTATACACACAGATCTCTCAGATACTTCACAGACATGAAGTAGAACACAGTGTTCAGAACACCAGGATGATGGGACTCACGTCCATTTATCTTCATGAGCTGTAAGTGAGAAAAGTACCAAAAGAAGAAAATGTCCAGTAGGATCTGATCAGACGGTGAAATGTACTTTTCGTGCTTGTTATCATTTGTGGCTGGAATATTTTGGTACCAGTTGGTATTTTGCTGTTCTTGGCATATGGATTCAAATGCCTCCTTTTTCTTTTCTCTTTTTTTTATTTCTTTGAATCACAGAGACTGTTCCTTGTGAACCAAGTGTGATTTGGGTGTTGCAGGATTTCTCTAATGCTCATGTTCACTTTAATTGACTTAAGGGCCACGGTAGTTGAGGAGACTGATACCCCAGAAGCTAACGTTAAGCTTTGGGCTGCAGGAACAGTTCTGCTCAACATTTTTCTTTTTTGAAGTCTGTACTTTAAATCTGAACAATGAAATTGAAACAGCTCTTGGCAAAGTGGGTCAGCACTTCATAAAATCTAAGGCAAGACGCTGGATTTATTTGCCGCTGTCACTATTTTTCTTTTTTTAACTTTGTACTGTGTGTATTTTTAGCATCTGGCCTCTTTTAGAAGTGAGTCTGTATCAGTAAATACATTAAATTACTGGAACTACTTTGCCTCAAATTAAGTGTATGCTTTCATTTACAAAGTTGCAGACTAATTCTGAATTCCTTTTGGCTGGGGAGTTGCCCTGCTGCCTCAGTTTACAGATTCTTGTTTGTGGGTATTCAGAGCCTATAAAACTAGCCACTAACCTTTTCTCCTGTTACTTCTCTACAGGCAGCATCAGTGGTTGGAAGCAGAAATGTGTTACTTACACTGTATCTGTTTTGTGTGTCAGTTCATGTCTCATTTTAGTAGCTGCTGTGCTCTTGTCTGCAGTGAACACGCTTATCCCAGTGTTTACGGTCCATGGAGGAGAGGTGGGAACTTGAACGTAGCACTGCAACAGAGCTCTCTCTTGGTCTCTTCAAGTGCTTTGCTTTCTGTCTCAGGCTTTGAGTTGTTCTCTCTTTCAAATTTAAACCTCGTGGTTCTTCTTCTGTGGAACTAGTTGCAGCATTCTGCCTCAAATCATGGACTCATATCATAGAATCATAGAGTGGTTTGTGCGTTGTGACCACGGGGATCTCTTAATGTACTACTGACTGATGATCATTGCTCTGTCAATCTTTTAAAAGTAATACCTGATGTACATCCATAGAAATACTTCGGTGGGGGAAAAAGCCTCTAAAATTTGTAGTCTATGTCCATTCACATAATGGTGAATTTAAGCTTCCTGCAACAACTTTTGAAGAACTTCTTTCTCACTGCTCTGATTTCTTATCCAAAACTCATGGTTCTTCTGTTTTTTAATTACTTGCCTTTAGCAGTTAAATCTCTAAAAACTTTACAGCACTCGAGTAACCTTCAGTCTTACAAAACAGTGCTGTCAATCTGTTGAAGCCTAGAGATAAAATCACAGCAGATAAGGATTTTTGCATTAGTATTTCATGTTCTGATATGTCCACATTTAGCCATGCTGTTGTTTTTTGGTAAATATTCACTGTGTTAGAATACTATATATAAAACATGTTCTACTCTCTGAATGTCAGGCACACTGCCAGATCCCATGCAAGCTGTCTTTGACTACATAGAAGCCCATGGCTGTCACTCTAAAAAATCTGAAATCATATTAAAAATAATTCCTGATGAGAAATGTTGCCGTCTGGCTCAATATCTTTCACATTTAGTTCCAAACAATGCAGCATCTAGCTCTAGTATGAAGTAGAGTGAAAATACTGAATGCAATTGACTCAATAATATCTATCTATAATTGGTTCTGTAGATCCAGTTCAGAGAGAAGGTACTATGGACAGCTATCACTCTCTTCATTTTCTTAGTATGCTGTCAGGTACGTATGGATATATTCTGTGTTTCTGAAAGGGTGTGTTCTGTATGGAAAATGCTAAACGTGTGAGAATTTCTCATTTCATGTTGATCTGCTTTCGGTTTTGTGTTTTAATTGCTAATGAATGAAGACTGTGTATCCAAAATAGTCCTTATTATTCATGTATATGTTTTCAGAAATTATGACGTTGCTGTTATGATGTGAGATGTCCTATGAAATAGTGATACTGACTGCAGGATAAAAAGCAAAGCAAATGATTGGTTTAGTAGCCCAAGCAAGCCAAGCAGTTTTATGCATTCTTTAGCCTCTGTTCATAGCTAAATTTAAACTTTAGCAGTAATGAGTTTGAACAGAAATGACTATTTTTACCTGATCTCTTGAACGAGCTAAAAGATTGCAAAGATTGTGGGAAGATGTTTGTCCTGAGGTGTTTAAGCTTACATTTAGAATGTGCTTTTTTGAATATATTGATGAGGATACTCCCTCCAAGGTCTTTGTAAACATTTATGGTTTCATTCATTCATAGTTGCAGGAGTTCCTGGAAACCCTAGAAACTAGGGTTATAAACACATATTGTTGAATATTTAGATACTGCAGAAAATGAAAATCCATGCCTTACTTTATTTATTTTAGCAATTTTAGACCCTCCAGATCCTTTAAAATGAACCAGACATCTTCAACCTTAGGCATTTTATGTTCTATTTTATTTATTTATTGACTTGAACTTACCCATTGCAGTCAGATTCTGTAGCAGCAGTTTAATAATTTGTATGTTTACAACACTGAAGGGCTGTTAAAAGGCCCAAACCTATCTGTTTTTCAACAGAGGATGTGGGAATGATACCAGAGATAGAAGAGTGTGGATTTTATTTGTGTTTCTTAGCTGCTAGATAGATGCATAATTAAGAATTTGAATCTGTACAGAAGGTGATGGTAGCTAATTGAAAATAGTGCAGAGTTTTCAGGAAATAATTTAAAGGATTGCCTGGGCCTTCTTTTGTGATTGAGTTTTAAAGAACTCAAAATCCTTTGGTGCTGACATATGGAAAATTGATGTCCTTTTTCAATATAAACTTGGCTGACTTGTACAGCTCCATATAGGACGCTTTAAAACACATTCCCAGCTGTTGAATTGGAGTATTTAAAGTTGATGGAGGAAAATATTTATGTTGGAATTTATGCTTCATCTTTAATTTGTTCTACAAAGGAATTTTGTATAGGGCTGTTTAAAATTAAAACAAAACAACCCTGCTTTCTTACGTCTTCTCAAAGATGTTTGGCTACAATTTGTTCTACTGCAAAAAATGTGGTGAAATAAGTACTGAAATATCACATATTTCATATATTTCATAAGCAGTGGAATTCATGGTGAGGGGGTGCTCTGTTCTCGTAATCATTTTTGGTATCTGACCTATTTATTTTGTGTTTCTTTCCTTCTATATTTTCCCAGGGCTGAGGTACTCTATGACTGCTTATGGCAACCACTTACATCTTCATCTGTAGTAATCTGGCCAGTGCTAATCATTTACACTGTTGTGTGGTCTGGTTTAATTTAAAAAACAGAAGATTGGTTGGATTACATTATACTGAACAGTGTAGCAGTTGAATCGTTACGAGTTAAGGTTCTTAGATTAACGTCAGCTCTCTTCATATATCTGGTTAATATTGCTCTGTGCTTTGGCAGATACCTTTATTTGGAATTATGTCATCAGATTCAGCAGATCCTTTCTACTGGATGCGAGTCATTCTTGCATCAAACAGAGGTTAGTAAATTCTTTCTTTTCTTTTTATCAGTACAAACAGACTGCGAGGGAAAATGATTGGGTGTAAAATTTCACAAAGCCCAGCTATCGTGTTGAAACACTGTGATGTGATATGATGAATGATACCTGAGATGGATTTTGTCTTAGGAATGGAGCTGCCTTCGATGCGCAAGCGAGATTCATCTTGATTCTCAACTTCCAGGATGGTTCTGTATCCAACTGTAAAGCAATCTTTTTCTGATAAAATATGAAACATTGAGTCATTTTTTTCTTAATTATGAAGGAAAATGCTTTGTGTTGGCAAGTTGGTTATACCTCGTAACACTTCTGCAGCATTATAGGTAATTGTGTAGGTTGGAAAGCTAAGGGCAGAAGTGATTAAGCTTACCTTGTAGCAAACCCAAAGTAGTTTACTGTAGAAAAGACAAATGGAGCCCAAAATAATGTGTAAAAGTATTAAACTAAAGCTTGGAAGTCAGGAGCTTAAGATCCATGACTTGTCATGCATGGCTTTAAGTAAGGTCGCTGACCTCATCTGTACCTTGGGCAAAGTGGCTGCAAGTGAGAGAAGCAATGGGACCCTGTAATGTGAAGGAATTATTTAGGAAAGGCAAATGTGATAGCAGTGAAGATAGACATTACATTACACCAAGCAGTGGCACAAGTTGCAGCAGCGGTTTCTGAGCAAATTGCTCAGTGTGTGCAGGAAAAGGGAAATAAAGCATGATACTTCCTGCAGAGGATGTGTCCCTTTGAACTGAATATGAGGGTAGATAAGCTTCTTGTCTGATTATCTTTTATATGCCATTTCTGCTTCCTTTGACCTTTCACATGGCCCTGTAAGCCACTCTTCCCCTGTCGCTGATTCTTCTTGACACTTTGCGAGTCTCTAGTGGCTAAATACTATTTTCTTAATAATATTCATGGTCATTTTAGGATGGAACACTGCTGTGCTACAGGTGAGAGCAGAATTACTCTTAAGTTTGCAGAGTTCTGAGGAATTGTGCATTGATTCTCATTTTTATCTCTCTGAGAAGTATTGTGACAATGTCAGAATAAAATGCATTTGTGAATGAATTTAATTGCTTTGGGTAAATTCAGTTCTGCTCTCATACCACTTTATAATATAATTCAAGCAGATATCAGTAGTTAAACAACATCTTGCAGAGAATATATCTGCATTAGAGTATGTGGTGGTAGTTCTGTAGTTGCATGTGGAGTGCTTGATGCCCAGCTGTTACTACACTGAATGAAAGGCTGGGGGTAAAAGAAGGCAGGTTTTCTGGAATATGAACCTATGTGCTGCAGAAGTTATGTTTTATGAAGTTGTATCTTCCTGTTGTATGCATTTGAAACTTGTTAGCTTGATGACATGGTGCCAGTGGGTGAGATGGCAGAGTAGAACATCTTAACGATGTGTTTGTTTCATTAAGTCCTAAACTTCAGTGCTCTCATCTATAGAGTTTGTGATTTGTGATGGCAGTTGAAGCAGTAGAAGATGCTTCTGGTTGAGGTTTCTTGGTACGGTATGCCAAAAAGCTCACTGTGTAAAGCCCTGAGGTTCTGTGTGTGCTTACCTGCAGTGCCCACATTGTTTCACAAAGATATGTAAAGTGAAAAACCACATCGGTTTGCCTTCAATATCACAGATTTTTACACAGCACTCTTCTGTGAGCTGATAATGGGCTTTGTTGAGAGTATGCCTATACTGAAATATACATTTCAAGAGTTGTGAAAAATGTTCTTTAGCTAAAATCTTTTAACAGGCCTAATATCCTCAGCGTATAATTCTTTAGGAATCAGAATCACAGAATGGCCTGGGTTGAAAAGGACCACGATGATCATTGAGTTTCAACCCCCTGCTATTGGCAGGGTTGCCAAGCACCAGACCAGGCTGCCCAGAGCCACATCCAACCTGGAAGATCTTTAATTGCATTTGTATTTTCTTCCTGGTAGGTACATTGATGGAATTAGGTATCTCTCCCATTGTGACATCTGGTTTGATCATGCAGCTGCTAGCTGGAGCAAAGATCATTGAAGTTGGTGATACACCGAAAGACAGAGCCTTGTTCAACGGAGCTCAGAAATGTAAGCACTGTTCTGATTCATGTTACTGAACATAGTTTTATTCATGGGAAACCAGTCTACTTTAGAGATGGGGAGCTTGAATTTCTTTGATAGATGAATTCAGGAAATTTTTCATGTTATAAAGGATTTTCTTCTTGTCCTGTTGCAGTATTTGGGATGATTATTACCATTGGGCAAGCCATTGTCTATGTTATGACTGGAATGTATGGAGATCCTGCTGAAATGGGTGCTGGCATTTGCCTTCTCATTATAATTCAGGTTTGTAGTGAGCTATTCTTTGTGTAATTAAAACTGATTAAATGTGGTATGGTTGGAAGGAAAAATCTTTCTGTGTCTCGTTGCCTTTAATTTATTTAATGCTGTGAAGCAACATTCTTCATATCTATCTGTCTACATATGAGAAATTCTAAATCTTCCATAAAGGAAGAGAAAGTTGGGATAATTAGTATCATAAATATTTCAGATAGGGAGTAGCTGCTTCATTTCAAATATGGGAATTTTGCAAGCAATAGCTGCTGTTCGGTGCCACTGAGGACTTCTCACTAAAGGCTATAAATTCAACTTTGAGGCATTATCCTGTAGAGCACATCAGTACATGCACAAATGTAAACACTTAAAAAGAAATAAATACTTACTGTGTAATCTGTTTGCTTGCATCGGTGTTGAAAAGTCACAGATTTTTGGCAGGTGTGATGTGCATGTGAGGGGGCAGAAATCTGTATGAATGATACTTCAATTAAAAACTTAATGAGCTCTCTCCAACATGATGAAAATACTGAAACAAGATTAATATGCAATTCCTGACTTGATTTATTCTTGTTTCTGCTCAGTTCTTTTTCTTTTCCCACAGCTATTTGTTGCTGGCTTGATTGTGCTGCTGTTGGATGAGTTGCTGCAGAAAGGTTATGGGTTGGGATCTGGTATTTCCCTCTTTATTGCTACCAATATCTGTGAAACCATTGTCTGGAAGGCGTTTAGTCCCACTACCATCAACACTGGCAGAGGTACCTGTGCTATTACAATTAGCTATAATGTGTTTCTGTGGATGCGTGCTATATGTACACTCGATCAGGTGTGCATCAGGTGGACTTTGAAAAGATGTTTTTATGTGTGATGGTTAGCTTCTAAAATCCATTGTCTAACATTAAAGATGGAAGCATTGTTTAACTCACACAAAGATAAATTACCTGCATGTTTGCTTTTGTTGATTTGAATTGCAGTAGGTAAAATGGGAGCTACAGCCCCTTGATGGAAAACTTCTGATTTCCAAACTGAAATAGCCTTGTTTTAGCACACCTCAGTCTGTAGAAATTGGGGTGTTTAAATTCTGTTTGCTTGGGGGAGTTCTTTATGATCAAGCTGTTTTTGGGGCTGTAGGTTACTGTTACAGTTGGAGCTTCCCAATTACTTTAAGGTTGTTTGTTTCTTCAGGGACTGCCATTCCTCAGCCAATGTTTGGTTGTGCTGAGACTGTAAATGCCAAGCTAAGATGCATCCTGTCTTTGCATCCTGAAGTTAATTCATTTAATGCACGTATTTGAAATCCTAAGCCAGGATTTTAGTTAGCTCTCATCGTTACCAAACTTGAAGTTTTTCTGTCTGCTGTGGTTTATTACTACTTTTTTGAAGTTATTTTTCTTCTCTTTAGTTTTTTTTTTTTTTTTCTTCCTTCTGATCTTCCTCTTACATCCAGAAAAGACTTACAGCCTGTGAGTTAAGGCAGCACACTGTGATGATACATCTGTAACAGGACGGATGTTGTGTTGCATCTTATTTTATACCTGTCACTTTGAAAAAATCCTGAAGAAAGATGTGATGGTCTTTTTAAAACTCTATTAATAACTGACAGTTTCAAGTCTCTTCTGTTGTTCTGCTTTCTCCAGGAACAGAGTTTGAAGGTGCTGTGATTGCATTGTTTCATCTTCTGGCTACACGAACCGACAAAGTCCGCGCCTTGCGGGAGGCTTTTTACCGACAGAATTTGCCCAACCTCATGAATTTGATTGCTACAGTATTTGTATTTGCTGTAGTCATCTATTTTCAGGTAAAATGAGGAATTTCTCGTAGTAGCTCTGAAACTGTATTGGTAGAATGGCATGGACTCCTGGTAATGTGGTCATTGAAAAAAGAAATCGCTACAGTGGAATAAATGAAGTATCTGATCTTGAGATCTTGATCTCAGCTCTTTACAAGGGTAGATAACAGCAGGACAAGGGGAAATAGTTTTAAGTTGAGGGAGGGGAGATTTAAGTTGGATGTCAGGGGGAAGTTCTTTACAGAGAGAGTGGTGAGGTGCTGGAACAGGCTGCCCAGAGAGGCTGTGGATGCCCCGTCCCTGGAGGTGTTCAAGGCCAGGCTGGATGGGGCTCTGGGCAGCCTGGTCTAGTATTAAATGGGGAGGTTGGTGGCCCTGCCTGTGGCAGGAGGATTGGAGATTCATGATCCTTGAGGTGCCTTCCAACCCTTCTGTGATTCAGAGTAAGGAGCTCTTATTCTTAATTTGAATAGCATTTCTTCAGTAACAAAACCCTGTGACAATGCAGCTGTTCAATGTTATGGACACACATACTTGTACTCAGGCAGTGATGTCATCTCACTTTCCACTAACCACCACACACACTATTTGGGTATTTTTACTAAAAATGGATTATGAAACTGCTCTGGTTCTATCATACAATTAATATATTTGATATTCATAGTTGAGTTCAAAAAGAAAATACTACTTTTGAACAGAGCTGAAGAACCTTGCTTCTTTGGGGCATGTGTAATACAGATTTGTTCTAGAAAACAAGTGTAATTAATGCATGGCCTATTGTTCCCTTTCCCCCTTGATTTTTCATTAGATCCTTAGCTACTAGGGTTTGTCTTTAAACTTGAGTATTTCCTAAAATGGACATTAAAGGAGACCTGCATATTGGTCTGTATTGTTTTGTTTGTGTAACCATACATCTTTAATATAGTTCAGACTGAGTGGAAGCAAAAAAGCTTGAATTCTCTGGTTTTCAAATTTCTTGGGCCTACTGGGATAGGAGCCTGCCCCAGAAAGTAGGACTTACAGACATGGCAGGTCTGCTGATACTAGTCAGTTAAGTTAAAAGCCATTACATAGTTTTTATCAAACCAAATGTTATAAAGTAATTGTATTTTAGAGAAATGTTATTTATAAACCTTCTCTCTTATTTGCTATAGAAAGAATGTAAAACACCCAAGCAGTAACACAAATCCTTAAAGTCTGTAATTCAGTCTGTAGCAAGAAGCCCTGGGGCTTTACTGTTCCAGACTTTGCATTCCTTGTTTATCTAGTAAATATCCTCAGGAATAACTTGTAGACATACTAGGAAGCATTTCTTTCTCAGAAATAAATTTGGTGTCTTTGTGTTCTTTCTTGTAGGGCTTTCGTGTTGATTTGCCCATCAAGTCTGCTCGATACCGAGGACAGTACAGTAGCTATCCGATCAAGCTCTTCTATACCTCCAACATTCCCATCATTCTGCAGTCTGCCTTAGTTTCAAACCTCTATGTTATTTCCCAGATGTTGTCTGTTCGTTTTAGTGGCAACTTCTTGGTGAACTTATTAGGACAGTGGGCAGTAAGTATCTTAATCACCTTTTAAAAAAAGAACATATAAATATATATATATGTTACCTTATTGTGAAACTCGAGTATTTAACCAGCGGAAGACTGGAATACTTAATTTCTGACAGTTGTATGGAAAAGTGGTTTTTGGAATGTTGATGAGGAATTCCTCTATAAATGCAGGATTAGAATGTGAGAGGTCTGTGAGAAACACCTAATTGTCTGTCTTCTTCCCCTTCTGTAGGATGTGAGTGGCGGTGGCCCTGCTCGTTCTTACCCTGTTGGTGGTCTATGCTACTACTTGTCCCCTCCAGAATCCATGGGTGCAATATTTGAGGATCCTGTCCATGTAATAGTTTATATAATTTTTATGTTGGGCTCCTGCGCTTTTTTCTCGAAGACTTGGATTGAAGTGTCTGGTTCATCAGCAAAAGATGTAGGTGTTCTGATAAATGTCCCTAATGACTGTATTTTCAAACACTGCCTCTGATTTAGAACTGACTGATCCTTACTGATCAGTTATTACTGTGACTAAATATCAGATGACTGGAAAAACTGCAGCAATTTCATCAAATTATGTTTCTGCAGGTTGCCAAGCAACTCAAGGAACAGCAAATGGTGATGAGAGGCCACAGGGATACTTCAATGGTTCATGAGCTTAACAGGTAAGAAAATGCTGACTTTCAGCTGTGCTGCTCTACTGGGCAATTGAGAGTACTGGGAAGGTGTCAACGAGAACAAAAGTTCTTGGAAAAATCAGGGGCTTGTTTCTGCTACAAATGTCAAGATATTGCTCTCATTAAGCTGTCTTTCTCTGGAATGCAAAAGATGCATATAGGATTAATGAAGAGATTAACTTCGAGTGTCTTTTGCGTAAGCAGAGTAACAAAGGAATTTGGGTTCAATCTCTTCTCTGTCTTTAAAAGAAAGACACCATCACTTTTACAGGTGTCTAATTTACCATTACTAAAACAATGCTGCAAAAGTGGGATTTTGTTCAGTGTGCAAAGCCTGAAGATCTGCATTGCTAGGCAGAATTATGCCTCTGTATTTAAGCCAAAAGTCTTGTGGAGGTTAAATAGCATGCATATGTTTAAAAAAATAATAATAAATTGTTATTTCATGAATCAAAATCTTTACCAGTGATCAGTTGTTTATACAGCTTTCCTATCAGTGAATATTTATTTTAATTTCTGTGTTGTGCAAATGTGGTTTAGAAACTTTTAAGAGTTAATGGTAGAGTTGCAGCTGCACAGCTGAGCTTGTCTCTAAATATTCTAGCTGGTTGTTTTAATAGTAGATATATTTCTGAACTCTTGTATGAAAATGCATGATCATGAATGTATGTTTTGGTTCCAGGTATATCCCTACAGCAGCTGCGTTTGGTGGTTTGTGCATTGGTGCCCTTTCAGTTCTGGCTGACTTTCTAGGAGCCATTGGGTCGGGCACGGGCATTCTGCTTGCAGTCACCATTATTTATCAGTATTTTGAAATCTTTGTAAAAGAACAGGCAGAAGTTGGAGGAGTAGGAGCGTTATTTTTCTAGATGTCCAAACATTTCATGGTTTGTGTGAAAGGGAAAGTATTTTGACAACATGAGTCATTTAGTCCAACAATGCTATTTTCTTTTTACTTGTTTTCAAGTGCTACATGTCCCATTGCTGTAATGGGCCTTGAGCAATGCCTGCGTGCAGCATCAGTACCAGCTGCCTTAAGACTAAAGTTTACATTATCTTGTTTGAGTATATCTAATGTTGCCTGTAATGCTGGAAACCAATTCATCTACCTTGCTGTTCAGACACTACAGTGAGATGGAAAAATGTATCAGTTTGGCGCTGGTAAATATTTTTTGCACACAGCATAAAAACATTAAATTTATTTCCCTATCATTAATAGGAAAAAAAATAATCTGAGTTCAGAATGCCACGTGCCAGTATTCTTGAAAGAGTTGAGTTGTAGCCTGTACCCTAATTTTTTTTATACTTTTTTAACTTGTATTTTGCCATCATTGAACTCGGCACTCCTTTCTCCTTGGTGGTGTCCCCACCCAGTCGCCTGCCCCTTAGCTCCAAGGCTGGACAAGCAAACATTTTACCAGAGACTGATACTCATCTCACCTGTGAACTGGTTTTGTGGTGGATTTGCTGCATTGCAAGGACTGGGGCAGGTCAATTTCTTGCCCTGGGCTTCCTGTGAGACAGCATGGTACTGCTGTCATGCTGCCAAGCCAGCCCGGTAGTTTTGTTTTAAACATGTATTTGTGAAAACTGTGCCACTGAAACTTCGTGTCCACTTTGCTTTTGTGAGTCTAAAGAACAAAGCCTGGTTCCTAAAGCAGTGTTCATAGAAGGGAAGAGGGGAACGTGAAGTTCCTGCTGAAAATTTATTTATGTTGTTGCACTTTACAGTGGCAACGTAACAAGTGTAAACATTAGACAATAAACTTATTTAATTAAGCTCTCTCCTGTGTCTTACCTGTGCAAGATCCATAATTCACATGCAGTAATTTCACACACACTGTATTAGTGAGGTCGGTCTGGAAGGCTCCTCTCCTGTTTATCCTTTCTCTTGTAGTATAATTAAGGCTGTTGAAAGCTGATCTGAATTTAAAAAAGAGATAATCTGAAGTCTTTGCCCCTTTAAAATCTTTTCTGTTCAGTTGTAGTCAGTGGATTTTTCCCTTTTGGTTTCATATTTTGATTTCTTTTTTCAGCCTTAATTTGAAAGCACCTTTATGGTGCTGTTTGTGAAAGTCACAAGATTTCTACTTAATTTCTGAGTTAGGAAAAATCTTCCTAATTATGCATGTTCATCCAAGTATATTTCAGAGACAGTGGTTGATATTAGCACATGCTTATGGTGACTTTTAGTTTCTAACCTTTAAGCTGTGATGGTTGTTTGGGTAATAGAAAGCAGGTGACAGTGCACTGAAGTTTTGCTGGGCAGGTGATTTACATAGAAGTGATTAGATTGAATTGAAGTGCAACCTAGCTGTGTGCATATGCCCAAGGGAACTGGAGAACTGCAAGGCTCTTCTACTAATCCCATACCTTAAATAGCATCACTTACCTGGCTCCATTCTAGTTTGCACTAGTTTATGTTTTGCTACCATCACCACTGTTGTCAGTCTCTCTGTTTTCTTAGATTAAACAATGCTTGTATCCAGTGAATTCATTTTCTCTTACCACTTAATTTGGCACAAATGCATAATGTGGTCTTCCTGTTTTCTCTCTCATTTTGAACAGGTGTTGCTACCACACCAAATACAGTTGCTTAAGCATCTTTCTTATACTGAAATATCAACGTAGTGATGAATAATCAGAAATGAGTCATCTTGAAAATTAAGCAGCATTTTTATTTTGATTATTCTGTCAAGGCTAGGTAGACTAAACAGTTAGAAGAAATGCTTTCCGTCAGTTAATTCCAGGTAAAAATATCACAATCATTCCTACAAGTGTATATATATATATGTATATAATTTTTTTTTTTACTCTACAAGTAAGCAACCTTTATTACAAGAAGAGTTACACTTCTAAGCCATCTGGACTGGAGGATTCTCAGCTATATTACTGTGAAGTTTTAGAACTTCATGAAAGGAACTTGGAGCGGTTTCTCTGTTGCACGCTTCAGGGCCAGTGCATAAGTATAAACCCTGGCATCCACTGCAATATGCTCTTCTGCTACTAGTTCTGAGGGGCAAGGGAAAAGAAGAAAAAGAAAGTATGAGATGCAGTTACAACTTTCCACAAACTCCTACGTCCATTACTAAAGTGGTGAATGGGATTATTCATGCAAACATCTCAGGCTACCAGTAATTCTGTCGTAGGGTCAAGTCTCCTGCAGCTTTTTGTTTAAGATATAGACTTGTGAAGAGCTATGAGAAGAGATGCTAATGGTTACTTGTTACTTGAAGCTCAAATTAGTGCATTTAATGTCAGAAAGCTCTTACCATCGATTCTTTGCAGTAAGTCGTTCTTTGGAAGTGAAATAACTTCCACAAATTCTAGGCGAGAAGAAGAAAATGTTAAACACCTCTAAAGCAGTGAAGAGGATGTCTATCTTAGTGTCCTACTTACAACCTATAGGAGGAAAAAAAACTAGCTTAATGCTCATCACCATCTAAAAGCTGTGGACCTCTATGTATCATAAAAAGTCTCAGTTCCTGAGGGAAGGCAGTGACTGGGATCATGAACAGGTTTGTCAGAAATAAACAGGAAAAAACTGGCAGCTGTGGAAGGTGAGAACCTTTCTAAAAGGAGACTTTCTCCTGAGAATGGAAAATCGGTCAAATTGGAACCTTGTCTGGCTGAACTGGCACAGGAAGGGACTTTAGATGCATTTGAAGACCACAACAGCAGTTTCTAGAGAAAAAAGGTTTGCTACGGGAGAATATGTTAGCTTACACCTGCCTGGCCTGTATGAATTAGTTGCCTTTCAAGGTCTGAGTTACAGCTGTTGAGGATTCGGTTTGTATTTCTTGAGATAATAGTGCCTCTGTTGTAATATTTGAATACAACTGAAGTGATAGTAGTCACAGGAATTTTCACATCTATGCCATAGACAGTCTTGTGCATGCTTGATTTGGGTCAAGAGATTAACCAAGCCCCAAAAACCCACAGTTTTAACTGACATTTTCTAAGTAAAACATACAAACACACTTGACCTTCCTGTTACCAGGAGCACAGCTATGTGACATACCTCCATCATCTGTAAAAAACAAACAAAAGAAACAACACAAGGGTTTTGAAATACATTTACAGCTAAGAAGCATTCTGTTACCTGACTGTGAATGACATCATAGTTACTTCCAGGGTCAAGCCACAACTAAGGAGAATCTTTTGGCATTCATTAAAGTTTAGCATCTAAATTTCTTGCTGTGAATAAGCTGATACTTTAGATTACTTTAGATTTAACATCTAGGCATCCCCTGTGAATTTAGCAAATAAACATGGGTCTGCTTCTCTATGCTGCAGGGTATGATTTGAAGACTTTATTTACGGAGTCTAAATCATGAAGGATGGAAGAGGAAAATACGGTGGTAGGAGTAGTTCCATTAAACATGTTCTGTTATCTTCTAAGAGTTTCCATCTAAATGGCACAGAACTCACCAAGCTTTTGCTTAGGTCTTGTATTGGCGGCATCATCTCCATTAATGGTAACGCTCACAATGTGTGTTGTGCTGTTTGACACACCTGGGTCCAAGCAGAGTGCTGCAAAAAAGCAAACAGACATTTGTTTTTCAAAAGCAGAGGCCAGGCATCTCACCATTTTGCAAAATAACTTCCATCCGAATCACAAGTTTTATGTAAAGGATTGTCGTTAATAGCAATGTTTTTCCCTGTAAAGGTCAACCTCTAGTCCTGTACATTTACAGGAGCTTAGCAGCTGATTCATCAAGTACCAAAGTCTCATTGGTACAGCCATAGGATACAACTCTCTGTTCATTTCTGTAGTTTTCTGTGTAGTTTTTTTTTTCCTTTGGTTTAGAGTATTTTGTATCATCCATCAGAGAGAATTAGCTTTGGGATAGAAAGAAAAAAAGAAAAGCACAGACCTGGAGTACATTCAACAACTTCCCCTTTGTAGCCAGTTTCTTCCTCCAGCTCTCTCAATGCAGCACTTTCTGCAGTCTCATTTTCCTCAATGAGGCCTGTGAGATAAATAATAACACAAGAACAATTTAACAGTTAGCACTTACCCACAGTATCCATTATTCTGAGATCAAATCCAGCTTCACAAATGAGGTGAAATGTCCTCATTACCCTACTTTTACATAGGAAGAAACTGAGGCTTTAGGAAGGATTCAAATTCCTGGACACATCGTTGCTGCTGCTCATGTCTTCAACTGTCAACAGTATTGTGCTATCTTCCCATAAGATGGTATTAATATTCTCATGAGGGAAAGAAGACGAGGTGCTATGGCTCTTACAGGTAAGAGGAGAGGAGGGAAATGCAATATTCTCTTACCAAACTCGTGCACAATGCCTTCAGTCTCCTAAAATGAACTGCATTCCCTTTGTATGCTTCGCTATTAAATAGTGCTGAAGAGCACACTGAGCTACAGACCACCATGGAATTCTGGTCAGACCACTTAATAAAGATTGAAACTCCTAGCACATCTAAACACAGTTAGCTGTCAGTGCTATGAGACTGAATGTTTCCATCACTTACCTGCAGGAAACTCCAAGCAGTAGCCATTAATTGGAGGCCTGAACTGTTTCACTAGGACAATACAGTCATAGTGGAGAGTTCTCTGTAGTACAGCTATTACTGCCACACCTAGGAGCAGTGACAGAAGATGTAAGCACGTATTACTTGAGTACAACAAAGTGAGCATTTAGTGCTAGATCCAGGAATGAAGCTAAGGACACTAGCACTAGCATCAGGCTGGCAAACATTTAGATCACTGCTCTGTTATCCTGAATTATAAATTTAAACTCTTTATACCATGCACGATGAGGCAGAAAAGCCCAAAATGGGATCCTCAGAATTCCTCAGCCAACTAGAGGGAAGTGTACTAAGCAAGACTGAGCCTTAGCCCCTCCAGTAGCTTGGGAGGCACTGTCTCACCTGCAGACACTGGAAACCACCAGATGGAAGCCCTTCCTACACTCCTTCCATGTCTGACTTATGTCAATCTTTTGCCTGAAGAGTACTGTATGCAAAGCTCCTACAGCAAACCCAATTCATGAGTCTGTGAGCTGACGTGCACCAGGACATTCATCACATCTTTGCAATTTACATCAGGTGAATACAGCGATCTTGGGAAAACACTCCTAGCAGCAAGATTCTGGTTGCTGAGCTCTTCAGTCAGTATTTCAGGAGTGCACACTTGCTCAGAGCTATGGCTTATCCTGCAAGCCTTACTGAGCTGTCTTTTTATTCACATACTGGCTCTCATGCTGCACTGTGAGTTTATCAGAACTGTCACAAGAAAAGATGCTAACAAACAAATGTCATCACAGTCTTACCATCAGCTGAAACACTCTTTTTCTTGCCAACACGCTTTACAGTTTCCCAAGTTCTGTTCAGCATAAAGAAAACAACAAATTGATAGATTAAAAATATCCACATTTTATAAATTGTCTTCTATCCTTGCAGTTGTAATCAGAAAGCAAAACATGCCATTGTTCAGTGAGGCCCAGCAGGAAAGCAGCTGGCTGTAGGTAACCCCTGTCGTGTTTCAGCCATGTAAGATGTCTGTGGTCGAATTTTGTCTTGCATACACAAATGAGAGAGAAAATAGATACCTGGTCACTAAACATAATGGAAAGACACAAATGATTGTCACAGAACAAATCATAAAAAAGTGATCCTGGAAAAGTGCAAGATGGAGCAATTTATGTATTTAACATGCCAGATTTTGTTAGTTTTGAAAAAAGACCACGTTCATTCTTTTATCTTGCTTTTATGCAATTTATAATGTAACTGTGAACTCACAGCTCACTTACTTGAACAAGAGAAGCACACAGGAAAGAAAGACAAACTTTTCTCTCAAAATAAGCAATGGAATGAGGAAACTCCAAAAAGCCATCAGCTATAAAAATCCTTTCACAAAAGCTCCAGTCTTTGCTATTTCTTAAAAGGATATTTTGCTGATAAATGGGGAGGCACTGGAGAAAGGAATCAAGATGGAATGTAATACATTAAGGGGTGGTAAAATAAAGCTTGTCACGTCTAGGTAAATATGGCATAACTAAAGCATACAAAAGAACTGGACAAGTATGATAACATACAAGAAAACAGTAACTTTTCAGTAGTATGGAAGGTCCTGCACCATCAGCAGTGAAAATGAGATCCCACAAATGCCAAAGGACAGATTCACTGATCACCTCTGTCTGTCTGCACTGCTACAACTTGCTTCTGTACAGCATCTGGATAAGGAACTGGAAATGCAAGGTAAATGAAGGTCTAACGAGCCCCAAAAGATTCAGGAGCCAAATATGATCCCATATGCTAGCATGCCTGCTAGAGAAGGACTTTTTTCTCTGAACAGGATGAACTATAAAGGAACTGCACAATAAATAGAATGTCATGTGTTGGGTAATAGGTTTGTAGGGTTCATATTCTGGCTGGCCCACAGAACTGGGAACGTTACAGGAATCTGAAGAGGATCCAGAAAGACGATTACCTGGTTTTACCAAAGGCATCAGTGTAAGTTGTTTCCTCAAGCTTCAACCATTTTCTTTCTACGATTACCTAAAAATAAAGTATTCTTTTAAAAATAAATTATAAGATTAATCTCAAAGATACTTGGGTTTAGGGAGAGAATTATTATTGTATTTCTTTTGGAAATAAAATCTTAACAACTTCCTGTAACTGCTGGGAAAAAGCATTTATGCCAAGTTCTTGAATTGGAATAGAAAATAAGCCTAGTATCTTCCTTTAACTTTTATAACCATGTTTCAGTGAACTCTTATTGTGTAATTAGAAACATTGCACATAGCAATGGAGGATGTATTCACAAGGGGAAGAGAAGTTCTGGAAAATAATAAAAAACAACAACAACAAAAAACCCCACAACATTAAATTGTAGCAAAGGATTAAGACCCAGAGGCTGTTCATGTGATAGGCACGTTACCACCCTCTAGTGTAGGACAAAGAGCAAATAGGACACGTGGAGCCGTGTGGATCATGAACCTAAATTGAGAGAGAGGTTCATCAACCAAAAGAATACCTAGAAGTGAAATGCAGTACGTGATGCAGCTCTTATCTGAAAGACAAAGAGATGAAAATCGTTTCCTGTTGGCTGTCCGTATACTTCAGTTAAACAAACAATAAAGCCAAATATTTTGTAATAATGAATTTTATTTTATAATTTATTTTGTTAAACACTGCAGAAAACACAAAGAACTATTGGTCATGGCCACATATTGCTGAAGCACTCAGCAGAACTGGCAGATCACCAGTTACTATTTGCTAAGCAGAAAGGGGAAAATAGCTGAAATCAGATTCTGGAGTCTGACAGGAGAAAGAAAGAACTGGCTGTAAGAAATCAGACAAGCTCCAAAAAGACAACTGAAGGAAAAAAATGTAGATTTTATGTATACAAAGCAGTGTCAAAGCGTTGTATTTTTAATCAGCTACTCTTTAAGCACAACTTTTGTCCTCTGCTGTCATGGAGAAATAATTAAAAAGTACTATAGGACATGCAGCATAAATGTTTACATGGTAAGTGTTCTACAATCCCCTGAAGTGAGGTAAAGTCCTTCCTGCTGACTGTCTTTAGGGTGAGAAATCTGAAAGCTGACAGGTGTCTCTAGAAGAAAAATAAAGTTTCATTGTCACCCAAACTGTTGGGTGCACAAATAAAACCTTTTAGAAGCTGGTCTACAAGCATAACTCTTGCTTTGCAAAATTTTCTATCTGGGGCCTAATGGGACTTTCCAGGGTGTGTTCTATGAGCTATACTCAGTTTTAAAATAAGCTGTATTTGTTGCTTCACCTATTACTTTGATGGGCAAAGAATATCATCTTTTGCTCACAGACTGTAGCTTCCCAGAAGCAGGTGGAAGATCAGCAGCTGCTTTCATGCAAGAAGATACTCTGACATCAAACCATTTAGATGCTGAAGAGTACAGAAACACTTCAAGTATAAGAGTGACTGGCAAATGCATGGTAAACATTCTCCTCAAGAAAGCCCAGAAAATTACTAGAAAAGATAAATCATTTTGAATATGTAAGACCTCATAACAAACTTCTGAAGGACTCTGAAGTATGAAATATTATGAAGGAAAAGAGGTATGACTTAAAAAAAAAAAATAGGGCATAAAATTAATATGTGACCTGAAACAAAGCATGTTGTAAGGTCTAACAAAAATTGGTAATAAAAGGTGAAAATGCTCCAATAAGCACACAGAAATACCTCTGAATTCCTTTCTGAGGACCTAATATTTCCTGATTCTGTAAAGGTAAGGTGCAAGTACAGCATTTTCAGAACATCCTACTATCTCCTTATCAGCATCCTTAGAAAAGCAATCATCTCAATTCAAATCCTTCCAGAAAGTCTGAAAAAAAGGTATAGTTGTAAATCTTAAGGAACTCTCTGTGGCTCATCTTAGAGGAACAGATAACAAGGCTCATTTTCCCAATCCACCCATTGCTACAATCTAGCAGAGGTACCAGCCTTATTTCTTAACACTGAAAACAGCCTGAACAGACAATACAGGAAACAACTTTAAATCAGAAAAAAAAAAAAAAAAAACAAAAAAAAACCAGAAGCTTGAAAATACCTGGACACTCTTCGACCTTCAGGAAGATGTACTTCCTCTGAACAGACTGTACAAAACTTTAGCATCTATCACAGTTCTTATTCTGCACTCACAAATATTTTGATCAGTCTCAAGTAACTGTTATTTAGCAATACAATGTGTCAAAACCAAACATGTTGTACCTCTTCTTTAAGGACGAATTGCTTAGCAGTTTTTGGAACTTCTGTGGATGTCTCAGCTGCCATTTTCAGGAATGTCAGGCTTTTCCCCTCCTGTGCAAAGTCCAGTCTACTATAAAACAAAGTCAATATTTGCTTTCAGAGTAAAGTTAAAAGGTTCATTTCTGCATTCTAAATTAACAAATGAAACTTGCTAGAGAAAGTTAGCAACATGTGATAGCATGTGCAGTTCACATTTTCAGCTCCACCTGACTGATTCAAAGGAAGTTTGGATCAAAGCCCTGACTTACATGGTTGGTAATAGTGCTATCAACTACAGAGTAACTGCACTGACTGAAGATACCTGCCTTAACTGTTCAAAGTTCAGACACACACAAAGTGGATCCATTTTAGCTGAATTGTTTCATTCTGCTCAGAGATGTGCTCTGTCAATCATTGAGTCGTACAGTGGTTGAGTTGGAACAGACCTTAAAGACTGTCCAGTTCCAACCCCTCTGCCATGGATTGAGTGCCTCCCACCAGCTCAGGCTCCCCAGAGCCCCATCCAACCTGGCCTTGAGCATCTCCAGGGTTGGGGCATCCACAGCAACCCCCTCCCTCTCCCTGCTGGCTACCCCTCTTTTGATACAGCCCAGGATACAGTTGGCCTTGCGGGCTGTACCAGAACCCCAAGTCCTTCTCTGCAGGGCTGCTCTCAGTGAGTTCTTCTCCCTGTCTGTACTCATATCTGGAACTGCCCCAATTGAAGTAGAACACTCTCTTGTGGCCTTGAACCTCATCAGGTTCTTGTGGGCCTCTTTTCAAGTTTGTCCAGATCCCTCTGGATGGCATCCCTTCCTTCTATTTTGTGAACCACCCCATTCAGCTTGGTGTCAGCAAATTTTCTGAGAATACATTCAAACCCACTATCTATATAATTGACAAGGATGTTTAAGAGCATCTGTCCCAAAATATACCTGTGCTGGACACCACTCGTCACCAACCTCCACCTGGACATAGAGCCATTGACCACGACCCTCTGGCTACAACAATCCAACCAATTCTTTACTCACTGTATTAACCACCAAGCAAACCCATCTCTCTCCATCACCGAGGTAAGGATGTTTTGTAGGACCTTATCAAAATCCTAGCACAAGTCCAGGTAAATGACATCAGTTGCTCTTACTTTGTCCACTGATGCCATCACTCCATCTTAGAAGGCCACCAGATCACCTCCTCATCTTGCATGAGCCTTAACATAACTTCCAGGAGGATCCGCTCTGTGATCTTCCTATGCACAGGGTGAGGCTCAGAGGCTCACTGGCATGAATTTTCCTTTCTCCCTCTCTTAAAAAAATTGGAGTGTTGTTTCCCTTTTTCCAGTCACTGGGGACTTTACCTGAGTGTCATGACTTTTTGAATATGATGGAGAGTGGCTCAGCAACCACATCAGCCAGTTATTTCAGGACATTGAGCTGTATGTCATCAGGCCTCATAGGCTTGTACACATTCAGTCTCATCAGGGGGTCTTGAACTTGCTCTTCTCTTGCAGTGGGAGGGATTTTGCTCCCCCTGACCTCACCTGTGGGTTCGGAGACATGAAAGACATGGAAAGCCTGACTACCAGTGAAAACTGAGGCAAAGAACCATTGAGAACCTCAGCCTTCTTGCCCATTGTTATCAGCACCCCTTTCTCATTTAGCAGAGGGAGTACAGTCTCCTGGACCTTTCTCTTCTGACCAATGTACCTACAGAATCCCTTCTCATTACTTATCATATCCCTACCAGGCTCAGTTCCATCTGTGCCTTGGCTTTCCTGATCTCATCTCTACGTGTCTGGATGACATCTTTGCACTCTTCCCAGGCCACACATCCCTGCTTCCACTGCCTGTGTGTTTCCTCTTTATCCCTCAGTTTAACCAGCAGGTCCCTGTTCAGCCATGCTGGCCTGCTGCCTCTCCTGCTTTATTTTATGTATTGGGGGATAGAGAGCTCCTGTGCTCTGGCTTTCTCAGACCTGATAACCTCCTCTTGATATCACAAATGTGGGCCCTTGACATATAGCAAACCTCTCTGAAGCGGTTGTCCAAGTGGCAAATGGGTGCCTTAGTGCCTCTCAGTGAGGAATCCTTTGTTACTAATGCCCTTTGCCTTTTTTGGTGGCACTGGTTCTAGTAATAGGTGCTTGGCTGGATCAACTTCATATGGTTGTCCTTTCCTGGCTCTTGACTGTTACCAGCACCCTCTGCTTTTTTTCAGTCCCAGAGCCTTCTATCTGTTCTGCTCCAAGCAGAAATGAGTCCAGTCTACCTCGTCTTGCTTGTTATTGCAGTCTATCTTCTCATAGATGGAAGCTGGCTTAGCTTCCTTCCCTTGCATGGACTTGAGACAGGGCTGTCAGTCACTGCACAGTCAATCTCCCTCAGATTCCTGGATACTATGCTGCTTGGTGATTTCCTCTCACAACCTGGCCACCTGCTCAAAAGAAAGCTAGGCACACTTGCACCCATGTCACAGCAACCCCACAGCCAAAGGTCTGGATGGCTCCTTTGTTCTTTGGGAGGTGTTTGGTGCATGCATTTGCCCGAGAAGGTTGTGGCCTGCAAGTCTGGGTTTCTGTTCATCTGTAAGACATTGATAAGCATGAATCTACATCAGCTTTCTCACATATAAGATTTGTATTTAATTCTTTAAAGTAGTGTGGAGGAGTAGATAGTACAAAATATTTCTCTTCATCAGCAGGACTAAAATGAATGTATATAAATCCATTTTCTCACCAAGTACACAGGGGAAGCTCTTCCTTAGGACTGTTGGATGCAGTACATCAGGGTGGTCGTTAAGGTTTCAAACTGCCTTTAGGTATCATACAGCTTGTAAAGGAACCCTGACTAATTAAATCCAATTCTGTCATTTCAAAAACATTACATAAACCTTTCTTAAAAAAAAACAAAGCTTAAAACTATGTAGCTTTCCTATCCTACTACTATTATGAAAAGCTGTTCAATAACCTCACTTTCTTACAAGGTTTGTCTTATACTAGTTCACAGTTAGCTGTTACTCATTTGTTCTTAAGCCACAATGTATCAAGCCCTCCTCACTTAAGAGATGTGGCTGGACAATAACCATGTTACCTCGCTGTGACTCTTAACACACAACATCAAGGTTTCCACCAAACACATGCAAAATAAGCCCAGCAAACGGGCTCTAAGAGTTTCCTGGTCTACACAAGCAGCCAGCTAGGCCCTATGTGATGCCCTAAGTATCACATTACGTTTCAACAGTATATAAAAAAAATCACATCCCTAAATACAGAAAAAATAGATATCCAGTATTTGGAAAGAATTACTGCTCTTTCGATTGACAATATGAACCAGTCAAAAAGAGTACAGTGAACCATATCACTACTCTTTCAGCAGACTGAATAAGTCTTCCTCTTTTAGTCTCCTCTCAAAGGAAATCCCTATCCATTCTTCATCATAGTACTTCTACGTTGACTTGCCAGCATCATTGTATCACTCTCTCAAACATAAGATGACCACAGCTGTATCCAAAATCTCCCACCCTCCCCATGCAGCATTATTAATGCTTAGTATAACTGCATTAATACCAACTATATCAATTACAAATACATCCAAGGACCTTATCTCATGCCAGAAGCTCTTTTCAACACAGCTTGTTCTTCTCTGCAGTGGACAAATTCAGGAATAATTTGTGATTAAAATTACAAGAAGTTGTTGAAGATAGCTTCACTTATTTGAAATAGCACCAAAATCTAAAATAGGTGAAAATTAGACTCATTTGTACTAGATTATGTGGTGTTGATCTTTTCCACTAGTGGGTGCAATAACTCTACGTATGAGTGATATTTTAAAAAGATCTAACAAAAATATTTATATGTATTTTCAAATCCAACTGAATATAGAATTGAGAGTTGAAATATCTCTTGGTTAAGTCTAAGGCTGTAATTCTGCTATCTCACATAAGCCAAGGGTGCCCTGGAAAAAGTGGCAGCACAGTTCTTTTTTCATAAACATTTGTTGCAAGAGAAAATTGTATCTAAAGCTGCAGTGTCAATCCCTGTGTGAGGTTTCAGAACAGCTGCTGTCTCACAGCCCACAGACAGGAAGGTTCTCATAAAACTACCACTGCAGCAATTGAGTTAAAAATGTAATAATGCAGCTGGCACAGCAGCCGGGAACCTGATTACTTGATTTACGATCGGCAAAATTCAATATTTAATAGGTAGTAGTAAAAATTTAAGAATACATCGGAACGTTTACATTTACCAACCTGCTTAGCATGAATCAATAGTATTTGAACTACAGATTATAGAAGAAAAGTTTGGCCCACTTCTACCTTCTCTGATGACTTTGACAGTTAGTATTCCTGGTAAACTGGTAAAGCTGGTAAACTATACTGTTTGTTCCACTCACATCGTGTGGGGCTCAAATTCAGACCTGAAAGAGTCATACTGTTGTGAAACATATAACTTTACACTCGTTACTTGTTCCCTTACTGAGTGAGTGCCTTCCAAGCACCATCTTTTTGACATCAGTTTCTAAATTACCCTTCACAAACGTTAAGATCTAAAACCAGCTGTGGTTTGCAAATCAGCTCACAGAGTAGCCAAGCTACTGGGGCCTATCCAATTCCCAGCAGATGGATTGATTCACAGAATCACAGAAGGGATGGAAGGGACCTCAAGGATCATGAATCTTCAACCCCCCTGCCACAGGCAGGGCCACCAACCTCCCCATTCAATACTAGACCAGGCTGCCCAGGGCCCCATCCAACCTGGCCTTGAACACCTCCAGGGACGGGGCATCCACAACCTCTCTGGGCAGCCTCTTCCAGCACCTCACCACTCTCTCTGTAAAGAATTTCCCCTTGACATCCAACCTGAATCTCCCCTCCCTCAACTTAAAACTATTTCCCCTTGTCCTGCAGTTATCTACCCTTTCAAAGAGTTGACTCCCCTCCTGTTTATAGGCTCCCTTTAGGTACTGAAAGGCTGCAATGAGGTCACCCAGCAGTCTTCTCTTCTCCAGGCTGAACAAGCCCAGCTCCCTCAGCCTGTCTTTGTAGGGGAGGTGCTCCACCCTTCTGATTATCTTTGTGGCCCTCCTCTGGACCCTCTCCAACAGCTCCCTGTATTTCTTGTACTGGGGGCTCCAGACCTGGACACAGTACTCCAGATGGGGACTCTTAAGAGCAGAGTAGAGGGGAACAATCACCTCCCTGTCCCTGCTGGCCACCCCTCTTTTGATGGAGCCCAGGATACCATTTGCTTTTCAAGCTGCAAGGGCACACTGCTGGCTCACGTTAAGCTTTTCATCCATCAAGACCCCCAGGTCCTTCTCTGCAGGGCTGCTCTCAAGGACCACTCCTTCCAGTCTGTACGGATGCCTGGGATTCCTCTGGCCCAAGTATAAAATCTTGCACTTTGCTGTGTTGAACCTCATCAGGTTCACCCGGGCCCACCTTTCCAGCCTGTCAAGGTCCCTCTGAATGGCATCCCTTCCTTCCACCATGTCAGCCGCACCACTCAGCTTGGTGTCATCAGCAAACTTGCTGAGGGTGCACTCAATTATATCATCAATGTCATTGATAAAGATGTTAAAGGGCACTGGTCCCAAGACAGACCACTGGGGGATACTGCTCGTTACCGGTCTCCACCTGGACACAGAGCCATTGATGACCTGTATGGGAACTGCTGAATCACAGTCTGAACCTCTGATTGATCACCTGGGACGAGCAATGAGTCAGCCCTGGGAGCACAGGTGAAAGCAATTCACCTGTGCTGCCAGAAGGGGTGGAGCCTGGCTCCACCTCTCCTAGACCCATTTAAGAGCTGACTACGAGTAAGGAAGGATCTCTTTCTGGAGATTCCTCTTCTGGACTTTTACAGCAAGCCCAGGACAAGGGTAAGCACTCTATCTATTCTTTCTTTTGTGTAATAATCTGCTTGGTTAAATTCTCTTATATTTTGTAATTATAACACCTGTATATTCATTGATTATGCAATGACCATCCTCTGTCTGTGGCCTTTTAACCAATTTTTTTTTTTTATTCATTGGGTGGTCCACCCATCAAATCCACATCCCTCCAATTTGGAGATAAGGATATGGTGGGGGACCATGTCAAAGGTCTTCCTCAAGTCCAGGTAAATGACATCGGTCATCTTTCTCTTGTCCACTGATGCCATCACTTCATCAAAGAAGGCCACCAGATTGGTCAAGCATGACCTCCCCGGTGAAACTGTGCTGGCTGTCTTGGATCACGCACCCATTCCTCGTGTGTTCAAGCATGTCATCCAGGAAGATCTGTTCCATGATCTTCCCAGGCACCGAGGTGAGACTCGCTGACCTGTAGTTCCTCAAGTTCTCCTTGCTCCCTTTCTTGTAAATGGGAGTGATGTGATCCTTCCTCCAGTCATCTGGGACTCACCTGACAGCTCCATTTTTTTCTAAATATGATGGAGAGCAGCTCAGTAACCATCTCAGCCAGCTCCTTCTGAAACATGGTATGTATTCCATCTGGCCCTATGGACTTGTACACATTCAGTCTCATGAGGTGGTCTCAAACTTGTTCTGTCCTTACAGTGGAGGGGGATTTACCACCCCAGTCCCCACCTACAGGTCTTAGAGATGCAGGATGATTACCTTTCCTAAATCTCTCTTCAACCAGCCCACAGCAGGACTTGGATCCAAGTGATCCAACACCATCCTGTAGCTCCCTTCCAACCCACGCCATGATGTGCTGGTAACGAGCAATGAATCCAACAGCACATGTGGTACACATTGCTAATGTGACCAGAGTGACTTTCACACACTAATTTGTTATCAAGCTGCACTTGTATTACAGCAAAACCCTTCTAGTAACAGAATCAACTGGTGAGAGGCTGACAGGACAGAGGCAAGCAGCAGGAGAAACGCTTCATTTCCGATCTTGTATTTAGCTGTGTGGATGACTGCTATGCATCATTCAGGGCTAAATAAAACAGGGATAATTAACCAGCCCTTGCCCTACAGATTAATAAATAAATAAATGGAGAGAAAAAGGCAGGTTTGTACAAGCAGAATTGGGTTAGTGGAATCTTAGGAGAGCTGAGGACAGCCTCAGATTTAAGGAAAGCAGTGAGAAGGAGCAAGCTGGCCTTGGCATGAGGGCACAGGGCTTACAGCCAGCGTCTTCCTCAGCAACTGCACGGCGAGGCGGGAGCGGCGGCGGCGAGGAAAGCGGGGCGGGGGCGGGGCGGGCGTGTGCGCAGCCGGCAGAAGTCCGGGCGGCTCCGGGGACGGCCGTGGAGGTTCCGGAGAAAGTAGGAGTTTCCGGAACGGCGGGGAAAAGAGCGGGCCGGGCTGCGGGAGAGGATGAAGAAGGAGCAGGTGGCACACTGCCAGTTCTCCGTGTGGTACCCGCTGTTCCGCGCCGTTACCATCCGCAGGTGAGGGGCTGTGAGCGGGGCGGTGCTGGCGGTCAGGAAGGAAGGACTCAAGGAAAGCGCCTGGGTGGATCCAAAGGCAGTGACTCAGTGTTCAAAATGCTTAATCTTTTCATGAATTTTCATGCTCTCCGAATGTCTATGTTTAGGCAGCTCGGTCAAGGCCAGGCTGAGCTCTGGCAGCCTGATCTGCTGCCCTTTTAGTGGGTGGCAACAAGGTGCGCTGCAGGCGTTACAGTCAGCTGAGCTTTGAAGTCCCTCCCAGCTCAGTCTGTGATTCTCATTTAGTGAGAGCCGTGCGTATTTACACCTCGAGACACGGGATGCCATCCAGAGAGACCTAGGCGGGCTGCAGCACTGGGCCCAGCTGAGCCTTGTGAGGTCTTGTGCCTGGGTTGTGGCAGGCTCCTGGTAGTACGAGATGGGGATGTAAGGATGGGGCACAGGCCTGCTGATAAGGGTTGGGGTAATGGTGGGTGGAAAGCTGGATGTGAGTCAGTAATGTGCCCTCACAGCCCAGAAAGCCAACTGTATCCTGGGCTGCATTAAAAGAAGTGTGGCCAGCAGGGTGAGGGAGGTGGTCGTGCCCTTCTGCTCTGTGCTGGTGAGGCCTCAGCTGGAGTGCTGTGTCCAGATGGGGAGTCCTCAGTACGGGAGAGATGTGGACCTGTTGGAGGGGAGGGCTACAAAGATGATCCAAGGTATAAAACACCTCTCCTATGAGGACAGGCTGAGAGAGCTGGGGCTGTTTAATCTGAAGAAGGCTGTGAAGTGATCTGAGAGCAGCCTTTCAGGATCTAAAGGCGGGCTGTAAGAAAGAAGGGGACAGACTCTTTAGCAGGGTCTGTGGTGACAGAACAAGGGAAAATGGTTTAAAGCTTAAAGAGGGGAGATTTAGATTGAATATAAGGAAAAAGTCTTTCCTAGTGAGGGTCATCATGCACTGGAACAGCTTGCCCAGAGATGTGGTGAATGCCCCATCTCTGGAGACTTTCAAGGTTAGGCTAGATGGGGCTCTGGGCAATCTGATCTAGCTGTAGGTGTTCCTGTTTATTGCAGGAGAGTTGGACTAGATGGCCTTTGTGTATCCATTCCAATTAAAAAGATTCTATGATATTTGGAACATTAAGTTGATATAGGCAAATTTAGATTTGCATCTCAGAAGGAAGAACTTTATTTTGAACAACATGTTGTCCCCCTGCACTGTCCGCACATCTTTTCTTTGTATTTCCTAGCAGTTTGAAAAATTAAAGTGGTTTTGTTCATTTCATAAAAAATTTTGGTCTTTCTCCTGTACATCCCTTCAGGGAGAAAGGGAGTTCCTTTTTGGGAAGGAGTGAGGGGGAGCAATAGAAATTTGTATCTTCATTGTTTTAGAGAATAAAGTGTACTGCTATGGTATGTTCCATTAAAAAATAATTATCTAACTGTTTTAGTAAGTAATATTATTAATAAATTATTGAAGTAATTCTTTTTCTTTTTTTTTTCCTAGTGTCATACTTCCTCTACCAGAGAATGTGAAAGAATATTTGCTGGATGATGGAACACTTGTGGTTTCTGGAAGGTAAAGAGTGTTTACCATCCACCATGCGAGTATTAATGCTGTTTTATTGTCACAATGATATTTGTTTGCGTATTGTAACTTATGTATTTAATTTTGTAAATTTGACCAGTCTCACTGCAGTAAACCTTGTTCTGTATGAACGTGTGTATACAAACTAGTGCTATTAGTAAAATTTGACTTGCTAATGCTTAATGCAGATCCCAAAACCCATACGATGTGTATGATTCCAGACTGGGTAGGGGCAGTTCTTTTTATTTTTCCTTCCAGAGTCTAACAGTTCTCAGATGTCAGTGCCAATCCTGAAGGTGTTTGGTTGCTTTGATAAGCTGGTTGCAGCTCAGTGCTCTGAACAGTGCTGCAGCATTCCCATGCCTGCAGCCTCATACAGGGATGGAGTGTCCTTACTTGAGTTGAATTCTCAATAATATAAATCAAATATGAAATCTTACTAATTACTGAGGTTATATAATCATTTGCTTGCCTATAATCAGTGCATATGATGAGGCTGAATGTACTGCCTGTATACCAATGCTAACATTCTGAATGAAAAGTGAGATTGGTGTCTATGAAAAACAACTTATATGAACCCAGGCTTTATTCTTTGTTTTCAGCTTAGAATCTCACCATATAACTCTCTTAAAATGATTATTGCATGCATACATCTTGCTGGTAACCAGACTCAGAGGAGTTTGTCTCTCACAGAGCAACCAATTAGACTATGAATATAAGGGAGCTATGTCTAATTTCTCAGGAGCCAATTCACACAAAACTGAAGCTGTTTAAACACCTTGTAAAGATGAAAAGTGGGAATTATTCTTAAAGCCATTTTGGATAAGAAGTCATGTTGTTGCCTTCTGCAGAACATTGTAACTTATTTAATAACTGCCACTTAATTTGTAATCAGATTCAGAAAATTTGAAACAGATGCTTCGAGTTCACAGCTGTGCTGTATGAACAGGTTTGGTATCTCAGTGGAATAATGGACATCTGTATAATTGACTTCAGTTATATTAAGATAATTCCAATTTAAAATTCCCTCCTAAAAACTCATTTTTCTCTTGAATTGAACATTCTTAGCTAGAAGTGCTAAAAGTCAATGTGATCTTCTTACAGTCAAGGCTGACATGAATTTTAAACCTCAGTGAGCCTCTGATCTGAGCTCTAGACCTCAAAAACTGAATGGACAGTTTGATCCCTGTGAAAGTGCATTAGGGAAATGTACTGCAGAAACGTGGCTTGAAGAATTGAATTTTTGCTAGCAGCACTTAACTGCAGAGATTTGAACTTAACCTGATTGCTATGCTGACTTGCCTTCTTGTTGTTCTGCCTTAAAGACCACTGAGTTATATGGGCTAAAAAAGAACCTTCAAAAGTCACTTCAAATTTCAAGGGAATATTTGCACTCAAGTGTTTTCTCCCAGAGCTGCTAGTGTGTACAACAGCACATCTCATCTGTGTAGAAAAAGGAACTTTCCAGGAGGAAGCTAATGACTGTGTAACCACTTCAAGTAGGATCTTCTGTGAGCAAAGTGTGAGGGTGCTTTGTTTTCAGAACCAACAGTCTATGGGTCAGCATTTGAAATTCAAATTTTCAATCTTTTTTTGCTTGAAAAGGAGTGTGGAGGCAAAGCATAATTTAAGCTGATCTTTTAAAAAAGAAGTTAGTGGTACTGCGTGAGTACAGAAAAGATCAAAAAGAATGATTAATAGGGTGTGGAAAAGCTTGGGTTATGGTGTGTTCAGAGCAGAAAGTGATTTCTTCATTGGAAAGAATCCAAGTGCTTTGGACAGGGTGCAAGTCCAGTGTCGGGGTGTTTTGTCTTCAGTTTTTCTGTACTGGCTTGCTCCAGTTTTCTTTGTTGGGATTTTGAGACTTAATCCTATTAGAAAGCATTCTGAGATCAACAGTTGGTAGTTGCTATGGAATTATATTATATACAGTCAACTCAAACTCCAGTGCTCATTTTTTTTTTTCTCTCCTCATTTTTTGGCTTAGAGAAGATCCACCAACTCAAACCCCAGAGGGGAGTGATGATGCAGAAGAAATACAGGTGAGTAATACCTCAATTTTGTTTTTCCTTTAGAGACTTGATGTTAAACATGTAACCATTTCTGCATGCTTTACAAGTGAAGATGGTACTTTACCAAAATGATAATCACATGATATTTGCCTTAGAAAAAGTTTACAAACATTATTATTTATTCTGTGACATCAAGAAAAAGTGTGTGATAGGGCACAGAAACACTTCAAACTTTTTCTTTTTAATTACATTTCTAATAATGTCTAGAGAGTGCTAGGAGATGATGGAAGTGGAAAATATTGCTGTTTTATGCCATGAAAGATTAGGAGGAGTGTATTTAGAGGAGTTGCATCAAGAAATAATGAGAGTCCTTAAGGCTGTAAGATATTCCAGAATTTAAAAAATGCTGGAAAGTGTTATAAAAGCAAGATGACAGAAATCACAAAAGAGGTGAGAAAGAGGAACATAAGAGGACTAGTGGATTGTGGGTTTAATCACAGGATCATAGAATTGCTCAGGGTGGAAAATACCTTAAAGGTCATCGAGTCCAGCCACAACCTAACCATACTACCCTAACTCTAACAACCCTCTGCTACATCGTGTCCCTGAGCACCACATCCAAATGGTTTCTAAACACATCCAGGGAAGGTGACTCAACCACCTCCCTGGGGAGCCTATTCCAGTGCTTCACAACCCTTTCTGTAACGAAGTGTTTCCTGATATCCAACCTAAATTTGCCCTGGTGCAACTTAAGGCTGTTTCCCCTCATCCTGTCACCAGGGAGAAGAGACCAACCCCGCCCTTGCTGTAAGCACCTTTGAGGTGAAGAGAGCAATAAGGTCTCCTCTCAGCCTCTTTTTCCCCAGACTTAACAGCCTCACTTCCTTCAGTCTCTCCTCGTAGGGCATATTCCCCAAGCCCTTCACAAGCCTTAATGATAGAAGTGTGGGAGGCAAAGGTTTAGGTAGGAAAGACTCCAGAGTTTTGCAGTCTTGTATATGAATCACAATCATCTCATATAGGTGTTGTCTCTTATTTGTACTTCACAACAGTACTTTTATTGAACGTACACAATTTTTCCTGTCTTAATTTATAACTGTTATAATTAGAGGCATATTGTTCTGGAGAAGAATCAGGGCAATGTTTTTTACATGTTGTAGGAAGCTGTATAGATTCTGATGTTCTCATAAGTTATAAATGATGTCACGAGAAACCATTGACCTTGGGTTTGTTCTCTTTTCTCAACAGTGGTCAGATGATGAGAACACTGCAACACTTAAGGTAAGGTCCTCTAAAATCCCAGCATATGGGTCTGTAAGCAATATTCTTTCTGAGCCCTGTGGTACAAACCTGTGGCCAGTTACTGATACCTGCTGTAGTTAACGTTTTTCTGATCATTCTCACTAGATGGCAGTGTAGGTGTTTGCAACCTTAAAAATGTTCTGTTGGCTTAATTTTACTTAACTAAAAATGAAGTGCTTCTTTCCCTCATTCCCAACAATCACATGCTTTTTAGAATATAGGAAATGAACTGAAGGATTAGTCTAAATATAGCTGCCTTTTATTTTCACTGCTTTGAATATCTTCCAATTGCTTAATTGAACTGAATGCAGAAGAAATGAAGTCCCTGCAGCTCAGTTTTCACAGAACTTCTCTTATACCTTTGCCATTATTTCCTTCTAAGTACCTTGCTTTCTATTGTCTTGTTTTCCCCTTTTTCTTGTTTTAATGCTCTCTTTGTGCTGTGCCCAGCTTAGAATCAGGATCATAGAATCATTAAGGTTGGAGCCTTACACAACACAATATGAAAATACATCTTAAGATGTATTATATCCACTGGAAGGGTACAGAGCAAGTGATTTCAGTTTAGTCAGGTAAGGAACTGTGTATTTGTGTGGATTTCAGCTCTATAACTCCAGTTTTACTGGGACTGGCTGGGATGTAGTTTGTTGTCTTCAGAGCTGCCCATGTGGAGGTGTGGTTTGGATTTGTCTGAAACAGTATTTGTAACACGCAAACATCTTGAGTGTTGTTGAGCAATCCTTGTGTAGCATCAAGGCTTTCTCTTTTCTGACTGTGTCCTCATTTTTCTCTCCAATCCCAGCCTAATTGTTGGGAAGCAAGAGAAAAGGACAGAGCCAGGAAAGCTGACCTAAACTGTCCTAAGGGATATTCTGTACCATAGAATATCTTACTTAGCAGCAAAACAGGTAGAGGAGGAAGAGAACTTCAAGTTACAGGGTGACTTTTGTTCAGAGACTGCCTGGGCTTTGTCTTTCATCAACCTTGCAACTTTGAAAACATTTGATTATGGGTGTGGGTTGTGCCCATGGCTATTTCCAACAAAAATACACCAAAAAAAATCTGAAGTAGAAATTCAGTGTGCCATGTGTCTTCTTGTAAATCTGGAGGAGGTGATCAGTCTGAAAGCACCATGATAAATATGCTTTCTCTTTGTGCAAACTAAGGGCTGTTCTGAAGATAAAAGTGAATGGGAGTAGTCTCCTGTGCTTCCAGGTAATGCATGTTACCACTCTGGCAGTGATGAAGAGAATGAAGAAACAGCCTGTCTAGAAAGCACAAAGCTGGGAGCTGCACCTGGAGTTACTGCAGAACACAGGAATGGATCAAGCAGCAGTGTGGAAGCTGAATAGGGAGACAATAGGAACAGTGATGAAGAAAAGCAGGAGAGGCTGGAGACTGTTGTGCAGCCTAGGGCACTCTGTTTTCCTAATGGCAGTGGAAATGCCTGAAACAGTGATTGAACAGCTGGTGGGAAGGCAGCAGTAACCCAGGGGAGCTCAGCTGCAAGCAATGCAGTTGAGTGACTAGAAGGGGTGGAGCCAGGACCTACTTCTTCCCAGATATCATTAAAGGGATGGCAATGGAGGTGGGGGCATCTCTTGCTGGAGATCCCTGCCTACCCGAGGCCTTCCAAAGGTAAGCAGCTCTTTTCCTTCATTTCTGTATCTGTAGCTGCTACATTTGGGCTTGTTCTCATTTGCTGTAACCAAAGACTGCCACCCTGCTATTATCATCCCATTATAGCATTACACTAATGGTAAGTCCTGGATTATGATTGGTTTCCCATCTGCTTTTATTGCCAGGGAGCTATAAGATGGGTTGTGACTATAATTATTTCTGCTTGGTGCCCCACCTGAGTCACGAGGTAGAAGTTGTTTCCCTTGCCCCTTCTATATTCTGAAGAAGAATTAGAACATAGGATCATATAAAAGTGTATTTAAAAATGTCAAACATCCAGAATTTGGTCAGTGTTAGAATTTAACTTCTTTATGCTGCCTTAGAGCTCTTCTTTTGTGTAATGTTTTTTTTTCACTTGTATTAATCAAATGAGATGATAGCATTATTTTCTCAGTGAGTTTTTATATGTGCTGGCATTACATACGTGGTATGGCTCCTGGCTTCCATCAGAACAAGAGGAGGTCAGAATGCACTGCGTGAAAAGTTTTACTTCTTACTGAAATGCTTTTTTCTTTTTTCTTCCTTAGAATTGACCGAAGCTCTAAAAATGAAATAGAAGAAGTGCTTATTTCAATTTTTCAAGTGTGGTTTCCCACAGAGCCTGCATAATGTACTAAGGAAAGACAGGGATGTATGAAGCTCAGTTTAGGTTGCTGTACTTCTTACTTTTTTTTTTGATTTATTTAAAGTGTGTGCACTCTGTGAGGGGCTGCAGGATGGATGTACAAGAATGTATAGTTTTTATGGTCACTTGTATGGCTGTGAGGGCTTTGTTGTTTTAGAGCTTAGTTGGCTTTAACCTAGGAGTTACCTTTGGGTTACATTTGCAGGTGTAGGTAGGAATAGTGTTGGCTTTTGACCTGTACCTGTCTGAAACACATACAAATACTTTCCTATTATTTTAAAGATCAGCAGTCAGTTGTTTGTTGTTTTTTTTAACTGTTCCACATTAAGAGTGGAGCTTGTGGCTTCTTGGTCTTTTTTCTCCTATCTTATGCTTACAGTTGTTGCAGTATTCTTTGTAAGTCAAAGTTTTCTGTTCCAATGTGTGTCCTGATTTTGATGCAAGTTGGCTTGTATTACTAAGCTACTTTAAAGACTTTATTTGAAATGTTTCTAGAAACACTTTATAAAACCAAAAGTTAAGTGAGCTGTCACTCAAGTTCTACATTAACTACATTTATTATTTTTTTTCTTCCTTGTCTTGCTCTTGTTCCTTCTTCAGGCACCAGAGTTCCCAGAGTTTACAGCTAAAGTTGAAGAAGCCATAAGTTCCTTAGGTGGCAGTGTTTTTCCTAAGCTAAACTGGAGTGCTCCAAGGGTAAGAATGCTGACTCCTAAAACTTGTAACAGATGCTATCACACAGAATTTTTTGGTTTATCTTAATGCATTGGAAAATAGAGTGGACTAGTGAGCTTGATAAGGAAGGGAGTGATAAATGACATCAGTTAAGTTTGATACAGCAAATTGTTCTGGTGAATTAGAGCTCAGTGGTTTGTTGTTTGGTGAGCCTGATGCAAGATAGCACTGTCTGTCTTATATAACATCTGGTTGTCTTTGCTCTAGGTATCAGTGTGGTGGCCTTACTCTCCTCATTCAGGATATCAGTTGAAAACCTTACATGGGATAAAAAGAAAAATAATCATTTTTCCTTTTTCAAAAAAGAATAAATTTCCCTCTAGTTGTTTTTAGGCGCTCTAACTACACCTTAAGAATGGATGCTCCTAAGTGATTTTGTATTATATTCTCAAGGGAAATTAGTGTTCAAGCATTCTGGGAAAGTGCTTGGAAGTGAGGCAAGCACTTCATTTTTGAATAGATTTGGTCTACTTTCAGCAGATTGTTCGTAAGAGACATAACTATTCTATGTTAACAGCTGATGAAGCTTTCTTCAAAATCCAAAAATCATTTTCTGTGTGTGTCAACTGTTGCATAATGTTTTGTTCTGATAGATCAATAGCTTGCATTACTCTGCTAGAAAAGCTGCGTTTTTGGATAATCCTTTTTTTTTTTTCTTCCTGTGTAGGATGCTTACTGGATTGCAATGAATAGCTCTCTGAAATGTAAAGCTCTAAGTGACATTTTCCTCCTCTTCAAAAGTTCAGACTTCATTACTCGTGACCTCACTCAGCCGTAAGTAGATTTCTAGCAGCCTTATCTAGTAAAAAAAAAAAAACAACACTAACCCACAGAGGGTAGTTTTTCAGTACCTTGGAAAGATGTTGCTCTTTACTGAAGAGTAACAATTAGTATTTGAGAAAAAGATTCATGTTCACGTATAAAAATTGTCTATCAAGTAAATCTCAAGTACAGTAAGTAGTTGTTCTTTGAAATGTTCTCTCATCTTTCTTCCTCTTTTTCTCCCTGCACCACACAAATAAACACCAGGGCCAGTTTACTGCAGAAAGTTGTGAGGCAAATTATCGTCAGTGTTACTTACCATAAGCGAGTAACTTCTTGTAAACTGGAGTTGTTTACCTCATTTCAGTGAGCAGGAGAGAAGTAGGCTCCATTTTCTTCTTATACTTAATTGGCTTAATTTTGATACGTAAATGAATGAAAAACAAACCAGGAAGACATACAGAAGTATAGCATGTAAAATCAGACCATGGACTAAGGCCTTTTTTATTGAGATGCTTTCTCAAGCAAGTGATATTTTAATGTTTTGGGGTAATTTTCTTGTTTTTTATCAAGCACAGTAGTCTTGTCTTATGTAGCTAATGACCTGGTGAAAATTGTATTGTCTAAAACACAAAACCACTTGTATTAATGTAGTCCAACTGCTGCCTTCCTTTTTGTTTCTGTAACTCTAATAGCACTTTTTTCCCCAGTGATCTGTTGGTGCATTTGAAATAATGAATAGGTAAAAACATCCTCATCCTTATCTCTGCATTTATGGAATGCTAGCAGTGCTGTCAGTCCAATTCTGATACTATGTTTTATGTTACATCTAACCTGTAACAGTATGTGGTGGAGAGGAGGAGAATGGGAAAGAGGGGAGATGATGTTGGAGTGATAAGACAGTTAGAAAAGTGTGTTAGATTGCAGAAACAGTTGTAAGCACTGTGAATTTTAAGTTCTGGGATCACAAGGAATGAAAGTGCTAAGAGAGATGCCATCTGCATTTCAGAGTTGATGCTCGGTGTTTCTCAGGTGCCTTACTAAGGAGCTTTTCTTCATGATTTCCACTGATGGGAGGCCAGACTGCTTGGCCTGGTAACCCTTGGAGCAAACTGTCCTAACGTGATCTTTGTTGTAACAGCTTGTAGGCCTGGATGTATCTCAGGGGTCTGAAAAGTATCAAGTCCTTTGTGAATGATTTTTCCTAGCCAGCACGGGTTCATGAAGGGCAGGTCGTGCTTGACCAACCTCATCTCTTTCTATGACTGGGTGACCAGAGTGGTAGATGAAGGAAGGGCTGTTGATGTAGTCTACCTAGACTTCAGCAAAGCCTTTGACAGTCTCTCACAGGCTTCTGCTGGGAAAACTGGCTGCCCATGGTCTGGACAGATATACACTCCTGTGGGTAAGGAACTGGCTAGAGGGCTGTGCCCAAGGGGTAGTGGTTAATGGAGTTAAGTCCAGCTGGCGACCCGTTATGAGTGGTGTCCCCCAGGGGTTGGTACTGGGGCCCATCTTGTTTAATATCTTTATTGATGACCTAGATGAGGGGATTGAGTGCATCCTCAGTAAGTTTGCAGATGACACCAAGTTAGGAGGTGGTGTGGATCTGCCTGAGGGTAGGGAGGCCCTGCAGAGGGAGCTAGATAAGCTGGATTGCTGGGCTGAGATGAATGGGATGAGGTTCAACAAGGCCAAGTGCAGGTCCTGCACTTTGGCCATAACAACCTCAAGCAGTGCTATAGGCCTGGGGACGGGTGGCTGGATGATTGTGAAGAAGAAAGAGACCTGGGGTTGTTGGTTGATGCTTGGCTGAACATGAGCTGACAGTGTGCCTGGGTGGTCAAGAGGGCCAGTGGCATCCTGGCCTACATTAGAAATAGTGTGGCCAGCAGGAGCAGGGAGGTGATCATCCCCATCTACACAGCACTGGTGAGGCCGCATCTCGAGTATTGTGTTCAGTTTTGTGCCCCTCACTACAGGAAAGATGTTGAGGCCCTGTAGCGTGTCCAGAGAAGGGCAACGAAACTGGTGAGGGGTCTGGAATGGAAGTCTTACGAGGAGTGGCTGAGGGAGCTGGGATTGTTCAGTCTGGAGAAGAGGAGGCTCAAGGGGAGACCTCGTTGCTCTCTACAACTTCTTGAAGGGAGGTTGTGATGAGGAGGGGTTTGGCCTCTTCTCCCAGGCAACAAACAGGACCTGGGGAAATGGCCACAAGTTGTACCAGAGGAGGTTTAGGTTGGACATAAGGAAGAACTTTTTCTCTCACAAAGTGGTCAGGCACTGGAATGGCTGCCCAGGGAGGTGGTGGAGTTGCCATCCCTGGCAGTGTTCAAGAGGTGCCTGGCTGAGGAGCTACAAGATATGGTTTAGTGCTTGTGGTAGCAGTGGTAATGAGAAGACAGTTGAACTAGATGATCTTACAGGTCATTTCCAACCTTGTGATTCTATGATTCTGTGAATATCTATGGGTTTTTTTTTTTGTATTCTACTGTCCTCATGCATAAAAAAGTTGAGCAGCAATTACCCCAAGCTCCTTGGTGAATGCTTGTTTGGTTAACCCCATTCTAATGTTTGGGATGCAGTCAAGTGTTTAGAAAGCACTGTGCACTTCTGAAAGCTGTGGCAACTGAACTTGTTTGTGTGTGCAGTCTTGTGCTTTTAGGTTATGCCATTTATATGGTAGAAAGGATTGGCTTGATTACCTTCACTGGGATTGCAATTGGTTCATTTTCTCCTAGGGTTTTTATTTCACATCAGGTCAGGTTAGTGCCTCAGCTGTTCACCTTGTCCTTTGCAGACAGCACTGACTTACAGAGCAGGCAGTGAATGCATTCCTATATTGTGAAATTTCACAGCATGGGTGTTAACTTGAGCCATCAGTAATTTCACCTTAGATTCACACCAGACTAAAAGCAGTGCTGGCTGAGCAGCCTTTAGCAGGTATGTTCCCTTCCACTGATCCTGCTTGGGGAGGTGTGACCTCCAGCAGAAAAGCTTCTCAGATTGTCCTAATTCAGTCCATTTGCACTCCTCTTCCAGAGTGCTAAAATGGAATGCACAGTTGGGTAATGCAACTCAGCAGGAGGTAGGTAAATCAACCTCATGATGTATTTGCCAGATTGTCACCTAATCCCAAGGTTAAGGTGAAGTTTCATGTGAGAAGCACTGTGTTTATTTCCCTTCCTATAAAGTCCATGAATTTGAGTGGAAATGGACCTTACAACAAGATGAACATCACATGTAAAAGCACTCTGGTTTCTGTGTATCCTGTGAATAAAGAACAAATTATTGTCCAGTCTGTGCATGGTATATCTAAATTGCTAAGTTATTAATACAAAATGTCCCCATCCAAACACAGAAATAATTACTGCTGAGTTACAGAGGTGGGCTTAATTATGCTATTGATTAGCTGCCAGCTCCACAGTCCTAGCAAGCAGAAACTAGAAGTGCAATTGGCGTAAGAACCAAAGTGCTGAACACACAAAAATTGAAAACATAATATGTCTAAACCCTGGAAGGGCTGATCAGAGTAAGGAGAAGGGATAGAAATGCTATATTTGTTTTTTTTCATTAATATTCAGTGTGTTCTAAAAGCTTCTTGGCCTGCATAATTAACAACTGAGATCTTTGTTTATTCTTTTTCCTGTTCAGAGGTGTTAACTTAAAAATATACGTCCTGGGTTGTGACACAGAGAAGACTTTACAATGGCAAGTTGAAGATCTGTTTCTTGATGTAGCATTGTCAGTGATGTGGGACTTAAAACAAGTTCTCTGCCTCTTTCTTCTCTTGTTTCCTGTCTGCTTCTCTGATATTGATCCATCTGTTGTTCAGGTCAGGGAAATGCCCTTGCTGCAATTCTTAACTGTCTCCAGCCCTGAGAAAACTTCAGCTATGCAATACCTTGACACAAGCCATGAAAAATATGGCCTTACTGCAGATACAGAGCGTGACTAGATAAGCTTTGACTATTTAAATGTTTGGATTTTCTCATCATGTTGGCACTTGTTTGGTTTAAAAGCTCAGAATGAGTTAACTTCCCTCTTGGAACAGCCATAAATTAGCAAAGACTTCAGAGCAACGTTCTCGTTAACGTAGTCATTGTTTCTGCTTCAAGTAAGCACTACATTTTACTTTGCTGAGTTCACAGGAAACTTGTGGGTGGTGTGATCCTTGACTTTCCAGTTTTTAATGTAGGCTTTCAAGAACTTAATGTTGTAGTTGTGTGACAGAAGAAATCCCTTTCTAACTGGGATTTCTGTTAAGCAATCAACACTCCTCTTTTGAACAGAAAGTGTAGAGCTAGTACACAGCTTTCTTGCTAATTATTAGAACGTTTGGGCTGCATTTTGTTAAAACTAAATACCCCCCCAAGGCTGCTATAAACAGTAGCAATAGTTTTAATGATAGGGTAGTGCCCTTTCAAAGATAGGCCCATTGTCACTAATAAGCAGAATATAAACCTTAGAAATTCTGTTGAACTTGGGAGATAGTTTCTATGATTCTGCAGTGTAGTGCTGAGCTTTTCAGATCTGCAGATGTCACTGTTGGGATGTTGAACCTCACAGCATTTTTGTGGTTATTAAATAACCATCAGTAGAGATGAAATCAGATATCTGAAGTTCAGCCTTGGTCAAAAGCAACCTCATGCAAAAGCTGTTCTTGGCAGGCACTGTCCTTTGGCACAGGCAGAAGCAGGTGAAACCAACCAAACCAGGATGCTTGTGAAAGTGATCACTTATGAGTAACAAAATGCCTGACTCAAAGAGAGTCAAATATGGCTCTGCTGACACTAAACTTGATTTGTTCATCTAGGAAGTCTTTTTCTTTTTAGTAAGAAGTTGTGAAGCTTTTTTTCCCTGATGTGGAGGGGTGACAGCCTGTGTTCTCCTGATGGAACATAGGAGGCAGTGTTGGCTCATGGAGAAGTGGCTTGGCAATCAGGGTACTTTTTTGCAAGAACAGTACCTTTGCTTAAGACTTGCATATAACATATTTCAAGATAAACAGTTCCACGTGAGGTGATATGGAATGTGATGCCTCAGACATCTTCTGTTCTTGAGGTTTTACTCGCATGCCCATTTTTTCCCTAGGAATTTCCAGTGCAGGTAGTAATACAGAAATGTATCTTTTTTTTTAATTAAGATTTTAAATAAAACTGAGACATCAGTGGAATTGTCTGGTACAAAGTGATTATTTTAGCTCTCATATTGGTAATTGTTTATTCTGTGATGATAATCTCATTTCATTGCTCTCATAGCAGGATGGGTACTGGAGATTTTACAAACCTTCTTAGTCATTTTTCTCAGTGCTGCATGCTGAACTGCACAGCAGCTTCATGTAGGGTGTGCTGTTGTCAGGTGTATGCATTTGGAGATTAATGTGCATTTGCTACTTGAAAGACCTTGATCCTTCTCTTGTTAGATATCTAAGTGTAAATCTATAAACAAGCTGTTGACCACACCACAGTGTCAATAAACAGTGGAATTTAATTCCTTCATGCTTACTAGTATTTAAAATGATAATTTTCAGAGGCTTCAGAAAAGGAAGCTGGTGTATCTTTCAATTTTGTGGTCCTCAGGTCTCTCTGATGCTCCTTCAGTTACCTGAAGATGATGTACTTGAAAGAAACTCTGCTTAGCCTTCTGTCTCTGAAAAGGCTCTGTGTAATGGGTGAACTCAGCTGTCCAGACAGTTAATGCTGGAACAAGTTGCTAAAAAAAAAAAATAATACAAAAGAACAGAAGATATCTCCCCCCTCCACCCTTGTAGCCTCCACCCAAATTATCAGTGCTGAGCAAGGGATAGTTCTGACCTTCTTATAAGGCTGTTTTTTGATAGCTGGAAGAGATTGCATCTAACTGAAATGGAGCAGATTACAGATACCCCAATCTCAAATATGGATTTCTCTGAAAGTTAATGCAGGTCTGAGTGTGCAGGGACTGTGGAACACTGTATTAGGCTTCAGCTGCCTTTTTACCTGTAGTTTATGGTTATTTTGGTGTGTGGGGAATATTTTCCTGAGCATAGTAAGCAGATATGATTGCAATGGGGGGAATTTTGAGGATAGCAAAACTCCAAGCTCTCAGGAGTGTTTCTATTGCCTTGACAGATCTTAAATTGCTGGGAATATAAACTGTAGCTGTTATCTGTATACATAGGCTTACAGATATGTGGTCTCTGATTTACTTTTGGAAAGCATGCTCTTCTCTGTGTGGTGAATATTAAAGCCTAAACTAAAAATTTATTTCTTCTGGCAGTATACTGAGAAAGCTCTTAGGAGAGCCCTTAGCCTCAGATTGAAGGCTGGGCAGCGTGATGCTTTGCTTGCAAAGTGTAAAGGCTTTGAGCAGCCACATCTTACAGTGCACTGCTTAGAGGAGAGATGTTAGGCTTCTGGATTGCTTAAGTTCAGTGCCAAAGGGAGATAGGAAAAATGTTGCCATTAAAGACTGTTGCTCAGCAGTGACCTTTTGCTCAGTTCTGCTCATCAAAGTAGTTTGTTGCCAGTAAGGTCAGGAAGTGTGTTTGGATGGAAGATTTATGTTCTCTTGCAATAATTCCTGTAAGTTTCAAAGGGAATTATCAAAACTTGCTGTATAATAGCAAAAATGTATGTAGAAATTGTCTTGGATATAACTGTCTCTGTTCTTGGTAGTTCCTGGATGGTGGCACACAGTGAGCTGCTCACAAGGGACAAAACCTCGACATCTGCTTGCAGTTATGGAAGTGGTTTTGTTCATTTTCACTCTCAGGAGATTTCTACGAGTATTTCTTAAGGCTCTTTAATTTAGCAAAACACCATGCTGTGGAATCAGTAGGAACCAGTAGTATTGAGCAGCACTGCTTTGCATCTCCTGTTCATAGAAATGAAAATAATCCTGAACTGCTGCAAGGCACGGTGATGTGTCTCAGGTATCTGGTTTAGGAAGTTAGTGTTAACAATTCCATCAAGTTTCATTGCAGCATATTTTCCCTAGTGCTCTTAGTGTTCATTTTGTGCTTGAGAATCCAGTTATGCCTGCACATCAAAAAAGGAGCAGCACTGTTGATTCAAGCAAAAGACTCAACGTTGAGTAAGCACTCATGTTTTAGCCAAGTTCCTGTGCAAATTTAGGCTTTTCCAAACTACACTACATGAAAAAAAGATGATTGTTTATAATTATGTAAAGTAGTTTTGTTTTGTCTCTGACACCACTGAAGTTGCTTGCTTTATCTGTCTTGGAGGTAATTTAGCTGTGGTTTTGGAATTAACATTTTTGGAGTAATTTTTCCTCACTGTGGCTAGAGTCTTATATCTAAAATCATATTTTGATGCCTGTGACTCTTCCAGATTTATTCACTGTACTGATGACTCCCCTGATCCTCCCTTGAACTATGAGGTAAGACTTTCTGTATGATTTCTAGGTTAACTTAAGTGAATTACATGTGGGCAGGCAGCCACTTGTGCTTGAGTATGTGCCCAAAAATAATTTCTTGTTTGTTTTGTGTTGCTGGGGAAGTGTGATTAAGAACTGGAGGTCATTAGGTATTCATTTAGTTGTGGGTCAGAGTCAAGCTGAAATTCAGATGTGTGAAGCTTCCTTGCAGCTTTCTGTTTTTGTCTGTCTGGTTTTGCCAGGAAGCTGAAGCTCAGAAGCTGAGAGTTGTATGTTCCCTATAATGTGCTTCTTGGGAACATCATGTTTGAGGTTACTAAGAGAAGCTAGCTGTTATGGCTGGGGTTTGCAGCTGATTACTAAGAACTGAAATGGTCTATATTATCTCATTAGATATGCTTTCTGCTGCATTAAAATATTTTGTTAGCAACTCAGATATTGCATTAAACAGTTCTTGTGGTGCTATCAGTTTTATGATAGCATCTAGTTATGTCTCTAATAATTTTTATGTAAATACAGCTTTTTGTCATCATCCCTTGGGTTTAAAAGGGCTTTAGGAAAGTGCATGAGCACTGTTTTGAAGCACTATCTTAATGGGCTTGAAAGATACAGAAGAGTCTTTTGTATTTACTTTGTAGTTTGGAACATTTGGTTATTGATTTTTCTTTTTATACTGCAGTTGATAGTGCTGGGAGTTTCCAGTGCCCACAAGCAGTAACTGAGACCCTTGAAAGAATGGATGCATCTGAATGCTTCAATTTAGGAAAAGCAGAGACTGTTGGAGATATGCTTTAATTAATGGGCATTCTCTCCTGTTCATGATAATAGTTTGGTTACTATTTAGTTCCTGTGTCCTTATTTTAACCAGTTTGTGCTTTCAGAGGCATCACAGAATTCTGCTTGGGTGTATACCACAATAGAGCTTCATCTGGTTAAACTGAGTTCTGCCCATCAGCTCTTTTGACTAGAGAGCAACTTTCTGCCAATTCCATGGCAGATTTATTGTGCCATGGTTTTCTGCTTTCCATGCTTTATAATTAATACAACTTAGAAGTTGTTTTATGAATAATTTCATGTTTAAATTCTCTGTGCTCAGAGCCAGGTAAGATGTGAGATAAAATTGGGTTTGTGGTGTGCTGTCAAATGTGGTTGTGAAAACCTCAGTGGCTGGAGGCTGTTGAGATGCTGGACTGTCCTCATGGTAAGAAAGTTTCTTCCTGTGAATAGTCTGAACTTTCTTCTTTCAACTTACAACTTCTCATCCTCCCATGAAGGACTTCATGACCATCTGATGTAGTTGGTGCTCATGGCCTATTTCTGTGCAGTCACAGAGGGCTTATGTATATAACAACTATATTCAGGGGTCTTGAAAGTGGAACTCCAGATGTATACATTAACAATATAGCATGCATCAAACATGTAATTGTGGGAAGAAGTGGCATTTACTAAATTATTTTCTGGATATCAGTGTTTAAATACATTGGCCTTCAGAAAAGGGGGCTCTAAACTGAGAAATTATTGCCTATTAGGATAATTTTTATTTTTGCATTCTCATCGTGTATAAATTAATGCTGAGTCAAATTCTTTTGAGTATTTCCTACGATAATTGTATGAACTGATCTTGTGGGTGGCAGCCTTGCCCATGGCTGTGGGATCTTTAAGGTCCTTCCAACCCAAGCCATTCCATGTTTGTATGAACTGCAGGGCAAGATTGTTTTGTCGTCTGATATAAGAATTAACATCAGAGATTGTCTTACTATTGCAGCAAAACTGCTGAAAGATCTAGAAGATATCCCTGTTTAAGTAAAAGAAGTTACCCTCTGAAACAATATTTTGTCATTTCTTTTCCCTTCACAGCTTGTTCTTCGCAAATGGTGTGAACTAATTCCTGGTGCAGAATTCAGATGCTTTGTCAAGGAAAACAAGCTAATAGGTGAGAAGTAGAGATTAAATTATTAGATGAAGTTCTTAAAAATTTCTCTGATTTCTTGAATTGGTGCTGAATCTGAACACATTCTTCTTTATCACTCTCAATTTGGGAATTAATGTCTGTAATCTTAAATGTGGCGTGTCAGTTTTCTCCCTCCACAGTCTTTGAAAGCCTGATGCCATAGTAAGCCCAATATGACAGTGGGAATATTCGTGGTTCTAATGGTTAATTCAGGAACCTCATCCAGAGGCTGTTTTGTAAGGGATTCCTTTATATTCAGGAGAGAATTTAAATCATACCCGACCTGCAGATCCAATTCAGAGGCAGTTAGTTGTTATGTTGATTAAATGTGACCACACTCGAATGTTAAATTCAGAAAGTTGTGGAGGTCAGAATACATCCACAAGTGTACCACGTGTCTGAATTCAAACTATATTTCATGTATTGCTCTAGATATGTTGAGTAGCCTCTCCTGTGACTGGAGCCTAGACAACTACTGCACATACAGGTGCTCGAACTGAGGAGTTTAAATGCAGCTGGAGTATCACTCTGGAGTTTGAATCCCTTTTTGATGTGTGCTACTGTGGAATCTTTAAAGGATGAAAAGAAATGAAAATGGCACAGGATTGGACCACGTAATAGTCCTTAACAAGAACCATTCTGCTTGAACTCTTCTAACAAAGTGTTGTAGCAGCGATGTTGCAAAGCTGTAATCCAGAATTAATAGGAAGGAAAGTGATTTTCTTTTTCTCTAAAAGAAAAGCAAGTTTGTTCACTTTTTGTCCCATACCTACATATTCACAAGCACCAAGATGGACACATGTAAGTGATATGTCCAGGATTCTTAATGATACAGTGGTGAAGGGATATTATGTAGTCCTCATTGTTTCTCCTGACATCTTAGAGCACAGTTACTACATGCTAGTACAGCACATGCCTTTTTGTACCTGTTAGGAGCTGTCAGTAATTTCTCTTCATCCTGTCCCACCTTATTCAGTCACTAGGAACTTACTTCCTGTCCTTTGTCTCTTGATCAGGGTGTTCTATGAACTGCACGGAGACTTTTTGGGGATCTGCTAATCTGGGTGTTGTCTGTTTGTGCCGACTGCAGGCTTTATTGCACTTCTTTGTAACAGAGTTTATTTTGCTAATAGCTGAGGTTATCCATTAATCCTGCATTACTTAATGATATTGACGTAACTTCTTGAAAGAGGAAGAGCAGAATCCTGTCCTATTAAGTGATTTTTATGATTCTGTTCAGCCTGGAGAAGAGAAGGCTCTGAGGTGACCTGAGAGCAGCATTTCAGTACCTAAAGAGCAGCTAGAGGAAAGAAGTGGACAGACTTTAGCAAGATCTGCTGTGATAGAGCAAAGGAAAATAATTTCAAGCTTCAAGAGAGTAGATTTAAGTTAGATATACAGAAGAAGTCTTTTACAGTGAAGGTGATGAGGCACAGGAGCAGGTTGCCACAGATGTGGTGCATGTTCCATCCCTGGAGACATTCATGGTGAGGCTGAATGGGGCTCTGAGCGACCTGATATCACTGTAGATGTCCCTGTTCACTGCAGAGGAGTTTAACTAGATAACCTCTAAAGGTTCTTTCCAACTTAAACAATTCTATGGTTCTAAGTGCTACTAGAACACAACTGCCAGTGATATGCATCACTGTAATGAATTCTAAAACATTTGAAAGTAGATCTATTACAGAATGCGTATGTGTGCATAATATGTATGCTTGAGAAAGAGAGTGATACTTACTTTCAAATACCCCAAGGCATTTATACTCTGCCTAATTAAACATTCTGCACATTGCATTAGTAAGTTTTGAAACCTGGGGAATTTACCAGTATGGGTTATTTTACAAGCACGCCAACTGCATTTCCTAAGACTTCCAAGTTTTTTTGCACAATATGTTCCCATGTTCTTAAAATTAATGAGCCTGTCAGTCAAGCTAAGGCTTGATACTTGCAAAGTGTAGTGAGTGCTTTTCCAGTTAGAAATCTGCATTCCCTGCAGTGCTGCCATCTCTTACTTTTTGTTTTTAGGCTTTGCAGTGGTATTCATAATTCAAAGTTCCACTTAAGATGTAAACTTTATACGGACATTTTTGAAAGAGCTCATCTTTGGAGGTGGTCAGCTTTGTCCTAAAGTAAGACTTGGTCTCTGTGTTTTACATATGGTTAAGAGTACACTGCCATCACTGATGCATCTTCTGTGGGAGATTCTGGCTTTTTTTCCTCCATAAATACTACAGGTTACTCAACTTGCAGTGAGGCATAGGTCTTAATTTGTCATTTGTCCAGCAGAGTGTTGCAGTGGTTTATGTTGACATATCCTGGATGAGAACTTTTGTCATTTAAGATGGAGTGTTTAATACTGTTGATGTTGACACAAACTATCATCTTGCATTCAAACAAATGCCTGAAACAAAGTGCTTGTGATGTAGTTGGGATGGTTTATCTCATGTCAGAAACAGAAGAAAGCCCTCAGGTGGGCACAAAGATACCAGATAATGTCGCTTTGATTCTAGGATTTAAGGTTTCAATTCTTGTGTCTTATCAAACAGGTAGGTGTTATTTCATGCTTAATGAGTAGGTTAAAGGAGAATCTTTATGATATGTCCAATTTTGTTCTCTTTGCTAATTGGCAAACCTGGCCTCTCCCCCTTTCATTTCACTCTTCTAAATGGAAGTGTTTTTCACTGAAGTAAACAAGGTTGAATGAAACAGAAAAGACAAGACATGGAAATGTAAACTCAGGCAAAGACTACTTCTGAAACTCACTTAAAAATAGCGAGAGTGTGTGCATGTAAACTGAGGTTCATCAAACATAGGGCAGAACTGTACAAGGAGAAAGTTTGTAATGGCAATGCTTCCAATACTGGAGAATAAAACCAAATGGCAGGTCATAGTTAATGGTTGAAACCTGGAAGAGAACCTTGTCTCTTGAAATAGTGGTGATAATGTTTGTACTCTTACAACTGTGATCTTTGTGATTGTTTTTTGCATTTGTTTGTTTTTTCCATGTCTAAAGCTCTTCATAGTCAATTAAATTTTTTGCCAGGTATATCACAGAGGGACTACACTCAATACTATGACCATATCTCTAAGCAGCACGAGGAGATCTGTAGATCAATACAGGAGTTTTTCAAGAAACACATACAGTATAAATTCTTGGATGAAGACTGTAAGTATCTTCAGATTTCAGTTACAAAAGGGAACGTAGGGAGGGGAGGAGGGGTTGAGGAAGGTTTATAAGGACATTCTGCACTTGTAGTACAAAGACTTAGCAAACAAAAGATTTGTTTGCTTGCTGTTTATTTTCTTCAAAGGTTTTTTCCCCCTTATGCTTGTTTCTAAACAAGAAAAAATCAGCATCTGAGTAACAAGATAAGAAATACTTAACAAAAGGCATTCAATATTAAGGAAAAATACTTATGAAGATGTTTTATGCTAAATATTGGTGTATTCTCTCAAGAAAAGATCTAGAAGTTTATTTTCAAGAACTTATACAAATTTCTATTAGAATATCGATGTACAGCATTTTGTCTGCTCAAACTTTGGAATGGTATTTGAGATTCTGCCATACCTAAGCAACCTAATTCAATTGTCTCAGTTTGTAAACATGAAATCCTTTACAAATTTTATCAGTAATAATCTCACTAAATCATGTCAGGAAACTAAGGTAGTGTTTTGTTGTGACATGTAATCAAGATGGGTGAAAAATATGAAGTTATATTGCTCTGGCATGGACCAACCCTCAATTTAGTACAATACATGCACATAAGAATTGTCTTGTCTTTCATAAAAATTTGACTACTCAACCATTAGGTAAGTTTTGAGCATGGTTAATAAGTTTGCTATTTGAGTGCCATGGTTACTCAAATCTTTTCTGTCTGACTTTCTGAAAGGATTCCTTCTAATGCCAGTCTTTTTTTACTGACATTAAAAAAAAAAAATGGCTCTGCATGATTCTTTCAGTCTGGATATAATATATAATTATTATACTAATTTATCAGATCTGTAGCCCTAACATTTTGAAGTAAAATCAATCATACAGATCTGACATTATGATTACTGTTTTAATTTTCCTCTGTGTCCCAACATAATTTCAGCCTGTATGTAATCAGCTGATAGATAATAATTCAGGGCACTATTTTTAGAAATTGATGCCCAGATTTCAGTTCTGAAACTGCTGCCTAGTGAACTGAAAGGTCTGAAGTGTTATCCTATGTAAAGTAGGTTAAACTGTGCCATCCAAATTACCTTCTAGGGAAATGAGGTTTCAGGGTCACCTTCTGGGATGGAGGTTTGTCAGCCTTTTGGTCTTGGTCACTAAACATGGGTAGCCCTTCCTGCTGCAGAGAAATGCCATACAGAAAACATTTTCTGCAGGTTTTTTTCCCCATACCTTCCCTACCCCCAACCATATCTCTGCTTCCACTGTCTAGCAGCATATTTGTTGTTAACAATGAAAGTCTGTGTTTGTTTGCCTTCAGAAGGAAAGGTATTGTAGCTCTTTCCCTGACTTCTTGCTTTGCTGGGGCTTTCAGTGCTGTTTGCTCTGCTTTTTCCAGTTGGTCTGTTAGTATCTCCAGATGGAAGAATTGAGTCAGAGCAGCTGAAGCATTGCAGAGTTGGAGCAGTAAGATAACAGATGGGCAAATGCATTTTAAATACTTTTAAATGGTGTTAGAACCTTCTAAAATCCTTTCATAGGAGCCCAATGAAAACATACCTCCAGAGGTATTGATGCTTGCCACAGAGCCATACCTTCACTTGCATTGAGTTCTGAGCAATTGGAGGTTAAGTTTTACTCCAGTCTCACTGGCACGCAGCTCGCTTCTCCTCAGTTGGTCCCTAAAGAAGGAACAGTGCAAGTTTTCCTCTCTGTTTGCTGTTTATCAGTGTCTTAAATTAGTCACCAATGTGCAATCAGTCTTAGTGGGGTTGTAAATCCCACTCAGTCTCAGTGATTAATGATCACTTCTGCCATAGGCTTGCTCCAAGCTGACAGGCGTTGTTTTATAATGGAACTCAGATGAAAATGTTTTGTGTTGAACACAGCACAAGCAACAAGTTCAGTTGAACAGCTGTGGAAGAAATCTAGAGCTGCTGTGCTTATCCTGGCATCGGTGACTTAGTCACTGAAGGTTTGTCTTACTGAGAAAGTCCCAGCACTTAATTCTAGAGGGTCATTTTAAATTGACTGAGCTTGTGCAAAAAGATTTCTAGGCCTTATGGTCAAAAACAATGATGTGACTGGTTTTGGCCCTGAGTTTTGCCTTAGTGCAGCCAACTTAGCACAAAGCATGAGGTTAAGCTGCTGAGCAGCTTTACATGCATGGACACAATCTATCAACTTGTCTGCTATTGACAGGCAACTTCCTGAGGAGCTGCTGGGGCTCAAGTATTCTTCAGTCATATCCTGAGTTTAGTTTATCTTATGTGAATTGGGAAATCTCTTAGCTGAAATATTCCCTTCCTCATTAGTGAAGAAAGTGACAATACAGCATTTGTCTGAGTTTTTTCTAATTCTGGCTTTTCTTTCCTCTGCTGAACTGGTACAGTTTCTGCATGCACTCGTGCCTGAATACTTATCTGTAGATTTTTCCATAGTTGAATAGAAAGACAAATCAAAGGTTTGCTTAATACAGAACAGAAGCTACGAGAAGCATGTACAAAGATTTATGCTTAATTAACCAATGGGAGTGGCACTAATGTAACTACACAAAGCAGCTTGACTTAAATCACTGAGATTTTTTGAAAGAGCTGTTGATAACCAGTAGGTGTGCAGTGTCTGCTCTGTGCTACTTTAAACATAGCCCTTTCAGTGCCTCATCTTCAGCATGCCCACTGACCCCTTTGTTCCTACAACCTGTTAGTCTTGTTATCTGCTGAAATCCTAACCTTTTTAGAAGCAGGATCTTTCTCTCATTAAATGTGATGTCTAGCACAGTGGAGGCCTATCCTTCCATGAAATGTCTCAGTTCTGCTGTAAAACAAACAGCAGTAATGTAGGCGAGAAGCTTTTCTCTATGCTAAGAGTTTATCCGATTATCTCCATTGGGAGGAAAAACGAACAAAACAAGCCAGAACTAAATGAAAAAGCCCAGCAGACACTCTGTCAGTGTATTAACAATAGTTCTTGAAAATTTTCAACTTGCTCTTGGAAATTAACCTAATTCTAGCTTGCAGTTCTTTAGATGTATTGACTTTGCCAATTATGTAGCGTACACCAATATCTATTTAGAATCATAGAATGGCTTGAGTTGGAAGGGACCTCATAGATCATCAAGTTCCGACCTCCCTGTCATAGGTAGGGTTGCCAGCTGATAGGTCAAGTACAAGATTGGGCTGCCCAGGGCCCCATCCAGCCTGTCTTTGATCACCTCCAGGGATAGGGGAACCACAACCTCTCTGGGCAGCCTGTGGCAGCACCTCAACATCCCCCTCAGAGAAAAAATTCTCTCTGACATCTAATCTGAATCTCCCCTCCTTTCATTTAAAACCATTTCCCCTTGTCTACTCATTATCTGTCTGTGTAAAAAGTTGATTTTCCTCCTGTTTATAATCTCCCTTTAAATATTGAAAGGCCGTAATGAGGTCTCCCTGCAGCTTTCTCTCTTCTCCAGGGGAGTTTTAGACATCTTCTGGGAAATTGTATCTTTCAAGGTTAACTTTTTTTTCTCTCTTTTTCAGTTGTTTTTGATGTGTACCGAGACAGCAGGGTAAGTGAACAACAGATTGTTTATTTCTTTAGCAATTAATTTTGTTCTATGGAAGCTGTACCTGAAACCCTAGAGAGAGGAATCAAATAATAGCTGCTTCTTCCTAGAAGTGATCCTGGCAAAAAAAAAAAAAAAGAGCTACCTGGTTTTATCATTCTGTTCCTGAATTCCTTTTCAGTGTTTGATTCTGTCAATGGGAGGAAAGTGATAGAGTTAAGGTTGTATGTCCTTGCTAGTGATGTAATTATTTAGTAAATATTTTCTTCCAGACAAGTAGTCTGTCTTCAAGCTCGTAACTTTAGCTTCAGCTGTAGCTGTGTCTGAATTTGTGTCCAGAAGAAGGCCATGAAGATGATCAGAGGGCTGGAGCACCTCTCCTACAAAGAAAAGCTCAGAGATGGGCTTGTACAGCCTGGAGAATGGGAAGCTCTGGAGAGACTTTTTTGTAGCCTGCCAGTAACTGGGAGGGATTGTAGAATCATAGAATGGCCTGGGTTGAAAAGGACCACAATATCTCATTTCGACCCCCTGCTATGTGCAGGGTCACCAACCAGCAGAGCAGGCTGCCCAGAGCCACATCCAGCCTGGTCTTGAATGCCTCCAGGGAGCATCCCCTCCAGGGATGGGGCTTCCACAACCTCCTTGGGCAACCTGTTCCAGTGTGTCACCACCCTCTGTGTGGAAAAACTTCCTCCTAATATCTAACCTAAACCTCCCATGTCTCCGTTTAAGACCATTCCCCCTTGTCCTATCACTGTCCACCCTCATAAACAGCCATTCCCCCTCCTGTTTATATGCTCCCTTCAAGTACTGGAAGGCCACAATGAGGTCTCCCTGGAGCCTTCTCCAAGCTAAACAAGCCCAGTTCCCTCAACCTTTCATCACAGGAGAGGTGCTCCAGCCCTCTGATCATCTTAGTGCCCTCCTCTGGACCTGCTCCAAGAGCTCCCCATCCTTCCTGTGCTGGGGGCCCCAGGCCTGGATGCAGTACTGCAGATGGGGCCTCACAAGAGCTGAGTAGAGGGGGACAATCACCTCCCTCTCCCTGCTGGTCACCCCTTTTTTTTAATGCAGCCCAGAACACAGTTGGTCTTCCGGGCTGCAAGTGCACACTGCTGGCTCATGTCCAGCTTCTCATCTACCGGACCCCCCAAATCCTTCTCCGCGGGGCTGCTCTCCAGGAGATCTTTCCCCAGTTTGTGCAGCACCCTGTACTTGGCCTTATTGAACCTCATTGAGTTTTCATGAGCCCACTTCTCCAGCCTGTCCAGGTCCCTTTGGATGGCTTCCCTTCCAGTGTATGGACTGCACCACTCAGCTTGCTGAGGGTGCACTCGATGCCATCATCTGCAACATTGATGAAGATATTGAAGAGCACTGGTTCAAAGACTGACCCCTGAGGGACACTGCTTGTGATCAGCCTCCACTCTGACACAGAACCATTGATCACAACCCTTAGGCTGCATCCAGACAGCTAATTCCTAATCCATCAAACTATTAAAAACAGAAGGGAGGCTGACTTTATAAACAGTCTGCTAATGATAGAACAGGGAAGAATGTCTTTAAACTAGAAGTCAGGTGGTAGGAAGACATTCTTTAATTGAAGGGTGGTGAGGCACTGGCACTACTGCCCAGAGAAACTGAGGGGTGCCCCTCCGGTGTTTGAGGTCAGGTTGGATGGAGCCCTGAGCATCCTGAGCTGGTTGATGGCAACCCTGTCTGCAGTGGGGCTTGGAACTTTAGGATCCCTTCTAACTCAAGGCATTCTGTGATTATCTGAATTGCATTCTATTGAAGGCAATTTAGATGTCTTTTTTAAGATGGATACTTAATATTGTACAATATTACCAGATGGGATGCCATTCAGAGGGACCCCTAGACAAGCTTGAGCAGTGGGCCCAGGAGAACCTTGTGAGGTTCAACAAATTCAAATGCAAGATCTTGCATGAGGGAGAGCTACAAAGGTGATCCAAGAGATGGAACACCTCTCCTATGAGGACAGGCTGAGAGAACTGGGGCTGTTTAATCTGGAGATGAGAAGGCTGTGAGGTGACCTGAGTGTGGTCTTTCAGTATCCAAAGAGGAAAGAAGGGGGCAAACTTTTTAGCAGGGTCTGTGGTGATAGAACAAGGGAAAATGGCTTCAAGCTTAAAGAGGATAGATTTAGGTTGGATACAAGGAAAAAATCTTCCCCAGTGAGGGTGGTGAGGCACTGGAACAGGTTGCCCAGAGATGTGGTGAATGCCCTGTCCCTGGAGACTTTCGAGGTGAGGATGGGTAAGACCCTGGGCAACCTGATCTAGCTGTAGGTGTTCCTGTTCATTGCAGGAGAGTTGGACTAAATGGCATTTAAAGCTTCCTTCCAGCTCTAAGGATTCTATGATAAATAGCTTAAGTGAAGCACTGCTCACTCTACATAGTGCCTACTATAGATTCTTTTGACAGAAATGTAGCTGAATGTTCAGCTGGAATTAGTAGGCTATTTCAAAAAATGAGGAGGGTGATGTTTTGCTCACTAAAAGAAATTCAGTAGATTCTTAGCAGTTTTTCTTCAAAAAATCATCCCTGTAGCATCTGAACTCATCAAAGTTAATAATTTCTTCAGAGTGTTCTTCAGCAGTTGAAAAATAACTCTTACTCTAGGATCCAAAGGAATGATCATCAAAAGAGTATATGGTTGTTGTATTCCCAATCTAAAGCAGATGGAAGCTATTTTTTTTCTGTTCAAATTGTTCCAGCTGTGCTTCTGAGTGCTCAGCAAGTCGAAACACTGAACATCCAGATAGTGACAGAATGGAGAGAGGTGTCCCATCCTAACTTGAAATGCTAGCCACCTTCACTTCTCCTAGTGTCAACCTGTAGAAACAAAACATAGCTCACATGACATAACAGCACATACGTATTGTCTTAAAAGAGTCCTCAACTGAAAAATCCAAAAGCTGATTTTAGGAATGACATTCAGTCCGTGAGTTAAGTTAGGAATATTTGTAGTTAGTTTGTATAAAAACTTTGACTTCTGCTGAAGTATTTTGTAATTTTGTAATAATAAATCATGCCATAGTTTGTGAAACAGAAACAAAAGAAATGTGTGATGTGGAAAATTACTGTATTGTTACTGAGCCCAGCTTTCACTATAAGTACCTAGAATCAGGCTACAGGCTAAAAGCAGCCATGCTGAATGGCATGTGAAACTTACCTGCCTGCATTCAAATCGTCGGACTTGAGGATGCTGTCAGAGGAAACAAGGAGCAGAGCTTCAGCATCTAACCAAGTCCTGCTTTTGGGTACTCTGCCTCACAACTGAAGTGTGAAGACAGTTTATTTAAGTAAGAGGCTTCAGCCTCTCTGATCTCAAATAAACAGTGTTCATCTGTCAGGATAGAATATATCTGTTTGTAGATAACTCTCAGCACCTTCTACCCTCGTGTCTTGTAAACTGCCAGATAATCCTTTGTGTGTCAAATCCTCCTCCTTTCACACATACTTCTGTGGTTTGCAATTGTATTATTCATTGCTCCCTTTGTATGTGAGATATAGGCAGTGAAAGAGTATTGAGTGTTGCTGAGTCTGATTAATTTCCAGAGCCCATGCTCTTCCTCGGGCTGGTTGCATGGCAACCTCACCTACAGAATGAGAGAAATGTCCAATGTCTGCTTATTTTAAATTCTTTCAACTCTAAAATATTCAGCTTGGAGAAGCTTGTTTCCTTACTGTGGCTGTGGAAGAGAGCAAACCACTCAAACCACTCCACACTTTCTGTAGTTGCTTGAGAGGCTGCAGAGTGGTCTGCCGCAGGTCCGGCTTATTGAGTTGGAATGACAGTGCCTTGGCTTGAGGGCAAACTTTTCTGTGGCTGACCTTTCCTTTTACTCTCTCTTCGCTGAGCTCTTCTGAGCTAGCACCTGGTTTGGCAGGCAGACCTTTTTTTAAGGTAGAAATGCTGTTACACAGTTTTCAAAGCTGGATGATCTGGATACCTAGCCCTAGAGAGGTCATGTTGGAGGACCAGTAGCCTATTTCCATTTGGATCGGCTTTTTTTTTTTTGCACAACAGCTCACAAGCCTCAGTTTCAGCTCCGCTGTAGCTCCAGGTAATACCTCTTACAAGTTCTACACCTTGTAACCATGTTCAAGACGAGTCACTGTGTTATGGAAAATCAGTGCAAAGCTCCAGGCCACTGCAAATTCACAACTCTCTTCTTGTTAACATGCAAACCAGCACTAGCATCTATCTGCCTTGTGAGCATTCTCACTGTGCTTACAGGTGCAGCTGGAGCTAGGGAAATGTAACAGTTTTGTTTGCATTTTATCTTTTAACTTCCTTTAAACAGTCTTTGTCACAAACATTTCCTTTCAGCAGCATACTGCTTAATGCTTTAGAAAAACAAAACATGAAGCTGTCATGATATGGTAAGTTGGGAAATCTATCGGTTCCTGTTTTAGGATGAGGGGAAAAAAAAAAAAGTTATGTAATATCATGATTTTTTTTTTCCTCTCCAGATAAGAACAGCCTTGCTTCTCTGGCTTGTGCATTTCTGTTTTCTCATATGATAAAGATTACTAATGCTAGAAGACTGCAGATAAATAGCTTTACCATCGCTCTTTAGATACGCAGCGTGTATCACCTCAAACAGCATTTAAATCATAAAATTCAAAGTAAGACTTGAATGGGTATTTAACCTAGAGAAAATACAGTTTAGTTACTCACCCAGAGCTATGTACATTCACTTAATGAAACCTGAGAAAGGACATTGTTTGCCACTTTTCATCCATTTGCAACTAATGGAGCTCGGTGTAGATTTAAGATGGTCTTGAGGTGTTGCAGTTGGAGTACCACTGTCTGCAGAGAGAAAGGAAGAAATGTTTCTGTGAGCACCTGAGCAGCCAGATGTTGCTTTCAGTAGTCAAAAACATTTTCCAGTTGTGTTTTTTTTTTTTCCAGGTACATCTTTTCCCTAAGGAAACAATCTTGAATTCCTATTTATAGAAAAAAAAAAGAAGTTTCATGTATTTCGGGTGAGAAAGAGTCTCTAAGAAAGCCTGGCAGGGGGAAATCCTTTATTGAGCATAAATATTTCTGATGTAGGGAAAGATTCTCTGAACTGCAGAACGAACTTTGCCAGCTATTGCTTCTGTCTGTGATTAAATTGGTTCATTAGCTTGTTTTTCTAGAGTGATAGAATGAATCTGAATTTCAGATTCCTCTTCCTGATGCCTTGGAGCCAGTGAGATGTCCCCATTAACAAAAGTAAAACATTGCTTATAATAAGAATTTATGACTGTGTTTCTGGGAGGAACAGAGATGGAAAATGATAGCAGAGCTTGCCCCCTTTTGCTGTCTGTGGTAGTGGTGTTGTAAATTTTGGTTCAGAGGTTTTGCAATTTAGCCATGCAGGTCTGTGCTGTTTCACTCTTCCAAAACAAGTAAGAAACAGTTCAGGTCTGTGTCCTTGCAGTTCCCAGCTTCTTTTGTAGCTGTCTGGTTTTAGCATTGCTCTTATAGTTCGCTGGCTTCTTAAAACTTGCTTTGGGACAGCTGTACTCAACTGATCTACCCTGAGAGGGAGACCAGTATAGGTCTGTACGCAGCCAGGTTGCTGTGTTGGCACAGGTCCCATTTACAAGAAATATCGCTGGTTTCATCTGTGGTGGGACTTCCCCAACCTGCATTACTAACTCAGTATAGATGGTGACAGGCTGTTTTTAGCCTCTAGCAGTTTTCTGCTGTTGTATGGGTTTATATTCGTTTCTTACTCTACAGCCTTAAATGCCTGTGAGCGTGGCTTGGTGGTGTGGGTGGAAGTCTCCATGTTACTCTACGACTGAAGGCTTCAAAGGAATGAATCTACATCTTAGAAAACAGATGGCTGTGGTATAATAGTTAAAGATACATTGAAGTTTGCATCAGGATAGGATCTTTTAAAGACAGAAGATCATTCAGGAAGGAGAGGGAGCAAAGGAAAGTAACATTTTTTAGTAACTGCACAGTTCTCAGGTGTGATTTCCAGTTGGTTTTTAATAAACAAAGTAAATCCCTTCAATCCCACTGATGTTTCAGAAACCTTTGTCTCTTGTTTGGTAGATCTGATTTCTTCTCTACGTGGCAGGTGTTTTGCTAGTTCTCAGTACCGCCTGTATTCATATTTCGTTATGAAGTTTTTGTTTTATTAGATGACACTTCCTTGGGTAAGAAGAGGTGCAGCTTCAGCACAGGGCTATCTTGAGATGGCTCAAGGAACACAGGTCCTTTCTTGCTCCTTGGCAGACTTCTGTTACCTTTAATAAGTCAGGTCAATTCTCTCTGCTTATGTTCTTCAGTTGTAGAATAGGCATGCTCTTGTGCACACTACCAGGACTGTTTGACATATGAATATGTTAGAGATATGGCAGGAGAAATTAGCCTGGACTACTAAGGGTTATATTAAAAATGCCCTTGTGGTTTTTTAAATCTATATCTATGCAGCATCTTTCAGCTTTCATGATCTCCACCAGCAAATTGCAGACCTTTCTCTGTATTTTTACAGTCTGTGAACAAGAACAGCAATCCTTCTAGGCTGGTGAATGTATAGGAGTGCTGAAGTGATTTTTGATGGAAAGCAACTGGGTTTTATTTCTTTATATTTCTTTTTTTTTTTTTTTTTTCTTCCTTGTTCATGCTGTCTGGAGGATTTCTGTGGTTTCACCCTGGCGTAGAACTGCACCTTCTGAAGAGCTGAATTCAGTTTACTTGAGCTCTGTCTGATCTTCTGTCTAAAATAATAACAGTAATAATAAAAATATTAAGTCAGAGCTGGCTGTGTTTTAAAACTGTTTGCCTAATATCAAGTATGTTACAATATTTTCAGCATGTAAGAACAGATGCTTTCGGTTTTGGCATCTATTTTTGACTCCAAAGACCAGGAATCTTACAGTAGTATAAGTGCATGCGTGTTCTGGCTTTATTTAAAACTATGTGACTTGTTTTAATTCTTCTGTTGTTACATTGCAGGGTAAGATTTGGTTAATAGATTTTAATCCGTTTGGAGAAGTAACAGACTCACTGCTGTTTACGTGGGATGAGCTGACCTCTGGGAGAAATCTGAAAGGCGACCAGAGCGAAGGGGAAGCAACAGAACAGGTACAGCTCTGCTGCTAGGGAAGCTGGCTAGCAAATCCAGAAGGCATTAGGGCCTCTGCTGCTTCTTTTTTCATAACTGAATTATGGTGCAAATCCCACTGTAGTAAATGAAAGTCCTCAGCTCTTGAAATGTAAACTCTTTGTGAGTAGAATCAATCTATCTTTCTGACAGTAGTTTATCTCAGTAAGCAGCACCTGCTAGTGTTAAATGCCTACAGTTCCAACCATACAAGCCCATATTGCAGTTTTGATCTCGTTGTGAGGAAGATGCCCTGAAAATTACTTTTACTCAGTTCTAATGTATTTTAAATTTCTTCCGGTCTTTTCAATTTCTTTTAAAATCTGTTGCTTTTCTGTTTATTTGCTTGAAGTTCTGTTTTGTTTATTTATACTTGATAGGAAGCAAGAAGCAGCTTAACTTCTGTATCCTCCTCATATTGAACACTCTCTGGGACACTTTGTCCTTTGGTTGGACTCCCTGGACTTGCAGAGCAATGCTTTTTTATCTCTGTTCCAAGCTGCGTTTTCTGTGTGAAAACAAATAACTTCCCATTAATTTGGAGAAAGGAAGTCTTTTATTTGTTCTCCAGCTTCTTCCTTGTTGTGTGATTGAGATGAGTCCTCACATCTAAATGGGTTCTTGAGTGGCTGGATAGAAAAGAGAAAGCTAGTGTGATCTTATGAAGTACTTGCTATTTGTCTGAGAGATGATTAGTCAGATACTGTGGGCTTCCCTCTGTAACTGAAGTGACATTATTGAGGTTATTTGAGCTTCGCTTTGGTTCCATCACCATTTTCATAACATTGAAAGGGAAATAAACTACTATTTTCTCTTAGTCTCGTGGTGAGTGTAAATTCAGCGATCTCTTCTGCTAGAAGCTATGTCTCCCTTGTTAAAGCACATTTCCAGTTCCAGCTTTCCATGGAGCACCTGAATTTTGTTTTGTGGATTTATTTTTCTGGGTGCCAGGTGCTTTACATAATTTTTCTGGTGTAAGCCTGAGTTAAGAGTAGAATGACTTTTCTTCATGCTGAAGCTTGCATCTGGTAGTAAAATCCGTTGTAAAGTTACTGAACTTCCTTTAAAACGAAGTTACCCACTGCCATGCAATCGGCAATTGTATTGCTTGTCAGTTCTAGAGTATCTTAAATAATATAAATTTCACTTCAATGTATTATGTAAGTTAAACCTGTTGCTAGAATTGGGAATTTAGAGATACTTTTGAATGTTATATAGAGGTATTTTTACCTTCAGTGAATAAATCGGTCAGAAAGCTTAGATCATAGTTTTGATAATACAAACATGGGTTTAAAGAAAGAACCTATGAAGAGGGGCTTAGAGGTATTACTGTAAACTTTTTCTTTTACACACAGTCACGTGGATTTCCTGATAGCTCCATTGCTATGGCACCATTATAAATATACATATTAAACACATTTCTACAGTGTATCATTTTTTTAACTTTGAAGTGAGGAAATGAATGTATTTGACTGTTAGTAACATTTTAACTCTTGCTTTTAATTGCATGGTTTTTAATGACAAAATATAAAATTGTTAAAAAGTGCAAGGTGAGTCGACTGAAGGCTAAATAAGCTCTTCTGCAAGGTGACTCAGATACTATAATGGAGGAGTTCAAATGATTTTCGTAGTTTTACTCAGACATTGTTTTTGTATTATCCATCATTCTTTTCCAAAGGACTATCCAGTTTTTCGTTGTACAAACAGTCAAGTTACTGTCCAGCCCAGCCCATACCTGAGTTACCGACTGCCAAAAGATTTTGTGGACCTGTCTACAGGAGAGGATGTTCACAAATTAATTGACTTTCTTAAACTGGTAAGAGTTACCAGAAAATTTTTACTTACTATCCCTGTAAAGTGGTAACATCTAAGTGCCTGAAACTGCTTTTGTAATGAGCATAGGTTACGTGTATACATATGAAATGTATGGGTTGGTTAAGTATGTATGTATGCATGTATTTTCTTTCATTGATGAAGCTCTCTTTTTGATCTCGCTTCATTTAATTAATTTTATCTTTAGGGGAAGCAATGAGTGTAGGTTCACACTCAAGAACCTTGTGGGTTTCTTTTCTTATTGAAATGTAAATATAAATGTAGTCTAAATGGAAATATATATTTTTAATAGCTGAAGTTGATGCATCTCAGAACTTTAGAAGTTACAAGATAAATATATTAGGAAAAATGAGATTCCTTTCTTCCTTCAATAACAGTGACATGGAAGTGTGACTCTTTTAAGTGTGGGGAGAGAAGGCAGATTGCCTTCATCCTGATTACTGACTTCTACCAGTTAGTTAATTGGGGGTGCAAATCTCGTTCTTTGGTCTAAATAAAATCCAGTAGTTTGGGATAAGGGAGAGGGCTGCCATTGCTGGAAACATTCTCTTATACCATTCAAAAATAGCTTAGAAACGAGGTTGTTATCTAATATCCATTTTATCTTTGATGTTCTTGTGATTTATTAGTGCTCTCACTTCACACAACTGTATTATAGAATGGAATCATAGAATGGTTTAGGTTGGAAGGGACCTTTAAGGTCACCTGGTTCCAACCCCCCTGCTATAGGAAGGGAACTGTATCCTAACATGGTGAATTTTCTTTTGACAGAAAAGAAATCAGCAAGACGATGACTGAGATATCAAGAAGCGTCGCAGTGAATTGTGGAACAATTCAATCAAGGAATGCAGAAAAAGCTATGTTTAGGGCAACTATTAAGCTAAAGAAAAACTGTCTTTTATAGTCAACAAACGAACTTAAAAGCTGTTCATCTTTATATGTCTATTGGTTTATATAACAATGTAGAAAGCTTCTTCGTGGAAACATGGAGGATCAGGGTGAGATCTCCTTGGATTCCAGCTTAAAGGCCATGGTACAGTGATGCAAGCAACAATCTGAGCGCAGCTGACTGCCTTCATATCACATAATGTAAAAATGGATGCTATTGAAATATGCCATTGGACTCTTTGGTCATAAATAGGACAGCATTTAATTCGTCTGCAGTTAAAACATCAAGAATTCTCTGAATTTAGACACTGTCTTGCTTAAAATATAGAATAGTTGCGAGGAAAAAAATTTTTCCTTCATTGTGAAGGCTATTGCTTCCTTCATTTCATAGAACAAATGTAACTACTAATGCTTCCTTGAAACTTATTTTTAACATGATTATATACTAGGCAACAGCTTCGGCTTTAATATAAAGAGTTAAACGTAACATGAACCTGTAATTTTATGTGGACTCAATCTCATTTCTTTTGGATTACTTAAGAAAATGATTACTATTTTTGCTCTTAAATTCTTTCTTGCTACTACTTCATGTTCTTTGTATAGAAGGAAAATTGACTAAATTGGGGAAATGGAAGCTCTTGGTACTGATTTTTTTTTTTTCTTTTCCTGTCACAGGGGGTCATTTTCAGACTAAGAAGCAGCTGCCTTCTGGATATAGGTGTTTGCATGGTGTCAGTAATTTGTTCAGTTTGTCCTATTTTACTTGATGCAAAAGAAAATTTGGAGATGCTCAGCCACTGGAATCTGATTCCTATGTTGGACCAGTTATGTGATACTCTGCGTGTATGTAAAGTTATTCATGTTTCTTGCCTTGCTTTTGCGGGCAAGTGGATGTGGCGCTCAGTTACCATCTGTTCTTAGATGTTAAATCTGAGTTTAGATGTTAAATGATTTCTTACTGTCACTATTTAGCTTCAGTTTTGAGTGAACTTTGATTAAAGATTATGTGGAGTAAGAGTCCAGTTCTACCAAATATAATTTATTAAACATCACAGATTTACAGCCCCTGTAATCTGCCCTACTCTTTCATTCTGAAGCAGTGGAATCTCCTTATCCATAGCTTTTTGTTCACAAATTAGATGGACACTAACTTAGGGCTGGGCTCTACTGAATTCTGTTGTACTACAGGATTTTTGAGGAGGTTTTTCTTACCCTTATCAGAAAGGTGTATAAATGTTTCTAAATCAAGTAGGAACTTCAGAATTTAAACATCAAAAAAGCTTTACTTTCTCTTCTGAAGTTACTCCTTCCTGGCCATAACTTAAAGATTGTGATGATCTAACTGATTATCTCTAAACAAGATATCACCCTGCAGTTACTCTTCATAACTACAGCTTGTTGTCCTAAAAGATATTGAATTTTGGTTTAAAGCAGTAAGATGGCTTTCTGAATCTTTTTTTTTATCATCATCACAGCTTTCAGTGCTGGATATTTAGTGGAACAAGTATGGTGTCAGGACTTGTTTGATGGGACCCTGTGTACTCTGAAACATCCTTTTAGCTGAGTAAACTGCAGCAATAGCCTTTTAACAATCTTTTACATCTTGAGTTTGTTATTTCTCTTGAAAATGGCATCCTCAAGTGAACTGATCATGATGCGGAACTCTTAGACATGCTGGCATGATGTTTTTCTTGTGCTCTGCATTTATAGTTCAGCACTTCTAGAACAAATCCCAGTGGAACTGAACACCGGTCTAGGATGTGTGTCCCTAAACAGCTTTGCTTGTTTCCAGCCTGAGCAAAGTTTGTTTTCTCCCCTGTGATGCTAAGAGATGACCAGTCTGAATTAACAGATTGCTCAACCAAGCTACCAAACACTGATAACTATCTTTATTTTGAGTTGTAGGAACTTAAACTTCCTTTGGGCTTAATGAAGAGCCAAATAAGGAAGCAGAGCAGGAGGATTGCAGCTCAGCAAGAAGTATCAGAGACAAGTATTTCACAGCCAATGGCTATGGTATTTAATCTCTCAGATGAATAGTGGGAGTCAGGATTCCAATGGCCCTGTAAGTAATACTTATTAGCACGTAGTGGCTTAGTTCAGTATAGTTCTGTTCTGTTCAGTTGACTCTTCCAATGCTGTCTTCATCTTTCTGACTACCAACATAACATTTTGAGTAAAAGTTAAGATTAGAATAAGCAGCATCATGGATAATACTGTTCTTAATTTAAAAACTTCTCTCTTTCTGTCGTGTTTCCGCCTAAAAGGAGATGTTCTGACTTAATTTTCTCAGTGGTGTTCTATTATGTCTGAAAAGGAACCTAAAAATAGGATAATTTTCCTCAGCTCTGGGTTTCAATAAATGAATAGCACTTGTTGGAATCCAGTCATGCTGTATGGCTTGTTAAGCCTCCTAATTTCATTTGAGGTTCCTAGCTAGAAATTTCATGCATCTTATTCTTAAGCACTTGCACTTAGTTGATGTCCAGGGTGCAGTGCTGGTCAGAGAAAAGGTACCAGTGAGACACAGTTCAGGTGCTTGTTTAAGTGCTGCAGACAAACAGTCACAGTTAAAGGCTTTCATGAGACTATTGCCAGTTGAAAGGGTTCAAAAGCAGATCATTGGTAGTGTGGAGGTGGGTAATATTGTGGTGCAAAGCTGCCTAAAAGCACTTCCTGATACTTTTGTGTGGGCTTCAGTTAGTTTAGCTCTTACAAACTGTCCCAATTCTGAAGTGTTGAATAGTTGGAGAGGAGCAGAGGGTATCTGTCAGTGAATGTAGTTGCACAAATCGGCTTGGCAGCTAGCAAATAATTTTAACCCCAAAGGTCAGAGTTATGCTGCTTAGTTTGTGTTTGGATAGTGAATCTGTCACTTGAGGAAATTATATTGTGTTAAAATATCTCTGTTTAAGAAAAGGTGAGTCACTGAAGTATAATATAGGGAGAGACAATAGGACATTTGATTCATGTCAGATACTTGATAATGCTGATATTTGGAGGCTTAAGTCTAGCTGTCTTAACAAAAGTTTGCCTGGATGTTGAATTGACAGTGTCTTTGAACTTGATGACTTCTGTAAAGATGAAGTCTGCTTAAATTTGTGGCCATCCTAGAATTTTATGGAATTAAAATGATTTCTTGCCATAGCTTCTTACTGCGTGCAGACTTGAAGCTTTCTCAAAGGTACAGAGTCCTTAAGCAACAATATGTAATTATAGATTTTTATAATAATAAAGGGATTAGCACTGTGCTAAGATACTGTGTTTCTTTTTTTTTTGTTTGTTTTTCTTTTGAAGACTTGCTCTATTTCTGTGTGTTAACTATCCTAGCAATGTGTCCCCTGGGCACTGAGAATGTTTTGCCTACCCTGAGGTCCTCTGAAGAGCTGATGAGGCGTTTTCCAACAGTGTATTTTGGCAGATGGTGGGGAAAGGTTGGTTGGTCAAAAATGCTGACTTCTCAGAACCTTGCTCTATGGGAGAGAATTTATGCTAGTTACAAATAAACATTCGGGAGAGACATCAGGTTCTTTCTGAACAACATTTCTGCCAAGAGAAAAAACAGTCATTACCTGTTACTTGTAATCTTCAGAGCTCGTGTCCAGATGCTAAAGTAGGGCTTAAAATTTTGCTTTCTATCTTACATCAACCAGGATCTGTGAGTGTGGGTTCCTGTCTCCTGAACTGAAGGATCTAGCTTTTGCTTCTGGTGCTGGTATGGAACTTGGTCCTACCAGACTGTTGCATTTCACTGATGTAAATAAATTACTCATTGGAGCTGAGACTTTAAGAGGCAGAGAGAGAATGAAGACTAAAATGTCTTTAGAGCAGTATGGGTAATATATGAGAGGAACTCAGTATTTCTCAAAATCCAGGTTAGTGGGCATGGCAGAAATTTTTGGAAGACAAACTGGAACACAGAGGCATGTGGTTCATTCGGGAAGGATTGATGCTGAGGCACGATGCTGTAGAGCAAAAATGTCTGTATTCCCAAGGCTGAGGAAACCAGATGTTTCCACAACAGGAAAAACAGAAGCTGATATCCAGCTCATGGGCCTTGTGAGGCTTGACATGGCTCACAATGTGGCATTTCTCCTGGAGGTGGCTCTTCCCTATTGAGTGGCCAAGTCTGCACCCATTGCTCACAACAACCAAACATCAGTGTGTGATGGGCACTATCTGGGCTGAAACCAGGGTACAGCTGCAGTGCTAACTCAAGGTATGGCAAATAATTATGTGTATTTTCATACTTTGGCTTCACAGCCACGCTTTATTTGTGCTATCGCAGTATGTACTTTTGTGAACAACTGTTGTAAAGAATGAAGTACAGGAAGAGTAACATTTCGTTAAGAAAATCTCTGATAAGCACCTTGAGAACTCACTTAGATTTGCAACCCCTGCCATTGAATCAAATTGATGCATTAGTTCCACTAAAACAAGGCTACATATCCCACTAGTTTTAAGTTTTTGTTGCTCTCTCTATAGTACATATTTTACAAGGGCAGCTCTTAAAGTAATGCCTGCTATTTTATTATGTTGGCCCAGAACATCAGAGGTGGATGTTGGTGGCATGACAGTAGAGGTTGAACCTTCCCACCAACATTCCATTACATCTTGTTGCTATGTGACAGATGGCAGCAGAGGGGCAGTCTGAGAAAATGGTGTCTGACATGAAAGTGCGGAAGAAGCAAAGGTGTGCCATTGAATTCCCTCATGCAAAAAAAGAAATGGTGCCTATTGACATTCATTGATGCTTGCTGAATGTTTACAGAGACCTAACAATGAACGTGAGTGCAGTGGTGTGTTTCAGCAGTGATGACAACAACAGTGGGTCACCTCTGCTGCTGCAGGTTTTGACGAGCATGGTATGCAGCCTGTTGTCATTGCTGGTGAAGATGCATAGCTAGTGGTGCTGGCTGTGTTGGAAAATATTGTCTTGTAGCTGAGAGTTTTCTCTATCAAGCAGAGTTACTGCGCTCATTATATCTGTTGTAGTTTCCATGGAAATAAATAGGAGGTGTTGGTTTCAGAGTGACCTATATATATGTATGCAGCCCAAGACAATTCCTCTTCACTTATTGCTGCCTGGGCAAGCCAAAATGTTGGCCATCCATGAAGTAGTCAGATGGAGACTTTAGACATTTAGTAGACAAGTGAAGTCTGGTGGAAATGGGAAGTAATTTATACTTCAGTATCTGTTGGGAAAATAATTCTTTCCAAGTTTTCCCTGTTAATGGATTTATTGCAAGAGAACAGAGTTTGTATTTCAGAAGATATGGGGAAGGTATAAGTCCTGTACAAGACTCAACTATTTTGGATTACATTCGGGCTTATTAGATGTGGTTAAAAATCTTCAAGTAAGTGCACAGTTGTTATTTGATGCTCTTGAGAAAGGAGGGAAACAAGAAACAAAATAAGGAGTTCAGAAGGTAGTTTCACTTGGTCTGTTTGGAAGATGATGGATGGGATAAGGGAACAGAAGAGAGCTGCTTTTTAATGGCCCGGCAGCAATCTCCTAATGTGAAGGAAAAATAGCATAGCAAGGACTTCTAAGGATCAATCAAAATGAAACTACAGAAATTGGAAGGGAAGCACATGATTAAGTGTGAAAAGATGAGGGGATGGAGAAAAAATAATGAATGATTCAGAGAAAACGGATACACTTAATGTTTTCTTCGCCTCGCTTTCTTCTGACGAGCAAAAGGAGGAAATGGATTAAATTATCACAATGTGGTAGAAAAACTACACTCAGAATAGTTACTGGTATGTGGTCAGAGAGGGTATTTGAAGTGAGACCACTATGCAATTTATTGCAGGGCCTGCATTTTCTGATATAGCCCATATAAAAAATTACGGTTGTCACCGATTTGAGAATACATGCAGGCACTTCAGAAGGCTGTAACAGGGTTTGAAACAGCTGTAAAGTGCAGGGGAAAAAATTGCCTGAAATGAATGGGAAGAAATTTGATAAAGATGAATGCAAAGTGCTGTTCTTAGAAGGAGGCATCAGACATTCAGATACAAAATGGGGAAATTGCTGGCAGAGCAGCAGTGCGGTGGGAGTGGATAAGTTACAGCAATAATAAGCTGTGGGGGGAGGAACAAGGTAGGTGTCATTGTGGGCTGGCAGGAGAGATGCATGCAAGAAATGAGATCATATTGTTTGATGTTGGGATGGTGGACTGCAGTGACCAATTTTAGGCATGGTATTCCAAGAAATATATTGATTTTTGGAGAGCGGCCAGAGGGAGGGAAGATGATTATCACATCAAAACACGGCTCATTAGAAAAGACAAGATTGGAATCTTCTAATAGGAGAGTGGCACTGAGCTCAGCATCATTTCTAAAAGAAATTGGCTGAAGTGTAGCGAAGATGAGCACGGAGAGATCTCAGATAAAAGTCATCCTACTCTGAGCCCTAAAGTAGGCAGTGTGAGGAGCCTGGGGACCCTGCAGGAACGGCTTGATCTTCCCCGAGACCCTTTCTCACTGCACTTCTTCAGGACTTGGTGAGAATTTCAGTCTTATCCAGGGAGAAACTCAAATTTCACATCTCCTGTGAGTGCCATGTGTCCTTTCCCAATTCTATCTGCTATCACTGATTCCAGGTGGAAGCTTTTGGTGTTCTCTTGTTTGTGTGTAGCCACCTCCAAATCCTTTGAGGACACAGTCATTCCACCCCTCTTAGAGCACATGAGTGAAGAGGAGAGCAAATGGGGATAGATTTGGGTTTTCTCCCTTGCCAGAAGGCAATGAACTACGTTAAGCAGTAAAGAAAGCCCATGTCAAGGAACAGCAATTAGTGTCTCCTACAGACCATGTGATTGGCATCACTGAGCTGCACAGTCACCCTGTGGGCTTGGTGAGAGATTTTCTCTCTAATCTTACAGTAAGAGGAAGAAAACTCACCTGGTACTTTTTGTGCTCACCTACATCTGGGGAAGGGACAACGTTTGAAAGTAAACAGAAAATGAAGGAAGTGTGTTGGATGGCCTCTGTTGCAAAGGGTTTGCTTATTGCTTTGCAGGATTTGGTGTTCTTTGCATATCCATAGTAACAAACAAACAACCAAAAAAAGGCATTATTTTCTATTGGTTTTAATTACAGAATGTGATGGTGTTCTGTGTGTTTGTTATGTGCTTACTTAACTCCTTTGAATGAACCTGAGATTTGTCAGGAATATTAGACTCAAAGAATCTAGGTTGATCTGGGGATCTTTTGACTTGGTTTTGGTGATCTTTTTCCTAAAGAAGACTTGAAGGCAAGTAATAATGAGTGCTAATTGCTGCTTTTTCACCTATCAGGCCTGCCTGGCTGTAAGCTGTGATTGATGACTCTTGCCTTAGTCTCAGAGCTTGTAAGACTTATTTACTGAGTTAGCCATTAGGGAAGCAGTCTGGATTTCCAAATATGAAATAAATAACTTGGCAATCTTAGATAACCACCTCTTCTCTCTCACTTCCCAGATCATGCTTAGCAGTTTGCCAAGGTTGCTTCTCCCTGTCTTCTAGGGAGAAGGACCTTCTCTATAAAGGTGAGAACACCTGAGACCCACTGAAAGCAGTCCCACCATGTGGATGCAGCTCTACACTGTCCAAGCTCAAGGGAGAAAGCAGAGAACTGCTGAAGGATGGCAGCTGCTCTACACTGAGCACTCAAGGTAGTTTTGTACATAAAGCAATATGTAAAATTTAGGCATTTCGTTCTCATTTTACTTAGAATTTAAGTGCAAACCCACAATGGTGATAATTCAGCGTGAGATTCTTCTAGCCATGTAAATAGTTGCTCCAGTTGTTGTTAATTTCCCAAGCAGATTATCTGTGTCTCTTTAACATGGACATATAATTTCTTAGCTTCAATTATGTTGTTTCAATACATACACCAAAGATAATTCTCCCTAATTATTACCTTGAGCACATGGCTGCAGATGCTGTTTATGTATTTTATTTTTGTTTCTGTAAGGAAATCTGCACTAGTCCTAAATTTTGAAGTGTACTTCATTTTCTGGGGTTCTAATAAATTAGTCAGCCTACAGCTTTCATGTGTCAGGAGATGAGGGCTGTGGTGACTTCGTGGTTGCAGAACCCTCTTTAAAATTAACTTGGGAGAAAAATAGGACCCAACCCTGAAATAAATTAACTGGAGTAATTCCAGGCACCTGCAAGTGCTGTGTGTAACTATCCGATGTCTGTGGCTGATGTTTATAGCTAGAGAAACAGGTTTCTCTTTGGAATGGTGTTAACCAGCTGACGGCTCTGAAGCCCAACAGTGGTGGAGTGCGCAGGTGATGGCCTTTTCTTCTGTGGTCTCTTCAGCAAAGACTTCTGATTCCCTGAGCAGGAGGCTGTCCCTCGTGCTCTGTGCCCATTGTAGGGATGTCCTGCAGCAACAAATGCTACCTTGGGTGGTCTTCAGTCTTCCTTGAGGCTGGGAAGGGGAGGAGGCTTGATGTGAGATGTGATGTTACACCGAGATTCAGGCCTGCAGGAGGCTGCTGTGGAACAAGAAGAAACAGTGTTTTTCTGCATTCATAGAATCACCAACGTTGGAAAAGACCTCTAAGATCCTCCAGTCCAATCATCCACCTATCACCAACACTGCCCGCTAATCCATGTCCCTCAGTTTAGTTTGCAGAAGTTTCTCTAGAAGAAGTGTAGAGTCTTGGATGGGAAACGAGTGCTGCTTGCCTGAGTGTGCATCCATGACCCCAGGGACATCTTGGTGATGGGCTGAAAACGACAGCTACAATCAAGGAGGAGGAGATCTTCCCACATGGGATGTTCCATCATACCCACTCTTCTGCCACGGCTCATGTTGGCACTCCTGGCTAATTGTGCAGGGGATCTTTGTAGGGAAAATCTGTAAGATCAAGCATCTGCTGTGAGAAAAGGACCAAAAGGAGCTGAAACAGCAGCTAAATACAATAAATTGTTCTGTGAATGGTAGGGTTCACAAAGTCTGGTTTCCAAAGGATTTATATCCCCTACACAGGCATCTGTTCTTCTTCAGCCTCTTATGGTCCTTAGCTGCATGCAAGGCAGGAGACAGCCTCCAGTTTGAACTGTTTAATTATAATAATTTTGAGCTGTTCATGGGCTCGACAGCTCACGTGCTGTCTGGTCAGCCAGAAGGACAAACAGAACAGATAAAGGCTATAGCCTATAAGAGAAAGAACTTCAGATTTTCTTTCCTCTATCCAATCATTGTTCTTCACAAAACATGCCATTATTTTGTATCTTTGATTTTTAGCTGTCAGAGTTGGTAGAAAATAGCTGCTGGACAGACAGACAGCAATCATACAAGCCCTGAACCTTCAGGAATTCAGGCAACGAGTTGGATTGCATTTTGCATTTCAATGGAGATGCATCTGGATGGAGTCACATCCATCATGCTGCCCTCAAGTCTGTGTGCATGGCCCATAATATTTCACAAAGTTTTCCATCAGCTTCCAACAGCTTGTTAAACAAGATAATCCTGGCTGCATACTTCCTACAAATGTTTCCATTCATAGATCTGGCACATGTTTCTCCTCGTTAGAGTCAACGCTGCTGATTCAGATATCAATTCTGTCATCAGCAAAGTGAAGGGCATCTTTAAGTTAAACTAATTAATCAGAAACACAAAAGACTCTTAATGTGAGTTACTGACACATGGTAACTTCAGAGAGAAAGCTGTTTTCTGACTCTGAAGAACATTTTTGGAATTTGGCTCCTAGCCTATAATTTTTTGTCTTCCTGTTGGATGATTTTTTTCAGACCTATCCAAAAAGAATCTTCATTTTGTTGGTAAATATTTACCTATTAGCACCATTTTGCAAAAACAAATATAATACTTTTAGGGAAAATTAAGATGATGATTTTGGATTCCCAGTGGCCTAATGCTGAATTCTGTCCAAGATCTGACTTCGATAAACTTTGTTTGAAATTCAAATGTTATTTATTATGTTTGGAAGGAACTGCTCAGGAGGAATTGAAAATAAGGACAGGGAATTACTAGCATGGAATACTGGGGTTAAAAAGGAGGGATCAGGAGGGAGACAATCATCTTGATCCAACCAATATTTGTCCCTAGGTTAAACATGGGATTTCCTTTAAGCTGTAACCCGTTACAGACAGTGACACCATGCACTTTCTGTTGGTGGATTTGTAGATTTTGAGCTGAGCCTTCTAACGGTGAGACTCCTTGCATGTCAAGCATAAACTTAAGCAGAAATACACCATACCAGGACTGGGGCATTGATATTAAAAAAAATATATATATATATATTAAAAGGAGAAAGAAAACATTCCCTATTACCTATATACTTGTAATTATGTGTCTCTAGGGTGATGAAAGGTAATTTTTCATTCCAGTGTGAGTGTTGTAGTGTATGTGCTGTATGGCTATGTGGGTGGAGATGCTTTGTGAGCATGTATGTTTTGCTTTCTGCATGCTTATGCAACAGCTTATTACTTGAATAGAGGAATCTGGGGAAACAGAGATTGCAGGTTCCCTCACTGGTGCTTCTGAAACCGCTGCAGAAACCTCGCACCTCCTCTGAGAGACAGGGAAGAAGGGAGCAGATTGGCATGGCCCTGTGCTCCCTGATGTTAAAGTTGCCATCATCTGATTTACTTCCTAAAACTGGAAAGGCTCTCCTTGAGATGGCATCAGCCTGCCCAGAGATGCCAGGAACTGACCTGTCCTTGAGATCAGAGAAAATAAGCTACAAAGAGAGCTCCTGGTACAGTATTCAGAGCCAAACCCAGTGTAATAGGATGGGACCAGGGGATTCATTTGAGTTATGGAACAGCATCTTATGTTTTGCCAGGGGATGTTCAGGTTGGATATTAGGTACAATTTCTTCTCTGAAGGAGTAGTGAGGCATTGGCACAGGGAGGAGGTGGAACTGCCATCCCTGGAGCTGTTCAAGGTAAGAGTAGATGTGCCACAAAGAGTCGTGGTTAGTGGGCATGGTGGGGATGGGTTGACAGGTGGACTGGATGAGCTTAGTGCTCTTTTCCAACCTTTATGATTCTATGGTTCTATCTGTACTTGATCAGGCAAATGAGGTGTACATGGATCCAACTTCTGCTTTATAGAGGGATGAGAGAAGAAGCAGATGGAACTAGAAAACCCAACACTCAGGTAACGGTGGGGAAGGATAGCTCAGCAGTTAGCTCCATCCCACCAGGCTGTCCTGTGTTGGACGGGGCTTGCCAAAGAAAATACACAAAGTATTAAAAGGGAAGTATATAAAAGGGAAGTATTTTATCTCTCTTTCTGCCTCTTTCAGCAGTGTTGCTGGAACTCCTGGCTGGGGCTGTCTTGTCTGCAGCCTGGCCCAAGCACTGCTGCAGAGGGGCTTTTTGGGATCACATCCCATGTTGGGTCTGAGATTGCTCTGCGGTGGAGGACTGCAGCATTTGGGGTATCTCACAGAGATCTGTCATTCCCACAGAAGCACATAACAGATATGGGCTGAGCACTGCAATATGGGGCATTGCAGAGTGGCTGGTCATATCCAAGCAGTTATGGAAGGAATCCCCACTCTTGGCACAGCCTGCTTCCCCTTGGCTTCTCAGTATTGAGAACATTTGAGAAACACACCTACACCATCCCTGTTCCAGGTCTTGGAGTGTGTTTGGAAGCCCTTAGAAAAGGTCTGGAGTATGTTTGAGGATACTTAGCACAGCTATGTGTAGTTGCCTAAAGTAGCCCCAGGGAAATCGATAGTCCTTTTTTGGGCATTTCCAATGTATGATGAAGGCTCTGCAAGTCCCCACAAGTTCAGCCTTGGCTGTTTCATGCTGTGAGGCCAGTGAGACTTTTCTGCCCTCTTTCATCCCTCCTCCTGGCTTCATTCATTTCCTTCAACAGAACCATTTCCGTCCTCCAAATGTCAGCTTTATTAAATTGCATTCATAGCTCATTAGGGCTTGCCAATTCATTTAAGGAAGCACAAAAGCTAATAATCCTTGTGAAAACCCATTAAAGCTGAAGAAGAAAGGCACCCATGGGCCTGCACAGATGTTTTGTGGTGGTCTGCAGCGCAGAAGTCCATCTGGACCAGAAATACACCTTCACTCAGTGAAGCTGTGCTGAACATACAGAGCCAGATCCTGCTGGGTCCTGAGCACCAATCCTGTGCAGAACTACCTGAAGCATTTTTGCCAAGCAATGCCCTTGCTTGCTTTTATGGGATCTGCCAATGCAAGCCACCAAGAGGGATTACAGCAGAGCACTCTGCAAGAAAACAGGGTTTGGGGTGGAGGAAGGCACCCAGGACCTGGAGTTGGGGCTCAGTACAGGCTGTGTTGGCTTTGTGTGCTTACTGTTTCTCCAGCAGCTGGAATGACGGTACAAGAAGATGAGAAGATGTTCTTGGAGCTGTGCACAGCCAGCGGAGATATGCAGCTTTAACAACAGTGCAGAACTTCTCAGCTGGCTGTGATTTTTGTCTGCATGATAGCAATTAATATAAACACTGTGATGTTGTGCCGTTGCACCAGTAGTGCTGCTTTTCTCTGTGAATTAAAGACTAAATCACAAAAGCACTCACAGGTTTTAGATACTTAGAACTCAATGACTCCTCTTATAAAGGCTCTCAGTTAAGTAGCATCTAATATAACGGATATTCCTGTCTCATTCCTGCCTTGATTACAGTTTTTGAGGTACTGAAGCATCATGATTCCTCAGAAAGCTTCTATATACATAATGGGAGGTAGAAAGCAATATTGTTCCCAGTCGGGCAAAGAATACCTGGGGCTGCAGGCACGTGGCTGTGCATGCTGCACCAGCAAAAAAAAGCTTTCCTGCAGCATGCTCTGATGAATGCATGGGCAGCACAGCTGTGGGGTTTTGATGTTGTATTGACCCTACGGCAAGAGCTGGGCACCCAGTGTACAATGAAGGGGAAAAAGCTTTTCATCTTTTTGATGGGGCACGTGAGTAACACAAGTCATTAATTCAGGTTTTCAGTTGTGCCAAAGGAAAGGAGAAGAAGCAATGTTTTCTGGTGGTTGGAAGAACAAATAGTGATTTTGTGCACTGAGAGCTGCTCGCCGGCCTTTAGGCTTTCTCCCTAAACAAGAATGGTTGCTCTTTCACTTCAGATACAAAAGTGGGAACACATGTAGTTCTCAGTACATACCTTCTTCATTCAGAGAAAAGAAAAGAGTTAGGTTCTATGCTGATAGGAATCAGCACAGCTCTGGCTGTGTGCTGTCTGAGCTGCTGCCTTTTGCTGTGCAAGTTCTGTGACTCCTTTAGGATTTGCTGCACGGCAGTGGGGAGGTTGCAGGCAGTGTGGCTTCAGTGAACGCATGCTTATCTTGGTGCTGCCTTGGGCTGTGCTGGTGCAACCCAGGGCTTCTGCACAGAGATGTGCCTTGGGTGCCAAGGCACGGACAGGGCGTTCCAGCAGCTCTTCACTCACTTTCATTTGTACATCTGGCTTAGTAGAGGGAATGAGGCAATCCAGAGAGAACAGCATCATCAGGGTGGTGAGGCATTGTCACAGGCTGCCCAGGGAGGTGGAGGAGTCACTGCCCATGGAGGTGTTCAAGAAACGTGTAGGTGGGACATGATTAGTGGGTATGGTGGTGGGTTGATGGTTGGACTAGATGATCTTAGTGGTCTTTCCAACATTTATGATTCTATTTCAACACAGGAATATCAAAATTAGGATGATGTTTCTTGAAGCTATTGTGGTAAAGGAGGCAGGATTTGAAGGCTGTTACAGTGATGCTTTGTGGAATGCTTTAGGGAGCATTCTCTCAGGCAGGGCAATGTGGGAGGAAAAGTGCTCTTTGCATAGTTGAGCTCTGCACCCATTTTGCCAAGGCTGGAAATAGCCTGATCAAAGAGACTCATCATGGTGAAAAGTCTGTCGCTAGGGAAGGGGGAAAAACAGGTAGAAAATGGCAGGGATTTGTCAGGAGCTGCTTGAGAGTCACATTGAGATAGGCACAGGTATGAGGAAACTTCATGGCAGATGGGCTTTTTTTTTTTCAGTGTGATAGGGTTTAAGTGGAAAGGATGAAGCCTACAGGTAGCTTGTTTTCTGTTGTTTTTGTTTTTATTTCTCTTTCCAAGTCCCTTGCTGCAGCTCCTGCTCATGCAGTGCTGTACAGCTGGGACGCAAAGAGGAGAGCCCTCTGGGTGTCACACCATGGTTGGGTGTCCCAGGATGGAAGAGATGCTGGATTCTGTCCTACAGATAGCACCTTTTTAGTAATTACGTTTCACAGACCATCTCTTGTTTCTGTACGTAGCCTATAGCCAGAATGCACTGCCAGTTTACCTTCTGGTGATCACAGCAATTTCCCTTTTTTAGGTCATTGCTCTTGTAAGGAGAACCCCCAAACCACATTGGAAATAGCTGTATTTTCACTGAGCTTTGAACTCTCCCACAAATTGCCACCAGGTGTACGCTGTGCTGGCTTCAAACTGAGCTTCCACAGGGATGATGGATGACTTCCACAGAGGTGCCACCTCCATGTTTTTCAGTACACTGAGTGCCCATGCTGGGAACCATCCCATACACTTGAATGTGTTTACCAAAGTTTGATGTGAAGTTCCTTGGGACTAAACCACCTGCTGTGCTTGCTGTCTTGCTTTAGGGAAGCAAATGCCTCATTTGTGCCATGAATCACAGCATTGTAGAATCATTGAGGTTGGAAAGGATATTAGCTGTGCATGTCCCTGTTCATTGCAGGGGGGATGGACTGGATAACCTTGAAAGGTCCCTTCCAACTCTAAGGATTCTATGATTCTAATTCAAGATCAAGTCCAACTGAATAAACACTGTGAATTCAACTTAAGGAGAAATTGGCAAGACAACAGAAAAAAAAAAAACAAAACAAAACAAAAAAAACCAACAAGCAAACATCAGGAGCTAATGACACTTTCTGTATCTAAGATTTTTAGCCCCTTTTCCGACCCAATATCCTCACAAAGAAAGGATCTCACACTGATCCCTATGAGACCTATCTCCACATCAGCAGCATGTGCACCCGTTTCTTCCTGACAATGACAACCCTATGGGGCTTTGAATAAAGTTTGCTTCCTAAAAGGAAAACATTCCAACTGCTTAAAAACCTGTGTGCCCTGGCTTTTCCACTTGAGTCCACTCCACTTCCCAGAGGGAGGGGGCTTTCTGTTGCTATTTTTCTCGTGATGACATGGAGGTAAATGGAGGAGTGGTGAAACAAATTGAAGAAAGAAGAGGAAACACCCTTTTTCCCCCATAGGATACAACATAAAGATGGCTTTATTAGAGGGAAAAGAGGGTGGACGAGTTGTTGTTCTAAGAGGAAAGTGGAAAATAAATGAGCTGGAGCTGAGTGCGTTGGTGGTTGGAATAGATGATCTTAGCGGTCCTTTTCCAACCTTAATGATTCTGTGATTCTATGAAATCATCATGGATGTGGCTGCTGCAGGTTTGTTGGTATGGCCAGTTCCTGGAAGAGAGCTGTTTGTCTGAACAGCCCCTGGCAAACACGGAGCAGCCCAGGGTACAGGGAGACCCGGGTCAAGGCACTCTAATAGGACACGTGGCAGCAAGAGCAATGTTGCCCCTTCCAGAACAGCAGGCATTCCTAGTGCAGCGCTTTTCATTCACTAAAGCAGGTCTTTTTTTTTTTTTTTTTTTTTGGATAAAAACATACTGAAAGCTTAATTTTCCCCTTTGGCACATAAATTAAGGATTGGAGAGGCTGGGTCAAACAGATTTCCTCCCATCCACCTCTTTATGTGAATAATGGAGGCTTTAAGTAAAAGGCAGTACTGCTCGGATATTAGCATAGGGTCTGGCTTAGATGTGCTCTCTTTCATGCTGTGATTTTCAATTCACTGCCTTTGGTAGATCTGCTCTGCTTTGATCATCTGAGACCACCTAGACAATGGTACTGCCTGAAGCTCTCCACCAGCTGAAGCTGCCCAGACCACAGCAGGCTGGAGGGGGGGAGCCCCGTGTCCCTTTTAGGTGTGCATTGCTATTAGCATGGTAGAATCATAGAATCCTTTCATCCTTTAAAGTTTTCTAGTCCAACTCTTCTGCAGTGAACAGGGACACCTACAGCCAGATCAGGTTGTTTTGAGCCCTGTTCAGCCTGACCTTGAGTTTCTCCAGGGATGAGGCATTTATTTCCTCTCCAGACAACCTGTTCTAGTGCCTCACCACTCTTATTGTAAAAAAAACTTCTTCCTTATATCCAATCTAAATCTCCCTCCTTTGAGTGTGAAACCATTTCCCTGTGAACTATCACAGTAGACTCTGCTAAAGAGTCTGTCCCATGTCCTAGAAGTCCAAGAATCATAGAATTGTGGAGTCATAGAACCATAGAATAGCATGAGTAGGAAGACTGGTGTGTCATCTCCACCACCACCAACTCTTGCTTTGCTATTTCAATGGATGCTGAGCAAGGGGCACCTCCATCCCACCTTTGGATATGGGAGCAAGTTGGTTGGACCTAAGCCTGACAGCAAGCCCATTGCCCATTGGGAAAAGGGGAGATGAGTTCAGGTCCTTGGCTTGTAGGCAAAATTGCAGATCTGTTGTGTTTTTTCTTGGCCTTCATCCATAGCATGAGTGCTCCATGTAACCACGTAGACAGGAGGGCAATAGCCTTGACTGCTCAGTGAGTGCAACCAAAGTCTAAGGGTCAGTGGAAATGGTGTGTGCACAATCTCCAAGAGGTCTGAATCTTTCCAGGCAGTCTCTGCAATGCTTGATGATGTTGGTCTGTTTGCCTTTGTGGGAACAAGAGGAGTCAGCAAAGGGTGGAAGCAGCTGTCCAAGAGCAGGATGAGCTCAACCTAATTGCAGGGTTTTGTTCTCATTAGTGTTACCCGTTCATGGACACTTGGCTATCTGTGTTAAGGTTCCTTTGCCAGAGAAATGAACCTTTCTGTCACCTCCTTACCACTTGACCTTGGCCCAGGTTCTTAGTTAAGGCTAAAAAAGGCTGTAAAAAGTTGTATGCTATGCCCATAGTGTGCACAATCAGCTGGGTAAAGAGGTATAACATTTCCAAGGGTCTGCACACTGCAGTTTATGGCATCACTAGTCCTGAAACAAGAAGGATTTGACCACAGCAGCTTACGTGAGAGCTGTGCTTGCAGACGTCATCATTTTTCTCTAATTTATTTAAGCATACAAATAATTGCAATGTCATTGAGATTGCACATGTATTCCTGGCAGGTTTACCCTGACATCCACAGCCAGCAGCTGGATTTTCAGCATCCAAAGTTCATCATGGGATGGAATGGATACAGTCAAAATGCTGTTGCAAATACTCTCTTTATTTTTCTTAACGGAAACACATTTAGCACGGTGTAAACTTCCTCAGGAGATGAGAGGCACTGATGCAATGGGAAATACTTTAAACTGCAACTCACAGAAAAAAAAATAAAATCATTAATTTAATTGAATAATTTAATTCCAGACTGAGCTGAAAGCCCTGCCACTAGGAGAACTGTGACATGGAAAGAAGGGCCAAACTCCACGGAGCTCACTAAGGACAATGTTATTGAAACTACAAGGAAATAAGTGTTCAGAGAGAAAGATGATGGTGCACAGTGAAAACCTCAAGCCAGATGCTGATTTCCTGTCTACAGAGTGCTGATTAGATCTTATCTGAGCACAGCTGGGAGCACATAAACAAAGCCCAATGCTGTGCAGCCCCACTTGAGATGTGCCCCAAGGGAAGTAATAGTGGTCAAGTTGCTGAGAAGGCCAGCAAGTGGGAGTGCTGGGAGATGCAGTGTGCAGAGAAAGGCCAAAAACTGCAGATCATTTCGGGAGTGGAAGGAAGGAGGTTGTCAGTTATGGGCATAGCAAGTTGGTGGGAACACAGGTTGAATTTCATTTGGAAATACCTTTAGGGCAATGGTGGGGTCTGCACAGCTAAGCTTCTCAGCTGTTTCTCATACCAGGCTTTTGTTTTAGTTAAAGACATCAACCTCATTCTGGAGACTGAAATTGGTTGAGGCGAAGGTCTGTGATAAGGTGCAGGAGTTGCAGTGAGATGCAACCTGATCAAAACATCAGTGATGTGGTTGTTCAGTCCAACTGCTTCTCTGCACCTCTACAATGAGGATTCTGCTGCTTATCAAAAAGCATGCAGCAAAGATAAACAAAGCAAGAACTATGATGGCAAATAAGATGGAGTTTTCCGTGTTCCAATAGGAATTGCTGCAAAATAAATGTGAGGAGATTCTTCTGGGCACTCGTTTGGGGCTAATTTATTTATAGAACAAACTGACCACAGTGGTCACTGCTCCCAGTCCTGTGAAGCTGGGAGGTGAGTGAAGCAAAGAGCAGAGAGCTGGGAAAGGATTTGTCAGCTCTATACTGGTGGGGTTTCAGTGTACTGGGGAAAATGGGTATTGCTGAATGAAAGGAACAGGGTTCAGTAAAGCAGCCTGACTATCCTTGCTTTCTAAGCAAATTTAATTCAGAGAGCGTGCTTAAAATGAACTTTCGTTTTCAAAGAACACAAAATAAAGTTCAATTCCATTGGAGAAAGCCACCTGCACTGTGGTGACTTAGAAACAGCCATTTGATTAAATGCTCTATAGCAACCTTTGAGGGGCTGTGGCTTTCCTATCAGTTACATGAACACACATTTCCCCAGCTGAGCTATAGATAGAGCTATTGAGCTCTGAAAAGCGAGATTCCACCTTCTGCTAAAATCCTCTTCCTCTTAACCACTCCACATAACTCATCTTCTGGAGTTCTCCTCCCAGTCTGCTCACATCTCAGTAGACACAGATTTGGACAGCTGGAAGAATTACACCGGCTGGTGGCTTGGAAGTTGGGAAATCCATTAAAACTTTCTAAAACACATCTGCTTTTGCTAAACACTGGCAACTTTTGCTTTTGTCTCTGGCAGTGAATGGTATATTTTTGTCAAGGCTATAATTGCAAAATTGGACCGTTTCTTTGCTTGGCAACTCAATTGGTAATTCATTTTGTTGTGTAAATGGAGGGTAGCTTGCAAAGAGACATCACTGATTCAGCCATTGGACAGCTTTAGCTCGACTCTCAGCTCATTTACTGACTGCAGAATGAGATAAGCCTTGACCCAATAGAACATCCCAGTGTCACACACCACATCTTTGCCTGGGGCTACTCTGCAAGCAAAGAGTGGTCTTCTGATCAGGATTACCACTTGCACTGCCCTCTATTCACTCAATGAATAGCTTTGAGTTCAGATGTTGACCCTCTATGCAGAAGGGCTGAACACAGGGCAAAGCCCAGGGCAGTCCTGCTGGCCTCCTTTGGGAGGAGAAAAGCTCCATGCTTTCACTAAAGCACACACTGAGTTTGGGGTTTGAGTGTCAGCAAGCACTAGGTCTTGGCCTAAACCTGTGGCAAGAGCATGTTTTATATAAAGGAACAAAAATTTGGACTTGTGCAAGCTCATGCTCAATGAGTCTTCATTTTCCTTCCACACAGGTGTGTCCCATTTCTCCAGTAGTTTCTGGTTATTCTTTAAATTTTCTTCCAACTCTTGCTTGAGTTTTTGGTGGATCTCTCCCTGGTTTTAGAAGTCTCCACCTTTCCATGGTCTGCTAAACAAGAAACTGTAAGGCTGGGAAGAGACAGGAAAAACTCAGGAACATTTCCTTCTCCTGTCTACTACCATCTCTGCAATACAACCCTTTGGCCAAAGAACTGCTGCTAACGGACCAAGCTTGCCTCATGTGGGGTGCAAATATTGTGGTGGAGAGGGAAATGGGGTGAATAAATACAAGATTTGGTTGTGCTAGCTTCTTCCTAGCATGATGCCTGGTTAGCCAGGGAGGCTGGACCTTAACGAAGGCTTTGCAAGAGGAAAGATAAAGAAAATATTCCCCAGCAGATCTCCCTGTTGGCAGTCAGTCTTCCCTCTATCCTCAGAGAACTCTTTGAGGGAGATAAAAGTGCTAGTAATTTACTTCTTTTCATTGTCAGCTGCAGGGTATTTGCTTTTCTTCTTGTGACCAACACCTGAAGCAAAAGGCCAAGGGGACAATCTCAGCCCACATATCATAAAAGCAGCAAGATTTTGTAGAAAACCAGAATGGAGAGACTGCTCCAAATGTGTATTTCTATGTCTTTTGAAAACAAATACAGTCATTTTTTTACCTGGAATAGCATAGTGGTTAGAAACACAGAGTGGGAAACCAAGGAAAGCAGCCCTAATTATTAGGGTATTAGGGTATTAGGATGGAGAATTTGCCTGTTTATAGGGACTAAAACACTTCAACTGATCTGGAATCAGTTTGGGCAGCTCCAGCTACTGTTTTGTGTGCTCATCGTCCGATGGCACAGTGCCTTTCCTTGCACGTGAGTGCAGTGTCAGCCTGGACTTAATGCAGTGGCTGTGGTTAATTATCGAAGCTGCTTTTACCTTCATTATTCAGCAATGTTAATATCTTGGAAGAAAAGAACAAAATGAGCCAAGTTAATTTCAGTTCTGAGAGAAACACAGGAAAACAGAAATGGTCTCCAAATGGGAAGGAGAGAAAATGAGGAGATAAAAAAAATTAATTTCCAGTTTCTAAGAGGACTTTACCAATAACAATATAAAAGATAGCTGAGTGTTCTGCTTAAATGAAAAAAGTGATTACTTCACAGGCAAGTGAATGGCTTTCTATCTCTTCTTCCTCTGCCTGTGTCATTTAATTTCTTTTTCCTCCACTTTTCTCTTATTATTTGACTCCATCAGTGTGCTGAGATGGTGCTGGAGGCTGTCAGTGTTTCTCCTTGATGCAAGGAGAGGAGACACCCACACTAAGTTCTTTCCTTTTGCTGGGAGGGCTCTATGCTGTCCCAGTGCAATGAATGGTGTCTGTGCAACATTCACATGGCTCAGACACGCGTCAGGCTCAAGAAGGTGAAAACTCAGTGTACTCCATAACAATAATACTGCATGAGGCTGAGGAACTGCCATCTGTTCGCAGGGTGAACACAGGCCCAGTGCAAGTGTGGGTTGAGAGGAAAGAGAGGCTCCTCTGTGATGTCAGTGAAGCTGCATGCTTCATGGCAGGTTGAATTTGGCCTCTATGTGGCTCTTAGAGCTCTACAAGCCCAGTTCCTCTATGGATATATCCATCAGATGAGAAATCAGCATGGTGGGCAGATAAACCAGGGGTGCCCATGGCCTACAGGGTTGGGTTTTGAGTTCTGTCTCTCCGGGGAGAAGCAGCTGGGCCTTTCCTTGTTTGTTGAAAATTTCTATTCTGCAACCCCTATAGCATCATTTTTTGGCTGGATCTGGGTATCAGATTAGATCAAACAGCTCGCCCAGCCACCCCATCTGTGGGTCTTTGTTCACATGCCGTGCGTTGGGTCCTTAAATTATCTGATCACCTCTGGTTTGTGGTTATTTTAATGCAGTGAGTTGCTCCAGGCCACATTAACACACGCTATTTGAACCACATGCTGAGATCAACATTAATTTCCTTGTGAGCTTCTCTGTAGTGCTTCAGCATCTGATCAATATTAATGCGTTTATCTTCACAGCACTCCTGCGATATCATCAGCTGGTGTGACCGAGGCACGGGGAGATTAAGACCAAAATAATCAAACACGTTTGCTAATTTTGGGTGCTCAATTTGCAACACTAAGGATCAGATCTTCCAGGGCTCTTGGTATTTTACGACTCTAGGTGGGTACAAAGCACAACTCCCATTGACTTGTGCCTGTCTTTGAGTGCAAGTTCATCCCTACAGGGCATCAGGAATGTAAGCAGAATCTTATGAGCAACTCCTCTGCCATATGAATGAGTTCCCTATATTGAACTCTTCATTGTAAGGGAGAAATCCACCCCAAATTAACCTGGAGCAGGATGCAGAACTGAAACGATTTGAGCAACTTCTTTATTTTTTGGTATTTTTGTAATTTTTGAGACTTTGCCTTGTCACCTACTGTGCTTTCAATATAAACTTTATAGGTGGAATGTCCTAATTTACTTCTCCCCCTAAAACACAAATATGCAAAGCCAAACTATCTAGAAAAAGATGCATCTCTTGTCATGACCACAACTTGGCCCATTGGCAGGGCTCAGCCCATTGAACCCCAAACCTCAAACTCAGTGCTCGGGGATGTGTGCGAGCAGGATTTGTGCCATGCAGCCCTCTCAAGCTACAAGACATGGTTGGACTAGATGATCTTAGTGGTCCTTTCCAACATTAAAGATTTGAAGATTCTATGACACATTTTGGTGGTGACTTCACACTGGCATTTGGGACACCAGAGCTCAACACTAGAAACTCTGTGGGACGGGTGGTTTTGCTTTCTGTACTTTTGCCCCTTGGAGCATCTCCTCTCCTGCACTCCTTTGTCCTCACTGACTCCCCACTCTGCCATCCTATTCCTGTCTGTTGTCCATTGCTCACATCCATCTTTACCAACGTATCACTCCTCTTGCTTCTGCTTTGGCAATGATTGCAGATTTTTCTCCCTCATTATGTTATATGACCGTGATTTACAATCCTGAATTTGAAGATTTATTGCAATGCATACATAGCATGGCAGACTTAAAATGGAAAGTTCAGCCTGCCTGTTACTCTCTTAAATCCCAATTTTTCCATAGTCTAACAAGCCGCCTTCACATCATCTTGTCAAGATTTTTGTCCTCCAGCTTCCTCCGTTCATCCAGATGAGAATAAAACCAAGGAAGAAAAGTTGGCTGATATCTCCAAACCTTCTGAGTAATAAAGCACCTGGGGACTTAGTGAGGCACCAGATGGTCTTCAGGCAACTGACTGAAGGCTGGGAATTCATGTCTGGATCAGCACTTGCTTATTCCACTTTATAGAGATAGTTAAAAACCCTTCAGCAAATTAAGCTCCCACCTCCCCATGAGAAAAACAGCAGACAGCAAAGCACTTACCATCTCCTCTCCTTTGCATTTGTATGCTGTTGGGGCAGTGCTTTAGCTGCTAGGATGAGCAAGAGCCTTAGGTCATCTTAAAGAGCTTAAACTGATCTCAGGCTTTAAAGTGCCTAGAAGTGGTTTAAGGACAAGAACACAAAACACCATGTATCTAAGACCTGCAGCAGCCTCAGGGTTTTTTTTTTTTCTTTCTTTCTTTCTTTTTTTCTTTTTTCTTTTTTTCCTTCACATGCATTCTTTTCCTGTACAGCTCTGAAGTCACCAAAAAGTCTATGACAAGCTCGGAGGAGCTTTGCTGGTGGCACGGTTTAATGGGCATGGTGGTGATGGGTTGACAGCTGGATTCGGTAATGATTTTATGGGTTGCAGCAGTGTCAGCCTTACAAAAGCATGCTGCTGTGGACATGCTTAGAGCTGAGCTTGTAGTTTTGTATCTTGAATTTATGGTGTCAAAAGAAGCCTGGCAAACATTAACACCTAACCACAAGTTCCACCCACAATGAAAACCAAAACCCCCCGATCCCCTACCACAGTCCACCTTTCAAACCAGTGCTTTTTAATAACTGTCCCGAGGAAAGAACTAGCACAGAACCATTCTTTCTTTAAACAAACGGTCTTCTCATATGAATAAACATTTAAATTTCTCATTTTAAATAAGCCGTTTTCTCCGTTGTTTAAATAAGCAGTTCTTCTTGTGAGTTAATTTTTTTATGATTCAGCATAATTCCTATGAGGATTGCCTCCCACTTACCAAAAGGGACTGAATCTACACCATTCCCATCACTGCAAATCATAGAGTTGCAGAATCATGAAGGTTGGAAAAGATCTCTGGGATCATCCAGTCCAACAATCAGGCCATCCCCACCATGTCCATTAACCATGGGCCTCAGTGCCATATCTACAAGTGTCTTGGGCACTTCCAAGGACGATGACTCCACCACTCCCTGGGCAGCCTGTGCCAATGCCTCACCACTCTTTCTGAGGAGAAATGTTTCCTGATATCTAACCTGAAAATGCCAAGATGAGTTGTAAATAAATATATATAAACAGTTGCTTTGGAAGGAATGCTTATCGTGCTAGTCTGACCTGGCACGACTATAATTAAGATAGTAACCCGTAGTTGTTAGTAGTAGTAACTGTAGTAACTGCCAGACTGGAAGATGTTTTGTTCTGGGATTTTATTGTGCCTTAGGCTCATTCTAGGGACTGGGAAGTGCTGGGGATGTCACTTTGCTCGAGAATAGGATCGTATCATTCTATAATTCTATGAGTTACTTGCTGAACTCTACACCTGTTCATGGCATCCTTACTAACAGCATCCATGTGAGTGAAGCCTGACCAGCACCAAATGGCTTTGCCCCCATAGTGCATACATATATATATGTGCAATGTGGATGTGACTGTTTATGTTCATGATGGAACTGTGCCATACTAAGGGCCCAAGTAAATGTGCCTGTATGCAACCATATGAAATGTATGCCATCTGAAGAGATAAAAAATGTAACTTTGATTAGCACTCCAAAAATAAGGTCATTTTATTTAGAAACGAAATATCTCACATAAAATTTTATTTTCAGTGTTCCCCTGAATTCCCAGAGTTTCCATACGAGGCTTTATAGAAAAAAATGGAACTCCACTGTAAGGGTGTGAAGCTTTTGCTGAACTGATGTCTCACCAGCAATCCTCATTCTTGTATTTCTGTCTGCTTCATTTTACCATTCTATTAAAGTTCTTGCAATATAGTTGTGAGCAACTGAATACTGGCTTCTGCCCTACCAAGCTGCTTCACTGCAGCATGCCCTGCTGTATGAGGCCCTCACAGAGAGAAGTTTTCATATAAAACTTTCTTCTTTTTTTTTTTGCTCCTTAAAAAACACCTATTCTTCAAATAACTCAGTGCTCCACAATGCCTCTGCAGGAGCCTGTCAGTCAAGTGAGATTACAGACTCCCTAAATCCAGCCTGACACCGCAGACTGTGATGACTCTAAGGGGCTGTTATGGTCCTATTGAGCAGTGCTCCCTGCCTGGTGGCAGCATCTCATACACTTCTCATTAAAGCTATGGATTTATACTTTATCAGTTATTTCAAAGATGAGTTATTTTATCACGCGCACAAAAAGAGCACATTCACATGATGTCAAAGGTGTGGGCTAAATTGGGAAAGGATTTGCAGGCTGACATGGCCCTTATGCTTAGAGTTTGAAGTGTGGGCAGGAATTTGAGTAATTTTAAGTAAAATTTTTATCTGCTGAAAAGGAAAGCGAGCAATGCTGTCTGGTGGTAAGATTTCAATGTGATGCTGAGTGGACCAACATGACTTCTGAAATAGCAGCGGTGGATGGCTTGGCTCTGTTGCAGCTCCAGTGTAAGTTATGGCACCAGTTCTCTGCTCTGATGGAGTTCTTTGGCCTCTGTCATGCTGCAGATCAGAGCAGATGACTGCACTTGCCCTTTGTGGCCTCAGATTCTCTCCATTATCTCCTGAAGACAGGAGGTTACGGTCAGCAGCGCCATTCAAGCGAAACTCAACCAACATCACTGCATGGCACTTCTGACAAGCAGTGATTCATTTGCTTGCCAAAAAGACAGGAAACACCACATGGATGTGGGTAGAAGGGAAACTCCTTCTGGTGTTGGCTGCATCTTTTTGGGTCAGTGACATGTATTATTTCCCAATATATTAATTTGCAGGTGCGGACCAGGGGTTAGTATTGGAGCCTGTTTAATATCCTTATTGAGCAGAGCAGTGAAGTCGTGAGGGTTCTGGAGCACAAATCTTAAGAGGGAGCTGGGATTGTTCATCTGGAGAAGAGCAGGCTCAGGGGAGACCTTATCACTCTCTACAACTGCCTGAAAGGAGGTTGTGGCAAGGTTGGAGTCAGCCTCTTCTCCCATTTAACTGCGATAGGATGAGAGGGAATGGCCTCAAATCGTGCCAGGTTGGATATGAGGAAACATTTCTTCTTAGAAGGAATGGTGAGACACTGGCACAGGCTGCCCAGGGAGGTGGTGGAGTCACCATCCCTGGAGGTGATCAAGGAAAGGGCGGATGTGGCACTGAGGGCCATGGTTGGTGGGCCTGGTGGGGTGGGCTGGTGGTTGGTCTGGATGATCTCAGTGGCCTTTTCCAACCTTAATGATTCTGCAGTTCTATGCTTCTATGACCACTTTGGGAACTGCTGGTGACACGAACACAGGGAAGGAAGGAGCACACAAGGCAGGGAATCCCTACAGATAGCAAAAGGCAGGGGATGTCAGGAGCAGAAGGCTCCTGCCCAAAGAACAACACGTAGGCATTCCATTGCAGGGAATCCCAAAAGTTTTGGGCTGCCGATGTGATAGGAATTGAATTAAAAGAGTGCTCGAAGAAATACAGGAGCTGGCACACGTGTGGCTCTGCCCAGCAGAGGGTAGCATTGCCCGGACACCCCGGCCTGCTCAGCACTTTCTCCACTTTTTTCCCAACACAAGTTCCTTTGGCATGGGTGGTGGAGGGGGGGCATAGCTCAGCTCCAGGAAAGCCTATGAATTCTGCCCATAAACTACAAAAATCGGCTTCCAAAGTCGTATTTTAAGGATGTATTTTAAGTGGTTATGTGCACATTCGTATCTTTTTGTAAGCCCATGTTATTTAGCTGCGTTAGAATTCATTTTCACGTGCCTCATCCGATGATCAGAGTTTGAGATTTCTGACTCTCCTGCACCTGCTGCCAGCAAAGACCTCGACTTCAGCTCCCAGCCGGGGGAAAAAAATGCACTTTTTAGTTCCTCACCCACCACCAGCAACGCCCTGCGATGTCTCTATGCGAGTCCTTCCGATAGCTTCCCCCGAGCGGGGATTTCTGCGCTGTCACGCCGGGGGATCCCCGCCCGCAGCCCCGCGCAGTGTGAGCGCTGCGCTGCGCCCCTTTTGCGCCCTCACTTTTGCGGGGCGGGGTGGACACCGCCAACCGCACAGCGCCCGGCCGCACTGCACAGCGTGAGGCTTTTTTTTTTTCCCTGCTTTCCCTTTTAATTTTTTTTTCCCTTAGCTTTCCCTCCCCTCCCGTTTGACGTGAGCGGTTTTGGTGCAATGCGAATTATCTTCAGTCATTCAGTCAGGAGGGGCAGCGCCAGGCAGCACAGCAGCGGCGGGGTTGCCTCCTCCTCCTCGTCCTCGTCCTCCTCCTTCTCTTCTTCCTCCTCCTCCTCCCATTGCCATAACAACCGCGCACAGCCGCCGCCGCCGGGGCCACACCGCACCGCGCCCGGAGGGCTCTGAACGTCCCGGGGGGCGAGAGGGGAGGAATAGAATCCGTGCGGGCAGAACGTGAGGGGGAGAGAATCGATGATCCTATAAAAAGGAAAAAAAAAAAAAAAAAAAGAAAAGAAAAGAAAAAGAAGAAAAAAAAAGATAAAGAGAAAGGAAGTGGGGAAAAGGGGGGAAGAAACGAAGGAGGAAAAAAAAAAAGATAAAAGATAAAAAGAAAGGAAGGGGAAAAAAAAAAGAAAAAAAATAACGAGGGGAAAAAATCCTTTTTTTCCCCGCGGTGGATCTGTCGGTGAGAACCAAAGTGACCCCGAAGAGAGCTGCGCTCGAGGGTGCGGAAGGAGGGGGAGACGGGGACTAGAGCTGGGGACACGGAGGAGGGGACAGGGAGAGGGGGGCAGAGAAAGTTGGGACGAAATAGCCCAAGAAAAGTGACACTCGCGGATTGCGCCCGAGCGCGGAGGAAATAAAAGCGGCGGAGAGCAGGAAGTGTGAGGAGGAGGAGAAGGAAGAAAAAAAAAAAAAAGAAAAAGAAACAGCAGCAGCAGCTGCCGCCGCGGCAGAAGAGAAAGCAAAAGCCGCACGGCGGCGCGGGGCCGGCCGGCATCCGCGGGGCTGCGCGGCGCGGCCATGGCCCGGGAGAACGGAGACGGCGGCGGCTCCTGGAAGAAGCAGGCGGAGGACATCAAGAAGATCTTCGAGTTCAAGGAGACGCTGGGGACGTAAGTAGCGGGGATGCGCGCGATGAATTGGGGCTGCGCGGGATTTGCGCGGGGTGCACAGCGGGGTCGGCGCAGGTGCGCGCTGCGAGCATCTCAGCACGGGTAGGGAGTCGGGGAAGGATGGAAACGTGGGGAGAAGCAGAACCGTGCGAGTGGAAGGACGGCAGTGGGGCAGGCAAAAAAAAATTAAAAGACAAAGAAAAAAAAGAAAAGGGGAAAAAAAGAAAAAAGGAAAGAAAGAGAAAGGAAAAAAAAAGTAAGAAAAGGGGAAGAAGAAAGGAAAAAAAAAAAGAAAAGAAAAACCCGTGGTTTGAAATACTGATAGAATGAGGAGGTGTAAATAAACGCGCTCTGGCTTCGCACGCTGCGCCCCAGCGCCGATGGCCGCCTCTATTCGCGGGCGGACGGGCAGAAATAGTCGGAGCGGATTGGATCGTTTTGCTGCGACGCTGAACTGCTGTTAGGGTTTATTTCTGTTATTTATAGTGGCGGGGCAGAAAGATTAGAAAAATGCTCGAGTTGTGTTTTTTTTTTTCTCTCTCTCTGAAGGCTGAGAATAAACATGCGCAGATGGTGGATGGAAGCAGGGTGCAGGATGCTGCTTTTTTGGCTGAATGGAGTTTTATTTTTGTTACGTTTTCGCTTGCCGAGTGTTTTATTGGCCATTAAAGTTCTGTTGTGTGGGGAATGCTGTTTGTCTCTGTGCCACTCTGACTTTCATGGCAACTTCGAGTGACTCCAAACTACGCTCTGTACCCACTTCCAAAGCACAGCTGAAGTTTCAGCTGAAATAGTTCAGTTTCTTTCTGCTTCCAAGGGAGGGCTCTCTACAAACAGTATTTCTGGTTCCTGGGCTCACTGATTACCTCCAATGATCTGCAGGTGAGAACCAGGCTGCTCGCTTGGTATGGAGGTGGGTCTCCTAGCTGCACTGTGATGACCATATAGTGGAGTGCTTGGAAAAATGCTGCCTTGGCAAATGGCACGAATGTCTGTCTAGAGCTTTGAAGATGCAGAGTGCAGTGCAAGGGCTGAGTGTCGTGGGATGTTTTTGTCACCTTCATTGAGTTTTGCTGTCAGAGTTTTGTGCTGTGAGAGATGTGTCCCTGTGCCTCACCTTTGGTGTGTGGTTCCCTTATTGAGCAAAAGGGCTTGGTGGAGGAAGCTCTTAGTGCTGGGAAATTCATTTATTCACCCAGAGAAGCCTGGGTGCCCCATCCCTGGAGGTGCTGAAGGCCAGGCTGGATGGGCCCTGCGCAGCCTGAGCTGGTGGGGACACCCAGCTCACAGCAGGGGTTGGAGCTGGAGGGGCTTTCAGGTCTCTTCCAACCCAAGCTGTTCTATGATTCTGTGACAGGACAGTTTTTTACACTTTCCATTATACAACTCCACGTTGTTTTCCCTCTTTAGGTGTAAAAAAAAAAAAAAAGCCATCAATCAGGGCTAACTTGTGCCAGTAAAGAGGTCTAGAAGCAGGTAATGCTGTGGACTTGGTCCAAAACCCACTGAAAGTATAGGGGCAGTTGTAGGTCCTGAGGGAGGTACAAGTGATTCCAGTTGTGCCTTTTGGGATGGCTGTTCCAAATGTGATACAGTAACCACAGCCATTGAGTGCCTCCTGCTATTAAACACCATCTCAGCATCATAGCTGGGACAGCAGGGCCCTCATGGCAGGACTTCTTTAATTTGATGTTCTTCAATTTGAGCAATCAGTCTAGAAAGTTTCAGAGAATCCAAATAACTGGTCCTGTATAAAGAAAACAGAGCTGTTCTTTTCTGTGCCACCGGCATGTTAATTCTGAGTGTTGTGCACTTTGCAGCCCACACATCGGTCGCGTTCTGGCTGTGCTTCCCGAGCTGCAGAGAGCAGCTGAGGGTCTGAAAGTGGGTGGTGGTTCTGTGCTCCCTCGAGCAGCATGTGTGGTTCTTTCCTGCTCTGCTGCCACTTACCAGGCTGGGAAACTTGTTAAAAAATCAGGCCATTCCTTTGCAAGTCATTAAAGGACTTCAGTCCCCACCGAAGCCAATGAGGCTGTGCTCACTGACTCCAACACTGAACACACAAGAACTCAAATGATAGAACAAATATGGAGTTATTGCTAGGGGGGGAAAAAAAAAAAGTAGGAATTAAGCTAAAGTCTAAATACCTTTGGAGCATCTGGATCCAACTGCTTTCCTCTAGCATTACTTAGCAGCAGGGATAAAATCTGCTTTGCTCTCTTTTGCGCAGTGATGCTGAACAGTGTGGGACATGCTGCGGTCAATCCATCATTTAATAGGTTTTACTGTAGCATGGATGGGGCTTGGGGCGAGGAGCTGGAGGCTCAGTGAAGGGCATCAGACTGGTGTCAGTGCTGTGTTGGGCATCACTCTGCCTCCTCCCATCTCAGGATGCCAGAGCACAAGCAGCACTTGGAGTAGCAAAGCAGCCCTTTTTCCTGGAACCTCTATAGCAGCTGGAACCCAGTCAGATAAAATCAGTGACAGTAAAAAGAGAACCAAACCTCCCAAACTTGGGGGGGGGGAAAGTGAAAGAAAAACTTCAAAAACATTTTATGTTAAGAGCATTGATTAGTGAGCGTTTAATCTGAGTGTGTACTCTGATAACGATTTGCTCTCTGAATGGAACCTTTCCTTTGTATAAAAGATTTTCCCCAGATCTTCAGCATGAGGAGAGATAAGACTGCTGTAATTATTAGAAAAATCTTAACTTGCTTAATCATGAAATTATTTGTGCTTCAAGGAACCTCTAATGAATACCCAGCTGTCTTCCACAGCGGCATTATGGTAGGCATCAATTATTTACATGGCCCCATAAATCTTGTCCATCCATATTGACACTGAAATAGGCATCCCAAATTGAACATCACCTCTGGCTTTAGGAGTGGCCTTTTGCAGCCAAAGAATCATTTCCTTCAGTAACTCAGGTCTGGGCTGCTTGCATTGCTCAGTGCTGATGGCAGTAGGGATTTCCTGAAGATGTTACCAGTGACGGATTGGCTCAGGTGGGACCCAATCCCAGGGCTGTGCAGCCTCCTGTAAGCACAGCTTTTGTTTTATTTTCCCTTGGGAACTGGGAAGATTTCTGCTGGTACACTTCAGCTTCCATGGTAGAAGTGGGAATAGGAGATGGAGGAAAAGGATTTGTACTCTCAGAGGGATTGGGGGACAGAGGGACATGGTTAGTGGGTATGGTGGGGATGGATTGATGGTTGGACTGGATGATCTCAGTGGTCTTGTTCAACCTTGATGATTCTATTAAGATAGACATTAGAGAAAAGAGTGAGGAGAGGGCAAGACAAGCAGAGATGGGAAAAAAAAAAGAGGAAGGAAGTAGAAAAATAAAAGGAGTGTGGTGGAAAGGTTGAGAAACTGTAGATGTGCCAATTTATGATTGCCAGTGAACTATTTCAGCGATATTATGTATGAAAATGTAACAGAAGTAGAAACATGTGGATGATATGCTGATAAAATGTGGTTCCATTCTGCAGTCCGTACAGAAAATTCCTCTTAGCCTCCAAAATTTTGTTTTGTATTTGAAATTTATGGCTGTGGAAGCTGTGATCCTGATTCTATGCATGCAGATTCAGCATGGGACACTTCTGAGCAATGGAAACTGAGATTACAGAACCAGAGAAGGTAGCCAGGAAGAAAAATGCAAAGGAAATACAAGATAAAATCATGGCAGTGGGTCAGATGCTCAGTGATTACAAATGAGAGTCTCTCTCCAGTCAAGACAAGTAGATTTGAGGAAAGAAGGGGATCTGATCAGCTGCTTCTCATCTTAAATTTCAACAAATTCACCTGCTGTAGCTCAGCTGAATTCCCAGGCCTTCCTGGAGAGGGGGGATTTCTGCCCTGGCCGCTGGGAGATGCCTAGTTTCACAAGAGCAGGAATCTGATGATATGATGAGTGGTCACTGAAATACTGTTTTCTCTCTGTGTTGAACTGACACTGCATGTAAGGCATTTCAAAGGTAAGATGTTGACATTTTGAGAAATAGTATTACTGTTATCCATCAGCTGATTGCTTGGTCCATCTAACTGGATTGACCTCACATTTCTAATATATGTTACCAGGGCTTAGTGACGATGGAGTTACGATGAAGTTAACCTTAGCAGCTGTGGAAATGCTGGTGTTGTCCATAAATATGGTACAGTGAAGTCCTTACAGCTCAGTAATGACAACACAGGGAGCTGCATGGATATAGTCATAAGGTAGTAATAGCTGGGTGGGAAGACAAGCATGCTGCGATGATGTCTTCAGCACTTTTCTAAAATATAGTTCAGGGAAAACTGTAGGTGGTTCTGTTTTCTTTCTTTCAGAGGCTCTACTGTAATCTCTACAGTTCAGGTCCCAGTGTCTCGGGTCTGTTCCATATTCTTACATCATTCGATGAACTCCTGCTGCTCTCCATGGCTCTTGCATGCACCCATAGGTTTGTTTCTGATGTGAAGCACAGTCGTTCAGTCCTGCTGTCACGTCTGTTTCCTATCATTCACACGCACGCTGTCACAAACAATTGTGCTTAGTCGTCTTTAATTCTGTGCTCTCGCATCCTTCATCATGTTTTCCTCACATAGTCCCACACTGACACGTAGGCTTCCATGAGCAGGTTTGTCTCATGGTCCCATCTGCTCTGCATGCTCAGACCTTCTTGGGGAACAAGGCCGTTGCAGGTGACACGTATCCTTTGTCCCTGACTTGGGCCAGGCATTCAGCTCTGCAGTCCTGGTGGTAGAGGTACTCCATAATGCTGGAATTGCTGCGTAGAAGGAGCTGAGAATACCATTCAGGCTCAAAGTCCGGTTGTCTCTATTCAAAGATGCTAGTGCTTTATCTAGAAGTTGGCAACCCTACCCACAGCAGGGGGTTGTAACTGATCAGTGAGGTCTAACACAAGCCATGTTATTGTTCTATGATTCTAGGATCTTCCCATCTTATCAGCAACGTGTCAAAAACACCAGTTATCGTAATGAACGTCAGTGTGTTCAATACAACAAATCATCACTGGTTAGCTCATTCGCTTCAGGCATCATGCAAGTTACCCAATTGTTTTTCTTTTCTGAGTTTGGAGATTCTTGGGATTTAAATATCCTGCTATTTGTGCTTTCTCTGGCTCTGTACCCCCCGTGAAGATTGAAGAGTGTTTGTCTGATTTCCATGTCTGTGCTGACATTATGAGCAATTTCTGCCTCTTTTTTATGACACCCTGCTGTGGCAGCGGTGACTATATCAGACTGTTTCATCATTTTCTCAGTTCAGTATTTTCCTAGTTTTTAACTACATTAAGGAAACATTTCACGGTGAAAAAATATCTGAAGGGGAGAAAATACAGGGTTCCAGAGGGGCTGAGAGAGCTGGGATTGTGTGGCTGAGGGAACTGGGATTGTTCATGTGGAGAAGAGGAGGCTTGGGGGAAGACCTTATTCCTCTCTAAACTGCCTGAAGGAGGTTGTGGTGTGGTGGGGGTCAGCTTCTGCTCGCAGGTAACAGCGATAGGATGAGAAGTAATGGCCTCAAATTGCACCAGGAGAGAGTCAAGTTGGATATTAAGAACAATTTCTTCTTGGGAGAAGTGGTGAGACATTGGAACAGGCTGCCAAGGGAGTTGGTGGTGTCACTGTCCCTGAAGGTGTTCAAAAAAAGGGTGGATATGGCACTGAGGGACATGGTGAGTGGGCATGGTGGGGATGTGGTTGATGGTTGGACTTGGATGATCGTAAGGTGATCTTCTCCAAACTTAATGATTCTATGATTCATGAAACTATGAAGGCAAGCAGCACTCATCACCTCTGGGATGAGCTGCTAGGAGAAATCCTTTTATCATCTGAGAGCTCTTAGCCTCTTGCCCAAGAGTACAGAGGAGGATGTTTCATGGTCCCTTCCGACCTTCAAATCTGTAAATCTGGGAATCTCACCTACAAATGCTCATGGAATTTGTGGTAATGAATGCGAAGAAATGGGTCTCATCTCCAGGAGGAGTGACAGCTGGGATCCAGGTCTGAATGTTTAACTCAGTGCTGTGGGACAGCTAGGATATTTTGGTTTATAGAGAATGTAGAGAAAGCAGAAAAATACTCAGATGGCTCCCATAGGCTGGCATATTTGTTTTAACCTAAGGAAGCCTCCCTGCTATCATGTGATATAGTTTTACTATCCAGTGCTCCCAGAGACATAAAAATTACTAATCCCACTATTTGCAATGTGAATTGTAGTATCTTATGATGTAGATTGTTGGTCTCTCTTTAAACATTACAGAAAATAGCAGGTTTGAACATTCAGCTGGAATTGAAATGGGAGAAAAGGAAAGCAAGATGGCCAACTGATTTAAAGGCAGATGGAGAGGGCTGCGGAAAAGTCCGCAGCTGTCAATGAGAAGGGACTTCTGAGAGCTCTCCTGGGGTGCTTAGTGGATGCATTTTGGGTAGTGGATGCTTATTGGGGCAGCATGGTACCATAAGGGTCCATTTCCAAGATTTTGAAATACTTGATAGCTTTCAGGAAGACGTGTTATCTTGGGGCACCTGGTTTGCTGTGTTGTTTGGTTAGGATTGGAATAGAGTGTTGGATATTTTTTGTTGTTGTTGTTGTTGGCTTTTGCACAGTGCTCAGCAGCATGCTCCTCACTTAGCCCATGTCTAATACGTAGGTTGCTCTGAAAATGATGCCTCTATTTATTTCCATGGAGACTACAACAGATGCAAAGAGCACGGCAGCACTGTTTGATAAAGCAAATTCTCAGCTGCAAAACACTATTTTTTTTCAACACAGCCACCACTATTAACTCATTTGCATGGATAAGCTGATTGAGATCCTTGTCACTTTGTGGTGTCACAGCTGCCTTTGGCCATCTGGAATGTGACTTCTCATCCAAGTCACTGTTATCACTGCTGAAAACTACCACCTACCATCTCACTGTGCTCACATCCACGCCATAAATGTTCAGCAAACATAAATGAATGTCAGTGGGTCCCATTTTTTCAGCACAGAGAAATTCAACGACACACCTTCTCTTTATCTTCACTACCATGTCAAATGCCATTTTGTCAGAATGCCCCCTCTGCTGCCATCTGTCACATGGCAACAAAATGTAATGGAATATATTTGTGAAGGTTCAACCTCTATTGCCATAGCACCAACATAATGAAATAGGAGGCATTACTTTTGGAGCAGCCTTTGTATTATTGATACTGGTATCTTTTGCTGGCCACAGAGCAGCTGATGTTCTAAACATGCAACAAACAAAACCCAGAGGGACTGGAGCCCTGTCAGGGTGCATGGGCTGAACCCAGACCTATGGAATCCCATAGTAATCCTTTATCCCAAGTTTATTCTTCCCCACACAGTCACAACACAGTGGGAGTGAGAGCCTTCTTCACCATCTGGAGGAGCCTGTCTGCTTCCTTCACCCTCCATCTGCTTTAACACAGGAGATGAAATATCTCCTTACCCATTTTTCCTTCCTTTTTCCTTCTTTCTTTCCCTTCTTCTGTGTCTGACCTCAATTATTTCTGTTGTCCCTTGCACGTGTTTCTGTGTACTATGTGCAGAATATTGGTTGGAATTGTTTAATCCTTTCAAGCATCAAAGGATGCAATTAATATTGAATAAAGTTGTATTGTTTTGGTTTGCCTGACAATAGCAAGCATCTATAATAGGTTCTGAATTTATTGCCAGTAATGGCATTCACTTAAGTGGTGAGTCACTGTTTATACTCATGATAACTTAATAGGACCTAATTTTATAGTCATTTCAGATAGCATGAAAACAAACTGGGACAAAAAAGGTGCTGTTAGTAAACAGGTAATGAGTGAAAGGGGGGAGAAAAAGTTCCCTGGGGCAGCAGACTGTCATTTTGGTTGGAATTCAAAGCACCTTGCATTTCAGTGGTTTTCTGTAAATAATAATTTAGAACAATAACAATAATTTGCAATCATATGTGTGTGATTGGGCTGTTCTGGAATGGCAAATAGCTCAGCAGTCAGAATATTTCTCTTTTATAGCAATCATGCTGTTCCCTGAAACCTTTCTATCACATCTCAGCACTGATGTGCTGTTGTATTATCTGACTTGTCGGTTCCTATAATTTTCCTCTGTGTGTTATGTCAATCATTAAAAAAAAACAAAAACAACAACCATAAATAACAGATTGTTAATAAACTTCTCGTGTCCATTCACTGATGTTTTCATGTTGAAAGCTGTGTGTGGAGTTTTGTGCCAGAATTACTCACCAAACAGATTGCATGAGTTTAAATTAAAATAATGCTTTTTGGCAGATTTTTCTTGGCTGAATTAAAAAGTTGTTTTATTTTTATATATAATATATGTGTGTGTGTGTGTGTGTGTGTGTGTATATGTGTATATATATATGTATATATATATATGTATGTATGTATTTAACACTGACTTTGCTAAGAGAAAGCTGCTGGGATGCTCTCTTGATTCTGCTGTGTGCAGAGCAGCTGAGCACAGGACTGGAGAACCTCTGTAACAACAGGTCGCTGGTTTGGCTTCCCTTTTCCTGGGTAATATCATATGCTGTATTCAAAAATGCCAACAGCTTTGGGGACTAATGGACTACAGAAGCACAGGAATGGTTCCTAAATTACCTTTTTCAAGGCACAAAAGAGGAAGAAGTGAGTGAGAGAAAGCAGCTCAGCTGTACTGAGGGTTTATTTTCATTTTTGTTTGTGTTGTCATACAGTCCCAATTTGAGCTTGACTCAACAGTTTCAGTCTCATTCTGGTTTCCAGGAAGTACAAAAGGAAGATCCATTTAATGATGAAAATGAAGATGAGAATTTACCATAAGCAGCAAGAGAGTGAGGCACAGCAGCACCTCTCCTCCATACCTTTTGTGTTTGCACCTCTTCTGCTTGCCATGGATTATGCACGTAATGCTCTCCCTGATATAGACTGAGTATCTGAAGATAGGTTTTTTCAAGCTTCAGTGCCAGAAGTTTGGGAGTTACCTTGAATTCTCAGATGTCAGAACACAAGCCCTAGAAACCTCACCTATACACGATGGGAGTTGAGCAAGGTCAGGAGATACGGAAAATAAGGGGTCTGAAGATGTCCTTAGCCTCTGTGTTTCTTTTGGGGATGGCCAGTGTGGCAGTTTGGACATCACATGTAAGGATTACCCTCCCCTGTTATCAGCAGGGACATGTGAAGGCTTGCAGATTTTCCTTGGAGCTTCCAACCAAGGAAGTTCTCCCACCCTTGGAGACACTCAAGGTCAGGCTGGATGAGGCTCTGAGCACCTGATGGAGCTGTAGGGTGTCTCTGTTCATTGCAGGGGAGTTGGACCAGATGACCTTTAAGGGTCCCTTCCAACTCAAGCTATTCTGTGATTCTAAGGCTTTCTCAGTCATGGCGGGTGTCCTACTTAGGATGATCACCTAGTGCCTTTCAGTGCTGGGAAGCTGTTCTTTGGTATTGGTGTTTTAGTTGAGGAGCATGTTTGAAACTTGACAGAACATGGTTTTGAGGAATGTGGCCTTCTGACTCCTATGAGCTGCATGATGGTTCACATACATGGCTGTTTCTTGGGGTAGTACAACATAAATAAGTGAAGCCACTCATTTGATTTGGAAGGTTTGCAAAGACTGAAAAGCCAGTGTATATTTTAGGTTTAGACACTAACAAGAAAAATATGAAGGTTCAAAAATATCTATACATGCATTTTATTGCTGTGACTTTTACTGGCCTCAAAAGAGATCAGACTCAGTTGCGCTAGAAATACTACAAACAAGAATAAAAGAGAGCTCATATCCAGAAGAGCTCAAAATCTAAATAAATAAGACAAAATGCTAACATGACTTTGCTTCAGTGAGGCGCGGTGTCACTTGTAAGACGTGTAGCTGAACGTGAGCCTTAACCCCAGCCTTATGCAATGAATTGTCTTGCTTCTTTCAGCTTCTATCAGCAGAGCTTCTTCACAATGTATTTATTTATTTGTGAATCACCCAGGGGCATCACAAATAATGAGTTTTCACTAGCCAAGGTTGTAGCAGACGCTGAACATGCACAGCACTGTGTCTGTGCTGTTGGTAGCAGCACGAGCACTTTATTGCAGTGTTGTTTCACAGATGTGTGGAGGAACTGAAGTTTTCTCAGAATTCTAAAGAGCTGCAGAAGACCTGTCTGTTTTGGGAGCAATATGGGATCACTCCAGTGTGCGTGCTGGTGCTTGGCAGTGGCATTTCCCAAGGGCTGCTTGGGCATGTCGGTGATGGGTTGATGGTTGTACCAGATGATCCTAGTGGTCTTTTCTAACCTTAATTGTTCTATGATTCTATTATTTTTTCCATCATTTTCTGCCACTTGTATGCATTACAGCCCAACAGGGAGTCGGGTACCAAACCCAGACTCATTTCTATGGTCCTGCCATTTCCTTTGTGATGGGGAAGGGCTCAAAAGAGGGAAACTTTTGTATGAAAAACTGAAGAGTGTCTGAAACAAAGTCAAAGACTACATCTTTTACTTGAGGACATTTTGTAGTTAGGGTCTGAGATATCCAAAAGACTATTTAAAGCTCTGGGATCATCATGTGCCTCACACCTCTGCCTTAAAGGGATTTCCTGCTGTAGTTCAGGAGACTTAATATATTTGAGTGGAAAATCTGACACAATTGATCTTTTCCATGGGCTGATGATCATTGCAAAACCACTTCTTTCTCCTCTCATTTCAAGCCGCTGTGTTCCGATACACCTTTTTTACCATAATTACATAGCAATCTGAATATTGTAGAGCAAACAAGCTCTCCTTCCCAACACAGACTGCTCTCAAATTTAAAAAAAAGAACAATAAAACAAGCACACAAAAGCATCTCCTAGAAGGGTGCTGCACATGTACAACTTCCTACGGGGAGAAAATAGGGATGCGAATAGCATGCAACACATTAGTTGAGTTGTTTGACAAGCTGTGGAATGATGCTTAGGTAAAAACATGTGGAATAAAATAATAGTCCAGCTCCTGTTGGCTGAATTACCCAGGTACTGGGGCAAAGGAAGAATAAATCATAGAATCATTAAGGTGGAAATGCCACTAAGATTGTCCAGTCCAGCCATCAACCCATCCCCACCATACATACTAAACTGCATCCTCAGTGCCACGTCTGCCCTTTTCTTGAACACCCCGTGTCCTCCCTGGGCAGCCTGTGTCAATGCCTCACTACTCCTCCTGAGAGCAAATGTTTCCAAATATCAGAGCGAGGGAGGTATGTTGTGCCACAAACTTAACTTATGGATTATGTTTTTTTCCGAAGCAGGATGCTGTATATTTAGGAGGGTGGAAATGTAGAATGAGCTGGAAAAAAGAACTGGAATGAGATAAGGGGGGTGGAGGGGGGGAGGGGAAAGCCAGCAGGTTCTTAAAAGCATGTGTGTTCAGGGTATACAGGTTGTTAGAAATTGGACTTGATAATCCCTTCCAACTTGGGATATTCTGTGATTCTATGATTCTGCTACAAGAAGACTGGTCCTCTTGGTACATTAAGTTATATCTGAAGTAATTTAACTTCCTAATTTTCCGGGCAAAAGCCATACAAGTGTAATTTATATTGTAGAGATAAATCCTACGTTCTTAAGAGAGAGACCTTGAAAAAACTATCATAGCTTTATATGCAAGGCTATTGAGTGTTTTTTTGTGTGATGAATCTTGTATTTTATTTGAAAGAAAATCAATTGATGCCATGCTTCCTGAGTGACAGCTGAGACTGGTGCCCTTATGGCACTGCTGAAGGAGAATACCAAGAATATGAAGGCATAATAACTCTGCACGTGAATGGAGCTGCATTGGAGGAAAGTCAAAAGGGAGAAGTTTAGGGGAAAGCATAGCAGTGAGAGTTCAGCTATGGATAAATGCCAAGAAAGAGATTTCTAAAATGAGGTAGTTTTAAGCCTAATTCACGTCCATAGACAACTAGTTAAATGTGCTTCTTCATGAGATACACCATTGCAAAAATTAATAACTGCAGGTTTGTTATAGAGGATAGCTCATGCTATGTGATTGACACTGTCATTGTCAATCAAGGACCACAAAAATTGCCAGCAGCTTCAACTGTTGCATCTCTACAGTGTAGTTATGATGAAGGTGTTGGAGCCTTTTATATACATAGAGTGATATACATACGTATTAAAATGCTATTTATGTAGCTATGTGCAGTGATATATAATGATATACAGTGCTAATTTCTTGCTGCACATCATATTCTTTGGCTTCATTAATAAATGCATAGCAAATTAATTGTGCCGTTTGGTGAAAACTGTTTAAGAGCATTATGGAACATGGTTAATTTATTCTGCAGTCTGAATTTTGCTTCTTGTTGGGGTTACTCTGAGGTGAAGGCAGGAGAAGACTCATGCCTGCTTATATCTGATGGAGCCCATCCGCAAAATCAGTATGAAAATCTGTAGTGACGAGGATAAGTTTCTACTTGGATACAAACTGGCTTTAGCTGGTTTCTAAATGCCTTTGTGGAATATCTTCTTGACAGATGTTTTTGTGATGCTGTATTGTTATATATATATATTATGTATTTTATATATATATAAAACTACACACACACACACACACACACATATTCCATCTACTTGTTAGACCTTGGTCCCACTGTTGGTTCAGTGTTTCTACTCTTGGTCACTAGCTGGTTGGTTTCAGCAGTGAAGAGAGGATAATGGCTTTTTCCCATGCTGTTCTGTTTAACAGAACTTTGGAAGTGCTTCCGCAGCTGCTCAGATACGCTGTGCTTGATCTTGTTTGGTTTAGGGATTAGGAAAAGCTCTCAGAGGTGGGAGGTCTTGGCTCTGTGATGCCCTAAGGCCTTCTGATTTCATTTCTGAGGCTCTTCTAGTAGGTCCTCTCAAATATTGGAAGAAAAATGCTCACTTTGCCCAGACTTACAACAAGAACTGTGCGGAGTCCTAGCACTCATGTAGCACCCATGTAGCATGGGTGTGAGCACAGCCAAGAAAGAAGTGAGCGTGGTGGTCCTTCCCTGGTGCCATTGTCACATCCTAGAGGTATACATAACTGGGATGCACAGCTGGTAGACAGCACGGCTGAGGGCTTGTTTAGATAACACGTCCTTCACACCACTCTCATTTCTCCACGTGTGTAGCAGCTGGAGTCTGTTAGAGCTTTCTGGGTGCAAACTTGACCACAGCATGTGTATGAACCAACATAGCTATACTTGGTGTGTATCTGTGATGTCATTCAGCATTGTGGATGGGTGGTTGGTGCATCGTTGACAACGTTTAAGACACTCTGCATCACTGCCCTCTCTACAGCATGGTTAGGGCTGGCAAAGTCACGTTGATTAGAAACTCAATAATGTCTATATACAGAGGTCAGTGAGGCACTGGCACAGCTGCCCAGAGAAGTTGTGGGTGTCCCATCTCTGGAGATACTCAGGCCCAGGTTGGATGGGGCCCTGGGCAGCCTGAGCTGGTGAGGGGCACCCAGCCCATGGCAGGGGCTGGGGCTTGGTGGTCTTTAAGATCCCCTCCAACCTAAGCCATTCCATGATTGCTTGATTATGGTAGCAGGTGCATTAGTTTCTGCCATCAACTCCCTTTTCTCTGTTATTTAAGCCGTATCACTGGTGACACAACAGTGGCTTTGGAGTTCTGGTACCTCAGCTCTAAAGGCAGAATACAGAGGAGGGGGAGGCTGATAGTAAAAAACATTATTTAAAAACAAGCTTTGCCTTTGAAAAATGTCTTCTAGAAGTCTCTGTGCATCGGCTTACCTCTTCCAATAGATTCCCTTGAAGTCAGGGGGTAGCACACAAAAGCACACCAGGCCTGTTTTTCTTCAGATTTGCTCTTAAATCATTTGTAGCAGCGTGAAGTGACTATAAAATTCTGCCTTTGATGTGCACAGCTTGGAGGTTTTCCTCTGGGAGTCCAGAAAGGCCCATATTACTCAGCAGCAAGTTGGAAAGCAGCATTTTATGCTCCTTACATGCAGGTTTCAAAAGGCAATATAAAATTACAGGACTGGGGAGAACAGGTTGCAGTTCCAGGCAGGAATAAAAAGGAGCTGTGCCTGTCCCGTGGGGCAGTTTCCATCTCCTTCCAGCCCAGAGGTGATACACATTTATTTACTGAAATGATAGGCGTTAAAAAGACTATTCCAAAAAGAAGGCAAAGAGGAAGGGGACAAATACAAAATACAAGGAGTTTTACTTCCTTTTCATTCCATAGGAGCTATAAATCAGCAAAGAAGGGAGATGCATTTTTCTCCTGTCTTGCGTTGTTAAAAAATCATCAACCTCTGCTCTGAGATGGTTTGCGAGAGGTACTTCACCAGAAACAATATCTAAGAGAACAATAAACCATTGGTGGATGCCAGGTCAAATCCATCTGTCAGCAGCTGCTGAATTTGACTTAAGAGCTGTAAATGGAATCATAATTTCTTAATGAGATATATGAGAACAAAGAATCACAATGCTTGGAATAATCTGTCACGTCTCCATCAGTGCTGCTTAAGCAATTATGTAGTTTATTCAATGGTTTGACAAGGTAACACGACAAAATCAATTTACAAAGCAGATTAATATAAATACGCAGTAGGGTTTTATTCCCAGGAAAGTCATTCTCAAAGCTTTATGTTTTTATCTTATCAATTCCTACCCAGTCATCTGCCTTCAGGAGTGCTGGGATGAAGTCCTGCACAGCCCACAGTGACGTTCACCAGATCATTTGTCACTTATGCACCTCCAGCCTAATGATACTGTCGTCTGCGCCTTGGTAAAAATGAATGATGCGTTGCTTTGATATATAGTGTGAGTACGCTTTGCACTCAGTGCTGAGGCTGTATTTTTCCTGGGTCCTTAAAGCAGCCTGGCTCTCAGCCCTTATTAACACTTAATGTAAATCTTTCTGAATATTTTATTTGTTTGGCAGCAAAAGCAGCAGACATTTGGTGCGAGTTCCCTAGGAGCTAAAGAATTGTAGTACACTGAAGTGATATGATAGTCTATTTTAATACCGGGCCTTCGTCATGTTGCAGTGAATGGGGACAGGGACTGACCCATCTCTGTTCGTAGCCATGAGTATCTGCAGAAAACCACTACTAAGAACAGATAATGGGGACTGGGGCATTAAATGCCATCTTCAGCAGCAGAATGGAGTGGCTGCTGTAAATCCTGGCTGTGTTCCGGTGCTGTAGGAAGGCAATATGGAGGAAGCCAGGCTGGGAGAGCATTAATAAAATGAAGGATTATGCTTTCTAGACTGTCAGCACAGCACTTTTGTCAGAATTGAAAAGATTAGGAGGGAGGGAGAAGCATTGTAATATAACACTGTTTAAGAAGTGCGTAAATGTTGTACTGAGGGACGTGGTTTAGTGGGCAATATTAGTGGCACCTGGATGGTTGGACTGGATGATCGTAGAGGTCTTCTCCGACCTTAATGATGCTATGATTCTATCATCTGGACTTGTTCTCCTCACTGCCATGGCAAGAGGCAATGGGCACAAACTGGACACCAGGAAGCAATTCTGTGCTTTCAGAGGCTGGAGCACTGTTGCAGTTGCCCAGAGAGGCTGTGGAGTCTCCTCCTGGTGCTGCTTGGACGTAGTCCTGGGCACCCAGCTCTGGGTGTCCCTGCTTGAGAAGGGGTTGGACCAGATGGGCCCAGAGGGCCATTGCCAACCTCAATTCCTTTGTGACTCCTTGAGTCTGTGTTTTGCTGCTAAATGCAAACTGTTCAGTGCAACTGGCTTCTTTCAGATCATCTGAGCCTCCTGTCTGTAGGCGTTTTTTGGTCTTAACCCTTACTGAAGTCTCTCCCCTTCAGTGAGCTTGGGTAGTGCAGTGAAACTGACACAAAAGATTATTTTTTCCCCATGCAAAACTTTTGCAGCTCTCATCTTTTCCACGGGGAGCTTAAGGATGGGGATTTTTTTTCCCCATACAAATAACTCTAGGAATTCCCTCTGTCCAAATGTGTTTTATAGTGTTTACAAGATGCTATTGATGTATCTGGCTGCATTATATTTTTAACTTTGAATGTCACCGAGTTCTCACCTGAGATGTTGTAATCAGCTTTTAGTGAACTGCAAATGCTTTTCTTTTTATTTCAGGCAAGGTGACAAGGTTTCCAGCAACCTTTAAAATATATCAGAGGATCGTGTTATGGATAAAAAGAGTATTTCTTAATTTATCATTACCATATGATTCCCTTTACTACAATTTCTGTGCAAATCACAGTCCTTAAAAAAAATCTGTGATACCGAGAATTCTTATATGCTTATATTTTTGCTATATTTATGCATAACATATGGACTTCCAGAATATAGATACTCAATTTCTGCTCAACATCCTGTATTTTCCAACGACTGCTGAAGAATCTGAATATGTGTGGTATTTCCTTCTGTGTTATTCGTGTTGCTGCAGCTCCTCAGTCTTTATCTTGTGGTTTGTTGGCTAACCGTCAGATATTACGGCTTCATTAACAAACAGATGTACAGGTCTACTCTTTGTTTTTGTAATTGCACTTTTGACATATTGTAAATGTCCTTAATTGATTTTGTGCAGGATAATGCCATCTGCTGGCATCTGTTTCTGCTATGGCTCTTGCTGAATACTTAAGTATATTACGGTCTGTAAGGGACAAATTAGATTTTCAGCATAGTACTATGCCATTTTTTCCCCCTTAAATAAATGAAAGTAGAGTTTAAACATGGTAAGATCAAATATGTACGTATTTTAATATTTAGACAAATATAATCTATTCCAAAAGGTGTTTCGGGCAAAACTGAGCCCTGTAACCATGTTGATTTCTCTTGATTGTTGGCATACATACAAACGCATCAGAGCTCCCAGGCAGGGAGAAAAGCAGCCTTTGAGTTTATATTTGGCTGCTCTTGATCATAAAGGGATATGGACTAAACTTTAGATCTTGAAGCCTTGACAAAAAATTTTGTCTAACGAACAATTAAGTCATCTTTATGCAACACTTACTATAACAGTAAGGTTGATGGACTTCTGGTCAGCTTTTAATCTAGCTGAGAGTGTTTTGATATGATATGAAACTTTTGACAGAAAAAGCAATATTGGGAAGACACAGGATTAAATGTCTTGTGGATGCAAGCAGGAAAATCATAGAATTAATTACTAAGATTTGAAAAGACCTCTAAGATCATCAGTCCTACCATCCATCTGTCACCAATATTGTCCACTGAACCATGTCCCAATGTACCACATCTACACAATTCTTGAACACCTTCAGTGATTTCACCACCTACTGAAGCCTGTAGCGTTGCCTTGGGGTTGTTGTGACCAAAGAACAGGACTCAGCACTTGCTCTTGTTGAACTTTATCTCACTGGTTTTAGCCAATGCGTGCTATTTCCTGAGTCTAGACAGAAGTCCTAATTTTCAGTGTAGCTAATGGCTGTGTTGAGTTTAGCTCTTCATTCTCGGGCCTTTTGATTAGGTGGCATCTGCATTTGTGGTAGATTTTATTACAGCTGCCATCCCTGTGTCTGAACCCTAGAATTTCACTTCTTGATGCATTCTGTCTTGGGTCATGGAAAGTGCAGACAAGCATCAAAAAGTATCTAGGCTGGGATTTATCTGTAGTGGCCTAACTCTGCTACCAATAAAAATGATGAAGATTGGCCATTGATGTCAATGAGACAGTGCTAAACAAACTTGGAGACCCTTGAGAAGCCATTTCCTCTCTCTGCACCACTCACATGTGGCAGTAATGGAGGGAGAGTAAGTGGGTTCACGCAAGGAAATAAGAGTCCTTCAAATATTATTGAAGATAGAGAGATGGCTGTGCAGTGTTAGATATGGCTCATCAGTCTGAAATACCTGGTGTCCTGGCAGGGGTGGGTTATCCTTGAGCTGGAGTTGTCTTTGTGATGCTTCATATGGGAACGATTTAAGAGAAAACTTAAATATGTGATTCTTCCTGGCCATGCACGTGTATTAGAGCTCACAAGGGTAAAGAACAGGTTCTTCTTTTACTTTGCCAACCAGTTTTTTTTGGCTCAGCATCCTTGATGACCCACCCTATTGACACCACCGTATTGGTACCCACAGATGGTCCAAGTTCAGGAATTTGGTTTTTAAGGTCATGAGCTTTGGTGATGATTCAGGCTAGTGGTAGAGGCATTTATTGTGTGGAAGGGCACAAGATAATCATACAGTGATAGAATCATTAAGGTTGGAAAGACCACTAAGATTGTCTATTCCAGCAAACAATAATTATTCAGGCGACTTGGATTTCATTTCTGACTGTGAGACTGGGTTTTTTTTATGTCCTTGGAAAAGTTGCAGCATCTCTCTGGCCTGGTTTTTTAGTCTGCTGAGCAGTCACCAACCTACTTTAACTCTCTTTGAGATCTAACTGATTAAAGCTTGCTGTGTGAACCACTAAAAATGTACTATGCAAGGTGTTGTTTTTGTTATGGTAATACGTTATGAATCTCCCCCATTATCCTAAGTTATATTTGAGTGTGTCAGGAACTCGGCTGCAATGCCGAGTTGATGAGATGATGCTTTTTGTTGGACATACAGGAACCTGCTCCCTTTCCTAAAAATACCACTGACAATCCCTTTTCAAAAACACTAGAAATAGGACAAAAGAAAAAACCCTACTGAAATGCATTTCATTTTCCAAGACTTTGTAATTTCTCAGTGAGTTGGAATTCTGGTGAGGCACAAAACATTCCAGAAATGTCTCTTAGCTCCCAAATCTTGCCTGCTGATGGGTTTTGCAGCAGAGATTTGCTGGCAGATGGGCACTGGGACGATGATTGGAAGTAGCTGTAAAGTTGTGAGTCAGTTTTCCCCTCCTGTGCAAGCCAGGTTATAAGTGGGAGAAGAAGAAAATGAGGGTGGTTTTCTCATCATGCTGCCAACAGAATGGGATTTGCAAAGCAATAGATAAAGGTTTGTACTTCCCTGAAGAGTCCTTCAGCGGTAAGACAATGTAGTCTTGTATTGAAGATATGTTAGTATCGTAACAGATCTGTTAGTTATCTGTTAATTATGTTTTTTCATGTCTAGCAATTGTTGTGCCTCTTGAAAAATCACTTCAGTAGCTGAAGTCGGTACGGTGAGTAGCCATGGTGACCCTGAAGACATCAGCTTTTTGGAACACCTTCAAAGAACTTTTAAAGCAATTGGAGTAACGTGTGCATTTCCATGTCTTTGTGGGGAAAAAATTGGTACCTGCAAGATGCAGCAGGAGTATAATTGTGTTTCCAGTCGCAGCAGCATTACTGCTTTAGAAAAGCCTTTTTGTAGGCAGAGTGCATTCAGTTTTTTCTCTGATTCTAGAAGCAGGTAAAGTTAGCGCATAAATTGGAAAGCAGGCTTTCATTTAGGCAGGGTGATTTAGATCTACTGATGAAGCCTTCCACTGGAAAGCTTTTGGCACTCGTCAGAAAAATCTCTAAGTCTGAACAGTTTTATTATGCAAAGTTATATAGTTGGAAGGTTAAACACTGTCTTTTTCCACAGTGCTAGCTGATAGATATCCTGTCAGAGTTCCCATAAGCTTGCAGGGAAGCTGAAGAGCTGTAGGTCTCAGCCTTCACCCTGTAGCTGCTGTAAGCAAGGAGCCCTGTGAGAAAAGGATGCTCAGCTGAGCCATGCAGAGGAGAGCAGTCATGCTCAAGAAGGTATATAAGTATTATTAAGCAATGCATTGATCAAGGATTGAGCAAGCAGACCACAGGTATCTTCCTCAGTTATAAGTTCCAATAATCTTGTCTTTCCATTCATAGAACCAGAGCATCATAGAATCATTTGAGTTGGAAGGGACCTTTAAAAGTCATCTAGTCCAGCTTTCCTGCATGAGCAGGGACACCTACAGCTAGACCAGGTTGCTCAGAGCGAGATGTATTCAGACTGTGTTAGTACAGCTTCTTACTTTTTACTGAGCAGTTCCACTGCTGCACTAGCAATGACCGCTCTTTCACAGAGTGTAGAGATGTTCTAGATGGGAATATTTTCTTAGAGATGTGAGGTGACAGTTCACTAAAACATTTGTTAGAACTTCACCCTGCTCAGCACATGATTAATTTGCTTATGCAATACTGCCAGGGATACTTATCCCCAGGCAAATGCTGAAGTCTTATTAGAAACGTGAAGTCAAAGGAACTTCAGCAGGAGCCAAAATATTAAGCACTTAATTGCTTTTTTGATAGATATGGACTGCTGAAAGGTCAGTAGGAGGACCAACAGCTCCCTGAGTAGCTGCTCTCTGTGTTTCTCTACTTTCTTAATAACAGGAGGGACCAGGTTTGTAATCCCACTTTGAGCTCATCGCAGAAGCTGAAAAAGCTTTGTAAGATGGAAGCCTTGAACCAGACCTCACCTTGCAGCCTGAGCCCATAGGGATGGTGTTGCAGAAGCAGCTGTGGGGGTTGCAGAGGATATGTCTGCACACACTCAGCACTGAGCCATAACAAGCATGAACCAGAGCTCTTTTAAGTTTTTTTTTTTATACAGCATCACTACAGAAGTATCTTGGCAGAGCGAGAAGGGAAAAAAACATTTAGCTTAGCATGCTGTTGAAACACTCCGAATACTTTACTTGATGGCATCAAAGTTGCTATAAGGGAACACCAACTTTTATAAAATGCCCTTTATAATGCAGTTAAAAAAACTCATCATATTAGCAGGTTCCCATTTCATGAACCAATCCTTAAAAATTAAAATAAACTCTGAGAGCTCAGAAAAATAACTTTCTTCTGACACATACAGAAGAAATGCATTGTTTCTTGTCTTTGGAGAGCTTTAGCTTTTCTGAAAAGAGGACTATAGGAGTAAGAATAACCCAAGGCAACAAATTGGGCCTCAGACAAGAAAATTTTCTTGCATGGAATTTGGGTTTCCTCTCAGATGAGTGTGCTTTAAATGAAATGTGTAAAACTTAGTGGTCTTTCAAAATCTCAGAGAAACATGGGAAAGGACACGTTATTTCTTCACCTTGCACACCACAGCATCTGCAGAAATCTGAAGAAACCAAGATAGGATAAGAGGTAATGGCTTTAAGCTGTGCCAGGGGAGGATCAGGCTGTATATTAGGAGAAAATTCTTAGAAGGAGTGGTAAGGCATTGGCACAGGCTGCCCAATTAGGTGGTTAAGTCACCATCCCTGAAGGTGTTCAAGGAAAGGGTAGATGTGGCACTAAGGGACGTAATATAGAGCGGTCACAGGTGGGTTGATGATTCAACTAGATTATCTTATTTGTCTTTCCAACCTTAATGATTCTATAAATCCATGACTCTTTTTGAAACTAATCTGCTGTTTAGACAACAATTTTAAAGGCGACAAAGAGGCTGGGTGGAATTCACTGCACTGTTAAATATTGGGAATAGTTGTCTGAATTGAGTGCCACGTGAGATGTCCTAGGGTATCTGAAGCAGCCACGTGGTGACTGGCTGTGCTAGAGATGGGTAGCCTGCAGGAGCTGAAAATTGAGAGGGATAGCAGAGAGGGTCTGAAATGGCATTAAATGGCATGTGGGTATGTTATATATCTATAAATATATATCTATATATATATGCTCAGTAGCATTGCTGAATACTGACATTTAGGTCCCATGGTGAATGGAAAAGTGGAGTCCTGCATGACTAACCACCATATGGATCACCTGAAATCAGCCCAAGTTGAATGATAGAATCATTAACATTGGAAAAGGGCACTAAGATCTTCCAGTCCTACCATCAACCCATCCCTACCATTCCTACTAAACAATGTCCCTCAGTGCAACCTCTACCTTCTTCTTGAAAACCTCCAGGTAGACCCTCATTCATCAGTGTGTGGGAGAACTGATGTGTTGGTTTGATGAGGTATGAGCTGAGCAAACACTGTTTGTAATATAAAAACTGTTCTAAAATGTCTTTCTTGTGACTTCATGGTCTCACAGGTGAGAGCAAACATTTAATAGTCTTGGTGCGCAGCTGCAGGTGATTAACTCATCTGAAATTAGGCCAAAGATACTTCAAACTGGGATACCAGAATCAGCAGCCAGCTTGAAAATGTAGGTTATATGATTTTTCTGTATTCACTCATGAGAAAACTGTTTGACTTTCAAGTTCCTGAACTTACAGCATATTGCTGGGACTACTTCTAGTCAAGTAAGTTAATGCCAGTTTGGCTTTGTAGGATCGGGTCCTTTCTATGAACTACACCCATCTGTCTGAGAGCATGACAGGTATGGCAGCTTCTTCTTTCTCAGGGAGATTCAAGTCTTTTATTGCGCACAGTTCTATTGGTATTGTAAATCTTTATGTCTTACCTGAAATATTGCCACGGTGTGTCAGTCAGTAAAGTGAAATCAGGTAGATAAAAGGACCAAATGAAAAACAATTAAAAATTCATTATGTAAATTATTCTGTTAAATAATACTGACAAAAGTAAAATAAAAATAAATGGTTTTGGTTGGATCCATTTTTATGCTTTTCTCTTTTTCAATTCACTTGCCAGATATCCAATTATCTCTGGAAACTTAATAGAATCTTTCTCAATCCTCTGAGGGTGGTGGTAAAACTATTTTCTCTCCCTGGCTTTGAAACGAAGCAGACACTTCTTTGATGTTGGCCATTTTCAGATAAGCTCTTGCAAAGAAAAAGTAAAACCGCACACACTCACTAGCATCACTTTGTCTGTTTTCTTGGAAAACCTCTGGTTTGAGAATTTCATCCATGGTTTGTGCTCATTAGGAAGCCTTTGTGATCTTCTGCTCTACAAAAGTAGCATCCACAATCATTAAACATTAACTCTACCTTCACTTGAAAATAGCTGCTATCATTAGTCTTTGGAGTTTTGAGTTGTATTGTGTGTGTGTGCGTGTGCGCATTCTGCTCTTAGCATACATGCCTGCTCTTTATCTCAGTTGGTATTTGTACTGAAAGGTGTTTTGGATGTTGTTTCATATCAATGCGTACAATCTGCTGAAAATTACTTCTTGGTTATTATGTTGAAACCCAGGATTTCTTTGTTCTGCGTTTAGTGGTTGGTGGAAGGAGCTGATGTCCCGTTGACTTTCATAGAACTACAGAATGGCTGAGATTGGAAGGGATTTATGAATCCTTCTGATCCAACCCCTGCTCAAGCAGAAGCACCCAGAGCACGGTGCCCAGGACCACGTCCAAGTAGTTTTTGGATATCTCCAAGGAGGAGACACTGCAGCCTCTCTGGGCAGCCTGTTCTGGTGCTTCATCATGTCTTCTGCTCTCCTGTCCAAGTGGTAAACTTGTCTTAGATTCTGGGGAACTTGCACCCCACAGACTGAAATCAGACTCTGTACCCCACTGAATTTGCAATGATTACTGTGAACAGTGAACACTGGACCAAGGTGGCATTCATGGTATCTTCTGCATGGCAGCCCTTCAAAATACAATTTGAGTAGTAGTTCATCATCCATCAGTACCAGCCTCTCTGCATTTTGCATTTCCTTCCCACATGAGCATTTTGAGCTGTCAGATTCAGAGGCCAGCACTTGTGTGGTGATTTGTTGTGTGGGCAAAAAAAGTGTGGGGTCATTTCAGCTTCTTTCCTGCTGCTTCTCCTGATCGGAAGAGACACCTCATTTTTAATGATTCTAAAGCGACATGTCCTGCAAAAGGAGAAGCAGTAATAGAAATAAATATTTGCTTTACAGGTAAGTAAATGAAGAGCAATGTTGATGGCTCCAGCCAACTCCTTTCTCTCCCTGAAAGGCTTTACACAGACCCTACGTAACACAGTATAGCACTGCTGTTTTCATCTGGAAGTGTGTATCTGGAATATCACCCTCTGCACCTGGGTTGGAATGGATTTACTACTCTTGCCTGGAGTTGGGATTGTACACGTTGCATGAAATTGTACATTGACATTTATGAATGCATGTGAGCACTGTGTATGGAGTTCTGCTGACCAAGACTGCTGAGATTTTGGATGTCCTGAAAGTCTTGCACATGTTGCCAATTCTCTTTTTGTACTTACACAAAATTTCCAGACAAAAAAGATGTCTGCAGGGAAATCCAGACAATAACCTAAAATTAGAGCTGTGAACAACGGATTTGGGCAGGGTAGGTAGCCCCAAATGGGATTTTTGTTTAGTTTTATTCTGGTAAAAATTGTTTTTGAAGTGAAATATTTAATTGGCTCGTTACATTTTTTTTTTTTTTTTAAACCTTCTTGAATATTGCAAAATGTTAATGTTTCTTTTAAAAGTGAGAGGTTTCCTCCCCCCCCCTCAAACTGAAACTAATAAGTAATTTGTTCTGATGTTCTCCAAAACATATGGCCTAATGAATGTAATAGTCATTACAATGTATTTTTTTTTTTTTTACAGCACAACTGTTTTGCACATCAGTTTTTTCATCTGATAACTGAGGATAAAGAACAGGCTATTCTTCTTTCCAAAACTGCTTTGGAATCCAATTTAAAAATCCTCATTAATTGCTGCTATTGACTGCAAGAAGGAACTGTGCAGAAGAGGTGCCTCTGCCTTGCCATAATTTGAGTAATTTGTGTTAAGTTTCCATTTACAGATAACTTGCAGAGGGTCAACAGATAATTAGAAAATCATTTGTAATAATAAATAATAGAGCCAGACAGGAATTATATGAACACAGTGCTTGCAGCAGCAGGCTATAACTATCCTTAACACTTGTAGATGCATGCATTGTCATTGCTTTGATCTCTGCCAGATGTGTTGGCCAACTCTCCCATTTCTTCTTAACCATTTCATAGAAAAAAATCATGGAATGGTTTGGGTTGAAAGGGACCTTTAAGATCATCTAGTTCCAAGCCCTATCACTGCAGAAATCAGAGTTTGGCCTTTGCCCACATCTTCATCTCTCCTTCATCCTGAATTATTCAGGGATTTGCCTTTTCATGCTGTGCTCCCAGCTCTTAATTTTGTGGGTATTCTGATCTCTTGTAGTCCCCATGAGAGTGACTCTACAATGTGATTCTATATGGACAAGGATACATGTGGCCAGACAAAGGGGAGAATTTATTTGTCTATAACTAAAGCTACAACTTGAATAGATTTGAAGTCCAGACTGCAGTTTTTTGCTGGCCAAAAAAGGGTGGGCTGCCTTTTTGACAGATGATGAAGCAAAAAGACACAAAGAACCATGGGGTGCTCCAAAGTGCTTTTATTCCCCAATCAGTGGTGCTTCCTTCACCCATGATACCCATTCACTCACGATACCCATTCACCCATGACACCCAAGCTTTGCACAAGATCCCCAAACCTACTACTCCAAGAGCACCAAGACTCCAACATGACATATAATCTTCCTCTTCCAGAGATCAACAGTGTTTGGGTACCATCTTGCAGACCCCTAGAGGAACACTCAGGACATTCCCATACATACTTCTCCCAAAGGAATGAAAAGTGTCTAGGAGTCAATCTCAGGCTTGTGAGAGCTAAAGACAAAAGGGTGAAAATTCACAGTGGAAAGTGAACTTCTTGGATGACTCATGGTTGTCTGCTGCCCATCGTCTCCTACAGTGATAACTGGTGAGCGGGCTAATCTGGGACAAAGATGGAGGAAGAGATGAGGTGGCACAGGAGCCAGAGCTGGAACTGTTATGTCAGTGCATTTTCTTTCTTGGTTGCTTAATGCTTGTGGATATGTTTATATGAGCTTGGTTTTAGAGATTTAACATGTTTTGGAGGCTACTTGTTATGAATGCAACTTATCAACGTCACATTTTCCTGTTTCTATGGGATGCAGACGTCAGCAAGAGAGCTTTATGTCAAGGGACTCATTTAAATTAATGGAACTATCTAGTTGCAAATCTTGCTGGAAAGTCCTTTTTGTCAACATTACAGTCACATTCAGCTAGGCGAGCTCACTTCGATACTTTTAAGTACCAGATTTGGGTGTGTCCCAAGGAATTTTAATCTCCCATTTAATTCAAAGGGGATTTAGTGAGCCAGGAAGCATGTGCACACTGCCCTGGGTGCCTGGTGAGAGCATGACTGCATTTGGGTTGGACAGAGATGGCCAAGATGGGATAAAGGGAGTGTTGTCTTGTTTGGCTGCAGTGGAGTGGTGAGTTGAGTACCACCCTGGATGTGCCACAGCCAAAATCTGCCCTCCATTGGGCTGTTTTCCAAAACAGCATCTAATCTCACTGTGGCTTATTGCCTTTAATTGCATTTATTACTATAATTTTTACAGTGAGAGCAGAGTTTGGGCAGTGGCCACTGAAGTGCTGCCCTGGCTAACAGAAATGGTGAAACAGAAAGTGCAGAAGCAAACCCAAAGCAGGGTGGCTTCAACTTCTGTGTTACCCAATCCCATTGAGAAGGGCACAGGTTTCTCATTTTCCAGGATCGCTGGAAGTGAGCCACCCCTCTCCCCATCACAGAACAAGCTCAGTGCATATAAAAATGAAGAGCTTAGGGCCTTATTCCTGCTTCTCATTCTTTTCATACTGATTATTTCACCATCCGGAGCCACATACTTTGAGTTGATAAGATGTGCTGCCTTGCCAAGTGCTCCTTGATGAGACACATGTCTCTTCTGCCCAAGATGACAAAGACCAAATCAGAAAGAATGGGAAAAGCTGTCATTTCCATGCAGAAAGCCAAAGCGTGACAGCTGGCTTGGGATGACATGTTGACTTGAGCAGCAGAGGCAGCAGCTGGGGCTTTCAGAAGAGCAGTAACTGTGGACTTTTCTAAGAAAGATTTTCTCCCTAGTGCCATCCTCCTAAATTTGCCCTTTTAAACTGAGATTAAAGATGCTTAAAGATGTGATGAGGTATGAAGCTGTATGTGTAGCTGTAGTAGAAAATTGCATAAGTGTGGATGAACAAGTGACAGAGGAGGACTAGGTGAGGACTCAGCCACGGCATACAACTTCCTAATGACTTCTGTTGCTCTTTATGTACTAATCTGATTGCTAATACAGCATCAGTAGCATTGTCTCTCCTCTTCCCTTGCTCCCGATTGTGACCTCCACCAACTGCTGTGGAAGGGGACATAGAAAACAGATGTGTGTTATGATCCCCCACACATACTTAATTATGTACCCTTTTTGATTTCTCATGCTTGAAAGACTAGCTTATGCTCTGAATGTGACCTTCAGTATGCATTCAAAAAATGTATACTCATTAGCTGTAACTCTGTGTAGTCTTATTATCAGTATAAATGCGCAGTAATATCATACAGCCCTATCAAGTTGGACATATAATTAATTAGCTCATGCTTTATATCTGATCGGATGAGTTTTAATCCAACAGATGCTCTTAGCTGATCAGTGTTTTCCACTTGTACGTGGTCTCTTGCTGCGAGTGGAAATGTGTTTGTACTCACTGAACATATTGTAGTTCATGCATACACAGCATGTGCAAGAAGGATGTGCTTTTTGGGAGCATGGCACATGGAAAACAAGGCAAGGCACCTGTGTGAGTGGACGTTGCCTGTTTTGTGGGTTTTGTTTATCTGGTAGCCTTGCACTTGGAAGGAATTTCCTTCATTTGGCAGTGTCTGCTCTTTAGTACTGTTTAGTACTTTGTTTTCAACACAGCCTGAATGTAATTGAATGGCCTCTTTTATTTCTATGATAAAAAATATCTGGTTTACATGCCCCCTGAGGATTAGGCAGTGAATTAAAAGAAAGTGGTTTTAGAGAATCACAAATAAAGCTTTAACCTCCCTCCCCACTGAACCCAATGGATGGTTCTCTAAACAAACAGATATGTTCCTGTATGTATTGGACTGGAACGAGACGAGAGTCTTTTCCCCAGCTGGCTCTCTCCAGAAGGGGTATGTGAGTTATTGGGTGTTTGCAGCCATGGAATTCATCCCCCTTTGTGATGGGAAGCTGCTGAATTACTTCACACATGGCTTGTCTGGTCAGCTGGGTTGGTTTTATCTTAAGTTGCATAAAGAGTTTAGAACAAGACTGTTCCTCTGTGGCTCTTTGACTATTTTTAGTTAATCTCTGTGACTTCCCTACAGCTCTCTTCTCCCTAATGCAGCTTATACTAATAGGCAGAGACAGTCATTGGGGACATTAATGACTTGTCTATTGAGGTCTGTCACTTGCTGGCGACTTGTGCAGGTTGTTGTTTTCCTCCCTGGAGCATTTCATGATACTTTATCTGTGAGTCTCTCTCCCATCTCGTTGGGATTCCTGCAGGTGTTTTAGCTGTCGATGCACCTCATCAAACACGGAGTGCTCTGCATTGTTTATTGGAATGTTTCTCTGCCTCCTCACCCATGTTTTATAAAGCCACTTGTTGAGCAGAATTTTAAAAAGCCCTTCTTATTGTTATCAGTGACTTAAAAGAGAACCAAGCATGTCTTGTACTGTGAGGGTTTAAGTCTGTGTGGATTCGTGATGGGTGACAAAAGTACTGCGAGGAGAGAGGTGCTGGCAGTTTGGATGACGTAAGTCTTGTAGCTCCTGTGTTGCTGCGCTTCTCTTAAAGAGCTTGTCAACAACGCCCAGTCTTTTGGACAACTTCCCTTCAGACAGGTTTTCCTTTTACATTGAACTGTCACAGCATGCCGTTTGGAAGAGCTGGGGGATGTCACAGCTCACTCTCCCTCACATGTGCTAGGTTTTCTGGTGGGATAACACTGGTTCTTTCTGTCTTTCTAATGAAGAAGTTACAGTTCTATGTCAGAGAGGTTTTTCTTTCATTGTAGGCCAAACTCAAACATGTGTAGACTCTGTGTTAAAGTTGTGGGTGAGCAGATTACTACCCTTGGTTTTCAGACTCCAGCCGCAGTAACTTATGGTCCTGCTGACCACTTAACTTCATTTCGAAGTCCGGTCTGATTCATAGGATCACAGGATCACTTGAATTGAAAGGGACCATTAAAGGTCATCTGGTCCAACTCCCCTGCAGTGAACACCTACAGCTGCGTCAGGTGCTCAGAGCCCCATCCAGCCTGACCTTGAGTGTCTCCAGGGATGAGGCATCCACCACATCTCTGGGCAACTTTGTTCCAGTGCTTCTCTGCCATTACCTTAAAAACATAACCTTTTTCTTATATCGAATCCAAGTCTTTCCTCTTTTAGTTTGAAACCATTTATTTTCTTTAATTACGATATATTTAACAACTTTATAGAGTTATAGCAAAGCCAGTTCTCTGCCCCCTGGTTCTAATACTCAGATTAGATGGGTGAATTTATGGCTCAGCTCTTCTGTGTATTGTGCTTAATCTGTTCAAGTTGTAGCTGAATGCCTCCTAGTAGTACAAATCATGTAGCTAATTTCTGTCATACGACTATTTTTTCTCTCATCTTAGAAAGGCAGTAGAAAAAAAAGTTGAACTGAAATGCAGAATTGGTAAAAATGGAATACAGAACGATTGCTTTTTACCACATCTGGCAGTTGTAGATAGCCCTTATTGGATAAATGTGTTAAGTAAAAATAATTTCAAATGTGCCCAATCTTTGGGGAAAAAAATTTGAATATGAATCCAGACTTGGCTTTGAATTAGGCAATATGGCTCTTCTGTTGGTCTAGATGTAAATCCAGATCTATGCCTTGGGACTTCCGTCCTGTATCCTAACCATAACGGTTTCTAAAGAGATGAAGGAATATAGTATTGTAAGAAACAAATCCATTAAAGCCCCAGAGTGTTTCAATTACAGGGCCTGAGAGATGAAAAGAGGATGTTGGTGTGGCACTTTTTATTACTGAAGAAGACCTCAGGACAGCAAAATTCTCTGCTACTATCACCTCAGATGTCACCTTCCCTCCATGTGGGTATCTTCTTGTACCAGCAAAGCACTGATGGCATAGGGGAGCTCTTGGGGTTGGGAGAAGAAGGTGGTAATAAATGTTATCAGTTATCAAGGGAGCTGTATTTGTGACATATGAGAAGGCTGCCATGGAGGTATGTCTGTAGGGCACAAGGGTGTCTATGTGAGTTCCTGCTGGTTGCAGGAGAGGAGTAGGTAGTCTATGCTTTGTGTTTTCAGAAATTGGACAAAATTCGGTGATGGGAAGACCTTGTTGATGGGCTACATCTTGGTTGAAACAGATGAAGATTCAGAGCCAGGCTGCTGGTTCTGAACTGTAAAAAGATCATAGAGGAGTGTCCAAAGGGGGAGGTAGGAAAAGCTGGAAGAAAGTGCAGAGAAGTGCCTAGCTTGCACTGATGCAGCCCATGAGATGGATGTGTTTGATGCTCAATGTGTATTTGGAAAGTCCAGGAGAGTTGCACAGAAAAAAAAAAAAAAAGTAGTAGATGGGAAAGGCTTTTGTACTCAGTGAAAAAGCAGCTGAGTGACATTACAACAGCATCAGGTGCAGGAGTGAAGACAAAAAGTACAAGTATTTGTACCCTAGTGCTGGAAGCTTGAAAAAATGTTATGGGAATGAGTGCTCCATGTCAAGAGACAATCATGACATAGTGGGTACCTCAGGGACCTACTGAGAGGAGATAATTAGTGGGATGCACTGTTGCCAAGCTACCATTATTATGAGTGCTGGAGTGGGATGTATAGGTGGAGGAGTGACAGTGCAGGTGAAGGTTAATACAAAATGCAGCAGTGTACAAGTGTTATGGGAAAAGAGGGGCCCTGTAGTATCCTTGTGGGTGAAAATCCTGACTCTAATAACAAGTACGGTCCTTAGATTGTACTGCTGTCCCCCTCTCTGCAATCAGGAAATATTAAGTGAGATTAAAGAAGCTGCCAATTTGGGACAGGTATTAATAGCAGGAGATTTCAACTACCCATACATAGATTGGGTAAATGCCTCATCCGAATGAGACGTAGTGAGAAAGTTTTGGATGGAGTAAATAGTTGCTTCCCAGAACAATTAATCCTAGATCCTGTAAGACAAGATACTATTCTGGATTTGGCCTGGAGTGGTGCTCAGGACATGGTCCAAGAGTCATTAGCGGGTGAGCTCACTGGTAGCGAGTGCATTACAATTAGACTTAACAACACAGCAGGAAAAGGCAGGCCACATAAATCCAGTATGCTGAGATTTGATTTCAAGAGAGCAAGAAGGTAAACATGAGGCAGACAACAAAATAAGTGGTTTGAAAAAGCAAGAAACCTACACAGAATTCCTGCAGGCTCAGCAGAAAAATTAAGAAGTGTCTAATATTCCGAAATGTGGCATCTGGGAAATGGAAAGCTTGTTCCAATGAAGAGAAAGGGAAAAAATGTGACAGGTCAGATGTAAACATGAAATAGAATTTGAAGAAGCCCCTGTAGATAGTCAGATGCCATGGAGATGATAAGAGACTCCAGAAAGACCTCATGAGAATGACTGTGCCAAAAAAGTGCCACACAGCCTTCAATGTAAACAAATGTGAGATAATCCATTAAAGGAGAATGCGTGGTTATGAATGGAGGTAGAGAAGGCCTGGAGATAGACAGCTAAAATGACCAAGGGTGGAGTAGCACCTTGTGAGGAGAAACTGCATAAGCTGGGACTTCAGCAGAGAGAGGAGAGGACAGGTGGGAGGTATGTTGAAGTGAGCAGGTGGTTGGATTAAAATCTTTAGATTTTAACTGTATTTTTAACTGCTGTTTCCTGCTCTGGTAAGTTCTGAAGTTGTATCTACTTTGTTCTTAGCTGAAGGCGTCTTTTAAGTGTGCAGGTCTATTGATTGTAAAGGAAAACATTCAAAAAGGAGTGAATGGGCAGATGCATGCAGCTTCTGTGATCTGTGCCCAGTCTTCAGTCAGTCTTTATCTAAAAATCCAACGACTAGATGATGATGGCAACTCTTGATGCCTTGCAGCACAATTTGCCTTTTCATCTGCTTTACTTTACACAACGGCCCCATGCAAATTAAAATACTGTCATCCTCATTTTCCTAAAGGACGGGAAGGAAGTGAGAATGGAAGTGGTGGGAGAAAGGTTATGGATATGGGTATGAGAAGGACAGAACATTTAGGGCAGTGTGAAGGTAAATCAGTGCCCCAGGTACAGCGGAAGGAGTGCGTGGAAAGGGTGGAGCAAGAAAGTTCGTGGACAGGAGACTAGAGAGACCTAGCATGGGGCTGTGGAGGGGAGTAAGAGGTATGTGTTACGAAGGTGATTTTAGTACATTTGTAGAAGCCAATATGGTGTACATTTAGGACTATTCATCCACACAATGGACTTTAGCACATACAAACTGTATATGTGGTTGTGAAGTAGAAGGACAAATTAACTTGTTCCTAAGTAAATTAAGATTTTGGTACCATGCTGACTGGTTGCTCTAGAGGCTCCTAAAACAAACTATTTTGGTTTTCAATCAAACCTGAAAAGCAAACATAAGAATTCTGCCTAATATCACGAGCATTATAAATCCACCCACCCTCAAACTAATTTTAATACAGATAGGAAAGCAATTTTCTGACAAGAAAGTTCTTAATTGAGTGCTTTAATAGCAAGCGGCAAGGAGAGGATTGTGGGCTCTGTTGCAGCTTAGGAACCAGGCTGGGAAGGGGATGGAAATGAACAATAAAAAGTATTGTCCACAGTCATTAGCTAGGAACAGCATTTCAGTGTGACTGAGCTATGAGACAGTCCTTTTCTTTGTGGCTGTGGACATGGCAGGTCATCTCAGTTGTTGCTTCTGATGTAAAAGAGGAGAATGGCAGCACACAATTGCCACGTCCATTGCTGGCATGATGCTGGTTGGATCAGTGTGGAGATCTTCGGCCAACGACTACGCGAGATAACGTGAGATAATAAGTGAGTGTGGGTGAATTTTCATCAGCTTTACAATGTTCTTACATGTCTTTCCCAGTTGAGAGGTGTCTCATTTCCCACTTGTCTGTCTCTGGGTTCAATTGGAGGACTTGGAGTCCATGGGACCAAGCAGCTGGGAATGGAAAGCCTCCAGGAAATTCAGCATATTCCCTTGGCTTCCCCACTGTTTTTATTACTTTCTTCCCCTGAGTTTGCAGCCATTTGTACTGGCAGCCCTCAGTTCCCATGAGAGCTGAAGTGCTGAGGTGGGAGGATATCATTAGAGGCCAACAGAGTATGAACTTGATGCTGTCAGCTCCAGTGAGAGGGTGGGAGGCCTCATGACTCCCTGTAACCTGTGTGGTGTGGCTGACCCCGAGTGCCAGGTCTGCAGTATCTGGCTGCCTGTAGACCTTTGTCAGCTGTCTGGTTTTTGGTGGAAGCCCTCCTGCACGAGTCAGCTTGCTTATAATAAACCAGTGAGTCATGCGATTGCAGTGTTTCCTTCTGCTTTACTGTAGGATTAGGTTGTTGCAGAAAGACTCCACAACTTTGACTTCGTGAGGCTCTTGTTTGCTTTGACATCCCTTCTCCTCTGGGACTACACGCAGAAACACAGCAGAGAGAGTTCCCTGTCAGTTTGCTGGTGGCTTTGGCATGGCCATTTCAGACCTAGCCCTTCCTTGCACAGCAGGGCAATGATGCTCTGTTGTGGCTTGCCCTGTGTAGCCTCCATGGGTCAAGCTGTCTGTGGCAGGCACCCCATGTCCTGTAGTGGAAGTAACACCAGGGCCCCATTCTCAGGAATGCATCATGACTAGTCTATTTTGGGAAACAGCCATATAGAAAAGAGTTTAAAGAGGAAAGCATGCATCAAATCCAGGATGTCTGTTTAGCTCAGAGAGGAGGAGGATGGTTTGCCTTTGTCATTGGGGATGGCATCCTTTGCTCTCACTGGGAGCTGTTCTCATTCAAAGAACCCCAAGTCTGCAGAGACCACCTCACCACATCTCTATGGAGAGCTGCAAGCTCAACCTCAAAAGCAGGCGATGCAGCCAGCGCTCATCCCCTGTAGCACTCCACCTCATAACCACATCTTAACCAACAGAAAAGGATTGTCACCATCCTGAAATAAATGTGTGACAGTGTTTATTTACGCATTCTTCCACTTCCGGAAATTGGTAATGACTCCACCATGAATTCATTTGGACACCCAGAGTAAAGGCTCTGTGGGACTGAAGATTTCAGCTGAGCTGGGGGCAACAGCATGAATCTATAGGATTTATACTTTGAAATCTCATGGTGGTTACAGCAAACTTCAGTTGCTTTATGTCTTGCTGCCCAGGCACCTAGTGCAGGTGTAGTGGATAGGGATAGGGTGGGAGGATAACTTAAATGTCTGGAATACTGCTTGGCAGGGAAGGTCTTGGGGGTGCTGGTTGCAACCAGCTGCACATCAAACAGATGTGTGTCCAGGTCCAAGAAGGTTCTTGGCTCCTGGTCTACATCAAAACAAATATGGCCAGTAAGACTGGTGGAGGAGACTTGAAGGAAGATCTCTCAGTCTTGTCTGAAAGAGGGCTGTAGCTAGAAGGGTGTTGATCTCTTATGTGACAAGAGATAGGATATGAATAAATGGTCTCAATTTGATCCGGGGGGGGGGGGGGAGGTGTTAGATTCGTTATCAGGAAGAATTTCTTCATTGAGAAAGTGGTCAAGCACTGTACCAAACTACCCAGGGAGGTGGTCAAGTCTCCATTTCTGGATTTATTTGAGAGACATGTGGATGTGACACTAAGGGACAAGGTTTAGTGGTGGGACTCGGTGGTTGTATCTGTAGGCCTTCAAGGCTACAAAGGAACCACAAGTAGTGACAGAATTGGAAACATGATCTTAAGGTCTGGATTTGAATTCCAAGGGTGTGTACAGAACTTGCTTTTTCCAGTGCAGAGATCCAACCCACTGCACTAGAGGCATATGATTCACACTGCCCTGTTCATCTATAGGTTGTGGCAGGAGATAAAAAAAACAAAACAAAACACTTCATCATCCAATAGAAGAACAAGGAAATTAGAGATAAGCAAATTATTATTACCCAAACTTGGTTTCCCTGAGATAGAAGAAGCTGGTGCCAGCCAACGCAATGCTCCCGTTCCCTGTGGAAATATATAGATTTACACTAAGCAAGGAGCTTGAAATGTGCATCCAGTAGAGGAAGTGTTATGTAGGATTTTGGAAGAAAAATATTTTCTGCCCTTTTTAGAAAAAGGAACGTAACTGTGCTGTTCTCTGCAACACAAATAGTGCAGTGCAGTCAGGGCTGGGAAGTACTGGTGTCTCCTGAGTCCTGGATCGAGGTGGAATACGGCCACTCCAGAAAAGTCCTGGAGTCACATTGCTCAGTATTTTTGAGCATTTTGCTTTGCTGAGTGTTTCCCTTGCCGAATTGTGTCTGTGGGTCTGGCAGACCTTCACCTGAGCAGTGGTTGATAAGTTTCAGTCTCCAAGGATGGATTAATTTCATAAATGAAAAGACAGCCGTGCTTCCAAAGGCAGAGGATCTCCAGGGACCTCTCTGCAGGAGATGGGTTCAGATTCCTCCTCCAGCGTGGCCTTGGTCTCCGCAGATGAGATTGCTTTGCAGAACCTATTAAAAGGCAGATTAAGATCTCTTGCAGAGGTCATTTAGCAAACAGGGAGGCAAATCAGCAGCCTTTCTCTGAGGAATACTTGTTTTCCTCTCAGTCCTCAAAACAATCTGGGGAATGTGTTTGGATCCAGCTTGTTTCTGCTGGATTTAACCCTTTCATCCCTAGGAAAAATCGTTTATGTCCTGCCCACAGGATGGGGATGGGGCAAGCTGTTTCCCATCCCTCGGGAACCAAGAAGTTCAGGGATGCCGTTGCAGCTTTTGTGGGGTTTGTGCCTTGGCTGCCTGGAACCCACTCCCATTCTGGCTTCCAGAACCACATTGGTTTTCAGAAGCACACAGCAGGGTTTGTGGAGTGTGTGTGGGGATATGCCTGTGTGTGCATGACAAGAGGGTGACTAAAGTTGGCTGGCGTGTGGTTACATAAATTTGCATCAGCCCCTATGTTGTATGTAAAGCACAGGGATGACTCAAAGGCAGGATCTGCAGTGGCACGTAGCATCTGCTGGCTGTCACTGGTTGACAGCTCAAAGCAAAGCTGTGGTTGGTCTGGTTGTGTGTTACCCTCGCCTGCCACAGATGCTGGCACCTGGGTTCTGGTGGTGCTGGCATCTCTTGTATCCATCCATTAGGGAGTGGAGTTCTGGTGTTGAACCTCAGACCAGCTGATAAATGGGTCAGCACCATCTGGAAATGCAGTACTGTTTATGTGGGCTGTTGAAGTGCAAAGCAGCTGATAGGAAAATGAGCCCCATATCTCTGCAGTGGTAATTCCCCCACTGCCCATATGAGGCAAAACCACATTTAGATGTAATGATAAAGGATGCACAGTGAGCAGAACTCAGCTGTGAGCCCTCTTGAGTCTAGGATCCAGACTGAAAGCCTGGAGCAAAACACGTTGGACTGCAGAGAAAGATTTTGCTGGTAAGACAGAGGGTTTAAGAAAAATAGTTATATTCAAGAGAGAGTGCATTCTTCATAGCTGTCCTGTATATTCAGAATCATGCCTTCAGATCACAAGATTAAAAATAAAACCGATTTTTTTTTTTTCATATTCAAGTTAACTTTCTGGATGATGGAGCTCAGATTTCTATGCTTCACAGTTCTGTTTTTCTTCCACCATCATAAGTCCCTTTCCCTCCACCCCATTCCAAACTCTTGGCTAATTGCTGGTTCCAGTAGCTGGGGTGTTAAGAAAGGGCCAGGATGGGCAGTTCTGGTGCTGTCTGACTTCAACCAGTAGTAACTACATCAACTAAAGGCAGATGGCAAAGCGCAGTTTTGTCATGTTTTACATGGATTAATGATTTCAGTAAACAGCTTTTCTCATTTGTGTATGTTAGGGGCAGCCCAACATCTTAGAAAACACTCCGAGCTTTCTCTGGCTTTCTCAGTGGCTGCATTTGAAGGCTGAGTTTTTTTTGATCTGCCTTAGTCCTCTCTAATGTTTGTCATTTGTAATAGCCACCAGACTGCAGTGAGACAGCAGTTGCTGATCCCTGAGGGGTCTGGTTTTCCCTTGATGTATCTGTAACTCCTTTTATAATCATAAGAGTTATTGGTACATACTGTGGAGATTAGTTAATGACCTGTGGTGTGCAATCCAGCAGGGCATGGCTCTCCAGTGTCTCCCATTATCTGCTGTGCTGCGGTGATTTCTGAGTGCTCTGAAGATGTGCCTTCATTAAGCTGCAGTGCATGGTGGGGACAAATATCACTGCTTTTGCTTTGAGATGGGAAAGCTGAGATGCTCCTCCTTTTGTGGGTAAACAACGTGAGATGCTGCAAAGTCAAACAATTTATGGTAAGCTAAGCCTGGTTCAGGCTGCTGTGGTTTAACAAGTCATCTCTCTTTGCCTGTGCTCTCGCAAAGGCCATGGATGTCCTGTTATCTGGGGGCAACTTCTGTGAGATGGGCTTAGCTGAGAGGAAAGGTGAAACTGTCGTACATGAGGTTGAGCTTGATGAAGGTATCAGATATGCTCACATCTCCCACAGCATTGCTTATGACATTATTTAGAATCTCATGGAAAATCCTCCAGGATAGGCTGTGGGAACAGGCTGGTGGTATGCTTGGGTCCCTAAAGTGTAGGCCATATTATATATACACATGTCCATGCTTTCCCATGACTGTCAGAAATGCTAAGAGCAATTATCAAAGGAGAATATGGCAACGTGAAGGAGTATTCCTGCTTGTTGGGCAGCATCTGTGTTGATATTTATATATATACCCTGGAAATATTCAAGGCCAAGTTGGATGGGGTCCTGGGCAACCTAGTCTAGTGCCTGATATCGTGGTTGGCAACTCTGCCTGCAGCAGGGGGGCTGGAACTAGATGATCTTTGAGGTCCCTTCCAATTCAAACCATTCTATGATTCTATCATATGGTCACCATGTTGAATGTCCCTGCAGCCCAATGTGAAGCCCAAGTCCCAGGGCAGTATGTAGTATCCAGGAGTGACTGTGTTGCACGTCTATTCCTGACCAGATGTAAAACAAACACATGGTTTCTGTGTTATCTTGACCTAGACTAATGTTGCTATTTTGGGGTTTTATGTCAGAAGCACAAAAAATCCTGGAAATCACAGATGGAAAAGACCTATGAGATCATCCCTTCCACCCACAAGATTGTTCCCTGCAAAATATTCTCCATTGCTTTGTCCAAAGCAGTCTAAATTCATTTTGGAGGGGGATCCTAATGCTTCCCCAGGGGAAAGCAATAGAATCCTACATCTCTCAGTGTGCCAAAGAGAACTCATTTATCTTCAATCTGCAGTGCAAAGTCAGTTTTACTGAGTTTAAACCTGCCTGTCTGAATTCAAGTCCCGAAACTGTTCCTGCTCTTAATGCTGTTGGTGCACTGCATGGCACAAGGGCTTGCAGCAGAAAGAACTGAACACAGGCTGCTTAAGCCTCTGTAATGAGACGAGTTTTCCACCAGATCTCAAACAGCGATAGGTCTTCCCACTATACAGCTCTCACCCCACAGGGCTGCACCTTTTCTTTCCCCTTGAGACACGAACTTCCCAAAGAGTGTATTTATTTTTCAAGAGGTTGAATATATATATATATATATATTCAACTATAATTCTAACTATATATATATAATATATAGTTAGAGACGTACTCCACCTGCACTGCCATAAATCCATGGAGCTGAGTGGAATCCACCTGAGGGTGCTGAGAGAGCTGGCTTGCACAGGTACACTCTTTGCTTGGATGAAGAACTGGCTGGGGGTCTGGGCCCAGAGAGTGGTGGTGAACAGAATTAAATCCAGCTGGCCACTGGTCATGAGTGCTGTTCCAAAGGGGTTGGTATTGGGGCTTGTCCTCTTCAGTGTCTTCATTGATGAGCTGAATGAGGGGATCGAGTGCACCCTCAGTAAGTTTGCAGATGACACCAAGTTGGAAGGAGGTGTTAATCTGCCCGGGCATAGGAAGGTCTGCAGAGGGATTTGGATAGGCTGGATAGCTGAGGCCAATACTGGGGCATAGGGCATGGTTTAGTGATAGGACTCGGTAGGTCAGGTTGATGGTTGAAGATCTTTTCTAACCTAGATGGTTCCAGATTATTAGTGGTTAGTAGCTTTCTGATGGATGGGTTAGACCATCTCAGTGTGTCCACTGCTTGGGCTCCTGTGCAGGGTGCTGTGGACAGCAAGCCTTCTGCCAACCCTTGTCACACCTGAGATGCTGCAAGCTATTAACAACATCTGCTAATGAGCCCCATCACATTATTGAGAAGTCTATTTTAATACAGAATGCAATTGCAAAAGAACAAAAAAAAAACCAACACAACAATTCTTAACAAACTTTACAGATATATTGGAAAAGAAAACACTCTCCATCTGCAGGGCGGGGACTGTGTGTGCCTGTTCCCTGCTCCATCCCAACTGTGTGCCTGCTTTCACTCTCCTGTCCCCTGGGAGTGGAGACGGAAACCTCTGCACTGAGCTCTGGCAGTACAGTTGGATGCCGGGGAGAGGGTTTTGCCAGTACTCAGCAGAAGCCAGCTCTTGCTTCATTGTAGCAGTTAAACACACCAGCACCACGAACTCAGACAGTCCTCCTGGCGTGGACTGAATAGCTATTTGTGTTTAATTTTTTTGCACAGGGGCAATTCTCTTCTTGGGCTCTTGAGCACTCACCCCAGTGTTTGTGAGATCCGTAAGCTTATAGTGAACAACGTTTTCCCTCCTTTAGTCATGGAGGAGTCTCCAGACTGGAATTGTTCAGCAGCTGGCAATTTTCAGCTGTCTTTCGGTTGCGTTTTCAGTGGGATCTGAACATCTTTGGAGAACACTGATTTAAAGCCAAGGATCACAACATGAGGCCTCCCTCTGTGACCTCCTTTGGGCAAGCTTTCCATAGAGGCCACAGTTGCCACTGCTGGTGGGCTGCTGTGGCGAAGAGGATGCTTGGGATCCATGTGAGATGCATGACTCCACACAAGAAATGTACCAGGTTGTTCAATTGTTTGGCTTTTAGGTTTTTTTTTGGCAGCGGATGCTACTTAAGCTGAAACCCCTGAGCTGTGTGTGGGGCTTCTTCAGCCCATCTCAGCCATTTGTACTAACGCACAAATGTATAGAGGAAGGAAAAGGTCTTCATGTCTACTGACAAGTCCTGTTCATGCTGAGCATTTGCAGTGGATAAAAGAAACAGGACAAAAAGTGTCTTTCAGAGCAACCCCTCGTTGCTCTTGGTTCCAACATTTTTACTGAACCTGCTTGTCTTACCTGCACTAGGACATAGTTCTACCATGCCTCTGCATCCTGCTAGCAATAATCCTCCCATCTCATTCCCATTAATTATCCCGTATTCGCGTAACTTCCTGATTCATTTATTTTGCTCTGCTTGCATTTATTTTCTCTGCAAATTCCTCAGGCCAGAGGCTGTGTGTATAAGGCATAAAGTGAATGTTCAGCAGGATTACAGTGTGCAGTTTGACTCAACTCAGATTTTAGAAGTGAAATTAATTCCTGCAACAAAGAATATAAAGCTGGACAGGGCTCTGAGCAACCTGTTCTAGCTGTCTTTGTCCCTGTTCATGGCAAGGGAGTTGGACTAGATGACCTTTAAGGGTCCCTTCCAAGCCAAATGATTCTGTGATTCTAAACCTCATTTCTTATCAGACTTTGACTGTATAGTGATTGAATCATGTAGAAATACAATATAAACATGCAAAAATTCTGTTCTTCCCAATATCAAGCACAAACACTTAAAGTGTACTGGGTTATCATCACCACGTTCAGTAGGTGCTATGCCCATTTCTTACCACCCACAAAGCCTGCTTTCAGAGTAACCAGGCTGAACTGTTAGCATCCTTAGCTGTGCATTTTGCTCTTTGAGCTTCACACTGCTGCTTTGCTGAGCACATTTGTGCTGATTCACTGAAGCGCAGTTCATTTGTTTTATCGATGCACCCACAGGACAGTGGGGAGAGTCAAAGTGAGCCTGAGATTGCAGTATTGAACCTTTTGTCTCTCAACTCACTGCACCAACCCCTGGATCAACAAGGGACAAGCTGATGGCTTTTGTGTGACAATTTGGAGGTCACAACTCTGCTAGTAGCAGCTGGGTGTCTGTGCTGCAAAAAAAATTGCTGCTGTAGCTGGTGTGGCTGTTAGCATCTTTCACTAGCAGCAGCATGCACTTGTGGGTAAAATATGGCTGGTTGTCCCTTTTGTGCTCTGCAAAGGGGCTCACTGAATGTTATGCAGAGCGGATAGACTTCTCTGGTATTATAAATTCTGGACCAATTATTCTTGCTTGACTCATGCAAAATTCAGAGAAATTGGCTGTCAGAGCAAAACCCTTTTGCATTTCCTGCCTTGCATTCATTTCAAGCTAATAGTGGAACCACAAAATCTCTTGAGTTTTATTATAAAATTACTAAAGAACCAAGAGGCTGTGTCCTTCCAAGTGGAGGTCTATGCAGCCTCAGCTATGAAGCCACTCTCCATTTTTGTAATTATCCATTTGCAGAAAGTAAGGGTATTTATATAATGGCTTGGCAGATACATTATTGATAATTCTTGGCAGCACTGTAGACTCAGCTGATATTTTGCTCTGTTGTTGGAGATGCAAACCCAAGTGCTCACAGCTTGGACATGTCAGCTGAACACCTGGGGAAGGTTGGAAAAGACCACTAAGATCATCCAGACCAACTGCCAACCCATCCCCACTATGTCTGCTAAGTATGACCATCAGTGCCACATCTACATGTTTTTTGAACACCTCCAGGGACAGTGAACCCACCACCTCTCCCTGGGCAGCCTGTGCCAATGCCTCACCACTCTTTTTGAGAAGAAGTAGTTCCTAATATCCAACCTATATTGGGATTGTTCTCTATGAAATGGCTCCATCCTTCCTCTCCTTGGGGTGAGCACCACTGGTAGTGTCTGTGTCCACTGCAAGGTACGGATGCACATGGGGGCATTGACTTTCTATAGGAGATCATTAGGAGGCTCTTGGGTATTAGAATCAAAGTGCAGTACATCTCTGGTTTGTTTGCCTTCCCCAATTAATAGAAAAAAAAAAATCATACCCCCGGAATTCCTACTTTAATTCCTTTTCTGAGTTTCCATGAGCTGCTTTCTGCCTCTAAGTGTCTCTTTTGGCGTAAGAACTGTATTGAAAGAGAACCAAACTTTGGTGTTGTGAGACCAAGTTGCAAGTGCTGGGTTTGCTTTGGAAGCTGACCAGGAATATTCCTCATTGGTGCAGAGATTTTCCCTTCATTAAGGTTTTCACACTTACAGGAACACCGATGCACCTGGGGCTTTGGTACTGTAGACTCCAGCAGGTGGGCGGACGAGAAGGGAGCAGTGCCTTTATTGTAAAACCATTCCTGTGGGTGCTGATAAGTCATACACTCCAAGGGCTTGTCTGCACCACAGACCTGAGTGCCACAGAGCTGTTGGTCTCACCAGCACACCAGGCTGGTTTGTTTACAGGGTTGGGAACCCAAACAAGGTGATGTAGCTAAACTGCTCCTGGAGCAACCTCATTTGGGGTATTCCTGTGTGCTGTGTTTTTTTTGTTTGTTTGTTTCTTTCACAGCAACAACGTGGCCAAGCTCTTAAGGTAAGGACTAACTGACCTAGGGCTTTGTTAGTTTCAATTCAAAGGTAAAACAGTGGAGTTCCTTTACCATTTGAACTAAATAGCCACGCTCTCTGTACAGCGTTCTCCTGTCCTGTCTGAGCACCGATAAGGGTCATAAGATGGGATCTCAGCAGTGGATTACTTGGTGGTGTAATCCTTCCTTGCTGTTTCACATCTCGGTCTTTTTTTTGTGTGTGTGTGCAGCTTTTCTAATAGAAGTGTTTGTTTGCAGCAGCGAGGAAACTGCAGACTCCCTGCCACATACTTCTAATGAATAGGGCAATGAGAGGTATAATCTAATTGTTTGCCAGAAAAACAAACAAACAGACAAGACACTGCGTGAAGTATAGTCAGAATAGATGGTCAGCTCCAGGAAAAATGGGGAATTTGCAGTGTGATACTTCATATAAACACAATACTCCATCTTGTCCCAGTGGCATATATGGATGATTAATAGCAATAACATGCCAGTTGCAGTTGGCAGGAGATGCTCTTTAGCATTGACATGTTGCAGGAGGCTGAGCAATCAAGTTTGCATATTGTGTGGGTACAAAATAAACACGGTCCTGCTGCTCCAGCACATGAAACAAGCAGGAGTTATCAGGATGAAACCAGTCTTTTTTCTTTTGGCTGCATGGTAGACTTTATTAAGGTTGAAGGCACAGATTGGTTGTCAAAATATATTAGATTTATTGCTGTTTCTCACAATGATTCCTTTTCCCTTCTCTTCTCCCAGAAGCATGACTCTTCATTGCCTCTATTTCTGTGCTAATAAAATGGGGATTACAACATCACTTACCTCACAGAAGTATTATCAGCTTGAATGAACTAGTTTATCTGAAGATTCCCGATGGAAGGTGCAAAGTTGTTTCATAAGAGCTCACAATTCCAGCTAGAAAACAGTTTTATATGATGAATGCTGAGGTTAGAAAGGTGTGAAGACAATTTAGCTTCCAAATGCTGTGAGCCTTGATGCAGCACCAGATAATCTGTGAACCTAAGCCCTTGATACCCAGTGGTTAATCAGGATCAGACTCTGCCATGTGCCTCTTGAAACCAATGGAACCAATAGGTCTGTGTGCATAATACTATAACGTTGTCCCAAAATAATTATAGACACGTGTTCTTTAGACTTTATGAACAGGAACTCTATAAAATCAGGCAGCACTAAACTATACTTAGACCACATCAATGGGCAAGGAAAGAGCAACTGATGTCATCTACCTGAACTTCTGTATGGCCTTTAATGCAGCCCTCAGCAATATTCTTTGAATTGGATGGACTGTTAGAAGGATAAGGAATTGGCAACATGGCTGCATCCAGTGAGCTACAGTCAATAGATAACTGACTGAATGGAATCCGTTAATGAATGGCATGCCTCAAGGCACTACTACTATTAAATAAATTTATCAATGACATAGAAACTGGGATAGAGTGCACCTCCAGTGAGTTCATGGATGATACCAAGCTGAGTAGTGCTGTTGGTAAGGGTTACCATCCAGAGGAACCTTGGTGGGCTTGAGGAGTCGAACCACGTGAATCTCATGAAATACAGCAAGATCCTGCATGTGGGTCTGGGTCTAGGCAGTCCTCACTCTTGCTACAGACTGGGTGATGAATGGACTGAGAGCAGCCCTCCAGAGAAGAACGTAAGGATACTGGTGGGTGAAAAATTGAATAGCAGCCAACATGCATATAGTTTAGTCTGCATCCTTTCCAACCCAAACCTTTCCATGTTTCCGTAGATGGATTACCCCAAGCTATGCTGCTAGTTAGTGAGTTGATGGAAGCCTTAATTCCAACTGAATTCTCAGGTGTTCCTGAATTGTCTTTTAAATTAAGCAGAGGAATACAGTCTGATATTGTGCTTTCTGTTGACCAGGTTAGATAACTCTTTGTTTAATTCCTGGCTTTTTAAAATGGATTAGGAAGGTCAAATCTGTTTCTGGAGATGGGCACACTGGTGACTGAGATTTGTGTGTATATAGAGTCTGAATGTAGGTTTCTCATAATACAAAGTTGAAAATTTTAGCTCAGGAATCACAGACAGTGTGCAGCAGCCTTAATAATAGAATGTAAATCTGCAAAGGCAGAGCATTATCTACAAGAGTGCTTGGTGTTACACTCTCTCTGGGTGTGCTTTTATAGAATACCTCACGCTGAAAATTTAATTAATCAGAGAAGGGTTATCACATTACCAGCCTGACTGAATTATTTTTTAGTGAAAAAACGTGTGTTTAAAAGTCTAAATGCTGCTTTTACAATGACTAATTATCTCCAGAAAATTGAAAGCACACAAGGAATAATCCAGAAAGAACATTTAGACATCATCTGTCTTCTGAAAAACATTTGTCTAAATGTGTTAAGGAGAATATTATTGCAGCATAAGATGTTGGCCATTTGGAATATATTTCTCTGCCTTCTCTTTAAATTCATTCTTGCTACAGTTTTTTTTTTTTTTTAAATACAGTGTCTGAGTGGATTAAAGATTTATTGAATTTTTTAACTATGATGATTCTCTGGAAGAGATTGATTTCCCTGACGCCTCCGATTCTGTATAATTTTTCTGTTATTTATGAAATAATGAGAAATATACATCAAAGTAATGGGAGCAGCAGTGGCACGGAGCATTAGTGACATGTCACAACGTGTGGGTCAACAAGGAGTCTCATCTCTTGTATTTATGAGCTATGACAGCATCACAGAGATTGCAGCTTGCAGAAGCAAACTGATTGCCAGAGCCAGAACTGGTGGAGCGTTCATATATAAAGCATATAAAGCACTCTTACACTAACTGAGGATCAGGGTTTATTAATTACGCAGGACTTCACGATGACACATCCTGTAGAAAAAGAACAAAGCACGCGGTGAAACTCTTTAGTTTTACATTAGGTGAAACAGAGAAAGGACTTTTACAACCAAGCATGGGTTTAAGAAAGTAAAATTTACTCCTACTCAGAGGGTTATGCAAATTAAGAGCATCCTTGGGTTTTAAATAAATAGCATATAGTTGTTCTTTCTTAGGAAATGATGGAAAACAAAACAAGAGCAGAGAAATCTCAGGGAAAGGAATAGAAGATCAGTTATCTAGATTACATAGGATGCACAGAGAAGTCAGCAAACATGTATTTGATAACTACTTTTTTGGCTGACACAACAAGGCAGAACTAATACTGCAGACACTCCTGAAAAAGAGCCAAATCTCTGTAGCAGAGAATGGTAGTGGCTGACACTATCTCTGCACCAGTCTGGGAGAGAGATCAATGGGATGGGTACAAGTGCTCGAGGACAGCATATTGTTAAGTCAGCCTTGCTCTGGAAGTCACTGTCCCATTGAACGAAACCCTTTTAGCTTTGTTAGACTCCTGTCCCCTAAAATCTTTGGATCATTACATAGGGCTCAAGACTGTGTTCTAAATTAAATCCTTTTATAGTAGCTTTGGAGGAGAAATGGGCAGGGTGGGATGCCTATGGCAAGGAAACTGCATATTAATAACCAGCCCAGTGAAGCAAACAGTTAGCCAAAGAAAATAATAGCCAAAGGGAGAACAAAGTACCTACTCCTGCTGCCTTTGCACGTACAAGAAGTCCTATGTTCAGCTCTGCAATTATCCTTACATATGGTCTTAAAATCTAGGACCTGAGTCATATGTCTAAGCATAACAAGTTCCAGTGAAATTTACTCTTAGAATGAATATTTTCTTTTCTGAACATTTCCATTGCCCCCAGTATAACTTTTAAGCTAAGTACTCCACTAGTATTCAGCCTGTTTAGTTACGCTCATATGTAGGAAATGGAAAGAAATATAGAGGGGTTAACATTCAGATCAAATTAATGGCCATACATAAAATATTAAGTGGATGTTGTGAATTATTCTCATGGTTGTTCTTTTTCTTCTAATGATTAAGAAAGACTGCAGTGATGCAAGTAGTAAGTAAACACTGACTGAGCATATTTTGGAATTCATGCAGAGCTTTTCATCAACAGAGCTGGCCTAGCCCTGCTGTGGTAATTACATGATGCACAGCACAGTTGTCTCATCCTTCATTCTCCCTATATGAACAACCACCACTCTCAAGCTCGCTGTAATAAAACAACCGATAACTCCGAATAATTACTTGTGCTAATCACCAAGCTCCAAAAAAATATTCATTCCAAATAATGGCATCCCTTTATCATTTGTGCAGCAAATGAAGACACGTTAGTTTCTGGAGAGAAGCATTGACTTTCATCATGTCCTCCTGATGCAGCGAGTCCTCACGTTGCCTGACGTGTTGTGTGAGTCGTCACTGGCAGTCTACACAGGCTTTAAAGACATGCTGCAGCTGCTCAGAATTTTAGTAAGAGAAGAAGGCTTTGTAGCCACAGATTGCTCTCTTCAAAGCCTTTCTTTCTGAGTAATGGGCATCTTTTATTGTACTGTGGTTTCAGGCTTTATCTGAGTGGTTTAATCATAGGAGGAGGTGCGAGTGCACATGGCTGTAACATTCCTCACTATTGCCCTAGGAAAACACCAGTTTGAGGCTTCCCAGATGTCTCCGTAAAACATTGATTAACTCAAAGACGTTGAGGGCCACCAAAGCGATATGTTGACTGGAGCTCATCACAGGAGAGGTTGAGAAGACTAGGTTTGATCAGCCTGGAGAAAAGATGTCTCAGGGAGGACCTTTTTTGCTATCTTGGGAGCACACAGAGAAGATGGACTCCAACTCTACTCAGAGCCGTGCAGCAACAAGGCACAAGTTACGAGATAGAAAATTTCAAATAAGTGCAAGAAAACTTTTTACCATGAGAGTGTTCAACCTTTGTGGAGGTTGTCAGAGTGGCTGGGGGATGTCCACTTTTCGGCTATATGCAGAATATGGCTGGACAGAACCCTGAGCTGTGGGATCTAGTTAGATGTACTTCACATAGTTGGCTAGACTAGAGACTTCCAGGGCTTCCTCTCAGCCCAAATTATTTGATGATCAGTGACAAGCCCAGGATATGAATAGACTCTTATTTGCTGTTGGTTCTCCCTGTTGAGCTGTGGGGCTGGGCTTGTGACAGTGCTGGCTGGTTTAGGGCTGTAGGTATCTCAGAAGCAGATGGGAGTCACAGATAGTGTTGGAAACAAGCATCTCTTAGTGGGGTGTTGTGAACCACCTGCTGTGGACTAGAGGCTGGATGGGCCAGGAGATGTGAAGGAGCCCTTCTTGTGAGCTGAGAGGGCGTGCTGGCTCCTGTGTGAGCACAGCTGATGGGTTTTTACCAGCTATTTAACACAGACCTGGCATTCCTTTCTTCCTTGGAAACTTCACGTAGCTGAAGGATGCTGTGTTTCTGTCTTGTTTTGATTGCTCCTCCTCGAGCCTTTACCCTCAGGCTGGCCTCCAGCTGCCACTCTGTACACCAGCGTGCTGCTCAGTGTCACAGCATTTTATTGACACCCCATCAGCACTCTTTCCAGCTCACTTTGCAGAGCCTGCCAGGAGCTGCACTGCTCCCCAACACTCCTGCACATTTTGGCCATTCTTGGGCTCCTGCCTCTTATGGATGCAGCTCACTGCAAGCAGAGACCTTGGAGCTTGGCATGGGACAGAGACAGGAGCTAAATTTACCTCTGCATTTTTTTATAAATTCAGAGGCCTTCCTATACCCAATGTGGAAGTTTTCTGCTCACTGAACATGCCCCTACTGCATCCTGCTTCATACTTGCTAAAATGTGCCTATGGAAACAATACTGGAGGCCAAATGGGGGGAAGCTCTCAGTGAAGCCCTGAGCATCTCTGTGGAGTCAGTGTGCTGTTAATTTGCTCTCAAACTGGAGAAATAAACTCTTGCGGTTAAAATGGCTCTGAAATAAACAGATGTTTTCTGGACAGGCTCTTAAAGACATTTCCTAGCATCTAAGCACTAGGGAATGGAATGAACCAGACTTGCCTGGACATCAGTACCCACAAATTGAATTTTCACATTTTGGAAATGCGACCTGTCCATTTGATTACTTAACCCTCCAGTCATCCTCAGCTGAGTGCTTTGAAATATTTGTCATGTATGCTCTTGTCCACCTGCTTTATCTCCTCGTGTTGCTTCATAACTAATGTGAAGAGATATATGGCCAGTGTTTTCAGGTTGGATATGAAGAAAAAATTCTGCTTAGAAAGAGTGGTGAAGCACTGGAACAGAATGCCCTAGGATGGAGTGGAGTCACTGTTCCTGGAAGTGCTCAAGAAAAGGGCAGATGTGGCACTGAGGGGTGTGGGCATGATGGACATAGTAGGGCAGGGTCGACTGTTGGTTTAGATGATCTCAGTGATCTTTTCCAATCTTAATGATTCTGTGGTTCAAACACAAATATATTTAACAAGGTGCTTTCTTTCCAAAGGTTTGAAACTTCGTTATTTAAAAATCTCTGAACACATTGTAGGCTCCAAACAGTTAAACCTCAAAACGTTTATTTGAGTTTGGTAAAAGATGTATCTTCACATCAAGGTCACGCATTTACTTGTGATAGAGATCAGCAGTGAAAATGATGAGAAAAAAATTGTTTTGAAATGTTTCCCTCATTTTTATGTCTCTCACTTTTGGCTCCCAAACCCAGTCTTGTTTTGCGCACCAAAACGTCTGTGTCCTGCCCTCCTATGTGGACTGTCCTGGTTTGTGATGGCTGCCTGACCTGGCCTCAGCTTAATGAAGCTGTAGCACAACGAGGTGCAGAGCGTCCTGATCTCAGTTGGATCTGTTCCTATTTCCAGAGGAGTTTATTCACATTTCCCAACTAATCCTCTGCAGAGCTGAGGGGACGTGAAAGCTCTTGAGGGGAAGAGGTGGGGCTAGCTAGCAAAATACTAGGAGAAAATCACTCAGTGTTCTTGCTCGGCATTAAAGAATCCCAATTATATGAACTTTTCTGAAGTTGTGTTAGCAACACAAAAAGCATTTCCCAGTACAACCCAGCGGATTTCAGCTTAACAGCTGCAGCAGATCTCTGCCCACAGAAGGGAGTGTCAGTGTGTGGGGCTGGAGCCAGGGACAGCAAGTGTTCACCTTACAGAGACTTTTTCTCTCTTAAAGGTTGTCTGGAAAAAAAGACAAATGTTGGTTGCACTTCACTATTACTATAATAGGAGGATGAAAGAAGAAAGTGGAGAAAAATGAGCCAAAGGGAGAGGAACTGGATCAAGGAATAAGGTGCTATTAAAGCCATTCTCTCTGTCTGGGATGAAGTGAGACCACTGCACTTAAATCTCAGGGCACCACAGTGCTCTTGAAATAATACATGTGAGTCAGTAATGGCTTGGAGGAATGTTTAACGCTTGCTTGGCTGCAGACCAGAATTTTGGGTAGTTCTGTATTTTAAAGTGTTTCACTGATGGGGCTGGAGAAGATGGCTTCTGGGTAGGCTAAAGCCAAATCGATGTCTGTCTCCAGTTAATCAGCAGCGTGGGATGGGAGAAGTTGGCAGGGAGACGTGGACTGAAGCCAGTTTATCCTCATTTTGGTTTAAAAGTCACGGTAGGGAAGTCTGGGCACTTGGCAGAAGTTGGGTTTAGGTAACACGGTCTGTGGTATGACTATAAGTCTCATTCACCAGCCAAGATCATTCTCCTTTGACAGATATTTGGTAGCCAGTTTGATAGGGCTTGATAACCATATAGCACTGGCCAGTCCAGATGGCCTTTGGCCTTGGGTAAGCGTTTGCCAAGGTCTTCACCTGGGTTTACCCTGAGGCTTTCAACAACCTCAGCCAAATAGGAAAGTTACAGATAGCATATACTTGGGGCATGGCTAAAGACCCCATCCATGAGTCATCTATTAACTTGTTTGTGCAGCACCATAACGGTTGATCATAGTCTTTACACACCAACAGGGCTGTATCCTTTCTCATTTGAATCATGGCATTATCAAATTTGGGGTGAAGTGAGAACGTTTTTGCATGGTACGAAGGCAAGTTGGCTTTTTTTGTTACTTGGAAGGTTTTTACTGTTTATGGGCTTGTTGTTGGTGATAATCCTGGCACTGTGGAAGGCACAGGAAGATGTGAGGTCTGCCTGTTAGCTTTTACACTGCTGTGTTTTGAATAAGAAGGAAAACTCTCAGACAAATAATTCATTCTTAATATTAGTCTGTAAAGATTTTTATACTTGCCACTCCATGGATGTAATTAGTCATAGGATCTCTTTTTTAGATGTAATTGCACTATTAAGCATACTTTCACTTCAACCACAAAAATGCATGGTTGGATTCCATAATTCTACATAAGTGTATATGAAGCAAACAATGTATGGCTCAGACTCCTTTGATCTTCAAAACACTCACTGGGTGTGCAAAGTCCACATCCTGCGTTTTGGTGAGTCGTGCTTCAAGAAGTCATTTTCTGCCCAGAAACACTTCTACTGAATGGAGTAAGGCTGTTTGTGTTCATAAACTAATTGAAGGATGCAGGTTTATGTCATTGTTGATGATGTTTTTTTGTTGGTGGAGGTTTTTACTGGTTTGGTGACTCACCACAGCCTCTTGGCTTTTGTGACTGGTGTTTCCAAAGAGAGGAGGACTTAAAGGTCAGTTTGGTGAGGGACCAGAAATATCAGTGGACAGTGTGGTGGGGCAGAGCTGCAATGCATGGCCTTTCTGGTTGGCAGACCTTTTATAGGACTGGATGAATAGAAGTGTACTCATCCTTTTTCACTGAAATGGTGGTGAGGTACTGGAACAGGTTGCCCTGAAAGGTTGTGGATGCCCCATCCCTGGAGGTATTCATGGCCAGGTTGGATGGGGCCCTGGGCAGCCTGACCTAGTACCAATTTAGTGGTTGGCAACCCTGCCTGTGGCACGGGGTTGGAACTAGGTGATCTGTGATGTGCCAACCAAGCCATTCTATGATTCTGTCATTCTGTGATCCTTGTTTGTCCTTAGCCCCAGTAACTACAGATCTTAAGGTGAGTGACACATCCATTTAGAAGAGATGGCAACTTCATACCTAGATTTTTTTGTTACCACAGTGTCTTTCTCACTGGATGGTACCACCCACTTATGGCCATCACAGACCCTGGTGGTTGCAATGAGGAAGCTGAGGATATGAGGTAGTGAAACAGGCCCTATGACAGAGATGTCTCGAATGAAGAGCTGGTGCCACTGATAAATAGGCATGGCTGCCATGCATCCAGGTGAGGATGCTGCCTCAGTGGAGCTTATGTGGTGTGTGGCCACAGGGATAAGGTTGGGATATTGCCTGTATGATGTAGCTTTCATCCAGAAAATTGCAAACCCAGAGTTATCTGCTCCTGACCTAAGATCAATTTTCTTACATTTTCAGTGTTTTACAGTTTTGACATTTGTTTTTACTGCTTGCTTGAAAAAAAGAACACAACACTGTGTTTATTATGTTTCTTTAGGTAAAAGGATAAATGATGAATCCAATCCTAAAAAGAAATCAAAAGCAAACAACACAAGCTTGGGAGCTGCACAAAGAGGCTCACTTCCTCTGGGTTTCTAAATCAGTATGTGTCCATGAGACATGTTTTTGTTCCTGTTTCTTCTTCACTCAACAACACAGAAGCTTTAAGTAAAATCTGTCTTTAAATAGGCATCCCTGGGACATGCAGCTGCCAAAACAAAAATCAGGCAATAAAACTGGGCTTGTGTCCTGCAAACAATTTATCCTGTCACTCTCTCTCCATTTTTTTTTTTTTTTAAATTTCTTTCATTTAACTTTCTTGAAGATTTGTTCTTTTTTTTTTATTATTTTTTTTTGTTTAAGAAACAGTGTGTGGCCAAGCTCTTGAGTATCTTAAGCTGGGAGGCTGTAAGAAAGAAGGGGACAAACTCTTCAGCAGAGACTGTTGTGACAGCATAAGGGGAAATGGTCTCAAACTAAAATAGGGGAGATTTAGATTGGGTATAAGGAAGAAGTTTTTTATGATAAGAGTGGTGAAGCAATGGAGCAGGTTGCACAGAGAGATGATGGATGCCCCATCCCTGGAGACACTAATGGTCAGTCTGGATGGGGCTCTGAGCACCTGATCTAGATGGAGGTGTCCCTGTTCATTGCAGGGGACTTGGACTAGATGACCTTCAATGTCCCTTCCAACTACAGTGATTGTAGGATTCTTATCCTTCTGTTTTGGAAATCATTTCTGTGACAAGGTTGGGGATTCTGGAAGTGGCTGTGTGAGCTGCCCCATCCTATGCCCTGGTAAATGCTTCACTTGTAGGGATGGCATGGGTTTGGATCTCCATAGCACAATCAGCTCAGGTGTGTGTTGATTTTTTTGCATTTGCTGGTGGCTCATGCATCACACAAATGGCTTTGATATAATTTTTAATGGTTCAGTGAATTTGGGCTGATGCAATTAAATTGCGTGTAGTTCTATGAAAAAACAAAGTTGGAAGTAAAACTTGGCAGTGGCAGCAACAACTTACTGTGTTTCCAGTATCAGTGTGGCTACTAGAGGCCCAACTGAGGAACACTTGAGGAACTTAGAAATTAATACACTTCCATCTCCTTGTGAAAGCTCCTGATTCCCTTTTCTAAGTTACAGTAGTATGCATTTGGGTATCGTGTACCACTCTGCTCTTCCAACACACAAGCAAAATAAATGTCTGCTAACACTGCAGCACCTTTTTATGTGAAAGCAGATTTCACCTGCTGCTACTGCAAATTCTCGATCTTAAAGTAGCTGTTTTCTGAGGATGTTTATTTTATCATGGAAAGGGTTACATTGAATGCCTCACAGCTTGGAAATAAGCACACAGTAATGGACTTTTTACAAGCTGTGGAGACACCAGTTCTGAATTTAGGGCCAATCTAATATTATTCATTATAATGTTTTCTCCATCTGCATTTTTATTGTTGCTTTGGTAGCCTCTTTGTTCTCTATCTGATTCTCCAAAACTGCCTGCAAAACAGTAGTTTATTAAAGACCAGAACAGCAAGTCTGGCCAGCAGGCAAGCAGTTTGGAGGCAAACTGATCTCTGGCATCAAATGAAGCTTAGAAAGCAAGTTACTTCGCTTGGAGGAAAAGTGGAAGGGCACAGAAGGGGCCATACTACCCTGCCCAGTGCCCTCTGAAAGTGCAGGAATTGGGGCCACTCCTGGAGCCTCTGCTTCTTCCCTCCTGGTTGAATGCATCATCCACTTCCATCCCTGTATCTGCGGCAAGGAATCCCTCCCAGAAATCAGAACTGTTGCATATAGGATTTTCCCAGGATGTAAATTAAAGGCATGGAATTTCTTGCTGCAACTTACCTCATCTCTTTTCAGATTAGATGAAAAACTTCTCTGACATAGCTTTTTTCATGAGATAAATTCTGATCTGTGTCACTGTATATATCAAGTGCTCATGAATTGTGATGGATGTCTGGAAACGCCAGCAGAAAGATTTTTGCTTTGTTGCAGATACATGGACAAAAGCTTAAGTGAACAGCGTGCTTTAAGCTAAAATAAGGGGTATTTAGGTTAAGTATTAGGATGCAATTCTTTATTCAGAGGGTGGTGAGGCACTGGCACAGCTGCCCAGAGAGGCTGTGGGTGTCCCATCCCTGGAGGTGTTCAAGGCCAGGTTGGAACAGGGCAGCTGAGCTGGTGGAGGGCAGCCAGGCTGGGAAAGACCACTGAAATCATCTAGTTCAGCTGCCAACCTATTCCCTACCATGCCCACTAACCTTGTGCATCAGTGACACATCCACCTGTTCTTGAACTCCTGCAGGGACAGTGACTCTATCACCTCTTTGGGCAGTCTGTGCCAATGCCTCAGTACTCTTCCTGAGAAGAATTTTTTCTTAATATCCAACCTGATCTAAACATAGCTAATTGTCCAATATGTTAAAAAATAAATAAATAAAAAATAAAAAAAGTTCAATCTCTTCACCTGATAACCTTTATAATGCCTTTTTCCACCTTTTTTCCCCCTTTCTGCTTATAAATGTGTAATTTCCTGAAAGCTTTCCCCCACTAATTTATTTTTAGGTTTGTGTTTGTTTACCAGAATCCATCCAAAGCCTAGCTAGAAAGCAGTTCAATATCTGCTCATTGATTTCCAAGGTCTCATTAGCTTAAATACTTACTTGAAGCAGAGTGTAAGAAGGTTTCCATCTTTTATTTTAAGAGCATTTGGTTTTAAGATTGTCTGTTGTGATCTGTTGCATCTGAATCAATTTGAAAGGGGACCATTTATGTTATCATTCTCTTTAATGTTTATTTTTTGGCATGAGCATCTGGTTGTTTCTGCTTTATAGTACTTTCAAACGGAAACTTAGTTAGATATAGAAATTAATGAGCTCACTGATCCTTTGCCAAAGAAAACATAACAGAGAAGATCTATGTAACGAATTAACCCCAAGATTTTCCTGTGAAGTGCCTTTTCCTTTGTTACAGTGCAGAGGAACCTTATGATTAAGCTTATTATTTTGTTTCTGAGGAGGTGTCTGCTTTTAAGAAGGCAGTAAGATCTAAGGCAGCATTAGTAAACCCTGAATGCTATTTCCAGAATTGATCTTACACGTCAAGTGTTCAGTGATTTCAATTTCCTATGTCTCTGGTTACCAACTAATTGCATCTAAAACCTGTCTTTTTGTTATAAAATGATTTTGTGATCCATAAGAAAATGCTCTAAAAGAGCCAAATTGAGAGCAAGATTTGTGTCTGTAGCGTGATTTGAGCCATGTTTCAGCCTTTCATCTCCTCTTGGATAGGGAGCACATTCCCTGTACAGTCCATACTGCAAAGCAGTATGTTTTATCCTAGTTGATTGTCACAGGATGTTGGGATCTGGATTTTCTTACTGCCAAGGGAAAGCTTTAGGGACAAAGAGAATCAATTCACAAAGCATTTATCTGGGGGCAGAGATGGTTCCCATGTAGGGAAGACTGAGAAGAACTGGACAATGAAAGTGGAGAAAACAAGAAGCACTAGAAAGGATTTTTAAAGATTTTAATTTGTATGTTACTTAAGATTGAGCCAGAAATGAGGGAAACTTTGAAGGAAGGCAACTAGAAAGGGGACGTAATAATGTTGCATTAACAATTTTGCATGACTTAGCACAAACCCTTCTCATACTAAGACTGCAATGAAGTAAAAACATTTTTCATGGGGGCACACCCAGGCAGCAAAAGTGTCTCGATGTGCTCTGTGACTGGAATGGGTCTGACTGAAATCCCAGTGGTCAGCAGGCACGTTTCATTTCTCAGCTCCTGCTAAAAGAAAATGTGCTGTGGGGTTTCTGGGGAGGAGGAGGGATGGTGCAAATAAAATTGTTATTCAGTGAATATAGAATCGTAGAATCATTTGAGTTGGAAGGGACGTTCAAAGTCATCTCGTCCAATTCCCTGCAATGAATAGGGATGCCTACAGCTAGATCAGGTTGCTCAGAGCCCCATCCAGCCTGACCTTGAGTGTCTCCACTGATCTCCATCTGGACATTGGTCCATTGACTACCACTCTCTGGGTACAATCTTGCAACCAGTCCCTTGCCCATCAAATGGTCCACTTATTAAATCTATCTCTTTCTAATTTGGAACCATGGGAACCATGACAAAGGGCTTACTGAAGTCCTGTTACTTCTGTGTTTCTAAAAACTTACCTTCAGAGGGCAATTTTGAAATTGTGTCTGCTCCTCTAATTTGCCAAAAGACTTGGTTGAGTTATTGAGTATGAAGCAAACAAGTCCTTGTGTTAGCTTTCATTTGCCCATCTACAGCTTTTGTTCATGAAAATGCACTTTTTTAACTGATGCCTGGATGAATCCTTTCAAAGCTGGACTCTCAGAGTGCAAATCTAGGAGCATGCATACATACTATCAACATATTTGATTTTCAGCCCCCAAATGTGAATATCCTTACTGCTAAAGTTCCCCAGCTCTCTGAGTCCCGTTTCTCTCCCGTTCTGCTCTATTTCTATCTGAAAATGATAGAAACAGATTGCTTTGCTTCTCCCATTATGGGTGGCACATGGGATGTTACGTAGAGCTTCAGCAATAGACAGGCTATACAAATTACCTTAAACATCCTATGACTTACATCTTACCATTAGCCTCAAACATTAAAGTGCACCTAATGTGGTCTAGTATTAGATATGGAGCTTGGTGATGATATGGAGCTTGGTGATCCGTGAGGTCCCTTCCAGCCCAAGCTGTTCTATGATTCTATGGACTAAGGGTAAATGAGGAAACATGCTCAGACTGGGACAGCGTAGCTGCACTGCTGGTGTTCAGTCCAAAAGAATTGTATTTTCTTTGGAGAAGTGTAAAGGATTGTCTTCAGACACAAAGCTCATTCAAGCTGCTAGGTCAGTGTATGGGGCAGTCTGTCTATCAGCTACCTTCAGTGACATCTGTTTGCAGTAAAATATGGAGAAAATGAAAGGTGAGCAGATTGTGAAGGTACTTCTGCAGAAGGAATATGCATTTTTAATGTATTACAAAAACAACAGTGCTCATGCTGCAAGCAAGAATAATTTATTACAAAAATTCTACAGTAAACAGCTAGCTAGAACAAAATATTTCAGTGAAGGAAGATTTATTGAAACAGCCTATTTTTTTACTGGGAGAATATAATTGCAAATAAATACAGTATCTATAAAATATTAGAAGGGCAGCATGGCACACTTCCAGCTTTCTGTGCTGAAGCCTGATGAACAAATATTTGAACAGAGAAGGAGGAGGATGGGGGGAAGAAAAGATACATAGCATTTGCACAGGCAGATCATTTTTGGCACTCAGTTGTTACCTTTTAGTGGGGAAGGAGTAGTGTTGGTTGTTTAGAAAATATTGTCAACACAGAAATGTGGGACTTGAAAGAGTAAAATATGTGCCGAGCAGATTCTTAACTTGCCAACTTGCGATGCTGTTGGTTGTCAGGAGCTGAGCAGAGTTTAGCTGGGGCTGTTTGGTTTGTTTTTATTCTGTATCCTGGAAAAATACTTAATCTTCTCTTCTTTACTTTCCTTGGAATCATAGAATCATTAAGGCTGGAAACCTCTATGATCTTCTAGTTCAGCCACCTACCACCAATCCTTCCCCTTCCCTTCCCTTCCCCTTCCCTTCCCTTCCCCTTCCCTCCCTTCCCCTTCCCCCCCTTCCCCTTCCTCTTCCCCTTCCCTTCTTCCTTTCCTTTTTTCCTTTCTTTCCTTTTTTCCTAGTAAGAGATTGTCCCCACCCCAAAGAGCCTGCAGTCATAATAGGCAGAAGGTAGATAAGTAAATGCTCTATCACACAGTAACTGAATGCCAAAAGCAGATAGAGAAAACATGTTTCCCAGCCTCTGTTTTCCCACCCTGTATCTCAGGAGTTGCTACGTAGTGTAATTATCCACTTGTTTCTGTGATACTTCATAAGTAGTGGAAGTGGACATTTAGTATTTTAGGCTTCTGTCCCCAACAGGCTGATTCTCATGTAAATCCTTCCTTCAGAGAAGCTGCTTGTGTGAATGGAAATTATTGGTGTGAGGAAAGGCATACCAGCTTATAAATAATGAACCAGGTGAAATGCAGTGGGAGCAAATCTGGCCCCTTCTCCTGTTTATGAATTTTGTATTAGATATTCACTGGATTCAAATAAAAACAAACAAAGGAAGGTAATCCACACATTAGGGACCAGGAGCAGTATCCCTTCCATCCAGGTTGCCAAGTGAGCTCCCTCGCTGACGCTCAAGCATTTCCATTTCAGAAAGAGGGATTAAGAGTGTAGCACAACTTTTGTGGTGCTTAGGAAACTTCTCAAGTGGGGTGAGAATCTCTCCAGTTGAGACAACTGAACAGCAGTCTTGTGAGTGCTCTGGTAATGTTATTTCACCTACTGTAGATATCTTGGGGGGTTGTCTGAACCTAAACTAGTCATGTTTATGTGGTCAGTGGGGAGGGAGGGGCACTGCCCATGGCTGATTCCACTGTCCTTTTAAGATGCGACGGACTGATTCTGGAGTATCTCTTTCTCCATGACATAGTCTAATTTCCCACCTGCTGACATCTCCACTTGAAAGAACCAAATTTCAACCTCCATGTTATTATCATGGGCAGCACAGGTGGGAAGAGCCTTCATCTCTCATCCAGCCTCCTGTTTGCACCAGGATCAATTCTGAGGTCAGAATGGTTTGCTCAAGGCTTGTTCCAGTTGAGTCTTAGAGGCTGGAGACTGCCCAACCTCTCTGGGCAGCCACTCTTCTGAACCAGTAATTCATCTGAGTATTTTCAGTGGTCTGCAGCCCTTCATAAGATTTATCTTGAGGTAGTTCTTAAAACAATCCCACTCAGCCTAACGCTGAAGTCAAGGGACATAGTTTTAGGACAGCTGAACTGGTGGCTGCTCTAGGCATGCCCTGTGGCGTGATAAAATTTTTGCCAGAAACTGTGGGTTCAGATGACATTTGAGGTGATATAAAAGGTTAGGCTATGTTTCTTGGATCGCTCTGATACATAGTCACCCCTATTCCACTTGTCTTGCACTTTAAGCACTAAGTGCTAGAAGCGTTTCAGGGTGAACAATGATTTTTAAGTGCAGAGCTTCAGATAGCCAGAAGAACAGGGCCTTGTTCAGGGAAAGTGTCCCAGAAAAGTCTTTCTGGGTTATTTTAAAAAGGGATTTCAATGCTTGGTAAGAATCACCTCTAAATGTCTCTTCTGATGTTCATTCTGTGTGTGCAGCTTCACTGTGAAGTGCCAATGACTGTGAACTTCAGAGTTCTCACTTCCTCCCTTAGGGATTGTTTTTACTGGGGGGGGGAGGGAAGGAGAAGAAATAATGATTTTTAGTTAACACAGGACTCTTCAGGAAAACTCAAATCACAAGTATGGGCAAATAAAACTGTTTGAGATCTTTCTATTCACTGCGTGGCTTCTGATCTTTTAAGGCTCAGGATTTCTCAACTTTGTCAATATTCAGTTGAGTAACTGAAAACTTCTTCTTCCTTCCTGAAACAACAGCACAGGAGAATGGTGTGGAGCAAATCCATCTCCCCGAGCCTTAACCTGAGCCTCACTGCATCTATTTCATGGCAATTAGGCATCCCGCATATTCTCCATTCCAACAAAGCCTATGAACAAAACCTATGGCTGAGCACCAACAGTTGTAAACTGCCCACTTGCATCTGTCTTTTCCTTCTCTCCCTGTGCTATCATTTAGGAATGATCTGGAAACCTACAGGTATTGTTCTTGAGACAGGTTCACTCCCATGGTAGCACTGTCATCATAAGAGTCCCTGGAGGTGTTCAAGAAAGGGTATATGTGGCACTGAGAGACGTGAGTAAGCGGGCTTGGTGGAGATGCACTGGCTGTTAGACTGGATGATCTTAGTAATCTTTTCCAACCTTAATGATTCTATGATTTTGTTCTAGTCACCCAGAGTATGACCCATGGATGCAGATACACTGCAGTGCCAGAGCTTGGCTGCTTGTAGAGTAATCGATAACAGTCCCAGCTTTACAATTTGCAAGGCATGAGAGAGCAAAGGAGATACACTGCTTGGGCTGGAGTTGCTCAAGAAATCACTTCCAACCTGAAAATCTTCTCTGGGAAATGAGCTTGGAAGCTGACTGTGTGGAAAATGAGTCTGGAGTAGCCAAAAATCCCCGCATGGTAAAGCCCATAACAGGATAGAGAGTGGAAAGATGGCTGAAGGCTTTGATACAACACAGAGGAGTATTTTGAAATGATTTAAGTAATCTTCCAAGTATGTGTTCTATATGATTGCTTTGCTGATGAGTATTCGGAAGCAAATCGTTTTATTATAGATGTCTAACTATCTGTTTCTGTTGATAGTCCGTATATTTATAAACATAGGATAGCGTTTGCTGTTGGTGTGTCTTGTCACACCAGAATATTTTCACTTTTTATCCATATTGTTTTTATTTAACTGGTCTTGCAATGTGGAGTGCTTGGACTCCGAGAATGTGGCAATTCCTGGCTGAGACAGATGAAACCTGAGCAGGATTGAGGGGTGCTCTGTACCCAGGTTCCTGGATGGAGCCGTTCTGTGAAAGTCCTACGTTTCTGGGTGTGATTAGAGGACGCTGTTGCATTGGATCAGCCCTCAAAAGCTCAGACCTAGAAAAAAGTTTGGCTTCAGATCTCAACTCTTCTGCAACTGGTGTTGTACCAGCTGAGATTGGATGTGGCTAATAGTGCTCTATGGAGTTTATTCTAGTTCTTGTAGGTAGTAGAGTCACCATCCCTGGAGATGTTCAAGAAGTGTGTAGGTGTGTCATTAAGGGACATGGGTCAGTGGGCTTGGCGTGGGGGATTGATTGTTGGACTAGACAATGTTAGTGGCCTTTTCCAACCTTAATGCTTCTATAATTCTATGATTCTATAATTTTGACCTGGAGTGTTTTCAATCTTAGGAACTGGCTGGTGCTTTCTTGGAGGAGCAATAACGGGGTTGGATTTGTGGTACCTAATTGAAAGCTCCCCATCATCAGTGATGGAGCAAGCTCTCCTTGCAGGAGTCTTGTACCTGCATGTAGGTGACCCTTCAGTCACACTGGTGAGACCAGGGCTGGGTTGCATGCTCTTGAACCACCTTTATAGTGACTGGCATGGTCCCACTCCTACTGCAGGAGAGGCAGATGGGGTCTGATTACAGAGATGCAAACCTTGCTGTAACCTGTGCTCCTTGCCTGTGTCTAACTGGCAATAGTGCAGCAGGTAACTTTGTTTAGCAATAATAGCCTCAAAGTAAGACTCACTTCCCTGTTGGTTTACCTGAATGTCACTGTTGGGTCTGTATAGCTGTCTTGTGTGGAGTCCATGGAAAAGCTTCTCTTTCCACCATCTTAGTCAGCCTGTGTGCTTCCAGTGCAAGACTCAGTGATGTGTGAGAGTTTTGGGGCTGTGCTTTTGGCTCCAGCTGAGCTTCCTTCCTCAGGGGAAGGATCGAAGAAACCAGCCCACTCATGGGCCTTGTCATTAGTAATCAGAGTTATTGTAATTTTGTTTTCGGACTGAGATATTGCAGTGATGGGAAATGATGCTTTTAAAGGGAAAGACTAATGGGAACAAAGAATAGCAATAAAGCCACAGGGAGTTTTGGCACGACAGGGAGATGTGGGTCCTGCGTGTGGGGATCGTCAGCTCTGAGATGTGGCTTTTAAGAAGAAAGCAGAGCCCAGGTCTGCTCTAGCTGCAAGTTTTTGTCGGGGAAAAAAGAAAAGGTTTTTGGCTTGTAGCATCTCAGAGACCTGTACTTTTAACAGCCAATCTTGCCTCCTTTGCAAGGATGTGGAAAGCCCTGGGACAGCTAGGACTGATAATAAATAGCAGCTGTGCGCTCAGGAGCCCTGTGCTCTGGCATTTCTCTGCTTGGGCTTTCTGTCCCCCCTGTGCTAACACTTCTGTAGAGGTGGATGTCACCAGAAAGGCATTTTGTGCAGAGAGCGGGAGGCGGCAAGCTGATGTCTAATGGCCACAGCCATATCAAACCTGCATAACCATCTGCAGTAATCCAGGCTCTGGTGTCTCTTTTTGTGTGCCAGGAGGTGCTGATGGGATTTGCATGTGCTGCTCTCGTGGCAGCCAGCACCCCATGCCCATGTCCAAACATAATCCCCAGTGGGAAATCTACTTATGTGGGGTTGTGCAGGGAGAAGAATGTAGCATAATTTGTTTCTGCAGAGTTTGGTTTCTCATTTGGGGTTATATTAAGGATAATTTTGTCTCAGTGGCATAAAGCCTTTTAGGGTGGTAAACTATTTCACTGCTGGGTAATAAAAATGATGAATGGTTTCTAAACCTCAGTTTTTAAGGTTGGATTGGTTTTTTTTTGTTTTTTTTTTGTTTGTTTGTTTTTTTCCCCAGAAAAGTTCATTCAAAGTCCAGCATTTTTCTTCTTTAGATATAGTTGAAATGTTTAGAAATGAGAAAAATTATCAAGAATATCTGTTTCTTCATACAGAGTTTTGTGGAAGGTATTCTTAAGCTTGGATTAGTGCTGTTGTGCAATTACCTATCCATTTACTTCAGAAACTTTGCTGATTAATTTCATAGTTGCATTCATTTCCCTTTTTGGCTAGCCCTACATTTAATTATATTTAATAACAGGAAAATGAATCATATTATTCAGTGTCTTACTATTACTCTTCATCTTTCTAGGGACAACGTAAATAGATGTACTTGTCAGAAATACAGTGAACAGGAGATATTTTTATTCAAGAGTTGTTAATGCTCATGCAGGCTTGTATGTATTGCTTGCAAATTGATCCAAAATTAAAGGAATGCATGGAGGGACACATGAAATGAAGAACAAGTGTGTAAATAGCTGTGAAAGTGTCCCAGAGTGCTTTGAATGTCAGATTAAAGGTAAACTGCTGAGGTCCTGCTGGGACTGTAACCCAATGGGATGTGGAGTCTTTCAACTACAAGACCATCCTTCATTTCCCAGCATGGTGATTCCCAGCTTCCTAAGCACTGAGCATCCACCAGTTCCAGTGCAAAGAGGCCCTGCATGATGTTTTATTTTTTGAAAGAGGGAGGAAAAAAGATCCATGCTGAGCATAACCTTCCTGGTTGTACAGTTATCATTTACAGCAGACTTTCTCAGCTGCAAGTCAGAGGTATATTACTGTGTTTTGTGTTAACAAAGTACATCTCTCTGTTGTACTTACATCCCCTCAGAAACCACTTTTTCTTTTACAAGCTGATATCTGATATTGTGCCTTTGGGCTATATCCTGCAGACAGGCTCAGACAGTTCTCCCCTCCAAGTCAAATCACATAATGACTTGTGAATGAAAGGTATTTCAGATCAAGGAAAACAGGAAAGTTCAATAACAGCACAGCTTTTATCTAATTCTTTTCATTTCCTGATCTCCAAAGGGTTTGTGAAGGAAACTGTTCATTTATGCATGTTCTGCAGATGGGGAAACAGCCAACCAGTTGTAGGTCTCAATTCTTCAGATCACTCTCTTGTTCTTTACTCCATGCTATTTCCTAATTCTAGTATTATCTAACAGAAATGCACACAGCTATTTTTTGTAGATCTTTTTTCCTGAGTGAGCACAATGAATCTTGATGGTTTAATTTTCCCAGGGAGTGTACCAATGAGGTGTGTTGGAAGATGGGACTTTTTTTTTTAACCAGGGCAACAGGACAGACATCTGTCATCAACAGGATGGCATTGGTAGAGTGTCAGAGGCATGGAGAATGCTTTACACGCTGGGACTGAGTGAACTATCAGCATCCCATGGCATATTTCAGCTGGAGCACATGTCCCAAGTATATCAGAGGGTTCTGCCAAACTGATAAGGCCTGAAAGTTGGCCAAGAAAGCAATTCCATAGTACAGATCTTGCATAAGAACACATTGACTTTTATTTATTTACAAGAGGATATATATACATTTGAATTCTGTTCTCTGGTTCATGGTTATTTAAAGAAGATGAGAGAAAAAGGATGTAAAACATACTTTTTTTTCCCCTTCTGTATTCATTTATGTGCAAAGAGAAGGCTTTGCCCCATATGTCCCTTGTATCTGTGATATTTTTGGGGACTTGGCTGCACTCATCCCTGAGTGCTTTGCTAATTCTGACAGAGCACAATCTGTTTAAGATAATGACTTCAGGAAGCTGGATGTTCATGCTTGCACTTGTTTGATGTGTAGGAATGTAGAAAATAAAAAGGGTCATCAGATGCCAGGTTAAAATTGTTGCTTTTTTTCACTTTTCCATAGACAATAAGTGCTTTTTGATACACAGCCCCTGTAACTGTACATGCTGCTTTTTAAAACAGGAGGTCTTAAATTTTTAAAGCTTTGGATGATTGTTTATCTCCTTGTCAATTCTGTCTGTACTGTACAAGCTACTGCTTGGTAGGAAAGAAAGGAAAAGGAGATACCTTTTTCCCAGCTCCTGCAGCCATTCTTCATGTTTTTATCATGTTCAGATTACTGGTAATGGAGAAACATTGGTATCTTCTTCAAAGCTGAATATTAATTGCTGGGATTTCTTCTGATTTGTATTTCTGGTTTTCTGTGCATGTGAAAGGAAGACCAGGCTTACATCAAGCACCTGGATTTTCCATGAAAATTGGCAGCACTGGGTGCTTCCAGTTTTGGGTAACCAGGTCTTTAACCAGGGTCAGACTTGGGAAATGAGTGGTCAGAGCTGTGGTGGGACTGGGACTTGTGCATATCTTCTGTAGCATGTGAGCATTCTGAGTTGTGCTGTTACCTATCTTCCTGTTTTTATCTTCCTTCCAGCAACTTTCGTTATTGCAAGCTTGGAAAAAGATATTCTTACACTATGAAAAAAAGCAGCACCAATAGCAATTAAATTAAAAACTGACCTTAAGCTATTTTGGAGCTCCTGAAACAGACTGATCACTGCTGGGTGCCACAACAGACCTGACAGAGAGACAAAGGCAGTGGAATGAATAACATAGTAGGTAAAAGCACATGAATTTATAGGAATTGTGTTCCTGAAGAATCTGGCATACCCACTCAATTCATCAGAAAGTTATGGTAAATTGGAAAAACATAGTGTTAGCAGTGTGGTGAATATGGTCTAAGGCTTACAGTGAGACTTCAGAGTTTCCTTCCATATTTTAAAGCACATAGAATTATAAAAGTTAAGCAACATTCATTTTGAAAGCAGACTGAAACAGAATCTTATGTGAAAATTGATGTTAAGACAGGATTGATTGGAGTTGTCAGTTTGCTTTGCTACTACTCTGTTTACTAATGTTGAGTAAAGACATCAAAGTTGGCTTTATGTTGATTTGGCAGGATCTACTTAGAAACTAGAATTGGAACAGCTAGAACAACTCTAGACAGGCTTTTTTTAACAGACCACGGCATCTTTCCCATGTAATCAAATCACATCTTATGAGGAATTTGACCCAGGAGAGCTTATTTAACTTTTTCCCTTGGTAGGCTCCCAAGGTTGCATTATCTGAGCTGGGAGTTGTATAGAAGTGTTAGAGAGAACGATAGCTTGCTTCAAAATTAATTATGGTGAGATAAGGGTTGTGAAATAGAGCTGTTCCTCTTGGAGCTGTCAGCATCTCCCTCATGCTTGTTCAATGGCTATGTTGCTTTTTGTTGATGCCAGCAGCATCTTGAGCTATTAAAGCCACTTTGTAATCCGTACCATCTACACAAGGTGAAGTGAATTTTAGATTTGCTTGATGACACTGAGATCTGATATTGCTGTGCCATACTGGAAACGTTTCTCCATCTTGTTGGAAATACTTGAGCTCTGTTATGTTCTGAACATTATCCATGAAATGTCTCTGATGGAAGAGTGTGAGAAGATCTCAGGTCTGCAGTCTCCATAAATCCATCCAGGATCTCATAAATTCACCACCAAAAAATGTTCCCCTGATAAGTCTTGATGAGCTAGTATTTCTGAAGGAATGTATTGGAAGAATTATTTAACTGAACTGATCTCTGATTGTGCCCACATAGGCAGTTGGCTTGGAAGTAGTTACTAAAAGTAATAGGGTGGTGGGAAGAACAATACTTCAATATGTCAGATTTGAAAGTTATATAATTTTAATGACTTGAAGAGTCTGTCACTTATTAACAGTTATTGAATAGCTTCAAGAAATAATGTGCTGTGGATGATAGGGGCTAAAAAGGTGAAATTGGTATATATTATTACTTTTATCATGCAGCCCCATTATCTCAGGCATGAACCAGTCTTCACTCCTGTGCTCCCACTGTGCTAAGCACTGTACAAGCAGAAATAAAAGTGAGTTTTTAAGTGGGCTCTTGTAAAAGCTTGAGGTCTGTTTTAACACACGGGAAAGATGGACAGCTATCTAATTTAGGCAAAGCTAGGGCATTTCTTCATGGAACATAGCTTTGAGCCATCAGTCTTCTATTGCTTTGTTACTCCTTTAAGATAGTTGTAGCTGCAGCAGGTCAAGCACAAGCACTGGTTAGGTTGACTCTTTTCCCTGTGCATAGGAAACAGGATTCATTGTCCCTGTTATATTCAGGATTTGGTGTAGACTCTGTATTCACTTGGGATGTTTGTTCTGTCTATGCCTCTGTTTTTCCGTCAATTAAACGAATAATATTTGCCTTCTTTCAAAAACCATGTTATGCTGTAAGGAGAAAGAAACATGAGAGAAAATCAAAGTACTGATAATTATGGTTTTATTTAGTGTTTTACATTTTATGTAGTGTTTTATTGATTTAATGCTTTGTTATTGTTGACTTAAAGGGTTCCAGTGGAGAGTTCCTAGGAGAAAATTCACACAGAGTACTAAGTACATTAATTAAAAAGAAAGAAGTCTCTGAGACCAAATCTTATTAAAGGAGACAATAGAAGAGAGTCTTATACATCTTTTAAAACATAAATCATACTTACGGGACACATCTGAAGTTAATACAATTAGACATAATGTTAGATTAATATACTTGCTTCAATTATACTATAATCAACCCTTCAACAAAAACAGTAGATCCAAAACCAGATAAATGATAACGACAGGCAATGAGAAAGTGTTTAAAGCGAGTTAATAGTAATAATAGTAATAGTTTCTATTTCTACTGGAGTCCAATTAAAATAGTCTTCATTGAGTGTTCTGCTTTCCAGATGGAAGAGCTGAGACAGAAGTTAAAGAGATATGTTTTTTCTTGTGTACCTGGTTTGTTGCTTGCACTTGGGCAGTTTCCTAGGGTTCAGATGAGAGAATGTGCCTAGGTAGGAATCATGCTACCTACCAACTGCTGGTAACAAATATATTGTCAAATGGGTGAGGAGTGATTTTACTTAATGACAGCCTTTAAGTTTTATGCTTTTGTGAAAAAGAAGTGATTGAATCTCACTTGTTAAAGTAAACATAATTTTTATAAATCTAGACAGTCACAACTCATCTGTGAATAGGATGCACTATTTTTTTTTGCTGTTGTAACCAGTTGAAAATGTAAGTATGACTGAATTTTGCAAGAGCTAGTCCTGCTGTTCTGTATGTATATATCAAAAGCTTCTGTGATCCAAAGCCTATGATCCTATGATAAACATAAATGTGTACACACACACATTAGAAAAACAACATCAATGAAACAACTTTGTAGAATTCCATTCTGCTCTTTTGGGCAGCCAACAGTCTAATTTCTGACATTTAAAGTTACATTGAAAGAAGACCAGCTTATGAAGTTAGATTTCTATGAATGTTGACACAAGAAGTATTTTTTACTAGAACTGTTTCTCTCATTGCCCTTTAAAACAGTTTTTGGTTTGTTTTTTTTTTTAAGCAAATGATTTGTGCAACTATTGAATACATTTATTTATTGTACTGATTTGATGAGCCATTCTTTCTTTCAGTGATCTGCTGAAATTGTATTATTATCGTGATTACTTCAAGGTTTTTCTGGACTTTCAGAAGAACTGTACTCATTCTGTAATCAGGATGGGAGAACAATAGTATTAATTTTACTCCAGATCTGTCTGCTTATAATAGCTCTTTTTTAATTTTGAGGTTGTGTAAGACTGTAGGTAGAATGCATTAATTGGTCTTGAGCTTGACCAAGTACTTCAATAGATGCTTTCCCCTTGTCTTCAATATACGGTTATGAAATCTTTTAATTCCTGATCACTTTGGCTACGGTGTGGTAGGACATCAGTTTACATTTATTCCTATGTGAATAAAAGAGTCGTGATTGTTAGCTGAATTTACTTCAGATGATGGGAGTGTCTGTGGGGCAAAGCTACCACCTCCAGGAGGACATGTCCCCATCTCCTTGTATGCTTTGTCCAAGATGAGGTCTGGAGAGTTCCATGAGAGTTTTTCAGCGGTGTGCAACAAATAGAAGAGGATTCTTCAGTCTAGGAGGCACATCTTCCAGGCAATTTAATCTGATGTTGAAGCTGGACAAATCTAGACAGGAAGCAGAAAACCGATTCTGACATGATCAGTCATCATTGGACACAAAGTCAATAATTAATGCCGTGATCAGGCATGCCCTGAAAAACATGTTTTTTTAAATGTGGGGTTGATTCAGGGAAAAGGTCTGATGACCTGCTGTGCCAGAGATCTGAGCACCTGCTCTTTGTGGCCTGTATATCTGTATTTGTTAATGAGTACATCACTTTTTTTAGCCATGCTGAGATGTTGTCACACATTGGAAAACGGAGTATTTTGTGTTTTGTCTTTCTGACATTCTGATTTTTCAGTCTGCTCATTTACCTAGATGGTGTTCCCCAGAATGAGCCCCACTTCCTGAGTCTCTTTGCCTTGTTTAAGGTTCATCATTTGTAGTTTCTTTCTTTTCCTTCATTCTATCCCTTGTAGTTGCACTCATGCTTGCATTTCTTCCTTCCTAGTTATCTCATTATAAGTGAATTCTGAAACATATGGTATATTTTGTAAGGAGAATGAACTTTCATTATTCTGGAGGAATCATACGTATGATACTTCAGTGGTTTGGTGAAACCTAAGTAAAGCTATCTCTTCCTTAAACAGCTGTTTATGAAATGGGATGTACACAAACCAGCAGGATTGATCATTTCAGTTCCTTATCTGCTAGTTTGGGGCTTTGCATACAAATTGCTTTTTTTTTATTTAGTGGTTGCTTTCTACAGTTTGCCTGAGGATATGGCAATTCCATTTCCAAAATCCCATTCCTGTGCGCATCACCATATGATGCATCACAAATATAAGCTGTTTGCCTGTGCCTCTTCTTTAGCCTGTTATTTATAGGCTCTCTCATCCTTTTTTTCATTATTTTTTTTTCCCATATATGAAAATATATGAGAAATATATCTCAAGGTACATTGCACGTGCTCTTACATATGGATTTTGGATGTTGTGGGTATCCTGAGTTCAGGGCAGACATGACCTGCGAAGAGCACGTGTAGTTCCTTATTCTGCTCAGATTTAATGTTATTACTGATTCTGCTTAATTATTTAATCTGTCTATTTAAATCATAGCAAATGGGTTTAGGAAGTAATGCTAGCTGCTGTAATTTTTGGAGATGTAACAGGAAGCAGTGGTTTCCCTTTGACAACTGAACGAACTTGTGATTCTCCAAATCTTTTAACATTTACTGAGAAGTAACTAATTATATCACTCAGTACAAATTCAAGTTACATCAGCGTGTTTTTCCATTTGTGTTTTAGAGTAATGCATCTTCACAGAAAGGAGGGAATAAAGTAGGTGTCATGGCTTCTAAAATTAACTGAGGCCAACTTATGCTGTCAGCCACATGAATGGCTAGATGGTCCAACAGGTTAAACTTTTGTGCTTAGCTGCTAGCATGTAGGTCTATACTGTCCAATAAGCTTCAGATGGAGTCCTGCCTTGTAAAAAAAGATTTCTGAAATGTCTCATTCGTTCACGATTTTTCCAAAACAACCACCACAGCTCATCTATTCAGAGTAGGGCAAATATAAACCAATACACAAACCTGGACACAGCCCCTTTAGCTCCAGCCATGGGCATGCCCAGGACCTGGCTTCTGCTTGGTGTTCACATCTGTGAACACACTTCTGCTGTATGTTCACATCTGTGGCTGTTCCTAAGAACCATGGGAAGTGAAACTTCATTTCAAGAGTGGATTCTCAAAGGGGAGAAATCTAAATGTCTGAAAAGAAGGAAATAAAGTTCACTCATAAATAAAGCAAAGAGAATCAGCTTCTAAATAATGCACAGAACTCTTCTGTACTGCCTACAGTGTAGGCAATGCTTGTTTCTTATTTATTTCCTTCTCCTTGTTGTTGCCTGTTTTATTATGTGCTATTTTATTTCTGCTGCCATAGCACCTAGAAAATGTAGCTCTTACTCCCCCAGAATACAAAAGTGCTGTACCCAGAGGTTGCAGAATAAATGCATTAAAACATCTGTGATTTACTCCACAAGTGCAACAAGGTAGGAGCAGGTTCACAGACAGCTGTTGTCACCTGGCTGACGGGGGACAGCAGCACCAGTCCCACCTCTCTGCAACTGGAGCATATGCCAAGGGATCCTCTTTGCATAGAAAGGGTCACCATTTCAGTTAGGCCAGAAAGCACACGAGAGTCACTTTTATTATCTCAGCTTCCAGCCTTTGTGCCCTCCTCCTTTTCCAGTTTTCTTTGGAATTAAAGGGTTTTTTATTCTAGTTACTAACATCAATTATCCCCCCAGCTTCAGTTAGCAGCTTTGATTTAGACCTATAAGCCTGTTCTCATAGCTAATCAAGCTTTTAATAACACTAGCTTTGGTGATGTCTTTGTAATGTTGCTAAAAATTATCTTAACACCTGTCAAGAGATTTGTTTTATTAACTTGAACAATGACAGGATTTATCCAGTCAGTAGCCAATCATTCTCTAAAGAATCATTTTATTTTGTATGCCTACCCATTTTTCAAGTGCTTAATGTTCGTATGTTTTCCTCTGTAATTTGTGAATAACTTTAGTTCACATTCTATTATGCAGAAAAATAAAATTGAAGATCCTTCTATTGTACAGATCTTGCAATTAAAAACGACCAGGTATAATAAGACCAGGCAACAGACGGTAGAGGGATATGTAGAAAGACAGGACAAGAAAAGACAGATACTCATTCTAGAGAAGATGGGTTTGTTTGTTTGCTTGGTTGATTGGTTGGTGGTTTGTTTTTGTTTTTGTTTTGTTTTTGTTTTGTTTTGTTTTTTGTTTTGTTTTGTTTTAACAAACTATGCATCTTGTGTTATGCCAAATTACTAACTGCCCAGAGAAGCTGTGGATACCCTGTCCCTGGAGTTGTTGGATGAGGCCCTGAACAGCCTGATTGGAGGGTGGCAACCACCCACAGTAAGGGAGTTGGAGTGAGATGATATTTATAGACCCTTCCAACCTAAGTCATTCTATGGTTCTCTTAAAATCCTAATTAAGAGCCCAAAGAGGTTTGGGATGCCCTGTCCCTGGAGGTATTTAAGACCAGGTTGGATGTGGAGCCCTGGGCAATCTGATCTAGTACTTGATCTAGCAGTTGGCAAACCTGCCTGTGGCTGAGGGGTTGGAACCTGATGATGCTCGAGGTCCATTCCAACCCAAGCCATTCTATGATTCTATGAATTGTGACCAATGATGTGAACAAATGGACCAACTGCATATTTCTGTGCATTAATTAAAGGTATATGAACTGGGTGAAAATCTTGGTCTTTCAAAGTCAGTAAGTATTTTGACCCTGACTTCAGTGCAGACTTTATTTACTCTTCCAGTTTTACGGCAAAGATCATTTTGTCTATGCTGGTCTAGTCCATGTGACAGGGAGGACTGATGTAAATTCCATGGAAAAAACAATGTTTTGTCAGTCTGAAGGTGAGAAAACACTTTGTATCGTGAGGGTAGTCAAACATTGGTACAGGTTGCCCAGAGGGTCTTAGAAAGTCTCCATCCATGAAGATGTTCGAAATCCAGCTGGACATGATTTTGGACAAAATGTCCTAGCAGGTTGCTATATTATGGTTGTTGGACTAGATGATCATAAGAAATCCTTCCCAACTTCAACCATTTTGCAATCCGAGGTCTGTTTCTGAAGGCTGCTACCTCCCATTAGAGAGGCAAGCATCCCCAAAGCCCAGTGGTAGGTTCACATTAATTCCAGGGACTAATTGCCTTAACTGAGAAAAATCTGCAGTTTGCTCTGTGAACCACATCTTGGAAGAAATAACCTCACTGCGTATCTTCAGCCTTTCTGCCATATTGTTGATACTGAAACATCTCACAGAGGGGCAGAGCATTATTCTGAGGTCTGAAATGCTTGAGTGCTGGTTCTGTTAGAGCCCTCATTTTGGTTGAGCACCATTTGATTAGTCCTCATAGGAGGTATGTTGTCTCACAAAGCTTTGTGAGAGAACCTCAGTCGATCTGTGATTTCTTCCAGCAGGGGCATTTGGGTAGCACTGGCATCAGGTTTCCACGAATGATTTCAGTGAGTTTTCTGTTTGCTTATCAACTAAATTTGAAATTCATATTTCCAAGAAAAAAGCTTTTTAAAATACACAGCTTCTCTCCTCCCCTCTTCCTATTCTCACCCCTAGAGCCCACATTATTGCTTAAACTTTCTCAAGTTGGTGCAGACAGAACCTGGATGAAGATTTTTTTGTGTGTGTTTGTTGATTGTTCTCTACTGCATCAATTTTGCAGTAGAAATGAAGAAAATAATTTCTGCCCTGTGTGGTTGATGTTTTAGCCCTGCTTACACAGCCAGGGTCAAGTCTGGCACAAGCAGTACTTGGATGTCTTTCTGGGTATTGGCCAGCATGCACTGTGGAGCAATTTTGGAATTAACTGCACTACAATGTATATTTAATATCCTTACCTTTCAGTAAGGTATTGAAAACAATATTTCAAGCTGAAAGGTGAATAAAAACCTTTGTGTAAAGATGCCCTAGAGGTAGGTTGATAGAACAGTGTTCTTTTTTTTTCTTTTTTTTAAACCCCCACGTCTTGTGAGAATTGCTCTGTTGGAGAGGTGATGCACTGCTGGATTCTATAACAAGATTTCAACAGAAATTCTAACAGTGTGTTCTGAAGTTGGTTTCCTTCCTTCCTTCCTTCCTTCCTTCCTTCCTTCCTTCCTTCCTTCCTCTTCTTCCTTCCTTCCTTCCTTCCTTCCTTCCATTTGTCCGTCTTTCTGTCTTTCTATCTTTCTTTTTTGTTTCAATTCAAGTCAGGTACTTTTAACCACACACATTCTTACAAGAGTTTTACATAGATATACTGACCAATCCATGTTAGCTTTTAGAAAGTGCACAGTGCCGAAATGCTTATCAAGCATCTTTCTTACCATCAATGAATTAGCGATGGTGGCAGAACCCCCACCTTTTTCCAAGGCTTTGAATTTCAATGAGCTCTTCAAATATTGATAATGAATTGAATATCAGTACTGTGGTTTTGCTCATTTTATAGCACAGAATTGCTGAGAACTTACTGTTGTACACACTGTGTTAGATTTCATGTATTTTTTCTTATCTGGTATCATCTAGATGCTCTGATAATAGACACACATGGCTTAAGGCTGTAATCAGTTGGGAAAGATCTTACCATTGTTGCTTGTGCTGCTTTGACAGATGGTATCTCCTGAAGTCCAGGGTGAAAAGGAAAGGAAAAGGAGACAGATCATAAGCTGTGGACATTTTGCACTTATATTTTGACTGTAAGGAGCTGCATCATGGAAGAAAATTGGATGCTAACGCTGACCCTCTAGACAAGTCAAGTTTGAGTCTATTGTCCAACAATCTTCATAAAAATAACAAGATTATGTAAAAAAAAATACAATAGCATTCTTTGTTTTGAGCCTTTAGGATTTATTTGAGCCATGTGGTCGAACAGTTCCCTGTAACTACGAAGGCTAGCAGATACCAAAAGAAAACAAAATAAAAATGAAAACTGAGCCACAGCATTACTCACGTCTTTACAAGCTTGGATTTTGCAAAACAAACAAACAAACAAACAAAAAAGCCTACAAATACCCAAAGATATTGTGAGGATAAACATACGAGACTTAGCTATGTCATTACTGCAAGTGCATGAAAAGCAGAGAGTGAAGTTGTCTAGAAGCTGATGATGAATTCAGGTTGTCTGGCCTGAAATATGCCTGAAAGAAAACCAAGGACATTATTAACGATAAGAAAATGAGTCCCTTACAAATTCTATCATTCCCCTCTCTCAAATATATAGTTTAAGGTGCCATTTGGAACTTAGAAAAGAAAAAGTATTTTATTTTTGAAGATATCTTCCCTCCAACTTAGCAGTGCCCTTTTAAATAATTCATTGAGACTGGGGAGCAGAAAAAGGAGCTGTAGTGAGTCAACTCTGCAGCTCTGCATTGAGAGGCACTGCAGTCTAACCATACAATAAAAAGGGAGAAAGATCAGGGAAGGGAGCCTGAAAATGAATAAAGTTGGTGAAACATTCCTTACTATGGATCCATGGAACACAAAGATATATGATCTCTCTTTCTCCTTCTGTATGAGGAAATTATGTCTTGTAAATAGCCAGAAAAAAATGAATCATGTGAGATCATTTTATTTGCCTCTTGGATTTACTTTAAATTTTCTTTGGCAAATTTTCCCATGGGAAACATAGGCAACAAACTGAATTTGACCTATGTTCTACTGGAGGTTTTGTCTCTTTTTCAAAACTACTCTTTCTACTTTCTTCATCTGTAAATAAGGAGAAAAAAAGCGGAACCTGACCTCAGTTGTTGGTATGAGATATGACAGGTTAAACAGTGTTACTAAAACAAGAAACTCCCCTGTTCTCCTTCCAAGCACTTGAAAAGCTCACATTTTCATTCAAACCATGGATTTTAGGATTATCTCTAATGAGGATGTGCTGGACTGCAGGGCTTTAAGCACAAACTCTCACATTTCTCTCAGTTGATCAAAGGGGAAATTCTCACCAGCAGACCCTGGTCTCCTGGGCCCATCTCTAATCACACACAGAAAGGGGATGAAAAAAATAAGAAATATCTTCTCTTCACAGCAAGAATCAGTGTGGGAACTTGAACTTGGCTCCCCAGAAGCAGATGAAATTAGGAACTTTGCCCTGAGCCTTTGATGCAGGGAAAATCATAGAACCACATAATGGTTTGGGTTGGAAGGGTTCTAAGATCATCTGATTTTAACCCCCTTCTGTGGTCAGAGGCGCCTTCCATCTTTGGTGTGCTTTTGTGTCCCACCCTTGGGCAGTTTTAGGGGGAGGTTAAGATGTTGGTTGTTCCCTCAATCCTGCTTCCATGGAAGCACTTTGAATTCATGCTGGAGCTTCCCATGCTAGATAATTAATGTGCCTCCTGCTGATGTTGGAATCCAGAGCTTGGGCCTGAAGTTGGGTTCACTGATCATAAGGTGACATCAATGAGAAGACTGTTTTGGTCTGGCAACAAATGGAGAACAAGCTCTCCAGCACGCACACTGGCATTGCGTGCACACAGACAAAAATGATCTAGTAGTTGGCAGCCCTGCCCATGGCAGTATGTTGTAGCTCAATGATCTTTAAGGTCCCTTCTGACCTAAGCCATTTTATGATTCTATGAAAACCTGGAAGAACTTGAAGCAATAGAGTCAGCCAAGTCAATCATTTGTGATGCAAGCATGTTCTACACTGTGTACCCTGACACAAAGTAAAGCAGTATGTTAGTTGGGATTAGATCAACCCAAAGGTTTTCAAAGAATAGAATGGTCCATCTTGAAGGAACAAGCCAGTATCAATGTAACACACCAGGAAGAAGCTTTCCCATGTCTGACGTTCTCTGTCATAGCCCTGCGGTGATGGTCTTACAATTCCTCTGATGTAGACACAAGCCAGTGATATAGTATGGCACAGCCCTAGCTGAACTAAACTCACTTCTCAATGGATATCTTATATATTGGGGATCAGAAAACTTGTGAGAGAGCAGAGGGGGATAGAAAACAGATAGAAAATAGAACAAACCCATAATGTCAACAGGCTGCAGATGACACCAGCTGAAGCCTGCTCTTAGAATCATTAAGGTTGGCAAAGACCACTCCTCTGGTTCACCTAGTCCAACCATTGATCCATCCCCACCATGCCCACTAACCATGTTTCTCAGTGCTACATCTGCCCTTTCCTTGAACACCTCTAGCGATGGTGACTCCACCACTTCCCTGGGCAGCCTGAGCCAATGCTTTCCAATGCTCTTTATGAGAAGAAATGTTTCCTAATATCCTTCCTGAACCTCCCCTAGTACAACTTGACGCCGTTACCTCTTGTTCTATCACTAGTTACCTGGGAGAAGAGGCCTACTCTCTTGCACTGCTTATCTCTGCAGAGACATAGCAGATTGCTTGGCTGACTGTGGGAAACCAGGAGAGTGAATCAGGTGAAGGGTCTTTACGTATTTTCTTTCTTTTTATTATTATTTTTTTTCTTTAATGCTAATGCTTGTGAAGAGCTAGGTGATATTTTCTGGACCGCCCTTTGATTTGGCCCAGAGTAGTGGCTCTTCTTCTCACCCATAGGCAGCACTGAATATTTTCCATGGTAGAAGGGCGTGGAAAGAAGATGCTCCCACCTGCCTTGTTTCTCTTGCTCTGCTCAATTTAACTATTTGACTGAGTATGTGCGAGCAGCACCACATTTTGTTGTTTTATTTTTTTGCAGGGCAAATGCACACTGGGGTGGTTTCCGTTCGTGCTTTACAGTCTATGGGTGAGCGCCTAGTGGGATTACTCATTGTGTGTAGAGAGACACTGGACAAAACAAAGCTTGAAATCTGATGACTATTTTGTTGTTGTTCTTGATGGTATTTGTGCAGTGAAATTATTAGAAATGCAATCTGGGATTTCCATAGCTGACAAGCGATGATAGCTCATGGGGCTCTACTGCCAGAACCAAGGATGCACCCTGTAGCTTCCTCTTCCCCATATCCCCAGCTGGTGCTCTGGGGTAAAAATCAACAAGTCCCAATTTTCTTGTATGTTTTTTTTTGCTTGGAAGTGTTATTACGAATGCAAAAAATGAACAAGTTCATAGAGTAAAAAACAGCTTTTAGAGAAGCTTTTTAAAGAGCTTCACTTGAAGTGTTTTGTTTAGATTTTTAAATGTCAACTTAATTCTATTTGTTAATTGAGACTGAAATATTAAATAAGTTTCCAGACAGGAAGAGTCTCTGTGATGTCCTATCTGATATTACACCTGCCACTCAGCTACCCATTCCCTTCCATTTAAATGGATGAAAATCAATTGTGTGTAACATTTGGAAAGGATGCATTAAAGGGTTGCCTGCATTCCTTCATTCTCTCTCTTTGTTTTGTATTTAATTATTTTTGTTACCTTCTTAGCTATTCATAACTGAGAACTGCTCTTTGTCTGATGTGGGTAATTTTTCACTGCATTATGTTTCCAAATTGACGTTTATAAATTAAACAGCAGCGTGCCATCCCAGAGAGAGCACCATTGTGGTACAATTAGAAATGTAATTGTACGGAGTCACCTGGGAGGCAGCTGGGATGGGAATGGCATTGTAGATGCTGGAAAAAAGTGCATCATAGGTTCTGATCTTTCTGAGGGAAGGCATTGGCACAGGCTGCCCAGGAAGATGGTGGGGTCACTGTCCCTGGAGGTATTCAAGGAAAGGGTGGATGTGGCACTGAGGGACATGGTTAGTGTGCCTCACTGGTGGGGACCGGGTCAATGGTTGGTTGGGCTAAATGATGTTAGCAAGGGTCTGCTCTAGGCATGGGTGAAATATGGATCAGGTCTGTTTCTGATCCCACCACTTACTTTATGTGTATCAAGAATAGGAAGTGTGAAAAGGCACATGATTGAGCTCATCCTGTGGAAAGGAGTGGGCATCAGATACCTTTCTATGCCACCTTCCTCATAACAGCAGGAGCAGTGAATCATTTAGATTGGAAAAGATCTCTATGGTCATCTAGTCCAACCATCAAACCATCCCCAGCATGCCCACTAAACCATGTCCTTCAGTGCCACATCTACCCTTTTCTTGAACACCCCCAAGGCCTTTCCAAGGGCCCCTGCCCATCCTGCGGGCGGAAAAATTTAATCATCTGACTTACATTGCTGAGGAGATTTCAACTGGCTCTGTCTTTAGCCAGTGTGACTCAACATACCACAGATTGGTATAGCTGCATCAGCATGGTAACATGGATAAGCACTGGGAAAGGATCTGGCTCACAGATAACATAGAAACGATATAGAAAGCTGGGGATGAATAATTTCAGAATACAGATGTAGTCATGGTACTAGTACTAGTAATAATAATGTTTTCCCTAGTGGGAGAAAAGTAGACCTTTGTGGTTGTTGTGCCTGGAGCTATTAAATATGGATGAAAAAAGATGAAATGCTGCTTCTCCTATTAAACAAAAATGAATAAACAGTAATTCTCAATCACTATATGCATCTCAGGCTTAAAAAATCCTGCAAAAATAAGTTAAATATGAACACCTGCTAATGTTTGAGTGTAATAAAAGCTACTCTGAAGTTTTTGTCAACAAAGTGAAAAGATTTGCTTCCTTATAAAGCCTCTGATGGCAGCTCACCCGTTGTGTATTTACACTGCTAAAGTTAGGAAACTGTTTTCTCTCTCAGGCATGGGACCCAATAAGCAAGTTTATTTAACTGTCCAACGTAGTGAGTTGACAGTGTGTCTAGTTTACTACAGATGTAGTAATGTGTGATGTAGAAAGCAAGAAACACTTCTGAAATTTTAAGTTTTCATGTCAAGATGGTAGAGGCAGCAAGATTTTTATTGGATTGCTCTTCGAGGGAAGAACTGTGCTTTTGCCCATACTTTGAATGGTGTGATTTGGGGACAGCAGCCTGTAATACAGGAGGGAAAGTTAAGTTAAGTGGCGTATGGTGAAAACAGGTCTGCTGCCATCTGGTAGCATGTAAGGTGCTCTTCCAGTTAAGTAGTGGGTGTTGTAATGAGAGAATCTGGGGTTTGTCTGCTTTACTCCCTCTCTGCCCAACTTCTCATGCATTTTGTGCCAGTGACAGAGCTGCCTAATCCTGTAGGGATGTTGCAAGGATTCATACATGAGAAATATTGAAGTTTTGGGCTATTCTAACTGAAGGAACACAAAGGAGAATTGTTGCATGTCATTTAGGATATTGCAATGAAGTCTTGGGATGTGACCTTTATTTTAATTAGTGTCATCTCTCCTTTAATCCTGCAAAGAGACCACTGTTATCTGCACTGGCAGTAAAAGATGCAACATGTGATTCATTTAAAGACAGATTAGAGAAAGACAGAGGTTATATTTATTCCAGAGAGATAAGTCTAATAAGATCACAAAGGCCCTTTCCTCCCCAGGTATGTGATAAGCTTGCAAAGCCATGTTCTCTCTGGATATCTCGTGGTAATTTTCTGCTGTGTTAATTCCCCTGAAGTCAGAGGTGGTATTTATTACTAGACATCCAGACTAGGCTTCTTATGTGGAAGTGATCTCATTGGAATTGAACATGCACTTCTCCTTGCTTTTGCCATCAGTTAACCCTAAAGACGTTCTTATATTGGTGTCAGTGCTGGACTTGACTCCCCAGTATTCTACATGCCCATTTGTTACGTGAGCTGCTGTCAGCTGCTGCTGACTCTACCACAGTAATAGACTACAGGAGCAGCTGTACAGGGTCAGGGCAAAAATGCAGCTCTTCTGGTGTCCCATACCTGCAGCCAGTGCCAGATGCGTGGGGTGAAAAGTCTAGGTCAGCATTTAACAATAATGTGATTGTTATAATGCTGTGTGTATGCCTTTAGCATTCAGTGAGTTGTCCCTTCCTGAAGAAGCTGAAGAGTTCCAATTCCGTCACTAATCTCTTGTAACAGAGCTGTTTCATGCCTGCAGTCAGTGCTGTCTCCTGCCCTGATTCTGCCACGTCTCACAAAAACACTCAGCTTTTGGGATGGTGAACTGCTTTCTTAGCCATCCTTAACACTGAATATTTAATGGATTTGCTGTTTGTTCATTGCTCTTTTCTGTCTTTTCACCTGTTCCTGATCCATGCAACAAGCTTCTCCTGTGCAATAACAGCTACGTTGCTCAGTGAGCTTGTGTTGGTGCACTCCTTCAAATACAAGCAATACATCAACATGATCTCATCTGCATATATGTTGACTCCTCCAGAGTGCTTCACTGCATTGCTTTTTCAAAGGTCCTTTTCCTCATTATGTCATGTTGTTCCAGGTGTTCAGTAGTTCTGTCCTTTTCTAGAGGGATGTTCATTATAGCTTTTGCTTACCTGCTGACATCAAATTTACTAATCTGGAGTTCCCTGAATTGTTGCTTTGAACCGCCTTTTGAAAGTTGTATCACATAAGCTATTATTTATTTTTGAGTACCCCTAATGCTTTAATCAAGAAATTTATTCCTGTGGTTAGAATTGCAATACTGTTACCTGTAAGTCTCACTGGAATGGTTGGGTCAGACCAGACTATAACCCTTCTACCAACATTGTTAAGAAAGTCTCCAGCATAAGAACCTCCTCAAATCTCTCTGCAGTGTGCACAGATTAAGCCCAAAAGTAATTTGTTTTGCCATTGTTGTGTGGGTTATTTCATGCTTCTTATATTTGATTGCATCTTCATCCACCAGTGACAGAATCACAGAATCACCCAGGTTGGAAAGACCTCCAAGATCATCCAGTCCAACCAGCAACCTACCATTAGTATTTCCCCACTAAACCATGTCCCTCAGTACAACATTTGGTACAGTTCTGCCTTCTGATTTGTCCAAGAAAGTCTTTACTGAATTTTCTGCCTCTCGCAACTTACTGTTCAAATGCTTTTTTCTGCCTTTTGATGTTTTTAGACTATACCCACTAGAACTTAGAATCTGTTCTATCTGCTCATTTGGGCACAGTTTCTGATTTTGAGGATGCTGTCTTCTCATAGTTCCTCTTGCTCAGATGCTTTGTCTATCAGTTTTCTCTGTTTCTCAAGTTGTGTTTTTATTTTTTTTTTATACAGTGTAGATTTGTCCTGAACTTCGAGTGTTGATGTTTTGAAATAGCCCTTATGCCTCCTGCAAGTGTTAACTCCCTGTCTCTGCCTCCTAAGAGCTTCTTCCTTCTTGCTAACAAGTTTCCTCATTTTTATAGTTCTCCTTTCCAAATAAAACACTGCACTGAAGATTTAGCACAGAGATATAGCACTTCTTTCTGAAGAGCTTGGGTTTTATTTCATGTATGCCCGACAGTATGTCAAGTTTCTTGCCTTGAAAAGCAAAGGGGAATCCAGTTCTGCAAACCCTTTTCTTTGTTGATCGTTTTTAGCACAGATCTCTAGCCTTGGTTTTAAAAATGTTCCGTATTTTTGTGATAAAACACCCACTACATGACATAGGAGAGCAGTTTGCTGCTTAACATCTTTAAAATGTGCTTTAATAGGGAGTTAGGGAAAGTATTTGGCAGCAAATATAAAATGAACAAATGAGAAGAACTGTTTTCTCCTATAATCTGTGCCCAAACAGCAAAGCTCAATCTACAGGAGGCTGTGAAATTCAAGGTGTAGATGAAGGCTCAATAAAGTGAATTGTACAGAGCAGTAGAGTTTAGGTAGCTAATATGTTATGGGTCAGTGCAACTGTCACTTGAAAAGAGATTCCTTTTTTGAATTGCTGACAGCTGGAAGTTTGGGAGATATACTGGAGGAGGGCTTTTCTGCTACATGAGCTCCATTTCTTACACTGTATCTGCTAATGGCTATTACTGGGAAAAAAAAGAAAAGGAAAAAAAAAAAAAGGGCTTGGACTGGTCAGACCCTGTTGAGAGTTTATCATGTCTTCCTTTAACCAGGTAAAGGTTTGCCCAGAGAAGCTGTGGATGCCCCATCCTGAAAGTGCTCAAGGCCAGGCTGGATGTGGCCCTGGGCAGCCTGAGCTGGTGGGGGCAACCAGCCATAGCAGGGGTTTGAGTTTAATGATCTTTAAGGTCCTTTTCAACCTAAGCCATTCTATGGTTCGTTGGTTCTATGAAAAAAGATTTTTCATGAACAAATAAGTGACTTCACAATTTAGATCCTCAAGTCTCCATTTGCTTGGAATGATTTCTTGTTTGCTTGGAAATAGAAATATTTTGATGGGGAAAGGGCTCTGTTTCAAAAAGGTAAAAAAAAATTTAGAATCAAATTAGATTCTTAGTGATAGCAGAAAGCAAAACTGTTTTCCCCAAGGAAGTATCATGCTTTTCCTGCTACTTTGACAGTTTCACATATATCCTCTCAACCAGTCATGTTTTCAAGGGCTCAAAGCTTATTTACTTATAGTTCATCTCCCATCTGACCATACTGGGGACAGGCACTGTCTCATTTTGATCTGTTCCTAAAATGACCCCAAGGAACAATTTGTGCATGTACTGGCAGGATCAGGTGTTCAGCCTTCCCTTCCCTGCAAAGCCCTTGCAAGGATGGTAACCAGAATTGTCCCTGAAGACCATATTTCTGGATTTTTATTTTTATTTTTAAATCTTTTAACCTGGGGAATTGGTTCCCAGATAATCTTTACACTGCAATGGGAGAGAGATTCTTTTTATCCCACTGTTTCTCGCCACTCTGCAGTGCTCTTGTGTGATCCCTCAGGAGGACTTTCACCCAATGGTGAGCATGTCCCCTGGGAGGGTAACGTACCTCTTCCTCTTGATTCATCTTTATAATTACAAAACAGCTTCCAAAGAAGCACTGAATTTATTTGTGTCAGGTTTGCAGAGCTATGTTCCTCTTTCCCCACCCTCATCCATCTCACTGGGTAGGTTTGGTGTTGCTGGGACCTGGTCTGTGGTCTGATCTGGGATGCCTGGCCCCACGCAATGACTGAGGAGCATGGTCTGTGTGTAACATGTCAGCCTGCAATGGAAATGAGTTCTTAGAAAATTCATTTTTAGAAATAGGTAGGGAGCGTGGCAGCCATCTCCTAGGAAACCCCTCTTTGTGTTATGGGGCTACGATGTGCTGTGATTACACTTCAGATAAAGGAAATCAGAGTTGCTGTCGGGTTGTTTCTGCCAAAGTTTTCCAACACAGAAGGCCACCCATATGCAACAGTGTACTCTTGTTGGTGTTTGTGAACTGGTTGGAGCACTGAGATGGTTTCTTTTGCGCTGTTGCATACAGGAGAAGAAGAGATGAAAACAGAGGCATGTGTAACCCTGAATGGGCAAGTGTTAGTGCTGTGAGCTGAAGCCATGGGCAGTTTATCACAGCTTTGATGAGTCAAGTGACAATCAGTAGCCACAGCTTGCATAGGCAGACACAGTGGTCTGCAGTCTTCATCCCCTTACTAGTAGGAATCTACGTCTTTTATGGATTATGTGAAAGAGATCTCAGTAACTGATGGCTTCCATGGAACAGACTCGCCTCCCTGAGTGGGGAGATCTGTCTTTTTTGCTGTGATTCTCAAATGGGCTCAGATGCTTTGGTGCAGGTCTGCCATGCTGGAGGGTCTTCCCTCCTCACACTGTCTTTTGGTGCAAGCTTCTGATTGCTTAGATCACTTGGGCAATTGCCTTTTTGCCAGTCCCATTGTAACTCTGTGACATGAAAATGCTCCTTCAGATCAGAGCAGAGACACATGATAATAGGTTTAGGGGAAGAAAGACTTGCTGATGCTGCACCTGTTTTGTCAGTAGTCTCTACACAACATCTTAAACTATGGAGAAATTCCTTGTGAACCAAATCTGAAGGGAAAAATCTATTTTTGAACTGAGATTTTAATAAACAGGACTGAGGCTTGCACGTGTGGAAAGTGTGTGGCAATTCTTCTAGCAGAAGTATCTGTGAGTTTCCGAAGTGCCTGGTAACTTCTGCATACAATTATGCTGAAATAATCTTTGCCAAAATGTTTGTTTTCAAGCTTGCTGGTTACTAGGCAAACTAGTTTGCTAAGATTTCTTAACATTCTTCAGCTCAGACATGAGACCACATGTCAAGAGGCTGGGGAGAAGGCAAGCAAACCCTCGTGGAATTTTAAGAGGTGGCTATTGAAAGTAAGGTTTCAGATGGAGTTCTTTTTATCTTGCAGTGGTTTTTCCTATCTATTGTTCCTACAAAACAATTTGTATTCCATTGTATAGAGTTGTCTCTCACTCCCCATCTCTCTCTAATTCTTTATTTTTAAACTCTAAGCTACCATTTGGAGTGGGCAAGGATACAAAATACACATCATTTTTAGTCCAAATATTTAAAACAGTTACATACGCAAGACCGGCTGGATGGTTAAGAACAGGATGAGAACAAGCCAATTAAAGTTTCATAGAGGCACAGAAGGGCTCATACACAATGAGAACTGTTCAGCTGTGCATGCGACAGCTCTGAACTTTGTGGTCTCTTCTTTCAGTGGCAGCTCATTGTGCTTGTGGGGAGTGTTCTGGTTGGGGGCTGTAGGTTGGGTTCACATGATTAGTCTGGAGGAGGCAGATCCTAGGAGATGTGCCTTGGTTGCATGATCTGATTAACTAATCTAAATTTGTCCTTGAAATAGGCAGGAAGTGTGCTGTGCTCATGGGTATAGAAGTCTTACAAGCCCTAATCCTAACTTTGATTTGAATATATGATTATTCTGCATACTCAGGTCCTGTACATTAGAAGGACAGTTAAGACGTCTCAGTTAAGAGCTCTCCCCAGGGTTCCCATTGCTTTCAGTGAAGCTGAGTGATGTATTTAGGATGTGTTTCATCTGACTGCTGTTAGTTACCCCAAAACCAGCTGACAGCACTGCTGTATTGGCCATCTCTTGTCTGTCATATGAGCCATGGGGAAATAGCTCAGATGTCATCAATATCCATGTAAATGAGGCCAGAGAAGTTTAATTCTGGTGGTCAAGCTCAACTTTCCCTTGAAGTAAGACTATATATCCCATGGCTGACATTGCAGCTCCTTAGTGGGCATCGTGGCACCAGTCTGAGGGCATCTCAGATGATGTTTATCCAGAGCCAAGTGGAGAACAGGATTGTCAGTGGAAAGGACTTAAGCATGATCAAAGCATGCTTCCCTCAATATATTTTAGAATGGAATGTAATTATCAGATTGTCCTCTGTTGAGTGCAAAAGGGATTGTAAAGGGTGTACTTTCAGATTATGTAAAGTTCTTGGGTTTTAAATGAGTAGTTACTTAAGAAGAATCAGCCCATGTGGTTTCTGTTCCTCAGCTCCCTCGTTTGTAGAATGGATCATACAGTTCCTGAAAAACAGGGTCAGCATTTGGGAACTACAATTAATGTGATTGTTCGCTTTTAATTACTGAGGAAGATCACCAGAACTGATACTTAGGCTCTGCATTATAAAGAGATAGCGTGTGAAAACAAGAGGTGCTGTGCATGCTTTTGGAACATGGATTTGTGAAGGTCCAGACACCTTTAGATAAAACTCCTGGATAAACTGGAGTTTCATGTGGTTTAGACCCAGCTGTTAAGTTACTTCCTCTTTACACAGTTGCTAGTTTAATCTTACTTATGCTCTGCTTTGCTATGAAAGTTGCAGTGTCATCCATCTGCTCCTAAATTTATCCAGCCTCTTTGAGGAGTGCCATGGTGTGCCAGATCATTTCTTATGTTTCCATGTGGAGGAAGAGGAAGAAACATGCTTTTCCAGATTGGTGTAATCTAGTTTATATGGCCAGATAAGATCTCCAGAAATCAGATGCATTGTAATCGACCCTGCAAATATCAGTGTCAGAAGACGAGAATGCATTATGGAGATCACTTACACCTCAATAACTGTTTGAGGTCATTATTAGAAAAAACAAAGGTTAATTCCCTGTGAGAATGCTGCCAGGGAGACAAAGAGCTCCTTTTGTCTTGTAAGATGAAAGGGAAAAAAAAAAGTGCTTAAATGTTTGGAAAAAAGTGATAATCAATGGGGAAAATAAAGTGCTTAACAGCGCAATTGTGAAATGTATATTAGAAGGAAGAGATCATTACAGAAAGTATGTGTTTTGCTTTTGATTCTGGATAGCTTTACTGTGACTGCCACAGAAGCTGAAAAATAAGTATATCGGCCTTTAAAGACAGCACTTCCTTTTCTAATAGGGGTCAGAATTAACCAGAAAGGAGCAAATAGTTCAGGAAAGAAGAGGACTGTTATAACAAACATGATTGGGAATCTGTGCTGGGCCAGTTTCCCTTTTTAGCATCCATGCATCTCTGTCTTAGAACAGACTGCATAACTTCCTATTGAATTAGCATACACCAGGCAGCCAAAACAAATTAGTTCATCTCAGTAAAGGGAAGAGTTTCTACAGAAACTTTTTAGCTTAGTTTATGAGTTTTATGTGAGTTACTCACTTTCGAGCCTAAGTTTTATGGCACCAAATCCTTGTCCTGCTCTGTGCATACCAGCTTTTCTTGCTCCATGGCCATATGCTTTGGTGCCTTCATTCCGCTGTTGTAGGAGTGCCCCAAGCACCACTGAATTTCTCATCTGCATGGCTGGAAGCTGTCCCAACTCTGTCAAAATAGTTTAAATGGTTTCCTGCAGTTTTTCCGTGGCTGACAATTGCTGACCATTAAGGAGGTGGTTGTGTTCTGGTGTAGGTGATCCAGGGGAAGAGACAAAGATATGAAGGAAACTATCTTAACTATCTATATTGTCATAATTTCATGCTTTATCATGTGCAACTTTAAACTGGTGTTTAATGGTTTCACAGAAGTTTCTCTTCTCTAAGTAGCTGATGGATTTTCAATCTTAATTCTAGTTGTTTTTGTTTTTTGTTTTTTTTCTCGGAGAGTTTTAAGTATTGAGGAGTAAAACCAAAAAAAATGATAAGCCTCAAACTACCATTATATTCTTGCAGCTGACTGGTGACAAAAATAGTCAAAACATTAAGCTGTTGTTGTAATTGTAGATAACAGTTACCAAGAAAGTAGAAGTTAAATCCAAGCACTTTTGGTGACTTCTGTACCACATGCAACAAGCCCAAGAGTCTCCTCTGTTCTTGGCGGGTGAAAACACCCTCCACACTTTGATTTTGTTACCTTTGTATTCAGGTAACCCTGAACTGTTGAAAATTTCACTGTAAATTCATTTTCACACATACCTTAGAACATTCACAGACATGACTTTGGAGCAAAAACCCTTTATTTCCAGTCTTAATTCTGGTTTTTGTTGGGAAGAGTCTGGAATTTGAGAGAGTGAGGATATTTGTACAGAAATGACTGAGCAGAAAATTTAATGGAAAAAAAAAAAGATTATTTTTGCAGAAAAATGGTTTAATAGGAAAATATTCTGCAGGACCAGAAACTCCTCTTACATGCTGATTATACATATAACCTGAGCTTATCCCTCAGTTACTCCTTGAGGGCAATGGGAAAAGCTGTACAAGTGCCAGAAAAGATTTTTTCCTTAAATACCTGTCCCTGTCCAGGGCAGTTAGTTCAATGCTGCTTTTTTCTGGGGTGCTGAGGAGCAGAATTGATCTGTGGTTCCCAAAGCCATGCTATGGAAATGGCTTTTTTGGTTTGATTGGTTTCACTCATTTGTTGGTCTCCCATCTCGAAGTGATCTTCCCGATGAATGTGGTATATTTTTCAAAACATGAATGTTCACTAATTTTTTCCATGGGGCAAAGTACACACAGAAGGCAAACTGTACTATAATTAAGAACATTAGCTATACACAGACCGAAGATGTGAAATCTGTTTCCTGACTATGTCTGTTGATTTAGTGTGATAGAGCACCTGCTAATGCAGTGGAAAACTGTTCAACATGGAGGTCTCTGCAAATGGAAAAATTAAGTTTTATCTCTCCATCAACTTTGTCTTCATTTGTCAGTGTTTCTGTGACAGCAGTATTTTTTTTTTTTTTTTGCTGAATGTCAACAGATTTGCTGTCACTGTATTTGTTGTTCATTGAATTTTTGAAATTAACTGTACTAAGTTATTATTCCCACAGATGAAGAAAAGTTATTTGGCCTTTATTTTGCTTTGATCTTCAGGATAACCTCATCTTGCAGCCTCTGCTTTCTAACAGAGAATCATGGAATCATTAAAGCTGAACAAGACAAAGATCATCCAGTCCAACTGTCAACCTATCACCACCACACCCATAAAACCATGCTGCTAAAAATCCAATCTGTTTGGTTATGAACACCATTCATATTCCAGTGATAATCTCAAAATCCTAATCTGTATACCTAGATTAAATAAAATAAACAGTTTAAGAAAATTAGAACCATAAATACTGTCATTGCAGAGGATGTTGCTTGGTCCATAAGTATGAGATGAGAAGTCAGATGGTCTCAGCCACCTTCCAGAATTCGCCATTATCTCAAAGTCACAAGTCAAGCCATCTTTTTTTCCTTTTACACTGTTCCTAATTCATACAAAAAGGATCTAGATCATAAAATTATCCAGTGCCTTAATTAGAAACTCAAAAAGAGCTGGTCCCGTAGGGTAAATGATAACATGGTCATAACTTTCAGAAACGGGTTCAATTGCTGCACTTCTATTTTGGCACCTAACAAGGTGGTTTAATTTTTGCAGAAGTTTCTTGCGTACCCATTTGCACTACTGTCCCTCTTCCTCAAAACTGATATTTTCTTAGTTTACTTAAGAGGGGTTTGAAGGCCCCAGTTCAGAGGACAAAGGCTGAGTCCCGAGGTCTGTTGGAAAGGTAGCCATTAGACATTTCCCAGCTGCTGGGCATGGATCATCCCAACCACTGCACATACCTTTTGAAATCATAACTTTAAATTAATTAACCTCTTCTCTCTGGCCTTAAAAAAAAGATCTGTGTCACAGTGTAAAAATAAATATTGCCCCACATTTTATTGGGGAAGGAGAATAAAAATCCCCCATTTTCTAACCCCAGACATTTTGGCAGAACTTTGAACGCAAATCATTTTAACCCTCAATAAAATAATGTAATGAATTCTCACAGATGAATTGCTGCCTTCATTAACATTTTGATTTTAAAGGGCACATTAATTCTTCTGGGGGAATGTCTTCTTTAGCAAGCCTGCCAGGTTGGTAGTTCTGGGAATGTCTTCTGAGAAGGTAGAGAATTTCTGTAGGATATATTACTGCTAGAAAGAAAATGATCAGCCTTGTCCTGCTGACTTTAATGTTTATCTATTCATGCATTAGATAAGAGGGATTCAGTGGGGAGCTGAACTGAACTATTAAGCATGGTGTATTCAACAATGTGTTTGAAATTAAGCTAATCACTTGTCCATCCATATGCTGTTATTTCTGACTCTCCCTTGACTCCAGCAGTAGTGTCTTTGCTGCCTTTTGCTTGCTGATGCTTTCTTCTGCCATTTCTTTCTTCTTATCCTATACCTCTCTTTCCTATCTCTTTAACTTTCTGATCTCTCTCTGCATCTTTTCCCTCCCTTCTCTTTCCTCCCATTGCTTCAGTTCATTTCCCCCCCTTGCTCTGTGATCACAGGAGCTGTGGACCATCAGTGCCAAGGGCTGGCATGTGTGTGAACGCTTTAGATGAGGTTCAGCTCATTTCATGCTTTAATGAGAAAGGCTGTTAAGGAGATATGGGATTGTTTTTCATGAGTGTATCTCAGAGTTCCCAAAAAATTGCATTTAAATTCACAGTGTCTTCTTTCAACCCCATGGCTGGCCTGGTATGTGGCAAAAGAAATGCAGCAAAATGATGAACCCAGCTGAAACATAGACATTTCCCAAATCTGGGTATATTGCATAGAGGGATATAAAGGGATCTCATTTATTTTGTTGTCTTAGAACAGCAATGAAATCCAGATTAGAATGGAAGTTCTCTGTTTTCTAGTACCGTAAACATTCAGAGGGCTATGTGAGCAGTAAATGACCAGTATGGATATGCTGCTGCTTTACACAGCACTTAACTACAGGCAAAAAGATTGTTCAAGATACAGCTGGTGAAAGCCTGAGCAGATAGGACTTATGGAGTTCATGAAACACAGCTGGGAGCTACCCTGTGAGTTTCTGAAGCCAAAGCCAGTTAGCACTGAAGAGACTTAAGACTTCTCAGAAAAAAGGATTTTACTGCAATTCCAGTGTTGACTGTCCCAAGCAGGAGGGTCAGGAGAAAAGCACTATTTAATGAACAAAATAATTAGAACCATTGATGACAGGAAAGCAAAGAATAGTCTTCAAAAATACATTGGGTGGCTTAATTTTCATTTTTGCTACACCAACAACTGGAGTCCATGATGCTATGACATTCCATGGCAGATAACACACAAAGTAGAAAACAAAGTCATTCCTGCAGAGTAGCATGAATGAGTCTGGTCCTTTTTTTGTCCTTTTTACGAAAAAATGAGGCAAAGCATTCATTGCCACATGGAGGCAAACTGACAGTTTGCAGGAGTCGTCTTTAATCAATTCCTAAGCTTCCTGTCTCTCTTCCATGTTATTGTTAATGGCTGAAGTATTTCTGTGTAAAGAGGCATCTCTTTCCAGAGCAGCATCCTCTTCTTTCTGCCTGCTTCAATTATCCATTGGCTCAATTCATTCCGCTCTTTTGCAATTCGGGAAGTGGTGATGAGGTCATGGGTGCTTGACTGTGTCATCGAAGTGCCTGGCCAGGAAACACTTCTGTTGATCTGTAAACATCTAGATAAGCAATGATCATGGGAAATGAATCATAGAATATCCCAAGCAGGAAGGGACTCACAAGGATTGAGTCCACCTTCAGGCTCCATACAGGACCACCAAAAAACCGGATCACAATGAAAGGTAGGGAAAGTGTGGTAGCAAAATGTGGTCAAATATTATCATTCTAGGGGCAGGCTGGATCGGGGGTGGATTTGCTTAGCCTGCTCCTTAGCTGTTTTCTCAGAGAGTTATGTAGAAAAGAGTAACCTATTGTCTTGCCTCTTCTGTGTTTTATATATAAAATATGATCCTTCTGCTGATGGTGAGGCACCAGCATAGGCTGCCCAGAGAAGCTGTGGATGCCCCATCCCTGCAGGTGCTCAAGGCCAGGCCGTGGGCAGCCTGAGCTGGTGGGGGGCCACCAGCCCATGGCGGGGGTTGGAGCCAGGTGGGTTTTGATGTTCCTCCAGCCCCAGCCATTCTACAATTCTCTGCTGGTAGAATTAGTTTAGGATCTGGTTAGACAAGTGTGTGGTTCTCTAGTGGTTCTTCAGCAAGTCAAGTGCTTCAGTGAAGGGGATTTGATGGTCCTTAGCAGGCCAATGCACTGCCTTGTCCAGTACCTCAGTGCTAAAACAGTGATGAGCTAATCCTGCTCTGTGTCCCAATGATGCTCAAAGACTACAAAAGCCGTTTGGGAACAGTAAAAGCACATAGGCCTGTAATGTATTCCTGGCCTCTTAGCTGCCAGGAGGAAGAGTGCAGTCAATGATGCTGTTACAGAATAACCTAACGAAAGTAAAGCACTGCCCACTCTTAGCAGTGACTGGCTGCTGTGTGATGGTGTTTCTCTATCCTTTATTTGTGTAATCCTCTCTGGGGCAACTGCAGGGAGGCCGCTGTTCAGGCGGCCATTTGGACCTGTGATTTAATCCGATTGTTTGGCTTTAGCGATTACACAGCCGTTTGTTTTGTGGAATAACTCTGTGTGCAGAGAAGAATTCTACCTCCCTGTCTGAGTCAGGAGTGAGGAGGGGTAAGGAGATGCTCGGAGCTGCCAGGGAGGAGCACAGCAGAGGCCCTGACCTCTGGTGGTCAGTGAGGTCCCTGTACTCTCAGGGACTTTGCAAATTCAACCTCCAAAAACCTCAGAAAGAGGAAAAATGCATCATTGATCAGATGTCCCCTGCGTGTGGAAATGGTGCTTTCAGATTTTTAGCCTTTGCTCAAACCTCTGCTGGATTATAGTTCTTTATTAATATTGTTGGGTCTTTCATATTTTGTGTGAGCGTAAATGTCTGTGTATGCTACAGCATCTTTCACTGTGTTTCCGTAATGGTATTGCTGTGATTAACAATTGCAGCTATCAAAACCCACCAGAACGAGATTCGATTGCCTAATTTCAATTAACTGCTTCCAAAGAAATGACAGTGCTTAAAACCTGAGCTTTTCTTGTCTTTTCTTCCTTCAGGGGTGCATTCTCTGAAGTTGTTTTGGCTGAAGAAAGAGCTAGTGGGAAACTGTTTGCAGTCAAGTGCATTCCCAAGAAGGCACTGAAGGGGAAGGAAAGCAGCATAGAGAATGAAATTGCAGTCCTGAGGAAGTAAGTACCAGACCTTCATTTCTGCTTCTTTGTTTCCCTTATGCTCCTGCACTGAAGGAACAGGAACAGTGATTGACAAGTGTGACTGGAGGTTGTTCAGCCTGTCACAGGCAGACAAGAACGCCCGCAATTAAACGAGGCTGAAAATGTTTTGAGAGATGCTGGTTTTCTCTCATATTAAGCCAGTCCAGATGACTGCAAAGTGACGTTGAAGAGGAGTTAGGCTGGAGTTAAAACCTATGATGGTCTGCAAAGCCCTTTCCCGCTAATAATGTCAGCAGTTGGGTCACCTGCTTTGAGCAGAGTAAGAGCAGGGTTGTTCTTTCCAAGTGCTCAGTGCAGATTATACACTGTTTGCTGTCAAACTTAGAGCGTGCTGCAGATGGCTGTAGGTGATGGTGGTAGTCTCCCATACCATGGAGAGGTATATCTGGAAGGAACATCCCAGGGCAACTTCTGTTCTATCAGAATTGTCCATGATGTGCAATTCTTTCCTGTCCGTGAGTGTAAGACACAACTAAAGCATAAATAAGCAGCTCATGACTGCTATGAACTCATTGCAGTCATTAGAGGCTCTAAAGGTTGCATTCATCTCACCTGATTTGAACGTGTCACCTTTGAATTTCTTTCTATTTAATGGCAAACGATTAGTGACTTTAGGATTGGTCCATATAATCTGTTCTATTCTTCTAAAAGCAACTTTTTTTCTCATTGAAATCAAAGTACTACAACTATATAGAAGTCTACACTGGACTGGAGCAAACTGATGCCTGCTGCACTGCTGTTCCCAGTGGGGCTTCTTCCCAGCTTTTGTCTTGTAGAAGCTGATAGCTCACTGTTTGAGCACAGTGATTTGTCTGAACAAAACTGATCCCGAATCTTTAAAACTGTCTGGATATTTATGCACTAAATGCTCAGACAGCCTAAGATTGCCTAAGATTTGCCTAAGACAGCAAATTCAAGGGCAAACTTGGCCATGTCAGTAGTCAGAAGGGATTCTATTAAGCAGACGTAAGGAAGTGAGGCTCCAAACAGGCACAAGCACTTGTTGCTGTTGCTTTCCCATGGCCAGATCCATATCAGGTCAATGCAGTTTACACTCGGTGTTAAATGCAGTGTGCTGGCTTGCTATGTGGAGGTACTATGAACCTGTCATTAAGCCCAAATCTCTGCCATCTTCATGATCAGGTAGTAATGGATGCTGGGCAGCTTGAAACATTCACTGTGCATATGGGTCTTTCCCCTGATACTCATACGTTGGTATAAGAGCAGAGAACACAGCACCTGGGCTGGACTATTCTCACTGCAGTGGCAGGGGATGGAGTGGGTGTAGTGGTTTAACCTGGCAGGGAGCTCAGCACCACAGAGTCGTTTGCTCCCAATGGGACTGGGGAGAGAATAATTAAAAAAAAACCAACAAAATAGAACTTGTGGGCTGAGATGAAAACTATTTACTAAGACAGAAAAGGAAGAGAGAAAAAAGTAATGATAATAATGTGTGTATATATGTATATATATATGTATATATATATATATATATATATATAAAACAAGTGACACACACGCAATTGCTCACCACCCACCAAGCGGTGCTAAGCCAGTCTCCAAGCAGGAGCTGCTCTGCCAGCCAATTGCACTGCTTTTCAGTGGGTTTTTTTGAGTGATGTCATATGGTATGGAATATCCCTATGGCCAGTTCAGATCAGCTGTCCTGGTCCTGTCCCCTTTCAGCTTCTGAGATGCTCTTGGCTCTGTGCAATGCAGCTCAGCAACAACTAAAGGATCGGTCTGTTATCAAAGTTGTTTTTCTCCTAAAGACAAAGCATAGCATCATATCAGACACTGCAGAGGAAATATCAACTCTGCCCCAGCTGAAACCAGGTCTGTGGGCAGAAAAGTCCTTAATTCATTCTACTTTGTCTCTCATCCTACATTCACTAAGGCCGTAAGAAAGACCTGTCTTATTTTTTTAATCTGCATGTCATTGTATTTATTCTGAAAATAGGCATCTTTGCTAGCAGACACAGCACTGAATTTGTATGCACCACCAAGGAAACACTTAGACAGATCCAGTTTGTTATTTTCTGCTGTTGAGGAGAGAAGATATCAACCTGTTCCTTTGTTGAATTAATTATCTGCCTCTAAAAAGTAGAAATAGAATTGAAAGGGGTGAAGTGGATCCTGAGCAGCTGTTGCTAAGCTCCAAAGGCATCTAGGCATTCTGCCTTTGTTTCTGGTAGCTTTCTACCAAGTAGGGATGGGAAGTGTGTGTGATGTCTGATCAGTGGGTAGACTGCCAGAGCCCCAGGCTGCCACAGCCATGCCATGCCATGCACTAATTGGCCACGTCTGCAAAGGATGCGCGCAGATGCCTGGCAGAGGGATTTGTCCCTGTTCCCTGTGAGGGTTGTGCAGAGCTCAGAGGATGGATGCAAAGCAAATATAAATATGCGCTTTTGTTCATCCTGTTCTCCCTTTCTATTTTTGCATTATGTCTTTGGAGTGCATAATCTCTGATGGGATTAAAGTCCCAGAGGACTCCCTGCAAAGCTGAAATGCAAGAGAACTCTTTGTGTCCCCTTCAGACATTTCTGGGGACAGTCAGAGATCATAAAATCATAGAACCATTAAGGTTGGAAAAGACCACCAAGGTCATGTAGTCCAACCATTAACCCATCACCACCATGCCCAATAAATTAGATGGTGCTGACCATGTCCAGAACTGATACACACAAATGTCACATGTGCTTTGTACCCTCTGGAAGAGGTCTGTCCCAATGTCAGTCCTGCCAAAATCACACAGATCTGACAGAATCGAGCTGGAGAAAGGTTTGCAGGATGCTGTCTGTTGAAGTCATGTTTTAATAATGTCTTTTGAATTCAGGATTGAAAGCATGAATGTTATGACCAAAATCTGTGCAACTTGCTGTAATGATCCTGCTATAGCAGGGGGTTGGACTTGATGATCCTCAGAGGTCCCTTCAACCCCTACAATTCTGTGATTCTATAAAATCCCTTGGAAATTCTCTCATTTCTTCTGCTGACTTCCAGCATGACCTGAAATGTCTTCTGTCTTAAATATTTATTGTCTGTGAAACAGCCAAAAAATTTTTGAACAAGAAGTTTCACCTGCAGAACCTTTGGCTTTCCTTTCCCATGTCAGCAGATGCAGGAGAGTGGGTCCAAGAAAGGAATTTTCTGGTCTAGGCTTTTAGTGCAAAACCATCACAGCGTCCTACCAACTTCTCTGTCTCACCTAAAAACCCATTGGAAGTGCTAACCAAACACTCTGTGTTGGGGAAGGCTGATGGTGCCCATGCAGAGTTCATGGAAGGTAGGCTAGGAGATTTTATCTTTTGGATGCTCTCTGTCTGTAGGCTTGGCCACTGTTGCTGCCAAGACAAAATGACACATTTTAGAAGCGATGTTCTGCTAACAGAGGAGCGAACTGCCAGCCAACTGATCTGCATGTTTGTGCCAGTGCCAGAGTGAATCATGCACACTCCAACATTTTATTTTTCCGTGGCCAAGAAATCTGTTCTTAAAAAAGAAAAAAAGACGGAAGAGCCGTTAAGTCAATATTTACGCCTAGCAACCTTAACAGGGTTCTTCCAATATGGACTCTCTTGTTTCCCGTGGAAATCCATGGCAACATTCCCCAGAGGCTCTTCTGGGTGGGGACGTAGTGGGAAGGAGCTCGCTGCTGGGTGCAATGCTGGCACGAGTGATGCATGCAGCTAATCCAGGAGCCTGACAAATTCTTTTGTCCTCTTCTCAGCAAAGCGTTTAAGCATGTGCCCAATTTTGGATGATAATTGATCCCTGTGAAATCAGTGGACTCCTTGAGATTACCTTGCTGAACTTGGGCCTAAAGGGATGCTTCGTAGCAGGGGAAAAATCATGTAATCATTAAGGCTGGAAAAGACCACTGAAATCACCAGTCCAAAGATCAACCCATTCCCACCATGCCAACTCACCACATCCCTCAGTGCCACATTTACACTTTTCTTGAACACCTCCAAGGATGGTGACTCAACCACCTCCCTAGGCAGCCTGTGACAATGCCTCACCACTCTTTATGAGAAAAAATGTTTCCTAACATCCAATCTGAACCTCTCTTGCTACAACTCAAGGCAATTACCTCTCATCCTATTGCTGTAATTTGGGAGAAGACGCCAACCCCCACCTCACCACAGCCTCCTTTCAGGCAGATGCAGAAACAAGGTCTCCCATAGCCTTCTCCAGATGAACAATCCCAGTTCTCTCAGCTGCTCCTCAGAAGACTTGCGCTCCAGACACTTTACAGCTTTGTTGCCCTTCTCTGGAAACACTTCAGCTCTGTGAACTAGCTCTTCATGAGGAACAATACTGCACTGGGGTACACAAACTTCTTCTGACCTGAAATATGGGGAGTTTCATAACCTGCTCAGAAAGCAACACTTTTCTGTTTTTAAGCAGAAGGGTAAATGCAATCTCTTCCATTGTTTGCTGTAAAATAGTGGCAATTTATTCCCAGTATGATAACTGTGCAGGTGTGAACAGGCTGAAGGATGAATTGGCTGTCAGACGGGTTTCTGCAGGCAGTAGGTGGTGTGAAGAGCTGGGATGCAGCAAGGCACCAGTCTAAGCTCCAAAGAAGTAGAACAAAACAACCTTGTAGGAGTCAGACAGAAAAATATGCCTTATTATTATTTTTCAATGTATCTTGTTGTTGTTTTTTTTTTTCTTGGCTACAATACTTTTTATTGAAGAGAAACTTTCTAAGTAATACCTGCACAGGTTCGGTGCTGAGTCAGGGGAAGGTGAAGAGAAGGATCAGTGCACCCAAGAGTATTGATTACTTCCTAGCAGCCACATGTACAAATTAAAGTCTTGTTAAACAGATGCTGTTTAGCTAGCAAATCAGACTCTGTTTCACTTAGTTTCTGCTGAACAGGGATTTTTAAAATATTTTATAAACTCTTTAGATATGTCCCCCCTCTCATCTGCTCTGTAATCTCCTAGATCCTTGGGGAGAGGCCCCATTAAATTCCTTATTACAAATCTGAGCCATGCCTAAATACAGGCTGAAGACATGTTCCCTATTAAGCAGCTGGTGAATGGTCTGGAGCACAAGTCTTACGGGGAGCAGCTGAAAGACTTGGGATTGTTTAGTCTGGAGATGAGGAAGCTTAGGGAGAATTTATCACTCTGTAGAGCTTTCTGAAAAGAGGTTGTAGTGATGTGGGGATTGGTCTTTTCTCTCAGGTAACAGCGATAGGATGAGAGAGACTGGCCTTAAGTTGTACCAGGGGAGGTTCAGGTTGGATATTAGGAAAAAACCTCAGAAAGGGTTGATGAGGCATTGGCACAAGCTGCCCAGGGAGTGGTGGAGTCACCGTCCCTGGAGGTGTTCAGGGAAAGGGCAGATGTGGCACTGAGGGATGTTAGTGGGCATGGTGGAGGTGGGTTGATGAATGGACAAATGATCTTATTGGTCTTTTCTAACCTATATGATTCCATGATTCTATGTTTTGCTCCTTTTCAATAGCACATTGATGAGAAACTCCTCCTAAAATTTCTGTCCTCAGCTCTTACTTCTGTAAGGGCTTATCCATCCCAGGCGAACCCCATAGTCTCCAGGAAGCTGAAGCAACATGTAGTTTTGAAATCCATTAGTTATCTCTCGTTAAACTCTTCTGTGCAATTTAACTCCAAATAAAAGGCAACGTTAATTCTGAATAAAACTGTTCATGCAGAAACTTAATGCACCTTAACACAAATTTAGGCATTTAATTAATTTGGATGAATGTTCCTGAGTGACTTTGTAGGTTAGAACCTCCTGTTCAACCCACTGGATGTTTTTGATTCAAAAAACAAAGCTCTTGCAAGCCTGGTTGATCCCATACTCCAGTTTCCCAATCCAGAGGTGGGCTGGTGCCCACCAATGCTCTACAATGGCAATTATTTTTCTCTGAGAGATCACCCAGCTGGAGCACAGGGCCAGACAAACTGAAGAAGAGACGCTCAGATCCTGTGGCAGTGAGTGTTAGTGTAAAAGCAATGGTAATTAGGTCGTGTAACTGGTGTATAAAGAAACTACTGTGGGACTGGTGTTTAAGTAGTCAATGACTAATTACCTCTTGATGCTCCAGTGGTAAGAGCTCTTTTCCTGTAAAGAAATGAGTGAGATAGTTAAGAAAGGGAAAAAAATAATAATAAAAAAAACTCAAACACTTGGCAACTCTATCTGTCAGATAAAATCATTTCTCTGAAGTTTTGCTTACTCTATAGACAAAACAGGCTTGCTGTTTTTTCCTTTTTTTTTCCCCACCCTATGAATAATGGTAAAAGGATAGGCTGCCTCAGCAAGAACTGAAGAGACAGCTGGTTGTTATATTAAGTAATCACTTTCAGAGAAAGCTTTTACGTAGATTTACTAGCTAAAACCTGGCTTGCACATACCACTGCAGTAGTGCTTGTTGACAGAAGGCTGGGTCTGCCCTCCCCGAGCTCTGAGCTCTGCCAGCTGCAAATCCCAGGTCTTCCCAAAATCTGCATCCCCAGCAGAATCCTGAGGGTAGATCAGGATTCCCCAGGTAGGGGAGTGATACTGGGTGGAAGGGAGAGTTAGGTAAGCTGTTAGGAAGAAATTCTTTACCCAGAGGGTGGTGAGGCACTGGCACAGCTGCCCAGAGAAGCTGTGGATGCCCCATCCCTGGAGGTGCTCAAGGCCAGGCTGGATGGGGCCCTGGGCAGCCTGAGCTGGTGATGGGCAGCCTTGTGTATGGCAGGGGGTTGGAACTGGATGATCTTAAAGGTCTCTTCCAAGCCAAGCCATCCTATGATTCTGTGATGGTGATGTCAGTGGCCAAAGAACAGGGCTGCCCCAAGGATATATTTGTTGGCATTGCACATGGATGGACTTCATTCCTGCCCATGGGGCCACATTTAGTGCTAGGCACTACTGCAGGCATGGCCCCTAGAGAGGCAAGCTAGACATGGAAAAGAGCCAAAATCTACAACATGCAGGGTAGGGGGCTGTTTGGGCTTAACTTAAAGCTGACATCAGCTTTGGTCCATGAGATCATCACCCAAATGAAGAAAATGCAAACAGCATGAGTCGCCCTTCTCAGATATCAGGCAAAAGTGAATCTGACCCTATATATATAGGTATGGCATAAGATAGCTTTATCTTGGCACTACTTCTTGACTTCTTGCTAAGCAGCACATTTTGCTGCAAAGAATTCACACTAGTGGAAAAAAAGCATAGTGAAATGTGAAACAAAGCTGACACCGTTTTTGATCACTGAGATGCTGGAAACTTTGCAGGGGAAGACTTTGCAGGCAGGGCTGCCCAGATCATATTTCATTTGAGATTAGATATAAGCTGATGTAGGGAAGCAGATCACAGCATCTGAAAAATCCTAAAATGCATTAAATGAAGAAGGAAATAGTAAACACAAACAAAATCTGTGATATCTTCTCATACATAGTTTTATCTACTACTAAGCAACGTGCTCCTCAATAGCTTTTCAGTGGTGTGCAGGTTTCAGTTTTTCAGTCTGCCCTCCTGCAGCGTGCTCAGAGACTGCTGTGTTCCTTGAATGAGGCTACAGTGTGAGAAGCTGTAGCCTGATTTCCAGATGACAGAGTGGCTGTGCTCCTTCTGAGGAGCGGTGCTTTACCAAACATCCCTTACATAACTGTTCCTCAAGGTCAGCCCATGCCCTGACTCATCCCAAAAGATGGGCCCCAAGAGATGGGGGCAGGTCTAGGGGGATAAGCGTACAGCAGAGCTCAGTGCTCCCGCATGAGGATTAATTTGATACACTTTGGAAGAAACAGCTGCTTTCTGAAATAGTTACTCCGAGATGCTTTCAAATTAGCAGAATGTGTTTTTCAGTATAAGCTGCGCCAAGCGTCTGCTTTATGCAGAGCCCATCCTCTGCATGACTGCATGCACAAAGCTGGGGTCCTTTCAGAGCTTTTAGCTAAAGAATGACAAAACGTACCCTGTTTTCATGTGTTTATTACTCAGGAAGATGGTTACAAGCATATTGCATTGATACAAGTTCCTGATTATTTGTGCTGTTGTCTGTTACCTAAAAGGAACAAATTGTCAAGAGGCATAAAGACTCTTTAATAAGATCCAACAGTTTGATAAATGACTCAGCCTTATATCTGGACACATAAGGTCTGTGTCACTCCCACATATTCAAAGCAAAAAGTTGCCTTTCTGGTGAGCACCTGCCTCCAGTAGGGCCTCATAGAGCACCCAGTCCTTGCTTAGGAGGACACATATCTGTTTGGCCAACCCACGCCATGGTAGATGTTGGTTTGTGTTTAGAGGATGCCAGTTGTTGATTGGTGCAGTGATAACAGGGAAAAGTATTTTCACAGCTCATTGCAGTCTAAATCTTCCATGAAGCGTTGGTGCTGAAGATGTGGTCCTAAGTGGCTCCACTGAGTGAAATACTTCTTCTTGCTTTTTTCATAGGGCTCTTCATAGCTCATCTGGAATACTTTATCTGAAACAAAGTTGTTATGCTACGATTTTTCCCCATGAAAGCCATTTCTTCATTTGGAGAAAGTATAAAAGGCTACTTACAGGCCTCGTGGCATTTGCAAAGTGAAGATGTCATTGTCAAAATGCTATCTACAAATTGCATTTTGCCTCTTTTCTGATTTAATCCTGAAACATTAACTAGAGGAATTCAGTGTTAAATATTAAGCTATTGTAATGCCCTATTGGAGCCAGTTAGCTTAACCACACAACTTCCATATTTTAATGATTGATAAGTTATTTACTTTTGCAGTCCAAGCACCTCAATGGATATTCCTCTATCTCATTTTCTTGCTATTAAAATCCATGGCATTAATTCATAGAGCATTGCAGAGTGGTGAATTAGGGTATAATTTTCAAAGTGCTGCATAAAGTAAAACAAGTAAATGCAAGGTAGGATTCATCGGGCCAGCTGGAAGCTTCCTCAAGGTACACAGCTGCATCTGAGCTCACATCTTGCTTGCTTAGGAAATCATCAGATATGCATTTCTAAGTGGATCAGAATGTACAGGCAGGAAAAAAACAAGTATTCCAAAAATGTCAGTTCGTGGAGGTAGAAACAGGAATCTTATCAGACATGACAGTTTCATAAGCACCCCTTGTCTAAAGCAGTTGTTTACTCCTAGGAGCATGCTGGAATACTTTGTGAATACAAACCACTGCATTTTAGGCCTCCACTACGTGGAATTAGACCAGCAGAGGTATTGCTGGGCCAATTTTGTGGTTGATGAACTCTGTGTGAATTTAAACACCTCAGTTGGCAACTCTCTTCTGGAGGGTTGTGGTTAATGGCTCTATGGAGGTCAGTGATGAATGGTGTCCACCAGGCATCCGACTTGGGACTGGTGCTCTTCAACATCTTTATCAATGACACAGAGAGTAGGATTGAGTGTACCTTAGCAATCTTGCTGACATCAAGCCGGTGTAGTTGACACAATAGAAGGAAGGGATGCCAACCAAGGGGACCTGGACAGGGTCAGAAAGTGGATGCATGAGAACCTAATGCGATTTAGCAAGGCTAAGTGCAAGGTATTGAATTGGGTCAGGTCACTCCCAAATACGTGTACAGACTGGGAGAAGAACTCATTGCAAGCAGCCCTGCAGAGAAGGACTTGGGTTTCCAGGGGATGAAAAGCTGGACATGAGCCAGCTGTGTGCTCTTACAGACTGGAAGGCCAAATGTATCCTGTGCTGCATCAACAGAGGGGTGGCAACAGGGAGAGGGAGGGGATTATAAAGTCCCCTGATAAACACGAGGGGAGCTTATAAACATTAGAAGACTTTTTACATATTCTGATAGTGATAGGACAAGGGGGGATGGCTTTAAACTAAAGCAGAGGAGATTTAATTTTGACATCAGGAAGAAATTCTTTACTCAGAGGGCAGTGAGGCACTGCTGCCCAGAGAAGCTGTGGGGCCCTAGGCAGCCTGAGCTGGTGGGGGCAACCATCCCACAACAGGGGTTGAAAATGGGTGGGCTTTGAGGTCCCTTCCAACCTATGATTCTGCCTTCCATTTTCATTTATAGAAGATGAATCACAATTACATTTTCTCTCTTGCTAAGGTCATGATTCCACGTGTCTGGAACCAGAGTTTGGTACAAGGGGCTGGCTCTGACCTTAAGAAAATGGCAAAATATTTTCACTCCATCCCATATTCAGCTGCACCACATTAAACCTAGAGGCTACCTTTGCGTTTTGAATACATCCTGTGTTGACAGCTGCATAAATTAATTGGTATTTTGCCAACTAAGCCTGCAGTTGTCATCTGTACCACATATTGATTCAGACTTAAAATGCTTACTCAGACTTGGTTTGTGCTCACTAGGAATTTTGCAGGAAAAAAAAAAAAGCAAAATAAGAGATACACAGCTATGGATTTCATCTTTGACCAAGAAAAAAATGATGATTATCTTGTTATGAATTAATTAAATTAAAAAAATACATATCAGAAATTCTATTTTTTAACATACCTTATATTCATATGATGTTAGCTTAAACAGAATAGATTTGTTTTACCCTGAAGTGAGACTGGCCATGCTATGGGGTCATGCTTCTGCAGCTACAGGACTTTAATCAAACCAGTTTTCAAAGTAAACCTAAAATTTTCCTTCTTTGCATCCGTGTTTCTGTTTCTCTTGTTATTAGATAATTGCACAGCTCTTAATCCTTGTAAGTACTCAAAACTGTGGGTTGGTTTAAGTACTGGCAGTTTGTGAGCAGACTAGAAAATAATTTCCATAAGAACGTATGACAGCTCTTACTTTGCCAGATATTTTATCAAATTAAAGTTCTTGAGCATTACACTAAATAGGGATGCTATTGCCTCCCTATTACTGCTTTTTTTCCCCTAAGGGAATAGATATAGGTGAATTCAAGCTTTCTTAGTGACAAAGCCATCTTTTTTGAATGCATATCTTCACAGAATTGATTTCTTTATTGTCAAAATTTGTTTAAAACTTTGGACATATTAGCAAGAAGCATTCGCAAATAATCTAGGGTGTTTTATAGCTCCACACTGAATCAGAAACAACCAACAAATGCAAGGCAAATGCCAGGTATGCTTTTGCACACCAGCACTGACTCCTTCTGAGATTAGTCCAAAATTTCTATATATACTCCATTTGGGTTCCACCAAATGGAATAACAGCCTGCTTCAAATATCTTCATACCTTTGTGATATCTGCTGTCTTGACTGACGCACCAGGGATTAAACTGGGACCCTTTGGGATTTACACATGTGTGTCTGTGCATCCTCAGCTAATTCAAGCCATGATGGAATGGGCACTGGGCAAGTTGACTCTTGCTGACATACTTTTTTGAAAAATATACCAACGTGTGATTATTTTTTCACTGTTTGATCCTTTTTTTCCCCTCCATCCACCAAAAGCAGAGGAGTCCACATGTAGCAGCCATATTTGGCATCATACGCTTTGCCAAGATGTGCTCTGGAGCAGAGCAATCTGGTTATCCCATGTCTGCTGTAAACTTGGTAATTAGAACAGAAAACAGCAGCTGTTCACAACTTTTCTCTTAAAAGGGATAATACAGGATTTCTAACTGCAAACAAAGGGGAAAAGTCTTTGTGTTCGTTTTTAAATGCTCTCTCTGTGAATCATAACAAATATGTGAATATGGCACGATCCACATGCAGCCTTAATCTGCATTTATACAGAAATGCTAGTTTTCCCATTCTAAAGATCAAATCTTACTGTAACTGTGATGGCTCTCTGCTTTTAGCTTTCCTGCGCGTGGCTGCTGGAAGGGAAGCAGAAACCTTCATGATGAACTTTGAAACCTTTCCTTCTGTGTTCCTTGGGCACTTGTGGGTAGAGCTGTTGTGTGCCCTGCAGCATTTAGATCTTGAAGGCATTGTCCTTCCCTTATATGGTGCACAAAGCCTGCATCTAGGCTGTGCGGCATCAGCATGGGTAAATGAGCGCTTGCCGTTAGCAAATAGACGAGGGTAATATGAGCTAATGCTATTCTGGTCAATAGGAAAATTCAAAGCTGTTGAACTTGGTTACATGACTTGTTGAGGCTCCCTTGAGAATTTCAGCCCAAAGCAAAAGTGGAAAGAAGCCCTAAGCTGAGGACTGTGAGCTTTTACCTTCTGCAGTCCCACAGTGAGCACATAGGGTCTCATAACACAGCAGATGTGCTGTACAGCATCCATTCTTGCTTCCAATGTTTCCTAAACTACTATCTCCAAAAAATCAGTTCCTTCTTCCCAGTATTTCATAAATCAACATGGCTTTACTGTTCCAAAGATAGTTATCCCATCTCCAAGCACATGTATCTGCAGCACAGCTCAGCCAACACAGGAACACGGCTTCCCCATTGAGGTAGCTCTCCACCACCTCTGCGTTATGGGTAGGTAAACTGGATTTTTGTGGTGTTTCAGCTGATTTATGCTGCTGTGACTGAGTCCTGACTTCACCCTGCAGAGGAGGAATCTGCCAGGGACCTGCCATGTCCTCTTCCCTATCCTCTTCCCTCCATGTAGCTGTAGATCTGGAACAAGGGGATCCAAAAAGATGCTTGTATAACAGGAAAGTGGTCTCTATCTTACAAAAAAGGGTTTTCTCCTCCCCTATCTTGCTGCTGACACTGAAGTAGTTTTCCTTCTAGAAATGAAAAGTCCAGGCACAGAGTTCACCACCAAACTTCACTCTGAAAAGATGGAGATGGCACATAGAAGTTTTCTCTTCTTGGCTCTGAATTACTGACGTGGCTCTGAGTTGCTGACTTGGTTTAAAATTCCTTCTTTCATTGGAAGCATATGCTTCTGATTTTCTTTCTTATGGTGACACAGTTTGCACTCTTACCCAAGAGCTGTTTTCTTAATAAGACCAACTATATTTGGAATCACTTTGAATTGCTCTTGAGATGGAAGATTAATGTCAACATTTCTGGCAGTTTTTCACTATCTTTTTCCCAGTAAATGAGTGTTAAACAACTATTCAAGCAGGGAATACCTACAGCACTTCTTTCTGAACATGATTTGATTTGTTTCATTTTAATGCTGAATAAGCTCCTAGTGTAGCTAATAAAAGTAAATGTATTAGCAGTAACACTGGTGGAGGATTTTGTAGAAAGGGTATGTTGATGACTACAGAAGGCTATGCTTTGCATCAATTTACATACAGGGAAGTCTTATAAACTGTAGAGACCTGGGTCATGGGTCATATGCAGACAGTGTCACACATCTGGATCCCACTGAAAACTGTGGACTGGGGATGTTAGGAGACCTTTTATTTTTTGACATTCAGCTATAAAATTTTCTATACCATATTCATGCCCAATTCATCCATATAGGATACAATGCTCTCTGTTTTTGGGCTTCACTTTGGACTGTAAGCCAAAACATCTGCTCTAACTCTCAAGATCTGGTCATGGGAGTCCCTTAGCACTGTGATCCCTCCTGGTGTGGTCCTTGGCTTTCTGCATCCCTGAAGGCAGCAGCTCAGAGGTTGGGCACACCCTAAAGCATCTCAAAGTACAGAGCTTACAGTCTCATTGGTATGGATTGTATTTTTGTATTTCTCTATTACATGTCAGAACATGTCTAGTACTATATTGGAAACCTATTAAGAGGAATATACTTTTTTTTCTTCGTTTAATTTTCTCCCCACATGGGTGCTTGTTTTGTGTAATCTGTCTATTTTCAATAAGCAGAGTTGAGTAGAGCTCCTCTTTATAGACATTGGCTGGTGCTTCGAGTCCTCCCCTATGTGTACTCTGCAGCTAAAAGTGTTCTCATGGCACATTGTGATTTATGGGGAGAGTGACAGGAGGAAAAATGCATTTGCAGAGTAGTGTAATCCTGAAAAGAGTACTTGATTTGTTGATAAACCTCAGCTGCATTTTATCTTCATTTATTAAGTAAGTGCTCCTGTGAGGTTTGAGTAACTGAAAGATAGGGAGAGCTGATCTGGGAGGGTAGTGAAGCTGTGGGGGTGAAATATGATAAAAACCCACAGCCAAGAACATGAAGTACCAGGAAACTGAGTAAAAAGAGGGATTCTGGTGGAGGAATCAGCTCCTTGACTGCTGAGGGCAATTTATTTCTTGTATTTAGGAGAATGAAAGAGTGAAAGCCCAAGAGCTTTTTCTGGAAATGGCTTTCCAGCAGTAGCTTTCAACTGTCTGAACAGGCAGGTTCTTCTATTTTTTTCCCCAGTCTTTTGCACACTGCAGGCTGGAAAACACCTCTCTGAAGCATGGGGGGAATGAAAAGGAAATTAAAACAAGCAAACAAAAAAATCAACTCCAGAGAAAGCAGAAACTAGCCATGGCAGGTTATAACTAACACGGAGCACCATGCTGGGTGCCTCCAGTATCAGTGCAATTGCTGAGTTAATGTTGGATATGGCTTTTAGGAAATCTCTGTACGTGTATTTTTTTCCTTGTAAGTTCCTGAGCCCATAGCATTCTTCATCAGGCTTGCAGGAACCACAAACAATCCTTGCCTGTTCCTGCACTGTGGTTTTCCTAGGAATCACAATGAAGTTAAGATGACAAAAAAAAAAAAAAAAAAAAAAAAAAAGGCAGTAAGGCAGCTTGTTCCTCCTGCATGGGGAGAGTGCATGAGCAAACAAGACTTCTCTCAGCCTCTTCCAGGCTAAGCCTTTCATTTGGAGGGTCCTAAAAGAGCATCTCCTCCTTGAGCCTACTCCTGCTGAGTTGTAGCAGAGCCCAAATAAAATAGCATTTCTGAAGCAAAATCATCAGCACTGATGAGTTACATAAATAACTCATTGTTATCTAGAGCTAAAAGCAGTATTGGGAGAGAACAGTTAATTAAAAACTGCTTTGCAATGCTGTATGTCTCTTTGTATTGGAACAAAAGTGGAACATTGTTGAGTAGGTGATCAGGCTACTGGTAAGCAGTTTTCCTCATGCTTTCTCCTCTTAAAATTGGATAACATTGGGTATTGGCGCTGATCAAAGAAGTTGTCTAGTGTCTGTTTTGGTGGGACTAGAAGACTTTTCTATAGCTCTGTCAGTAGGACTTAGGGGTGGAAGCTCGATGATCTTTAAGATCACTTCCAACCTAAGCCATGCTGTGATTCTATGACTTGTCATGTAACAAAACAGAAATGCTTCTTCCCTGGGATCACTACACTTGTAGTATTCCACCCTTCCCAACAAAGCATAATGCATGTGCACATTACTTTAAATAGTAAATATACATAGCACATGGCTCCTTTAATGTTAGTATGATTGCATAATCCAGGAGAAAGGGGGAATGTTATGGGAGCATTCAGAGCAACTTGTACTCTGAATGAGGTTCCCAAACAGTTAATTCCCAATGCATTTTTTTGTTCTCCATGCTTAGAATAGGAGGAAAAAAAAAACCAAAATCTGAAAGAAGTGCAGTCAAATGCTAGGAATGTGAATAGGAACTGTGAACCTCCATGAAAATTTGCAGTTTGTTCAAATTTGCCTTTTGTATTTTATACACAGTGGACTTTTACAGGTGAGCTCTGGAAGCTATAAAAGCCAAGCAAAATTATATGTGTGATCACCCTTGCACTCGAGGAAGCTGTTTCTGAATGTCATTACAGGCACATCCCTACAGCTGAGACACAGGGCTGGATTCTGACCATAGTGATGGCTGGAGAATGAATTGAAAATGCCCCACTTGGACAAGGGCTTGGATCTCTACTTGTGTTTATTGCCTGAATACAAGCAAAATCAAACAGGGATCAATAAGCATGTAAGGCTACAGAGAAATGGGGCTTCAAGCCTGTGTATTACTGGCTAACCCATGGGTGTCCAGCATTCTGGCTTGCCTGAGCCTCATCGAATGAAGAAGAATTGCTTTGACCACATATAAAATGTGTGATATAGTTAATGTATATAAGTAACAAAATGTCTTTTTATTTTTATTTTTTTCTTAAAATCTACAGTAAGAGGAAAACAAAGCCATAAAACTAGTGGAATAGTTGACTTTTTTTTGTGAAGCCAGTACATCAATCTTGTTCAGTGTAAGTGGCTGAAAATTCTTAATGTGTTGAGAACATATTGATGCTCATCCATGTTTTTGATGAAATTTTACACTTCCAATATTTCATCCTTGAAAATAATTGCTGACAAATGTACACACTGCCAGATAGCGATGACATGAATAAACTGGAATTGTGAAGTGAGGGGTATTTTCCTATGGTAAGACAGGTCTTATAAAAGTCCAGTAAAGAGGCATCATCAATTTTTGGGTTGAATACCTGACTGAAAATTTATACATTCCTTTTGAAAATTTGCAGGTAATGTATTTATGTCAAATGAAAATAGAGTTACAAATATACAAAAAAAAAATTGATGAGTTTTTCAGCAATCTTGAAACCTCTTCTCAAATTGCTTTATCAAAAGAGAAAGCAAGGCTGCACGTTTTTCACTGTTCGCAAGATTTCCTTTAGCCAGTGTATCAAAACGCATACAGTTATTTGCCATATCTCGAGTTAGGACTGTACTGCACCCTCCTTGTTCCCTGGTTTCGGTCCACATAGCGCACGTTGCACAGCGCTGTTTGGTTGCTGTGGGAGACGAGTGCATGCCTGGGGCTGAGCCAGGCTGCTCACTGGGGAAGAGTTGCTGCCCTTACAGCATGGGGCAGGGGGCAGCCATAGGATGAGCTGAGCTGGACCACACATAGCTTATGAGCCGCAGATTGGATATGCCTGGGCTAACCCCATGTGCATCGTGTGTGCATGACTTGAACCAGCACTTCCCATCCTCTGTGTTCTGCAGCGAGATGCCCACAAGGATTTGTGTCAACCCAGGAGAGCTGGCTTTTGTGTATAAGTCATCTCATACAGAGCACAGTGTGCACCATGTAATACAAAATAGATTTGTCTGTAAACAATGCTGACCTTTACTGCCATGGTACGGTCTGCTTGAAAAGAACACCCCGAGGAGACATATTCCGCTGAGAAGTCAACACTCTGATCTCTGTAATTTGTGTGTGGTATTTCTGACTTGGGAAAGGCTAAGCCATTTCCTTGCTGTCACTTCCCACCAGACACATTAACACCTTCCTGCCCAGCTCTCTAGTAATGTTGTGTAAGCCAAATTATTTAAGCAGGGACAGATGTGTGGGGCACAGTTTTCCCACAGACAGCTTGAGTATTTTTGCTGTTTCCTGTGGTCGGACTCAACGAGGTTACTCTAACACAAATAACCTGTCTACTGTGAGAAGTAAGGTGCAAGCCATAACTGATGTGATGTACACCGTGGTATGGACCATGTTACAAATCTATTTGTTTGTCATGAGATTGCTAATGTCTCTGCTGCACCTGTTAGCCCCAGAGGAGCATCCTTTAAGTATCATGGTTCATGGCTGTTTCCATAGTGTCTTGGCACTGTGCTTGCAATACTGCAAACAATGAACAAAAAAAATCTATGTTTTCTCTGCTTTTGAGGAGCTAATAATGTTTTCTGTGGGGAAGGCTTTCATGAAGAAAGAAGTCTTACAGCAGATCTGATCATGAAATCTTCATAGAATATCCCAAGCTTGAAGGGACTCACAACGATCATTGAGTCCAGCTCCTGGATCCGCACAAGATGACCCAAAATTTGTAGAAATCATTTGGATTGTGGTAGTATTTCAGGTCTAAAGTCTTGTAATAGTGATTCCTATAGGAAAACAGAACATGACTCCTCCAAGATAGCACCAAGACACTGACTGTCCTGCTCTCCTTCAGGAAGATCACCTAGAGTGTTGGCTCCACTTCTGAGATGTCTTCCCTCATTTCTCCTTGGGCATGTTAAACATGTAATGTCTGACAGCTATTGCTGAGGTAACTGAGTCTGGTAGAAGTGTGCCTGCTCCGTGGGACAGTATAAGCTTAATTTACTGTAAGAGCTTTTTAGAATAGTATCAGGAGCTGTTCTTGTAGACAGAACTGGGCATTGGCACAGGCTGAAATACTGTGCTGTGCTGCAGCACATGGACGTTTGATCGACCCATAGGGAGAATGAAACTCGGCAGCCAGCCCAGTTTCTTTGCCAACTCTTAGGTCAGAGGCAGGCAAGGTAAATATGCCAGCTGGGAGTCAAGGCAGTGATCAAGCCCTTTTGTTCCCCTTCTTGGAACTGGAAATGGTCCCACCTTCCTCAAGACATTGTTGCCGTAGGATGTCTGTCCTCAAATGGTTAAGTACTGAAGCTTGTCTGAGATATTTCCCTCTTCTGGGGAACGTATTAAACACTAAATGATGCGTGAGCCCTGTTGGAGGGAAGTGTTACATTCTGTACACAGACTATTTATTTTTCAATGATGATTTTATTCTGAAGCCAGGTGTGGTTCCAGGCAAACTTGACAAGGTAAGCAGGCCCTGAAGCAAGGCAGTCATTTGCGTTCCTCTAAACAGACACATCCCCTAATTACTGTTCTAAAGATGATCTAACATAGTAAGAAGTAATAGCAAATAATTCTGTAGGGTGGGACACATGTCAAACTGGCAGTGAAGTGAAAGAGGTTGTCTTGAAGTTGTAACAACTTGTCTTTATATTTGGCATGCTGCTTTGCCTGTCCCAAATTTAAGAAAATCGTGGGTGATATTTCTTAGGAAGGATTGCTATCTTAAGGATCAGTGTCTGTCCCAACTGTAAAAAACATCTTTTTCTCATTAGTTTATCTCTACTTTGTGATTTTTCTTTCATTATTTCTCTTTTTCCACATATATCTTAATAGGTGAGCACTTGTAAGTTCAGCTGGTGACTAAACTGGGCTCTCCTGTGGTATAGACAGAAATTGTTACAGACAGTTAGAAGAGCCCATCTCTGAGGTTGAATAGAGTCTTAACAACTGCAAATAGAGAAAAGAAGGAGATCCAGAACAGGCAGTCATCAAAGAGTTACACTTTGAAGAATATGCAAGCATGACAAGCCAAAGTCTCACAGTAATTAAGACTGCAGTCAACTTTCATTAAGATGCCCAACTTTTGATCCTCTCTTCTCCCCCTGGTCATGACTTGCAAAGCTTAATTGACCTCAAAGATGACATATTTATTTTGGAATAGGTTACTTTGATTTCTGTGTAGTGAAAAGGAAATTAATCCAATTCCATTTTAATGATAGACCATGAGACAAGTTGGCATTTGTTGAACGCTTCAACAAGATCTTTTGAAGTTTTCATCCCTTACCTTTACAGTCCCACCAGCGGTGATGCTGGGTAGGTTACGATCCTTGGGCAACATCATTCTCTGCTCTCCTTTACACAGGATAGTAGTGACAGCAGCTTCAATTTGAGTTTATTTTTATTTCATGCGTTAACTGGCAAAGTTACATCTTCCGTGCAGCATGTTGGAGATGGCAGGTATATAATTACTCTATTTTAAGTCTCTCTAAGAATTCCCCAAATGCTCTTTACACTATCAGTTCCTCTAAAAAAATCTAAAATTATTAAATCAAAAATCAGTTATGTTAGTCAAAGAGATTGCCTTATCTCCTGGTTATTTAGCTTGAGGTTGTTTCCCTCTTATTTGTACAAAGCTTTTATGTCATTTCTGTTACACATTTTGCATAATAAAAAATACTCTTCCTCACAGACTGAGAGGCAAACCTGAAAAAAGTATACCTCAAAAAAGCAACCCACTAGAAAACACCCCAGCACACAGGAACACTGCAGTCCATTATTATTTAAAGATTTGGTTAATCTGATTGTTCCATGCTCAGCAAAACACATGTGATATTACCACTGACAGCAGCTGCATGTTTCATCAAAGTGTTCTGTAATGGGACACATGTAGCAACACTTAAGATAATACCCAGACAATCAGTAAACAGCACAGAGATATCAAGAACAGAGAAGGAGAAAAATGGCATTCTTAACTGCACGACACTATCTGGATCAGTTCAGCTCACCACCAAAAGACTGCTTAAATTTCAGAAAACAAATACTTGTTTAAACAATTTCCTTCCATTAGGATTCAGTCAGAGGCTTCTTCGTTCAGACTCTTCCAAGGTGGTTATTTATTCTTCATCCAAAAATATTTTAGTTTCATCAGGGGGAGCTGTAGCATGCTCCAGCTAGCAATAACTTGAATTTGCACAGTAAAATATTGCAGCCTGTCTTGGCAGTAAATAGTGACTTTAACAAATGTGCATTCCCTTTTCTTAGCGTGATTGCTTGTGAAACATCAAGAATTGCATGCAGGCCGAGGGATGTAGCCATTGTTTGTGTGAATGTCATGCACAGCTGAGTTTACATATTTGATACGGTCCTGTTTGACTCCAAGGAGATAAATGAAATTAAGTTCTCAGAAAGGAAGTAATTAGGCCATGCAACAATGGCAGAGATAAGGCCTTATGGGAGAAAACGTCCTAGAATAAACAGGGAGTGGAGGGAGCTCTTAGTGGAGAAATACAGATTTATTTAGCTCCAAATAGATTAGCAATGCTCAAAACTGAAATGGGAACCACAGAAGCTGCTACCAAAAGATCTAAGACTCTGGTTTTGAGAAGTGGGGGAACAGATTTCTGGGGGAATCGTATTGACAAGAAATTTCCATTAAGACTGCAAGGTGGTTTAGATCCAGGCTTCAACCTTTTTTCCTGCGTTCTACAGACCTTCTGGGGAATAAATAGTGAGTTGGCTTAAAAAGAAAAGAGCCTGAGAGGTGCCAAATGTAGATGGACCATTTGTCTGACGGTGAGTGGAAAACAAGGAGTCTGCCCATTGGCAATGTTGGTCAGGAGGGTTTGGCTAATGGTGTTCAGCTCAGGGAGAGGTAGAAGAAATGCTTGGCAAAGTGTGCTGGCTGTTGACGTGAATTAATTTCTTCTAAGTCTGGGCAGGTTCCCAGCCCTGAAATCTGTCTTTGAAGTGAATGAGGCAACAGATTTTTATTATTATACCTGACCTTTAGTTAAACAAAAAATAAATGCTACCACTAGGAAATGCTGGCTAACATTCCCTTCGAGTTATCTAATAACTTGTTTGTATGGAGAATTAGGTTCTAAGTCTCTGCCTTCTAACATTTGTTTTGTGTTGGTTTAATTTCTTTGACTTCAACAAGGTTGTTTCTGAATTAAAATCTTAACTGGATGTAATCAGCTATCAGCATGAGCAGCTTGCAAACAGTACTGGTGGGATGTGGAAGGGTTTTTTTTATGGATCAGCCAGAGTCTGTGGAAACTCACAGTCGTGTGAGACAATGGCCTGTTCTCATTTCAAATGCCAGAGAGTAGTTGTTTCATCTTATCAGATTCTCATGAGCCTGGCATGGATATTGCTTGGTTTTCTCATTGGATGACACTGGGGCTGAGCCTAAGCATGGGAGGAATCCTCTTTATCACAAAGTCCATTTAATCATACTGAATACTTAGAGGTTATTTAAGTTAAAAATATATCTTAGTCCTAAATTAACTGACTTTTTAAAATGTTTACTACTCCCCATTTCAGAAGCAATCAGCTGGAAATCATGGGTCTCTGCATCTGAAATCCTTAAATATTTAACTTAAAAAACCAGACTGCAGGTAAGATTTCTCAGTATAGCTGGGAGCAGATGGTCATGTCAGGGGACAGGGAGGCAGCAGCCTTGCGTAAGTTCTGGATCACGATATGAAACTCAGTAGAGAACATGGCATCTTGATTTCAGCTATTGGTCTTGATCCTGGCGATGATACTTCATCCTCAAACAGACCCATCAGCCTGTTTATAACAGTATGAAAAGTTAATCCTGTTTGAAATGGAAGATTAATGTTGCCAAGGAGCTGGAGAGTGCAGAAAGGGTGCACACATGTCTTTTCTCTTGCTTTATGCTGCAAACCATCACCACAGCTTCTGGGTGAAGCATCAGGTAGATTGGAAATTGCTAGGTCTTTGCTAAACTTAATGGAGGTGTTATTCACCTTGCTTTTGTCCTTATAAAATGTGTGTTTAAAGTTTCTTTCTAACTTTTTTTTTTTTTTTTTTTTTTTTTTTTTTTTGGGTGCAACAAGAAAGTGGATAGATGTTTTAGTCTGGGAAGGAGTTAGAAGTATTTGCCAGAGGGCTGTGTATTGGCTTTCTCTAACCACGTTTAGAAATGCTTCTCCTAGATAATGTCCCCAGCAGCATACACATATACAAGCAAACCCTCAAACTAGATAGTGGGTGACTTCATCCTGGGAGGCAGCTGGCTGAAATATTTTCAGAAGGCAAACTCCTTCCTTGGGGTTTCTGCAAAGGAGAGGAAGCTTTCTGTAGGAGTAATGCTCACAGCCTGCTGAGTAAGCACATCCTCAGCCTGCTCTGTGTATGCTGCGTTCCCAGCAGGGTTCTAAGAGAGAAATCTTAGCTCCTTTCCAGGCCTGTAGTTTCCTCCCTTTGGTGATTTTTTCCACTTTCCAGGGCCATTTCTACTTTAATCAACTGGAAGTTGAGTTCCTTTGGACCATTAGACATCTTTGTTCTTCCTCCCAAGTGGGTTGCTATTCCAGAGAAAAAGAAATGGAGGTTGTTTATCTGCAGAGATCTTTGGCCAAGTCCCACCTGCAAAATGTAGCATTGTTATTTGGAAGGAAAAGGAAGTACTGAGAGCCAGATTGCTTTAGTGTGGTCCAAAGCCTGTAGAAATGATCCACAGAGCTTAAAGGATCAGAGCAACCTTCCAGAAAGTTAAAATGCTGGGTGGAGATTTTCCCAGAATTAAACGGAGGTGATGCCTGAGTTTCTGTCAGGTTGCTGATAGCTAGAAGCTGTTCAAATGTGGAACAAAAATTGTTCATGCTGCAGGGGAACGTGGCATGAGAGACTGATGCAAGCAGATGACAGAGCACAAGGAATCAGGGAGATGTGCTGGAAGCTCTCCCTTTTAACAAAGGCTTTTAGGAGCCTTCAGTAATGGTCACTCTAAGTGTAAGGAGCTGCTACAAAATGAGTGGGCAACTAGTGAGCAGAATCATGGAATCATTAAAGCTGGAAAGATCACTAGGATCATTTAGTCCATTCATCAACCCACCCCCTCTATGCCCACTAACCACGTCCTTCAGTGCCACATCTGCACATTTCTTGAACACCTCCAGGGCCAGTGACCTCCCTGGGCAGCCTGTGCCAATGTCTCACCACTATTTTGGATAAGAAATCGTTCCTAATATCCAACCTGAACCTCAACTTAAGGCAATTTCCTCTCAACCTATCACTGTTACCTGGGAGAAGAGGCCAACCCCCACCTCACCACAACCTCCTTTCAGGCAGCTGTAGAGAGTCATAATGCCTCCTCTTTTCCAGATTGAACAATCCCAGTTCCCTCAGCCACAACCCATAAGGCTTGTGCTCCAGGTCCTTCGCAGCTTTGATAGTCTTCTTTGGACAGGCAGCATAAAGGTGTTTCTTTAAAAGTCTTGTTCTTTTCTTGATGGGTACCACCTCCTTGTTGGAGGTGAGGAATGAGAATTCAGTGAGTTAGTTAAGACAGGGATAGGGTAGCAAGGTCATTGAAAATGGAGATAAATGCATTATGTTGCGGGGAATAGGTAGTCATAGAGCCAACAGGTATTGTGCAATCAAAAACACAGACTGGGAGATGTGCTTTGCTGCAATATTTTTGCATGAAGCTGATCAAAGAGAAGACTGCAGCAACTGAAATATGCACGTCTGTGACTCCTCCCTTCCTTTGCTCTTAGCACATATCCCTGCTGGTTTCTCTCAGGTAAAACAAATGGAAGCACCAGCCCTTGGAAACTTTGTCTTTACACAGCACAGCCAGCAAAAAGCTCAGCCACAGGCACTCCACAAAGTGCCACAGAGCAGGAGAGAGCTTCCCACCTTCAGGCAAACTTTTGACAAAGAGTAAATTGATGGGGAGGAGGCAGCTGAAACCAGAGGAGAAAATAAGAGCTGAAAACAAACTCCAAAATGCAAACACAGTGGAAGGCACTAAATAACAATTAGGCTAATGCAAGATTAATTTTGTAATGTTTTAACAGTTCATGCTGAGAGATTAGGTACTGTGAGATTTGACAACTCTGATTATCTACTCAAAAGTATATTTATGCCTGTCAGAACTAAAATGACATTTTAGATGTAGATCCTCACCTTCCCCACTTGTATCTGGTATGGAATTTGTAGAGTATAAATGAACAGTCTGTATTAATCCAAACGATATCAGCAAGTGTGTGTGAATTAAGCAGATGACTGATACAGTGTTAATTGCTCAGTGGAGTTTGTATGTGGAATTAGGACTATGTGACTTAACCAGCCCGGGGGTGAATGAGGACACGAGGTTTGGGCAACCTGACATCAAACTTTTGATATGTGCAAGAGTGCGTCCTTGGGATAAGAACTGGCATTCTTCTCCCCACCCTGTCTGACTGGTCTCACGTGGTAATGTCAGAAAGATATATGAGGTGACACGTAAACATTCCTTGGTGTCCAGTATCGCAGCAGGTTTCCAGCTGGTTTCTTGACTACTGTTCATGCCTCTCCACATGCCTGCTAGTTGGCGTGAAGTGACACATTTAAGCCCAAAGAGAACATATTCTGGAAATGTGGATATACGATCCTTTTTTCCTAACTATTTCCAGAGCGTTTTTATAGTGTTTACCAGTGCCAGTATGAAGCCCAAGCACATTTCCATGCCAACTCCAGCTCCCTTTGAAATGCTCCTAACTTCTTGAACAGGTTCCATTGGCTTTGCAAGTTTTTATTTTTGGTCCTAGCTCTAAGGTGGATTTTTTTGAAGTGTGAGAACAGTGTTTCTAGCCACACTTCAGAGCTGTGTGAGTGGGGAGAAATGTACTTTTTTCCATATGCTAGGTCATGATTTCATAACATAGAATGGACAAAGTTAGGGGGTTAATGGAAACTCAGAGCTGCAAACATTAACACAGCAGGTAGCTTCCTCCCTCTTACAGTCCTATTGAGAACACACAAATGTCCTCCTGACTGGAGGAAATAATTATTTGCATCAAACAGGTTGTTATTTTAGAATCCCATCAGAGCACAGAATAAGGTGGTAATGCAGTAATAATACAACTGAAGTCTAAGTAGGTGGATATAGTAATAAAACAAGATAAAAAGATTAGGATGGGATGTCTTAATAAAAATGTGTCAGGATTTACAATAAATTCTGATATTCAACTAATTCAAAGTTAAGCTGGAAAAAGCATTTCACAAGAGAGTGTGAAACATGAGCAGATACGTAACTGACACAGACCTGTGCAATTCTGGGTTTCAAGCTTCAGGACAAGTTAGGAATTGTATAAGAGCATCTGCACGTGTATTTGTATTGCATCTGGAATTGAGATGTTCTGTAAATTTAACTGCAAATCCAGCTCTTGAGAGATCACCCGATCACAGATGATCAGACCCGTGAGAATGTGTACATTGATTTAGAAATGAACATCTAACCTCTGCAGTTTGCGGTGCTAATCACATCACCAGTTATTTTGCCTGCTGTTTTGTTACTTACAGTGCTTAGCATCTATGAAGCACTAATGTACTTGCAATTTGTAAGAAAACATTACATTTATTGGAGCTGCATAAAGCTGAGGCAATGATAAAACAGAGGTCACTTCTATGACTATTTCATGAAGTGCCAGAAACTAATGCATTGCCCCAGTCAAGCATACAGTGAGCAGGAGTGGGTGCTAGAAAATCACACCCCTTGCTTTATAACTACTTTTCTCTTGTGGGACAAGACAAGCGAAGGCTGAACTGGGAAACACCTTCTTCCCAAACACACCCTCTGCCCAGCATCCAGTTGTTGTAGCCTTTGTAAAGCAGGATTTGTTGTTTTGGGAGTCCTCTTATGCCACCTTGACAAGCTCTATTGGCAGACACACTTTAAAAAGAACACAATTTAAATGTATTAACTCGGTATTTTTTGTGGTGTACCACACAGAGGAGAGGGTAATGCTACCAGAATGCCCCACGTCCATCAGCTCTAAGACTGCATCTAGTACCATTTATTTTAGACTTCATCTAATAGCTACCTTTCATTCTAAATACCTTGAATTAATTAGATGTATTGCTTAGGAAAAAAATGAGTCACTGTGTATGACTTGTATGTATGACTTGGCTGCATAAAATATTAGAAATCTATAGCACTGCAGTTTATAAGTCAGTTGGAAAACATTCTCTTAAATGCCATGGAACAGCTCACTTTTTCATACTGATTTCTTCTGAGTTGAGTGAATAAAAACAAGGAATTGGCAAAGATTAATCTATTGCCATTATCCTTTGAAATATATTTATAAGTTCTTATTTTCTAATCATATTCATTCCCCTTTCTGCTTCCTCGTGGCATACAAAGAATCAATGGACAGTGATAATACCTAGAATAATGAAAAGCAATTCACATGTCATTGCAATATTTTTCCTTAGATCTGCTTTTCCTGCAGTTTGACTTGTTTTACAGGAGGTATTTGTTATCTTTTAATATTAATTACTGATTATGATTTTAGCATTCTGCTTGTTGCTGTCTGAAGCAGTGGCACTGTTATCCTCCATGTTCTAAGAATAGTTCTGCAGTGACATCTTAGAAAAGCAAACATCAGTTCCATGTGCAGTGATTATTAGGGTTCAAAACAATGGAAATCCTGGCTTCCAGCTCGTTACCTATACCACCTTCAGCACTCATGTAGATATACATTTTAAAGATATTTAACTATCTGAAGATACCTATGAGGTAGTTTGGCAGTGCTTTGATGCTTAGTTACTGTAGGAAGTTACTTGCATCATAAGGTGCCTAATACTCTTTAAAAATCTAGTCCTTTACTAAGTCGATGTTTTTGAAAATCATACATCCATGCCATGGGCAAAAGAGGTAACTGCAATTTAAAGTGCTTGTTTCTGGGTGTCTGAGTGAAGTATAGACCTGACTCTTGGTTCAACCTGCTCTGCTACCTCCCAAAGGCACTTTTGGGACATTTGAATCCAGGTTTCTCTTTGTTGAAAATAGAAACTTTATACAGAGGGTCCCTGTACACCACAGTGAGACAAGAACAAATGAACTTCGACACTATTTAATTTTTAATTAGATCCCTTAATCATATCCTTCATAAAACTGGGGAAATTAACTTCTGCAGATCTATTCTCACCTGGTTAAAAAACAATTAGTTTTCATACACAAGCCAAATGCATCCTTATTAGCAATAATTTCTGCTAATTGCATCGTTCTTGCTAAATAACTTTTCTGCCATTTGGTGCATCAAGTTCAGGTCTACTTTAACTCTTTGGTGAGGTTGCCAAGATCTGAATCCAGCAAAGTGGAACTCTCAGTGGTCTTGCCTGATTAGGAATTTCAAGAACTGAGGCTTTTCAGCTTGGAGAAGACTCTGAGTATACCTGATAGCAGCCTTTCAGTATCTAAATGGGGGCTGTAAGGAAGAAGGAGACAGACACTTCAGCAGAATATGTTGTGATAGTATAAGGGGAAATGGTCTCAAACTAAAGTAGGGGAGATTTAGATTGGATAGAAGGACAAAGTTTTTTACAATAAGGGTGTTGAGGCACTGGCACAGGTTGCCAAGATTGGTGGTGGATGCCCCATTCCTGGAGACATTCAAAGTCTGGCTGGACGGGGCTCTGAGCACTTGATCTAGCTGTAGGTGTCCCTGTTCATTGCAGGGGAGTTGGAGCAAATGATCTTTAAGGGTCCCTTAAACTCTAATTCTGTTATTCTATAAGATTTGCCCCAGCTGAATTGCACTGTGATTAAATTTGCCCACTGGGTTCTCAAAAGCACTCTGGGAGTTTCTTTTCTCTTTCATCCACTTCTTTTCTGACAGCCAAGTGCAAAACAGGCCCAACAACAGCAGAAGATACATTTTTGCCTCCACTATTTGGAAAGATTCATTTGAAATGGCAAGCTCAGTTGCAGAGGACTGTACTATCCTCCCTCGTTGCATGCTGTGTAGAGCAGCGACTCCAGGACATTGAGTCAAGGGAGATGTAAATCTACCCTTGAGTTTGGCTTTCTCTACACCATGATTAAGGGCAGTAACTCATAATGAACACAGAATGGTGTGATGGTCCTCTGAGATCCATCCCCCGCTGTGCAGAGCTTTTCCATTTACTCTCTTATGGTATGGAGTGTATATGACTCACCCGAGGGCTATTGGCACTTCCCACAGGCAACTGGGGGAGCAGCCTTCTGTGTAGGAGTGTCCTAATACAGCAGTGATGAAACGTGGAAACCTGCCTAGCCGCTTACTTATCCTTCTGTCTTTCTCAATAAATAAAACAAATTGGCTTCCCAGTAGCTTGGTGGGGAGGGGGGGTTCTGGCAGGTCGTTACTGATGGGTTTGCCATGTGATTTGTTTGAGTGTTTGAGTCAGACTGCTGGTGAGATGCCAGCTAAGGATTGCATGGGAGCCTGCAGGAAGCTGTGCTCCAGCACCACATGCTGTAGGACTTCACCGTTCCATGGACACGAGGTCCTGGGGACAGCTGGGCATGCAGGGTGCAGGCAGCACAGCTGGTGCACAGCAGTCCTAATGACACAGATATGTGAGATCAAGACTTGAAAGCAAACATGCTAGGCGAAACAGAATGACTATTATCCCCTTCTGCACCCATGGACACTCCTACCGCTTTTAGAGAGCATTTGCTGTTTCTCCCTGTGGGAGACAACTGCAGCTAGACAAATCTGTCAGTGCTGGCCTCCAGCATGGCACTGTAAAGGGCTTTAATTATTATCATATGCACACTCATGCTGACAGGATTCAATAAAGGTTTGTGATTTACCAGGCTGCCCGGCAACAACGCTTGATGGCCCCATTTGCAGAGCTGAGCATGCAAGCAACTCATCACGTTCACAGGGAAGCAAAGCATGTATCTGGATGTATGACGTGGATGTCACTTTTATTTGGTTACCTGTTTGCTTTTCAGCTTTGCTTATGGAAAAAATATAGTTTTGAGGAGTAAATATGACTGTAGGGTGCAGCCCTCCTTTGTTCTTGGAGCCAAAGTGTACTTTTGGCTACATCGTTTTCTTCTGAGTACAAAAGCAACCTTCATCTTTGTGCCAATCCTTGGCCTTGTCATCAGCAGTAGGAGTCCACCTCACTCACATGCACTATATTTTTAGGACAGCTCAATAACTAAAGATCCTATGCAATCCACAGCCTGGAGTCCATTTTCTACTATTTTCCAGGTGACTGTTACGTTCATAGAACGATAGAATAATTAAAATGATAAAAGATCACTGAGATCATCTAGTCCTGCTATCAAACCATCCCCACCATACCCGTGTTCCTCAGTGCCACATCTGCCCTCTTCTTGAACACCTCCAGGGATGTGTTTTCCATGTGTTTGTGTAGAATCTCGATACAGGTGTGCGGATGGTATAACATTCGCCCCTCGTTCGTATACATTCAAACCAATGAAAGAGATAATAGTGGACAACAACATCCCCGTGTCCATGTCAAATGGATATTTCACAGATGGCAGAGCTTTCTGTTTAGATGCATAGAATCTATTGTCAGGTTTCAGGTACAACTGAATGTATGTGTATATACTGCACTCATCCAAGAGCCAGGAGGATGCGAAAAGAGGATTATACCTATTATTCAGCACTTCATTTGCTGTAAACTAAATAAGAGCTTTTAATTCTATGAGACAAAGTGTTGGGATAGTTGCTCAGCCTGCAGCCAAATCATCCTCCCAAGATTGTCTGTCTTTCTTTTAGGGATTTTACAAAACTAGCCTCCTTTCGTTCATCTGTCATTGCATGAAACTCCTTCAGAGCAAACCACCTCAGTCCAGGAGCTGCTCACCCCCTTTATTGGCATATAGCTCTCATGTCTCTTGGGCAAGGAGTGGCAACCAACTATAATTCCTGGCTGCACATGTAAATCCACACTCTTCCACACTGGAAAAACAGCACTGCTGCCAATAGCTAGAAGATGGTTCACTGTTTTTGGCTGAGATAAATCCTTGCAGCGACTACTTCTATCTTTTTCACCTTTAGTGATTAATTCATCATTAATATTTGTTTTGATGTGTTTCAAATTAAACAATCTGGAGGTTTTTACTCAAGCTTTGCAAGCATTTCTGAGTACTGCCAATTGCTGTTTTGAAACCCTTGTTCTGATGGCTTGGTATGCATCTCATGGCAACCAGTGATATTCTTGGAATTAGGGATAGCCCTAGCATGGGGATTTCTCTCTTGGCTTGCAAACAGATGCAGGTCCCACTGTAGGAGTCTGAGCAGTTTTTAAGGTTATTTAGTCTTAGTCTTCCTGGTAGAGCGGAGAGCTATTGTAATAAAGGACCCATGACTTGAATGTTGTTTTCTTTCAAACTGAGCATTCTTCACATGAAAACACTAAAGACAAGAGCTCACTTTGTTACCTAAAATAAGCAGACAAAAGTATAGTACCTAAGTCTGGTTGTGCCATCTAGGAATCTCTTGCTTTTAGTCTCAAAGTACCTACATTTATTTGGTATGTTTGGGATTGTGATACAGTCATAGAGTCATATAATCATAAAGACTGGAAAAGACCACTCATATCATTTAGTCCAACCATAAGTGCATCACCACTATGCCCACAAACCATGTCCCTCAGTGCCACATCTGCACATTTCTTGAACACCTCCAGGGACAGTGACTCCACCACCTCCCTGGGCAGCTTGTAACAATGCCTTACCACCCTTCCTGAGAAAAAATTTGTCCTAATATCCAACTTGAATCTCCCTGACACAACTTAAGCCCATTGTCTCTCATCCTATCACTGTTACCCAAGAGAAGAGGGCAACCCCCACCTCACCACAACCTCCTTTCATCGTCGTACAGAGCTATAAAGTCTCCCCTGAGCCTCCTCTTCTCCAGAATGAACAATCCCAGTTCCCTCAGCTGCTCCCCATAAGACTTGTGCTCCAGACCCTTCACAGCTTCCTTGCTCCAACTCTGAACACGCTCCAGGGCCTCATTGCCTTTCTTGTAGTGATGGGCCCAAAACACAGCATTTGAGGTGCAGCCTTACCAGTGCCAGGTACAGGGGGACAATCACCTCCCTGGTCCTGTTGGCTGCATAATGTCTGTTACAAGCCAGGATGCCACTGGCCTTCTTGGCCACCTGGACACACTGCTGGCTCATGTTCAGCCAGCTGTTGACTAATAATACACATGGAGCCTTTTTAGGATATTACTCCGTTGCCTAATGAAAACCCATGTGTCTGTACCAGGGATGTTCAGCTTTTGTCTGAGCTTTGTTATGATCTGGAGATGAGGCAGAACAGGGCATAACCTCAGCCTGAGTCCCAGGGAGGCAGCAAGCCTGTGGGCTCACGCCTCGCATGCTTAATGCACACAGCAGCACAACAGCTGGAGCCAGCTATTGTTTCAGAAACTGTCGGGATTTTGCCCTCAACATGCCTTTTGCATCATGCTTGATGGCTAGAAAGTGTCTCCAAAATGAGAATACATGTGCTGTGGGCTTTGGGAGGTTCATACAACTCTCTCTCCAGAAGATAAGCTATTTTTTGAGCTGAGTTAAAAAGCCCCCTTTCTTCAAGCTGTACTGCAAAGCACTGTGCAGGAGGAAGATGCCATGAAAAGCATCAGCAGATGCCTTGGGCAGTAAAGAAGCCAGACCATTCTCTGCTCACAGTATCTGGAGAAAATAGAAAAAGAAGGATTACAGTTAGGGAGTGTGACACGAGGCAGGGCACAGATCAGAAGTGGTGAGGTACACGTGGGTGGGTTTTGTCACAGTCAGTTAGTGCTGCAGCTGCTGAATTACACAGCTCAGGTTTCCAGCTGTGAAGTGTCTCCAAGCTGACATTATCACAGTGAAAACACATGAGGTATGTTGTAGCACTTGAGATGAGAGAAGTGGAGCACTGGGCAAGAAAGGCCTGCTGCGTGCCCACCCTCCCTCTTCTGTTCATTGAGTGATGCCCTCATGCAAGCCCTGTTGAAGGCACCTCTATAGGCACCAGAAATACTCAGCACTGTTTACACACTCAGCACTGAAGCTCATTTATTGGCATACAGAAAAATTCAGCCCCAACTGAGGTGTAAAACTGTGAAATAGTTAAACTACTTAAACTAGTCAATTTGAAAATCTAGTTTGAAAATTGTCACCATGCTCTAAGGCCAGTAGGAGGGGGCTTTTTGGTGGGCATTTGTTTCCTGAATTTTGGCTGCCCCTGCTTCCTCTGAATGTCTGGGCTGCTGGCTGCTTCCTACCAGCACTGAGGCTTTTTATCACAATCTTGTCTTCGGTCATGACTGAGGGCAGGTTTATGAACAGATTGATCCCACCATACTGGCCTTTGAGTTCCATCTTCCAACGCATCCAAGTTCATTCTCTTTTTGCAGGGTTTCTAAAGCAGGCAGGATTGTATGATAACAGTTTCTGTCTTCAGTTAATCCCACAGAAGCATAGATATCTTAAAGATAATAGTGAAAAATATTAATTTCCTCCATGTGTTGTGAGCAGGCTGTGGTTTGGAGACCACAGATGTCCTCTAAGTTAAACTCTTTGGCCTTCCAGTCAAAGGTTTAGTTAATCTGGCCAGGCATTCAGCATATGGGGATGGAGCCATCTGGCTTTGAGCTCGAATTAGCTCTTCCTTGCCTAGTCATTAGATTCAGTAAGGCAAGGTGGGCAACGCTTGTGAGAACAAAAGGTTTTGTTGTGGAGGGAGATCAGAAGAGGTCAAAAATGCCATCTGTCTGTGAGATGCAATGAGCAGCATTCCTATGTTTCTGCCCATAACTACAAGCTCTCTTTCATTTTTAATGCAAGAGAATATTCAATACTGAATCCAATAAAACTTCTCCTGGTCTTTGTAATAAGAAAATTAAGAATATAGCTTAAGAAAAGAAAAAAAGAAAAAAAAAAAAAGAGACACCACACAGTAATCTAGATGCTGTAAGGTAGAAAAGCAGATGTTGGGGCCACCTCTCATGGATGGTTGAAGTCATTGTATACTGCTGTCCATAGACTGTTTTCAGACCAAGCAATGGTGGTATAAAAGATTGAGTGGACTGAAATCATCGTGAAGAAAAGTTTGCATCCTGTTTGAGGGAGAAGGGCTGCTATAATTACACCTTTTATAAGATAGCAGAGAATCTATGGAAGAGAGAGACCTGGTAAATATCAGTTATATGAAAAAGCCTGGACTGGAGCTTACGTTTTTTCTTTTCACACCAGAAAGTCCATGTGGGTGGGAAACCTGGACGATGGGAGGAGTGTCATGCTGAACTCTGCTCATGCGAATATCAGTGCAGCTATATGGGGAATATCCATCTGCAAAATACCCACCTTGGAGGATGTTTGGGGGTTGTGGAATAAGAAAGGGAGGGAACAGAGCTAGAGACTTGACTTCTCCCATCATCCATGTCTGTTTAATTGTCGAAAGTCCAAATTCTGAGTGGCCTCGCATGCAGAGGATGAACCACAAGTCCTGCCTCTCTCTCCCAGAGCAGGAGCCTTGATTTCTTGGAGTACTAGACTTATTAAGATTGAAAAAGACCACTAAGATAGTCCAACTATCCACCTACCACCAATATTTTTCACTAAACCATTCCCCTCAGTGCCACATCTACCCTTGAGGTCTTGAACACTTCCAGGGGAGGTGACTCCACACCTCCCTGGTCAGCCTGTGCCAATGCCTCACAACTCTTCCTGAGAAGTTTTTCCTAACATCCAACCTGAACCTCCCTGATGCAACTTGAGGTCATTTCCTCACATCCTATTTAAACTACTCCCTTAGCCCAGTGGTGAACTTGACAAACCTGTAACTCCGTTCTGCTGGGAAAAGCCACTGCAGGGCACCTGTGGAAATAACTGAGCATTTATTTGCAAAGATGTTTCATTACACAAAGCCACAAATCCTTACGGACTTGGGCGTTTGTTATTTTTGGCTTTTGCAAAATTATTTGTGCTTTCTTGCGGCATTTTATCGCTGACGCGTGCTGTTTGTGGAGGTGCAGCATTAAATGTCATGGCTTGGAACTGTAACGCTCTGACTCAAAAAGAGTTGTTACGTAGGGAACCTGCCCTACTTAAAAGGCTCTCATGTTTGCCCAGGGTTTATGTACTGTATTCTTCTAGCTGATCTTCATTTTCAGTGTTACATATGATAGATGCTAGTATGAGTGATTCAGCCATAGTTTATAGTGTGCCTTTGCAGCTTGGAGTTTTAGCATGCTGTCCTGCCAGCTCAGCAGCTAACAGGTCCTCTGCTTTCATCCACACTGCTCCTCAATTAATGATCCACGGGAATATGCAGCCAGTTTACTTTCATCTTCTTGGGCTTTGGGATGATGGGGAGCCAGCAGAGATGTGCAGGAAGCTCAGTCACGAAAGGATTCAGCTTTCCCTATTGTACGTCAGTGTCCATATTTTAATCCTTTGATTCTTCATAGCAGCCTTCAGTCCAAACCCATATATTTTATTAATTTATGTACTGATGAATGTTGAAATGATCTTTACCCAGTGGGACTAGTTCTAACTCTGCAGGACTTCTGCCCTTCTGATGGCAGTGGGCAGAAAGTGTTGGCGGTGCTGCCAAGTCCTAAGGGTGATTTTTGGCACCAGTGGAGCTCCACACCATGAACTCATCACTACTCCATCGCCACAGAACACCCAGTTTGGCATGGTCATGGGAATGGTCTTACAGGGCCAAATGCCACTCCTGATCAAGTCTTGTTTTGTGGACAGGTTTCTGCTCCTTCACAGAACAACAATTCTGTGTTTCAGCAGCACTGGATGCTGTAGCAGACAGGGAACAATGATGAGCTTCCAACCAAAGCTCTTGCAAAACAGCTCTACAGCAGACAAAGGCAACCTATCCATGCTTGATGCTATTCAGCAGATCAAACACTCTCTGCAGGCCCTTGTTTGCACAGCTGCTGTGCTTGGAAAAGTCACACACAGTCCTCAGTTGCCTGGCTCAGTTTGCTCCCCAGTATCTTACCTGGAAACTAGATTATTGGTTTATATATGCTATACTTCATTAGATTGTATTTACACACAACAGCTATTGATTATTAAATTTTTATCTATACATTAGATTACCAATACATATTTATTATCAGATCTTTATATTCTATCTAATCTATAATTTATAGATCATTAGTTTACGTGTTACATTACTTGGGTACAGCAGTGTCTCTGTTCCTTTGTGTTGCTGACACTCTGTAGAAGCTTATGAGCAGACTGGAAAGGCCAGAGGGGAAATTCTATAATTTCACTTGGTTACATCTGCATTTTACTTGTGGCATGCATCTGTTTGCACAACTTTTAAACAAGTGATGCTGTGATTTGGATGAATCCATTCATTCTTTTCATAGTTTCTTACTAGGATTAATATTCTTTTTTTTTTTTTTAATACTTAAATTTCCCCAATTCTCACTTCCAGATGTATTTTCCTTTACTTTGACCCCTTACCACTCTTTCTGAGAAGAATTTTTTCCTAACATCCGACCTGAACCTCCCCTGGTGCAAATGAAGGCCATTCTCTGTCTTTCTATCACTGTTACCTGGGAGCAGAGGCCGATACCCACCTCTCTATGACCTCCTTTCAGGCAGTTGTAGAGAGCAATAAGGTCTCCCCTGAGCCTCCTCTTCTCCAGAAGGAACAATCCCAGAAACTGAATGGCTTCAGAGTGTTTCTGACAATGAACATAGCAACAGTGCTGTGAGGTGGCACCTTCCTTTTGTGTCACAAATGCAGAGAGGGGACACAGCGAGGCACAGAAGATGGAAGCAGCCCTGGGATTTGCCAGCAAGGAGAGACTGAATCTGGGAAAGCATCAAGTGTGATGAAAGGCAGGTTAAAAGGGAGATGTCCTTAGCTGGATGTTTCCTTGTTTTAAGAATTTATGTAAACTGATCTCAAATACTTCAACCAAGCCCAGGTTTTCATGTTTACTTTTGGGGCTTTTTTAAAACTGGGAAACAATTCACCAAAGCTCTTGTCAGTGCAGTGCCTCTGTCCCTCTAGGAGAGGGGTCTGGAATAATATGGCCCATTGGTTAGGATGCTACCCTGGTTTTGAGGAATCTGCTTCCTTTTCCCATGGGTCTACAGAAAAACAGCTCAGTCCCCTCAATCTCAAAGTGTTATTGCAGTGAACAGCATTCAGTCAGGAAGCTTTCATTATTTTTCTGTAGATCTCTTGATGATTGCCCTTCCATGCTTTAAAGTAAGAAAAGGTTCTGCAGGTTGAGTACATCTTAGCACAGCTGCTGGCTGCAGTGACCTCTGCTGGGAAGCACACAGCTTTTCGGGTTCACCAGCAGAACCTGCGCCTTGATTGAACCCATAGGCTTCCACTCAAGCTATCTCTATTGAGCATTATGATTTTTTCTTTTAATTTTGGATTTGATTTTCCTTTAAATAGCCCATCAGTTGAGATCCGCTCTGAGCATGGAAACCTAGAGTCATAGAGTATCCCAAGTTATGGAAAGAGACCCATAAGTATAATTGAGTCCAACTCCTGGCTCCCCACAGGAACATCCAAAAAATCAGATCATGTATATAGGTACCTCTTTTTCTCCTTCTGATAGAAATGATGATCCCAAAAGCCAAACTGGAAGTAGATGCAAGCCAAAATGGTTAGCAGCATTGGCAGAGATATTAAGCACTCTGCAATGCCAAGTTGAATGCCCTGCTGATCCTGAGGAGGCTGAGCCAGAGCAGAAGTAAATCATAGAATCAGAGAATGTCTTCTCCTATCACAGCCAACTGCTCCAATGCACCAGCACCTGGGTAGCAGTGGTTTGCAGGTGTCACTTCCCAGGACACCTTCTTCCAAATACCTTCATCCCTATGAATTGATTCAGCATCTTCTGCCTTCTTTCCCTGTTGGATTTCACATCCCCTTTCTCGCTCCTTCATCCACTTTCTTTTTATTTCCTCTGTCTTTCACTGAGAAATTCCTAGTGTTCATGTTCAAAGATCAGCATATGAATAAAATTAAAATGACATTCTCAAAATCTAAAAAATAAAAATGCAAAGTATTAATTTGCACGCAGTGAAAAATGCAACGTAGACTACGTTGCAAGCTTTAAACCTGTATCATTATTTGTGTTATTGCTACTTCCTTGATTATGATGGTACCAGTTGCACGAATGTGCATGTGCATAAAGTAGAATGGACGTACACGATGAATAATTTCCATTAAAAGTGACTATTTGCTTGAAATGCCATTGAAATTCTAGAGTACCTTTGAGTGAAGAGCCCACTCACGTATCCGTTGCTCTGACCCCCCACAGGGCATTGCATCTGGGCTCACTTATTGTTGATGTAAAATTTCCTCTGCATGAAGGTCCTTATATGAATGCACCTTTTGATGGCTGATTATGGGTGTAAATTCAGGTCAGTCATAATTTATCTAGTGAACTCAGAGGAAATTGGATTAGTTTCTTTTCCTAGGGGAATGACCCTGCCATGTGCATGGGACCTTCTGCTCTCGTCATCGTCACATAGCCATTGGGACACTTGGGAATGCTGAGGATGAGGTCTTGACAAATAATTAAGCATCCTAATTAATCTGCTCGAACCTTGAGATTTGTAGAGAGCTCTGCATGTGCTGATAATACATTTTTACTTTCTGAATGTGTCTGTATGTTGTTCAATGAGCAGTCTGTGCACGGCATTTCCCAGCTTCCTCTTGCTCTTAAAACAATTGTCTGTAATTGGTGTAATTAATATTCTGCCCCTGGGGTTGTACTGTTGTCTCTTTAGAGTTTGCACAAGTTAAATGTATCTTTTGGAAATTGTTTTTTAAGTAGCAAACCCAGAGAGGCATTGCTCTAAGTAGTTAATTAGATGTGTGTTTATAGAGATGATTTTTCTCTTTAAAGACAGCATTTTGACAAACCAGAGGTCCTGGAGGCTTGGTGGGAATGATCCATGCCCTCCAGCCACCTGCTGTGCTGTATGAAATCTGGTTTCCTTTCGAAGTGAGGTTTATGTCATTGCACAATCTGCCTGTTCCCATCCCTGGGGAGGAGAAGTGTGAGAGCAGGCTCACCCCTTAGAAGACATAGAAAATCCACATGGCAGATCACCAAATGCAGTCACTTTTCAGAAACTCTGTGTTTATGTAACTGTGTTCAGAGTGAGAAGAAAGCAGCACTATGGAGACTGAGGCAGTTCTTGCTAGTGATGATTTCAAGGATTTATTAGTCCGTATCATGAGGGCGTAGAGAATACATGAATACAGTGGGAGCATTTGGATGGAAAGCATGCAGCACTTAGTAACACTGCAGAGAAATTAGGGCATCCAGACCTGGTGTGACATTGGAGTGTGAAAATTTGGTGGATAGGGACATGGGGCTGTTGTATGTGTGTCCTATGTGTGCTCCAGCTTCTGTCTGCATGGGGATAAATCCCTCCAACCCACTCTGCCTCCATTCCCGTGCACCCAGTTTGCTGCTGTTGTGAGACTTCAACCTCCAGGCAACCACCTCCATTATATGAATGGGTCCATCATATGGACCCAGAGACTCCAAGCTTCTACTGCCCCAAGTACTTAACCACTGAGCATTTTCTGGGCAGTAAAGTGTTTGTGACTATTTACTTCAGTCAAGATCGTATTTTGTCGTGATGAATAGAAGCACTGACAATTAGTGTGTAACTAAAAATAACTTTCTTTTTTGCAGCCACTTTCTAAAAAAAGACTACTTCATCTTTTATTTGTCGTATGTTTTTCCAGGATCAAGCACGAGAATATAGTTGCTCTGGAAGACATCTATGAGAGCCCGAACCATTTATACTTGGTCATGCAATTGTAAGTACTGAAGCTAACTAAATTTCTGTGTCAAAATTGCCAACTCTTCTTGTTCTAATCTTGATTTCTAATTCAAAAGATGGAATAACTGAGAGGTATTTGTCTTGCGTCCAAAATACTTGGCTGATGGTTAAAATGAACCTTCAGCTGTGGTGGGCTGGATTGTTGTGAATTTGGGAGCTGAAGTCTTTTGTGAATGGTCTTCTAAAATCAAACCAAAGTTATCAGGGGATTTCATGTTAAGGGGACTAGAAATGACTCTGAATACATGGAATTGCCATCCACGTAGTTCTCCATGATGCAACAGACCTGGTCTGCAGTGAGAGGGAGTGGATCGGTGGTGGATTTGCAAGAAAGCATCTTGCTTGTCTCAGAAACAGGACCATCTCACTGCACTGTTCCTTCACATGTGTCTCCCACCAGAACCACTCTTCTTCCTTTTTCCTCCCTGCTCTGAGCTTAAGAAGATCAGAATCCCATCAGATATGTGATGTGTTGTGGCTGACCTGGCCCTCTAGCCACATCCACTTGACAAGGAGGAAGTGATGATCATAGTGCTTTGTTTTTCTTTCTTTCTTTTTTTTCTTTTTTTTCCCTCTTTTCTTTCTGAAATCAATTAAAAAAACCATGACATGAAGTTAAAATTACTTATCGTCTCTGGTCTCTATGAGATTACCTGAAACATGAGCAGTGCAGACAGATGTGGCAGAGGGACAAAGTGGTGCTGTGAAGAGACAGATGTTTCATCGGGGAGCTTGGAGCATCTAACAGAGGTAGATCTGACAGGAAATATCAGTGAAAATATCTGACAGGAAACCACTGGAGACCATGCTGGGCCCTGGTCTATTGGTAGTATCCAGGGAAGCAGATGTCATTAGTAGCTGTCCTGCTGGTTGTGTGGGAAGAATAGTGCTTTGTACATTTTTAGTTTGTGTTTGTAGTCCTACATTTCTGCCCAAAATGCTGTAAAATGGTTTCACAAGCACCTCAGCATCATACAAATTTCAACATACCATCTGGACTGTGGGAAGTACCAGTTTCATTACCAATTGATTTACAAATCCTTATTTTTGTTTAATCTCTGTAGAGAAGAAAAATCAGTATTACTCCTGTTTATTGCTACCTAGCTTATTGTGAGGTAACCCTCACTTTTCCAGGTTTCTTGTGTCCATATCATTGGCTTATTTAAAATGTAGGGCTATAATCATAGGTGAGACTGAATATGTTAGTACAGATAGAATCATAAAATCATTAGCATTGAAAAATACCACCAAGATCATCTTAGTGATCCAACTGTCAACCTATTGTGGAATGGAATGGAATGGAATGGAATGGAATGGGGAGAAGAAGAGGGGAGAGGAGAAGAGGGGAGAGGAGAAGAGAGAAGAGGAGAAGAGAGGAGAGGAGAGGAGAGGAGAGGAGAGGAGAGGAGAGGAGAGGAGAGGAGAGGAGAGGAGAGGAGAGGAGAGGAGAGGAGAGGAGATTGTAAATGGACCAAAGCCCACAGTGGTGGGATGTCTGGCTGAAGGCAGAATGCTCAGGGCTGTGGGTCTGAGCCCTTCTCAGCCAGGATGAGGAATCCTTCAAAACTATGGGATCATTTTATTTGAATTTGGACACATACTTGAGTGTGATCTAGAAACAGCAGTGCAAACTCCCACTCATGCAGAAAGCCTATGTGACAAAACTCGTGCGTGTCCTGCACTCAGTCAGCCTCACCAATGGAGTAAAACACATTAGGTTATTTTATTAAAGATTGTTCATGTTTTGCCAAGCTGTGGTTGTCAGCTCTCTTCTCTGCTGCAAATCAAAATAAGGTCCTGCTGTACTGAAATCTGCACAGGGTGTCTTCTGGGAATAATCTGCTCTTTTGCAAAAGGGTTGTGCTATGACGAAGTGAAGAGGACAGCATGAATATCCTCATCACTTTGCACATTGCATCTGTGCTGCCTTTTTATTCTGAATTCTCAAGAGTTGGGATTCAAGGCTGCATCTCCACAAAGTTTAGAAGACTTAAAATCAATTCTGCATGCTTTCTTTCTTGGTTTCTGTCTGGGAGAATGCATGCAGGAATAATCTTTCCAGGGTAACACAAACTTATTGATATGGTAGCTCTGAAGCATTGCATGGCATGAGATATCTATTTGTTTACATCTCTTCTCTGTTTAATATTATTAGATTCCTTATGTGGTTTAGCTTCAGATTCTTGTATAATTCTCCTAAACAAGACAATGGTTTTATGCATTTAAAATTTGAGTTTAGTATGAATTTAGAAGTGATGGTGATCGAGAGGGTTCCCAAAAGCCACATTTAGATAAATAGAAAAGAGGGTAATAGTAGGACCACTCAAAGAGCAGCAATGTGGGCACGGCAGATCACACATCCATACGCCCTTCTCCTGACTCATTGCTTTCTAAGTGAGCACTTACTCATGATTGCCGTGAGAGATTTTTTGTTGCATGGGCAGCGTTTTCATCGCCAGCCTTCAAAGCACTCCTTGCAGTTTTGTGGAAAATCCACATCACAGCCCCTGAGCATCCCATAGCTCACTGTGGGAGAAAGCTTTTGGAATCACTCCATACCCCTGTTCATACCCCTATGTGTTCACCCTTTGGTACATCTGCTATTGAAAGCTATGCTTGTTAACTGGTTATCGTGAAGGATAGATATTGTACCTCATTTATTCTGTCAAAGACATGAGCAGGCACACGTGGCAGCATCTGTACTGGAGCTTGTAGAAAAGGAGGTGAGGAGGTGGCTGGCTGTGTCTACTTGACACTTAATTTATTCTTGCAAGTCCCTCTGGGAGCATTTCCCAGGGTTATGTAGATGTCAGTGAATGTCCTGTGTGTTTCCTGGTATGTTCTTGTGGAAATCTCATCTCCAGCTTTGGTTTCAGCCTCTTATTTTTACATACAGTATATGTGAGCCATCATAAAACGGTTTTGTCACAGCCCTGTTAATGCAAGGTAGTTCAGAGTTGGAGATATCTGAATCTGACAGCTCAGAGTTTCATGTGCAGTCTCAAAGCATTACTCCTTCCTTAGAAATGGCTGGCCCATTATTTCTTCATTTATTTTCCCAAAGTACAGGATATTCCAAGCCAAGAATGAAGACAAACACCAAAATATTTGAAGAAGTTTCATTCTTTTTGGGTGAGATTTCCCCAGAGAAGACAGGGGAAAATAATTTCATAAAGGAAAGTTTTATTGAAGTGTATCTTGGAATGATAGTATGAATGATAGTAAATATCACTAATGAGCAATTATAGATTGCTATTGGGGCTGCATGGTAAGAATTACACTATCTAAGTCATCTGCCTCACCTTATCTTGCCAGTGCAGGGAAATATCCTGTTGTAGTTTGTACTGTCAGATACTAATATTTCACTGGCATAAACGGCCTCTTTGGATATTGATGATTCATTCTCTGTGTGCCAGAAAGTCATGCGTAAAAATGGATTTACATAAACACGTATTTTCCATCTAAGTGTTATGGGACTGCTTGGATACAGCATTTCAGAAGGCGCTGCCTGTGCAGGTCAGAGCAGATCCCCAAAGCTCATCACTGACTTCATCTCCATAGTTTGTCTACACCAGACCACAAAGCAGCAAAGTTTGATCTCCCACAGACCTGCATGCACCCTCCTTTAGCCACAGGCCGTGCACGAGTCCTCTGCACCTCTGTGGAGATCTGTTTCTCACTGCTGCCACCGTTGACTCTCCACAAGAATATGGGGCCACGTTAAAAGTCAATGACAGTGTTCATTTCCGTATTCTCCCCTATTCATCCATGTAAGAACTGCATGTTTTTGGTATCTCAAATCTTCTGACAAAAGTCAGTATCCTTATGGTTCCCCTCCAACTCAGGGTATTCTATAATTCTCAGTATACCCAGTGGGTCAGAAGTTTCTAGGGGATGACAGACTGGGATGGACAGACAGTGACCACATGTGCCTCACTTCCTATGGAAAACAGGCTGGAAATAGGTCTAACAGGCACCTCCAAAGCTTATGAAATTCATCCAGCCTGTTCTTATAGGTCTCCAGATGCATGTTCCCCAAGGAATCCATGCCACTGCTGAACAGCCTTATGGATATGGAGCATTTCCTAATAAAATTACGTCTTTCAGGTTGCTATTTAAACTGAGGCTGGAAGTCTTATTTCTCTAATTCCTAATGAAGGTAATGAGACTCTAAAGGTGACACCAGCAGGCCCTGGAAGGCACATGGCTAAGTAATGATTAAAACTAAAACCCACCTTGACCAAATCCAGAGAAATTTCTGTTGATGCCAGGTGCTCAGGGCATGCTCCCACGAAGCTCTGCAGTGCTGGAACTAACTTTTGAGGTGTTTCAGAAGGACACAAGTGTTTCTAGCAGAACTAAGCCTTGGAGCTGAGAAGAAAGGGAGGCAGGAATATGGGCCAGTTGAGAACTTTCTCTTCAGGATCCAGTGACTGAAAGCCTAACCGGTGGCCTCTTTTGGCTGTGATACATGATAGTAGTTCTCCATAGAAGGGCTGTTTAACCTAGATCGTGTCAGCCTGTGTTTCTGATGGGTCAAGGGAGCCAGAGCATTTCCCCCAGATGAGGTCTTTTTGAGGCCATGATGTCCCTGCTTAGAACAACTTTTATGGAGAGCAGACCCTGCAGCAGACTCTAGAATGCTTCTCCTGAAACGCCCCAAACAGCCCAAACTGAACCTAATAACCTAACTTTAAGGTTTTCCAGCTTGGCATCTCAAGTCTGCCAATAATTCAAATGATAATTCAAATGATTTCCAGTACAGACAAGCCAGGATGACAGAGATCCTTCCTTCCTGGTGTAAGTCACGCACCAGAGTATTTTGCAGGCTCAGAGTTTCAGTGCATCATTTCTGCTGTTGATCAACTCTCCCCTACCACACATAAGCATGTTGTAACCCTGTGAGGACCTGGGAGTCAGCTTGGACAGGCATGCACCTACCTGCAGAAAAATCTACATAAGTTTTTATTGATACCGGAACCCACACCACCTGTGATTTTGCCTCTCACCTGTATGCTTTGCAAATAAGCGAGTGGAGTGCGAAGCTGGAATTAAATGCTGAATTCCTTTTGTGTTTTTTTTGTGTTTGTTTTTTGTTTTGTTTTGTTTTGTTTGTAATCTCAGTGCTTACGCACACTCCAAGAGCAGTGGAGCATGGACAGGCTTTACAATGAAAATATTCAGCTTCCAAGAAAAACAAGAGACAATTGAGGGAAGTGCCTTGTTTGCCAGGTTCCTTAAGGAGTCTAGCAAGGACACACAGTGTTACAAAAGAGCAATCCACATGCCAAAGCCACTATCATATTGGGATGCTAATTAAAGCAAAACATAGATCTGCTGCATTGCATTCCTTAGATGGGATTTATTTCTGTACTTGTTTTTTTGCCTGTAAAACATTATATGTAAGGCAGAATGAAATATCCCTTCAGTCACAATGGATTTATATGATCTAGAAAAGCCATTTGGGTTCTTTAGCTGTAGAAAATTCTTGTCCAAGCAGCTAAGAGAAGCCCTTCACATCACTGTTTTCCTTGCGTGGTATGTTATCATTATCAGTAATGGTAGTAAGGGGAACAGGAAAAACAATTCTAGCAAAGGAGAACCCTGGAGTTGATGACCACTGCCAAGGGCTTTGGTTGGTTTGTGGTACAGTATGGGAGATCAGCTGTGCACCCATAAACTCTGCTCTCTATATCCTAAAGTCCTGACTCATATGAGGCAAATTAGTGCCTGACACACATTGAAAATACACTCGATCTATGTCGAGAGGATTGAACACGTGCTGCTGATACCGCATCATGCTGGATGAGAGTGAGATGGTACATTTACGTGGCAGTTGGCTTATAGGTTTCACTGATTAGAACACTTGCTAACCCTTGCTCTCAGTTTCTGATCAAGTAAATATTCACAAGTATTACTTTTTTTAATATATATCTTTGAGCAAATGTTGCCTATGAACTACATCATGAAGAAGGCTGTTGCACATCTGAGCATGCCGGGAGGGAGACTGTGAGTGCCAAGGGAGGTTTGCTTGGGTTTTGACACAGCTAAGCAGAGATTTAGGGGCTCTAGTTGGGCAAAACTTCATTTTGTCATTGCTTGTGGGGTCACGTTACTGATGTGGGCACAACAGCCTTCAGGAGTCTGCACTGGATCAAGAAATGGGACTAGCTATGTCCTGTGATTGAAAAAATCCTTTTGGCATCTTTATGGACAAGAGCTTTGTGAACAGGGGATAGAGTGCAATATAAGGAGCAGCTCTCCAGGGATGGATCCAGCTGGGCAAAGTTTAAAATGAAATGGGACAGCAGCAACAGGGTTAAGTGTGTATAACACGATTGGGTGCATGAAGCACAATTCTGGGAGAAGTGCTCAGAAAAATGAATCCTGGGCTAATCACAGCCTTTGATGTGGGCAAATTGTAGGTGTGTGCCAAACTGCAGAGCTGGGATTTCACATTTTGAAATCACACTCACTATTTGGGCATGTACAGGCTTGCAGTGTTTGGGAACGGTTTTAAAGGGGAGATTTAGATTACATAGTAGGTGGAAATTGTTTACTCAGAGTGTTCTGAGGCACTGGCACAGCTGCCAGAGAAGCTGTGGGTGCCCCATCTCTGGAGGTGCTCAAGGCCAGGTTGGATGGGCCCTGGGCAGCCTGAGCTGGTGGGGGGCAACCAACACATGGCAGAGGGTTCAAACTGGATGGTCTTTAAGGTACCTTCCAATACAAGCTGTTCTATGATTGTATGGTTGCATGATTTTGTGAGTTCGTGTACAACACAGGTTTCATTTTCAGCCCATTTCTAAGACTTGGTACAGTCACGACATGGTCTATCAGCACAGCTCCAAAAAGGTGTATTTAAAAGATTTCTGTCCTCACTGAAATCTTCAAAGGTGTGTTGACTGAACAACACAGATCGCTCCATTGAAAAGCAAAAGGAATTACTCACAGTGTACTTCAGTACTTTCGCACAGCAGCTTCACAAGCTGCTGACCCCTAGCATCATGCTTCTGGGATCTGGGTGGCAACTATTAATCCAGCATCAATTGCACATCTTTTTATTTGGAGATTATTACATCAGTTGAATTATAATTTTGGACATGAAGGAGTATCTTTCCTTTTCCAATGGCTGAGAGCAAAGATTGATATTGGGCAGAGGTCAGGAAATGAGCAGATTTGTTGGTAACGGACTGACAGACCGGACAGTCATCTCCAACATAACTTCTAGAGCCCTGCAATTGTCTGGACTGCGTATGATCCCAAAAGCACAGTATGCACTCACTGTATGGTCCTATCTGCCTTTAACTTAGATTTTTCTTCTGCTTTTTTTTGTGGTCCTAGCAGGACTTTTTAGCTTTTTCCTTCCGTCCTCTCCAAGTATAGCAACTCTGGAATGGCATTGAACAGCAGCTGTATTCCTTCCTTGCACTGTTTTATGTCTAAGGACTTCAGCCTGGCTAGGAGCAGGACTTTTTGCAATCCCTGCACATCCACGGAGCCTTTCTACGGAGAGACGAAAATGTGAGAATCTTCTTTGTTTTGGGACTACAAGGATTTCTCATGATGATTTCCAAAGCTATTTACATGCAGTCACCCTCAAGAGGTGTAGATGAATGCCAGTGTCCTTGCTCCTAAATTTGCACTGATTATTGTTAGCTTAGTCTGAAGGATCCCACTATGGACTCTGACACATTAGCAACGTGACAATGATTTTTTTATTTTGAATCAAAGCACTATGCTACTTTTAATGGGGAGTACTCTGCAGCCTTGAGAATGGAGAGATAATGGAGAAATATTTCCTTGAATAGACACCTTTATAATGTAGTTTGCTTTTATAGAAATGTGAATGGTTCCAAAGAAAATGTCTTCTTTTTTTTTTTTTTTTAAGTGATCTATTGTTGTGAAGCTGCTATTGTCAATAAAGAGTAGGTTTGTCCAAACTTCCCCATAAACCTTGTTCTAAACCATTATTCCTAAGAGTTGCAGGAAGACTTGGAGGACTCATAAATCAGACAGACATACGTGACTGTTTTTTGGTGAATACAGTGAAGGAGTCCTCTCTGAGAGTACTCATTCTGGGCCATTCCTCCTCCTTGCTGCAAACACATTACTGAAACAGGGGAATGAGCCCTGCATGCAGCAGAAAACTTGTCTGGGGTTATGTCCAGTCTCCAGCAAGGGCTGGCACCAAATCTTTAAGGCAAAATATGCAAGTTGATTGATTTTTTACAACAATAGTAAACTGTTGGCAGCATCAATCCAAGTCTCTTCCATAAGCACATCCCCAGCAGCTCCCTTCTTGATTGCCTGTGCCCCTATTGTATAGCTTGAGCTGGTGTAGGTGGTTCATGGAGCAGTAATATATATCTACCAGCAATCCTGTGCAATACTACTGCTTCCCTTAGAGCAGCAGTGGGGCCTTTCTTTTCTTTCTTTCAGTGGGGCAGGCAGGTGGCAATTTAGATTCCTTTCCTTTCATGCCTTGCCCACGTGTTACATTGCTGTTTGCTTGATGTTTGCGTAGTTACTGAATTGCTCTTGCACATTTCGTTCTGCATCTCTCAGTACCTGGTAATTTACACTGTGGTGCACTTACTGCATGCACTAAAATCTGTTAAATAGCTGGCTTTGGGAGAAAAGGGCTTTGGAGCAAGGTAGATAATAAATGTTAAATCCATATATACCCCAGCATGAGTATTCATTATGAGATGTTAGGATCCCTTTTTGACACCACATGGAGGCATTCTGACTGAATGGTTGCGCGCCTTTAAACTGAAAAGGGCTTTCATAACAGTGTGGAAAGCTTTGAAGGGAAATAATGTACAGGATCAAGATGCAAAATGAAAATCAATGCTCACAAGTCTGTTCTTTTTCATGGTGATACTGTTATTAAAAGTTGTTTTTTCCTGTGTTATCTTCTGGAGGAATGTCAGTGTGCAGCAAAAGACATCTAATAGATTTGTGGCCCCCCAAAATGCCTAATTTTACAAGCACGTTCATATCCCATCTTCAGATTCTCTTCACAATAATATTGTCAGGTAGGTTATTCTGTTCCAAGGCCTGTAAGTGATTCAGAGTTGTGCTGTTTTGCAGTTCTATTTCTCTTGACTTATCAAGAGACAAGTTAGTGATGGAGCATTTTTGTCACATACAGAAGTATTCTATATTCACACTGGAAAGAGAAAATATCTTGTTTTATACTTTATTTGGAACCTGCCCCCAGAACTCTGTGTAGCACATCTTTTCAAGGCCAGGGAGATCAGACAAGGAGAAATGGTTTCAAACTAAAAGATGGGGAATTTAAATTGGATATAAGAAAAAATTTGTTTATGATTAGGTAGTTGCCCAGAGTAGTGGTGGATGCCCCATCCCTGGAGACACTCAAGGTCAGGCTGGATGGGGATCTGAGCATCTGATCTAGCTGTGGGTGTCCCTGTTCATTGCAGGGGAGTTGGACTAGATGGCTTTCAGGGGTCCATTCCAACTCATACAATTCAATGATTCTATGACTCATACAGTTTTCTGTGGCCAGGATGGGGCCAGGACTGTAAACAAGATTATGTAAAAATGCAGAATTTTTAATGGAAATACTGGTTCCTAACTAAAATCCTGTTTTGACTTTCTTTGTACCGCTGTGGTTACCTCTTGCAGAAATTGTTTTCAAAGAACTGTAGAAGTTCTTGCCATAGTTTTCTGCTTTCAGCATTCCCCAGTGGAAAATTACTCAGTGGAAAAACCAAATCTGTAATTTTTTTCCCCTGAAGCAGTGGTTAAGTCTGCTGTAGCCAAACTTTTACTTTTCAAAATATTTTATAGAAAAAGAAAATACTACAGCCTATGAAGCCTTACTGTGATGCATTTATTGAACATCTGCTCATTTTGTTCTGATTCATGCCACATGGTTATGTCTTAGCCTTGGTAAAGGCTCTTTTTCTGTTTAGCTGGAGGAAAACTCTGTTCAGAGACCCAGATCTTTTTGTCTTCTTTTTCCTTGTTCTCTTAGACAAAGTCTTCTTCTAGATCTGAGTGACCCTGGCCTAGCTGTTAAAGAATTTCTGTACTGGATTGCTGAAAATGCATTGGAGGACATGGGTGTTTATTCTATTTCATTGTCCTTAGTTAGAAGCAAATAAAACTCTCTGGTTCTATTTTTTTAATCCCCAATTGATAATACTCCAAGGAGTGCTGCCATCCCTGGATTAGGGTTAGTGCAGCCCTTAAATGTCCATGGAAAGAACATAACTCTTCCAAAAATGTGTTGTAATGAATAAGATGTCAGAAACCCATGACTGAAAGAGAGTTGAAATGTTAAGACCTACTTATGGAGTGAGACAATGGCACAGGTTGCCCAGAGAAGTTGTGGAGGCTCCATTCCTGGGGGTGTTGGATTGGGCTCTGAGCATCCTGATCTAATAGGTGGCAACCAGCCCACATCAGAGAGATTAAAACTCAATGACCTTTAAGGTCTCTTCCAATGTAAGTCATTGTACGATTCCGTGATTAAGCACACAAAGAGCATTACTAAGAGCTGTGGTTTAAGTTCTTACTTTAAATGTCAGTTAACAAAATAAAAGTGATCCAAATATTCATTTCTACCTTAGGTTTTCAGCCGTTAAAATTCTGCTGTGAGACTCCTGTATCTTCAGAAAAAGGGGATTTTTATTTAGGAAAACACAGAGCCAAGCACCAGTCCTGCTGTCACGGTGAAGCTCCTTGTCATGTTGGGATTGGCACTCAGTCCTATGGGTTGTGGTCACCCCATTGCTGGATGCTTCCCAGTGCCTCCAACCAGGAGAAATGCAAACATGACTTAGGGATAGCAAGAACAGAGGAGAGGAAAATGACCTCATTCTGATCTTCCACCATTGTTATCTGCAGCAATATTTGTCTCATATCAGCCCAGTATCTCTTTGACTCACTGTGCAAGCACGGGGAAGTGCTATCCACAGGAAGTGCTGCTGACATTTTACCTGTGAGGGCTAGAAACTCTCTGCCAGAAGCTTTTAAATGTGCTCTTTCCAGACAGTTTCACAGCTGGATGTGCTGTGTAAAGGGTCTGCTTCACCTTGGTGCTGTCTTGTCTTGTTTTGAAGGGTGGCGAGGGAAATGTAGGTGAGATTTCTGTCGCTGGAGATTAGGTAATCCTTCAGACTGTGCCAGATGAAGTGAAATATATTTGAAAAGGCTAATTTCCTGGGGAAAACTATTTTATCTTTCAGTCTTTTTGTCCTGGAGCTTTACATGGTTGTGTGTATGTTCAAACATTTAATGCAAAAAGACAATTTATGCAACAGAACAGACAAAAAAGAAAGGAGAGGAGAAAAATAAAGAAAAATAATATTTAAAAAAATAAAGTGAAATAAGATAACTAGCGTAGACACTGTGGGTTTAGTTCAAGGTCTAGATCTGCCCTAAGTATCCTTTTCTATAGAGTGCTGTTAAATGTGATCAAGACAGTCATTAGTAGGTTCCTACTAACATCTTTAAGGACCACTGTAATACCCATCCACTGTCGGCTCTGAATTTCAACACAGGGCAGGAGCAGAGGAGGCAACTCGTGGCTTGAGAGAGGAGGAAGAAAAAGAAGATGCTGGACCATGTGGTACAAGAAGTAGAAAGAGACACAGTGGTAAACTGCTTGTGATACTCTGGAAAGGCTGAGGGTGTTCTGCTAGAGGGATTGCAGTGTTCCTCTATGAACTAAAAGATGTAGCAGTGCAGTGCAGAGTGGGTAATAGACAGGTCTCTTTTATCTCTGGAAAAATATTCTAGCTGTTTACCCACAACGTACAACAAGAACCAGAGGCTGCTTGTCTCCAGAGTCTTGTGAGCATGTTTTTGTGGTTAGAGCACACAGGTCTGAAATTCCAGGCTCTTGTCTTACTCTGTCATTGATTCATGTTGTGGTCTCATGCCATTTTGCCTTGCCCATAGAAAGGGAATACTTTTGTAATTAATTCTGGGTAAGATTTATTTTTTCCTCTCAAGTCAGTGCTACTCTTACTATAGTAAGTTGTTACAAGAAATAAGGGTGTGCAAACTGGTCTCTGGCCTTTTCCACCAGAGGGGACTTGTGGGGCTGAATAAAACGGGCTTCTTTGCTGGCATCTGTGATTATTTTGAAAAACATGTTCAGTAATGCCTTGATCAACTCCATTTTTTCCCCCATAGGTATCAAATACAAGATCTGTATAACCTATATAGATCATAACCCAGGCTGCCTACAGTGAGTAGGTGTAGAAGTATGACCAGTGATGACCAGCATGATTTCACAGATTTATTTGTCCTTATGGTGTAGCTATGTGGAAATCTAAAACAGCAGCACTATAACATCCCAACATTAAAAAAATCTGCTTAAATAAAGCCAGGAAGTCACCCACTATGTGCAGAAGTGGATGCAGCCAAATACATCACATCGGTGATGGAGGGTAACAAAGAGAGGCATCATTAAAAGCTTCAGTAAGGGAGAGCTATAAAAAAGCAATTTAAATCCAGGCTGGTTAAAGACTGAACAGCAGTATCCAGAATTTGAATATCCATTTCTTTATATTGCGGGTGGGTGGAAGTGGTTATCGCAAATGAGAGGATGAAGGAACAAGGACATGGTACAGTGAGCTGGCTCAAAGTGATGGATGCCCCAGGAAGGGTTACAATAACAAGATAACTAGTCTTTGACCCTACATCTGAAATGCTTATTGCACTCATAAATAAAAGTACCGAAAGAGATCTACAGGAAAAGATCCTTGGGGGCATAAGAGCCTTAGACTTGATACATGCCTTCAGACCCACTGACCCTACGGGGCAGGTTACCTGGTGAGAGGTTGTTGTTGACCATCTTCATCCCACTCTGGAGAAAAGATATGAATGCAGAGCTGGATAACAGTAACCTTTTTTATTACATCTGTCCAGGTGCTCTCAGAAGTATGGCTGGGCAAAGGGGAGCATCACTTCTATGCCTCTGCTCCCATCTGAGAAGTGAGAATAGCAGCCCTTTCTGCTATGTAGGAGGGCTGTCAATGTAAATATATTAAACTCTACAATGTCTTGAGATAATAATATCAGTTTTGGTATGCAAGTGCCTCCAACAAATCTTGTGTGCAAGTGCCAAGTGGCTGAGAACACAACTTTTGGCACAGTGAAACTGCTTAAAGGGAAGCTTAGTTTGATTTCAAAGGGTTTCTCGGGATAATCATTCTGAGAAAAAAAAAAAAAAAAAAGGAAACAATGTCACGAAAAAGCCATTAAAGAAGAGAAGCAAAGTGTTCAGATGATTTCTCCTGGTCTGGCTTTCCAGATTCGAGAACACACACCAGTTCATCTGTGGAACTTTGTTGGTCTGGCAGTGACTGTTCATTACCCTGCAGCACAAATCACTGCTGCAGGGGCTTCTTCAGGACATAGTCCTTTGTAACCATAGAATCACAGAATAGTTTGGGTTGGATAGGACCTTAAAAATCATCTGGTTCCAGATGGACAGGGACACCTTCCACTAGACTAGTTTGCCTGGGGCCCCAGTCGATCTGACCTATAATACCTACAGGGATGGGGCATCCACAGCTTCTCTGGGCAACCTGTGCCAGTGCCTCACCACTCTCTAAGTGATGAATTTCTTTGTTGTAACTAATCTAAATCTGCTCTCCTTTAATTCAGAGCGATTACCCTTTGTTGTATCAGGGTGCACCTTATTAAAGAGTATCTTCCCATCTTTCTTGTAAACCCCCTTTAAGTATTGGAGAGCTTTAAATATTTAAGAGCTTTCTGGCTCTGACACAACTCAAATTTCAGCCTGTCTGTCTCACCACTGCCATGAACATAGTTTTAGAAGCATCTTACAGCCCTTATGCAGCCAGACTCACTTGTGCTGATGGAGTCTTTCCCAACTGCAGGACAAGGGAAGCAGAAAAAAGGAAAGGGAAACTATTATCAGCACCAGAATTGACTCTGAATTCAAGACACCCTCAGTCACACGTGCACCATGCCAACATGGCTATTAGTGCAAGATTTCTTTCTTGCTGTTTGCTGTTGACATCCTCTTGGCAATAAATTATTGTCATGCCTCTGGGCCCTGGCCCTGTTGAATTGCTATTTGCAAAGCAAAGGAAATGTGTAGTGTTTTTTTCTTCTATTTAGACTTTGAATGTATAAAATGGTTTCTTTTCAGTCTGAAAAGTGCCCTTTAGAATGTGGATGTTAACATTGCTTTTGGAAAACATATTTTATTTCTAAGTAGTTACTTCTCATGTCATGGTCTATTTTAAAGAATGCAAAATTATTTATGTTTCTCAGAGAAATTCATAACGTAAAAGGTGTCCTACTTTCCTTCATCTTGAATCCTCACTTGGTAGATAGTATCACACTGAGGTGCAGTTCTGTCTTCTCAGTAAACCTGTAAAAAATCCCAAAGCCATCACCTTGCAAAATGTACTGGGCCAGACAGATGGAAAGCAGATGCAGTTGCTTGTAACATTTTACTTTTCACGATGTTTTTAGAGTTTATTTTGAAAATTCAAACAGTTAATGGATAATCAATGTTTTGATAGAGATATCCTGGTTTAGACTCAAAGAATCAGTAGCTAAATTAGGCATAATCAGACTTGTCCAAAGTTCTTTTGTTGGGTATTTTGTTTACCATTGCATTTGCATTCTGACTGTGTGATGGATTTGCTTGTTCTTTGTGTCCCTCTGATATATATGACACATACAAGATTTCCCTCATAAGCCCCATGTCTTCATTACTTGTCCAGGCATGTGGGAGGTCTTTGTCTTGGCTCCTGCAGAGAGGCAGTGCCATGGTGTCAGCCATGACGGCATTCCAACTCGCCTTCTGTAGGTTAATTATCTGAAGGGCTGTTCTTGAAGGGTTGGACTCTTGCATTTGATTCACTCTCTGCAGTGAGCTGAAAATAGTTTGTATTTTTCACATAATCCTTAGCAACTTGAAAGCTGCCTTAAATTGAATTCTTCTTAATCTTTATCTAAAGAAAGGAAAAAAAAAAAAAAAAAAAAAAAAGAAAGCTTAATTCATTTATTCCTGAAGTTGCTAATATTAATTAACTGGGATTTTGATGGCTTTGTTTTCTTCAGCAGTTTTCTAAACATTTCACTTATCATTTCAATGAGTCCTTTAAAAGTCTAAGCCATAGTGAATAGCCATGTTTCTACAGTGCATATTATTAAGTCAAAACAATGTATGTAGAAGTGTATGTCCAAGAAGAAAGACTCACTGCCACATTCTCATTAATCACAGATTCAAAGAATCATACATTGTCAAGATTCGTAATATCCTGGGTACGATTTTGGCAAGAAAGCTGTTTATAGCCATGTCACAGTGTAGAAATAAATGAAAGCCATGTGGAGAATCATAGAATCATGAAATCATTAAGGTTAGGAAAGACCACTAGGATCATCTAGTCCAATCTTCAGCCCATCCCCGCTGTGCCCACTAACCATGTCCCTCAGTGTTACATCTGCATGTTTCTTGAACACCTTCAGGGACGGTCACTCTGCCTCCTCCCTGGGCAAGTCTTGGTGTAATTGCAAGTCAAATGTGCTGGTGTAGTTGCAAGATAGATACAGGACAGATACTACAGACCCCTCAGATCTAATAACTATGCCTGAAATTGATCTGGAGGACTGTGAATTCCAACTTTGGGTATTTTCAGGACTATTTTTAGCTGCATTTGCTTTGTTTCACTTTAAATCTGCTCCTTCTCAAATGACTTACAATTTGGAGAATTATGTAGCTGTGGTCAAAAAGATAGGTGAAAAACGTTGGTAGTAAATTCAGTCTGATAGTAATTGCTGTAGTAGGAAGTATCTCTCAAGTGAGCAGCACAAGTGGTCACACACACAGTGTGATGTAGAGGAGGGACCCTGTAAGTGCATAATGGTAGATTTTGCCCTTAAAAACTAGGAAATGGTTGTTTTGTAAGGCTGTTTTGTGACCATGATGATCCAGAACTTTCTACCTGTTTCAAGAAATGTTGCAATTATATTTTGAAACCCTGTAGACTCAGTGATTTCTGGCCTGATCTGTCTCCTGAGTTCAGTTGCATTGAGCAAGGGCTTGCCCCTCTTATCAAAACAGCATTAAGCCACGGACTGATGAAAATTAACAACCATCAAATCAGCTGGGAGCATTAGATAATCTCATTCAATAAGGAACGTCCTCCTACTTTTACTGTACAAACCAGATGCCTCAAAGGGATTTTCAAGGGCTGTGTGGAGGGGTTTGAAGCAAGGCAGAAGAGAAACAGTACTAGTGGGATGTGAATGGGTGTGAGCAACACAGATCTGCTTTTCATCCCCCAGATTTGGAGCTATCAGCTATCTTCTTGGGGCTTCCTCAGTTCTGTTCCTGAACCTCATGGAGTGCAGAAATGAAGTGTGCCCGTGCTCACATCCAGGGGTACAATAAGCTGCTGCTGTTGTTAACCAGAGAATTCTACTAACTTTGATAGGCCCCCTTCAATTGGTAACAGATTAAATTTAACCTCTGAACAGAGCAGTAAGAATTTGAAGCAATTTTAGCATTGCATGGGACAGTGAAATGCTTGTGATAAGCTAAGGGATTACAAAAATTTGGCAAACAGGATTGCCAGATTTCATATCTAGATAAAACCTATATAAGCAGCAATCAACCTGATACACACAGTAAAGAATTTTGCATGGTCATTCAGGCTGGATTGGTTTGCTAAACAAAGAGGGTAAGGGGCTCATTTTGACTCTTGGGCCCAGAGGTAAGGACCGGCTTGCCCCTGCTCAGCTTATTACCAGCCTGCATCTCAGCTACAAGGATGTCACAGAGCATTGCCCCCTGGCTCCCTCTAGTTATCAGACTGTGCTGTGGTGGTTCTCACATTTGATCATTACACCATTTGGCTTTTTTTGGTTCAGAGTGTCTCAAAGGATACGAAGAACTATGGTTTAGTCCTCCATGATGGTGCTTTGGTAGAGTGACGTGGAGGATGTGAGTTTGACCAGTTTGATTCCCTTCCAGTTTGGGAAGCTGGCAGGTGCTGGAGAGAGCTTTTGTTGCAGTGATCCAGGAGGGCAATAAGAGGGGATCCATGGACCTCAGGCATTCAGTGCTTCATAAAACCATAGAATTATAGACAGCTTGGGTTGGAAAGGACATTAAAACCCATCCAGTTCCAAGCCCCTGACATGGGCTAGTTGCCACCCATCAGGTCAGGCTGCCCAGGGCCCCATCTAACTGAGCCTCAAAAGGCTCCAGGGATGGGGCATCCACAGCTTCTCTGGGAAACTTCTGTGTTTGCCATCCCAGCCAATGTCAGGATTGGGGTGTTGAGGCTCGTCTTGTTGTCTCCCATCCCAGACGCAGGCCTACTTGCTACCCTAGCACAGCAAAGGCCATAGCTGATCCCAAGTTAAGTGCAGCAGCTGGTGGGTAGGAGTCAGTGCTAAGGCAGCATTGTGTGCTTCCCTGGTGGTGTGAAGAGCTGCTTGGCACCGAGGGAGGAGAGGAGGGTGTATGTTGGGAGGAAACTGTCACGGATCTGCCTCTCATTGCTGCTCACAGTCCTACACTGGCTGAGTCAGAGCTGGCGGGAAAGGCGAGACATGAGGGCGGGCTCTGGGGAAAGTCCACACTCACATCAAAAAAAGGGTTTACACGGAGGAGAAAACCAGCAGGACCTTCTCTGCAATCTAAGAACCAAAAAGCCAAAGGACTGCCCAATGTTATAGAATGGACAGGGATGAGGAGAACTATTCAGAGCTTCCTTTGCAATCTGTATTCCCTGGTTAACTGTGCACACTGGTTGCATATTAAAAGGCCATCCTTCTATGGGGACTGTGTCTTTTGCACCACTGGTCCCATCCTGCTGTGGTAGAGAATAATGGCTCCCATTCTGGAAGGCTCCTCAGGAGCAGGAGATAGTTGGTCTTGTGTAATGAAGTCTGATTTTCAAGGTGAGCAGGCTTTGTGTGCACCCTTCGTGTTGGTTGTCACTAGTGGGTGGCAATCACCATCACGTGGGCTTTGATGGGTAGGTGTTGCTGGACTGTCTCAAACCTCTGGAAATCAAGAATTTGTCAACATTGTTGGCTCTGGGTGACCCTACTGTGGTGTTCCAGTACTTGAAGGGAGCTCACAAGCAGGAGAGGAATCAATGTTTTACACAGTCTGATAACGACAGGATAAGGAGGAATGGCTTTAAACTAAAAGAGCAGAGATTTGGATTAGATGTTAGGAAAAAAAATAGTTTACTCAGAGGATGGTGAGACACCGATACAGGCTGCCCAGAAAAGCTGTGGATGCCTTATCCTTAGAAGTGCTCAAGGCCAGGTTGGATGGGCCCTGGGCAGCCTGATCTGGAGGGTGGAAACCCTGACCATAGCAGAAGGTTGGAGCTCAATGATTTTTAAGGTCCTTTCCAGCCTAAACCATTCTATGAGTCTATGAAAAGTGCAGAGTAGTGAGATATTCACCACAGCATCCAGTGAGTTTCCCTTCCTCCTTTCTCTTGTGCTCTCATATCATAGACTCAGCAGCATTCACGTTGCCATACCAGCACTTACAAACAATGTTCTGATCAAAAGCACTTTTGCTAAGTTCTCCTGGAGCTGCTTAAAGTGTTTTATATTGTTCTTAGTTCAGATATGCAGAGCTAAGCATGGTGAGCTTTGAAATCAAGTTTATGTTAAGCAATAATCCAGAGAAGAATTAGCAAGGACTTCAAAGTCAAATTAGCCAAGATAACATGTCAAGCCATTGAATTTCAGTTTAACAGCATGCCAAAATATCTCAAGATGTCTCTTATGAGGTATTTCATTGTTACTTACAATTTCAGTAGTAGGAAAGCGAATAAAAATAAGACTGCATCATTCTGGTATTTTTTGATTCACTGTCTGAAAAATTCAAGATGTTTGAAAAGGTATTTAATTGTACATTTAGACTTCTACAGGCATTTATTTTACTGTGCAGTTTGAAAGCGATTCAGTTAAGCAATTAAAGGCTAAACGAAATTGTCACACACAAAAGACGATATTTGCATATGTTACTTACAGCATCCATTTCAAGCTGATTTCCAAGAGTGAAACAGGAGTTGTTCTGTTCTTTCCCCACATCTTTCCTAATAATTTTTGAAATATTCGTCAATTTGATGCGTATTTGATGGGAGAGTAGAGTTCTTGTGTATAAATAGATCCCATTGAGTCTTGTGAAGGTATCTTCCTGGTAAGGAGAGCCTGTAAATGCCTCCAAAAGAAGGAAATGCATATTCTTGTGAGTTTTGAAAGTGATAGTATGTACCCCATAAACAGCTCAGTATTTCCCTGTGGCTGAAGCAGAGAGGTGTTTCCTTTTCTAAGTATAGAGTGGCTATTTTGAGGGCTTGACAGGGGAATGTGGAGTTTCATGCATCACCCACGATGTTTGAAAAAGCATTAGGATATTGAGACTATCTATGACAAGAAGTACAGAAATGATTTAAGAGGCTGGCAGAAATGCCAGGGAAGAGTTTAAAAGAGCTTGAAACTTTAGTTTGACCGAATGATGATTAATAAGGGATATGTAAAGCATGGTATCTAATGAGTACAGACTGATAGAAGAGAGTAATCGGCTGCAGTTGGGAACGTGGGACAGACCATTTGAGATTACTCATTCTGACTGCAGGTTTTAAAGATCAGTTCTGGAGATCTGCTAACTTGCTTCAGGAAGTACAACTCTTTTTAAACCTCCCTTTTTCTGGAGAGGGACATCAGGAAGCAGCCAGTATTGGATAAACTATGGTCTGGAAGGACATTTGGGTTCAAAGCTTATGTGTGCATGTGGAATATTGCTCAAAACCATTGAAGCCACTGTGAACAAAATTTCCATATGCTGGGTGAGCTATGAATCAGGCTCTTGCTAAAGTGGGGAGAAAGAGGGATCCATTTTTTTTCAGGAAAAAGCAAATACCGTCTGCAGAAACTTATGTTCAGCAAGAGATTCCAAAGAAAACCTTGGAGTTCATCTTTAATGTGACATTCAATTATGGTAATTTTAACATATACCTTTGGATTCTAAAAGAGAGTGGCATGTGGTCCATAAACAGCTCCATGTTTCTGTAGAAAAGAGAGGTGTGTGACGTTGGTATGAGTGGTGGGGTTTCCACATACCCTCGGAAGGAGGAGGAGGAGATCCTCACATGGTTATGTTGTAGCACTGGTGATTCCAACAGTGGCTTACAGAAGAAGAGAAGAATTTCAGAAGGATCTCTTTTGGTACAAGACCCTAAGGAAAAGACACCTGCCTCAGGAACGTCCAATCTGAGGTTTCTGTGGTGTTACTCACTTTGGGACATATGTCTCAGAGAAGGTAGCAATGCAATGAATGCAAGGGAAGAATGAAAGACAAGGAAATTTTTATGATGAGTGCCAGGAAACTATTTATTAGCATTTTTAAGCCATTAAAGGTAATGGGTTTAAGTTACACTAGGGAGGTTCAGGTTGGATATTAGGAAACATTTCTTCTCAGAAGGGGCCGTGAATTGTTGGCACAGGTTGCCCATGGAGGTGATGGAGTCACCATCCCTGGAGGTGTTCAAGAGCTGTGGAGATGTGGCACTGAGGGCAGTGGTTAGTGGGCATGGTGGGGATGGGTGACTGGATGATCTTAGTGGTCCTTTCCAACCTTAATGATTCTGTGGTTTTATGAAACACTTTCCTAATAGTTGAAGTTACCCTCTGAATGAAGTGTGAACCGATCTGTCACTCAAAGCTGAACACAACGAGAAGTTGGGAGCAATCCTGCTCCCAATCAGTCAAAAGATAGATGGATAAAATGATTCAGAAGCTTTTTCCATATTTCAGTCTTCTGCAGTTTGAAATTGCTTCTAGTGCCAAGAAAATCAGAACAGAAACCGGCAATACTGCAGAAGCATTGGGAATGGTCACGCTTGATCAGTGAAGGGCCTTATAATGAATTCACTCCTAAACGTTTGCAGAGTACATTCTGTATTTTAGTGAGGGAAAACGGGGCTTGGATTGATTCTTCTCTGAAGATTGAGAATTTCTGTGTAATGTTTATCTTCCAGTTTTGCCACATTTTATAAACACTTTAGTTCTGTTTTCTTTTCAAATAGGAAAACTCATGCTGTAAAAGAAAGTTCTTAAGAGATTTAATTTGAATAAAGAAACTACTTATGTGCAAATGTGAATATAAATTTAAAAGAAGAGGAAAACTAAAAAAAAACCCTCTAGAGGTTATTACATCAATCTCAAACTTAATAAGCTGGAAGAGAATGCATTTTAGGTTTTATATTAACCTTCTTCAGATTAAGTACCATTTTTCCTTGCAATTCAGTTTCCATCTCATTAATTTATTAATAATTAAACACTTGAAAAATAAAAGGTCTATTATTTCTCAAGTTATGTCCACCTATAGATTTCTAATTAACCAGCCTCAGAGCATGGAGAAGCCATTCCTCCAGTGACTGCTGCTACAACCAGCAAATTTTAGTCACAGAAATAAAATGTAATTCTTTTTCTGTGCCAGAACAGAGACCAGATGCCAACAGAGACTGTTCTGAGGATAGAGGCTGTGTGTGAGGTGGGAGCCTGGTGTCGTGGTCCCGGGTATGGGTGTAGGTGTGTTTTGGCTGGTGGGGCAATGCATCCCATCCTATGTAGGCTGGACAACATGAGTGCACGGATAAGGAAGGATCTGTCTGTACTCCTAGCTGTGTTAGTGGGGATGCTGTGGTACACAGCTTGGTGAGAAATGGCATGAGTACATTGCCCTGGAGCTTTGTAGATAAACAGCAGAAAGAAACTTTATCCAAATAAATAATCCCCTCTGCAGGGATTTGAGAATCAAGTGCTCAAATTATAGCTGCTGACATGCCAGGTGCCTCCAACTCCAGGGATCTCAGTCTGCAGAAAATATCCCTAGAACCTCTTTCCAGATTGATCAATATGCTCCTTCAGAGTCATTTAAAAATATGTATATATATATTTCCTGGTTACTAACTGACGAGACAGCTGTGTATACAGAAGGAAACTGCAAGCACTCCTTGGAGCTCTCGAGCTCTGCTTGCTAGTGTGGTGCTGAGGCTCCTCCTGGGGGGATCGCGGAGAAATACAAATGATGAAAGTACTGGAAACATGTAGAAAGACTGGAGGAGGGATGCTGACTGATGAGGGATGAAAGTCTTAGCAGTGAATCGTACAGTAAACCACTATCTGTCCTCCTCTTGCTACAGAACATCAGAGGTTGTGTTTCTGAGCTCCCCCTCTGCATTTGTTGCTGGAAGTGGTGGCACCTATTCCAGCTGAAATCAGAAACCTGTGGGATTTTCCTTTAGGGAAACCCAGGCAGGTTAATTATGCTGTTTAAGCTCTAGGAAAGCCCTGACATCCCAGGGTTCAGCTTTTGCCACCTTCCAGAAAGTTGTACAGCATCATTCTGCTGAGGCACCAGTGTGATTCCTGTTGCTTGTTCTGGGAATGCCATTCTACAATGAAGGATGTACTGTCTAGCTACCAGCTTTCCCCACTCGTAGTTACCACACCTCCATTGTCTGAGGGAAGTCTTTCACAAGTGCAGTGAAGCAAAACTGGCTCTTCTCCCCCCAAAAAACTCCATATTGCATGTGGCCTCTGCACAAAAGCATAGAATGGGAAGGGACCTCAAGGATCAGCTAATTCCAACCCCACTGCTGAGGGCAGGATCGCCTATCACTAGATCAAGCACCAGGTCAGGCTGCCCAGGTCCCCATCCAACCTGGCCTTGGGAACCACTAGGGACAGAGCACATTCCCTGTACTGGATAGAGATGAATGAGTTTAAGTAGGGAGCAAAAACATTATGTGCTGGAGGTGGGATGGAGTGAGAACATGGAATCTGATCCTTCCTGATCTTCTGTTTGAGAGGTTCAGATTCTGGAATAAAATCTGAAAGAAAAACAAACAAACAAACCTAACAATGTATGAAATCTGTGGATGGATGGAGAGATAAGGGTCAAATGCGAAGAGGGACTTGGACATCCAGAACTGTGCTTAGCTGAAGTGCAAACAGTGAAATCCAAAGCTACCATGGTGATGACTTTCATTCTTTAGGGAGCTCTTTTCAAACCCCTGCCCCCAGAGGTGGTGCCAGACTGCTACCTCCTCTCTTTCCATAGCAGCTTCCAGATAGGACTCAACCAGTGGGTGCCGATACTTTGATTCCCTCCTAGAAGAAATTACAGGGAAATGCCTCAGCCAGCTGGAATGGCTTACTGCAGAATCTGCTTTTTCCTTCCTTCCTTCTTTCCTTCCTTCCCTTCTTCCTTCCTTCCTTCCTTCCTTCCTTCCTTCCTTCCTTCCTTCCTTCCTTCCTTCCTTCCTTCCTTCCTTCCTTCCTTCCTTCCTTCCTTCTTTCCTATTTTTCTCTTTCTAAATTTCATAAAGTCCTGGGGAAAGATGTTGAAGTTTCCTTCAAAACAAAACCTACTGATTACACAGAAATGCAGTATAAATTTACTTAACGCACTGCTTTTCTTTTTCTATCACAGAGGGATTTTTTGTGAAATCTTTTAAAAGATTCATCGTTTCAAAAAAAGTCAGAAAGTAAACACATTGTGTTTTTTTTGTTTGGTTAGTTGGTTGGTTGTTTTTTGGGAGAGGTCACATTTACAGAGTGGGAAAATCTTATCTGAAATTTTGCACACTTAGATTTTATTTTCATACATCTTATGATGCTCAGTTTCTCTGTATTTATGCTGTGGGATGGCCAGCTTAGCTCAGAATCAGAGGAAGTCAAGAGCCCAAGATATGAATTTTAATTAGAAGGCAATCAAACCACCAGGTGGCTCCCTGATGTCTTAAATCTCCACTTGGGTGCAATAAATCTATTTTTCTTGAAAACGGTGCTAAATTTTAAACAATGCCTCAAAGCAAAAGCATGAAGTAATTTTGTATAGTTGTGAGAATAATTTGTACACTGGTGTGTTTTATTTGTTTAATATAAAGCATTAATTGCTGAACCATCTATCAATTTTGCAGTGTGTCTCATGATCTCTTCTCAGCATGGCTTTTGCTTAAAAATATTTTTAATGCTTGAATTTCTTTGTACCTGATGAAAGAAAATAAGCACCAAAAAAAAAAAAAAAAAAAGAAAAAAAAAAAGAATTCTTTGTGAATCTCAGATTTGGTACTGTGATACTGTGCCACTCCTGAGAGCAGTGGTGTTTGGGTCTGAACCACTTGCTGTATGTTTTATAGGTTCCCCTTAGACCTGCAGAGCACTGGGACCACAGTTTTCTCCCATGTTCTATCTTCTGCCTGAGGACCATAGGGCCAAATTCAAAGCCTGTTTGAAGATAGGGGAGCCAGTGCCTGTTTTCTGCATCCAGACCTCATCAATCTCACTGCTGTTTTCAACATGCATAAGAAAATCTGCTATCTCACCATGAGTTGGTGGCTCACGTGCCAGCATGGTCCATGTGCTGGGAGAACTGTGTCCTCCTGCCCCAGAGCTGCTGCCCTGCAGGGCTACATCTGCTGCCACAGGAGGGGACAGCCTAAACCACGTCTGACTGTCAGCAGTGGGTTCAGTTGTCGTATCTAGCTTGGCAGCTTCCTCCAAGTTTCTAAATGATCTACATTTTTGTGCCTATAAATAACAACAGCAGCAAAAATTGGTGAGTGTTTTAGTGCCATCTGCCTCTAGAGCGAGCCCAGTCTTGTGATCTAAACCGTCCAGCAGGGCAGCTCTTTAGCCACGTGTTCTTTTGCACACTGCCTGTATATTGCATTGTAGCTTGACCTTCTGCCTTGTGCTGCTTGGCTTTCTGGTGTCAGGGTGGCCAAGAGAGGTGCTGTAGGTTATGTCTTGGAGAGTCCTGCACTGCAGGGATGATCAATTGCAGCTGCAATGCCATAACTCCTTTAATATCACTTGGTCAGGTGTCTACAATGTCTGAATGAGACATGCATGCCATCAAAAGACACATCGGATTGTTACAGAGCAGGTGACTCAGTTCCTGGAATCTCCTGTATGTGACCCTAGGGAAATGGGAGCACTGCTCTTGCAAGCAGAGATGTTTTAGAGTATGTTAATTATTCTACTGCAGTGCTATCCATCCATACAGATAGAATCATAGAATCATTAAGGTTGGAAAAGATCAATAAGATCACTTATTCCAACCGTCAATCCATCCCCACCACGCCCACTAACCACGTCCCTCAGTGCCACATCTGCCCTTTTTTTGAACAATTCCAGGGATGGTGACTCCACCACCTCCTTGGGCAGCCTGTGCCAATGCCTCACCACTCTTTCTGTGAAGAAAATATTCCTAATATCCAACCTGAACTTCCCCCGGCACAACTTAAGGCCACTGCCTCTCGTACTATCACTAACCTGGGAGAAGAGGGCAACACCCTCACCACAACCTCCTTCAGGCAGTTGTACAGAGCAATAAGGTCTCCCCTGAGCCTCCTCTTCTCCATACTGACCAATCCCAGTTCCCTCAGCCACTCCACCTAAGACTCCAGTCCCTGCACCAGCCTGAATCCAGAGACATCAGTGTGCACAGGATGCGCTACTTGATTTACATGTTATTTCTTCTGGCTAACCTAGAGGAACTGAACCACGGGAAATAATCCTATTAATGCAGTGTATAATACTGGCATATGGCTTTGTATCTCCCTAAGGGCCTTGGTCAGTTGCGCAAGTCAAGTTCAGGTGGTTTTGTGCCTGATGATTCTGTGTTGGGAGCACTGGGACATCAGATGTGTCCTTGGGTGTTGGGCACCTTCAGCATTCAGATGCTGACCCCGATCGTGAGAGCAGCACAACGATAACTACTGTAAAAAAGGACCTGAATCATAAAAACGTCGACTCCGCTTTCCCAAGAAGTAGTTTATTTTAACTGGGTGTTGTACAGAGGTGCTTTTACATACTGGCATGGCAGTTTAACAAAAAGCACTTTAACAAGGGGTTCAGACTGGTGTATAACAGCCACGAGGCCAGGGGGAAACATTTGGCAATTCTGTTTTCCTAACCTCCAGAGAACACACCAGAAAGATTCCTCGTAATTGAACCCTTAAACTTTTAATGCAGTCCCTGGACCGATATGCATTTGCCACATGTTTTACTTAGCTGTTAAATGGTTGACTAAGGCCTTTCCCTGCCCTATTAGACTGAATTGATGACATTTTAATGTTGCACAGGGAATACCACAAGCAAATAGAAAACAGACATCTGTGACTCTGAGATGGGTCAGCCCTGGCATGGGGCTGTGCAGCCATAGCAGGGAGCAGCATAAATAACACTGTGAGAGCAGGAGAGCATTTGCAGCAGTGGCTTTGAATGTTCGTACCTAGTTATAACTTAGTATTTAAAGATTTTCTAAAAGCACTTTATAAATCATCAGCATGAAATCTATTTTCCACGCTTGTCTATAGCAAATGAATAAAAATGAATAGCTTCTTCCACCCCGTAAGTACACCTGGTTTCCTGCTGGAGGGGTGGATGCACTGTCTTTGCAAGACCAGCCTTGGCTTGGGGATTTCTGAGTAAGTGGAAGACATGGGATAAGATTACCATCTACTGAAAGCATAACAGGACAAACATATTTCTAAACAGAATGAATTTGGCTCCATGATAAGATGAAGGGAAGAACTGACATTCATTTTAATGGACTTTGTTACCGCTCCGTGACTTTAGCATCAATAATGCAGTGGCAATGCTGAGTAAGTGTTACAGCACTGGGGGAGTCTTGAGTTAGTTTCTGAGAAGTGGAACATTTTCAAATGGAGGTATGGAAAACACCCTGTGGTTTGGAGTGCTTTCCAGAAGCTGGAGACATTGGCTCGAAGCCCCCTTTCCTCCCTTCCAGCTGGACAGGGAATGGAGCTTGTGCCCCACATCCCAAGCGCTTCAGTTCTTGTGGTTAGCGGCATGGCAGGTCTTGACCTGCTGGGAGCAGAAGTACCTGGGTTATCTGAACCATGTGTGAGATGCCCCATTCCCCTTGAGGTGCCTAAGTCCCTTTTTAGACTCATCCTTCTGTGATTTACCCAAGGTCACACAAGAAGTCAATGGCACAGCAAAGCTAATAACCCAGGCCCCTGGTGTGGAGCTCTGATCTGGTTTAATGGTTGGCAACCCTGCTCACAGCAGTGGATTGGAACAAGTTGATTTTTGAGGTCTTTTCCAACCCAAGCCATTCGATAATTCTGTGATTCTTGCCTTGCCATGCTCTAGGGTTCATGTGGTAGCACGGTGGTCCTGTACATCTTGCACCTCCCTGCCCACAGAAGTAGAGGAGAAAAACTGTCAAGGGGTTGGACCAGATGAACTCAGAAGTCCTTTCCAGCATTAGCCATCCTGTGATTCTGTGGTGCTTTCTTAACAGGCAACTGGGAGATCAGCTGAGAGGTCAGATCATCTGATGGTGAATATTGGGCCTTTCAGCACTTTTTTTTAGTCTTTTCCTTCAGGCTAGCATGACAGCAGTTTATTGATTTGACTGCACCAGCTCATGGGGACACAGAACCTCCCTGGCACTGCCTGGGATGAATGTCCTGATTTTTGTTACCATTTCCTCAGCCTCAGAATTGCAGATAACAAGTTACACAGATACGTTTGCCCTCATACACATACATCATCACGCATGCTCCTAGGTGCAGGGAGGCAACTGTGGAAGAGGCTTTCCCTTGCACTATATGCATGTATAAAGCAAAGACTCTTTAAAAGCTAAAACAGCATCATTCATTCGCATTGGCTAAGTGCATTGGGTTTTTAGTCCCGTGATTCCTAGTCTAGTCTGTACAAGACAGTAAATGGAGTAGCTACTACAGATCAGCTTCTTATAGGTACACTTTGTGCCATATTGAGTAATTTTACTAATTGTGAATTAACTAACTGTGAATTTTATCACTACCATGCCTTGTCCTTCATAACCTCCCTCGTTGTTGGTAACACTGGCTGCAGACTTATTTCCTTGTCATGCCCCACATTAACTCCATTTGAGTGAAATACTCCATTGTTGTAATCAGTGCAACACCAGTGGCACCTCTGGGCCTGTTTTACTCAGTGTTTGTCCATTAACATGTCTGTTGCTGAATAGTGAACACTCACAATTGCTGTCCAGGACTCACAAGACCCACAGTTGCAGTCTCTGCTTCATTTTGTCTATTAGGCTTTGTAATGTGCTCTGACTACCATATTAGCAAAAAAAAAAAAAAAAAAACCCGTAAATATCTAGCTGTTCTCTCAGCTTCCTGGCATTCTCAGTCTGTATATATATCACACAGCCCTGGAGCACAGTGAGAGCTAGATTATTGTTTGGATTTCATTTGATCTAATGATTAGTTTAGTTTAGGCTTGGGACAGTGGAGGAACTTCTGATTTTAATTTTCACATTGGACTTGATCTAATCATTGATTTCGTTTTGGCTTGGGACAGAGGAGGAAATTTTTGATTTAGTTTTTGCAAAATTGTGCTTTATAATATATGCAAAAGATGCTAAGGAACTTGGATTGACAGTTAGGAGTATGACTACAGAATAGAAAAGGAAGATTAAGCCCTATTTTTTTAAATCACAGCTGAATACGTGAAATGATATGGTCATGTTGGCATTCAGCAAGAATGTCCAGTACATTATCAGATCTTACACTGGCCAAATGCAGTAGACAGGAAATAAATGCTAATGGCTTTCCTATGAAATGCCCTGAGCTGTTGTAGTGGCACTTCAAGTGCATAGAATCATAGAAACATTATGGTTGGAAAAGATCATCTAGCCCAACCATCAACCCATCTCTACCATGCCCACCTTAAACCATGTTTATGGTAAACCATCTGCCCTTGAATACCTCAAGGAATGACGACTCCACCACTTCACTAGGCAGCCTGTTCTAAATGTCACCACTGTTTCTGAGAGGAAATTTTTCCTTATGTCCAACCCAAAACTCTCCCAATTCAACTTAAGGGCATTACCTCTTGTCCTTTTGAAGCAGCTCAGTCCCCATTGGTACAATTGTTTGTGTCCCCACAGATGGGAAAAGATCCCAAGCTGCATGTATTGCCTTACACCTGGTCTGTGGCTGGATCTTGAAAAGATGGCCCAGGTACTTGCCGTATGGCAGAGAACGGGCATTGAACTGTTCTGTATTGGGCTTGGGGGTGCTGATGTGGTTCCTGCAGTTCCTACATCTGAGAGAAGCTGGTGCAGCTTTTTTTTTTTTTTTTTTTTTTTTTCATTTTTTCCATCAAAGCTTATTTTTTTTAATCAGTTACAGCTTAATTTCTTTCAACCATCAGATTTTACATCTTGCCACAAATTTACCTGTTGAAACGTATTAAGGAAATAAACAAAGTGATGATAAACACAAACTACTGAAACACTGAGCATGAAGTAAGGATTTGCTTATTGGCATTGATGTGCTTTCCTAGCTTAAAATAGAATTACTGTTGGGCTACTCATGTTGATTAATGAAGATTAGCCAGAGACTCTTGTTTTCTGTGTCAAGACAACTGTGAAGTGTTAGAATGGAGAGCAGCCTTGGAGCAATAATGTAGAAGCAGATATTTACAATCTCTCCCAAGGCCATGGGACCGTCCCAGTAAAAACCAGAACGCCTGGCAGCAGGCCAGCCCAAGTTGTTAAGAGGTGGAAGCAAATAGCTACCTTTAAAAATGACAGATATATAAAATCCTCTCTCTGTTGCTGGAGTCTTCATTGTTAGCACGAACATGTGTCTGTTTTCATTTGTATGATTAGATTCTTGGAATTCATCTCCATGATAAATTGATGATTTCCATTAGAAGCATCTTTATGGCCTGGACTAAATCAGTCAGCAGAAAGGCAATAATTGAAAAATTATTAAAATAAGCCCAAGGCACATTTGTTTTATGTAGAACACTCTGGAAACTTTCTCTTTTGTGTAGTGGGCTCCTACTTTATTTTCCAACAACTGCTTTTCCGACAGGAGTAGACTTTCAGAAGATAGTAAATTCAGCGATTGCACAGGATAAACACAATAAATTTGTGGGCTATGGCATCTGGTTTGGGTCAGCAGTGCTGAGGAGACAGAATGGACTCAGCAGGCACAGTATGTTGACAAGCTTGTAGAATCATTAAGGTTGGAAATATCACTAAGATCATCTAGTCCAACCATCAACGCATGCCTGTGATTGCTCTGGACCACTCAGTGCCTCATCTCATTCTTTTCTTGAAAACCTCCAGAGATGGTGACTCCACCTCTCTGGGCAGCCTGTTCCAATAATTGTCCTTCCTTCTCCATGCCCAGCTGTTTTCCCTTGGTGGTTTCCCAGAATTTTGAAGGCCATCCTTTCTGCTTGTTGGCCAGTTTTGCCTAAGGCTTTGTTAGCCATTGATGGCACTTCTTTTCTCCCACGTCCTGTGGGAGACACCACTGTCAGAGTCTCCTTAAGGAGCTCATCCCAGGGTGACTGAAGAGCAGAATCTCTTTTGATTATCTCCTTGATTTATCTCCTTGGTGGCACACATGACCAACTTGAGGGGGTTTTTTTTGTCAGACTGGGGTGATTTTTTTAAGTATATCAAGGAATTAGGACCAGTTGCTTTTTTTGTTGTTTGGTTGGTTGGTTTGTGAGAACACATCTCTTTTGTGCATCATAAATCATTTTTTGAGACTCTGAGAGAATATCTGAGCTGCCCACCCACCAATTGAACCACAATAAATTAGCAGGTCCTCCTGGCCCCTACTGTGCCTTATCTGTGCAAAGGGCACAGCTTGGAAATACAATTTTAGTGGGAGGAGGCAGCTGTCAAGCTGTGAATAAATATGGAGCTTATGAATTCAGTTTGGAATCTCACTCAGAACTGGAAAAATCCATTATCTCTTCTAGAAAATGGGGATATTTAGATTGTACAGTAGTGAGATAAACATTATGGGGTACAGTAAAGTGTAGGACTGAACAAATGATGTTCAGAAGAGAGTTGTAATTGCAGACATATATATTTTATTTAGGTTATACTCAGTGCATGTCTAAAATACAGATAGTACTGCTCTGTATCCTGTCCAGGAATGGCCAAAGCATTATTGATGCAGATGTAAGTGAAGATATTCAACATGGTATTGTAAATGTCCAAATTGTGGACCAGAACTGAGCATCACTGTATATACACTCTGCTTCTCAGCAGCACTTTGCAGAGGCTGTGAAGGCAGCTGGTGAATATCATTTTGGGACAGAAATATCAGAGAGGAGTAGGAATACCTAAAAAGAGTAATGTTGCTTTAATATGTGTAAAGAGCCTATAGTCCATCTTGAAAGAGATCCAATGACAGCACATCAGAAATTATCACTGGAAAGAAACTTAATGTAATTAGTCAGTGTGTGTAATTAACTGCTGGATAAAGCAGACAAGGGATTAATGGTATCTTCCAAGTCAAGCGTGGATACTCTGCTAAATGATAGTCTTTTGTCCAGCTGTCCAGCCAGAAGCTATGGATCTAAGGCAAAAATTGTACTCTTTGTTTTGTCTGAGTTCAGATTGGATTATCATAATGGCTTATAATCTATGAATCTGTCATATTTGATTTTAAATGAGTGAATCAAAAGACTCCCTTAATGTAGGTATGCACATTCAGGCCAAAGTTGACTGAATAATTCAATAATTAATTTGATGAGCACAAAAATGAGAACATGAATGATGTTTTATTGGGTCATACCAAAGATATATCTGTTCCAGGATTACTCCTCCAATGACAAAGGTTTCTGCCTTAAGTCTGCCACCTGCTAGTTCCACCAGGTCTGCCATTTCTTGTACGTGCTGTGAAATAATTCCTTAAATTTCTCTTTTTCATCTTCCATTCCTTTAATTGTTTGGTAGAGCTCAATCCTGTTTCCTCTGTCAACTCTTTGTGAATTTGTCCTATCTTTTCATGGAGAGGTAGGCTGGCGCCATGTTATTTCTTCTCTCTACTTTCCTAGTTTGACTGTGCTTTTCCTTGATGAGACGACCAAAGAGTCTTTAGGACTTTTTTTTCCCTAAAGATCATCAAGGTGAGGTTTGTGCAAATGGATACAGAGGCAGACATTTCTGTTTGTCACATCCTAGAGCGTGAACTCAGCGGCATCACACCATAGAAATTCCTCCTTTGCATTGGCTGAAGGAGCCAAGGTTGATAGCTCACTTACGGGTGTTTATTTGCAACACTGAGTGAGATGAAATTTGTCAGAACACTGAACACGTGGATATCGCAGGAAGAAATTATTTTCTACTTTACACTTAGTTTTCTTCCAAACTTGCTTTCTTGTGGTCACAGAGCATTTCAAGGATCTTCTTTCCTGATTTTTATTAATGTATATCCCAAAGTTGTGTGTGTACAATGGAAGGGGGTTGTCCTTGTATTACCTTTAGTTACTGACGGATTTCTTAACACTTCATTATAACCAACCAGAATCGTGCAGTTTTCTTTATCAATTCACTATGTAAGTTTCTTCACACTTTCTCAAAAGCTGAAAAGCAAGTTAATAAATTTTAATGTATATAAATGCAGTTTTAACAGTTTGATAAAATAATACCTATATAATTTTGTATTATGCTGGCCGTTTAGGCTTAATATATAGCTTCCTGTGTATTGTTTCTATTCACTGCTTGTAAAGTTAATTTTTGCAACAATACATCTTGATCATTTGACTGCTCTTCTTTGTTTCAAATCAGATTTTCCCCTGTTGTGCTCATCTAGAACAGTGGAACAACTCAGTCTATGTATCCAATAGAAAAACTAGGTAAAAATAGAATTTACATGAGATACAGGGGTAGAAGGGGCTTCAGAGCAACTTCTGCATTGTCAGTGTTATTTTAACATCATCTCTTTCCACAAATGATGTGTGCCTGCAAACTTACTTGTGAGAAAGAAAATTTCTGTGTGTTATTCAGAGAAAAGCTGGACTGCTTAAGCACTGACTGACAGTAGCTTTAGTATATTTTCTGTGGTCTTTTGTGGTATTTAGAGCAATTCTTCCTAATGCATTCATCTTATATTTCGTAATTGTTTACTGTACGCTGCATAATTTATGGAATCCATTTTCAGTTAGCTTGGTTCTCATTATTTTTAGGTCTGTTCCTCATAGTTAATGCTGGCAGGACATTGAGGTTGGTTTCCACTGGAAAACAAGTCAAAAGGAAAACAAACCCAACCTATTAGTGCTGAAACCTGACCTACTTTTAAATTGCTGTCAGGTGAGGAATATCCTCCAGATTTTTACCATTCATTTATTTTATGGAGAACTTGAGGAACATGACGGCAGTTAGGAAATACATTGTTCCAGACACTGGAAAACATATTTTGTGTGGTTTTTCTACAGAGCTCTACTCTTCTGTTTTCCAGAAGCAAAGTGAGAAAGACTGAGGCAACAAAATCACATACATGTAAATATATGCATACAACGAGCAGGGAGATTGTGCTTGGACTGATTTACTGACATCCTACATAAGGAAATACATGAAGCAAGGAGTAATTGCATCTTCAACACTGAATTTTTTGATTGATTTAATGCATACTGTGCACATTCTAACAAAATTTCTTTAAATGCCTTTTTTTACAGTGAATCTCATGGTGCGTCCGTTGTTTACAAGGATTCATAGAATTATAGTCATAGAATGGCTTGGGTTGGAAGAGACCTCAAAAATCATCTGGTTCCAACCCCCCTGTTGTATGACATCTAAGCACTGACTGATACATAGGGCACAGAGGGAAATCACCAATACCAAGCTTCAGTTTTGCCTTTTTATTAAATGCAAAGTGATGAAGAAAAGTGGCCTCAACAACCTATGGACATATCCATAGACCTTTTCTTAAATGGCAAGGAGCACACTCCATTGTAACCAAACTGCTAACACTGCCCCCATCTTCTGTCCTTCATAGAGGTTGCAGACCTCAAAGGAGTGGTAGTGATGTGAAAGTTTGCTACAGTATTCCTTAGGATTAAATAATGCAGGAGTTTATCAATTCAGGTTGCTTTGCTACAGGTACGTGCTTCATAAACAGCAGTGGCAGCTGCTGACACATAGAGGGCTGCTGTAAACTGTTGTTCAGTAAGATTTAATCACAGGAGTCTTAAAAACCTGGGGTCCTTTGTCATTTGCCTACTCTTAGTGCTGTCCCACACATCACCACTGATGGAGTTGGGAAAATTTTGAATTCAGCATTGAGTACTTGACTGCAGAATAAAATTTTGACTAACACAAGATAGCAGTGACCTCAAAAAATCATGGAGTTTAAAAGAGCTCCAAAGTAGGGATTCTATGAAGGAAAATCTTGACTCCAAAGATTTTAAATGCCAAATAACACTACATCCCTAAGCAAATCTGAGCTGAGCTTTCCAGGGACTTACGGACTTGCCCCAGTGGAAACAGAAGTCTGTTCTCCAAAGTACAACCTTACTACAGCTGCTCAGCAAGTGTCATATAGCACTTCTAATGCACGCACACAAAAAAATTTTGAACAGCTTGATTCTGAAAGCTCACAAATCACTTCTACCCAAAGTTTTCTGCAAAAGAATCTAAGGTTAGGGAGAATCCTGTGCCACTGTCCCACCAGTGTTCACAGGTGATTGCTGGTAGGCACTGTTGGACGCAATGATGTGCTGGGTCATATCCTGAACAGTGCAGGGAAAATATATGGGCAAGTGTTGGTGCAGGCACTACCTCTGGTATAGTGTATTCACCGCTGTAAAAGTGATGAAGAGCTGAAGCCATCTGCCCTCCAGAATAAACTCCACAGCAATGTTGTTTTGAATCGTGCTGTCAAAGGAGAGCATGTCAGCACTCATCCATCCCTTTCTACCATGTGCAGACAAGAATATTCTGGAAAAATAAGCTAAAACCAATCCTACATCCTTTCTTTGGTGGCCTTAGAGCACATATTTATGTTAGTATCAGATTTTAAGGGGAATGATTCGAAGCTACACTTAGGAAAAGTCCATGCATCAGTCAAGCTGAACATTTTATGATGTGCTGCAAATGTGAAAGCTGGTGCAGTTTTCTGAGATATATGCTGAATAATGCAAGTTTCTGCAGGACAGAGTATTTCTTCAGTAATATATGCCCTTGACTGATTGACACCATAGGATATGGCCTCAAGGAGCATTTTAATTACATACTTACATTTGCAAGAGGTCAAGTTGAATAACCATAATGTTCCTTCCTGGGTCTAAAATCTATTAATCTGTTTACTCTTTTTCTTTTTATGCATTACATCGTTTGAACAATGAGATGAGGGCAGCCAATTTCTCCTTCCTTTCAAATGGTGAAATAGAAGAGTTTGCTTTCTGGTTCTCATGCATTTTCACAATGCAGAGGAAGTTTAAAGCCAAACAGAAAACCCCTCCATTAAAAGCAAAATAATTTTTAAAAATGGAAATATTTGTATTAATAAGAATTCCTTCATTAGAGAAAACTAATACTCAAAGGCAGAACTTCCTAGAAACATTTCTTCGGTCTTTCTTATCTCATCTCACACTCCCAGCTTCATGCCCAGGGGCTGAGGTATGTGCTTTTCCTGACTTATATTGTAGGAAGCTGTGAATGTTTAACTTCTGACCAGTAAGCTATTCACTGTTGTTGGGTAATGCTCATATTTTACTTATTTTTCATATTGACCTCAGATCCCTCTTGCTCCTAAATTCAGAGATCATCCTTCTTACATTCACATCCCTGATCTGCATTTATAACCTATGCTGGTGAGTCCCTAGGAATATCTTTGCCTTTCTGTACAAGTTCTTCTAGCTCAGCCTGGTGGTGCTTCGATGACTTGTCCACCAGAGGCTAGATCACAGCTTGAGCTGTTGTGAAGTGCCAGGTGAACTTCATGTACTTTGGTAGGGAACCACCTGGAAACTCTGAATAGCTTTGATGAGACAGAAGGGGTTGGGATCAAGACCAGCTTTAAACTAACAGGACACAATTCCACCATGAGCTGAGAGCCCAGATGCTCTCCCACAGCTGACTCTTGCTGGCTTGCTCTTGACATGGTAGTCCTTGGGCATCATGCAGGGAGCAGCATTCCCAGTGGCATGACTGAGTTAACTTGATTTTGAAGGATAGCCCTATGCACAAAAGCTCCATATGGAAAATAGCACCCATGGCTCTGGGTGCAGAGCATCCCTGGGAGGTGAGCTCCAACCATGATACTTGTTCACATCAAGGGAGACTTTGTGCAAACATAAAGCAAATCCAATGCACCATAGCATAGGGTCAGTACGCAAGTAAATGGGAGCATGAGTCCCTCAACTCACTGTGTGTACCTGGGGTGCTGTTAACACTCTGGATAAGCAAGCTTACCAGTGGTTCATTGAGTCATCATAGTATCATAGATTGGGTTACATTCTGGTTTGCAGTGCATCGTTTAAGAGGTTGAAAATATTTTCCACGTGTTTAAAGAAAATTATAAACAGATTGAGCCTGGGTACAGTAGATCCACTGAGCTAAATTTTACTAAGAAAAGCTTTGATTAAAGAATGAGGCATGAGGGGAAGGGAGAGGGGACTGGTGGGGGATTTGGTCATTTTAATGGAAAAACGTGTACAGAAGCATACTCTCTGAATGTGGGAAGAGAGTCTTTGGGCAGGAATGCACCTGAAGTAAATCAGTACCTACTAAAGCAGCTCTTTCAAATACAACCAAAGCAACTCCATGAAATTGCAAGACAGCAGGCATGGCATTTTCACTGGGATATGTGCTGTGTTCAGTCATATTAATTACTGCGTGGGCCCAATTTTCAGTGCAGTCAATCCATGGGAAACAAAAGAGCTGAGGGGGAAATATAAAAAGTCAGCCAGCTAATAAGAGCCAGATTCAGTAACACTATTTGCCTTCTCTGAATGATGAGGTAGAGATTGTGATAGTTCTCTTGTGGCAAGGTCTGTCATGTTGCTGTGGGGCATGCACAGAGTGTAGGGCTAAGAGGGGCTTGTAGGAACATCCTGTGCATCTGTATAGGTATATATGTATCCTATATACACATGGTATAACTCCTTTTGTGAGAAACCCTGGGAGGTGGTGGAGTCACCTTCCCTGCAGGTGTTTAGGAAGAGGGTAAATATGGCACTGAGGGACATGATTTAGTGGGCATAGTGGGGGTGGGTTGATGGTTGGGCTAGATGATCTCAGTGGTCCCTTCCAACCTCAGTAGCTCTATGAAACTAGGTAAGATAAGTTTCTAATTCAAGGTTTCCCATGTGGGGTTCAGTGTGTGTTCTCAGAGCAGTCTGTCATGTGATGGCACTTGAGGCATCCTCCACTTGCAGTATCTCTTTCCCTGCTCTGCTGAGACTCGTGGGCTCTCCAATTTGGTACGATACTAGGGCTTTCCTACCTCCACTGTCAGCCTGGCATGGCTACATTGGCCCTTCTCTGCAAACAGTGGGCATCTCGCCCCACTGAAAATGCCATGGGTCTCCTGGGGGAACTTCAGTTGTGGGAATTTCACTTTTACAGCAGAACTTCAGTTTAATGTCAGTATTTTAGCAGACTATTTGGTTTGTTTGCCTAGTACTTTATAGGGGGATTATCTGTTGTTAATTGTTTTTCTTTTTTCTTTCCAGATTGTTTTTCAATTTAGAAGTTGAACTTGCTCTTTTTTAGTGGTAACTTTCTCCTCCATTCAGGTTCCAAACTTCCCTAGGAAGTGACTTCATGGCATTATTCAAGCTGATTATTGCCTGGAGTGGCTGTGGCTGAATTACCTAGTATTTGTATAATGGCAAACTCCCAGTCCATATGTATTTAATGACTGTAATCATTTATTACTTTCCTTATTGGGTTTGTTTTTAAAGAAAGTTTTACAGTGCTATTTATGATATGCTAAGTGGTGCAACTTGCTGAAAAAACACATCACGTTCATTTTATTTTTAATAGGTTTTGCTTGTTAAAATGGAAATATTTTATTTACCCTAGTAGGGCAGTTTTTTTTGCCGACAGTTTTATTATTTCAATTACTCAGACATTTCTTTCCTCTTTTGTTTCCCCCAATATCCCTCCAGGGAATTTTAATGTGTCCATTCTTTATTTAAGATTGGGCTCAGAATGTGTTATTTCTAGCACGGCAGAGAAAAAGCGTGATGTAGAAGACATTAAATAGTGGGATGTCAAGGTTTTATTTTCTTTCCTCTTTGAGCAGTGAAATCCTTTTCCCATCTATGTCATCTGGTGATTAATTGCGCTCGTAATCTGTGCTCCTTCATCAATAACTGCCTGCTATCAGTGCCATGCAGAGGCTGTGCTCAAGTAAGACTCATTTGACTAAAGGATTTGTGGCTGCTGATAAATGAAGATACATGTATTCTATAGGTCTTGCAGAGAGATCTTGACAAATTAGAGGGCTGGTAATGGCCAATCACATTAAGTTCAACAAGAGCAAGTGCTGGATGCTACATCTGGGGCAACTCTGGGTATATGTACAACCTGGAGGATGAGGTACTGGAGAGCAGCCTCACAAAAAGGGATCTGAGGCTTCTGGCTGATGGCAAACTGAATCTGAGACTGCAGTGTGCTCTGGAGGTAAAAGGGCCAACCATACCCTGGGGTGCACCAGGCCCAGCACTGCCACCAGGTGAAGGAAGGGACAGTCCTGCTCTGATGGCAGTGGGCATGGAACAGGCTGCCCAGGGCAGTGGGCATGGCCCTAAGCTGCCAGAGCTCTGGGAGCATTTGCACAATGCTCTCAAGATGTAGGATTTGGATTTAGGTTGGTGCTATGTGGAGCCAGGAGTTGGACTCAATGATTCCTGTGTGTCTCTTCCTACTCAGGGCATTCCATTAGCCTATGATTCTATCTATGGATAAATGCTAATTTGCTAATGCTTTATAGATACTGGTAGTGATACAGAATACATTTCACACACCTATGGATAAAAAGGACAAAAGCTAGGCCACGTTCTGCAATTCAAAACATGAATTCCAAGGGCTCATGCTAGAGGGAAGCTTCACAGTGTTCAGTGGGCACCAGCGGGCAAGCTGAATTCACCAATACTACTTATTTATCCTTTCCTCCGGAGCTCCCCTACCCTCTCCTCTCCTTTTTTTTCCCCTTTGCTACTCCTCTGGTCTCTGGGGTAGGAACGCTCCCTTGGATTTTGAGGAAGCAAATCCTTGTTGGGACAGTGGAGGAGCCTCCTGAGCTCCAGTGTTTGGACTGTCTGTGGCTACTGCATGTCCATGACCATTCCTGAGGGAGATATAAAGCATGTGACACAGCACATCCTCATGCTTCTACATGCCATTGTGTTTTCCAGGGTGTCGGGGGGAGAGCTTTTTGACCGTATTGTTGAGAAAGGGTTTTACACTGAGAAGGATGCCAGCACCCTGATCCGACAGGTCCTGGATGCTGTCTACTACCTGCACCGAATGGGCATTGTCCACAGGGACCTCAAGGTATGACTACTACTTGACCTAGTCTTCCAATCAGTGTTAATGAAGGTTGTGTAATTATGCAAGTGTAATGCACGCAAGTCCAGCCTCCCCTGGGATGGATGTTTCTGTAAGGAATTACCATAGGAAGGATGCTCTGAGGGTTACATATCCTTCAACTGTAATTGATTTTAATAAGAATTCTTGCAGTCAATGCTGTTAGAGTCAACAGGTGTTTTGCACGTATGATTTGGGAAAAGAAGTCATTCATTAAAATCTGGAACATTACATTAAGACAAAAAACTCAGCTGGAATGTAAGTGCTTACTGTTGCACATTATCTTGCAGGTTTGCTGTGCTATGTTTACTCTTACTTAAAAATGATTAATAGAAATAAACTGTGTGGGAGAGTTGAATGATTCCCCATCCTGCTATTTAGGCCAGTGTTTCTGGAGATCTTTTTCACAGCAAGAATTCTTCTAAGGCACATTGTGTGCCAGTGTGATTTTAAGATAGTCATCCTTTCAACTGCACTGTGTTATTATATCAGAAGCCCTCAGCTTTTCTGGTTTAAAAACAACAACAACAACAACATCAAAACAACAACGAAACCAGCACACCACCACAACAACTACAGTGAAAACAAGCAAGCGTTATTTCTAAATTGTTTTCTTTTCATATTTTAAAATGTCATTAGGATAAGCAGAAAGGCCTGGATTTCATAATATACAGCTAAACCATTCTGTCTTTAGTCATCTTAAATAATAAATCAGTAGGTGACATTAGAAAAAAAAAAATACAAATGTCAAAATAAAGCTAAAAATTAAACTAAAAAATTGGTGACAACATTTTTGGTTTAGTTTTTGTAAGGATGCCAGAAACAGGAGTGGCTTTGAGTGTTGATGCTGTAGCATTGAGCTGTCCTCACATATACTGGATTTTGGCAAAATAGGTCAAATTATATATAAAGACTGAATGAACATCAGAGGAGTCATGAGCCACAAAAATGTATGTAGATAGTTTTAATTTTGAATGCAATTTTAAATTTAATGCATTATTTACTCCCAGTGTGAATCTTTTTGCTGTGTGAGGGCTGTTCCCATAAAACGTTCCCATAATAAAACATGACATATTGTAATTAGAAAGTACATCGATCTACAAATTGCTTCAGTAGTTTATTGAAAGATATGATGAATTTAAATCAAGCAAATATCCTTCTTCAGCAGTATTTTGATGCAAAGACCAGCTCTTTTTCTGTCTTTTTGTTTGCAAGTGTTTATTGGTAGCTTATCTGTTATTAAAATGACTCATAAAATATGGTATATGAGGAACACCTGCTGTGACATATCTATTAGCACAAACATATCATGATGGCTAAAATAGGAGTATAATAAGGCTTTTTTTGGTTTCAAACTATCAAGATAAGTGCAAGTTTCAAATTGTGATCCCCTAAATGAAACTCTGGGAAAGAATCCACTCTATAAAAATACAACCCTTGAAATATCTGTAACAATTATTTATTGCAATTATGTGTTATTCAGATACCAAAATAGTACTTGCTGTAGTCAGGAAAAGCAGATCTGTGTTCCAAGTCTCTGATATCAATAACACAGCAGAAATTAACAAGAGATGGCAGCAGATGAAATCCAATGAAGTCCAGGATTGGCAAAAGGAGTGAAAGGATAGAGCAGCTCTGCTTGATACAGAGCCATCTTGTTAATGCTTCTTGAATTAACCATTTCATTTTATAAAAAGTGGAATTGCTTTAAATAAGTTTTAAGCAGGTTTAAGTTTTAAATGGTGGATTTATTGGCCTTGCTAAACATGAATAAATGAGGGATCTGAGATGAGTGAGTAGAAATCGTTAGAAAACAGTTGTCTTTCTCTTAATTCCAACTCTGCCTCACCAGCAGCTGATCAGTATCAGAAACATGTTTTTCCTGTTTAGTTCTGCAATTTGGAATGGCTGCCAGCATTTTGAAATTGATAGGGTTTCAACCACCTGTAGACACCAGGGAGGGCATTAAGAGAAAAAATGAGGAGTCGAGGGCTCAAAGATGGCATAAGTTTGGAAAAGGGCTGCAGGACAGTTAGAAAGGCATTATAAAGGCCACCTAAAGCACTGGACTTAAGAGATATCATGATAAAAATGTTAATGCTACAACTTCCTCGTCCAAGTGGTACAGGAACCCACCAAAAAAGTGCTATGCTGGAACTTGTCCTTACCAATGAGGAGGGCTGGTGAGAAACATGAAGTTCAAAGGCAGCCTTGGCTGCAGTGACCAAGAAATGGTGGAAATCCTTAGGGTGTCAAAGAGGATGTGCAGCAAGCTTGCTACTCTGGACTTCCAGAGAGAAGACTCCTAACTCTTCAGGGAACTGCTTGGCAGGATGACATGGGAGAAAGCTCTGGAGAGAAGAGGAGCCCAAGAAAGCTGGTCAATATTCAAGGACCATCTCCCCCAAGCCCATAAGCTGTGCATCTCGAGAAAAAGGAAGGTGGGCAAGAATGTCAGGAGGCCTCCATGGATCAACAAGGAACTCCTAGACTTACTTAAGCAAGAAAAGAAAGTCTATAGAGAGCGGAAGCAGTAATGAGTTACCTGGGAGGACTAGAGAGAAGTTATCCAAGCAGCCAGGGATCAGGTTAGGAGAGCTAAAATCCAGGTAGAATTAAATCTAGCCAGAGACATGTAGGGGAAAAGGAAGATATTCTGTGTATATCAGTGATAAAAGGAAGGCCAAGGAAGACATAAGCCCAGTCTGGAAGAAAACTGCAGACCTGGTCATGAGGGATATGGAGAAAGCTGAGGTGCTCAGTGACTTCTTTGCCTCAGTCTTCACCAGCAAGGGCTCCAGCCACACTGCCCAAGCTGCAGAAAGCGAAGGTAAGAACTGGGAGAAGGAAGATCTACCCACTGTATGTGAAGATCAGGTTTGAGACCAACTGGAGAACGTGAAGGTGCATAAGCCACAGGGCCCAGTGAGATCCATCCATTCTGAGGGAACTGGCAGATGAAGTTGCCAAGCCGCTAGCCATCATATTTGTCATGGCAGTTTGGTGAAGTTCCTACTGACTGGAAAAGTAAAAACATAAGCCCCATTTTCAAGAAAGGAAAAATAGAAGATCCATGGAACTGCAGGCCAGTCTGTTTCACCTGTATGCCTGGCAAGATCATGGAGCAGATCCTCCTGAAAGCCCTAATAAGGCAAATGAAAAATAAAGATGAGATAATTGGTGGTAACCAACATGGCTTCACCAAGGGCAAGTCATACTTGACAAACTTGGTGGCCTTTTATGATAGAATTACAGTGTCAGTGGATAAAGGAAGAACAACTGACGTCATCTACTTGGTGCAAAGTGTTTGACACTGTTGAGCATGACATCCTGGTTGCCAAATTGGAGAAAAATGGATTTGAGGCATGGACCATTCTCTGGATAAGAAATGGGCTGGATGGTTGCACACAGAAAATTGCAGTCAATGGCTCAGTTTCCAAGTGGATGGTGAGTGGCATCCGTCAGGGATTGATGCTGGGACTGATGTTAGCATCTTTGTAGGTGACAAGGACAGTGGGATCACTTTCATCTGCAGCAAGTTTGCAGATGATATGAAGCTGAGTGGTAAAGTTGACTCCTTAGAGGGAAAGGATGACATCCACAGGGACCTGGAGAGGCTTAAGGGGTGGGCCCATGCCAACGTTGTGAAGTTCAGCAGGACCAAGCATGAGGTCCTCTACCTGGATCAGGGCAATCCCAAGCACAGTTACAGATTGGGTGGAGAATGATTTGAGAGCAGCCCAAACAAGAAGGATTTGGGGGTGTCAGTTGATTAAAGATTCAACATGAGCTAGCAATGTGTGGTGGCAGCCCAGAAGATCAACCGTATCTTGGGTTGCATCAAGACAAATTGACCAGTAGGTTGAAGGAGTGGATTCTGTCCCTCTACTCTGCTCTGGTGAGAACCCACCTGGAGTATTGCATCTAATTATGGGGTCCACAACACAAGAAAGATATCAAGCTGTTGGAATGGGTCCAGAGGAGGATCACGAAGATGATCAGAGGGCTGGAGCACCTCCTCTATGAGGACAGGCTGAGAGAGTTGAGATTCTTCAGCCTGGAGAAGACCCCAGGGGGACTTTATAGCAGCCTTGTGGTACCTGAAGGGGGCCTTACAGGAATGCTGATGAGGGACTTTTTAAAAGGGCAGGTAGTGAGAGGACAAGGAGAAATGACTTTAAACTGGAAGAGGGTAGATTTAGACTAGATATTAGGAATAAATTCTTTATGGTGAGGGTGGTGAGACACTGGAACCAGTGAGGTTGTGGATGCTCCCTCCCTGGAGGCATTCAAGGCTAGGCTGGATGGGACTTTGAGCAACTTGATCTAGAGAGAGGTGTCCTTGCCTATAGCAGGGGATTGAAACTAAATGGTCTTAAAGGTCCCTTCCAATCCAAACCATTCTATGATTCTATGAATGCTATATTATTTATATTTCAATTAACAGAATTGTTTCCTTTTTTGCCTCAGTTCCAGTTGATTCACAGCTACAGTTACAGCTTTCCCTTAGTTTGTAAATCCGTTGTGGTTATCATGTCCCATGGATGAAGGCATTATTATGTGATATTATGCTGGAACTAGGCAGACACAAAGCACTTTAATGTCCACTTGAGATTGAGTAGGAACCCCAGAGTATAGGAAGTTAACGTCAGCTTCCATTTTTTCTTCATCCACCTCTTTCCCCAGAGTAGGAGTTTATGGTGAAGAAGAAGGGAGGACAGATATCAGAGCTGCTGCAGTACAATTGCTTTTCCTTACACATCCAAGCTTGGAAGTGTCCCAGGGAATTTAATGATGTTCCGTGGTCCCATCTGCCTCTCATCATTTCCTGGAAACCCACATCTGAAGCACACAACAGCCTGATAGACAAAATGTGTTGCATGTGTGTAGGCATTTGTACTAGTATCTAAGGAAGAAGTCCACATTGGAGATCCTCACTCTTATAGATGAAGACCTCACGGTCCAAGTGGTGTAATAGTAAGTTGTTATTGCTGGGTTGTCAGGGTGCTAGCAGATACTGGACCTTTTTGCAATCCCAGATATTATGCATGGGAAGAGACTCTTCACAGCAGCTAGCAAGAGCTTTGCTGTAGGGTATTCACAGCTTATAGATAGATGATTTCCAGATTGGCATCTGGGAACTGGTTGGACATTCCAACCTGCTGACTTTGGTGTGAAGGCTCAGAGCTTTGTGGAACGACTCTTGTTTTCTGTCAGAATAAAGAAGTTCCTGTGCTCAGTTCTGCAGCATTTTTTCCTAATCATCTGTAGCTAAAGCATCACTGAATAATTCTGTTGATTTTAAAGTCATTTTCTCTGTTGTAACAGTTGATTCCCAATGGAGAAGATATAAAAATTCTCTAACACCTGCTGTTTTCCTTTTTCTTTCTTTCTTTCTTTCTTTCTTTTTTTTTTTTTTTTTTTTTCTTTCCAATTTAATGCTGTATAACTACGACTAGCACTGTTTAAAAAATAATAATAATAAGGTTAGGCTACCTGGATTTAACATATTTACCTGCTTTCAAATGAATACTTGTTTTATCTCTTGGAAACAATGGTATATTGGACACACCTCCCAAGTAAAAAGATGAAGCTTAGTTCATATTTGAGGTGCCAATGGAGAAATTCACGACTGCAGATAAGTTACTCAAAGCTCAAGGTGTCAGCTTCTTCCAGTTGCCACCATGGAGGAGTCTGGAGATGTTCTCCATACAGGTTGTAAGAGCAACTCTTTAAGATTTAGAGGAACAAAATGATGTTAGTGCATGGTATAACAAAGAATTGTATTAAATATAAGCAACGACCAGACAACCAATTAGGCTGACACATTCATACTCCACTTCGCTTGTTCTTCTTTCTAGCCTGAGAACTTGCTTTACTACAGCCAGGATGAAGAGTCAAAAATCATGATCAGTGATTTTGGATTATCTAAAATGGAGGGTAAAGGAGATGTGATGTCCACAGCCTGCGGAACTCCTGGCTATGTTGGTAAGTGATTTGGTTATACTGTTATTTCACTCCTCTCAACTGCAACACAGAAACATAGTGAAAAAGGATATGAGAAAGGGAATAATTCATTTTCTAGTTCTACTACATAGTGCACAGGAGATTTTGCAGGTATTTGTTAGAACTAGAGATTTCAGAAGTTGCTGATGTTGTGTCCTGTGTGCTCTTCTCCCTTGGATCGCAATCCTGCAATCCAGCTCAGGGTTTGTGGGATTAGCTTTCATGATTATATTTCTCTGCAAAAGGATTTTTGTCAAATCCTCTGCCTGTAGCTAAATTAGAAGCATGCAAAGAATATATTCAAATGCAAGAATCTATAATACCAAAACACTTTACATAATGTAGCATATTACTTTAATCGTAAAAAACAGTGTTTCCTGGAATCCTCTGACAGAAGACAGTAAAATGAAAGAGCTAAGTTTATTCAGAAAAGTTCAGTAATCCTATATTTCAATTACATTAAGTTACTGACTTGTTTAAGTATTTAAAAACCCCTTAGATCCCTGACCCTTCCTAGGTAGTAGCAATTTGTTACCTATCATATATTCCTCGATATTTTGTCCATTCTGTAGTGATTGTATCAGATTACTGATTAGAAGTGCATTTACCAGTATCCTTCTAAAAAAGTTAAAGCAACAGAATATGAGAAAAATATGGCAGATGATGACAGGATCTGTGAGAAAACACTTTTTGAAATATTTACTTCATGCATGGGACATCCAGCAAGCCAGTATTTCTTACAATACCTAGCTAGCCAGGTGAGAGGGCAAAATTAATGTCTGGGGTTAACTTGTGGCTAAATCCTTGAAACTAAAATGACAGTGTCTTTTCCAAGGATAGATTTTCTGTCTTGTAAGACAGACTTTATGTTTTCTACCAGTCACAGAGAGGCTTCTTTTGCTTTGCAGCTGCCATCTCACCTCAGATATCCTGAGATAAGATACCAGATATCCTGGTATAAGAACCTAAACAGATTATGAAGTTAGGACACACAGTGATCTGGATTTGTCCCAGGAATACCTTTTTCCAGGCATTATCTTCATGATACACAGGCACACTTCGTCTTGATAACATCAGGAAAAAAAAGAAGTGATGACTTTCTTCTTCCATCGAGATGACATCATATCATAAATGCATGAGTCAAGATTCCCTCCATACAGCCCGAATAACTGTCTTGTGTAATCACACCAGACTGGAAATCTTTTTCCAAAGCCTTAGCAAGATCTGAGCTTAGACAGCAATTTTCATAATTTTTACTATCAGCTCTTCTGTCTTTAATTAACAATTTTTATTTTGCTCTCAAATGGGCACTGACTATAATATGTCTGCAAGATACATGTAAGTTGAATGTTAGGTTTGTTGAAGTGCTGATAAAAATGAAAGAGTGCAACCCTGCTCTGGCACTATATGATCTCATGTGGCTTCTCATCCATTTAAGAAAATGTGCTATTTTGGAAAGGAAGCTCTCGAAGCATGCAACATGAATTGTCATGGAATCATCATTGAATCATCATAGAACCCTTTGAGTTGGAAAGAACCCTTAAAGGTCATCTGGTCCAACTTCCCTGCAGTGAACAGGGACACCTACAGCTAGATCAGGTTGCTCAGAGACTCATCCAATCTGACCTTGAATGTGTCCATGGACACATCCACCACTTCTCTGGGCAACCTGTGCCAGTGCCTCACCATCCTTATCATAAAAAACATCCTCTTTATGTCCAATCTAAATCTTCCCTCTTTTACTTTGAAAATATTTCTCCTTGTCTTATCACAACAAACCCTGCTAAAATCTTTCTGTCCCCTTCTTTCTTATAGCCCTGTTTTAGATATGAAAGGCCGCTCTCAGGTCTCCCTCTTCTCTTCTCTTCTCTTCTCTTCTCTTCTCTTCTCTTCTCTTCTCTTCTCTTCTCTTCTCTTCTCTTCTCTTCTCTTCTCTCTTCTCTTCTCTTCTCTTCTCTTCTCTTCTCTTCTCTTCTCTTCTCTTCTCTTCTCTTCTCTTCTCTTCTCTTCTCTTCTCTTCTTCAGGCTGAACAGCCCCAGCTCTCTCAGCTTGTCCTCATAAGAAAGGTGTCCCATCTTTTGGATCATTTTTGTGGCCCTCCTCGGGGAGCGCTCCAACAGGTCCACATCTCTCCTGTACTGAGAATTCCACATCTGCATGCAGTGCTCCAAATGAGGTCTCACCAGCACAGAGCAGAAAGGCAGAATCACTTCTCAACCTGCTGGCCATGCTTCTTTTGATGCAGCCCAGGATGCAATTGGCTTTCAGGGCTGTTGGGACACCTTGCTGGCTCATGTCCAAACAGGCCATCCATCAGTACCTCCAAGACTCTTTCAGCAGGACTGTGCTCAATACTTTTGTTCCCTGGCTTGTATTGATAGTGGGGGTTTCTGTCACCCATCTGCAAGACCTTGCACTTGGGAATGTTGCACCTCATAAGGTAAATTGCATAGCTCCACGGTTGCCAAGCAGCATTTAAACCCAGGATTAACTTCTACATTATTTGACAGGAGGAAGTGCTGCTTTGCAGTGGGCATCAGAACACATGGATCCTAAGGCATGTGCATTAAGACATGCCATTACCTGAGGATTAAGCCTCAGCATTGCCTTAATTCTTAGTCTGGTCTACAGGGCTCACACATGGGACTTCTGCTATTCATTCCCTACCTGGAAAGGAAACCTCCGAGGAGGGACATGGCTCAGTGGGCATGGTGTGGATGGATTGATAGTTGGATTTATGATCATAGAGGTCTTTTCCAACCTTAACAATTCTATGATTCTACAAGCTTCTCTTGGACCCACTGTTCAAGCCTGACTAGGTCTCTTTGGAAAGCATCCTATCAATTGTTGTACTTGGACAGATGTTTCGCAGCTCTCATTACTCATGATCTGGATGCTGATAGCTACAGAAGTGCCTTCCGGTCCTTTATTACCTTATTGAACACAAGATTTACTCATTGTGGTTCAAGAAGTTATGGACATTTATTTCAGAAGTGCTGACAGGAGTTTTTCACCTCTCACACAAAGAAAACCTCTTCAAATATTTGTTCTATTCCTTTTTTCTTTTCCATAGGACAGAGCTCCTATTATTGATACTTTTTTTTGTTTAAATAATTGGTTGCCCAGACAACATTTTCCAGGCAGTGAATGTTTTTGTTGCCATTCCTCGCAATAATGCTGTCCTCTGTTAGTATTACACCCAATTACATGTCTTCTGCATACGTATTCTGCAATTTGTACCTAAAAGTTTTCATGCCTTTCAGTCTCACTCCAATGCCCTCAGTAAATGCAACAGATCTTCCCTCTACTGGCACAACATGAATATGATCAACCTCCACACCTTTATACCAAATCTTTTTGTTTTTTCTTCCAGCTATTTTAATCAGCTTTGAAATAACGCTGAAGGATTCTCGGCTTACAACTTAATTTCTGACAGTTTTCTTTAAAGATAAATAGAACATCCCATTCTCTAAGATTTAATGAGAAATTAATATTTCTTGTCAGTTTAACTTCACTTTTATATTTCTGGGAAAAAATAGGCAAATATCACTTGCCAAAGGCACCAGGACTCAGTTAAGAAATCTTTAATGTCTACTACTCTTTATACTTCATCTGCTGAAATGGATCCAGTCAGATCCCATTATGCAAAGTGCTCTACAAGCTTCTGACTTTGTATCAGACTTGATCTTACCTCAGGTTTGCTGTCCCTCATATCTGCAAATATGCAAGGCCCCATGCCTAATTTCCACAAATAATGTATACTTTCATCTCTCTATGATTCAATTTTTTAGTTAATCAATCTTTTTTAGTTTTAGCTCTAAAGAATGATGGTATCTAAGACACCAAATTCCTGTCTGTGTGGTTCAGAAGTTCAGCAAATAGAGGAAGGTAAAGTTATAACTTAGCTTCTTCAGAAATACCAGCTTTCTTTCTGAAAAGCAAATTGTTACTTATTGAATTGGTGGATGTCTAAGTTGTGCATAACTAGTAATGCGTGAACACATTGGCTTGGCTTTAAAGGCTCTGCTTTACAGATTAAATTACTGTCAACAGCTCAGAGACCTTATTATTTCAGGAGTCTTGTCAAAGATTTTAGTCCTGAAAGATGACTGTCAGAATATTTTCACCCAATTGGATTTAGCTGGGGGTACTTCTATTAAGATACAAATCTGAGCGTTTACTTATAGTAGATAAGAAGGTCTGATAATACAGCCTTTTCTAATGAAACAATCTTCCATTTTCTTATCTGCTTTCCACTCTTATCTCCTTCCATTTCCTGTAAAGAGAGTTCAGGTGATGAGCTGGGACTAGATACCCAACTTAGAGATAACAACATAAATGAGGTAAAATAAGTTGGCTTGTGTGATTTAACTCTTTGTAAATTAGGTATGTGGATTGGTTTGCATGGATCCCACCCATTTTCTAGTCTGGAGAAGAAGTAGTGTTTTCCAAATTCTCTGAATGATCTATGGGATTATGGGCAAGATCTGTATAAGCCATTAGTAATATGTTGATTTAAACATTACAGATGTGGACTGCTTGGAGGCTGTTTATAAAAGCTTGGTTTTGATGGAGGAGGTGTTCAAAACTGCATGAAAATGAGTTGTCGTTGAGGTGTGTCAAGTTGGGCACTCAGTGAGTGACTCTCCAGTCACTCAACAAATTCCTCTGAAGATATTTTGGCTGCTTGGAAACTAGATCTTGCTGATTGACCTTCTGTGAGATTTGATCTCTCAAAAGCTTTGGTTACTTCTGCAGATGGGACTTAGACTCACAAGATGCTTACAGAAACTGAAACTTTCAGTTCTGAAAAATATATTGGAAAGTCTGTCTCAGCAATCTGATCTCCATTTGCAGAGACACTGAATTATTAACTGTGTTTGTGGCTGGTTAATATCTTAATCCTACTGAGATTTAAAATTCTTGTTTGGGGCCCAAAGCAACTTCAAGAAAAATTTTGTTGTATTTCCCTGTCTTAAGGATTGAGCTAGATCCTGGGTTTGTGACTGATCCCTGAACACCTCACATCACTTACTGGTTTTATTCTCTGTAGTGGCTTTAGAAAAGGTCATCTCACACCTTTCAGCTCTGCCTGAAATCCAATAGAAAGTCCAGATCTTCCCAAAGCCCCGTGCAAGACTGAAGCACTTAAGTAAACAATAGATTTCCACGTTTACTTTTGACTTTACTTGGTATCCTTTGAGCAAAATGCTTGAGAATACTCAATAAGCCTTTGGAATATCCTTATTAGCAAAAAGCAACCCCAGGAGTTGTTTAGGCAGTAACATGACTAATAAAGTAAAAATAAAGCATGGGAATTACTCTGATCAAGGCACAGCTGGTGACAGTGCAGTCACTCAACTCCAGGAAATGGACTCTGCTAGGCTGTGGATGTAGCTGTGTTATATCCCATGATGGCTACTTACCGACTCAGAAACATGACATGGGGACAAGTGGACCAAAAGAAACTAGTGGGGCTACACCAAAACACTGCTGTCCTTACAAAACAGTACTAAACTGGAAAGTTTTGGCCAACCAGAACAATCGGAACACTGGAGGACTGTGTGAGAGAGGGAAACAAGTGGGTTTCATCCCAGGAGTCAGTGGAAAAGACAGGCTTCTGGCTTGTGATGAAGCTGCTTTATGTGTCTCAGCCTGTTTGCTCTGTGAAAAAGACATTTGTTATGATGGCAGCAGAGCTCACACTGCTCTTGCACCATCTTTGGGTAGGTTCTTAGAGCAACCAAGCATCTACTTAGTAGTGTGGAGTTCCTTTCTGTCCTCTCTTGGTACCCTCAAGAGCCCTAAGCAGCAGGTCTAACAGCATTTCTCTGTGGTGTCTCTTACAAACCCTGTCCATTACTCACCTTTCATTTTGAATTTCATGAGCACCAGCACAGCTCTTTCACATTTCCCCATCTCTCCTTAAGAGACATGTACATGGCCCTGAGTAGTTACTAGCTGAACAACTAGTCCTGGGTTTTGCAAGGCTAGTTTGCTGGGACAGCTGAGTTGTTTCCCTACCCAGTGTAAGTAGGTCCCTGATTATTTTAACTGTATTTAGATATTTTTTTTCCTCCCACATTTACAGCACCCTCCTGACTTGTCAGTCCTATGGGAAGTCATCAAAACCATCACTCTTTGATCAAATGCATCATTCGTTCTGGCATGCCATACATAGGAATCCATATAAACCACAGAAAATAGCATTAGATTGAGTTCCTGTGAGACAGCAAAATCTGGTGGGAGTAGTAACATCGTGAGAGTGAAGGAGAACCACTTTTAAGTATGAGACTGGGATGAAGGGCAGACACCCTCATGACTTCAACAGGCTTAAGCTACCAGAGCAATCCGCATCAGCTGAGCTCTTTGCAAGAACATGAACTGCTGGGTTTGGCATCCAGCAGCTGCATTTTTAGGGAGCTTATCGGGAGCTGCGCCCACTGGGGGTAATGGCATTGTGCTCTGAAAGGTTTCCAAATCTTTTTATTCTGAACTCTTTCTTAAACCCTTCATTTGAAATAAATCCTTCAATTTTTATCTTACTAAAAAAACAAATAAGGAACCTATCTGTAAGTCAGCAGGTTATCTGGCCTGGAAGTGAAGTGCCTTCATTATCCAAAGAAAGATACAACTCATTGAGGACTGGTTTTCTTGTCCTTCCGATTCCTTTGGCTTCAAGGTTCAGAAAGAGAGATCTGAATACCTTTTTCTTTCTGCTCAGACATCTTTTCCTGGCACCAGAAATGGGAATTTTGACTTTTCCATTCTCCTTGCTGCTGTTTTGCTTCTTCAGTCAACTGTGTTGATCCTTTAACACCATCAGCTCTTGTTTTTCTTTTGCATTGTTTCCTGCTTTCTGAGGCATTGATCTGTTGTCATTTCTAAGGGTTCCTCTGACTTGTTTTTCAGCTCATTAAATATTTCCATCTTTTTTGTATATCACAGACAGATGATGCTTAGCTTATGCTTCCATTGCTTGTTTGCTTTTTGGAGCAAAACACAAAAGCAGCCCTTTGGCCATAAAATAGTTATCTAAAGCTCCTGCCTTCCTTCATTAAAGTTTATCAGAGGTGAGGTGATAGACTCATATCAGATTTGGCTTGATCCTGCAGTGTCCTTACCTGCTTCACAGCCACTGTCCATAGCATCAATTGCCTGTTATCAGTGCTTTGCTCTCCTGTAAAGCAGAAAGAAATACTCCAGCACAGCTTTGATGTTTAAGAGAGAGAATCTTTATTTAGTTCACATTCCCTCATCTCAGATTTGTTTTCTATTATGTTAATGTGGCATATCTGTATAACGTCAGGAGCTCACTTGTATCTGTGGTGTTCAGGAGCAATTTGCATAATATTTCCTTTGGGGAATATGCATTGTATAATGTTTACCAATCTTGAAAATGGTGCAAACTGGAACTGACAATCAAAGGAAGAAGAGATATGTGAATAGAATTTTGAAAATTTAGAAATGGGAGACATCTAACCACCAAAGCACATGGGAAAACAAACATCCCTCTTCATCATGCTTTCTCACAAAACTCAGTCACAAGAGATGGGACAAAAAGGGAAACTGAGTCCTACAAACCTTATTTGTTGCACAGCTTCATCTCCTTTTATAGTAAGAACATTTCATCCTTTTTCCTGATACAGCAGTATTTCAGTGTCCTGGAAGGAGTCAGGGACTTCTCAGGATTTGGGATGCAGGTTTCTGCAAAACACATGTTGCCAGGTCAGGAGAACTTCGTGCTAGGTGCAGAGTGGAGAGAAACATCTTTTGGCATGTCAGTAGACAGGTATTGTAGTATGCACACATGATAGCACTGAATGATGATGAACATGTGAATAGAAGGAAACAGAATCATAGAATGGCCTGGGTTGAAAAGGACCACAGTGATCATCTAGTTTCAATCCCCTGCTGTGTGCAGGGTCGCCAACCACCAGACCAGGCTGCCCAGAGCCACATCCAGCCTGGCCTTGAATGCCTGCAGGGATGGGGTGTCCACAACCTCCTTGGGCAATTTCTTCTGCATGCAGGAGTTCCAGTTTGTAGGGTGACTCAAAGATTGGGGTTACCTTCACCTCGTGCTGCAGACTAAGGCAAACCCATCCTCCGAAGCCTTCATAGTCCCCCTACCAGCTATACCTTTACCTATGTTCCCTTGGATTTTTTTCCTTTCTGCAGTGTCTACCCAGTGACTTGACCCGTTCTGTCCTTCTACTACTTTTGGAAATGCAACCTGGATGTCCTCTCTCATCTGCTTTGTGCACTGTCTTCCTGTTAGTCTCTTCTTTAAGCTCCCATGCCCAGGCACCAGAAAGACTTTTCAGTTTCTCATTAATGCCTCCTGCTCCATTCCTTGCTGGCATTTTTGACTTTAGTTTTACTGACTTGTCTAGTTTAGGAAGACTGCTCTTAGAAGAGTTCCTGCCAATACACCAAAAGCTTATACAGCAAATAAGTGTAAAGCTTGAGCTTTAATATATTTATGTTCTTCAAAGTTTTCTTCTTTGTTCTATAAATAAATAATTTGTGGCTGGTAAGACTCCTAGCACAGTAAGGTGTAATACCAAAGAATTATTTTTGCTGGTATTTAGCCTCTGCTTTAGGGTTTTTTTTGTTTTGGTTTCATTTGGTCTCTTTTTTTTTTTCTTTTTCTTTTTTTTTTTTTTTGGAGCATTTGAGTATTCAGAGGAAATACTGAAATACAAATGGTGACTTGTTGCATTATTGTGGACATTTTGCTTTGAAAATGCTTTGAACACGCTAAAGCTTCTTTACATGAGAAAGATTAGAGTCATGGGTTTTTAAAAATTGGCTTTATGCATTTTCAACTGAAAAGTCCAAACAAAGAAAGTGTAATAGTTCAGGAACCCAAATAAAAATTAAAAAGCACCTTTTCAGCTTTCAGTGGTTTAAGAGAGGAAAGTAGACTCACAAAGAGTTCCAGTAAATGGCCATACTGTCACTTCTAGCAAAGTTCAGGCTACAGTAGTGGGAAAGCAATACAGAAACAGAGGGGGCTCCATTTCTTTGTGTCCAGTTCCTGTTGCTTTATGTTTCTTACTCTAAAAGGCAGGAGGACAAATGATTGCCTCTTACTCTTACACCCAGGAGGCTTCATTAGTCAGCAGGTGGTGGCATGGTGACACAGCTCTACCTCCTCTTCTGCAGTCCTAGCCTATCACTTCCCCGACTCTTCATACTTTCTAAGTTGTCTCTTGAAGTCCCTCGTTTGGTAGAGTAAGACAGTGGAACTGCCAGGGTGAAAGGGCACTGCTCCAAAGCTCAGCCCCAAATGTCCTAAACTTCCTCTGGGAAGCAACTGATGGCCTTGCTGCATTTAAATTTTTATTGTTTTTTTGTCTTTGTTTTTCATTTCTTTCTATGGTGGCAGAAAATAGGGAATTTGTTCCTCTTCAGGAGTCCTACTTCTTTTTGAGGATAAGAGCTTCAAAAACATCAGAGTTTTTTAAAAGGTGAGGGTTGAACGTAGAAGGTGACAAAGAATTTCAGGTTTCAGGGAGCACTATCAACTCCTACTTACAACATTCCAGTAGTTGGTCTTGTAACTTGTGCTTGTCTGTCTTTTTTATTTCAGCTCCTGAAGTGTTGGCCCAGAAACCCTACAGCAAAGCTGTGGACTGCTGGTCCATCGGGGTCATCGCATATATCCTGTGAGTATCCACTGGGTTATCAATCACAGGCAGCTTTTGGACCCGCAATATATTCTTCCATCATATATTCACCCTCTTTGTATGGTCCAAGAAAATTAATCTCTGATGCTTGTGAGCCAAGATAAAATGGACTTTGGATGCCTCCTAGTTACATAAAGGCTAAAAATTGGGCAGAAACAACGATGAATGAACCAGAACCCTTCAAAAAGTGAAAATCCCTGCTCCTGACTGAATTACATGTTGTACAGTAGCATGGACTTCTTCAGACCGTGGTGTTAGTGAAGCTATTCCCTCATCTGCTCAGGTTAGCATTGACCAGAAGCAAGTTTGACCATGTCCAGAGGGCACAGCATCATGCCTATAGTTATATCCTAAAGTATCATAGAATCTCAGAATGGCTTGGATTGGAAAGGACCTTAATGAAGTACAAATGGCACTTCTTTCCTTGAGGAGGTATCAAAGGAACAAGAGCTTTTTACATACTATAGTAAATTATTTTCACCAAAGCTCAATATAAAATGAGATTTCTGCTGAAAATGGTGGATCATTTTCTTTAACACCTTCAGCATCTCCAACCTTCTGGTCCCATAGGAGAAGATGAGTTTATTCCATTCCTGTCCTGTTCATATCAGAATTGTCAGTGCTTTCCTTTCTTATTTTTTATTTTTTATTTTTGTATTTAGTTTTTTTACAACTGTCAGAGTTATACAAAGCTGAAGGAAAAAAAAAATAACAACTTCAATGAGAGCACAGCATTAAAGCATTCCTGTTTTGTTTCCTTTCTCCTTGTGCAAACATTTCATGGCCTGTCAACATGAATAACTTTTTGATGTAGTAGGTGCAATTGTGCCAGAACACACCTGTCTGCTCTGTTATCCACTCTGTGCAATGTTCATTCTTTACAATTTCATTTAGTCTTAAACAAAATAGCTTTTATATATAAAATAGTATGAGAACACTTGGTTTATTTGCTTGTATGTTTTTTCTATTTAAAGTAAAGCCTTGCCTACAAACATCAGCCTTATGGCTGGCTTTGCCATTCTACATGAATATTTGAAAACTACTTGAGTAAAAAAACTTTGCAGGGAGATGGATTTAACCTGGAGCAACAATCAGCAGATGGGTTCAAAAAATTTTTGCATAACAAAGCAAAAATCAACAGTGCTGACACTGACTTTTTGTCAAAATCCAGCAGGGGAAGGAAAGAGCCAGACAGCGGCAAGGAAGGGGCCAGACAGGCCAAAATACCTCAGAGACTGCTTCATACATCACTTCCTAATGCTCTTTTAGATGAGGGTGGAGTGTGTTGACCCAAACTAGCCATCTTGCAGAAGCAAATCTGAAAATGGGAGACCTAGATATTTTTTTGGTATTTTTGTCTTTGCTAGCCTTTAGTGGACAGTCAGATAGAGTTGTTCCTTTTGCTTTTATAGTTCTTTGCTGAGTACCAGCTTCAAATTGTAGACAGAAGAGGATGCAGGTGGAAGACAGGAGGCAGTACTCTACTCTGCCTCACTTCCAGGCCTGACTACTGCCCAGGTTCAGTTGAACGTCATATATTCACTATGAAAATACGTGTCCATCTGACAGCCTGCAGAATGGGGGGACTAGTTCCTTGGAGATAAATTTGTCTCTTCTTTCCTCCAAGTCCTTCCTTTCATTCTCATTCAACTATAGTTCGTGGACCAAAGGTTTTTGCTACTGGCAGACCTGATGTGATTTCATTTGTTGCTTTTAATGTGTTTTGCTGTGGAATGAGACAGCACTAAGCAAACTTCAGCCCTTCTAAAGAAAACATCTTCAGTAAGGGAAAAGTTTTAATCTTTTCCATAAATCATGAGAGGTTGCTTTTTCTATCAGGTCCACCTCAGTCATTTCTTGCTCTGTTTTCTAAATCAACACATGTTGGGCTTTTCAGACAATTTTGCATTGCTTTACAGGGAATTCTCATCCCTGAAGGCTTAAATCAGCTCAGTAAGAACGAATCCCTGTGAATTCCTGTTTGGAGGACAAGGAAACCTTTTCAGGGCTTCAGTGCTTCATGTAATGAGGTCTTGATTTGTATTTTGTACAGTCAAAATTAATGGCAATGAGGTGTTGCCATAGGAGTGCAGTAATGTGTTCACAGTCTGTAACTCAGACTGCTTGGATGGAATTAGGTCTGAGATCAAACTACCTCCTGGAATGTTTCTGCATGCAAGTTACCTCTTCCAGGTCCCGGTAGAATCAGCAGCACTCCAGGATCCATGTCAGCTACCTTCACAAAGATTCTTAGTGATAATCTGAGCCATTCACAGAATCCCAATTGGACTTAAGCTGCTACTGCCACTGATCCAATCCTCACAGCCCTGTGCTGTACTGCTAGCTAGACAAAGGTGTTTCCTGTGCTTCAGTGACATAGGTGTACCAGAGCTTCTTCTCTGACGCTGGACTTTACATTTGAGCACCTCAACCCAGACTGTGTTGATGCAAGCAGTCACTTCATCAGAATGTGATGTTCAGTTGCCTAAAATATGCATTTAGAGCCACAGTGGGGTGGCTCCAGGACAGCCATATGGATTTGGCAAATGTATCACAGTGCTGAGATCTTTCTTCTGGAGTGGCAGATGGAGGCCAAGCGGGATACAGTGGACCATGTGGGGTAGCACCAGATGCTTGTGCTGAGGGCACTGAATCACTCCCTTACCCATCCCCAGCCCTCCGCCTTCATGGAACAATTTCATTTGCTTTAATAGTGCATTTGCGTTATTCTTCATTGACATCATCTCTGGTGTCTACAATGGGAGCTTAGAAACCCAGCCCACGCTTACATGTACTAATCTTGAACTGGATCTCCCTTTTCTTCTAGGAACAGCCAGAAGCAATAGATGTGCCCTTGCTGGAAAGTGAATTTCAGGGGAGCACTGAATATAGAGAAAAATAGAGGTTCTTCCCTAATGAGGAAGGAAGTACCCCTTCTTGAGTGTCTGACTAGTGGGCAGAGGTTTAATATTTAGTTAGTCACCTTGCAAGTGCTGCACCACCAAACCAGGTGGAGATGTATTTATGCATAGGGCAATCCAAGCACATCACTTTGCATCATCTCCACACCTCTTCCATGACTCTCACAGCCCCTCTGAACAAACTGTTGTCATTTAAGAAGACGGGGAAATCCAACACGGAAGCCAAGTTTTGAGCTATTATTACCATAAGTGGCTTGAGTGCCTCCAGACACAAGCCCAGACGCACATGAAAGCCTTCAGTTTATGACACTGGAAGAACAAACTGTTTCTGGGGCACCAACGCTTTTGACAGCTATTTGTTTCTGTAATAGACAAGGTGAAGGATGTCTTAGGAAAGAATACCTTTGTTTCAGTGCCAGTTTCTAATGCTTCTCATTAATGACATCCAGATTGTAGAGACTGCACCAGCAGAGTTTTTATCAAGACCTATTTTCCATGAGAAGTCATTATTCACAAGAACTAATTTTAGCAGCTTGAAATTTCCTGTTGTTCCAGTTGCAATATTTCTCAGTTTAAAACAACCTCCTTGTTGAGTTCAGCTTTTTACGTATCACCAGGTAGTTTTGATATTTGTTCAGCTTCAAAATACAATAGATGAGAAGAGTGTGAGACCTCCCTGGACTCCCAGTAGCTGGATTTTGGACCTGCATGAGTCACATGAAAGGTTATAAAGCTTGGGAAGCTAAAATGATTGCATGCATGCCTGATATAGATTAAATTAAATTAGTTGATGTAAAGAAATAGTAGAAAAACATGTTCCAAAGCTGGAAAAGAACATGGGGCCACAGAATGCTTTGCCTCAGCTGCTATCTATTCATACTCAACACATCCCATCTCTTCTGCACTAGGATGAATGCATTTTGGCTTGGATTTTCTTTTCACTCTGTTCATTGATAGGACAAATGAATTACCAGTTGGCTAATATTGTTTATAAAGGAAGGATGTGTGGAGATAAATCTTGAGTAATACCCTTTTCTGGACTTTTTTGCTGCTGTGTTGCTTTTCATTTTCAATTAGATGTGCATACATCCATGTTTGAGGTGTCTGAATAAGAGAATTAGCCACGGTCAGTACACAGTATGATATTTCAGAAAAAATTGTCCTGAAGTCATGCATTGAGAAAAGATTGAGAGTCTCATTGGGAAAGTGAGTGATAACTTAATTGTTTGGTATTAGAAAGAGAATTAGTGGAGGGAAAACATACATGGGTACATTGGATTGCTCAGGATACCATATTCAAAGACTGGGAAAACAGCCTCAAATTATTTCTTTTCATTGCTTGCTTCTTAATTTATTTTTTATTCCCCATAGTAATAGATCCTTGTCCACAGTTTCATGAGGGCATTAGCATTGGCCAGCATGAAGATTTACTCTCAAAATAAGAAATATGTGTGTTTAACCATAAAAGCAGCACTTGAGTGACTTTCCACACCATATATCTCAGATCTTTGAGCATTTACTGAGTTCTTTGCTCTGATCTCACTAAAAAATTGCTTGTAAAACTAACCCCATGCTTCCAGTGTTGCAGATTATACACTGACCGTGCAAATGGGTTATTTAGCCTTCAGTATCATCCACAGTATGCAATGGAAGCTTGCATGGATATGCTTGCTCTGCTTGTTGAGAAGGCGTGTCTGGCATTCCTATGTGCTCTACTATGGCTTCTTGAGATGACTTTTGGCAGTGTCTTTCTTTTGTGCATCCACCTGTGTTTTTCTTCTTTTTTCCCATTCCTTTTAAAGACAAGACTGGGAATAGGAGGTTAAGGGAAAATTTGTTGCTGATGTGATATAGTTACTAAATAATTATTTTTAAAAAAATGCTTTCATTTGGTGAATCTACAAGAAAATAATGGCAAGTAATAGCTGACTGAAACTCCCCCAGGACAATGCAGAGTTCTTTCACACTGGGGACGGAGGGGTTATTTTTGTATCTTCATATATCTAAAGAAATGCAGCAGAACCTCTAATAGTGAGGATATAGTGAGGTCATTTTTTTCACACAGAAATGTCCCAGCAGATGGAAATGAATTTGGTGGGATTTTGATTCTGTCAGAATTAAACCAAATTTATTACAAGCTTTGGAAGGTGGCCCAGTGGTTGGAAGTCCAGCAAAACTTCTTCCAGCCGTAAATGCACATTAAGCTAATTTACTGGGGCTTTCCCATCCTGTGCTGTAAAGCCAGAGCTGGCTCTAAGTTATGCTAAAACTTCTGTGTCTTCCCAAACCCTAGTTTGGGAAGGACGGCAAGACATCCTATATTTTGGCTCCTACCCCATATTTCTGGTAGAATACCCATGTGTTTTCCTCTCACATGCCGTCTCCTCAGTCTTAAATAGCTGGCTTCTTTCTTCCATGTCCTCAAAGGTTTGTCTCCTGGAGGAATACCTGTGGGTCCCTCTTTGTGCAATGCTTGTCCCCTCGTCCTCACCAGAGTAAGGACCCTTCCCTATGCTCAGCCTACTCTCAGGCAGGGATGTCCCTGTTCACAATTAGGAATAGTAACTAACCCTTCTCAAGCTCTCTCCATTCATCACTGAAGAGATGGAAGTTTGTGAGTGAAACACAAAGGGTGATTATAGGGCTCATCGTGCCAGAGATAAGGGGTTCAGCACCTTCTGAAAGATCTCTTCTGAAAGCTGTGAGGACATCCCAGAGGTAGATAACCAAACATGTAGATTCACAGACCAGATTTACGGAAGTTTGGGAAGAGCTTGGAGGAGCTTGGGATGAGCTGAAAGTGTGTAGAGAAGGTGGAAGGCTTTGAGAGGGTTCTTGCTGGGGCATGCATGGCTTGGCTCTGCCCCTGGCAGTGCTACAGCCTCCAGCTTTGTGCTGCTCAGCACTTTGCTCCTATGTTTTGCTGCCACAAGCATGTATAAATCATTGCAGCCCTAACTTGTGCTCTTGTACCTTTGCCAAGGTAATTAGCACACTGTACATTTTAAGAGAGTTATTTCTCTCTCTGGAGCAGCCTGACAGCACCTCGGCATGCACAGCGCTGTCTGCTCGCCTTCAAATGCTTTTATCAGAGCAGTTTGATTTTCTTTTAAGGAAAGTGCTGAGGAAGGCAAGAAGTTAATGAAGGGTTGTCAGGCTTCTTGTACAGAGCCTACAGAGTCCCTCAGGGAAGAGGAGCCATGGACCAGCTCTGAGCACCTTTGGAGGAGTCATTCTCCACTCTGAACACTTCTGCACCATTTTAATCTTTTATCCATGTGGATAGCAGCTTTAGGGGCTTTTGTTTAAATATGCCATTTCCAATGGCCTTTTCGTATGTCATTTCCAGTATACTATAGGAATCTATTCATATTATAGGAATTGCTGCATCAATTCCCATACACAAGGACATGCCCATCAGGTAGGTATGTGGCACTACTTCAAATATAATTTCTTGTCTGGCATGAGGTCATCTTGCTTCTGATAATGGCAGCCATCCAGTGGGAAACAAATGAGAACTGTCTCATCTGTTTTGAAAGATAAAGAGAGAGATGTCTGATTCAGTCGAACCACAGTAGATTCATTACAGTGCTGCAAATTTCAGTAGAATTCTTTCAGGTCAGTATGGATCTGACGCAGATCAACATCTCACTCCCCATTTAAATTATTTATCAAATGCACTGACTTTTTGGAGCTAACAAAACATTGCTCTTTTCACCCTCAAGTGTTGAGTTGGGTCAAATAACCTCCAGGGCAGCTGGCTGGCTTTGGGTTATAAATAACTTGAGTATTTCATTTCTTACAGTTTTCCCCCCCTCGCTCTGTTTTTGCTGCAGTGTAATGTTTCAGCTAGATCTTTGGTCTGTTTATAACAGCTGACTCTCTCCAGATAAATACTTTATTGAGGTGGACTGACTCAGGATTTAAGGAAAGTGTAGTAAAAAAGATGATTTCACTATCAGGGAAGAAAGTGAAAAAAATAATTTTTACGATAAACAGAGATAAGACAAGAAAGTGCAACATTTCTATGGAGGTAGAGCTAGAAAGCTCTGTGTAACTGTGAGCAGGATGGGTTTACTAAAACCTTGGACCAGCCTCTGAAGTAAATCTGATATTGCAAAACTGGTGTTAAAAATGAAGAAGGTATGTTCTTGGAGACATGTCTGCCCAGACAGAGACAAGCTATAGCGTGCAGCATCACGCAGGCAGGAGTCTTCGAAACACAAGCTTTGTGGCTGCATTTCCTCAGTGCAGTGCTGGAGGTGGGGTTCCCATGCCCAGCATTTGCAGGGTTGGAGGAGCTGTGCTTTGACAGAATGAATGTCCTGCTCCCCACAGCACAGGTAGGGTGCTTCCTGAATTCTTTTGTTCAAAGTACACAAATAACATTCAATGTCCTGCTTGCCTTGGGGCTTGGTTTTCTAATTATAGGCACTGAAGACCAGGACTGCAGATAGCCTTAGGCAAGGTAGGCAATTTGATGGGGCCAGCAAGATTACTTGCAGTAATGAGAAAAGAAGAGATTCTTCTGGTGCAGCAGCAGGTCAATGTCCAGCTCATGCAGGCTCTGCTGCTTTTATATCCCATGAGAGCTCCCTTTACCACATGTAGAGGAGAGGATGGAAGGGCTCATGGCTGTGTATCATACAATTATTATTCTGCCTACACACATGAAAGCATACAGAGAGGAGCCAGGATATTTGTATAAGTCAGCGTAGCATCAGTTGCAACAGGTTTCCCTGAAGAATTACTGTTTATGCTGGACAATGCTGATCTTCAGAAGTGTTGGTTCTTTTTAATATGTTCCTGAACAGTGCTTGCAAGGTAATGCTTGCTTGAAAACCTAATGGGGCAAGTCTTAAACAAGTTCCTCCTCCCTCTTCTTTCTCACCTTCTTGGGAAAGACGGATCTAAGTGTCAATTGTCTTCTCCATTAGGCTCTGTGGGTATCCTCCTTTCTATGATGAAAATGACTCCAAACTCTTCGAGCAGATCCTCAAGGCGGAGTACGAGTTTGACTCTCCGTATTGGGATGACATCTCAGAGTCTGGTAAGAAGCTCATTTATTTACCACAACTAGGCATGCATGCAGCAATGCCTGTTGTAGGCATCTTCCATCATGTGAGAATGTACCCTTTTTTGTGTGGACCTTCTTTAAACTTAAAGTCATTGGGAATGGCTGTGGGGCTTTTTTTAGCTTTTTGTAACTTTTTGGTTACAAAAAGTTCTTATTTCAGGAGAGAAAATTAAGTACCATTTCATCCAGAACACATTTGATATGCCTGAGACAAAAAGTGAAGATAGCGGAAAACTGTCCTGAGAAGACAAATTCCTTCACTATCTCTATAAAATCCAAATAAAATGCAGATACTTTATGTGTCACTAATAATAGAAAAACTAGTTTGGCTCTGTTTCTAAAACTGTACTATGAGTCCAAAGTGAGAATGCAATGCAGCAAAAAGAAACACAACACAGGAAATTCGCCCTGTCCCTGGAGGTGTTCAAGGCCAGGTTGGATGAGGCCCTGGGCAGCCTGATCTAGTACTAATGTGGAGGTTGGTGACCCTGCCTGTGGAGGGGGTTGGAGATTCATGATCCCTGAGGTCCCTTCCAACTCGGGCCATTCTGTGATTCTGTGAAATCAATAGCTTCTAAATGAGGATGACAATCAGATTTGCTAACTGGGACTGCTATCCATGTGGTTGGTCCCAGATAGCTGCCCCTCTGCTCACCCAGTTCCTCACCCAGTGGGAAGACATTTAACCACTGCCTGGACCTGCGGAGGCATGGCCAGCAATGCATCCTGTGGGAGCCACTGTTGAGCTGCGGCCTTCAGGAGGTCACACAAGCTCAGTTTCCTTGCTCTGTCCAACCTGGGGAAAAGCCTGCCATTTCACACAGCAGGAGAAATAAAGTGTAGGAAAATTTTACCATATGAAAATGCCTCTAGAAATACATGGTTCTGATTTCTTAGTAGCGCTGATTAAGTCAAGTAAGACGTAAAAAGAAATATTTTATTTTAAAGTTAATTATATATCCTCCTGTCTCCTCATAAAGCAACATTACATGCTGCTAACATCTGTGGTCTACATATCATTTTGTGGAATTGCTTAAAATATATGTGATGAGTGGGTTTTTTTTAAGCCCATAATAGTTTTCTGAGAAAATATGAAGGTCTGCTGGCAGACCCCTTTGCATTTCCAGGGAGAAAGTCCATCACCTAAAGAAGCACAAAGATTTTCCTGCCGTATTTGGTTTCGTTGGGCCCCTTCAGCTGCTCTCTCCTGAAATTTCTGGACGCACACCATGCTGCGACGTCCTCTAGCACCAATTACAGGCACGCTACTTCTTGCCCAAGAGACTCTCTTTTCCTCAGTAACTTGTTTTTGAATACACCATATGTCGTCTCCACTGCCCTTGTGCATGGTTGCTTGGAATGAGCAATGAAAGTCTCCTCTTGCTGCAGTGCTGACCTTCTCTTTGACTTTATCTTTCAACTTACCAACATCTTCAATAGATATGACCGTATTCAGACCAGAAATCAGAAGTTCTTGGCTGACCAGGGAACACGGAGCTAGCAATCTTGAATTCTGCTCACTCCAAATTATTCACATTGCTTCTAAGTGTACCTGCCACATTAAATAGTCTGGATTGGTCCTAAGTCATTTTGGTTACGTCTGTATTAATAAATGACAAAAGAGCTAGGGGTATTTTCTGGCTCTGGTAGCACTTGGTAGCCTGGTTCAAATCTACTTTTGCCTTCAGAGCAAGGCAGCTGCAAGCATCCTGCTTACAAGAAGCAGGCCATGCTAGTTCCCAAAAGATGTCTGGAAAGGAGCTGCTTGATCTCCGTGACAGTTTTACCAGGGACAACTCACAAAAGTAAATGGTGGCTTCCATCAGTTGTGAACATTATCATAGAATCATAGAAACTTTTGAGTTGGAAGAGACCTTTAAAGATTAATTTTTTTTAGATATCAATCTTTAAAGTCCAACTCCCCTGCACTGAATAGGGGTCATTCTGCAGCTAGATCAGGTGTGCAGTGCCCCATCCAGCCAGACTTTGAGATTTTCCAGGCATGGGACATCCACCACTCCTCTGGGCAACCTGTGCCAGTACCTCACCACTCTTATCATAAAAATCTTCTTCCTTATATCCAATATAAATCTTCCCTTTTTTAGTTTGAAACCATTTCCCCTTGTCTTATCCCAGCAGACCCTGGCACTGTTTCATTTACTGGCTCAGACATAGTCTTCACATAACCTGAGCAACATGCTCCATAGCTATGAGGAGTTCCCTCAGTGGTTTCTTTGCTGTTGGATATGCCTGGGAAACAAAAGTCTGAACATCCTGAAGAACTGAGCATCAAACCTATTGCTTTGAATTATTCTTTTTTTTTTTTTTCCTTCTTCATAGCTAAGGACTTCATTCGGAATTTGATGGAGAAGGACCCTAATAAAAGATACACCTGTGAGCAAGCAGCACGGCACCCTTGGTAAGCAACAGTCACTTCTGTGTGAAACACTCTGGACAGAAAATATCATTTAATATTCATGGGTGGAAACGTTTTTTATGCCACGTGGCTTACTAGTCTCCACTAAATAACTCCTGCCTTTATCTTCTAGATTTTCCTGGAAAAACATGCTGGACTTTGATCTCTTACAGCAACCGTTGAATATCCGTGTAAGGGTTTAGTGAAATAATGCATTATGTTGACCAGAGTGCAGCAGTGGGATGCACTGAAATTACCTCACCCAGGAAACACATTTAGAGGCAAAAGATCAAATTCTGCGGGTGTACAGAAAGATGGGTATCACCTGCTCTTAAGGTCATTGCCAACGTAACATCAGAGCACTTAAGAGCACCTCAGGGAGTAGGAAATCCTCTCCTGTGCTTCACAGATGATAGCCCACATCTTCACTTTGTGCTTACAGTAAGGGCCTGGTTTTGCAAGTTGTTTGCCCTGTCTTGTTGAATGCGAGAAGCAGGAAACCATAAAGTGGGATAAGCTGAGACTGCATTGGCTCCAGCAATTGGCACTGCCGCTTCTCTACGGTGACTACAGGACTTGGACTGCCTGTGCTTGTAATTTAGTCCTCCACTAAGTGCTTTACATGAGGTGATACCTTTGCACATGGATGACATGACCAACGTTACCTAAGGATTATATGGCTGAGACAGGAATGGCTCATGTCCTTTGATCAACGCTGACTGGCTTAATACCACCCTACATTACCAGCTGCACCCAGAAATGGGCTTTTAGACACAAGTCTTCTATGTCAGGGGTCATTTTTTATGAGGCAAGATATTATTGTTGATTGTTACAACAGCTGCAACAGAAAGGAATCAATGACAGGATGTTTTCACCCCAGGTGCACAGTAGACTGTGCTTTTTTGTCATCACAGTTACCACAAATACTGTTTCCTTTCGCTGTTTCTGGAGTGCTGGCTGGATAAGAGCTTAAGGCTGTGCATTTCTCCGGGAAAAGAATTTTGTCCTGAGTGTCCTTAGCCCCTCAGAAAAGCCACTGAGCCACTATGGCTAGCTCAATAGCTTGATGGATCTTAAAACGATCTCAGTGATGCCATCTGCGCCCAGTGATCAGCCTCAAGTAGTGGAGCTGAGGGTATAAAGCATGCTAGCAAAAGCACAGGCAGATATTATTGGTGTTCTTCTGAGTAGTTTCAGCTTCAGGTATTCATGCTCCTCTCTTTGACAACCACTGGTTGGTCTCACCTCACTGCTGCTCCCACTCCTCCTGGGAGTACATGGATGGTAAATCATTTTAAAGGTTTTTACAGAGGGAAAAATAGCATTCTGGCTTACTTACTTATGTTTTTTTTACCAATACACTGATGAATTACCCTTATCATTAATTAATGATTTGACACTCCTGAAGCAGTAGTAAGTTAAGGCCATAAAAGTAGGCACTGATTTCTTCATGGTGGGAGTGATGTATTGATGTCTGGCTGTTGGTTGCTGTGATATCAGATTAGGCTGAAGATAAGATTGAGGCTTGGGATTTACAGTTAAAAAGTTGTAGGAGAGGTTTGGAATGGAAGGAAGGAAATTTAAATCATAAAAAAAAAAAAAAGATTTTTTTTCATCTTCTCTGTGACAGTGAAGAACTTTTTACAGATGGTTATTAGCTGGGTCAGTGTCTGGCATCAGTGTGAATGGGAGATGGGAAGAAGTCAACACCTGGGTCTGCCCTTCGTCCAGTGGCCCATCAATAATTGTGTTTCTCATCAATAAGTCCTGCCTGTGTGACAAAAAAGAAATCTGGCAAGTGAAATCCAGCTCCTATGAGATGCAAAAATATATACTTCTAAATGATACTAACCTGAACCTCAGGAAATTAAACAAGTTACAAAAGCCAGTATTAGAAATACAGAATAAACAATGGGAATGCAACTCCCAGCAGAGAATGAGGTGACCATTTGTATAACTGAGAGGCAGATTTTCCAAGGCCTTGGATCCAAGATACACAAAGCGTAAGCATCCAGCTCTTGGCCCTGCTTCATCTGTGTTGGTTGTTGGAGTGCAACAAAGAAACGTGGCACTTGTAACACACACAGAGCTTCTCAGCCTTCTTAAAGGAACAAAATGATTCAATATGATTAAAAGTATTTTCTTTTTCTTTTCTTTTTTTTTTTTTTTTGGCATGTCATGGCCAGCAGCCGATGGAAACTCTCAGACTGCTCCATTATGTTTGGTATTTTCTACAGAATCCAATCTTCCTTTGAAAAACCAATCCCAGAAAGGGATTTCTTCCATCTCTGTGGCAGGGGTCTTTCTTGGCCAGAGTCACTTTGCAGGACAGTGATTCTTTTGCAGGGCTGCCTCCCCTGCATCAGCCTTTGAGATTGCATTGCAGCGAAGAAGCTTAAAATATTCACCATGTTATCTCCACTCCATCCCAAATCCACCTCTGCCCTGTGATCTGCAGACCACAGCAGATGGCAATGGCACTACATCCCGGTGTTTTAAAGAGCAGGAGGGTTGTGCAGCGAAAGCAGTGCATGAAGATATCTAGAGAGATGACTTCATAGAATCATAGAATCATAGAATTACTCAGCTTGGAAGGGACTTCAAGGATCATCAAGTCTAATCGTAGCCTAACCATAGTACCCTAACTCTAACAACCCTCTGCTAAATCATATCGCTGAGCACCACATCCAAACGGCTCTTAAACACATCCAGGGACGGTGACTCAACCACCTCCCTGGGAAGCCTATTCCAGTATTTAACTACCTTTTCTGTAAAGAAGTGTTTCCTAACGTCCAACCTAAACTTACCTTGGTGCAACTTGAGGCCATTTCCCCTCATCTTGTCACCTGTCGCCAGTGAGAAGAGACCTACTCCGCTCTCACTGTAAGCACCTTTCAGGTCTACCTCTCTCCTCCCCATTGTGTTCTTGAGTAGGTGACTCAATGTGTTATCTCCCCTTGCTCTGAAAACCTTCCTGTAACATAAATGTTGCTGTTATGGCCCTCTCTAGAGAGAGGTGCAGTGATTTTTGGAGAGTTTGGATCCTGCAGTGGTAACAGTTGCGGTTTTGGATAGTGAAGGCCACTCATCCGCATGTTATCTTTTATTTCAGTGCTAGTGCTAGGATGTCCTTCTGCCAAGCCATTGCTCAAGAAGCACTTTCCACACAGATCGCTTGTGCCAGGAAATCATGAGTTCTTACCGTTCCTTTTCTAATTCTAGCCATGATATCTGTTGCAATGGCATCCTCGCCTCCCTTTTGAAGGAGGAGAAGGTCTTTTCAGTGGAGGAGGAAGAGTGGAGTTCAATATTTCTTCTTGATGGTCAAGTGTGTCCTTCGCACAACCTGGACACAGGCTTCCAGCAAGTCCAGACTTGAGTTCTTTTGCCTTGTGGTTGCTGGAGGCATTCAGGGCCAGGCTGGATGTGGCTCTGGGCAGCCTGGTCTGGTGGTTGGTGACCCTGCACATAGCAGGGAGTTGAAACTAGATGATCATTGTGGTCCTTTTCAACCCAGGCCATTCTGTGATTCTGTGATTCTATGATACGGGTGCAAGTATTTAGCCAACAGAGACAGACTACCGTGACTATTACAATGGGGATATCTCATCCCACCTTCTCACCTTTTCAGCATATATCCCTGTTGCAACCTCAGCTTCCATAGTGTCTGCATAGTATTGTCTTCAATGTATGATGAAAACTAGTGCAGGTACATAAATCTCCTGGCTTACTGGAGAAGAGGATGAAGCAGAGCAGTATAAACAGTGAAGTGGCTCTATGTAACGACATTTTCCAGCTTTCTCTTTTCTTTCTCCTCCTTTCTCCTGCAGTGGTAGATCTTCATGGTCATCTAAAAGTCAAATTATGAATACTTAACACATATATTATCATCTAATTGTGATAAGAATATATACCTATGTATGAGATGGCTGCCTGGTTGGGTGACTGTATGTAATACTTATGAAGAACAAGCTGGTTCCAAATATTCAACTAGTTTCAATTACTATGTTTTAATTAAAAACTTTCAAACAAGTAAATTGCAAGAACTGGGTCTTTCAAAATATGACATTTGTGCCTTTAAGGTTTGTAATCTCTTGGAATTTTGGGAAACTGCTCAAGAATAGCCGCCTATTCACATGACTAAATGTTTGTACAGGATCAGACCCTAAAAAAAGTAAATACTTCTTCCCAATGGCCCATTTTTCTGTGCTGTATCTGCTCCCCACATGCTTGCATTTACGTGATATTTTGCTATTTATAATCAAATGGCCTTGGCAGGAGGACGGTATGTTAAACTTGGAACTGGCAGAAAAGGAGGCTAATAGTAGCAGTGAAGTATGGTAGCAGAAGCAGTACAATATGTAAGACTTGTTGGTATAATGATTACACCCTAGCCCATACAATCTGTACATTTATACAGATTTCTCCAGTTTAATGCACAGGTGACTTATGCTTCCCATTGGAAAAATGATTTGTTTTATAGAATATCTTTCACTGAACTTTTCACTGTTTATGATGTGTTGCAAAGGTGCAATGTTCCGCTTCATTATTCCATTGTGACTTTTCAGAAAGGACGACGAAAACGAAGGTAACAAAAGAGCAGGGTAATTTTGCTGCAGCTTGATACGTCTTAATGTTTCCCAAGCTCATATTAATGACAGCAATTAAATTTATTAAATATACTGCCATGTCAGGACCCACATCCTGTTCAAGGCAGCAGCTCAGGCTGCAGTAATTAAGGGTGAGAAGCAGAAACCCAAGAACTTGTTTTTTTTTCAACTGTAGGACCACATTGCACTCCCCATTGGGTCGAGCTGGGTTCTGCAGCCCCATAACTGGCCCCAAATTCAGTCTGCAGTCTGGGCGCAGAGGGAAAGAAAAGAGTCCTCAGTTGGAGAGGAGAGGTCTAACAGTTAAGAAATTGATGTGTGAGCTGAAAGAGGTGTCATAAATTTATTTGCTTTGTCCTGCATTTCCCAAGTGACCTTAAATGGGATTTAGAGCTGTGTGCTGAAGCTGGTTCTGGCATCACAGGCAACTTGGAACATCTGCATTGAAGGGTGATGTATGTATCCCCTCCCTGTATTAGCTGTATAGGAGAGAAGAAGGTTGTGGCACCTAAAATGTTGTGACGTCTGTGTCAGCAGATACAAGCATGGCCTTCACCCTTCCCTACTGCCCATGGAGAGAGGGGGTGGACAGCTGGGACATGCCAACATCCATCCCCACCTACACTGAAGACTGTAAAGCTTTGGCAAGGACTGAGCCTCTGCAGATTATGACCATGACCCTGCGTGTTTATTATGTGCCAGAGAGCATGAGCCAGATAATAATTTCCACCCAAGGAAAGGACACAGTTTACAAAGGGCTCAGTTCTCTGACAATGCTGTTTGAAGTGTGAAAAGGGCTCCCTGAAGAGAACTGCTGATGTTTACAACATTAAATCAAACTCTTATCGAGTTCATCCCCACACTCTATTTATTTTGGAGCATCACTGACATTGTATGTGTGTATCCATGTTTATACACATGCATGTGTGTATATGTGTATGTACAGAAGAGTTATGATCCTTCAGTGTTATCCATTACAGCTAACTCTAAATTTCCTGTCATCATACTCAAGAGCATTTCCAAGCACTGCTTGGCCAGCACAGCATTTAAGGTGGCTGCCTTCAGTGGGTAGGAAGGTTCAGAAAATGATGCTAGATGAAAGACTCTGCCTGCCATTGTGAGCAGGGGAGACATGGCATGCAAGAGATATATGCCTGCACACTGTGCAAAGAACCATCCAAAAGTAAACTCATTGTTATTTTCTTTGTTGGAGGCTCCTTTCAAAGCTTAAAAGTGCTATGGCTAGTGAAATATAGTATGATAGCTTTGAAACTGGATAGAGAGCTAAAATAAATTGGATACAATGAAATAATATCATTAGATGAGATTCCTCTTATCTGCAGGACCAGATTTTCAATGGTATTCATAAGCACTGTCCTTGTTATCTTCAGTGGAGGTATTTGTGATGGAGAGTAGTCCAATTGGTAGTCCAATTGGTGTCCAATTCCTTGTGCTGACACATTCAAGTTGGATATAAGAACAGCTTCAACACAAAGCTCCCCAAAGAGCGATTAGAATGTAGCTGCAGAACAGGAGCCCCAAGAGAAAATCGGGTACCTGTTAGGGTAGTGACTCCTTGCTCAGTGCTGGGGTGATGTTTAGCTTGATAATAGATCATGCATTGTTCAGGTTTGCTTAGTTTTCTTCTTATGTGTGTATGATAACTAGAAGTAATATCTTTTACTGAGTCAGCAGGTATAGTTGGTAAAAACAAACAAGTTTCAATGCTCTCATAGTTAACTTCAAAGTTAACTGCAAATTTGATTAAAAAAGCATCAGGTTGACCATCTCTGAAAGATAACATGGTTCCTTTTCAGGGAAGGTGGAGCTGATTCCTGTAGAAGGGTATGCTGTGATGAAGGAAGAAGAAAAAATATTAAAGTCTTTCTGTCATGAAAAAAAAGATGGTTTAAAGCCTTTGGATATGGAGAGTTAGAGAAAAGTGGAAGGGAGATTATAGCATTCCCTAAAAACAATCTCTTTATTAGACTTCATGCATCATTTTAGCATGGGAACTAAGGTTCGTGATTAAAGAGCTTCAGTATAGATATGATGATGCTCACAATACCCACCTTAGGGTGAGTTTGAGTATCCAAAACTCATCATGTTGATTGTGTAAAAGACAGGACTTCTACCTGCTAGCCCCCACCTCACTTGCCTGCATACTTAAACACTACAACTCAGCAAGCCAGCATCAGAGGAGGAATGTTAACATTTCTTTTAGTTTCCTATAAGTAAGACTATACTATAAACACTGTAACACTGAGTATTTTATAAAAGTTTGAAGATTCTCCAAGTGCAAAATGCAGTATAAATGCACAGTCCTCATGTTACAGCATTGCACTATTAACAAAATGATTCTTTAGAGACCTCATGGAGAACAATCCCACAGCCAGCTTTGGCATCTGGATCTGTGTTTTGGGCCACAGCATTCAACATTCCAGCATGTGTTTGAACGTCTCCTGCTGTGCTAAATTAGCCCCAGTACTGCTGTTTAAAAAATTAGAACATAAAAAGAGCTAATGCTGCTAGAGAGACCTTAGATGTAGAATGGTCCCCACCGATATAGTGCTTGAGAGCTTCACAGGATGTCTGTCCTCCCATTGTGAGGTTAACAAGTGTTACTCTGATTTGGGAAATATCCAGGCACTAAGGCTGTTTTTCAAAGATTATCAGAATAGCACGTTCAACACAGAGTTTGTGGTATTAGAATACAGTTTGTGAACTACTGGGACCAGCAGCTTCTTACTGAAATTACCATGTTTTTCACAAAATGATCCATAAGCTCGAAAAAATATATAGGCTGTATTTGAGCTACATGCCTGATGAAAACTTTCATATAGCAAAAATGCATTTGCAAGTCCTTGTAGGGAATGATAAGTAAGGTCTGGGAGGGTATCATCCCCTATGAACGTGTTCTGCCCATGTTTCCAAAATAAAATTTGGTAAGTGGGAAATGCGATCTGTGCTTATAGAGCTTATTAACAAGCTCCTTCATAAAGAAGAATGCTTCATTAGCCTGGGAGGAAAAAATGTTCTTTGCAAATGTGAGTAATTCTTTGCAACTCGGTTTTTTTGATCAGTTACTGAACAGACACTTTGGTTTGCAGTTGTTCTCATATGAAGCGTTTGGCTAAATGATTTGGGTTTCTTCTGCAAATCTGTGCTATGACAGCCCCTGCTCCCAGCTATTGCATGTTGAGGGCATGTGCCTTCACTGAGGAGGTATTCTTGGGTGGAGCAGAGAGTTTCTGACATTTTGGAGTGACTGACTAGAAATTTGCTCTCCCACCACAAAACTCTTCTAGAGAACATCTGCAACAAAAGGCTTAGTTGTTCTACATGCTGCCTCAAAATGCTTATAGCAGACTGGACCTAATGGAAATCAAGGACAACGACCTCTTTACCAGTGAGAGAAGTGATCAGGAGGAGCCTTCTTCAGAGGAAGATCTGAAGATCTTCCAGTTCTCAAAACCTCTGCTTTTTTGCTAAATAGGACAGGGCCCAGAAAGAGATGTCACGTGTCATTTGAGAGCCATGTTTTGTTTGTGGTACCAGTTCTTCTGCCTACTTTAGATGGCACTGATGTGGCAGTGATGGTCAGCAAAGTGCTCCTCCCAGATGAAAGTGGGCAGTGGGAACCCTGCTCCTTCCTGATCACACTTCTACTGGCTCCATTCTCTTGAATAACTCATTGTAGATTAGGTCAGTTGCAACAAGCTGCAACCCTCTCCTTTTTTGGGTGATAAAGTTTTAGTTCCCCATTTTCCTTCCAAAAGTAGTGTCTCTCATCTCTCACATCTTGGGTATACATTACCAGCAGGAAAGAGAGGAGCAGTTTGGAGGAGGCTGATCCACTAATTACACATGCCATTGACATGAAAGTTCAAATTGCTGCATGTCCTTTGAAGAACAGTTACAGTTCAAAACAATCTGGGCAAAGTGAAAGAAATGTCTTCAACTCATGAGATGCATAAATGGAAACAGCAGGCTGGAGTATGTAAACAAAGCAGTGCTGCCATTCTGCTGCCTTAGTTGGAAAACAGTGAACAGTTTGGGAACCGCCCTGTAATGAAGACGTGGGCTTGTTGGAGAAAGTCCAGGGAAGCTCACTAGATCAGAGGATTAGAAAATATGACTTATGAGGAAACAGTGAAGGAATCAGTTTGTTTAGTCTACAGAAGAGAAGATGGAGAGAAGGCATGATATCAGTCTTCAAATATGTGAAAGGATGCTTCAAAGACAAAGAGGATAAACTAGTTTCCATGTCTTATGAGAGACAGTGAGGCACTGGAATAGGTTGTCTGAGGAGTCTGCATCTTTTGGAGATATTTCAGGATTGGTTAGCTGAATACCTGTCCAAGTAACTTCAACATAGCTGGGATAGGGAATGGGCTAGATGACCATCGTGTCCCCCAGATTCCAATTCTGTTATTGGAGGTCCCTAGACGGGAGGGGGGGCTCTGAGTCTGATGTATGTCCCATTTCTTTTGATTTCTTATCATTTTCTGTTAGTAATGGGCTACAACAGGGCTAAAAAAATAATTTCTGAAAATGTCACATACAATACAGGAGGCAGTCTTTGCTTCCTGGCTTCACCTACGTCAGGTAGCATTAATACCCCTAGCACATGACCTAACATTAGCTCATGAAAGTTCTTATTTTTCCAAAAGATCTCATGCCTTGGTGAGTTAAACAAATCAACAAAGTCCTCTTGAAATAGCTATGTTTACCAGAGATTAGGATTTGACTACCTACTCAAGAAACTGCACAGTATCAGTGAAGTTTCTCAGACAAGTGTTGCTCAGCTTAAGCTATTTATGCAGGCAGTGCTAATATAGTAAGAGTCCACGTATCTGCTTTACTGTAAATCTCCATTAATCATGACAAATGGCTATGTATATTGCAGTGTGGCAGGAAAATCTCCAGTGCAAACAAAAATCAGACAGGTTGGAGTGGCTCTGGAAGCGACTGCATGGTTGAGGCTAAAAGTAGTCTCAGCCTGTTGATGTTAAATCTTTAGATGTAAAGGAAAAAAAAAGAAAAGGTACAGTGTTTTCATCCAGGGCTGTAATTGTGATAGAAAGCAGTCGCACATCAACAAAAGAAGGTTGTACCTCTTTGTAGCTGCCAGACCTGCAAGCCTTATCTGTGCTTGCTTTTGTTGCTCCATATTTTCCACCACTGCTGCCAGCAGAAACAGAGGTGGGAAGTTTGAGGCCTCATGTGAATGCAATTAGCATCTCTGCAGCAGCACTCACACCTTGGACCAGACTTATCTGTTGAGGAGAAGGTGTACTCAAGGAGAACAAAAGATGCCTTAAAACATGTCTTGTCTGCCTGTTTCAGGATTGCAGGTGATACGGCACTCAACAAGAACATCCACGAGTCTGTCAGCGCTCAGATCCGGAAGAACTTTGCAAAAAGCAAATGGAGAGTAAGTGACCCATCCTCAGGGATGACACTTAGGCACATTGACTCTTCTAACACAGCAGCTGCATAGCCTTTTCAGCACGTTAATGTTCCAATATAAACCTGCTTTTGTGGTCCAACCTTTTGAGCACCATAGTTTGTCCCATCTTAGGCAACATGGCTTCACGGGGCTGTTAATAGCGGGTGCTGCATCCAGGAGTGTGGCAGATAGGACGAGGTCTAAAGCACCAGCTGTGATTATATTTTATAAGGTTATGGGGTCAGCCTTGGGGAGAGGTCACGAAGCAGCTGGGACATTCAGTGAGCTCTATAAGGAAGGATGTGTCCAGCACAGCCTCCCTTGTGGGCAGCCACATCCCAGCTGAGTGCTAGAAGGAGTGAGGATGGGGAGCAGGACTTCTAGCTTAGAAAACAAGAATTAGGAAAAGCTGGGATAACGATGGACTCATCTTGGCTGAGTAACCAAGACAAGGGCAGAAATTGCCCTTCTATCTCCAAATTTTTATTTTCCTTTCCTTTTTTTTTCGTTCTTTTTTCTTTCCCCAGCAAGCATTTAACGCCACAGCAGTCGTGCGACACATGCGGCGGTTACACCTCGGCAGCAGCCTGGACAACACAAGTGCCAATGTCTCAGGCACGCTCAGCCTCGCCACGCCACTGCCTGATGCAACCACCCGGAAAGATTGTGAGTAATGAGAGCAAATCTATCATAGAATCGTAGAATCACAGAATGGTCTGGGTTGAAAAGGACCACAGTGATCATCTAGTTCCAACCCCCTGCTATGTGCAGGGTCGCCAACCACCAGACCAGGCTGCCCAGAGCCACATCCAGCCTGGCGTTGAATGCCTGCAGAGATGGGGCATCCACAACCTCGTTGGGCAACCTGTTCCAGTGTGTCACCACCCTCTGTGTGAAAAACTTCCTCCTAATATCTAACCGAAACCTCCCCTGTCACGGTTTAGAACCATTCCCCTTTGTCCTATCAAATCTATGGGAAATGCATTTTCTCTTTGCCCCCCAGGCTGCAGTCCTTGCTGCCAGTAGGTGTTGAAAATAATGACTGAAAATGGACCGAGGCTCTCATGTTTAGCTGGACAAAATGTAATGATTCTATTGGAAAAATTGACGCACTGAAAAGTTGAGCTCTCAGCTCAGTGTGGTTTTTGGGAGAGCAATATTCTTATGCTGAATAAGGACTTTCAGGTGGGAAAAAGACCCAGACACTGCTCAGCAAATAGCTGTGTATTTATCTGAAAGCTGGCAGAGTTTAGTCGATCTGTTTATGTTTAATTTCCAATTTGAGATAAAACCTTCATTTTTTTTTTCTTTCCCTTAAAAATTTGCTTGCTTTTCATTTTCCATGAGAGACTCTGATCCTTCCAGTCCAACCCCACTTGAGCCAGGTGAAGCTCCTGCACAAGGAAGTTCAGTTGTATGAGAGGGGCTAAGGCTCTGCGTGCTGCCACAAGACCTGGCCCCTGCCCTGTTTGTTCTAGGCAGCAGTGGAGATATTCAGGCTGCACAAAGGAGTCAGATGCTCGGGGTGTGTATTTTTTCTGAATGCCAGGAGAGAAGACATGGCAGGGGAGGCAGCACTTGGAAGGCAGAAATGTTTCTTTTGCAGTGAAGCCTATTTAATCTCTGACTTCAGGGCATTTATTTTATTCCCTTCTGTCCATCTATAGAGATTTTTATTTTTGCCCAGTGCCAAACCCTACGGCTACTGCCAAAAAAATAAAGCATCCCTGTGCTCTTGGCATACCTCTCGCATCTGCAAAGGACTGACCAGTAGCAACACTTTAAACACATGCTGACAATGCAAAAATGTTGTAAACCCTTTCAGTGAAGAAATGCATCTTAATTTTGGTTCCTTCCATGGTAGACCTCTGTTATGTCTATAGCTTCTGCTGGCATAACTGATGAGTGATTATGAAGGATAAAACCAGATGTATCGATTGGTGATTTTTTTTTCATGTCAGATATAGAAGGCAGAGAAGATTCATTTCCAGGCATCCCAAGTTAAGTTCAACAGAAGAGCTTGCCAGAAAATACTAAAGAGCTTTCCTTTCTCAAAGAAATTTACTAAAGAGAAGAGTTAGGAGATGCTGGAGCCCCAGGGAACTGGTGAGAAGAGTCAGAAGCAAATGCAGGGAGTGACATTAAGAGGCAACTGATGTATTTGATACAGTCCACCAAATGCCTCCTGCTGGGAAGAAGGAGACCTTGGAGAATCTCTGTCCTGTCTCCTTCTTCCTCGGTGATTTTCTCTGGGGTCAGATTTCTTCCACAGAAAAGATCCCATGCAGCAAGTTTACATGAAACATCTGTGACACCATTATAAAATACAATCCTGCCTGATGCTATTAGTGGTATGTTTAATGAGCTCTCCGGACAGTTTCAAATGCAGCAATTTCACATCACTGAAGGTAATTAAATACAGCCCTACCCTGAGAGAAGATTATGTCAGGCTGCATCCTGATTCTTCTGCTGTGTTAGGTCAGAACAAGAAGATACACAAGGATGGGTTACACTACCTGACTAGGTGAATCAGTTGGGATTTCTGCAGTGCACTGGTCTGATTTCCAGTCTTCTGTGCCTGATTTATCTTCTTTAGATGTGATTGAGCTGCCTAGGTTAATTACAGAGTTTAGATCTCTGTCAAATGGCAGTACTGCTGGGAAATGAATGCAGCTGAGTGTAGGCTCAGCATGGTTATCCCTGAGGCTGAAACATCGCCTTCAGGCATAGGAAAGTAGGCAAAAGTCATAACAAGCATCAAAAAGACCCAAGGGGCCATGTCAGACTCTGGAGTGAGATATGTTAATATAGTTTTCATCCATCCTTTCCTTACCACGCTGGAAGAATGAACTGTATTTCTCATCACATCAAGCCTACATCTTTTCAGAGCTAAGTGCCACTTGGTGCTGTTGGGGTCCCATTCAGCTCTAAGTGATACCAAGCCCTGTGGGATGAAAAAATCCAAGGAGCTCCCCTGCAGAGTCTCCAAGGATGCTGGGAGGGGGGCACATCCTGAGTGAAAGGCTCTGTTGAGGACAGATTTTATTGCTTTTCATGAATACTTTCCATTGGAACAGCCAAGGTTGTGCTGGAATAGCAAAATCTAGAATCAGTCGTTCAACGTTCAGCCCACTTTGCATTCTTCAGGGAGGGCTGTGTTTTTTGGAGTTGTGCTGGAGGGTTCACTGGAAGTGGACACATTCTATAAACTTTTCTGCTTAGCTGAAATATCATTCTTTTCATTAAAAAAATTTTCTGTGAGAAGTCTCTAATTAGTTCAAATGTAGCTGCTGGGTAAAAATTGTGTCCAGACACTTCAACTATATCAAATTTATGCCTCTTGACTGGAAGTCCCGGAGACATACCAGCAAGGCCTGGAGCAGCATAGGGTGTTGTTGGAATGATGTTCAAGTCACACAGATTTACATTTCCTCTAAATTTAAAGGAACTCATCAATGAGTTTGACCCACTATACTTTTTTATCAGTAGCTTTGCAAGATGCCTGGGGAAATGTTTTTAGCCCAGGTGCGCAGTCTGTTCATTTAGCTAGACGTCCTTGATGAGAAGTTTAATCATCTTTGAGGAAAATTACTTTGAGCAAACACAATGCTGGAGGGATTCTCTAATCCCACAGCTCTTTGTCTTCAGCCCCAGAAATGTGGATTTGGTCTGGCTGAACACACAGCAAAGCCAGACGTTTATTCATTGTGGCATGTGTGTGCAACTGCCGGTGGCCGTGGGCCAGGAGGGCAGAAGATCCCTGTGGATGTACCCAGCCAACCCATCGCTGCAGAAAGAGCACCATCTCCAGCTGTGGTCCTCTCTTCTCTGGAGCATGCAGTGGAAACAACACCTGCTCAAAAAGCAACTTTGCCCACATCCCCTCCAAAATTAACATTTCTAACTGTGTTTCTGGCTTTCCTTTTAGGTATGTCTCCATCCACTCTCTGTAGTTTTGTTTCATCTGCTTCTTCAGGCGTTTCGGCGGTAGGAGGGGACCGGAGACCCAGACCCACCACAGTGACCACAGTGCACACAGGGAGCAAGTGAGAGCCTGGGAGCCAGGAGCAGGCAGGCATAGGGCTGTGGATTCCTCCAAGCCACCCCTCGCCTTGCCCCGCATACTCAACGAAGGACTAGAAGAAAGAAGATTTTTTTATGGCCATATTTTATACTGCAATTCTGAAATATTTCATTTATCACAAACTGCAAGGACTCCAGGGGGAACGGATCTAACAGTCTCTGGTGCTGTACATATATATACATATATATAAATATATATATATATATATGTGAGTCTAGCAATGTTCTAACTAATGAACACGCATTCTTATCCCCAGTGATTTACTCTTTTCTCAGTATAGGTAACAGTACATGTTGTTGGGTTTTTGTTTTTGTTTTGTTTTGCATTAACTACAAACATCTCAACTGGATTATTTAAATAGAATAACTTTTCTGAGCATTATATATATATTTTCTTTTAAGAAGTACTTCCAGTAATGTCTCTCCTCCCAGTTTATGGGGGATTATGCTGTTTTGGTAGGTAGGAGTTGGCGTTAACTTTGCAGCACATGAGGATTGCAATGGCATGCCATTCCTCGCTCCTCAGACTGGTCTGCAAGTCTGCCTGGCTTCAGCAGAGCTGTTGCTGCTCAGAGCAAGAAACTGCTGCTTTCCCTTCCCTCCTCCTCCTTGAAAGCCATGGGCAGAGCTCAGTTGCCACCAGCCTGATTCCTGCAGAGCTGTGAGCCTGAGGTACTTTTGTTCGAGAGGAGAAGTCGGCACAGAGTGCCTTTGAGGAACAGACCAGAGCTGAGCAAACAAAACAACAGAGTTTCATACTCCAGCAGTTTCCCCCTTGATAATCCCTTCCTCTGTGCATTCTGGGCAGAGCAAAAGAAAAGGAAGATGTGGGGCCCAGAGCAGTAATTGTCCTCTGCCACCAGCTCACTATGCTGCCCTTGTGGAGGACATTTAATTCCCAACCTCCCAGCCCTACTTTGTACTGGGAGCACATCCAGCCCGTGCTCCCTGCACCACAGCTGCTGAACACCCACAGCTTCATGGAGCTTTTTCCACTGGTGCTGAGCATCAGCAACCATGGTCACCAGCCATAAATGAGGATCAGGAACCAGATCAAAAATGTTTGGGCTTTAATTTCTACATATCTCAGTTCCTCTCCGTTGAACAGGAGTGATGCTTGCACCCCTCTATAAAGCTCGTATACAAAAGTTAACTCAATTTCAATTATTTTTAATTCATGCATTTTCCAGGCCACAAATCCTGGTGCATCATCTAGGAACAGCCACCATTAATGTTGTGTAGTCATGCATTAGAGAACCTCGAAATAGAGTGAAGAGCAAATCTGCCATTGTTTACCCAACTGCTTCATGTCACCCCAAACAGGTCCACCCTCTACCAGAGGCACAAGCCTTGTGCTCACTTGCCACGTTCACATTTATCCTGAACAAAAAATTGTGAAAGCCAGTCACAGACTGAATGTATCAGGCAGTAGTGACCATGCTGTGAAAAGCCATAAGATACTTATTCATCATTGAGACTTCAAAATCTTGCTTCAACTTCACTTGGTCGGTTTTGACCAGGAGAGCTGGGATTTCATCTATCATACTTTGTGTTCTAGATGCTGGAAAAGCAGGTGGCAGTGAGCACCAAACCTGTTTGAAGAGGCAGCTCTTTTGGTGGCACTTGATAGGGCTCCAGTTTCCTTTCTGTTAAGGTATTCTACATTTTCAGAGGTCTGGGACAGCTATCAGTGCCTGCAGAGATTAGCAAAGCCCTTTGGATTGCATATTATCATTCCTGGGCTTGCTTGGTCTGCTGTTGCTGTAGCAAAATCAGAAAGACACAGTGTCCATGTTTTAGGAAAGCTGACTCATACTGATAGCAAAACTCCATATAATTTCCCCTCTGAGGACTTCTGACCAGGATTTGGGCAGACCTAATGGTAGAGGGTGTCCTTGCTGCAAGTCATACCAAGCACATTCTTACCAGGTACTTCTGCTCCTTCTAAATGGTAAAATAGAATTTATGCTCTTGCTAAGGCTGCTTTATTTTACCAGCCTGAGTAAGTAAGCCTTCGTTTAGGAGAGAGACTCTTGTCACACAAATCTGAGTTATTTTGAACATACATGATTTCATAAACTCAACTGTGCTTCAGTTCTATGTACGTACATGGTCAGTCCCAAGATTAGAAGTTAGTGGAGTTCCTGCATTCGCTTTTGTGCAACCAAAAGCGGGATTTGGTTAAAGAGTATTTTTGTATTTGTCCAATTGTGGTCAGACAAAGATAGTTGGGGCCCAGTGCTTCCTCTTCATGTTCTCTTCTGAAACATGAGGTTTGAGCTTAATGCTGTTGCTGAAGCCATCATGCAAAATACAGCATCCAAATGTATCTTGCAGGAAGAAAAAAAAAAGAAAGAATAAGAGAAAAGCAAATTGATTTCCACCTGCAAACCAAAGATCAGTGAAGAGAGTGAAAGCAGATGTGTTGTCTCACACCCTGCAGTTGTGGAGTTCCGATACATCAGCTGACCCTCCATGCTCAAGCTTTCTTTGTTTTCTACTGCAGGAACATTTCTTCCTTCCAAACATGCAATTGGGTTTTTGTACCTAATGTTCCAGAGTAGTTACGTAATTTATCATCATTCTCATAGGCTTGTTATCAACCACTGGGATCTTAACATGAGCACTTAGAAGCAAAATTGTTTCTGTATGATACAATTTTGGGTGGTGGGAAGCTCTTCTTTTGCATTAGTAAAACACAGTTGGAGACCTGACCAGGTTTGCCAAACGCATAGTCATAGTCAAAACTGAGTATCCCATGGTTAAAACTTCTCAGTTTAAACCTGTCTTTGAATCTGTTCACCAGGATAACTTAGCAGCACCCAGAGACAGGAAGTGTTGGGGCTGCAGCCATTTGTCCTTTGGCAGCAGACTGGCACAGCAAACGTACCAGCATCTATCCAGTAAATAGTGTATGCATGTGTGAAAGGGGCTGATAGCCCAAAAGTAAAAGATTGAAAACAAATCCAGATCTCGCCATGCAGAGCAGGTAGAAAAATCCTTCTGGGCTCTTTCCCAATGGGCTGTCCTACTAAGCATGGTGTGATTTATTCCTTGCATGCGGACTTCAGCCTGGACTGGCCTGTCTGTTACTCTTTTCTGCTTTACTTGATTGGCACCAATGTGTTTTTCATTTGTAACTTGTTTTCCTGAGCTCCTTCCCCTTCTTTTTCTTTGCTTGCAGCTTTGATTGTTGATTTTTACCTCCAGAGTCACAGAGGCCATCTTTGATGCCAACAGCAGTACTCTTGCTGGGAAAAATATACCTAAAAATACAGAAAACCTCCAGCTGGCCCTTAGCCTGCAGAAGAAGTGTGAGGACAGGCTGCCTGTGAACTCTGCGAGATGAAAGTTGGTGTTGCAGTGGCAGGAGGTTACACTGCTGATTTTGCATGCGACTTCATTCCCAATGCATCCTAACTTCCTGCTGGATCACCCCTTCTGCAGCACGGAGTGGACATTGGCCCCACCACACAGCATGGGGAGAGCAGGGGGACAGGGCAACATTTCCTGAGACTGTATTACCCCACTGGTGATGTGTTTTTTGTCCTGTTTGCTTTTGTACAGGTGCCATTAGAGTAGTGGGCTCCAAAAAATGGGATTTGACCTACTCCTTGTGTGTCTGTTGTGGTGCTGAAATAAAACCAAGCAATGATAGGGAAATGAGCCACAGAAGGAAGTATCTGCCCACTTGGTAGACATCCTTATGTAGTTCTACGGTAGGCATTAGAATGGATTTTTCTCTGTGCATGTTCCCTGCATACCTCCATGGCTACTGACAGTATTTCTTCTATCAGCAGTTCTTCTTCCTGCTTAGCCCCAAGGAACTTTGGAGCTTGCCCAAAGCATTTGCCAACCCTGGGAGCCAGCACAGCCCCCTCCCCATATCCTCTAAAATCAGAGCTCAACAGATAAAATTGCAGCCATCCCCAAGGCTGCTCCTTAACAGCATGACCCTTCTTTTAGCAAAACAAGCTCCCAGAGAAAGCCAGACAGCTTTTAGCCATCAGCAAGAAAGGTCGATATTGTCCTTCAGCGTGAATTTGGAGATAAGCTATAGGAAAAGCTCTGCTAAAACCCCACTGAGTAAGGGCTCTAGGTCTGAGCAGTGCTAGCTAGGCGAATCCTGCATAAAAACACCAGATCAATTTTGCCAGTGAGTTCATGCAGACTGTAGACTGTTGCTATTTCTCCTTCAAAAGACTTGGAGGATTCATATACCTGCAAAGTATCAGTTTCTAGACTAAGCCCCAAGGTAGCTTCTGTGGATGTTCCCATTTAATGAGATTACTTTTGTTCTTGCTCCTATGCATGTTTATATGGTTGAACTGGAGCCTGAATGCATCCCTGAAATTATTAATGGGAAGGGAGTTTTGCTTTTGTTATCACGCCTACTTGCACTAGAAACTTGATGCTAGGAATTACACTCATTCAAGCAAAGAGCAGAAACACACACACAAAGATGATTGCATCCAAGGAAAACAGCATCAAAATCAAGCACAGAGGATGAATTGGTGACAGTTGAAGAACCTGTTCACAAGCACTGTGCAGTTTCCCCTGGTACATTGCTCATCCCCAACTTCTTGCCCAGCAGCAATTTTACACAGCCCCTTTCATTTCCCAAAACACCACACTTCCCTGAAACTGGGTCCTGCCTGTCCATCTGTGTGCACGTGCGTATGTGCATGTTACAGCCCCAGGGATCACAGGTCCCACTGGTGGGAAGCCAGGAGCTGGTTCAGATTTTTTGGTCTGACTTTGTGCTGTTGGGTCAAAGCTGTGTAAATAGTGTTTAAAGCCAAGGATAAAGGCTCTTTATCCGGATTGATTTTTGAGACTCCTTCCCACCTTGAAATGGGCCACTGCACTGCCCAGTTAGCTATTTTTTTTCCTACTCTTCATAAATTATAAGGTCAGAAGAGTGGCTCTTACATTTTTCCATGCCCTAGCATGGAATCAGGGCATGTACGCTCACGAGTGCTGTGAAAAAACACTGCTGAGCTAATGGAAAATGTCCAGTAGATGCATGATACTGCACTGCATGTATTAAACTACTGTTCATTACTTTTGTATTTCCTGAGCCTTTTCTTCATGCACATTCAATCCAGCTTTTTTTTCCAAGGGGTTTCTTCTAGGTTTTGCTTTCAAATGACTCCGTGTATCTGTAACTTGAAATCCCTTAAGTTTGAGTAAATGCAAAAGCCAATATTTGTAAACAAGATACTGCAAAACCTGATAATGTATTTTGTCTTTCTGTGGAATGCTCTGCATGTACACAGCATGCACAGGAAGAGTCACCATCCAGAGTAGCTTAAAACTGTGCAGCAGTCATGTATACACATCTAGAAACAGGGAGTCGGGGAGGGTCCTTCTGAATATGATGTCAAAAAGTTTGATCTGCATCTAAAATATCTTCCTGGGTTGTCAGTGCTCAGGTCTGCCAAGAAATATGTCACTGTGTCTCTTCAGGGTTTTGGGTTGGGTATTTTTGGTTCCTTTTGCTTAGTCAAATCGTTGGCTGATTTACTCAATTCTTAGTATTTTTCTATTCCCATAAGATTTTTTTTTCTTGCCTGTTGCAAAATGAACTGCATTGTGTGGACCAAGATGCTGTGATTATTTACCTGGACTAATTTAGGCAGCAAGTTGAGCTAATTATCTCATCATTTCCAAAGCATCACGTATCAAATCACCTTCCCCGGTATCATCACCTAAATACTTGCACTCAGTCCTTCAACATCTCCATGTAGCAGCACCACCATTTATCCATAGAGGAGTTTGGAGCAGTACTTCTCCTTCCTCCACATGGAAATCATAGCTTTGCCTTTTCTTCCCTCAACCATTGACCCATTTTCATTTGTGCTGGTCTTTCTATGGCAAAGCAGTGTACAGGATGGTCATGTGGTGTTTTCAGCAACCTGGTCCAGTCCTTTTTTGAGACTTGACAGGTCAATGGTCCCAGCTCCTCAACAGTCACTGCTTTCACGTGGAAGATGTTCATCTTCTCAAAGCTCAAAACAAAGTCACTTTGAAAGGTTGATAAGTGGTCTTCTAATACAGGCATGCCAAATAGCATCAGAGAAAGCACTGTGTTGGTGGTGCAGGGAGAAGGTAGCCCTCCCTGGAAGTTATGTCACGAACAACTCCACAGTGCCTGAAAGAACCAAGAAGGCTTGAGCCTACCTTTGAGGATGATGCCCAGCTTGCATGCGGTGCCATCTCCAAGGAGCTGCCTAAGTGTAAAAATCATCATGAGCAGTAGCTGTAAGTCACCCCATCTCAGGTTGCTATGGCAGCATGTGGTGTGAGGCTCCATGAAGAAGTGGACATGTGCTGTGGTTCCAGTGGGTGGGAGCTCTGTACGAGACACTCAGGGCAGCTCTAAGCTATTCTATCTTTCATCTGCATTCCACAAGTCCAGCTGCTGTTGTGCATGCTATCTCTTATCAGGTCAAGCCATAGCTTCACCCTCAAAGTGAAGAACACGAAAGGTCATGGCTCAGTGGGAGATATGTCGTGACTCACATTTCTCGCCAGCACAATCTCATTCACCTCCAGTTAAGAAGCAGCATTTTGGTCAATTTGGGCCTTTTTTTAATATAGATATTTTATTTGGGTCAGCAAATAACCAAAAGAAGCCCAGTCTGTCCAGAGCAGTGCCTCCCCAATATCTTCAACTGCAAAACATCTCTTGGCCGATTTTTAATGAAAACGCAAGCATGTTTTCTACAACTGCTTAAATCTTAATCAAGGAATGTCAGTGTGCCTAATATTGCAGGTCTTGTGATTGATACAAGTTCATAACAGCATCCATGTCCAAAAAGAAGGGAGAATGTGTATTTACTCCATGCATGTATTAAGGCATTGCAAAAGTTTTATCTGCATAATGAGTTTGCAATATTGCAAATTGTTAATGGGGCTACGTCGCAAGTGGTTCTCTGCCTTGACAATCATGTATACATATCGAGATTTCTATCATAATGAGAATTTAAAGGGATGATTAATTGTTTTCCTCCAATAAATCCAGTTTAATCTCCCTGATGTGAAGTGTGATGTTTTCGAGTGCGTGAGTCTTCTGTGTTCAACCTATGTTCATAAAAGGGAGTAAATAATTTCTATGGTGGCTCCACTGTTTGATGTGATGATTTCCAAAGGGACAGTGAAACTTTTTTTCCATCCCCAGTTCACTCCTTAAGAAAATGCATCAGAAGAGTGAATCAGACATCAGTTTTTTCCTGAAATTGCTATCGGACTTGATGCTATATGGCAACATAGAGAGAGTTCTGTATCTCTTGGGGGTTGAGAGTATCTTTTTCACAGAATCACAGAATTGTAGGGGTTGGAAGGGACCTCTAGAGATCATCGAGACCAACCCCCCTGCCAAAGCAGGTTCCCTACACCAGGTCGCACAGGTAGGCGTCCAGGCAAGACTTGAATATCTCCAGAGAAAGAGACTCCACAACCTCCCTGGGCAGCCTGTTCCAGTGCTCCGTCACCCTCACCGTAAAGAAGTTCTTACTCACATTCGTGCAAAACTTCCTATGCTGCAGCTTATGTCCGTTTCCCCTCGTCCTGTCTCCACGTACCACTGAAAAGAGACTGGCCTCACCGCTATGGCCGCCACAACTCAGATATTTATAAACCTGGATCAGGTCCCCTCTCAGTCGTCTTTTCTCAAGGCTAAACAGACCCATTTCACTCAGCCTTTCTTCATAGGGGAGATGCTCCAGGCCCTTCACCATCTTTGTGGCCCTCCGCTGGACTCTTTCCAAGAGATCCCTGTCTTTTTTGTACTGGGGAGCCCAGAACTGGACACAGTACTCCAGATGAGGCCTTACCAGGGCAGAGTAGAGGGGGAGGATCACCTCCCTCGACCTGCTGGACACGCTCTTCTTAATGCACCCCAGAATGCCATTGGCCTTTTTGGCCACGAGGCCACACTGCTGGCTCATGGCCAACCTGTCGTCCACCAGGATGCCCAGGTCCCTCTCTGCAGAGCTCCTCTCCAGCAGCTCATCCCCCAGCCTGTATTGGTGCATGCAATTCTTCCTCCCTAGGTGTAAGACCCTACACTTGCTTTTGTTGAACCTCATCCGGTTTCTTACTGCCCAGCTCTCCAGCCTGTCCAGGTCTCGCTGAATGGCAGCACAGCCTTCAGGCGTGTCAGCCAATCCTCCCAACTTCGTATCATCAGCAAACTTGCTGAGGGTGGCCACTATCCCCTCATCAAGGTCATTGATGAAGATGTTGAACAAGACCGGACCCAGCACAGACCCCTGGGGGACACCACTGGTTACAGGTCTCCAGCCATCCATCTGTGTGCAAAGGAGAGGCACTTGTTAGAGACAGATGCACCCTTGAGTAGGTCCTTGTGGTTTACGCAGCCTGTGGTAAGAGTCATTTCCAGGGAAGAAACAAACACCAGAACCCATGTGATTACTATTTCAAATCTGTGGTATGCGACTAGGCCACGGAACTGGGATTGGATGCTGGACTGCACCTGAAAGATGAGGCAATCTGCTATTTGGGCTTCGGAAAAATACATTTATGGGAAGGTACATCTTTGGAAAAATATATCCATTTAAAAAAAAAATGGTGACAGGGAATGGGAGAGATTCACATTTTCAGGAGGATCAGCAAATCCTGTTGAAAGACTCCATGTTCAAACTAGAAAACTTGAAAGTAGAAACATCTGACTGCTTCTGATCACTGGTATTAACAGGATTGTTTGAAAGCTGGACAAGGCTGACCTACCCACATTGTGACTCACAAACCTGGGTCATCTCTAATACCATCCCTCCATATTTAGGGCCACACTCCAATCTTTGTAAGTCAGCTCTCCTGGTTTCTCTTGAATTCAGCAGATTTATGTTATCTGTAGGCCTATCCCAGATTTCATAATGAAAAGAAAATCTTAGCTTAGGAAAAATTTCTCGTATCTTAGGTTTAAAATCGTGGCTTCCTCTATGGTCGCCATGGTCACGTAGTATGCATGAAGCTTTCTCTAGTGCCCAGTGAGAGAGGGCAGAAGATCACGACAGGACCATTGAAATGGTGATGCTGTAAGATGGCCTCATTATATCATGTCACTATTTACTTGCCTTTTGTTTATTTTCCTCACTGTTGCTACAGTGAATTCTTGGCTGCTTGCATCAAATGAGATAAAATGTCAGTACAGAGAAGAGAAAGGGGGCATGACAGAGGTGGGGCTATAGAAAACATTATGCTTGAGACCTTTCCAAGATCCACAGCTGTGTTCATACCAGAGAGAAGGGGTCTGTCCCTATTTTGAAGGCTTTCTGAGTGTTGGTATGCACTGGGTGTCTGTTTTATGACATATACCAATCTTCCTTCGTGCTATACCAAGTCCATTTCTCAACTCCTTTGCTCTTCAGCACTGTCCCTCGGTGTAACTTGGGCTCTGATGGGCATCACTAGGCTGTGGGTATGTGTTCATTCACAGTCAAAAGGAGTTCTGCAGGGCACAAGTCCAACTTTGAAGACCGTCCAGACCGAGCAGAGATGGATTCCCTGTGGTTCGGAATGCCCCCAGTTGGGTGATACTGAGGAGGAGACATTCAGCACAGTGTTTTCAGCCACAGCATGTGCATCCTTGCAATGTGGATGGCCCTACCCTTTGCCCAGTTATACCTACATCGAATTTCCTCCTTCTGGACACACTTACCTCTCAGCTTACCTGTGCATGCACAAAACTATGTGTTCAGATATCGGCTCATAAGGATCCCTTTGGCGACTCTATGAGAGCAGAATATGGACTTGCACTGTCCAGAACAATCCTATGGCAAGTAAGCTGCCATAGTGACAGAGACTCATGCTGTTCCCATCGCATTATACTTCCTCTCAGCTCTGGACATCCTTTGAGGAGAGGGTCGATACCCTTTGCTGTGGGTATGTGCCCTGCCCAGCATATTTATGTCCTTAATATGGTGGAGCCTCTAAACAAAGATAAATTGCTGTGATAATAACCATTTTTGATAACTACAGGAACGGGAAGAAGGACCATCTGCCTCAGCACTGAAAAACTGAGTATTTCCAGATTGTTTGGCACTTGGGCTTTCTGGATTACACTGAGATAAATTCCTGACGTCCAAACTCTGTTTATTTAGCCTGAATTCCACATTTCTTCTTTTTTTCTTTTTCTTTTCTTTTTTTTTTTTTTTTGGTAACTGCAAGATTCTGATACAGTTACAGTCAATTAATGATCCATTTACCTTCTTCATGCAGTGTTTTGTTTAAGGAAATTGATAATAATAATAGAGTTGAGAGGTAAATTGTTCTTCCCAACTAACTCATGAGCTTTATGCTTTCTTTGGCGCTGTATATGCTCTAGTATGTTTTTCATTTTCATTCTGTAGGGCAGAAGCAAGTGCTTTGTTCACATCCTTGCCTCAGCTTTCAGTCTAGCAGTGACCAGAAATGCTTCATAATCTCAAACAAATGCTTCCTTATGCTGAAGGCCAGCTGGTTAGGTATCCTCAATTCAGAAGAGACACATACCATGTTTATACTTGAGCTATTTCAGGTTTGCATTTGCTCAAAATAACACCTGGAATGTAACTTTCTTTCCTGTTTACTGATGCTGTGCAGCTTGAAACAGCACCAAAGTAAATCAAACCCTTGATCAACTGCAGGGAAAAACTTTGTCACTAAAGTTGTATTTAGTGACTTACAATGGAAGTTGCTGGATAAGCAATAAATAAGTCTCAATAAATAAGACAATTCAGGTATGTGATGGACACACTCTGGAGATATGACATATGTTGTACCACATTAGTAATTTATGTCATATCATATTATACCATTGGAGTTGTTTAGTGTAAAGAAGGCTCCAAGGAGACCTTCTTGCAGTTTTCCAATACATAAAGAAGCATTACTAGAAAGATGGGGAGACTCTATCGCAGGGCCCTAGGAACAGGACAAGGGATAAAGGATTTAAACTGAGAGTAGATGTAGATTAGATATAAGAAAGAAACTTTTTACTGACAGAGTGGTGAGGCACTGGAACAGGTTATCCAGAGAAGTGTTGGATGCCCCATCCTGTTCAAGGCCAGGACTTTGATCAACCTGTTCTACCAGAAAGTGTCTTGTTCATAGCAGGGGCTGATTGGAACTAGGTGATCATTAGCTGAGGCTCTTCATCAGCCTGAGCAGTTCTTTAGCAACTCAGTATCTCCCCTGCACTACTGGAAAAATTGTGAACTCACTCAGAGCCAAGGATCCCAGTGGTGTTTCCTTCACTGACTGTCTGAATTCTTAAGACATTTAACTTCGCTGTTACAAAATCTGTCAACATCAGAATTCACTGCTGAGTCAACTGATGAACACTGTGGAAGCCTGTGTTGAGGGATTTCCAACTCCCTCCCTAGGTACTTGTAGCGCTTATATAATCATTTCTAATATGCTTTTCAGGGATTTAGAAACATCACAAATAACAGAATTCCTGAGAGACTGGAAAGGACCTCTGAATGCCTTCTGGTGCAACCTTTGCTCAAGCAGGAACACCCAAAACACATTAGCCAGAATCGTGTCCAGGAAGCTTTCAGAGATTTCCAAGGAGGACACTCTACAAGAAAGACTTTCAAGAAAGAGTCAACAGCTGCAATATAGAAGGATTTATCAGCAGGACACCTAAGGGTGGAGCAACGAGATCGTTTATCCCCAGCTGTGGCTGAACAGTTGAGCAGGCTACAGATAGATGCACAGGGTCCAAATACTTGTGCCTGGAAGTCATTGTGCCCATGGCTACACGTGGCCACTGCATGGCCACGGAGGGCTGCATGGCAATGCTGACAGACCTATACCTGTGCTCATCACCACTGGGTTTGTTGTAATAAGATGAGCCTGAGACATCATCTGGAAAGGAATTCATTCTTTAGATTCTCCCATGGCAATATTAATACAGTAATTTTGTTTAGCATCATCCTTATAACTTGTTATGATTATTTGTGGTCTCAAGGTGGTGATTTGAAATTACTGATTTACTGATTCAAACTTAATTGTGTTCTGAATTGGGTCTTTACATCATTCTATCTTTAATTGCTTTAGTGACAGTCTAGCAAATTAGGCTGGTAATATGCTTGCTTAGATGGCTCACATTCCTTAATGAAGACCATAAAAAGTTTAAAAAGGAATCCTATTGAATTGCCACTTGTGTTATGGAGTCTGAAAGTCAGAAAATCAGTCTGTGGTGCTCTTGTATCTTCCTACAAATACACATCCTTAGGAGGAGAAATCTCAGCACCTCAGCAAACATCTCCACAGTAAAGGGATAGATGGAAGAACATGAAAAAATGTTATTATAAAGCCTGGGTTCCATTTCCTACTTTCTGGACTTCCTTTGACATTTTCATGCAAGTTGTTTAGAAGATCTCAGAAAATACTTACGATCCCCAAACTGAACTGTGGCCCATGACTAGAGTGTACTCTGAGAATCTCTCCTGTCCTGGAATCCCAAATCTTTGTGTTTTTTTTTTTGAAGCCTTCTGGCGTGTCCCCAAAAGTTGTTCTCATCCTCACTCTCTTTTCTGGTGCTTTGGTGCCCTGATGAACATTTTAAGTGGAGGACTTAGCTGCACTGTGAGAAGGATCATTGTCTCTCTGCAGTGTGACCTGATATCCATCCTTGGCCATTGTGGCTGCTCTCCATAACTGTTGGATACTGTACAAGTCCTCACAATATCTCCCCTGCTGTTTTTTCTGCAAGCTGCTGCAACTGGATTGCATTTTCTACCCATCAGTAATGAGGTCTATGTTGCCAAGGCTGCCTGTAACTTCTAACAGCTTAATGCCTGCAGTTTTATTGCTGGAAACACACTGCTTCCTCCCGCTCTGCCATTGAAGACCATACATTATATCTCACTTGATGGTGGTTCCTGCTGCAGAGAAAATACCATTATTTACCAGCAGTGCAAAACCCCCCACCAGCCCCATTCATACACCCCAAAGACTGTTTCTGTAAAGGGTACAAAGAGTCTGCTCCAAAGATAAAGTTGTGAAACCAAAGAAAATCTGCAGTTAATTAAAAACGACAAGAATTAAGCACACAGCAGATGAGGGTATAAAGTTCAGATCAGCTTGATCCCCAGCATGAAAATGCATTTTATTTTATCCATTTAGCAGAAGAGGGATTTTTGTCTCCACATGGGCTATAGCAACGTGGCTGGAAAACTTCCATTGTCTTTAATTAAAACAGTGTGATTACATTTTCCTTTCTGTAGCCTGTGCAGACCCTGAGTCATTGCTTAGAATTAGTTGCAGGTGGTCTGAGTGCAGCAGTAATCAGAGCTGGATATGGCACCTGGGTAGCCTGGTACAAAAACCCTCATGTCAGGTCAAACCCACCTACCCTGGAGATGGAGATATGTTGTTATTGCAAAGTGAACATGTGGTGTTCCAGTTTTGCTAAGAAGAGGAAGATGGTTTTGCTAAGAGGAGAAATGTGGTTTGTGTTCACTGTAGGATGATCTGCAGGAGTGAAGCATGCAGATTCAGTGCAAGAGAATGTGTGGAAGTTAATCTCTTCCCAAACACCCTGACCTTGGATAACCCACAGGGTTACAAGGAGAGCAGCCCTGCACCTGGTGTCTAAGGTTCAATAGGTCCATGTGAAGCCACAATCAATGTGTTATCTTCTCCTTACGCTCACCTGTGTAATTGTGTAGAGGTTGTGAAGGCTCCTGGCACATGTCAAACATCTCATTAGTGGTGCTGATGTCTTCTGCCTCGGGCTGTACCTCATCGGGTTGGGTGTTTGCTGTCTATGCTTGTCCAAGGTATACTGAGTATAGAAATTGCTGAAGTGTTCTTGCATGTTGCAGCACATCGGTGTGTGTTAACCTCCAGGTCTGGCACCTTCAGGATTTTCATCTGATTATGTGCACTCACCTGGAATCTGCAAGTCTTGGGCCTAAACCCTGCTTGTTCCTTTCACGTTAAATTGCTCTTGGATAAAAACGCAAGTCAAGTGCTTGGATCAGGCTTTGGAATGAAGGTGTCCCTCTGCTGTGGTTTTGGTGTCACCAGGCCTCAACACCACATTCCTCACAACTGGTACTGGGGGGTTTGGTCTAGGTGATTGGAGGCCTTGGGGAGGGCAAGCTGTATATCACCTAGGAAATTGGTGGAGTCACTGTCCCTGGAGGTGTTCAAGAAAAAGGTAGATGTGGCAGTGAATGTGGTTAGTGAGTCTGGTGGTGAAGGGCTGACTGCTGAACGAGATGATCTTAGCAGTCTTTTCCAACCTTAATGATTCTATGATTCCATGATTTTGTTTTAAAAGCGCGACACTGTCACTAACACAGGCCACTGTCTGTCTCTGCCTTTGTGGATATTTTTTAAGATATATATTACCAATTTTTGCTACCAATTATTATATTAGTATTTCCTTAAAAATTGTATTATTATTCATTTTACCAGATTAGACTATTCATCTTGGAACAATTCCAGACGGGTGATGTTGTTTCTTCTCCATAGGATGAGGTACCAAATACATTGTCAAAAGATGGCCATCCTGGCATGAGAATGTAACTACAGAAAATGCTTCCTGGCAGATGCTTTTAGCAAGTGGCACCGCTTGAACCATCATATTGCACCATATTGGAAGAGGCTGTCCAGAGGGATTGTGGATGCCTCGTTCCTGGAAATGTTCAAGGCCAGGTTGGATGGGGCACTGGGCAGCCTGATCTAGCACTTGTAGTGATCAGCATCCCTGCCTACAGCAGGGGATTAAAACTAGATGATATTTGAAATCCCTTCCACCACAAATCAATCTATGATTCTATATTACCTAGCTGTGGAACAATGCTGTGGATTCTACCAGTGGCCAGTATTAGTGTGGTTCTTAAGACCAGGCCAGCAAAACTATTCAAGAAAGAGTCTTGGCTGAAGAGCTCTCAGCCATTCATTTGCAAACTGCCTGAATCCAGGTGGGTTTTCTACAAAAATAATAGGCTTGATATATAAACATCTTCATTAGACTCCAGGTACTTGCCCAGCAGATGGTGATGGTAAAAAAAAATCAGCAAAAACATTTAGAGAAAAATATGTTTTTTTTCAGTTGCAGAGATGGTTGACAATTCGGAAACTATTTTTTCCATGCACTGCGGCAGAGAGAGGCACCAGCAAGGAAACTTTCAACTTGAAAAGTATGAATACAGCTACTGAGAATGTAATAAAATCAGATCTGTCCTGCTTTCTAAACAAGAAGTTCCAGACCCAATTATATGATAGATTTCTTGAGACAGGAATTAAGTCTTCACCATGTACTCATGGGGATCAAAATGGAGCCCTCATGTTATGCACGTGAAGAAGAATTGATTGTAAACCCAAAACTAGCCTGAGTCACCATTATATACACAAGAGTAGAGAGATTGAATTTTGAGATTTTTTTCTCTTGCTCCAGAAAATATTTCATTGCTGCCAGCTTCCAACTAACACTCTATATCTATCGGTACTTTTCCAATTTCTAACATATCTAAAAGAAATAATTTGAAGATAATGTAGCCCATAATGTTTTTCTCCAGCGAGAGCTGCTTTTCCTGGCATCAAGAAATGGGAAAAATAATTTATTGACAACAGTCTGTGACATTTCCTTTTCCTTATCTCTTGAGGCCAAGTCTCCAGCTAGAAGGGTATTTTAGAAATAATCTTAAAAGTAATATTAAAAAGAAATATCCACAACAGCTGCTCTGTTCCCATGGAAATGCATGGGAACAGTTGAAGTGAGCATCCCTTTGCAATGCAGTCATGTGTTTGTCCTCAGACAGTAAGCAGAGATCAGGCATCTCACCCTCTCTTCATTCTCTGCTGGGGTATGACTGGCATGGAAGATAAAATCCCTTTTGTCCTGGAGGTGCTCTGCTTTTCTCTTGGAAAAAGAAGTGAAACAGAATTGTCATCTGAGACATAAGCGGGTGGCTGGGGCAACTTGGAGCTCCAGGCTGCTCAGAGAAGGTATGGATGCCCCATCCCTGCAGGTGTTCAAAGACAGGCTGGATGAGCCTGGATCACAGCCCTGCCCATGGGAGTGGATTGGAACTAGATGATCTTCAAGGTCCCTTCCAATCCAAAGCCATTCTATGATTCTATGAACCTGCTACTCTGTGCTTCCTGCCCTACTGCACAGCTCAGCTCTGTTCCACCATGACCCTTCAGGAGCCCCAGGCAGGCACTTCTGCCCATCTGACCTGCTATTACCTTCTGGGTAAGGAAGAGATGGAAGAATGGGACGTGAAAATTAAATAACCTGAAATATGTATTGAGAGAGCTGCTGCTCCTCTCCTACTTTACTAAGTCATGAGAAAACCAAAAAGATCCCTTCCTTCTTCATAGATTCAGAGAATACCCCAGATAGGAAGGGACCCATAAGGATCATTGAATCAAACTCCCAGCTCCACACGCAACCATTCAAAATTCAAACCTATATGTGAGAGTATTGGCCAAACACCCCTTGAACTCGGCCTGCACCCTCTGGTGCAGATCCTTTCCCTAACACCCCCTGCCCCTCCCCTGGCACAGCTCCATGCCGTTCCCTCAGGCCCTGTCGCTGTCACAGAGAGAAGAGCTCAGCGCTGCCCTCCGCTCCCTGTGAGGAGCTGCAGCCGCCATGAGGCCTCCCCTCAGCTCCTCTGCTCTAGGCTGAGCAAACCCAGGGCCCCCTGATGCTTCTTACACCTTGCTCTCCAGACCCTTCTCCATCTTTGTAGCCCTCCTTCGAACGCTTCAGGAAGGGAATGAAGTGCCCCTGACAACAGCTTTTCTTCTCTTTCATTGCTTTCCTCACACCTACAGAGCAGATTTGCCCTACTGAGCAACCATAAATTTAGAGACCTTCCAGCTGCTGAGGAGGCTCTGGGCAGAGGAAAATCCTGAGTGTGTCAGCCAGCACTGACTCAGCTGAGCAAAACGCTGGCACAAGAAAACATTTCCTTTGGAGCCTAAGCAATATGTGCATTGGGTGAAGGAGCCGAGTAGATGACAGAGGAGATGCTTATAAATATCACAGAGGGGATTTGACAGTCTTGTAAAAATTAGGGCTTGGATTATGGCTTATCTGCTAGAATAAATAGAACAATAATAATAAAAATTAAAAATTAAAAAAAAAAAAAGAGAGAGGGAGAAGAGTCCTCATCACTATCCCTCTCCAAAGAGTTTGTCTAGCCTGTAAGGAAACACTGAAAGAAAGCAATGAGTTTCCAGCTCCTCCTTTATGGAGAGAACAGGGAGAGGGCTGTAGGCGGGAGTTTATCAACCCACATGCTTGCTGTCCTCTGTGCACAGCTATAGCAAAAGCAAGACATCACCGTGGTTCTTACCATGAAGGATTCCCCCATTTTCTTCCAGCCAGACTGTGCAATAGAAGTCCCAAATCCGGGCAGCCACTGGGGAAGGCTCTGCATGGGGGCTGTGTGAAGACTTGCAATAGTTGGAGGCTGTTGAAAGATTTTTTGATGCTAAGGAGGAGATGGGAGCTGCTTGGTTTTGTTCTGGCCAATTTGTCCCATTCCTTTTGTTTAGTTAGGTGTGTTCCTGTGCGAATAAGCAATCTAAACTTTGGCATCTATAACAAACTGCTCTGATTTCCCCTCTGTAAGGAGCTGCATCACCTCACTGATGTGCTATCATGTCCCCTCCCTGCTTGTTTGGATAGTTGGTGGTTTTAGAAATCAGATCAGGGTCTAAATTCAGAGATCCATGGATTTTCCTACTCAGATTTGCCACTGAACTGCTGTATGGATTTCAGTGAGTTATATGTGTCTTGGTGCTTTGGATTGACTTTGAGTAGAAGATGATCATGCAAAGCTTTGCTTAAAGGTCTCTGAGCATTTTAAGAACTCAGTGGAAGGCTGCAGTTCTTCCCAGACTGTGATATATGGACCTCAGTTTGGCAGCAGGTAGCCCTCCAAAACTTTGTGGGTTGTTGGTTTCTTTCACTGCTTCCCTTGCGGAAAAGATCCCAGGAGTCTGTAAGATCAATTAGAAACACAGAAAAGAAACCAGTCCTCTTCATATGCTGCAGATGCTGGCAGCGTTGAGTTTAGCTCACCTGTGCTTTTCACCTTATGCTGGACTCTCTCTAGAAGTTCCCTGTCTTTCTTGAGCTGAGGAGCCCAGAAATGAACACAGTATTCCAGATGTGGCCTCACCGGCTCAGAGTAGAGGGAGAGGATCACCTTCCTCTACCTGCTGGCCAAGTTCTTTTTTAATGCACCCCAGGTACCATAGGTCACAAGGGCACACTGCTAGCTCATGGCCAACCTGTTGTCCACCAGGACACCCAGGTCCTTCTCTGCAGAGCCAAAACCTTTGACGTGCCAAAATCTTGGGAAAATCAATTTGTCAGTAGTATCACCAATGATTATGTGAATATCATCACTGCTTCTGCTATCTGAAATGTAAACTGAGTCCAGTTGTCAGAGATGGCAGGATTCTGGTCAACTTGCTGTAATGGATTAGGAGGACATGTTGTTGATAAATCTGGTTTTCAGAGGTCGCTATCAGTAAATATCTGTATAATACTTTGAAAGATTCATATTTGTAGGAAACTTTCTACTCAGTTCCCATTAGTCTCAGATCTTGGTACTGCATGCTGAACTGGAGTTCTTCTGCACTCTGTTTCCCAACAGGACATCACGAAACAAAGCCCATCAAGGGGTATAGGGGGATTCAAGTTGCCTGCCAATGTGTTTGGCCACAACTCAGCCTGACTGATCTGATTCCTTTCCTTGCCAGCCAGATGAGTCAAGAGGGTTGGAAGTTGCACACTTTCTTGCCTGAACTAATATGTGGTTTTCTGGTAGTGTTTGTGGACTGATTTGTGGGCATAGCACCAATCAAATCCCAAAGCTTTGCCCTGCTCTTGGTTAGAAGATTTTCCTTGAGCTACAGAAGTTTTGTGCTGTTATCACAACATCTTGGTTCTGTTCTTACTAAAGCTACTGATTTTTCCATGTCATTCCAAGTTAAGCTTTGAAATTGCACTGTAGCTACACCTGGTGATTGGACATACTTCCAGAGAAGCATGAGGTTTTTGTGAGCTAGGTCAAGTGCTCAGCCGTGGCTGGAGGCAGCAAGTTAAACACTCTAGCTTTTGCTCAGTCTCTCTACTGCAGTACTCATAGCATCTCATACTTCCCACTGTATCATACCAAATAGTGAGTTTCATTTCTAAACAAGCCAGTTTCTTCTATCACCACACTAAAAAGTCCCTGACACAGAACTGAGGCCTCAGCAGTTGCAGGAACTTTGTATTCCCTTGCATAGACCACCAATGAATAGTGCTACCAATGAATAGTGCATGGCAAAGGATTCTCCTTTTTTTCCAGGAGTCCCATTAAGTTCCTGGTGGCCACCTCTGTCAGACCATTCTGGCTCTATTGGCAGTCCAGCTCCAGTGTCCCTCCTGTAGGAGACAGTGGGTTTGATTTTTGAGTGGTCCTGTGTGGAGCCAAGAATTGGATTTGATGGTCCTTGTGGGTCCCTTACAAGTTGGGACAGTTTATGATTCTGTCTGTGTTGCCTTCTTTGGCACTTCAGTCGTCCAATTGGAATGAAGACCCAGGAGAGGCTCAAGAAGGCTCAGTAAGGACATTCATTTCAGTTTTATCCATTAAGCACTGTGAAGGCTTTACTGAGAATGCATTGCATTGCAAAAGTGAAATGTTTCAAAGAATTCCTGCTGATTTTTGTTTGGGAGGGGTCATTAGGAAGTGAAGGGACTTCTGCCAAATTTTGTTATGACTCCAAATCACGGGAGTTTGCCAAAGAAAATGTCACTTCACTGGTTATATTTTACAATTGCAAAACAATTACTCCCCACAACAACCTTGTTGTGATAAATAGCTGTTTGTTTGTGGAAAATTTCAGTGAAAAGAAAAAAAATTCTTCCTGAGACACAAAACCAGAGAGAAATGTCACTGTACACAATTAATATTAACTACAGCAGAAAGCAGGTGCTAAGACTCTGCCATAAGGAGAAACCCCCAACAGTGCTGTGATGCCACCAAACCAATCTAACTGAAAACCAACCAAGTCACCAAATCTTAGCCCAGCAGGAGGTGCTTCCTTGGTAAGGAGCCATCATTCCCTACTACACCATCGTTTGCCTGCCTCACTGAGTGTGAGATCTGGTGCCATCTGGGAAATCCCCACTGGTGTGACTTGGCCATGTTCCCTAGACAGCTAAGGCAACCAAAGCCAAGGAGTCCTCAGCACAGAGCCACGTACACTGGAACACACTGTCCCACTCGCTGTGTTTGTTTTACGGGATTAGGAACATGCTTAAACCCAAGTGCATGTTGGAAACAGCGTTTCACACGCAATGCAGTCTGGTTTGGAGGGAACTAGCAATGTTTCTATGATTAAATGAAAATAATTGGGGTTAAATGGGGAGGAAAATGAAATTTCCTAGCAATTACTTAGATTTATTGTAAGAATGAGTGACATATCTTGTCAGTTTTATCTACTCTCCATAGTTTTCCTTGTATGTTTTTTTTCTCCCCTTTTAGAAATTAGTTTGGGCTTCTTTGCCTCATTAATGAGAGATTACCTAGCTTGGCAAGAAGACTTGTGTATAGGCCTTACTGATGTGGCTCTGAACCACCGATGTGCTCTTCTCCTCCAAAAAGCTCTTCTCCTAAACCCAAACAGAATAACATATGGAATTAATTCTCTTCTCAGTGGTTTTGGTGTTGAGAATCAGAGAAAGCTGCTAATGTTGCCTGCTGTCCATAAAGTCTTTACTATACGATTATCCCATCTATGGTAGCTTGTGATTTATGAGAAAATAACTCAGCTTATTTAATGCGCTTTGTTCTATAAATATCTACTTTTTAAAAAAAAATTAAAAAGCAAACAGACAAACAAACAAACAAAAACAGAGATTAGTTCTTCCTGTTGTGATATATGAGGGCATAAAGTGCTTTTTGGATGCAGAGCAGTACAAAATTTTAACCAGTGACTGAAAAAGTGCAACATGATGGTGGTGATGATGCCAAGAAGAAAATCCTAAGATTTCCTCTGCCTGTTATCCTCTGTCATTCTTCTCTCCCAGTTCATCTCTTTGTTTCTTGCAGTCCTGGCAAGTACAGTTGCTCATCATAGAGTAATAAAGGCTGGAAAAGACCACTGAGATCAGCTAGTCCAACCATCAACCCACCACTACCATGCCCACTAGCCCATGTACCTCAGCGTGCCATATCTACATGTTACTGGAACATCTCCAGGGATGGTGAATCCATCACTCCCCTTTACTCTCCTCCTAAGGATTTCCACCCCTTCAACCACTTCTCTAATTGCAACTGAATGTTCAGCCAATGTTTTCGTAGAATGATACAGTGTGAATTCTCTATCTTCATTTAAGGCTGATCCAACAGATGGACTGTATCTAATGATACTAGGTGGCTGAACCTGGTATCATTAAATACTCTTTAATATGGGCTCTTTAGTATGGACATAGTGCATCTCATTTCATGTGAAAAAACATGAACATTTTTCTTGTCCTTTTAAATCACTTGCATTGTGTTTCATTTATTTTTGTTGTCAGTCATCCAGTATCACCCAGCTAATTCTGTATTTCATTACTGTTGCTACTCATTTGCTCTGTGGCCTCTTGAAAACTCAGCACAAACTCTCCTGAAACTCTGGCAGCCTTCAAGCCATTGATGTATTTACAAAAGCAAATGTTGCTCATTTGTAGAGCATCTCTGAACTTCTGAGGAGTGTGTGCCTCATTTGGTGTTGTTTCTATCCAATTTTTTTCCTCGCCTGAGCAGAGCTGGAACTGGTGGAGGCACTGTCCCTGGAGATGTTCAAGAAACATGTGGATGTGGCACTCAGGGACATGGTCAATGGGCATAGTGGGGATGGGTTGATGGCTGGACTGGATGATCTTAGAGGCCCATTTTTATTCCCCAAGATGTTTTATTGGATTTCCATACCATCCCTTTACACCTTGCTTAAGCTTGCCAACCACCTCTGCATTTCTGCCCTCTCACCAGCATCACCTGGGTAGCTCTTTAACATGGACATCACTAAACTATGCCCTTTGTGGTAATTTGGAAAATGGTCTGAATTTGTGCCTCTTTTGTGGGTTTTGAGATTAACTGGTCCCCAAAACAGCTTAAAACTGGGTCTAAAAATTAGTGTCTCTGTCAAGCTGTATATGATGTACCAAACTAGGTGGAAATAACATGAATTTTCCTTCATACTCATGTTTCCTGCCTGTACAGCCTTCTTGGCTACTCTCTGCATACTGTCACCATCAGGGGCAGGTAATCAAAGTGACACTTGAAAGATATTTTTATTCGGGCTTGGCATCTCCTGTTACTTGTTGAGAGGGTTATCTTCTGGTCTGATCTGATCGCCAGTTCTTATCTCTGGAAATGACCCAAATCCCACAGGGCGCACCCTTCTTCGGTTTGCTGTTTGAAGGAGACATTTTGATTTATGTTTGGATTTTGCATTTGGGGATTTTCTTTTTGCTTTCTTTACAAAGCAACAAAATTCTCACAAAACTGATAAGAAAAACAAAATGGTTTACTTTTTTTTTTTTTCCAGCTAGAGTGAAAATAGGATGGAGATTTCAGTCTTTTCATCAATAAAAAAAAATAATCAGCCAAATGAGAATGTTTTCAACACTATGTTTGGGAAAACTGTAAAAATAGTGAAGATGTAAGTATATTAACTGTGCTTTCTCAGCTTTATAAAAACATTTATAAAACATGAATGAATAACGGGCAATACTTTTATTAACAAACAACAAAACCCACAAGCTTTTAATACCTATACCAGGAAAAAAACAGTTAACTTATTCAAACAGCAGTGTAGAAACCAGAAACAAACAAACCAACAAAATTAGATACTTTCCTATGAATTTACATTTTAGAGTTAAAATCTCTTGATGGCTTCTAGGGAAGCCTTATGTCAGTTGTAGTTCTCAGGAAACAGCATTGCTGACTACAGCATAAAACAACTTAAATTGTGCTGATTTGGTAGGCAAAGCCTTTGAAGCTTGTGGAGGAGTCAGAATCTTAAGAAATGCCAATATTATTTCAAGGGGGGAGTAGGGAAGGGAAAGCTCTATTTCCAAAAGGAGCAAGTCTGGAAGGTAATTAAACTCAGCAGCATCCTAAAAGCCTATGCAAGTCTTAACTTCTGAGCTTAGCTTGGACTGAAGCTCATGGCTGAAAGCTGATATGGGCTTTTCCTAAATGTGTGGATAGTTAAAGCATGGTCCAACAGAGCTGCAGCCTGGATATACTCTATTTTTAATCTCTGAGAATCAGCATGAAGACCGTGCAGTGATCTGGCAAAGCCTGGAGAGTTAGGAGCAGAATGGTGGTTTCCATATTGTTATTTCTGAGGACCTTACCTCTATATTAAAGTTCATCTGGATTGGTCTATCATGTATAAGTCAGGTTTAGCCCTGGTAAATTGTCAGTATTGCCTGATGCTAAGCAAGGACTCTCTGTTGAAAAGCATGAGACATATCTACTCCTGAGGCTCATGCTTGGGGAAAGAAAAACTATTTTGATAAGGGAAGGAAGACACAGAAACTCTTCTTTCATTTTCTATTCCTTATGCCCTGTTATGAAGGAAGGTTGTTTAACTACCATGACCAAAGACATCCTCTGGTACATTAACATAGCTGAAAAATATTTTCGTTGTGGTTGCTGAGCCTTAACCTATGATGCTTCAACAGAATTCAGTTTTGTAAATGTCTAATAAAGAACATGATGGACTTTTCTAATGAGATAACCAAGAAATGGGATTTGCTTCATATTTTAAGAAATTAGACTATATCAAATGTGTAATAAAAATATTTTCTATAGGATTTTAGAATATATACATATATAAACTACCTTAATTTTTAATGCCCTGTTGATATTGATGTGATCTCTACAGTATCTAAGCGTAACTAAATGAGGCTGCCCAGCAACCTCCTTTATACCTCAAACAGTGATTACAAAACTTGAAGCCTTGTCCACACTGTAAGTTAAACCTGCTTGAAAACAGGATCTGAAATCATCCATCAGACCTGATCCAGCACCCACTAAATCTAGGCTAAATCCATTCCTGATGGTAGGAGCTGGATTAGGTCCTAGACACAGACTCAGATTGATGGCTCTCCAGCTCCATTGGCTGAGCAACACTAAAGGCACCTGAAGGAGTTACTACGACTCTTAAGGCATGTCCTGATAAAATGAAAAATATTAGATTTTTCTTTTTCTTTTTTTTTTTTTTTTTAGAATATTAAGAAATACTTTGACACAGTCTTAAGGCAGTTTGGGCACATTTGCATTTCATTTTGAATAAGGGCCCAAACTGACTATGCGTCCTGGACATAGCCTGTGCTCATAAACAGAATATAGTCTTTAGTCAAGCTTAAGGCACGATGAAGGGGATCATGATGGAGCAAGGAGCATTTATGCCTGCATCCTTCCTGCAGCATTCATCTCTGTACATCCACTTGTTCGCCCAGTCCACGTAGAAAAGGTAAGCAAGCATCAGATCTCTAGAACTGCTCCCATGTCACGTGCCTGACAGAACTTCCATCACACCCACCCCACCACAGGGGTGTTGACAGAGGCAGGGGGAAGAGGACCAAGAAGCACAGTGTGCTTTATATTATAACCTGGCCCTATGTCTACCCAGAACACCATGGACTTGGTTTTGGGCCGTTCCTCCAATACCCAGACAAATCCAGTTTGCATTCCTGTTTAATCTAGCACTGTGTCTAGAGCAAGTTCAGATTCATTTTCCATGCAAGGTTTGAAGCAGTGTAGACAAGGTGTAAGGGCCAGATCCTGATCTAACGCAGGCAAAATTTGCCATTATCATTGGCCTGAGCTCTTACCCTTGCATTATACTTTAAGGTAGGTAGCATGTGAGTTCTCCTGCTTTAAAGAGTTAATGTAGGGAATCTGACCACCAGCAGAGGCAAGTTTCTCACTGAGCTTTCGGTTCATCAGCTCCATGTGCCTGGTATTTTTCCTAGCTTGCCGGAGAGACCTCTTGACCTTCTTCACCCGGTCTCGCAGCTGTTTGTTGCGTTTCTCCAACGTTGCCACTTTCTGCTGCAGCTTCTTCACTCTGTCCTCCTCCTCAAACAGGGCTTTCTGGACCGAGGAGCACATGAGCTGAGGGGACATAAGGAATGAAATAGGAACAGATGAGCTTTACACAAAAGCTTATTCAAGTAAGGGTTTACTCAGGTGTTCCCCGAAGGACTTCACAACTCTTCAAAAGTACAACAGCTTTTTTGAAATTCTACTGGCTTTTTTTATGCCCCTTCTACTAAAAGCTTTGCTTTCACTTCTGTGTTCAGCTAAGATGCAAAATTGTAGATTTTAATGACACTAATTGTTCACAATGACTTTTTGGAGCTGCTTTGAAAGACTTGTTGAGCTCGTTGAAGTTAAGTTGAATTTATGGAGGAAGGTTGACCTATTCATTATCTGAAACTGGAGTTCAAAAGCCTAGATAGGCTTTCTCTGGCAGAACATTTGGAACTGACAGAGAATCTAAGCAAACAAGTATATCCTCTGTGTGGTGATGAAGAACTGCATGTTTCTTTCTACCTTTCTTTGTAGTAGTTTCAACTGAAAGAGAGGGGGGGAGTCCACTTTGATGACTAAAAGTTCATTTGCTTTGGAAAACCCCAGCAGCAAAAACCATGGTTGGTCAACAGAGCAACTGCTTCCAGTAGCCATAAGCTCATGTTTCCTGTACAAAAGCACCACAGGGCTTTGCTGAAAGGGCAGTGCTTAATCTGACTACCCTCTCACCAGGAATCTTTTATAAATGCACACCAGGAAGACTGTAAGTTCACAGATGAAGACCAGAAATTGCACTAAAGAGGGGAGAGTTTGATTTTGATCACAGCTCATTCCAAGAGCTGTTTGAAAACAGCTGGCACCTCTTGGCTGTCGTGTTTGCCAAACCCTTGCAAAGCTTCAAGTAGAACTTATCTTGAATTTAAATCCCTATACAGGAGACCATTGTGTGGACAAGATGTTTGCAGGAGGAAATTTCACTTCCTGAGGGACTTGTTGCATTTCTCATTGTGTGCTGGTGGACAGGCATGTACTGATAGCTATATCACAGAGTCCTGTAAATTCATGCACTTGAAGTGTGCCATTGTTTGAACTCAATCACATCTACCTGGGCTGGTTGCTGAGGAAATGGCAACGTCTGGTAGCTGACATCAGGAATAGCATTAGCCTCACTCTAGAAGCACTCCCAAACCACTGAGGTTTGTCCCCTGTCAGCAGAGGCTGGGCAGTTGTGCAGAGATACAAGAAACTTCTCACTAACTATTAGAAAGCCGGACAGCTTATTAGCTTACACCATTCCTTTTCCAGATCTTCACTCTCCAGCCTGAAGACAATGATTTAATGTTTAAATTACCTGGAGATGTCCAAAGAGAACACTGGAGCAACACACATATAAAAACTAAGACCCACACAACTTTGCCTGCCAACAGAGCAAGCAATAGGTAGAGCCTCACAAATAACAATGTCTAATAGGATGCCTACCTGAAATTACAGGACAACTAGCTGAGAAATGAACTCCTTTGGTCCTTCTATGTGTGGAAAAACAAGAAGGCGAGGTCCACACATTCTCACCAGCTGGTTGCAAACAGTGTTTTTTAGAGGCTCTGCAGTCAGGATCGTGTAGAAATGTGAGTGCTGTCCTACCTCTGCTGCTGCTGCCAGAGCTGCGGTTCACATGGGTGCACTCAAGTTATTTTTAAACTGTTAGATCTGATGCTGAGAACTGTGTAAATCTGACAGGCTGGAGCTCAGTCCAGCCAGTGTAATTAACCAGGAATAAATAGGTAAGGAGTAAGCCAGCCCTTGGTTCATGTTGCTACTCGAAACTTTTTGTTGACTGCCAGCTGAGATATCCCCACTTTGGGCAGTCCTTCCTATCGAGCATATCTATAAAGAGGAATTTCACACCCCATTTTGTCCAGTCTCACGAGTCCATAAATGTGCAGAGTTTGCACTGATGAACATCAAGATCAAGCTTTAATCCAAAAGCATTGCTAAAACTACTAAGAACTGACTTTCTTTTTCTAGGAACGATTCATGCTCCCATTCCCCACGGCAGCTTAGCATGCCAAGTACACTAGAGAGTTTTTTTCTTCTTTTTTTTTTTTTTTTTTTTGACATCACATTTAAAAGATACTGAAATCTTCATCCAGCAAGCTAAGTGACTTGAGAATTAGCAGCAGAGAGTTAAGCAGTAAATCTGAACTCTGTACTTAACAAGGTATATATGCCCATAGACCTGGGAAGTGGAATGAAGACAGTTCTTCAGACAAATCTGTGAATTATTTTTCAAGATTTCCTTCAGAAGTTACATTATGAGAGGACCTACAGAAGATTTGTTTGTTCTGGACATCTCTATTTGTATATTCCACAGTTGGGTCAGCAAGCCATCCTTAGTGGTATTTAAACAAATCCAGAGCAGTACAAGAAGATGTAGCAAAAAAGGTAGCACAAAAAGATCTACACTAATCCTTAGGATTTAGCCCAGACAGCATACAGCTGTGAAACCACAAATTACATATATTCAAGCATTTGTCTGAAACATCCTGTCACAAATACACCCGGTCTTAAGTTTCACCACATCTAGATGATTTACACAGTCAGTCTATCTGCCAAACAAATCAGCACTGCATTACATCAAACTGATTTTTGGAGTGTCACATTACAGGCATGTGAGCCCTTTACTAGATAGTCTGAATTGACACATTTAGGAATTTCTGTCTGATTGACAGACACACACATCTGCCTTCTGTAAGCGTCATTAGAATGAAGAGTGGATGGGAAAACTTCCACAGACAAAGGCATGATGGTAGTGTTCATCCAACACAATTTGTCCATACATGGCTGGAACCAATGTTGCAGAGCTCAAGTCACTCAAAACAGCAGTGGTACCCAAGTTTTGGCCATCATCTACTGAAGGAAGAGAAGTTGAGATATAGCCAGCTTCTAATGCATACTACCAACGGGTTGCACTGCTAAAGAGCACTGGAGAGCCATTTAGGACAAGAGATAAAAGACTTTAAATTGCACCGGGGGAGATTCATATTGAATATGAGGAAAATATCTCAGAAAGAGTGGTGAGACATTGGAACAGGCGGCCTAGGAAAGTGGTGGAGTAACCATCCCTCAAAGTGTTCAGGAAAAGTGTAAATGTGGCACTGAGGTACATGGGTTAGTGGGCATGGTGAGTTGGGTTGGCATTTGGACTAGATGATCATAGTGGTCTTCTTCAATATTAATGACTATGATTATGGAGAAGTCTTTCATTTGAAGTCTTCTAAAAATATCTTTCACGTCAGACAGAGTTTTTGGACGTGGATATCTATTGTGTTTCATCAGCCAAGATGGGAACATCTTTAAATGCATGTCTGTAAGACCTGATCTCCCCTGCAGGAACAGGACATTTCTTTAAAAGACCAAGGGATAAGTCACTTTGGTTTCTTGTCCCCATAATTTTTTCAGGACCCACACTGCTGACTGTGCTTGTGCTACCATGGGATGCTCCCTCAGCACCCCAGACCAAGCATCACCCTAACACAACCTGTTGGGAGCATCCAATGGAGACACAGCCTAAAAGCTGAGATTGGGAAGCAGTCTTTCTGCTGTGCTGCCAAGCCTCCTGCACCCCAGCAGTTCATCACAACCCAACACTGCTCTCCTCTCTCTCTCCCCTTCTGTAAATCTGTCCTGCAGCAAAGGTAAAAGCTGTCTGAATTTGCTGCACATTGCCTCACTGCTCTGTGCTTTACCACTGTTAATGTTATATAGAACATCTTAAACTGAAACCTTATGCAACTTGAAGCGCGTTCCTCCAGCTCTATTAATCTCAGCACAGCCATAATTCATGCATTCTCTCAAGAGGGGCTTTGAAGCCAAACATAGCTCTTTATTTTTCTTTAACTCCACCAGGATTTATTTCCCCAAGCCCTTCTGTGCGCTCAGCAAGACAAGCTCTTGGTGAAACTAGCAGGGACATGACACAGCTCAGGCAGGCAAACCTTGTCTCTCCTGGCAGGAGCACTTCCCTTTGAGCCATACCCTGCCATCGCCAAATTTCAGACTGTGAGCATCACTTTCTCCTTCTGTTTGGCCTCTTTGGGCAGGTTCAATGGGAGCAAGCAAGCTGGATGGACAGAGAGATGATGTGGTGAGGGGTAGGAGGAGGGATCTGGCAGCCCTCTCCCAGATGGGGTTTGGGATGGAGTCACTTAACCTCCAGTTACTGGGGCTTTTCAGCCAAGACTAACACTCCTGCTGAAGTGTGGAAAAGCCCTTGTCAGCACTGTTAAACCATCGTGTTGGGGAAGCTTGGTTAAACTTCCACTGCTTGCTGCAAGACTGCACCTTTCAGAGGTTCTGAAACAGGGTCTGAGGGCAAATCCAGCAGCACTGTCATTAGTGGGAATGAACTGCTGTTCCCTTCCATTGCTCTGTACATACACCGGGGTACATATGACCTGGATAGAAAAAGAAATGGTGGTCCCTGTTCTTCTAAGGATAACTGGATCAGCATTTCTGCATGATGGACATGATTTACTGGACATGGTGGTAATGAACTGATGGTTGGACTAGATGATATTAGTGGTCTTTTCCAACCTTAATGATGCTATGATTCTATTTACTGTGGGAAGTATAAGGCTTGTGGCATAAGCTATCAGTTCATTCAAACTATCAGAAGCAGAGATTCAGTGGGATAGGAAGCACTGTCTGCAGAGGCCTCTGCCAGCCTACAGCCACCACGACATGTTTTGGCACTGCAAACAATGTCTTTCTTTCCCATTCCACTGCTCGCTAAAGGCAAATTTTCACTTTAAACCTCTAATAGGCAGCCAGTCAGGACATGTAACCTCAACATTCCCAATCATCAATGGAGACAAATGGCCATGTCAAAAGGGAGACTTCTAGCCTGACTTAGACACTTACCTTGAGAGGCCCACTTTCTGGGACCCTTTCCATTGCCTAGATAACTTGCACAGACTGAAATGGATTGCATCCAGAAATCCATGAAATGGTAGCTGGCATCACTATCTACCCAGGGGAAGCTGCAATGGCAGCATAAGGATATTTGGAGGTTGGAGGAACTTGTCCTGGAAACAGAAGTAATCCCATATTCTCTAATCAGGGGACTGTTAAAGTAGCCTTGTTGGTTCTGATCTGCATCAAGCTGCTGCTTGGTGGAAAACCACCTGAAGAATCACTCAAGGGCCTGCTGGGGCAGCTCTTGGCCTATGTTTTGGCAGGTCTCTTGGCTGACGCTGTGCCCTGACATTCCCCTGAGCAGATGACCATGGACCATCTCCCTGGAAAATGTGATGGTATTTACAAGCTGTGACGTAAAACTTGACTGCCAGCAGCTCCACCAAGGCACCAACTCAGCACACAGGATGGTTAATTTACTGGGAAGATTGTTTTTCAGAAGGAAAAACACCCTCAATCTATTCTTTTCCTTCAGAGCTTTTTTTTAAACAATGACCTTAAGCTGAACAACAGATTTTTCAAAGATCCTTCCCCACAATGAAGCACTTTGAAAAACCAGACCTTCCTCTCTGGCAAGGTGTCTGAATATCTGGTGGCTCTCATCTGCAGTGGGTATGGCAAGCATCCATTTTAAAACCTTGCCCTTCAAACTTGGAGCCCTTGACTCTCTACAGCCAGATTAGGATGGTTTTGGAGGACACAGGGGGGATAGGAGGCCCTTTAGGGATAATGAAAATACTTTCAGCCCTGAAGATACCTAGATAGAGGTCTCTAGCTCCAAAACCACACACAGCATCGCCTGGGCTCTGCCTTCCCTGGATAAAGTGAGTCCTGAAGCCTGGGATTCTGCTAAGGGGGAAGATGTGAAGATACCAGGTGACAGCCTGACCCAGTCCCTTCTGATGGGATGGAGGATGATGGTAGAAATGTGACTTCATGATACTTGCCTTGATCACTGTCAGCACCCAGGAAAGAACCAACTGAATTATTCCTTGTATTTGCAAAGGAAAGAGGAGATGCCTTAAAGAGGAGAGAAACCACACAAATCAAGAAGACAGGAAAGGAAAAAAAAAGATGCAGGGTATGAGCCAGGCTGCCTACCACAGGCATCTCACTGGTGCCAAGTGAGCAGGTAAGTCAGTCCTGACAGCAAATCCTTAAATTCCCTGCACAGCCAGTAGGAGACAGGGTCTCTAGGAAGAGAAAAAGACGTCATGAGGGCAAGATCTCACCTTGGGACACCAAGCCCCTTCCCTCTCCTTGCTGAACACAGGCAGCTGTGTGGGTGAGAGATGCGCACCAGGAGCCAGACGGCTGCTTTTTCCAGTTGCTCTGAGGTGGAAGGACTGCACACTTGTCTTGTTTCCTTTGAAAGCATTCCTCTCAGCAATTTGCCCTAAATGCCACAGGAATGCAGTGGTGGATCTGGGAGGGGAGCGGCCAAGTTCCACATCTAAGCAGTTTAGCAGGAGCAGCCATCCTCCTCCTTGCTTCTCTGGAGATGCAGAAGTAAGGGCTGGGTGTTGGGCTCAGTGCTTGGTGCTCGGTCCCACCATACTTTGTGCTTCCTGCATTACCAGCATCCCTCCCAGCTCAAGGCTGGGCTGCACTTGGGTGGAGGAGGGCATGGGGAGGGGAGGATCTCATAGCCACCCCAGGGGTCCATGTCTTTGCCCAGAGAGGTGTGGGTTTTTTTTGCCCAGAGATGTTGTGGATGCCCCATCCTTGGAGGCATTCAAGGCCAGCCTGGATTTGGCTGTGGGCAGCCTAGTCTAGTGATTGGCGACCCTGCACATAGCAGGGAGGTTGAAACTAGATGATCATTGTGATCCTTTTCAACCCAGGCCATTCTATGATTCTTGATTTCCACAGTGGTGGTTCCACCTCGACAGCCTCTTTGCTGAGACCTGTGTCCCTTCTCCATTAAAAGTACCCTGAGTGGGCGGTGAAATAACTAACTATGGGGACAAGTGTATGGAAAGGCAGAGGACGGCCACGCCACTGCTCCTGGCTCTCCCCATTCCATCACAGGAATTACACACACAGAGGACAAACCAGCTCTAAGACTTTGCAGCACATCTACAATCCAAGGCAAAGCAGCAGCTGCTCTGGTTCCTTCTGAGCACTGTCACAAGTAGGACATATTCCTGATATTTCCTGTTCCTGGGGAATGCCGTGCATTAGTTATTAGTCGACTAGTTATAAGCAAATGACACTGAATTTAAAAGTGCAGTACCCAGCTCAACCTTGCTGAGCTTAAAGGAAAACTATGTGAAGACAAGATTAAGTCATGTTTTTATTAAGGAAGTAAACACATCTTTTCTCTGCTGCTGCAAGCAATTTAGATGCTGAGAATGAGTGAGTTTGTAGGTCTGCCTCACAAGCTGTGCTGCTTCATGGGTTTCTGCATTTTGCTCAGCCTGAATTCTGATAACAACTGAGCTGTTGCTTTTTTTTTTCCCAGTCATTTTTATCTCAGAGTTAGCATTGGAGTTTCAGTTGGGCTTCAAAACTCTCAAAGAGGCTATTTTTCTTTAGCTTGTACAAAAACATTCCACTTCCATAGATATCAAAGTTTCCAAAACTCGCAATCCACTTTAATTTCTAACTCAGCTTTTCCCCACAAGGTATTATTACTGTCACAATGAAGCTAATTAACTCTGATATGCCTATAACTACTTTGCCAACATACCTTACCTCAAGCGTATTGTTCCCTAATTGAAAGTTGCTGTGTGACCATGTCTATACCTAACCTTGTTTTGCTTGGCATGTATTTCAATAGGATTAGGTCACCATTCCCCCTACATATACACACAGTGAGTTAATTAAATATCAAGGAAAGGATACAACTGGCAAGACCCAGAAACAAAATTGATTGTGTCTTTCTCCCTGACTGATGAGAACACAAGGAAACAGGACACGGCTGATCAGAGTGCATGGCAGCTTATGCACTGCTTATTGCTATTGAAATGTCTGTGTTGGTTTTTGAATGAGCTCACCTCTGCCCCATGCTACAATAGCTCCTGGGAAGTTAATTTAATGGTCCTGTTAAATGTGCACCCTTATTTAACAGGAAAACACTGAGGGAAGTATGATATTTTCAAATATAGCATCCCTTGAAGCATCACGGAATCATTAAAAGTGGAAAACACCACTAAGGTCCTCTACTCCAACTTCCAACTCAATCCCACTCAACCCGAACCTCCGCTGGTGCAACTTAAGGCCATTACCTTTCATTCTATCACAAGTTACCTGCAACTCTAGATGCAGCTTAAGCTAAGAACCAGCATCAATTGGTGCAGAAACCAAGTTATCCTCATCAATATTCATTCGGATGAGGATTGTATTTGTTTAGACCAACATTACACCGGATTCGGAGTGTTTGCTTTAAGCATGACTTACTTCAGAGCAATGTATTACAGCCTGTAGGAGTTCTCTGGAGGCCCCAGCAGAGGTGTTCAATGATTTGGAGTGGTAGGTGCTGCCTAGATGTCTATAAGCTCATGTTTAGACTAACCACTGCTGTCCACAGTATGAAAGAATGGGAGATATGAGTAGTAGCAGGATTGGGGTGGCTGAACCAAGAGCCTGTGTCTCTGCAGATCAGCTGTGCCTGCAATCCCACAAAAGCTCAAGAGCCATGCGATTGCAGAATCATAGAATTGAATTTGAAGGGATTCTTAAAGGACATCTCTCACAGCTCCCCTGCAGTGAACAAGGACACCTACAGTTAGATCAGTTTGCTTGGAGCCCCATGCAGATTGATCTTGAATGTCTCCAGAGATGGGGCATCCACACACTTCTCTGGACAGCACACTTCAATACCTCACTACCCTTATTTTAAAAAACCTTTTCCTTATATCCAGTCTAAATCTCTCCTCTTTTAGTCTAAAACTATTTCCATTTGTGAGCAATGAGGTGAGAGAAAACAGAGGCTGAGCAATGTGGAAAGGTTGGCTGAGGTCACAAAGACTTCAAAACCCCCTGTGGTTGTATAACAGCAATCTGTTATACAACCAACAGGTTCAGAGCATGGATGTTGAGTGCCTATATCCCCTATGCTGAGAAGTCAGAGCAGCTGGAGTCTCCCAGCCCCTCTACTTCCCCATCCCTGGACTTATTATTCCCAGCCACCACATACATAAACTTTTGCTCCTATATCACTTCTGAGGCCAAATGGAGAGAGAGAAGCAGAGCAAATCCCAGCAGGGGCGTATGCAAATGCTCAAAGTGTGCGTATAATGCATTTAGTGACATCTCTTGTACAGTCACAGAAGCAGGGACATTTGCTTTACGTGGTGTCCACATCTCTTCCTATCACATATATCATACTTTGGGCAAGTTTTATGTACAGGAGGAAAACCCATGCTGAGAAAGGCAAATGTTTAAAGTAACGCAACATCTATAAAAGTCATGTTTCCCTATAAATCCCTCCACTCCGGATGTTTTGGCTTCATACTTCACATAAGCTGCTGCAGCTGAGTTGCCTCTACAAACAGATAGGATTTCCTTGGCCACAGGCTCAGATGGAAACTCTGCATGCACTGCTGCTGCAGGAAAACTTCTGGATTTTGAAGAGCAAAAGTAGGTGCCCTGAGGCAACCTGCCCTCCTCTAATGCCTCTGGGAAGCCAGGGTTTCCTTATCACTCCTGAACAGACAGAGGAAAGGCCATAGAAATTTTACTTAATTTGTCACATCCACTTGGGTATAGGGAAGCAGGAGGGGTTAAAAGGACACACTCCAACCTCTATTTGGCTGGATTTGGTGCATCTCTTCAGAGAGTCTTTGCATCACCCTACTTAATGCATCTAACCTATATCCTGAGTAGGAAACATTGGTTTTATGGATTGTTTTGACAGCCTGGAGAAAAAAGAAATTCCTCTGGAGAATGAGTCAGAACAACTAATTCAGAGAAGGAAAGTGAGCACTAGAAATAGTGTGGATAAAGCTCAGTGTGATGCTTATGCAAACAGCTGGAGATGCCCCTGCCATGGCAGGAGCAGCACAGAGGCTCTACCAAAGCCTTTCCCAGTAAGCATGGAGATATATGAAACCTTAGTAGAATCAAGAGCAATGGAACTGAAATCAGCCTGGATGAAGGACAGACACTTGATGAGGGACATCTGCATCTGCAGAAAGCCACGCTCCTGAGCTATGCCATGAACTCAACCCAACCTGGAGACCTCAGCAAGAAGTTGGTGGCTGTGCTCCTCCTAAGCCAGAAGAGAATCATAGAATTATAAAGGCTGAGAAAGTCCCCCATCAAGATCATGTAGTCCAACCATCAACCCATCACCCATGCCTACTAAAGATGGGCATGCTCACTGGAGGTGACAGAGCAAGAGGTGACAAAATGTGTAGGCAAAGCAGAGAACAGGGCTTGTTTTTAATTCAGGGCACAGGTTCCCAGAGAGGTGAAGTGGAAAAGCTTCAGTGAGGGTGGGGAGACCAAAGAAAAAGGCATGGCAAAACAAATATCTACAATCTGCAGGTGCTCTCTGGCTAGCATCAGCATTCTGAGAGAGAAGCTGAGGAGGCAAAATGCTGGGGAGACTAATCAGCAGCTTCAAATAACAAACTGAGGGCACTAACATCTGTTTGATGAGGTTGCTGTTCTCTGATAGAACCGTCCTGCTGCCCTCGGCTCCGAGTGCTGCGTGGGCTATAAATCCTGACTGGCTTCAACCTGAATACAATACATGGGCAGCAGACTGCTCTGAGCATGGCAGAGTTCGATAAAAAGGTTCTGAGGTGCCATATTTCAGGGATCACCCTCCTGCCTGTCTGAGTTTAAATGGCCCCAAGCATTCAGGGAATTAATTTCTACTTTCCATAGAAGTCAAAGGCTGCTGCTTCACTCCAGTATAACCCCTCCAATAGGGTCCTGCTTCTGAACCAGCATTTCAATTCTCCCTAGAAATGCTGGGTCATGCAAACAAAGGGTCATATTTAATGATTCAAGTCTCTCTCTACAGCTTTGCTATGCTTTATATACACACAGAAATATCTGCTGGGCAACTTATTGCCTTCTACAGGGAAAAGCTTTTCACACAGGATGGCTTACAGTGTCCATAGAAAATAAGGTCTCCAAATAAGGGTGAGTCTTCCAGTGCACATAAGCCTGCAGCTCTCATCCCAGCCTGATTTTGAGAGGTGATGAAGGAGGCAGAGCTGCTCAAGTGACAGCCATAGCAGCTCTGGACACTTTGTCCCCAGGCTGATGAGTGCCATGTGGTGAACTCTAAGAAGAACCTAAATTGGAAGGCATTCACTCAGCTGCTGGTTCATGTAACAACGGTGGCTCTCAGCTGTTTAATCCTAAATTAATAACTGTGTTGGAGGGGGATAATTACACAGCACTGCACAATGAGCGCACAGTGACACCTCTGAGCTTAAAAAGAGAAATATGTTCAGTCACAACCCCGTTTTCTTCTTGGCTTTTTTGTGAATAATTGCCTCATGATCTGCAAATTCTGGTAAGATCCTACTGTCATGTGCTCCTACCTGTAAAGTCTGCTTTATTATTGACTAAATATTTATGGGTAGGTATCAAGAGTGTCTCTGTAAGTCTGTACTACCATTTGCATGCGTGCTTTTCTAACAGTTTGAAGATCCTGTAGATATTTATTTTGTTTTTATTACAGTTCTCTGACACTCAAGTTAAATATGCTTCACCAGTTTTGTATTGCACCTCATTAGCAATAACAAGAGCCAGGACCTGGACAGTCCCAAATAGTAGATGAGATTGTTGAGGCACTGGCACAGTCTTCCCAGGAGGTGTTCAAGGTCCATCCCTGGAGGTGTTTCAAGGTCAGGTGGGATGGAACATCATCATGGGGCCCTGGGCAACCTGATCTAGTGCCTAAGATGGCAACCCTGCCTGTGGCATGGGGTTGGATAGATGATCTCTGAAGTCCATTCCAACTCAAGCCATTCGTGATACTGATGCTATGATGCTATGATTCTATGATTCTATGACTCTATGACTCTATGAACTGAATTGCCTCCCACCCCTCCGGCAGTAGCAGCTTATAACATCTGCACCAGAAACCATCCATACAAAACCGTACGAACTGCCTGACATCACAGTAATAATAGAGAACAACAACAACAACAACAATTGCACTGTGAAGAAATCCAGACCTGGACTCCAGTCTACTGTCTAAACTAGCACACTTCTGTTGTCTTTTGGCAATGGTAATTTTGGAACAGCAAAACAGCAATTATTTTGAGCTGCGTTATCTGAACAGCTTGTTCTCATTAAGCAACACACACACTTCACACCTAATCAAAGCAGGCAGATAAAACGAGTGTCCTAATCAGCGGAAAGGAACTGGATGTCTCCTTTACAGAAAGGGCAATATTCAGTTAATGGAAAAGCAAGAACTAGTTTCCCCGTGCTTCATTTCCTCTCTCTAAAAGGGATAACAGGAAATATGTCATTTCGAGAGTTTTCTGAGCTGATATATTCAAAAATTAGGAAAGTCGATATTCAGAGTTTGGATGGTGCAAGAATGGAAGAAATAGGGGAGCCAAGACCTGTGGTCAGATTCTTCAGTTTCATGGAGAGTGATCTCAGTGCTTCCCTGTGCAAATTCAGAGGTTGAGGCTAGAACACACAGTTTTCCATGAATGGTAATGCTGTGCATTGTCTGCCATGGTATTCCTGCCTCCAGCAATCTGGAAACTCATTTTCCAGGAAGGATCCTGCAGAAATTGCCCAATGTTGGAGCGTATGATGGGTGAGTTTTCAATAACTAGAAGTTTATTCAATCAAAGTTTATAATACAAAATCTGCATCTCAGTGATGTCATGGATTAAGGCATATAAAGTCACATTATCCAAGAAGAGGAAAGTAGAGGGTATGAATGTTTGGGTCAGACAGGTTAGTGGCATCCAGGGGATTTGGTGTGTTCTGTATCACTTTTGAGATAGACAAGAGGAATTCTCAGAGATGGGAAGATCACGGATCCTACTCAAAATGGGGACACTTTTGGAAATCTGCCTACACGTCTCAATTGCCAAGAGTTTGCTCTACATCTTATTTAAAGACAAAGGTAATCTTGTTAAATGTTCTGAAACTTTATTCTCTGCTGAAGAGAGGAGAATGGGATGTAGATGATCATACATAGGGCTGTGCTCTCAGAGGTTTATAACGCTGGATAGAGGAATCTATGTGGCATTAAATAATGATTTTGCTGTTTCTATCTGTCTTGGAGGGCAAGCATACACCTGATCAAGTGAATGAAAGTGGAGTGGTGTTGTACACATGCCTGATAAATTACAAAGGACAGAAAACATTTAATTCCATGTAAAAACACCCTCTTGGGGCCATGTATTTGTTGGCTAAGCACTGTCAGATAATTATCTGTCATCTAGATGGGACAACTGTGTCCTCTGCTAGGTGTGTGGTCACTGACACATCGGCATTGGAAAGGCATAGGCATGTTCATGCTTCTTCTTGACTCCAGAGATACCTGGTGGAGGATGCTTGCAGATGGCTGGGTGTTATAGCCCCAAGACCAAAATTTTCAAGCATGACCAAAGGAACAACTCCCAGCAATAGCTCTCATTAGGATATGGATGAATAAACTAACGTCCTTTTAGTCCATGTTGATCAACAGGGACAAAACAGGTGCAAGCATTTGGGCACTAACATGCCAATGGTCCCACCTCTTCTGTACTTACATGCCAACACAACATCAGAAAAGCAAGCTGACAAATACAGAAGGGATTTTTATAGAAAGGACAGGAAATATTTTTTTTCATTCACTGGCTGCGACAGAAATTAATGGGAATTTGAGCTGGTGTGGGAGAGAATAACAAAATTGAGCACTGTAGGGATTGTTAGAGACCCTTTCCTACAGGTATTCGAGGCCTCTTTCCATCAATTAGATGTGATTTAGGCATAATACATGCAAACTGCAGCACAAGCTCAGCTGGAAAGGCTGGATGACAAATTTGTTTAATCTGATTCCAATATATACAGATCTCCCAATTCTGCCTTGGTCTGTTTAATGTTGTTAATAAACACATATTATTGTGCTGATATTCAGCACCTACAGGTCTAATGGCAGCTGATGTTATTGAAAGAAAACACAAATGTGATCTACTCTGCTCACTCAGTATATCTATAAGCCATTTTAAGTGAAGAAGCACGATAATAATATATTTTTTTAAATTGCATAATTTTGAGTCTTTTTCCTTCCATCCACTCCCCACCCCAGAGATTCTGCTACTTACCAACATTTCTTTATTTAGTCCTTTCCTAAAATAACCTTCTTCCACTGAGAAATTTGCAAGTGTTTGGGAAGGGGAGGAGTTGTTTGCTGTTGTATTGGAGGGAGAGAAGGGAAATTATTTCCTGGCTGAGATTTATGTGTCAAGTTTTAGCTTGCAGCCAGACTTTTTATCCAAGTTATAAAATCTGAAGATGATTCCAACTCTCCTCCTCACTGACTTTTATGAAGTAATTCCTGATATGTGTCAAAATAAAAGAAGGCTTTGCACTGTAGAGACTTGCAATGGAAATGAGACCTACCTTTGCAAAGAAGCAAAGGGCAGGAAAAGATGTCACTCTAGAAGGAGCTGGTCATCAGAAGGAAGGAGCTCAACTGCAGGTTACTAAAAACTGGTCAATGCATTTTCAAATCCATGAGCAAGAGAGAGGAAGCACACAATTCTTGCACTTGTCAGTGGATAAAATGAAGATGAGCTTGGTTGAGGCATCAGAATAGTTGGAAACTTCCATAAATACCACAAAGAGGCTCTTGATCTGCTGAGACTATACTACTCATCTCCAGGTGTTTTGATCCTTCAAGCAAAAGGATACTGAGCCATGGGCATTGCTGTGCTCCCCCTTCCTTTCTGTCACATTTGCCACACCAGACCAGGCCAGATCATGCTAGGACAGTGAGGTGACCATAGCAGTCATCAATGGTCTGATTCAGAAGGAAGAGCACAGAGGTTGCAGAGATGAGTAACCACATCTACTTGTGTTGAACTCACTGAGAAGAGGTTAGGACTGTTGGCTATATCCATACTAGTAAGCTGGAGCAAAGCTTCAGTAAGCTGGGAAAGCTTCATTAAAGAGTAGCCCTCACAATCAATGCAGTGCAATGCAGCAGCTGCCTGCTTGCCTCCTATCCTTCCCAATGGGCCTGATCCAACCTCTCAAGGTCTCAGGGCAGAGCTCAGATGCAGATGGGAGGTGGTGATGAATGTGCAACCACTCCAACCCACACAGCTCTGGGATTGTGTAATCCAATTGTAACACAGAAATAGAAGCTGGAATCTTCCCAAAGAGCCAACTACTACAGGAGCTTACTGAGTTTCTCTTACTTTCACTGAAAAGCTCAAGAAAAGAAGACGGCTAGCTGGGCTCTAAAATAACTCACCGTAATTTCCCTCTACTCCCCACCCTGCAAATCCTTATGGTGCTGACATATATGCTCTCCCAAACTCCCACATTTTTTAAGAACAGTTCAACCAAGTGCTGGGAGAAAGCAAATCCCGTGAAGCCACCTTGGCTGTATTTAAATGCCTTCTGGAAAGATCTTAATGCAAGACAGACGTTGACAATATGTTTGCACTTGTAACTAAGCTCTGGCTACACTTGAGCTTGGCTTTAACAAGCTTTCCCCAAAATACCACACATGAAATACAGGCAAAGAGACGAGGATGTTGGTTTCAGAGTTATGTGTCACGGAAGGCAGATGTCTAAAAGCTAGTAGATATGAGGATTTCCATACTTGCTCCCATCTCTACTATCTACTATCCACACCTAAAAGCCTGTTTAGAGTTGTTTTCATACTCCAGTTGTGAAGTGGGTCTCTTAGAAACAGCAAGGACACAATCTGTAGGACCATTGTGAGGTGTACAGCATTCAATAAAAGCCACACATGCTCAGCTTTGCTTAGAAATACCAAGGAATGTAGTTTGCCCCCACCTTCTGTTTTGTGTGAGGGTCTGGTAAATGGCAGATCAGAATTGATGCTCTGCTATAGACTCAAGGCAATGAGTCCAAGTCTTGTCAACATGACCAGGTAACAGTTTGGATAAGGTGACAGAAAGGAGATGAAAGCAATGTGATAGTGGACAAATAAACTGCCATTAGTCCAACAGCCACATGACAATTTACATTTACCTTTTGAAGTCAGTTGTATTATTGTTGGATAGGTGAAAGCCCATGCCTTGAGTAAAGACTATTGAAAATGCAGGCCACAACTCTGTACAAGCTTTTGATTGCTGAAGGAAAGTTTTCTAGACATTTCAAAGCTTTGGTATTCAAAGGCCTTTTCAGACTCTTGAAATAAAACTGATGTATTTGTAACAAAAGTCAAGAAACGAGAAAATTATAGGGATAATCCAACATGAACAGCACTTGATTCAATTGCTGAGCTGAACCCAGAAGTCCAGTCTCATTCTTGGGTTTGCAGCCAGTCTTGTGCCCTTTTCATTGAACAAATCCAAACCTACATCTACTCCAGACAGTGATGGAAGAAAAGCTCATACAGTAGTGTTTCTCCTTTATTGCTTTATCTTACCAAAGTATATCAATATCCTAAGCTAACAAAGCCAGTTTTATCAAAAAATTTGGAAAAAGGCTTTAGATTTCAAAATCATTTTTTTCTTTATTTTGATACTGTGAGTCATACCTCATGAGGTCTACACAAAATCACACATAGAAGAGGAAAACTGAAAGATCCCTCAAATAAAAAGATGGGTAAATATCTTCCCATATCAGCTCACCTCGATGTTAAATAGCAACAGTAATGATAAATCAGCAGTTCTGAGATGAGTTTTGAATCATGGTCTGTGGATGGTGCACAATGAATGCAAATGCAGCTTGCTTGGACTTCAGAATTCCCCATTAAGAAACAATGAAGTTACAGTAAGGGCCACAACAAAGCGTGTCTGTAGAAACTGCAGCTGGGCACTCAGTTTTCAGTGTGTGTATGTTACACATTAAACCCCTCTAGGCACAAATAATTCACACACAGCATCTGCAAGGCCTGAAAAAGTTCAGGGGAAAAGGAACACAGATGGAAGAAAGCCATTGCTCAGCTCTGACAAATTACAATCAATTCCCTGTTACAGATTTTCCATGTCACTGAGGACAATGTGGTGTTATGGGGCACTTTCACTCCTCGTCATCAGCAGTAAAACCTTCCTGAAGGCTACCTCAAAAATCCCTCCCTGGATTTCCATAAGAAGCCTAAAAATTCCCCACAGCAGCTGTGAGCAGATGTTCCTCCAACTTCTCTTCTGTCGGCTGCTGGACACCACTGAGAACAGGGCCAGGCCTGCAGGACCCACGTGATGCATGGCTGCGTCCCTGGCTGGTGGCAGGTCAGCAACGTGCAGCAGACCTCTGGCTCCTTTCTGCTCCTTGTTTAAACTTCACAGTGCTAGTTGAGTGGAAGCAGTTTTCTGGATGCTTTCCCATTTCCTTAATAGTTCAACAAACAGTACTAAGATCATGGAAGGGCTCAGCATGCATGTTTAAGGGAACCCAGGCTTCACAAGTACTACTTGGCCATCACTGCTATGATGGAGATGCATTGGCCTTTGCTTTTCCCCAGTTTTTAAAGCTGCTCTACAGAGTGTTTTATTGCATTTGATGGGGAGCTTTAAAAGGCTCCTGTTCTAAAGTGGTTTTAGAAGACAGCCTCCATAAAGCAATGCTTTTCCTCACTCTGACTCTTCAGCTATTGTTGAACTTGGTAAAACTGTGCAATGGGCAACTTCCAATCTTGCTTTCAGGGCTGCTTGTTCATTCCTGTATGAGGAGTATGAGGTTTCCCATCGCTGAAATGGACAAAAATCATTAAGAATGGGCTTTGCAGCAAGAATATTGAATGCTCCATCACATCATGCATGGCCCCAAAAAACACACTTTATGTTAACCAGTCTAGAAAATATTTGAGAAATAACATTTTGAAAGGTCAGGTTCAGTATTGCCCAATAAGAGATGTAGACTGGATATAAGGAAAAAGTTTTTTATGCTAAGAGCAGTGAAGCACTGGCACAGGTTGTCCAGAGAGGTGGTGGATGCCCCATCCCTGGAGACACTCAAGGTCAGGCTGGACAGAGCTCTGAGCAACCTAATCTAGCTGTGGTGTCCCTGTTCATTGCAGGAGAGTTGGACCAGATGACCTTTAAGGGTCCCTTCCAACTCTAACGATTCTAAGATTCTACGATTCTAAGAGCAACAAAAATCAATCTTGATCAGAACAGATTAGCTTATACAATTGAGCCTGTGATCTGATTTCCTGTACAAAATTGTCCAAGGACATCACTTATGCTCACTGAATGACCTCAGAAAATATACGTATCTCTCCTAGAAAAAATATCCAACCCCTTTTCACTGGTGGGGAATTCATCGTGACCCTTGGCAAAGTAAAGAAAAGATTAATTATTTACTTTGGTTTTAAAATGCTTTCAAGTTGGGTTACATATACATATATTGCTACCAATTTCCAGTTGCAGATTAAAAAAAAAAAAAAGAGAGGTCTAAAGCAGAACACTTCTGATTTGATTTCCGAGTCCGGAAATCCTCTCTGTAATTGCAGTCTCCCAGGTAAGTCCTACACTCCCACCCACACTACATCCAGGTGTTTAAGGAGGTGCTGCTTTCCTTTCCCGAGAAATGCGGTGGCCTCCAGCAATCCCTAATTAGCACCTTGCTGATCCACGAAGCACTGAACATCACTTGCTTCTCTATCGCTCGACTCTGCAACCAATAATTACATTTTTGTCAGGCTGCCAAGATGCTCACACACACCTGCACGCTGCCCACACGGTCCTTACAAAGAGATTTATAATAATTAATTGTAACATTCCTATCACAAATCTCTTATCCCACTTCCAGCAGTGGCATGCAAGTCTGACGACAGGCATGTCTGACTTCTCCCGCTTGTTTACCAAGTTCAAGTCAGTTAAGATTGTCTTCTCTCTGTATCCTTTGATGCTCTGATTCATTTTTTTTCCCCCGACATCTTAATTTACACCTAGGTGCTTTTTTTCTTCTTTTTCTGTTTTCTTCTAGTTATTTGTTCGGGTCTTCCTGACTAGTCTAGACAGCCCTACCACTTGCAATTTTCCCAAGATGGATGCTTGCCAAATTGCACGTCTCTCCTCCCACAGAAAGTGGGCCAAGTTTCACAAAAGCAAACCTCTTCCCACAGCTAATAGTTGTCTTCCAGAGCTGAAGAGGTGAGAACTGAAGGCTTTGTAAGGCATTCATCACCTCCAGGACTCCTCCCACTTCCCAAAGGTATCTAATGTCCATGCAGCATCCCTCATGCTGGTATTCCTGCTCTCTCTCTACTTTATGCTCACCACAGAACATCTCAAGCCGCTAATGCAGATGAGCACTGCTTTGTTGCTCTTCTTATTGGTCATGATGCTGCCCTTCTTTGCTAAAGCAAAAGGCTTTGTTCAAATTTGCCTTCTCCCTGATTTGTTCCTAATCTGTTTTGCACTTTATTCTTTTTTTTTTTTTTTTTCCATATTCAGTTTTTACGTTCTTCTCAGTTTTCACTTTCTCTTGCAGGTTGCTGGCACTGTTGACATCCATCTGCACTTAATCTTTTTGGGGTTAAGTCTTACACACAAATATTTGCTTTCCCTGTTGGCACTTTCAGCAGTCGAAGCAAAACTTCAAAATTTCCCTGTGGCAATAGCTGTGGGAGGTCCTAGACAGTGAGAGAAGGGGCTTCATTCCCTCATTCCTCATATACTTGCATCTCAGAGAATTTGTGGTAGTTGATTCCCATCCAGGATAGGGCAGAAACCACCTCCTTTGAGGCTCAGCCATAAATACAGTCTGCAACCTTGAATCCTGTGCTACAGGAAGATTACAGGATAGAGACCTACACACTCATAAGCTCCGTGCAGAGAGTAAATGGACTGACAGTATCTTCCATCAGAAGATCTAGGGGTGGCAGATGGAATAATTGTGTTAATGTTCAAAGCAAACAGAAAGTGATGATTCTCAATGACAGTGGACAACTTAAGGAAAGATAATGCCACTAAAAGCAACTAACTACAAACACACACAAAAAACAACAACAACAACAAAATATACATATATATGTAGGAACTAATTCACTACAGAGTCCTCGAACTGAAAGCATTGGAGGTCAGGGGATTGTCAGGAGGAACCACCATATCTCATTGCCTCTTTTGTGTAGTCTTCCCTGGATACCTGTTTTAGATGTTTGTTGAGTTTCCTTGTGGAAGCAAACAGATGTGGACCATCTTTCATTACATATGGAAAGCACAAATGGTCACAGTTGCCTCACTTCAGCTCAAAATTTGTGTCCTTCCTCTTTTCTCCCTTATTCTTTGCCATCAATAGGAAATGGTTCATTGCCAGTTCTAGAAGGCAAGTCCAGGAACAGAACTATGAGTGCAGGTGCTATGGTCATGTTGGAAACAGGCAGCTGGCACAGAGACCTTCATTCTGATCCAGTACAACCATTCTCATGTTATTACTAATAAGATGGGATAGCTGTAACAAGTAGAATCAGAGGATCAGAGAATCAGAGAATAGTTTGGGTTGGAGGGACATTAAACACCACCCAGTTCCAACCTCCTGCCGTGGGCAGGGCTGCCACCCACCAGATCAAGCTGTAGAGGGCTCCTTTCAACCTAGCCTTGAACATCTCCAGGGATGGAGCTTCTCTGGGCATCTTCTGTCAGTGCACTTGTACCACCCTTTGTGCAAACAATTTATTTCTAATATCTAATCTAGATCTCCCCTCTTTTAGTTGAAACCATTCCCTCTTGTCCTATCACTATCAGACCGTGTAAAAAGTTGGTTCCCTCTCCTGCTTGTAAGCTCCCTTCAAGTATTGGAAGGCTGCAATGAGGCTCCCTGGGGCCTTCTCCTCTCCAAGGTAAACAACACCAACTCCCTCAACCTTTCTTCATCGGAGAGGTGCTCTAGTCCTCTGATCATCCAGATCCTCTGGATCTTCTCCAACAACTCTATGTCTTTCTTGTGCTGGGGGCCCCAGACTTGGACACAGTACTCCAGATGGGGCCACATCTAGAGTCTCTGTTTTAAATGGTGGAATCATGCAAGGGAACAAGATTTTGCCAGTGCAAATTATATTAAAAGGTGGGAAATGAGACTTGCTGACACCCCCAGAGAGGACTGAATGCTAACTGTTGGCTGTTAATGTTTAACTTCCTACAAACTTGCTTTTGATGGAAACATTTGAGGAAAGTTTAAAGAAATTTTATTCACTATTTTAAAAAATAATTATAATCAGTAAATTTCACCTCAGGTACGATGAGAACAGCTGTCAGCTGTTGGAAGCCAAAAACAGGAATGATACCTTTCTTCTTGTGGCTGGGGAGAAGCTGCCCTGCAGCAGGTGCCAGAATGGCGCTCCTGCCACCTCAGGGATGCAGTGAGTTGAACACCTGAATGACCCAATAGAGCTTGTGAAAGCCCTCACAGCTCACTAAAGTCACTGCTTGCTTGCACAGGAGCAAAAACGTCTTGTTTTCTGCTGTAGTTCCATCTGTAAACATTTGTGTGTCTGAAACCACAAAACATGAGTCATTTTGATTTATTAATGGCACAGCACCTTGCTGGTTGCTACTGTGTCAGACTATGTTATCCCATCAAGTCAAAAGAATGATAAACGATGTCCCAAACACAGCCTTTCATCTCCAGAAAGTCCCATCCAGGTTTTCCTGGAAATGAATTGTATGAAGGAGAAGTGAACATGAAAATATGTTTACCAAAAAGCCTATTAGTTCACTTGCAGTTCCAACTGACTATTCCCATGTCAGATGAGAGCACAGTCTCACAAGCAGATGGTTTAATTTGCATAAAATCATAAAATTGGAGCATCATTAAGGTTGGAAAAGACTTCCAAGATCGTCTAGGCCAGCTGCCCACCTCCCACCAATATTGCCCACTAAGCCATGCCCCTAAGCACCACATCTACACGTTTCTTGACACTGTCACCTTCAGGGACAGTGACTCCACCATCTCCCTGGGCAGCCTGTTCCAGTGCTCAGCCTTTCTTCCAGAGAAGTTTTTCCTAAGCAATTTTTCAGCACAAGAGAGGAGAAAACTTCAGTACCAGAGGTGGGATGAAAATTTTTCAGTTGATGAATTTCTCCATTCATTTCCAAGCACTGAATCTCTCAGCCGTTTAATTGTTCATCAAGTTTTCGTGGCATCCCTTGGGGGAAGGCACTCTTCCTGCCCATGTCAATCTGTCCGTGTTAACATCAGTTAAATATTTACCTGAGGTCCAGGGAATTTGAGGACTGTTACTGTGCTAGGGAGTCACACCAATCCAAACTAACCTTGCCAATATTCACTTCCTACCCTGCCAACAAGTACCCAGGCTCACAGGTCTCCTGCAAGATCCCCACAGAAGTCAACTTTCCTTCACAACCCTTGGCAGAGGAAAATTGATGCTCAAGCATCCCATCAATTTATACTACCACTTTAGTAGCTTCTTAGAAACTTCTCCTACATGATGCCTCCCACTCTCTTTGGATTTTATTTGATGAAGTTTCTGAAGGTTGGGGTTATTTAACAAGTATGATGACAATCTGGGTAAAAATGTGCCACTTAATTGGCTCACCAGGTACAGATTCCTCTTGACTAGAACATCGCTTATACTCCTATAAAGCTAAAACTCTAAGGCTTTCTGCAGAGACACTTTTCATTCACATATTTATCTACTTGCTCAGATGTTTTTTGCATGATTACTTTGACCCCTCAAGCCTATTTTTTTTCAAAATCATTTTGAAATAAGAAGAGGAAAAAAAATTATAGACTTTTACCCCAGTTCACAACCTCCAGAGTTGGATTCAGCTCCAGGTTAGACAACTGACTCCATGGAGATGACCCAGTAGCCCAAAAGGAGGTGCCTGCTCTCCTTTCAGTCACTGTGCTGTACCCTTCCTGGCCACCATCTGCTGCTTCACTTTCAGTGGAAATAGGACACGGCCTCAAACTACCTCTGCTACATAGAAGGTACAAAATACAGCAGATTTGCCTATTCAATGGATTGCTTCATTTGTATGTAATTTAATTGCTATGTCAACTTTTATGTCAAAAAAGCACAAAACTCACACTTCTCTTGTAGTCTAAACGTGCATTCTCTACTTTTTCCTCATAAGACAACTATTTTGCACTAATTCAGGGCTTCCAGTATTGGAAATTTGTTGAAAGAATGTCTGTACTTTACTCTGTTGGCTGCAGAATTTTAGAGAACTGCATGGAGTGAAATTCAGTCTTTCTTCCCATTTTGCAAGCAATACTGAAGAGGACAAGCTCCCTAATGCCTTTCAAACACTGCTCAATATATGTAAATATATATATATCAACCAAGAAGCCAATCCCAAGCCAAAATATGTATGCATAAAATATGCGGAAAAATATATTCAAAATCCCATCAAGAATATATGCTTGAAGGTCAAATAGAAAAAGCTCTAAAACCAATGCTGAATTAATTTAAAAGCCTAATGAGAAAAGTTGTCTTGCATGATGGCTCCAACAATGCTACCTGGATTAGAAAGACTGTTACTGCAGACTTTGGAGTCTAAGGCATTCTATGGTTAGAGATACTGTTTCCTTATGATAAAGTACTGTTAACATATGTTTTCATTTCTTTTTTCCTCTCCTCACACCATCTTGAAAAAATCTTTTTTTTTTTTTCTCTTTGTAAATAAAACTATTTACACATTTTGCACCATTTCCTAAACCAGTCTGTAAGTGACAGCAAGCTTATAAAAAAAGGAGACTAGGGGCTTTGGAATTTCAAAACACATGGAATTGCTTTAAACAATTTAGAAAATTGGATTTAAATCCACACACTAAAATTCAATGTCTTACAAGCATTCAAGAATTCTTATCCAAAGGCTTCTTGAGCTAGAAGATAAAGATTCCAAAAGGCATCTTAAGCTCTGAGCAAATTCAAGCCACCTGCTCCACACAGCATTGCACAAAGAAGGAGGACATTGGGCAGGCTGCAGTGCTTGCTTCAAGCTGGATCTTTTCTTGAATCCACTGAATCTAAGCCCAGAATGTCTGTATGAAGGAAAAGCACATGATGAGACAGAACCATAGTCGTGGTTAGGGTATTGTAGAATAAATGTTCCAGGACCACACCAGTCCTTTTTAGATCTCATTAAGATCATACAGGGCCAAGACCAGTCCACAGTGTGAGCTTAGATGAGCTCTGTTTCTCAACATTAATGTTTCACCTTCACCCAAAAGGCAAGAATAAAATGCATTTGAGGTTACCCTCACCACTGGATGCAGCACAGGAGCTCTTTCAACTCACATGTTTTGCTGGGCATGGATTTCCCAGTCACTATGCTGCTCTAGATAAGAAGTTAGAAATGCCAAATGCAGCTGATCTCCTAGGGCAGACAGAGCTAAGCCTCTCCCTGAAAGCACAGGGCAAGCCTGACATGACCTCTGTTCTTCTTTTGGGATCCCAAATGGCTCTGAATCCTCTTTTAGCTAGACAGAGAGCCCGTCTCCTCTCCTTTCCTACTTTGGCTGCCTCTGCTGCTGCCTACAAAGACTGCCTGCCTTTTTCCAAGATAAAAAAAGATAAATCCCCAGGATCTGTAGATGAAGGAAAAAGATATTGCCCCTGACAGGCACTGAGAGCAAAGATCAGTGCTGCAATATCCACATTCCCTGCATGGGGTACAGACCAACCCTGGACACTGCCAGTGGTATGTTAACGTTCAAAGCTATGTGTGAGATTAGGAGCAGGTCAGAGTACAGGATTTGCCCTGGGCAAGCCTGAGATCACTCCATTTCAAAACAGAGGAAATGCTGTAAATACCACAGCAAATGTAATTACCAGAACGTGATAAACACCACTTTGTTAGCAGCAACCATGGGAGGCTTCTCCTGTTTCAGATGTTTCTGACAATGAGCAGAAAGCAAACTCGAGGTCAATCCTGATGTCTGGATACAGAACCAAGTAGAGATGGCTCTGGTTTGGGCTTTTTTTTTTTCATTATTAGCTCCAATATGTGTTTAGTCCCAGGTACTGATGTTATGATGGAAGGATCCCACTCCTTCTCAACATTGGTAAAGTGATTTGGGAACAGCATCTGCCCGTAAGAAGCAGCTCCTTAGTGCCATTAATTTGGAAGCATTGGGATATTTCACATCAGTATCTCAACTGCCCATTTAGACATGGGCTAAATATTCGGATTTTGTCACTGTATGTGCTTTTGAGCCATTTCTATTGCAGCAGGAATGATTTGAGCTTAAAATACTATTTCCTGGATATGTTTAATCAAAGAAGTTCTGCACTTTTGGGAAAAGAACTAAGAATCACATTTGCTCCCTGTCCTTCTGAAACAGATTTCAGAAAGCATGGGCTCAATTAAGATTTTAATGGGCAGATAATGAAGGGGCAAATCTCTGAACTCAAACACAACATGCTGCCAGCCTGAAACATGTAAAAGGCAGGAAAAAAAACACTGATGGCAGCAACAACTCTTCCATGGGATATTCTTAAAACTGTTTCAAATACACACCACCACAGTTGTCTTCAAGGATTCAGGAGTTTTACAACTGTCAAAAAATTTGTGACTGGGTTGTCTTTGCAAATCCAGCAGATGGAGGTGGGCTGTGGATCCTATGTACCACCTCCCAGGGTGGCTCAGCTCCAGCATGGGACATCAAGGGGATGAGACACTACTGTCACCACAGCCATTCTGTTTGAGGAACGAACCAGAGCAGAGCACAGTGAAATATTACACCTTATCCCAAAGTTCTGTCATGCCCCATGCAATGATATTCCTCCAGAGACAGGAAGCCTATGGAGAGTCTCTTCTGACTAATATACTCGCTGCAACCTCCCAGCTTGAATCAAAGCATGTAAATAATGGAGACTTCACCACATTGGTTGGCTACATATTTCAGTATGTTATATCCTCATTTTCTATTCCCATGTTTGTTTGGTTTTTTTTTTCTCTTATTTATACCCATTATTTTTTCTTTGTCTATACTCACAGCTACCTCTCCAATAGAGATACATGCAGACCAAGAACAATCTGCCTGCATCCTTCCTACTGATAAGCCTTGTTCATGCAGATTCTCACTTTAGGGCACTGTTCGTAGGCCAGGAATAAACTCAGCATTTCTTATCCACCCAAGAGTACGGGCTGGTGTCCAACAGAGCTCTCCTGTGGTTCTCATCATCCCTCCACTTAGAATCACAGAATCATAGACTCATTAAGGTTGGAAAAGACCAGTAAGATCATCTAACCCAATCATCAACCCACTACCATCATGCCCACTAAACCATGTCCCTCAGTGCCACATCTATCCTTTCTTTGTGCACCTCCAGATATGGTGACTCCACCACTTCCCTGGGCAGCCTGTGCCAAATGCCTCACCAATCTTTCAGGGAAGAAATTTTCCTAATACCCAACTTGAATTTCCCCTGGCACAACTTAAGGTCATTACTTCTTGTCCTATCACTGTCACCCAGGGGAAGAGGCCCACCTCGCCACAACCTCCTTTCAGGCAGTCATAGAGAGCACTAAGGTCCCTCCTGGGCCTCCCCCTCCCCAAACCAAACAATCCCAGTTCCCTCAGCCACTCCCCATAAGATTTGTGCTCCAGACCCTTCACAGCTTCGTTGCCCTTCTCTGGACGTGCTCCAGAACCTCAGTGTCACTTCCACAACCCTTCACAGTACTTTTATGTGGGTAGAGCTTTCCTGCTCCACAACAAAACAGAAGATATTGAGTAGATGTGACTGTTATGTTCATGCTTCAGAGACTCTGAAACAGAACTTTTTCCCCATGCAATGGAAATGAGGATTTACATCATCTGAATTTCTATTTGTGTCCTCAGCCAGCATCAGCACAAGCTGTTCCTCTCCTCTGACTTTCCTTTCTTTCTCTCCCCAACTACCATCCAGTTATGCAACTGAGTTTTTTCCACAATAAAAAAAAATATAATCAAGAACATCCAGGAGAACATAACTGTGCTTTGTAAAGGCTCTGGAAAGACCAAAAGCAAGCCAAACAAGTGGACGTGCTTTGAAACAGGTTTGCAGTGAAGATGAAAGGAGGTGGCAAACTCGTTGCATTTTGAGGCAATAAAGAGGATATGTGCCACCACCATCCAACATACATCAGTTTGAATAAGTAGCCAAACCTCAGGTGTCCACATGTCCTTGGAAGACATGGATAGGCAAGGGGAAGGGCACAGGAGTTAGAAAAATTAGTTAAGAGATTATAGAAAAAATATTCAGACAATTGTTTCTAATCTCCTTGGGGATAAATTCTAGTTCGAAGAAAATTGTCTCCACTGAACTAGGGCACACAGCCTCACTTTTACCATCCACAGAATGAGATAGTTCTCCCTCTACTCCTGCCTGGTGATGAAGATGAGTCAGTTTGACAATAAAATTAGGCACATCCAGGCTTATGTTTTTGTCCCACATCTTGTCTTGATATGATACTCTGTGGTGACATTTCCTCTTGCAGTAGCTAGAACTTCTGCTGGTTCCCTACTGATCCAGAAAATGCAGAACAAAACAGTTCTTTCAGATATTAAGAAATATATATTTTTTATTTCTTGCTTCTAATTTTCAGGGGACATATTCAGACCTGGTTTTCTATCTGTATTATTTCCCTTCCACATTACACAGTGTCATGGAAAATTGTTTCTCTCTCAGTAAGTTTTTTTCCTATTGGACTTCATTTTACAGATAACTGGACAGCAGTTGTAGCAGTATTGTTCCAAAAAAAAACCTCTAATTGGGGCAGTGAAAGGCGGTAGCTGCTGTGTCAGCTGCCAGAAGCACCTGCAACAATTTTGGCAGTAACCAGCCACAATTGGCCATGCAAAACTTTATACTCCCAGTCTCCCGAAAATGGTTTGCATTGGCTCTGTGTTCCAGGCTGGCAGCAAAGCTAAACCTGCAACCACGTGGCTGCCCCTGCCCAAGTTCCACGGGGCAAGGATGCTTCTGCAGGAAAATTTGGAAAGTCACTTGGCTGGCAAAGGCAGGATGGACTTTAGAAGGCTGTGTCTGCAGCTTCCATTAGGGACTTGAACTACTGCTGTCTCAGAGCCAATTTGGCTTCCCCTTTGTGAAAATAAACATCAAAATACATGGGCTGGGAGAAAATATGTCCCTGATTGAAAGACCTCATCTCCCTTCAATGCAGAATGGCTGATCTGGTTACAGGCAACATTATAGGTGTCCCATCTGCCAGCTGGATTTCCACAGTTGTTGGTTTTAATAAACATTTTCTCCTTTTTCCTTTTTCCTTTTTTTTTTTCTTTTCTTTTTTAATCTCACAGGTGCATGAGGGAAAGCAGAAGGGGAAATAAAGGACTTTTCATTGCATCCAGAGTTGACTGTGGCCAATAACTAAACCGAAGTCTGGCTCTGCTCACAGCCACACAAGTTTTTGCACCAAGGACAGAACTTAGCCCAGGACTGCTGGTTCTGAACCCCATGAATTATCCTTACCATCTACTGAACAAGACAAAGCATGGATTTTCACATGCAAGAATACCCAAGACATCTATAGAATTACAGATTACAGAGAATCCTGGTGGCTCCCATACTTGGGTTGAACAACAGCTTGGGAACATCCATCATTCATTGTGTCTGCTCCTGTCCCAGAAAACCTTCCAGATATTCATTTTGAATACAGTCCCCAGAATGGCCAGCCCAGTCTGTGGCCTAAAAGAATCCAGGCAGGAAAAATCCAGGTGTACCTGTCTTAGATATTTGCTTCTCCTTCCTGTTCCAAACCCAACAAAAATCACTGAAATATTTCTGGTGAATTACTCCTGGTGGAAGTATTCCTGACCACATTCCAGTAGTAGCTAACTCAATATGTCCACTCTCCATGGTTGAAAAATCATGGGACAAACATGATTAGTAAGTATGAATGGCTGAAAACCAACCAAATGAACAACACCACCGCCACCATTCCTGCTTCTTTTGTATTTTCCCTTGGGTTCATAAGATAATACATTCACCCTACAAGAACATGGACCTTGACTTTCCTCCTTGGAGGCCTGGGAGCACTTTGCCTATAGGAACCTGTGTCGAGGAAGGTGATCTGGATGTGAACACAAATGTTTTCAAGCATGCGTTGCCCCACACCTTTTCAGATCCCAGCTGCAGTAATTGCTCATGTCCCTACCAGCAATAGTGGGCCTTCTTTGCCCACCTTTCAGCCTTCCTTGTCTACATGCAGTGGGATGTCCTCCATCTCCTTCTAATGCTGGAGAGGCCATGAACATGAGGACAGAAAAGCAGAGGAATCACTGAGTTGCTCACACATGAGGAACCAAAGTCAGTCTTGGTCTTTTCATATCTTCTTGTTGCTCTTTGTGTCATGACACTGCCATCTCCAGCAGACTTGTAGGAAGAGATCTGTGTCTCTTCAAACTTTCCACTGCCTTCCCCGGGAGGTATCTCTCATCCTTACCTCTGCCAGACTTTGTGTTAAAACAGACGGAACATGACCAGATTGGCAAATGTCCCACATCTCCAACCTGCCCTGAGACCAAACTGTTGGCATCTCACTTGTGCCACACTCTGTGGATTTGGTCCCATCCAGTTTGCTGCATCTTTCTTATCCAACTGGGAAACACATTGCTTCTGCTCTTGGCTATGAGTAAGAGCCTGGGTGCTTGCAGAAAAATCTTTATACAGCTGAGCAAACACTGAAGGAGAAGCCAGACCAAGAGATGAAATGATCTGCTGTGGATGGGGTCAGATGCCTGCTCATGTACAGAAGTAGGTAGCCTCATGCCATGAAATCCGGAATAATTTAGTGCATTTGGCAGAAGTTATTGAAAATGTGGCTCTGGATAATTAAAAGCAGCCTGAATCCATGCGGGTCTCCGCTCATCGCTAGTTCCTGGAAGGATTGCCTTCAAAGGCAGCAGCCATGCATACACACTCATGGCTGCCCAGGCATTTCCTTGCCTGGCAGGCTGGAAGCAGGATAATTTTGAGGATATCATGTACCTCAATGTGCATAGTCAGAGCAGGCTGTGCTCTGAAGCAATCTGCATCCACTAATGGTAAGCAAGATAATCCAGATTTCCCAACCAGGTAGTGGGCCACTGATGTATTCTCACCTCTTCTTGCCTTACCCTGCACCAAGCTTCAAGAGTTCAGAGGGTGGGGAAAAGCCCCCTTTTCAACCCCAAATTGAGACTAATCACAATTGATATCAAACTGAAGACTTCATACACTGCTTCGGGTCAACCTTGCTACATGACACAATGACAACAAATGGTCAAGCTGCCTCATAATAAAGAAAAAGGGTGCCTCTATAAGGTACTCTAGGAATAGAGACATTTCCCCATTTCCCTCCTTGGAAATACTCTGAACACCTTCTGCTGCTACAAATAAAGGAACAATCACGTGCAGTGGAAACATCCCATGGATAAGACTATTTTGAAGTCTTCCATGGCCTTTTGTTCTCTATTTTATCAGTCTGTGTTCATGTGGGAAGACAGAAAACTGATAGGGAGGTGCTTACCACATCCCTAAGAGTCCCCCATCACAGGCTGAGTGGGAAGGTTTGGAAACGAGTCCATGCCATTTCCACACCAAAAGACTCCCAGGGACATTACCCAAATATATCAGCTATCTTGTGGTTTTCCTTCATCCCAGACACTTTTCAGCAGTTGTCCTTCTCATTTAATGCAGCTCACAACTATGCAAATCAAACACAGATTGTAGGGCAGGGATATGCTCCTTGGGTGGGTTACTGGAAGGAAAACAAAAGCACAGTAGAACATCATTAAAATGAGACAGAAGCAATGGGCATTCTCTGTAACTGTATTTTGCTGCTTCAACAAGCTGCAGGGAAAGAAACCTAATGTAAAAAAAAGAGTATCAAACCTTTATTTTACCCAATTTTTATCTACTTTGAGGTCATTTTGCCTTGCCCTTGCCACACTGGAGTTTTAAACAGAGTATTTTCTATTTCCCTAGTCCCTTAGGATCAGGGAAGGGAGGATCCTTCATGTGGCTCATGCTGCAAGAAAACACAGACGGCCAGTAGTACATGGGAATTAAAGAAAACTGTCTTAACCCAGCCAGACTGCAGTGGGCTCCACAGTATGCACCAGAGCACAAGGATGGGTTGCCCATGACCAGCACTTTCCAGCCCTCCAGTTCCTCTCCTAAAACCCAGAGCAGAGAGGAAACTGCCAGAACAAACATTATGCAAGTCCTTCTCTGGTAGCCCAAGGAGCTTTTGTGGAAGATGCTGTTTCTCCATGATTTAAGCCTTCCTGGTCTTACAAAGTGTCTCTGAATGTGAGCCATGACCATCTGCCCAGCTGAAGTCACCAGGACAAGGAAGAGGCTACAAACACTGCTGCCCGGGGATGGGTTCAGGGAGTGACCCAATCCACTGGCTCCCAGTGTATTCACATGCCCTTTGTTGAAATACAAATAGCTCTGAAACTATTTCCTCCATTTCCACAGAGGAAGAATGCCATTTAATTCAATTTTTGCTTTGTATAATAATGGGAAAGCCAATTATGCAATTACAATTGCTTTTCTTATCTGGTTCCTTTTTTAGCTGCTTCAAAGCCTTGCAGGTGTTATAATCGGGTCATGAGGTGCTTGTAACAGCAGTCAAAGTGCCACTGGAGAGAGGAAGCTGCTAAACAGACATTTGTAGATCGCCTGCTAACTTGTTAGTTACCTTGCTTTTTATTAGGAAAGCTGACTACTTTCATGAAAGCTTCATTATTAACGATAGAAATCTCTGAGGGTCTCTCAGAAATTGAGGAGATTATTCACCAAAATCAGCTGAAGTAGCAGCCGGGCTGCAGATCTGATGCTTGTGAGGGGAAGAAGCAATGCATGGAGAGAGGCTCAATGAAAGGTATGATCTCCTCCTGCAAACTGAATAAGCTCAAATGGAGGCCAATAAAAATGAGCCTCCCCATCAACTTGCTAACAAAATTTTTTGTTAACTTGTTAACAAAACCAGGAGCTAAAACTCCTCTGAGTAATAACTAACTGCAAGCACATTCAGCACTTCCATAGACTTTCCCCTCATACTTCCATAGACTCTCCATGGAACAGACCTCCAGTTACCATTCTGTAATCCTTCTTATGCAGACAAGGCAGCAAGGTCTCAATTAAGAGACTGCGCAGCCCTACAGAAAGCCATTCAGGGGGAGAAATGTGAGCTACCAGCTTTGCACTGAAATGTGAAAACCTGCATGGGGCACTGCAAGAGGGGAAACCACAGAAATCAACTCCCTGCATGCAGAAAAGTACCACTTAGCATGTAGCAAAGTCTATTATGGAAAGAGGCATTGGCACATTTGGATGCTCTCCAGGCCTAGCACGGAGGGTGATGATGCAATGCCAAATGCTCATATCTATCTCCCAGAGAAAACTCTGAGGAATTGAACTTGATGATCCTTGTGGGTCCCTTCCAACTTAGGATCATAGAATCATAGAATGGCTTGCATTGGAAGGGACCTCAAAGATCGTCCAGTTCCAGTACCCCTGCCACTGGCATGGTTGCCAGTGATGAGACATTAAATCAGGATGCCTAACACCCTGTTCAACCTGGCCTTGAACACTTGGGATATTCTGTGATTCTATGACCCCTAGGACTGCTTTCAAGGATGAAAAAAAAGAGAAGGAAAAAAAAAAGAGGTCCCAAGGATGCTCCCTAAAAGCATCAGGAGCTTTCAGCAATACAACTCCAGTGCCAGTGGCTGCACCAACCTCTGGACAACAACTGGGCATAACACAAGGTTTAGTGAGCAATGTCAGAGCCACGGGGGGAAGAAGTGGATAGAGGCCAAGAGGCCCCTCGGGTGCTTCCCAGAGCCAGAAGGGAGCTGAAAGTTGTGGTTCAACCAGCACAGCACAACACAAAAACACATTCTTTGATGCATTTGCAGGTCTTCCCTCAGGGCATCAACTTGAGGCTTGGGTACAAACACAGAGCTTTTAAGAATTTTAATCAGGTTTTTATTACTCCTTAATTGGTCTTTTCTTTAATGAAAACACCTTATTAAAGGAAACTGCTGCGACTGCAAGATTTGTTTTATAGGCAACTACTGCATTTCTTCAATGGCCGGGAGATTGGGAAGAACAACCTAAAACCATAACTCCAGAGGGGAAAAGTAGAGTTTCTGCATCTTTATCTCCACCAAAATCACCTCTTAAGCTTTAAACAGAAGGGAGAGGAGTTGCAGCAATTTGTTACACTCCCATTCCGCAGCTGTGGTGTGGTGGGAGCTCGGGGCTTTAGCACCAATCTTGTGGCAAACCAAAGCAAAGCAGGAGGTCTGTGAGCACCTCTGAGGGACTAAGAAAGGTCAGGATAGAGCCCAATTGATTACAAGCATGGAAGCCAAAATGGAACTGCCTGAAGAAAGGATAGCTGAGCTACTATTGCTCTCCAAAGTGGCCAGAAAAGGGACCTGAGTGAATTTATCAGGCAGTGGGATTGTTGGAAAACCATGGATAGCAGTGGCTGGCCCTCAGCCCAGACTGAAGGGGCTTAAAGACGCAGCTGGAATCAGCTTCCAGCAGCAGTAGCAGCCAGGATGAGGAATGTGTTATCCCCAGCAAATTGTCTGGGGTCTGGCCTCCTTTTACCATGTGCCCAGGGGCTTTCCGACAACTGAAAGGTTTTCCTGTTTTCTGTATCCCTTTACTTTGTCAGTGTGTTGAGGATTTCCCATGCGTCTATTTGCTCCCCAAGCGCTGGGCAGGGCAGGAGAAAGGAGGAGAAGGAGCCAGCAGCTTTTCATCCCATGGTACAGCCCTGATGGGGCTGTGAGGAGCCCGGGGAAAAAGTCTTTTGGAGCACGGGATCCAACTTTAAGCCAATTTCATCACTCCTTTGCTCCAAACCTGCTAACAACAGGCTGCTCGTTTTTGACAGAGCCACATGTGAAGATATCCCAAGACTCAAATGTGGGACCTCAGTTCCCAAACTAGATCTTCACCTTCTGATTTGAGGACATCGGCACTTGATCCCAGCACCACTGGATCTGAAAAGGCAAAGCAAGGAGCAAAATGCCAACCGTGGCTGTTGGGAAGAGATGCCAAGAATAATGAAGAGAAGGAAGAGAAGGGGAGTGCTAAGAAAGGGAAACAAATTCCCAGTGCAGTGGTGGCCAAGAAGCCTATCTTCAACACAGGAGGAACAGATGCATGGGCTGAATGGGAATACAATCCAAACTATTTTTAACTGGTGCAGAGGAAGCTTTTACTTTTCACTGCAAAAGGAAGCAGACAATGTGGCCATTGGTTGAGCTTAGTTTATTCCCTCACAGGGTGTGTGCAGAAGTATTTAAAGCCCCCAGCTCTGGCTGTAATTCCCTTTAATCTGCTCGCAGCTGTGTGGGGTCAAGGAGTGCAGCAGCTGAGATGCACTTTTGATCCATGTGCTCTAGGTTCTGCCCTGTGGTTGCCATTCCAGCTAACAGGTGAGATGTACCGTTGGCATCAGTAAGCACCAATCCACCAGGGTTCACTACATTTGGCTCCAAACGTATATTTGAATGTCAACAATCCCCTCTCTCTCCCCAAAATGGGACAATGGCACTCTCAGGGCATCTCATGGACTGGGGTCATGCCCATGGTGCCACTGGCCAGGTGGGCAACACAGCAGTTCAAACTTAGCCCATGGGAAAAATCTTGGTTAGCTGCTGCCAGAGCTTCTGCCATCACACATATTGTGCATTGTACAAATCCACAGGACACAAGAGATGACACATGCCCCCTTCCATCCTGACCTAAAGAGATGCTTCAAATGTTCTCAGCTCCCCATGGAAGCCACCAGACTCGTAAAACAAAAATTGGCACTAAAAGAAAGAGGTTTCCAAGTTCCACTTCCACAAGTGTATATACCCAGAACATAACTGCAGGTTGCTTCTCTCTGCCAAAGAAATGTTTATGAAAAGCTTGCATTTATTACAAACACTACAGCCCCATAAAGCTCAGAAGCCACTGGCAACAGACATCAGTGGATTTTCCATGCTAAAAATATTCTTTCTTCAGGGACAATTGCCTAGATGGTGAATTACTTCTCGTGCTCTCCCTTGGGAGGAGAAAGGCACCTTATTCAGTTTGCTCCAAAGCAGATGCTGGCATTACTCAGACAAATGTGCCCTCAAAAGTCTTTATTCCCCCAGCAGCTACAAAGGCAGCTTAGCACAATTACCTCCAAAGTCAATGTTTATGCTGCTGTGTGAATTAGGCAAGAATAATCCCTCACAGTCTGCAGTGGTCCAGACAACAGCCAAACCTGGAGCCAAAAGAACTTTACTCACATTTCCACTGAAATCAAAGTGTGGGTTCTGCAGACAGCAAAACCTGTAATGACGACAGGATCCTACTTGATTCTGGTTTCCCATCTATTGCTCATGACCAAATTAATGTCAGGCTTTGCTCAGCCCCACAGGAAGTTAAAGAATCAGCACAGAGGTGAGCACTGAAAGCAGAACTTAACATCTTCCCACCAGCAGGGTGTTATCTGCCAGCGATGGTGCCAATGGACCAGGAAAATCAGGAACCAGCCAAACTGCACACATATATAAGTATAGATATATACACACACAAATGACACTTGAATGTCTGTGCCCACCTAGAAAACAAGCGCCAAAGAGCAAATAAATCCCTTACTCGATTATCTTCTTGGATCTCCCAGTCACTGGAGAAGCTCAGGACATGCTGTGCCTGCGAGCAGTTGGAAAACTGGAAAAGGCTGGCGAACATCCTCCTGTTCTCCTGGGTGTCCGGGAAAATTGCCTCCTGGAAGTTCACCCCGTGCGGCAGGAGGATGTAATTCTCATCCATGCTGAAACACAAACCATGGCGCAGCTGCTTTAAGGCTCTATTGCAGAAGTCACCGTTGTCCCCCAGCCCAGCCAAGTGCCACCAAAGTTGCATGGACAGACTTTGAGCCAACGTGCGGCTCTCAGCACTTTGCTGCCTATATTCTCTGTGACTTTGACCTGGTAGCTGCAGGGAGGAGCTGGCAGGCTCCTGCTGCCCTGCAGATATAAATGAGTTCCCAAATACATCAAATCTCTTTTTCGGCCTTCAGTTTCTACTGAATTTGTATTGCTTTGCTCTTGACCCCTGAGTCTAAGTGCTCCTTCAGAGTCAATAAATAACTTTTGGAAGGCATGTCCTTAAAGATATTGTCCCAGACTGAGCACTGGACAGCATCAGAACTTGTTTTGCTATGCACCCAGTGTAAGGATATAGTGAGCATTTTGAAACAAGCCACAAAGCAACATTTTGCAAATGCTTCTGGATCGAAAGGTCAGGGCAATGGCTTTGTTCCCACATTGTGGTTTATTTTCTTATTCTTTCAATGAGCCCAAAGTCACGATTTGGCTGGGGCCAAGAGAATGCTGTCGGGTGTGCATTTGGGGATTGCTCCTATACTCTCATGCCAAACTTTGGAGAACAGGCACTGGCCCATCTCCAGCGCTGGAGAGGAGCTCTGACCATGAAGAAACAAAAGCAGCAGCACCCAGGGGCTGCTCAACAGCAGCTCAGCACTAAAGCAACGCTGGGATATCCCAGCTCGGGATGTTTCTTTGGGGTGGATGTGTGGAAGATGCAATACTGCAGGGAGTGCAGAGGGACGGGGCCAACCCTCCCAGCCCTGGAGGATGCCCGGAGCTGTGCCACAGCACCCAGATCCCCCCACCCCCCGGACCCCCAAGGCCGGGACTCACCGAAGGAAGAAGAAGTAAGCGTAGCCCTGCATGACGGTGTGCGAGTGACAGGAGAAGTAGCCGAGCCCGGTGAGGTTGAGTCGGGAGCCGGCGGGCACCTCCAGCATGCTGCCCCACGCTTGGTCGCACAGCAGCTCGATCTCAGCCGAATAAAAGAGTCCTCCCGGGTTGTGCTGCGAGCTGGCACCGGAGGGGGGGTCCCGTTGCCAGGGCAGATAATTGTAAGCCCCGTAGGGATCGGGGTGAAGAGCCAACACCCGCGCGTAAACGATGATGGAAGCCAGCTCGGCTCGGCACCCCTCGCTCAGCGGTCGCCACTCGGCCGGCAGCTGGCAGCCCCCCCCGGCTCCCGCCCCGGCCCCCAGCCCCAGCGCCAGCCCCAGCAGCAGCAGCGGCCCCGCGGGCGGCGGCATCGCGGGAGGCTCCGAGCCGGGGGGGGGGCGAGCCCGGCTCCGCTCCGGGACTGGCACCGGGACTGGGGAGTGGGGATGGGAATGGGGGAGAAGAAGGGTGAGGGACAGTCCGGAGATGTTATAGGTGAGGGAGTTACAGAGGGAGAAGGGATGGGGTCGAAGTAAAAGGTAGGAAAGTCAAAGGTGCCCCCAGTAAATTAATATAATAATAGTGAGACTTAGAGGGTTAGGGGAGTGAAGGAGTGAAGATGCAAAGGGGTGAGGGTGCGAAGGGGTTGAGATGCGAGCAGCTGAGATGCAAAGGGGAGGGCTGGGAAAAGGGAGAAACATGCGAAGGGGCAGAGATGCGAAGGGGAGGGAGGGAAATGGGAGAGGTGCAAAGGGGGAGGTGAAAAGGGAGGGATGCAAAGGGGAGGGTTGAGAAGAGGAGGGATGCAGAGGGAAGAGGTGGACGGGACGGACGTGCAAAGAAGAGATGTAAAAGGGCGGAGATGCAAAGGGCAAGGCACGGCCCCGGGGGGGTAAAGCTGCCGCTGGGCATCCCCTGACCCCACGGGGAACACTGGCGGTACCTGGGGCTCGGGGAGGTGGAGTGAGGTCTAGTAGGGAGGGCAGAGACTCGGAGGGAGGTGCCAGATCCCACTTGCGATTTCCTTTCTTAAAAGCCTGCAACTCTTTTTCAAAATGCAGCTGGTGAGAAAGGTGAAAATAAAAAGCCGGGTCTCTGAGTGGTCACTTCCCACCACTTCTCCATAAAACTGCGGCACCCTGGGGCTTCTCTAGCTTTCGGGCAGATGGCTCCGAGCCCGACCCTTCTCCTGGCACCCGCATTGCTGCGGAGCTCCCGACCATCCCCAGGGTCCCCACACCATCTGCAGCCCGAAATAGCTCCTTCTAGTTCGGTTTTGTCCTTTTCCCACATTAGATCTCACTGGTAATAACGTGGCCAAGAAAGAGCTTGGGATGCTGAAAAAACCTTCTGTTGGAATATGAATATCATGCAGATGTGGTCCTGGTTAAATCTCTCCCTAACGCTGATGACTACTGAAAGTTTGACTATAAGTCCTGTAAGTCCTGGCTGATTCCTTTAATCCTCTCCTCTATCTGTCTGTCTCCATCTGCTTCTGCTCTCCAGAAGGATTGGAAGCCTTCAGGAGCAGAAGATGCCTTTTTGTTCCTCGTTGGTGCTGTGCCCAGAGTGGAGGGTCCCCATGCATGGACAGTATTGGAAGCAATGTGTGAATAATGAATCACGAGTTAAACAACGCTAAGCCAAGTTCATGACAGTCAGACATTTTCAGTGACAAGTGTCTCCCTTGGGAATAACTTCATCAGATTCAGCTGTTTGCAGAAAATAGCCAGAGGAGTTTAAGGTGATATCCCTATTTCACGATGGCACAGCCCCATGATGAATTTAAAATGTAGTTTTATGCAAGAGCAGCGAAGCTGCTAAAACAGAAGCAGATTTTTTTTATTTTTTTTTTCAAACAAATCCTCCAGAATGATAGATGTAGCTTTTATAGCATTTTTCACAATCTGTTTCTTGGAAATCAACAAATCGTTTCATAACATTCGGAAAAATCTGAACAGGCAATCTGAAAAGACTTCTTTGAAGAAAACATCCTCAGGAAATCCCAATAGATCAGCAAGTTTAACTTTTTTTTTTTTTTTTTTAACGTTAACCAACAGGAAAAACCGTTTCTGCTTTGGAAACTGAAAAGAATAAATTGTGGCAGAGGAGGTTTCATGGCTTCATTCAGTACATTTTAGATATGGAAATAAGAACAAAGGAGGAAAATAAAGAATTGAGGCTGTTGCTGACTTGGAATCGTGAAATCATTAAGGTTGGAAAGGGCCAATAGGATCAGGGGGTCCAATCATCAACCCATCCCCACCACCATGCCTACTAAACACATCCCTCCCAGTGCCACATCCACCCTTTTCTTGAACACCTCCAGGGATGGTGACTCCACCACCTCCCTGGGCAGCCTGTGCCAATGCCTCACCACTCTTTTGAGAATAATTTTTTTCCTAATATTCAACCTGAACCTCCCCTGGTGCAACTTAAGGCCTTTCTCTCTTATCCTATTGCTGTTACCTGGGAGAAGAGGCCAACCCCACCACACTTCTTTCAGGTAGTCACAAGTCTAGGGCAGTCCTCAGGGCATTTTGTGCAGTACAGTGCATACAGGGGCCTTGTCACTGACCTCATAGCTGGGCTTCTTTTGAGAAAGGATGCTTTGAGACATGGGTGAAGACATGTGGATCACAGAAGGAGGGAAGTGCTGCAAGTGATGGCAGAGATGTTCAGTCTCTCCATGTAGCGCATTTGGCATTGGAGCTTGATGGCTTCATCAATCCCATGTTTGGTGCAAGCAGCAACACACAGGTGTGTCATCACTCCCAGCTTCTGCAGAACCCCAAGAAGCTGATGCAATATTTGTAGCCATAGGTTATTTTGTCCCAGAGACCAAATTCTTATGGACACATGAGATACAGGCTGTATTTCTTCTGTATATATATAAGAGATTGATATCTTCTGGGAAGAAGAGAGCCAGATTTAAGCTCCATCTCTGTTTACTGCGTGTTGCAAGTGAGTAATGGCCAATTGTCCCCAAAGCACTTGGCAATATTTAATCTCAGCCATTGCTCACGTTTTTGTTAGCCACCATGTAACAGCTGGGAAGAGGACAGGGAGAAAAAGAAACACAGGCAGCTCAGAGCCAGAATGTGGAAGTATCTTTAATTAATGCCACTGTTAATTGTCTGAATTAAACTGCTCACATGTGACCAGAGTCCTGGAATCAGTGAGCCGTCTCAGAACACACAATAGCAATTGCTAGCACACACTGGCTCTGTTTGATGCTCTCCAGTTCTCCTTTTGGCGGTGATTACCAGAGTGTGGAAGCAAGTAATTAGTGTTCTTTGGAATTTCTCTGTGATCCTGCAGAGGTGGTAGTATCAGCACTGTGAGGACACAGAAGGAGTCCATAGGGCTGATTCAGAGCTGAATGAGCTGAAATGAGCTTGGCCCCAGTTCTTGAGCCAATACAGTACACATAAAATTAAAATACCTCTGACCTTAAAGTGCCTGGTTTCCTTGTTGCCTTCCATTTATCCTTGCTGTATCTGGTACAATTGTAGAAGTTTGGGGAGGCTCCTCTCATGCCTCTTGTGAGATGTCCCCTGCTGGGACCTCTTCCTGTCAGAAGCTCATCAGTGTGTAACTGCCTTCCATCCAAACAAGCTGCTCCCTTGGGCTGTTTCCTTGAGTTCATAAACCACGTTCAGACCAGTATTTTAGTAAATAATTACAGCCATCTGCACTTGGATCACAATGATTAATGACATTTTGCTCTCAAGTTTTTCTCTACTGAAGTCAATTTTCTCAACACCGTCGATTGTTTTCCCCCTCCCTTCATTTCTGAGGTAGTAAAAAGAAGCACGAGCACCTGAATCCTTTCCAGCAGCCCTCTCTCTTCCAGCTCTTGATAACACGGAATCAGTGACACAAAGTAAAGATTTAGGAACCCTCCCTGGAGGCCACATCCTTCAGATCTGTGTTTGCTTTCTCTGCAGGGATCCACCATCTGATCTGAGACGGACTTCAGTACAGCATGAATATTTCTTTGCTGTGAACTCAGCATGGGTCTGACAAGTGCTGTTGCCAAAAATTGCTAAACAGAGGAGCGTCAATAGAGCCAATTAGCTCTCAGGCCATTCATGCATGTGCCACAGTTATTCACTCATTTCCTCCGCTGAGATAGGCTTGTAGGCTTTGAGACAGGCTTGTGGCTTTCCAGGCAGCAGCTCTTCCTTCTCTTTCTCACATCTTTACAGACATTCAGACTAAAGGTTTCTCCCTCCAGACTGTGCCATCTTCTTTGCTGTTTCTATGGTGATGTGGGTGATTTAAATCTTTTAATAAAATATAGCTTGTCACTGTCTCTTTTTGCCACTGAAGTACTGACAGAGTGTTAGTCCAGGTATTAAACAAGAGCAAATTTGGAGTCTGGTTGCCTTTCTGATGGGTGCAGGTGACCTGAAACCTCAGCTCAGCTGTCTTTTATTCATATATTTACAATAATTCCTTTGTAGCCCAGGATACAAAATATCAAAACCAGATTTCTTCTCCCACATCTACCTCTCTTTAACCTGGGAAATGCACAGAGAGAAGTATTCAGCTACATTAGTGTCCCAACAAGAAGAGATGCTTTCATTACTTTCTTCTGTCTGTGCTTCTCAAAGTTAAGTCGTTCTTCTCATATATTTTGAGGTTGTTTCCTTTATATTTAATTGTTTTTATGCAACTCTCTGGGCTGGGTGATTCCTATTAAAAAAAAAAAAAAACATATTCCCTGTGTTTCTTTTGGTCACTTTCTTTCTTTTAAATGGTAATTGTGACTATGAAGATATAGGCTTTGTCTTTGGGGATCAGCTAGAAATACACTGCATAGGAGTTGCTAGTGAAGACTGAGGCAAAAAGTTGTTGAATACCTCACCCTTCTCCTTCTCCATTGTCACCAACATGCCTGTGTTTCTCACAAGGGGGTTTCACCCTCCTGGACTTTCCTTTTCTGATTGATATATCTATAGAAGCCTTTCTTATTCTTCTTTGTATCACTTGCCCAGTCCAGTTCCAGTTGGGCCACGGCCTTCCTCACCACATCCCTACACAGCCTAGCAGCATCCCTATACTCCTTGTAGGTTGTCTGTCCCTGCTTCCAGTGCCTGAGTATTTTTTTCTTGTTTGTTTTCTTGTTGTGTTTTCTTCCAGTTTGACCAGCAGGTCCCAATTCAGACACGTCAATCTCTTGCCTTCCTTTCCTGGCTTCCTACACCAGGGGATGGATAGCTCTTGTGCTCTAAGGAAAGCTTCTTTAAAGAGCTTCCAGCTCTGCTCTGCTCCCTCGTCCTTGAAGACAGATTCCTAGAGGGATATTCTGACTAACTCCCTGAAGAGATGGGAGTGCCTCTCCCAGGCACTGGCACTCTCACCTCATCCTACCACCACTTCAGCTGGCAGCCTGGATGTCATCCTCAGCTTAGATTTCTCTCTCCATTTTCAGGGTCACGTAGACCAGATGTGACCTTTCTGACCACTCAAACAATTAAGCTGCTGTTCAGGCTCTTTCCTCTGATGTCTTTAGTCCTGCAGCATCTTTTCCCGGGCAGACCCAGTCTTGGCCCACCATTGTCCACCCAGCTTGTAGCTATACCTACTGATTTTCCATTCACAGCCCACCTCCATCATCCACCCACATCCAACCCTTTCTTTATGCCAGCTCCTATGGACAAGTTCTGAGGCAAGGACTTCCTCAGCTCTGTATTTCTCCAGCATCTGGAACATGAGTTGTGATCACAGGTCCAAGAATAAAAATAACAACAGTGTGCAGGCTGATTCCAGCCCAAGTCAGCAGAGGCCAGCAGTGCTGCACTCAGAAGGTTGTTCATAAATCAACATGAAATGCACTGAGCGTAGCTCCCAGTAGACACACATCTGCATAACACATACCACTGACATAGCTGGTAATGGGAAAAATGTCTTAACATATCATTCCCACAGCCATGGAGAAATGAATAAAGATGTTTAATTCTCCTGTCCCTGGGGTGAACTCTGGTCCAGGTAAATTCAGTTCTTAGGAGTTAGACATTTTAAAGGCATAAGAAAGGGACCATTAGAAAAGCCTGATCTGATCACATTGGCCAGAAAATGTCCCTTAGGGATTCTTGTATCTCGACCACAACTGAATTTAGAAGAAGAAAGCTGAAAAAAAAAAATAAAAAAATACATCCAACTCTTGTTTTAAAAGTTCAGAAGGTGAAGAAGAAAGTTCACCACAGGGTGAGTTCTTCCAGTGCTGAAATCTTATGTTTTCTCCTATTCTGGATTTGTCTAACTTCAGCTTCCAGCCATGGGATCACGTGCTTTATCTTCTACATCACAAAAGAAAAACAACAAAAACAATGAGAAGAAACCACAACCACTTACAGGCTGCTCTGAGAAGTGGTGCAGTCCATTAAGGTGTTCAAGAAATGTGCAGATGTGGCACTGAAGGACATGTTTTGGTGGGCATGGTGGTGATGGGTTGATGGTTGGACGAGATTATCTTAGTGCTTTTTTCCAACCATAATGATTCAGTGATTATAAATCCTCATCCAGTCTCAGCATGTATAATCCAACCACCAAGTATTCTCTTGAATAAATTGAATATAACCAGCTTCCGTCACTTGGTGACAGGATAACCAAATTACCAGTAGAATGCTTGCCCCAGATTTTCAATGTTCTTTTCTCCTGCATAGACCAGAGATGAATACTGTACTGTAGAGACTGATCTCCAAAGAGCCAATGAGGGAGTAGCGCATCCACTCCTTCACCCAAGAACTGTGTTCATTCTGCTAGTAAGTGCTGCATAAGGATGGGGCAATTTGCACTGGTCACTCTACAGAAAAATTGTACTGGCAAAGTGAAGTTTGCATTTCAGTCATATCTCAGTCAAGTGGAGGTAACTCTGACAAAATTTTGGCCAGAGCCATTGTCCCTTTCACACCTTTTCATTCACACTGGGTCTCTTTGGCTGTAGAATCACATGAAGAAAGCAATGTTGGTCAAGTCTGAATCCTAACGCAGGACAGAGACAAAAGGAGAGAGGCATCTATAGTGAGCAATCTTGGCACAATGTATAGTTAATGCAATTGAACTCACACTGTGCTCAGTTTTCACAACTTGGTTCTTACCGTGATGAGTTAATTCCCTTTGATGTCTCTCATGTTCCTCCCCTGCTTTCTCTGAATCTAAAATAACCTAACTGTCCATCTTGCTTATGGAATTACTGAACTTTTAAGAGAATACAAAGTGCACTCACACGAGGATTTGGGATTAAACCTCTCTTGTTTATGTTAAACATAACATCTTAATTCTTCCACTGCTGGAGGGCAAATGAATCCCTACAGCCCCAAAGAAACCTGCTTTTAAGCCCTAGAGCAAAGGTCAGTGTGATTTATTTCTCATTAGAGATGATCTTTCTGGTAAAGTTGTCTCATGGTATACGACAGTCCTCTTACAAAACACCTTTATGCCATTCGCTGCATTTTTACTTAAATATAGTCCATTGTAAGGCTACATATGCTTAATATTCACCACGTTTCTCCTCGTCAACTGCAGAAATCAGTGGAGTATCTGATTTTTTTTCCAGGGATGTGATAAGGAATACAAGTGCCTGCTATCTATATCTCACCAGCACCCAAGGATCTCTGGATTCGGGGAGTGAATCCCATTGAATCTGTCTGTTCTTCTAGAATTGGGCTGGGCTCTCACCTCCCAGCTCTGGGAATAGTGGGGAAAAGGCAGAGGGGAGGTTGGTGAAAAGGCAGAAAAAGACGGGGTGAGAGAAAAGAGTAGTGGAGGAAGTAACTTGTCAAGGAAAATTTAAGGCAATGCTGGATTGAGCAGATCTTGCTCTTCTCTGGTATGATAGGGTTTTCTGGATCTTTGACACAGACCCTTGCATTTGCTAAGCGGTTGACACAAAAGCACATCACCCCTGCCATTGTATAGGAGGTTTATTTGGATTTTAGGTATTGTCCTTTGCAAAGGATAAAAGCTATGCTTAACCTTGTGAGATGACCCAAGTATGGTAGTGAAACACGTTCTGATCCATTTCTCCTGATGGAGATTGCTCCCTCCTCTCATGTATCAGATGGCTCTTTGCTCATCAAAATCCCTGAGTTAGGAGTTGATGACACTCATACAAGACAGGTAATGCGGGAGCTACAAAATCCATCAGCAACAAGATAAGCAAATTATTTGCTGGATTGTACTGCCTGTTAGCAAAACTGCCCGGCTCCTCCTTGGCATACATTAACTATTTGGGCTAAAACATCAAGTTTTGCATGTTTATCTTGGGTAGACTTGTGAGAAAAACATTTTGATGGTCTCTTCACCAAGGAAGGCTAAAGAGTGATGTCTTATTTTACCTGTGCTGAAGACTGCTTCTATGAGTAGAGGCAAGACGTATATATCTGGCTGAAAGGTTAGGATGGAAAAGGATATTGACTGGAAAGATGAGATTTAGGAACAAAAAAGTCAAGGGACTGGGAGGATGGCTTGTGAAGATGACATAGCTACTAGCTTCTTACTGCATAAACCAATTGTGAAGATGCATTTTTAACATATTAGTGTACTCAGATAACATGGAGACAAGCATCACAGGAAAGTCCATCAAAGTGTTAATGTTTGCATCTAAAGTTCTGCCTTAACACGTTAATGATTCCAGAACAGAAGGTTTCAGGACATTTGCACACTAAGCAGTGGAGATTAAACCTTCGCTTTCTATTAGGGGAGATTTAGATTGGATATAAGGAAGAAATTTTTTATAATAAGGGTGGTGAGGCACAGGAACAGGTTGCTCACAGTGGTGGTAGATGCTCCATCCCTGGAGATATCCAACATCAGGGTAGTTGGGGCACTGAGCAACTCAGTCTAGCTGTAGTTGTCCCTGTTCACTGAAGGGGGGTTGAACCAGATGGCCTTAAAGTGTCCCTACCAACTCAAAAAATCCTATGATTCTATGAACCTAGCTATTCTCTAGGAGAGCATAGTCCAAACAGCTATTGAGGGCTCACCGCCTTGAACTAGGGCAGGATCATTAGGAGACATCAGAAGTTCTTTTGCTGCTGAAGATTTACCACTGCCTACAGCTATAAGTAGGAGCCAGTTTGGGGCCATCTTTGTGTAGAACTTGTTGAGACACCAGAAAGTACCTTCTTTGTGGTTCCTATTTAAAAGCAGAAGCGTAAAACAAGCCAAGAGCTCTAAAAACCTATTTATTCAGGATTGTAGCTGTATAATCAATGGATATACAGATGGTATATATATATCCAGGAGCTTGGCTAATATAATTTATATTGGAGAAATGAGAGAAAGTCAGTGACCCTGTCCTGGGCTCACGAGATGAACTCCTGATGGAGCAGATCTCCAGAGAAATTCTTCCCCCCTGGCAGTCAGCTCTTAAATGGGTCTAGGAGAGGTGGCACCAGGCTCCACCCCTTCCTGCAGCACAGGTGAATTGCCTTCACCTGTGCTCCCGTGGCTGACTCATTGCTTGCCTCAGGTGATCAATCAAAGGTTCAGGCCGTGATTCAGCAGCCCCATACAGTTAGCCCAGTGCAACATTCAGAGAAGAGCTGCCTTCTGCAGGCACTACTAAAAACCCAGCTATAGTGAGACTGCAGCTGAGCACAGGCATAGCCTGAGTGAGGTCTTGAAACATTTAGAAGGGACTTTTGCAAGGTGGACAGCCTGAAGAAAACATCTCCATTACTTGGAAGACCACCTGTTTGCAGGAGTTACTGGGAATCTGAGTACAGTCACCCACAGCCCAGTTGTCCTCCCACCATTAGTTTGGTGCTGAGGTTCAGCCCTGAGCCACATAGGTGATAACACAACCAAAGGAGAAAGGAAAAATCTCTTTTTCACAAAGATGTATGTTAGTTTCCAGCTCTGATTAAATATATCCCAGCTGCTAGGAGCAGCTGTGAAGGATTTTTCTCCTTTGCTTTTTTTTGAGTGTGATGTATTCCTCCTCTTCACCATCTCCTCATGAAGGAGGGGAAGAAGAGCCTCAGATAAAAGCCTTGCCCCAGGGCAAACAAAGATCCCAACTGCAGTTTTGCATAAATCTGTCACTTGGATTCTCTGGAGAGTAACTGCAAACTTGAAAAATAGCATAGTGCATCAGGCACAGGTGTGAACTCCTCTCTCTCTCTCTCTCTTTCTCTCTATTTTTTTTAAATAAAAGTTGCTGTGATGCTCCCAGAACATGATTTGTTTTCACCCAGCTTCCAGCTTTGTTAGTTCTTCTAAAACTATCCCTGTGTTGATAAACATGTTATTAGTAAACCAGAAATGAAACAATAATGAGAAAATTGTCCTGTAAAAGAAAATTGTTACCATAAAATCCACGACAACCAGCCTACAGTGCTTCTGCTGCTTTCTACTCCCTCCAGGACAATTTGTGAGGGAGCTTTTGCTCTCTCTTACTTTTAAATGCAAATACATCCAAGATCTGCTGGGTTTGGCTCGGGGCTGGGAGGGCGGCTTGTGAGGAAGCTCAGTTATGTCTTTCACCCCGGGGTCAGCTTTGCATCCCACAGTAAATTTGTCTTCTTCACTTGGAACAAAGACACAGTGTTGTTCCATAGACTTTTCTCCTCTATCCACGCACTTTCATTCCCAAGTGCCTTGGCTCCAAGTGGCTGGAGTACAGGGGCCAGCAGAGGTGCCTGCGTGGGCTGAGCTCATCCCAGGCTCCCAACTGGCTCCTCCGGTTCCCCACACCCTACCTTTGTCCCTAAATCTTTCATGTTCTCATCAAGCAGAAGGGTGTTTGCTGTTTGGTGTTTGGTTACTGTCTCCATTGTAAAGGAGGAAATTGCTTTTGCAACTGCGGTCCCAGAGGCTGTACTTTTCTTTTGCAACTAAACCTTTATCAGACCTCATGCTGCAGTGATAATGTTGACTGAATAGGTGTTTGCTGACAGACATTGACCTACAGCCTAAATATTATAAGGAAAATGCTTTTAAGTTTTTTGGCTTTTTTAAAATCCTTGCCTAGTTCATGGTTGAAGCCATACTTGCAGTAAATAAAGTGAAATTATTTAGGATTGTATTGGGTACTACTAGAATCTGTGTCTAAGCCTCTCTCTGGGCATGAAGGGATGACCACTTCTTTGACTGCTGTGGGAGCATGAGTTGACAGGGCTGATCACCATTTTTTTTTCACCCCAGCATTTGTGGTGAAGAGCCAGAGCACCCTGCTTGCTCTGGCAGCAGGAGAGCTATAATCCTACTCAGTTACAGCCTGAGAAAATGGTCTATCCACCTAAAGGGCAGTTTTGCATTTCAGTGCTGTTGTGTTGAAAGCCAAATCAATAACAAGATTTGGCCAAGTTCTGCAAAAGTTGAAACCTGACTTCTGGCTCAGTTTCTGTCTGACAAAGAGCAAGATTTTGATGTTCCTTTCAGCAGTGTTGCTTCCCATTGCAGCATGCAAGCTGTGAGTGGCTCCTCTTCAGATTGAGAATACCAGTGGGCGTCTTGAGTCATGCTGGGTGACATGGAGTTGGATTTTAAAAGGTGAAGAGTCAACATCTGTGAAGTTTCTGCAGCCTGTTCAATTAATTTGTAACAACAGAGCTAGCATAAATCCTACCACTGCTGCACATGGCAGTGCCTGGACATGTGGCTGTGTGGCTGGGAGAAGTGCGAGAAAAAGCAAATGTCACTCCTATCTTCTTGAAAGGCAAGAAGGTGTACCTAGGGAACTGCAAGCCTGTCAGCCTCATTATGTTCCCTGGGAAGGTGATGGATGGCCTAATTATGGAAAACATTTCTAGGCACATGAGGGAGAAAATCACCAGGAGTAGTCAGCATGGATTTACAGAGGGCAAGTCGCACTTGCCCTCAGATAAGCTTCTGTAAGATATTTACCAGCCTGATGAATGAAAGAGGAACAGAGGATATTGTCTTACTAGTCTTCCTTAAGGCCTTTGACACTGATCCCCATAATGTCCTAGGGTTGAGGTGTCATGATGGACATCAAGATGAACTTGAGGCAGCAATGTGCCCTTGCTACTAAGAAGGCTGATGATATTCTTGTCTGAATTAAGGAAGATATTACCAGCAGGTCAAGAGAGGAGAACCTTCTGATCTACTCAGCACTGATGAGGCCATGCCTACAGTGCTGGTTCCAGTTCTGTGCCACCAGTACAATACAGACATGGATATGCTGGAGGGAGTCCAACAGAGTGCCATTAAAATGACAAAGGGACTGGAGCACCTCTCCTGTGAGAAGAAGCTGAGAGCTGGGGCTGTTCAGTTTGGGAAAGAGGAGACTCAAGCGATCTCATCAATGTTTATAAATACCTGAAGGGAGGGCACAAAGAGGACAGAGCCAGGCTCTTTCCAGTGGTGCTCAGTGCCAGGACAAGAGACAACAGGCACAAATTGGAACATGGGAGATCACCTCTGAGCACCAAAAAGCACTTCTCTGCTGTATAAGTGAAGGAGAACTGGCACAAGTTGCCCAGAGAGGTTGTACAGTCTTATCCTTGGAGGTGTTCAGAAGCTGCCTAGTCCTGAGCAGTCTGAGTTGGGTGTCTCTGATTGAGCAAGGGTTGGACACAGTGGACCCGGAGGTCTCTTCCAATCTCAATCTTTCTGTGATTTTGTGATTTCATGACATGCAGAAGCTCAAGCTATTGCCCACTTTATTATGCAAAAGATCTTTTTCTACCCAATATTCAGAAGTGCTCAAAGAGGACTCCCTGTGAGTAGTCCTTGGTTCTTGAAACTATTTCCCTCTTGGTTCATCTTTCCTTATAGGCATTTGGCAAAGTGATGAGTTCTACATGGATTGGAAAATGCAGAACATTTTATGAAGGATGAAAAGAAATGCAAAGAAAGACAATAAAATAAAGCTGACCCAGCAGGTTGGGAGTTGGATTTGTGACACTGGGGTGCAATTCCTTTCTCTGCCACTGGCTTCCTGTGGCACTTTGGACAGGGTACCAAAGGATAAATTAGTAAACATGTGACTTTATCTCATTAGATCCCAGATTCCTGTTCGTAATATAGAGATAACATCATTTTCTTTGATCACAGTGGTGTGGTAAAGCAGAGATCCTGGGGTTTCGCAATAACAGAGTCATAGAGACTTCATGAAAAAAGCTCATCTGGTTTTCTGTAGGAAAGACTACTGACAAAGAATTTATAATTATCAAATTAAGGAAAAGAAATACAGCAGTGAAAGGTTCAGAATTGCTAACTGTGTGTTGAAAGGTTCAGGAAAATGCCTGGAGTTGTGAGTAGGTGCCAGAGAATTTAATTATGATAATAAAACTTCTGGGAAGACGTGAAAATGCTGGAATGATCAAATCATGTTTAATTATGAGGAACATTTTTTGCCTTGGTAAAATAGCACTGTAAGGAATATGTGTGTTGCCTCCAGAAATGTTAGGGGCCAGGATGTCATTCTTTCAGAAACAAAACACACAAGAACTTAAAAAAAAAAAAAAAAAAAAAAGTCAAAGAAAAGCCAAACCAAACAATGCCTCACAGATCACAGTAGAGCACCCAGAGCACCCAGAGCTTTGTAAAGAAGGCCAGGGGAAACTCCCTGAGAAGACACACTCTGCTCAGGTAGGAATTCCTCTTTGCAACCTTTGTAGGAACAGACAAGCCTCTTCCCTTCTTTATTCCTGTCCTCCTGGCTCTCACAGATAGCTTTTAAGAAAATGGGCTTCATAGTTGGAGCTTCTTTTCCTCAGGTAGAGCCACACTGACTCCCAAGGGCAATGGGCAGAGTCATGAGACTAACAGTGTCTGCTGCAGTGTAGAGCTACACAATCTCTATTTCACTGACATATTTAAAGGTGTGTTCAATAAACTCTTACTCATTGCAAAAAAATCATTCATAAAAAGTCAGCCCTGATGGCATGTTGGCAGCACAACTACCTAAACTCTGTGTAGGAAGTCCAGGTCACCAGTGACAGTTTAGGACTGTGCAGTTTCAAGATGAATTAATTGCTTCTTGGGTTTCCATTGGCTCTGCAAGGCTTTTCCTGGATTTGCACACACTGCCAGCTGCTGCACAGAAAGCCAGCAAGGAAAAATAGGGCTAGGAGAGGAGATATGGATGGGCCGTGTCTAATCCAGCTCTGGGTTTGTTTGCTTCTGGAAATCATGATCCCTTTGTGCTGTTGTGCTGCAGGCCATTGAAAAGAAATAATAACAAGACGACATGGCAAGCAATGCAAATGAAAGGCTTTGATCTTTGCTGTTTGAGAGAGGGGCTGCAAACTCCACTCTGCCAAATGGCTGCACTGTCTGTGCTTCTCAGGAAGTTACCATTATGGCTTCAGCCAATCCACAAACTGGGCCCACAACTGCAGCCTCTGTTGTCCCCTTAAAAAGGAAGATTCGATACACAGCAGTGAGATTCCTACACACATCAGTATGGAAAGTGTTCTTGATTCTTATACCTCATGGCAAATATTTCTTGTAGAAATTATATATAATTCTCCATGGGATAACTGCTTCATTGCAGCACATGGCTTGCCCTCAACATGATACACAAAAGCCCAGAATGATGAGGGTTTCAGCTTCTTCCCAGGATGCTGTCCTGATGGATGTCTCCATCCCTCAGCAATATTTGAACACCCTTATTCAAGCTGTCTGCCTTATTGCTCTGCTTAGGATTCAGAACACTTTTCCTGGATGCTCTGCAAGAGGATCCCTGGAGATCCCATGAAAGATACAAAATATTTACGTTCTGTTTTCTGTCTCTTGGCTCTACAGTGATGCTGTTGTGTGTCTCATAGATCCTGGCATTAATTCTCAGTGGCTTTCTTTGCCTGCTATATCCTGATGTTTCCGATATGACTTACACCCTTACAACAAGTTCATAGGTAGTCCACTCCACTAGAACAACACAAACCACCTGCCTGTTCTCAGTATTTATAAGCGTGCTTCATCTGGATTCCCAGAACAATTGCTTTCAAAGAGGACACCATGAAGGCAACTTCTGTTTGTAAACTGCAAAAACAGGGACATCTAGCTGCAGATGTTCCTCTTCATTGCAAGGGATTTGGACTAGACGACCTCTAAGGGTCCCCTCCAACTCAGATGATTCAATGAGAATTCACTAGGTTGGTATGGCAATCTGACATGCCCTCCTACCGCACCCCTACCAATGACTGAGAGACCCTCTCCCTTTAGCACTGTGGGATTTTACCGCAGTTGTTAGAAGCTTATTGTGATCTCCTCCAGGGATGCTAGCATTCAGAAAGGCGTTGCTGTGAAGCACTGCATCCTGGTTGTGTTCTCACCCTGCACTGCAAGAAAATGCCTTTCAGAAATGCCTCCCGAAGTGCATTTGTCATTTGCCAGAGGTGTTTATTGCCTTTTTTTTTTTCACTCTCCACGTTAAAAACTATTATTTGTTAGCTCTTTTCTTCTTCATGTACTTTATGTTATCAGCTCTCAATGAATGCATCATTTAAGTTTTAGGATGAAACATGGAAATAACGTTTAAGTGCCTGGGGAGATCATTCCTACAGACTAAAGGTGTTTTCAGACCATTCTGCCATTCCATCCTGATACCACATGATTCAAGAGAGCAATCCTTGCTCACTTCTGCCACTCTTCCAGTGAGAACTATGATAACAGCACAGGGATTAGCAGGCTGCTTGGCTTTTTAGATGTTGATGTTTTTATTCCATTTACCACCACTTCTGTACCTAATTCTCAGATAAGTCTCAAGCAAGGAAGTAACTGCTCTGATTTCAATGAGACAGAGTTTAGTCACCTGGCTGCCTGCTTTGCTCAATTATTAATGTTAGATCACTATTGATTTTGCCTCTATGAGCTTATTGGCAAACAACTGCTGAAAAATGCTGAAAGTGAAAAGCAAAAGAACAAGGAGAAAAAAAGCTTCCAGAGAAGTTAGGTCATGTGTAATCCAAGGGGCCTAAAAATTACATCCATCTGTGGAAAGGGGAAGTTGTTTTCTTCTTCTCAGATTCGTTTAGTTGCTTTCACTCAGTGTATTCTTCTCCACGTCCTGGGTTCAAGGATGAGGTGTTCTGGGGTAACAGCTCCAGGAAAATGATACATTTATGAGAGCTGGCTGTAACCTAGGAAGTCCTACAGGTTTGGTACACAGATATCACACTGAAGCGCTTGCAGAAAAAATTAGTTACAAAATTAAAGTGATACATCAGCCCAGCTCTCATTCTCAAAAGCAATCATCCTCATTCAGTCCCAGAGCGTACTTTACTGGCTGCAGTTTCAGGCTGCTCGAAACCTTAGCTGACCCCTTGCTTTCAAAGAATAAAGCAGAGAAAATGTCTCTTAAGTTTACTCATACTCGCATGAGCTCCCCGTGCCTCAGCCCTTCCTATACAAAATTCCTCCAGGACTACACAGCAGCCTTCAGAAGGAGATCTCTGCTCTGCAACACATCTCTGCTGCCAAAAACTGTGGTGTCTAGCTGGGACTCCAGCATCCAGGTTCAGCCTTGAGGAGGAACTACTGGGGCTTTTAAAGAGGTTTGTTCTAAATTGTTACACTTCCTTCACATTCCTTCAGAATCTCTTGCATAAATAACCCTCTTCTAACAGACATAAGATACGATGTAATACAAAGACAAGTCTGACTTCTCTCTTTGCAGTGCACAGACTGAGGCCAGGTGGCCCTTCTCCCACTTGAGAAAGGAGCCAGCACAAGAATCAGGAGAAAGGAAAGAGATTAAGAGGTGGCTGCAGGTGATACAGTGAGTACCATAGAGACGACTGCAAAGAAGCTGCTTGGGGTCCTGTTCAACTCTCCATCAAAAACTGTGCAACTCTGTTCACTTGGGGGGAGTTTAGCAAATGGAAATGACCACATTTGTTTAACCCCTGTATCTCCTCCTCACCAATAATCTACACAAATAAAACAATTATTTTATTACAAAAAGGGAAACAAGCAAGTGAAGAAGGGGGAAAAAATAAAATGTATAAAGTGAGCTTCCACTTGGAGGTTACAATCTATGGGTTGCAGCCTATGGCTTAAAGAGTTTTTAATGGGTTGTTTCCTTGTCCTCACAGAACTCAGCATGTCTAAAAACACATTTTTTGCAGCAGGCTTTCTTGTTCTCTCTCTCATTCCGTGGCTGGTTTATTGCAGCAATTATAATAATTGATCAACTTGTAAACCTGATTATAAAGTCTGCTCCCTCATCTGTTTTGTTCCTTGACTGGCTCTTGCTTTGAAGGCAGCATGGATTTACAGTGGGGGCTGTCTGCAGCACCCATCCCCTCCCTGGCTTTCCATTAATTTTGCCTGATTTAGGAAGAATAGTCTAGCTCCCAAGGAGTGGCTGAGGACGTCTGGTTACAGAGCTTCCAGCCATTAACGCCACTTTGATCTGGTCCTAGTTGAAAAGTGAATATCAAAGATGCAGAGGGAGTCAGGAAGGCAGGAAGAGGAGAAGAAATGTCTCTGTCTTTTACTCAAACATCTCCCAGTCCTCATGGGTCACACTGGTGAGAGACTGAACTATACCCCCACGTAGTACCATCCTCCCCCCACGCCACGTGAAGCCTGGCTGCCTGGTTGGGTCCATCTCACCAGCCAAAGAGATGAAGATATTTGTTTTCCATGACACAGCAACATAGGGCCTCAGGTGCTGGAACAGAATGAAGCAGATGAGCTTCAGTAGTGCTGCCCATGAGGCTCTCACAGCACAAGTCAGGAAGCACTGTTACAGCCACCTTCTCATACATAAACTCTCAATTAAGCAATTCATTTCTGCATGAGGGAGCTTGCTGTGCACACATATATGTAAGAGAGAAGAGCTAGAACTGCAGTCAATAGTTGTTTTATTTAATTACCAGTATCTGAAAAGCAAAGTCTCTGTGGATCTCTGTGGATGGGAGACATGGCAATAGATTGACACAATAATCATTAATTCCCCAAGACAAGGTGGATCTTTAGAGATAAAACAAGTATAGAAATCATTGCCATGATAACTAGATTAATATTTCATCTTGAGGAACATGAGATATCCAACTAGCAAGATTTTCATACCAGTAATGACTTAAATTGACACCTGAAGCTGGAACACAAGAAGTTCCATACTACACAAGGAAGAACTCATTCACTGTCAGATTAATGGAGCACTGAAACAGGCTGCCCAGAGAGGTTGTGGAGTCTCCTTCTCTGGAGATATTCAAGACCTGCTTGGGTGACCTGCTGTAGGGAACCTGCTTTAGTAAGGGGGGGTTGACTTGATGATCTCTAGAGGTCCCTTCCAACCCCTACAATTCCATGATTTGGTAAATAAAATAAGTGTATGTAATAAGTGTACTTCAGCAAAATACATTCATTAGGTTGGATATCAGGAAACACTTCTTTACAGAAAGGGTTGTTAAACACTGGAATAGGCTCCCCAGGGAGGTGGTTGAGTCACCATCCTTGGATGTGTTTAAAAACCGTTTGGATGTGGTGCCCAGGGACATGATTTAGTGGTGGGTTGTTATTTAGGGTTGTATGGTTAGGTTGTGGTTGGACTCGATGATCTTTAAGGTCTTTTCCAACTTGAATGAGTCTATGATTCTATTTTTATTTATGCCACTACTGTAATAATAATGGTTAACAACTCAGAAGCGCTGCTTCATGTCCTAAGGAGCTTTACAAGAACTAAAGTCTAAGCATTTGCTAATAAAGAATGGCGAATAAACAAAAATCACAGGGGGATTTTAGAGTAAGCTACAGCAACCAATTGAAGATAAATGTGAAGCCAGAGAAAACAGGTTAATATAAACCAGATTTAAATTACCTAAAAACAATACTGTAATATGGTCTGGGTGTGTTTGTTTCCAGAAGTGGACAGATGTCCCCACCACACAGAGCCCAGTGCAACAGAGGTCCTTTTGCTGGGAAATTTGGAGCAGATATAGAGGATGGTTCTGGCTAAGGGGTCTCATGCCAAGAAACAGATCACAAATGCAAGGATGGAACCACTGCAAGAGGAAAGTGTGAGATGAAAATCTCACACTGAATATAAATATCTAGGTATGTTAGCCTAACATCTTCCTCCAGGGTTACTCTTATGAAGATACTTGAAATTGTAATAAATAAATAAAACCTTGCTGCTCCATAAGGGGAAATCTGTGATCAAAGTCTTCTTTCAAGTTACCATTAAAATTAAGGCATTTAATTCGTGCTTGTGCTGAAGCACATCAGCAGCTATTTAAGCAGCTCTGGGTCTTTTATTTTTCAGTTGTTAGCAGTGTTAGAGCCTAAACCCCGACTCAGTCTTTGTTCAATAGCAGCACAGCATTGGTCCAATCACAAGTGTATTTCAGCGTTGTGTCTCAAGACTCACACCAACTTCTTTTAAGAAGGGCTGAGCGCCCTCACCTGTCTGAAAAGCAGTTTTTCTGCCAACATTTGAAGTCTCTGTTCATAGGCTTGGATAGCCTCAGAATTCACCTTCTTTTTCTTGCAAACTGAATTCTTCACAATATTCTTGTCACTTGATCAAGAAAAAAAAAAAAAAAAAAAAAAAGATGGATATGGCTGGAAACTTATCAGTCCGCACCTCCTTGCAGCAGGTGCATTCCCAGGTACACTGCAGCGTTCCTTCAGCCATTGCAGAGATAATTCCAGACTACAACACAAGGTCCACAGAGTGATTAGAGAGATACCAGAATTCGGGAGGTGTGCTTGCAATCTTCATTTCCATTCATGAGCAGCCACAAGACCAAGAGGAGGATACAGCCCTACCCTGGTGCACAGCTCTCTGGAGAACTATGGGGGGCCCACAACTCCCAGAACTCAAACATGCAGAAAAAATGAAAACCAAACACCTTAAGGGAGAGCTGGCTCCTGTCATAGGTGTCATCTGTCTTTGGGGCAAACTCTGTACAGTCACAACTTTCAAAACTTGACTATAATTGTTCTTTTAGTGGTTTGTAATATCTGATGTGGTCTTTGCCACATCCTGTCAAAAATGCCCATGCAGCACAATTCACTATGATAGCAATTCTTCCCTCCTTACATTGTCTAGAAGGGGAAATAGTTGCGAATGCACTTTCACAACCCACCAAAAGTGGCATTTCCAGACCTAGTAAGAGAGCAGCTTGTGGAGTCATATTGAGACCTCCAACCAAATGTCACAGCAAGGCATTTGACGTGAAAACAAGCAATGTTTCCAACTAAAAATATCAGAAGTGGGTTTTCAAAAAGGATTTAGGTGGTAAGATTGATGAAGAACTTGGTGTTAAAATGCATATGCCACCAGGTTTTATTTGAGAGCTCTGCCTTTTAAAATCATGCCATGCTCCTGAATGTTGTTGTTTTGACCATCTCTTTGCAACACGGTTCTGTATTCTAAAATGAATGATAGGAGCATGGGTCACCTCCCCCTGTGGCCTGTACAGTGGTATGGAGCTACAGACACTGTTCTCTTCTATTGATGCATAAGAGAGCATTTCAGGATAAAGACAAGATTGTATTAGGGTTATTTGCAAGAGATTTTCTGCTATTTCACTTTGTCATGGTTATTTTAGAATACAGTTTTCCTCAGCCTCATTCTGGCATGATTTCTTCTTAGAGTTCTCCCTCAGCAAGCTCAGTCATCCCTCTTTGCCTGTTCATAAAAGCTCCATTTAGCCTGGAACCCCCCCTTTTCAGTTTCCTCTTACCACAATTCTCCAATTTCCACTCAGTAACTCCCTAAAATAGTCCCACTTTTACTTTTGACCATCCTTAGTCAAAAGTGAAGCTCTCTCCCTGCTTCTCGCACTTGGTCACGTTTGCTCGTTGATCTGCCTGTGTTTTCCTGGCATGACTGTTCTTGGCGGCAGCAGCACATTCCAAAGGGCTTCAGATATTTTCTCAGTCTGCTGCCTTCTTGGTCCAAATTTCACACTCAGATACAGCAAAAGAAAAGGGCAAAGATGTCCGTGTTTTTAAACACGTATGGTATTCCGGAGCTCCTGACCTATCCAGTTGATGATGATCTGGAAAGAGAATTGGTGCCACCTATTGGAAAGAGAAAACAAGGACAGTTGTCAATTCGGTTGTCCTTTCTGCACATCTATCCTTTTATTTTTCTACTTCCCACTCTATACTTAAGGGTATAAGGACAAAAAGCAGCCGCACTTGCTGGCATAGTAGATGATGCCTGAAATTTACTGCTGCCTGAGTTAGTATCTGTTGAGTGATCAAGAAAGGAGAAGATCCTTAGGTCAAGGATCCTATAGTACTGTCAATGGCAGATATTCCAGGATGAGTCACAGAATCACAGAATCACAGAATTGTAGGGGTTGGAAGGGATCTCTAGAGATCATCGAGACCAACCCCCCTGCCAAAGCAGGTTCCCTACACCAGGTCGCACAGGTAGGCGTCCAGGCGAGACTTGAATATCTCCAGAGAAGGAGACTCCACAACCTCCCTGGGCAGCCTGTTCCAGTGCTCCGTCACCCTCACCGTGAAGAAGTTCTTACTCACATTCGTGCAAAACTTCCTGTGCTGCAGCTTATGTCCGTTTCCCTTCATCCTGTCTCCACGTACCACTGAAAAGAGACTGGCCTCACCACTATGGCCACCACACCTCAGATATTTATAAACCTGGATCAGGTCCCCTCTCAGTCTTCTTTTCTCAAGGCTAAACAGACCCAGTTCACTCAGCCTTTCTTCATAGGGGAGATGCTCCAGGCCCTTCACCATCTTTGTGGCCCTCCGCTGGACTCTTTCCAAGAGATCCCTGTCTTTTTTGTACTGGGGAGCCCAGAACTGGACACAGTACTCCAGATGAGGCCTTACCAGGGCAGAGTAGAGGGGGAGGATCACCTCCCTCGACCTGCTGGACACGCTCTTCTTAATGCACCCCAGAATGCCATTGGCCTTTTTGGCCACGAGGGCATGAGTCAGAACATTTCTGATTTAAACACATAAACTATATCATGCATTTTACAAGGGCTGCTACGAAGGCGGTGCCTCCTGTTTTGTTATGTTGGCTCACTATGTCAGAGCTGGGGGTTGTTGATATGGCAGTAGAGGTTGAACCTTCCCACCAATATTCTGTTGTTGCCATGTGACAGATGGCAGCAGAGGGGCAGAGTGACAAAACGGAAGCGTGGATGGAGTGTCACTGAATTCCTCCACATGGAAAAAAATGACAGCTGTTGACGTTCATCTGTGCTTGCTGAATGTTTATGGAGATTCAAATAGTGGATGTGAGCACAGTGAGGCAGTGGTTGGTGTGTTTCAGTATTGGTGACAGCGACAGTGGGTTGCCTCCTCCGGTGCAGATGTTTAGGAGCATGGCATGCAGGCTCTTGTTCATCGCTGACAAAAATGCATAGCTAATGGTGGTGATGATATTTTAAAAAGTGTTTTGTAGCTGAGAATTTGCTCTATTAAATAACGTTATTGTGCTCTTCTCAGTGGTTGTAGTTTCCATGGAATAAATAGGAGGCATTACTTTCAGAGCAACCTACATATATGCAGCCCAAGACTATTCCTCTTCACTCTGTGTGGCCCAGGCAAGCCAAGAGGTTGGATACCCATGACATAGGACCACCCAGAATTCAAACCCTGTGTCTAAGACCATTGCCCAAACACTCCTTGAACCCTGGCAGCTCAAGGCTGTGCCCACTGTCCTTGGATGCTCTCTAATAGTTTCATGTCTTTTTTACACTGTAGTGTCTAAAACTGCACCCAGAGCTGGAGGTGAGGCCGCACAGCGCAGAGCAGAACAGTCCCTCCCCTCAATCAGTGGCAGTGCTAGGCCTGATGCACCCCAGGGTACAGATGGCCCTTTTGGTGGCCCACCATATCCTGGTTACCTTGTAGTTAACTTGTGGTTATGATCTGTGATAATCATTTTGCTATTCTTCTCAGCCAAAAAAAATAAAAAATAAAAAATAAAAAGGATGCCTTAAGCTCATAAGACATCCAGTTTTCAGGCAGCAGATTACTTTATCATGCTTCCTATTGCAGAACCCTGTACTTGAAGGACATTGTATGGGGTATTTCTTACGGATGCTGTTCTTGATGGATTGAGAATAAATGGGGACTTTTGGGGCAGTTTTACTTCAATCACTAAATTTATTAGAAAAAAAAAACTGCAGTTTTTTTTTTTGTTGTTGTTTTGTTTTGTTTTGTTTGTTTGTTTCTTTGTTTCTTTGTTTGAATGGTGACAGAATGAGTGGGAATGAGCCTTCCATCATGGAAGAGCTGATGGTGAGGAATTCCAGCAACCTGGCATAATCAAACCCCAACTCCTCTCAGGGCAGGGGAGAGAGCTGAAAAGGAAAAACGTTACATTACAATTTTTATACATACCAGCAAGCTCAGAATTAGATCATCTAAAAGCTGCACTAGAGGCACTATTTTTTCTCTCCTGTGTCATTGAATAGAGGTGTTATATAATTGCAGTTGTAAAAGGAGTCATCCATTCAGCTGTATGTGGGAGGGAAAGAGGTACATAACACACCGTGAATTCGACTGTGCAGAATGAGCCAAAAGTGATCAATTAAACACATTCTTTGTCATTGCCATTTGCTCCATGTACCCTATAGGGATCCCTGCCCACGACAGGTTTGTCAGGCTAAAAACATGACCTTTCGTCATTTTTTCCCCACAGTTTTATTTCTGTCTTTGCTCCCTGTGCTCAGCATTTGATATTTCTCTCTTTCAAGTTAGTAATAGCATTAATAGAAATCAGTTCAATACTGGACTGGTAATCCATGAGATCTGGGACTGAATATACCATCTGTTCATGGCAGATAAACATTCAGTTCATACATTTGAATTTCATGTTATTTGTAGCTGTTCTACTGTAGATCATCATGTGAGGTCTGATACCTTTTAACATAAATTTTACCAGTTGGGTGTGAGCCATCTCCAGGCCATGTAGGCCTTAATTGTTGTAATAAAAGAATGCACTTCATTATCCCACTTCTCCCTAGGTTATGGTGACATTCATCATGCAGTATTGCTGACTACAGAAGTTGGATGCACTTCACAACATCCCTTCTCCCCCACACGCCTGTGAAGAAAGTATCTTTATGGTGTTTTCAAATTGCCTGCCAATTGGAAATTAACCTTAATCAGCAAATCTGACAGCACAGCAAACTCTCTAACATTTACTTTGGTGAGAAGCCCAGGTATTAATCAAAGGTAGTGGTCCTTCCACAGATCCTCTGTAGATAAAATAAAATAAAGCTCTTTAGAAGCCCGAGCTCTTCAGAGGAAGCCAGACTGATGTAACACATATTCACGGTGTACTGAAAGAGTAGTAAGTCTTTGAGCTGTCTGTAGAGTATCTATGGGATCCTGGCCAAAATCAGGAGTTTCCAGCAGCTACCACAGCACCAGTTAGAAGCAAGAAGGCAACACAGACTGGAAAAACAGGAAGAGCAGAGCCAACATAAGAGAGTCAGAGGCAGAATGAGTTCCACATAACATAAAACAGATACAGACAGATAAGACTTCAGCACTCTGTGTATATACACAGAAGTGCACAAAGATGTTCTTCCTATCTGAGCTTTCTGGAGTTCAAGCCTTTGTCCCATCTTTGTTAGATTCTCAGGGTTCAGCTCCTGGACGACCATAAAAACAGCATCCAAGCCTGGGGAAATGTGAAAATAATTCAGCACAATTCTCTGTCTTTTCAGACTAAGTTAGGCTGTGTTATCTCACATTTTCTAATATACAAAGAGCGTTTCCATGGCTCAGCTGCCACAAGGGAATTTCTTAAGTAACTTGGCTGAATATGAGCCTTCAGACCTGGAGCTGACCAGTGCCTATTTCCTCAAATTACTCAGGAAAAGGTCGACACTTTTACACATCTGTAAGTATGCCTGCTAATATTTACCCTCTACGCAGCACAGGCAGAAATAGATGAGCTATTTGTAACTCAGCCCAGCAGCTCAGGACATCACGGGAAGACTCAGAGCAGGAGTTTCCTTCTTCACTGGGCAGACACAGCCCATGTTACTCATAACTGGCAGAATGGACAAAGCAAATGGTGATCAGACTGTACTGAAAAAAAGATCTGAATAAACTAGGTTGGCCCAAACAATTGCTTTCTCAGTTGTACGTCCACTGTGCTGATGCATTAAAACAGAATTTCAAGCAAACACTTTAACGTTCCCTAGACATAAACACTTTTTCTGTTTATATAAAAAGAAATCAAAGATTTTGTGTTTGTTTTTTATTATTATTTTTTTTCTTATATTTTTACACTAGGCTTATTTGGTTATTTCCCTCCCTTACCTAAAAGAACATTCATTTTTCTTTGACATATAAAAACCAAAGTATTTCATTCCAACTAAAATCAGATTTAACACTTCTGATTCCCAAGATACCCCCATTCATTTTACAAATGCAAGTAGAAATGTTCTTGCATTTGGATTTGTTCAGAGAGCTGCAAGATCTGGTTGGCAGTGAAGCACAAATCTAAATGATAAATTGTTCCCCAAAAACTTGGGTATTTTGCTTTCTACATAGGATCTGTTCCCAAAACTGGACTGTTGGTACTAAAACCAAATCTGTGGGAACACATAACTGTCAGAAGCATAATCAAATAGAATTGCTCTAAGTAAAACTCAATTGATCTTTGTTGCTCTGCCTTTGCTTCACATAGAGTAAGGTCCTCTAGTTCACAAGAATTTTACTCAGAGTTCAAATAAAAGGTCACAATGAGCTGCTAGTATTTCTGCTCCTTGATCTCACAGAAGCTACCTTTACTGCTCCTCTAAGTCTTACACGTTCTCACCTAACATAACAGCCAGTGACGGGAGACAACAGTAATTTGAAGATCTCACTCCCACAGGCACAGAAAATCTCTGTGTTTCAACAAGTAAATGGATTCTCCTTAGCAGCATAAGCAGAAAGCACATGGAATATAGAATAAACCTGCTATGAGACCTGTTCTTCACCAAACAGAGGGTCCCAAATGCTTGTTGGTTTTATTTCTGTTGGTAACCTGCATCCAGAGTATGAATGCTGAAGTTTCTCAGCTGAAAACCTGAGGTGACATTCATCATGCAGTATTGCTGACTACAGAAGTTGGATGCACTTCACAACATCCCTTCTCCCCCACACGCCTGTGAAGAAAGTATCTTCACAAGGATTGGTCCCTATCATTATCTGTTGTCCATCATCCTCTTCTCCCTTGTACTGGGGAGCTTCTGGCTGCACTGTTTGGAGTGCAGCTCAAAAAACCACTCAACAGAAGAGCATGCCTTCATTAAACCTAACTTAGTTTACAGTTTCTAGGTGATAACATTTTCAAATCAAATTAATGTGTTTTCAAGCCAGGCAGTTATTTAATGAAAGACATTTTCCACATGGAAAATCTTTCCACATGGATTTTAGCTATTTTAGCTAAATTGCCTTTCTGCATTGAAAATGAAGGAATCAGAACACCATAGTTGGCCCTAAGAACAGTCGTCCAGTGATAATTCCAGCTCACTGTGCTATTATGGGCAGTTATCATTGTCTCACACATTCCCAGATCTTCTTGAAAAGGGGGTGATAGGATGCGAGGAAATGATCTCATGTTGCATTGAGGGAGGTTTAGATTGGTTATCAGGATGAATTTCTTCACAGATGGGGTAGTCAGGCATTGGAATGGTATGTCCAGGGAAGTGGTGGAGTTCCCATCCCTGGAGGTATTAAAGGGATGTGTGGATGTAGTACTAAGGGACATAGTTTAGCGATGGGATTCTGTAGGATAGGTTGATGCTTGGACATGATGATACTGTAAGGCTTTTCCAACCTAAGTTCTCTATGATTCTGCTCATGCTGGAGATTCATATCTAATAGTTTTTGGTTGCATGGGATTTGGCTGCCCTGCCATCTCCAAGGTCTCCACTCTGACAGGAAAAATATGGAGCTCCATGAAGCAGCATCCAAAGGGATGCCTGGGAGGCCCTCAGGCAGACAAGATGTGTCCCCTGGGAAGCCTGTGTCCCTCTGTATTCCCAGGGTCCAGCTCAGCAAGATGCTCTGTCCTTAGCATTCTTCCTCTGCATGGTATCTGGGACCAGCACCGTTTAACATCTTTGTCAGTGACACGGACAGTGGGATTGAGATCACCCTCTGCAAGTTAGCAGACACCAAGCTGAGTGGTGCAGCTGATATGGTCCTATATCCAGCTCTTGGGCCCCAGCCTAAGAAGGACACGGACTGCTGGAGAGTACAAAGTGCAGAGGGTCACAAGGATGATAGAGGACTGAAGCACTTCTCCAGGATGAGAGAGCTGGAGTTATTCAGTCTTGAGAAGACTTTGCGGAGGACTTACTGCACCTTTCCAATGCCTAAAGGGTCCTCAAAGAGTGACGGGAGAGTCTCTATCATAGCATAGTGATAGGACAAGGGGTGATGACTTTAAACTAAAAGAGGGGAGAATTAGGTTAGAGGTCAGGCAGGAATTCTTTACTCAGATGGCAGTAAGGTGCTGCCCAGAGGAGCTGTGGATGCTCCATCCCTGGGAGTGCTGGGCTGAGGGGACTGGTTTAGAGAAAGGAATCCCTTCCTACAGCAGAGGGGCTGGAACCGGATATCATAGAATGGCTGCGTTGGAAGACACCTTAAAGATCACCCGGTCCCAAGCTTTCTGTAGGGCTGCCATCCATCGCGTCAGGTGCAACCAAGGCCCCACAGCACCCGGGTGGGGGCGGAAGCGCGGAGCTCGGGAAATCCCCGCGGAGGAGGCGGGGCGGTGCGTGACGGCGGTCAGCTGAGCGGGCCAGCAGCTGCCATGGGCTCGCCGTGAGCGGGGTGAGCGCTGCTCGGGGCCGGGCGGGGGAAGAGCTGCGGCGAGCGGCGGTCGCGGCCCCCGGTGGAGGCTGAAGCGGCTGAGGCGGCGGGCCCGGCGGCCGGGCGGGCCGTTTTGCTCGCGCTGCCCGTAGGCGGTGACTCAGCGGCTCCGGGGTGGGCCTGCGGGGAGGATGGGCCGCGACGGGGAATGGAGAGACGGAAACTTCGTTTAGCGGCTCCCGAGGGATTCCCCCGGGCCGGGGGGGGAGATGGGGCTTGAGGGAGCGGCGTGGCGGGGCAGGGCGGCCGCCTGAGCGCAAGCCGGGAGCCGGGTCGGACGGGGAGGGAGCAAACGGGGACAGAAAGCGCAAACGTCGGGTGGAGCCGTCGGGCTGTGAGACCCAGGCTGGCCAGTGCCTCTGTGGGACGTTGCTGGGTATGGAGAGAAGGGAATCGAGGGGTCTGTTTGTGTGTTGTTCTCAGAGGGTGGGTCTGTCAGGGAAAGGCTCCGTCTGAAAGGTGGGTTGGGAGTCAAATCCATGAACGTCTCTGAGGGGTTAACATGTTATATAGGGTGTAGTGGGGTTGGAAGGTTAGCTGGTCTGTTTGTGTGCTGGCTACGTGTGCAGCTTGTTTTTCTGGATAAAACCAAAGTATGGCTGTATTTTCTGTCCCTCTGTACTCAGTACTGCCGAGGCCTCACGTCAGTACTGTGTTCAGTTTTGGGCTCCTCACAAGAGGACCTGGAGTGTGTTCAGAGAAAGGCAGCGAAGTATTGAGGGGTGTGGAGCAGCTGAGGGAGCTGGGATTGTTCATCTGGAGAAGAGCAGGCTTAGGGGAGACCTTACTGCTCTCTATAACTGCCTGAAAGAGGTTGTGGCGGGAGGGGGGTTGGGCTCTGCTCCCAGGACACAGTAATAGGATGAGAGGGAATGGCCTTATATTGCACCAGAGGAGGTTCCGGTTGGATATTAGGAAGTTTTCCTCTCAGAAAGAGTGGAGATGCATTGGAACAGGCTGCCCAGGGAGGGGGTGGAATCGCCATCCCTGGATTTGTTCAAGAAGTGTAAGAGAAATGGGTTAGTGGACACTGTGGTGATGGGTTGACTGTTGTTGGATTAGATGATCTCGTTGGTCTTTTTCAACCTTAATGATTCTGTGATTTACTTAGCAAAAATTTTTCTTTGCTGACCTCATAGTGGTCACTGCAGAGATGTCCAGCAAGCCACAGATCCGTCCTGCTGAAAATGGAGAGCATTGCAGGAGTAAAATGGAGAATGGAATGGACAGTGTGGCTCCCCCCACCCTCAGTACCTACACACCTGAAGAGATGGTACAGCAGATGAAAGAGTTGATCACTGAGAACAATGAGTTAAAAGGTGAATGTGAATCAGTCTCTTCTTCGGGTCCAAATCTCTTTTTGATCTATGAGTATGAGTTCTGTGTTCATTTGGTCTTCCTAGATAATCTTTTATATCTGACTGGCATTCACTCTATAACCAACTCTGCAAGTGGTAAGGCCGATTTGATAGGGCACAGCACATTGAATTGGTGTGGAAGATTGGAGTGAGAATACCCCCTAAGCTAAGCTTCAAAACTACATACACAATCAATATAGCGCTGTGTATTTTGGGAGGCAAGGTAAAAATATGCTCTTCAGTCATCAGCTTTGAAAAGATTTTTTTTTATTTGTATCTTAGAATGGTTAGGTGTCCCCATTACAGATTAACAGTTTGCCATTGCTGCATCAGCAGGGTGGGGACTGTACAGTTGAGTTAGGATGATCTCTGAAAGGAGCTGTATCCTCTCAAACAGAGAAGGGAATTGAAGCAGACTGTCCTGTGCTGCTGTGTAGTAACCATTTTGAAAGTTCAGATGTTGCAGCATCTTCTGTGCTGCAAAGTAGCATCCATTGCTGAGCCTGTCTGGGAGAAACCAGTAGGTTTCCCTGAAAACACATAATGATTAACACCTTTTAGGTAATATAGCTTTGTTTCTGAATCCTTAAAGTTTAGATGTTAGATATGTTTTATTATTAATTGGTTAGAGTGAAACCCAAGGAATTTGGGGAATTTCTATGTAAAAGACAGGTACCTCACTTTTTACATTGCAGTAGAGCATGAAGTCACATATCTTGTTTGCTGCTGTTTTGAATTGGTGTTCAAATTCTACCTCAGTCATTTCTGGACCTGATCTGAGTTCTCTGCCTTGGAATATCATGATTATCTGACAGGAAGGTTGCTTCAGGAAGCACCCCAGATATTCTGCTACAAGGCTCTGTAGCATACAAGATAACGTTCCAGGACAACAATCGCAGCTGCTGTAATTCATGCCTTGCAGAATCGTTCTCCAGAATTACCTTTACTTTTTGGTTATGTGAAGGACTTTTTGACAATCTGTAATATGCTGTGAAGATATAACATCAGTTTCTGAAAGATACAACGTATAGAAGATTTTCAAGCAACTAACTGAGTTTTTTGCTTTAAAAACTAAATCTTAAATACTTTCATTGGCTTCATAAAAATCTTGTCAGCATTTTGCAATAGTGAGACTGGAGTTGCTGTATACTGACTCACTGACTTTGTTACATACACTTGGCTTCCCAGTCAGGATGAAATGACATTGCTCTAAGTTGCCAGTTACATTTTTGTTAGTGCTTTTAATCAAATCTTAACTGAATATTCAAGCAGAGCATGGTTGGACATATTTGAGACTTTCAATTCAATAGCAGCTGTTTTCATGCATTAATTTATCACTCTAGGAAATACACTTTCCCTACTGAATCTCAGTAGTTTCAGAATTTTTGTTCACTAGTTTCATTTATGTTGATTGTGTGCATAACACGTGTAAGATAACGAGTACTTCTTGTGGGCAGTACTTCTTGCTTGTACTTCTTGGTTTAGAAGTCAGTCAAGGAGCGAGAGAGTGTGAGCATGTTATTTCAGCAGTGATTTTAGTAGTATTTATTATGGTGCTAAGGAGCTATAATGAGTTTCATTTCAGTTCACTGAGATATATGAGAAGGTGGTTTGCATTTCATATCTGATTGCTGCTTATCCCTTTGATATTGAAGAAAGCTGAGCTCGATGTAGAGGAAATCTGCTGTTTCATTGACAGAGTACTGATGTGAATCAATGACTTGTCTCTGGCTGTCGTTTAGAAGCGATGAAGTTGCACAACCAAGCAATGAAGGACCGCTACGAGGAGCTTTCCATCTGGCGAGAGAAGCAAAAGGAAGAACGAGAGTTTTACGAGGCAAAGTTTAAAGAAGCCAAGCAGTGCTTGCTTGCCAAGTGCATTGAAAATGAGCAGCTGCAGCAACAACTTCAGAGCTTAAAGGAAAGAGAAGAAGGAGCTGAAATGGTAAGTAAGAGAAAGATGAATTCACATACATTAACAGTGAACATCAGGGTCTTTTATGGGTGAGGGCTGGAGTTCTGTTAGCTTCTCCTTTTTTATCCTTATACTCTAATGAAAAGTCTAGGACTTATTTTACAAAGCAAGTCTTGAGGTGCAGTAAGATAACAACATGCCACATGTGAGATAACTAATATTTCAATTAATAATTAACAGTAATCATTAACACAATCAACATAAGAAATAAATTAACATTTCTTGCCAACTTTTCATTCTGCATCCTGTTTACTGTTGGGTTGACTTAATCCCTCCCTTTCCTTCTAAGATTATTTCTCTCAGCATAGTTTTATATTTGTGTTTCTAGAATCAAGTTGACATGTAACCCCTGCCACCACCCAAAAAAAAAAAAAAAAAAAAGTTATATCTTTCACCTATTCTGAAAGCCTTTTTACTGAGGTTCAGGTTAGATTTGTTCTTCAGCTGCTCCATTTCTGGCTGAGCTTTCTCCCCCTGTCTTTGGCTCTGTAACAGGTAGTTTCTAACATTGCAGGTGAGTGCTTAATATGCAGGTAGCATCAATTTGCCAGTAGTACCAAAGACACCACAAAGTCTGTTAGAACAAAAGCTACTTTGTGTCCCACACATGAAGAGATGTTTAACAACAAGTTTCATGTAGAGCTAAATCAATGAATCCTGGTATGTGGGACTTCCAGAACTCGTGTGGGTTCTCTGTTGCCCATTGAAGGATGACTGTGTTGGCCTTTTTCTCCATGGCCATTGATAGGCTGTCTTTTCCTCTCGTGTGCTTGTTTTATGGAACTCTGTAAGAATTCTTTCAGGATATAAATTGGAATTGGCCAATTGGTTCAAAAGTTATTAAGGGGAAAAAGGTCATGTATAAACAGTGTGATTGTGCAAGTATGACTTTGTTAGGAAACCAGGCTAAAAGTTGTTTTTCAGGATTGTCAAGGAAGTTCAGAATTTCATAAATCTGGAATAGATTTTAAGGGAAAGTGGGGTACTTGTTCTGCCCATACATGTTTTAGAACTTCTTGTACTTTGGATACTTTAAGTGTGTTATTGGTGGAGTGATCCAATCTCCTTGAGCAATCCAACGTCCAGGCAAGTAAAAATAAATCTCTGTTAATTATCTCATCTGTAACAGCTCCATAAAGTAAGCCTTGGTTCTTCATTGATTCTTTGCAGTTTAACCAGTTGGTGGTAATGGTAATTAAAACAAAAACATTCTCATTTCTGATCATGATGTTCAGACTGACAGTGTCATGTAAGCCACAGTGAATTTCTGCTCTTGAATGCTTTGGCCGTACTTTAATTCCTTTTTTTTTTTTTTTTTAACTATTATTTCTAAACATGAAAAAATATTTATCTGAACTTAGAAAAGGCTAACTACAATTAGTCTAATTTCTCTCTCCTCTGTGTCTTTCTGTTTACTGAAATGGATTGTTGTTGTTACGTGGCACCTGTGTTTCACTCAAAGGAAATCACAGATATGTACTGTTGTTTCCCTTAGTGAAAAACATTACTCACAGGAGGGTTTATCTTAAAACCATATATCTGAGAACCCTGGTGGATATAAAACTCCCTCTTATGCACTGAAGCTGACTTCTTTTGCATCCTCTCACAGCTTAGCACAAAATCATAGTGACTCAGGTGTGTATGGCAGTACTGCAAGAAGAGACACTGTCAGCGTAGCACAAATTTAGATTTGGCATGAGTGATAAATTAGAACATCATTCAAGCCGCATGAGTTATTCAGAATTTATATTGAGGGTGTATGGTGTATTTAAGCATTACAACATTACAAGGAGGCTTGGATTACAAAATGGGAAAGAAACAAACGCACAACAACAAATGCAACTTTTTGTTGTCCAGTGAACCAAAGCAGTTTAGAGATCTCTGTACTGGATTTTCCCAGGCAAACTTCAAAACAGAAGAAGAGCAATGGAACACCGCTGTTATATTCAGGCTCTGCATTCTTTGGCTGCTGTTTCATTTTGGTTGGTTAATGCGGGTTTTTGTTTATCCCAGGAGGGCTGTGCAGCTCCTGAGAAGGAAGCAAGGCAGCTCAAGTCCAAGGTGCAGCGGCTCCAGGCCGAGAAGGCAGATCTGTTAGCCATCATTTCAGAACTGCAGGTCAAGCTGAACATCGCCTCAGCAGAAGACTCCTTTGTGGAGATTGGGATGAATGTAAGTAAAGGGAATAAAATGGACATGGTGAGCTGCAACCAGAAACTCTGTTCCCAACTTGGTCCTTTTTGCAAACTGGGTTTTCTTATTGTGCCATGCTAATTGATGAGAAAGTTGAGCCTAAAAGTGATTAAAATGATGGTTTGGTTATTTACCTGATGACATTTTTACAGTGAAGTTTTGTCTTCCATTAGTAAGAAGCATGAATCTATACCAACAGCAATTATATATATGTGTGTATATATATATATACATATACACACACACATACATATTTGCCTCTTTGAGAGAGAATACCAAACTGCCAGCAACAGTAGTAACACAAAAATATAGGCAGAGTGAATCTGGAAGAAGTGTTTCATGATCTTACCTGACACAGAGCACCTGTATGTTACAAGATGTAGTGATAAAGGACTGGAGAATTTACTTGTATTCTTTCACTTTCCTTGCCCAAAGTAAATTTTCATGGAGTCACTGTATAATCAATGAATGTATGGATGTTATAATTAGGAAATATACAAGAAAGTTAGGCTAAACAGGTTATCACGCTAAAGAAGACTGGATGGAAAGCTTACCCTTGTCCTGGGCTCACTGAGAAGATTTCAAGAGGAGCAATCCTCAAAAAATCCTTCCCCAGTGGTAATCAGCTCTTAAATGGGGTCTAGAAGGAGTGGAGCCTTCACCTGTGCTGCCATGGCTGACTCGTTGCTCACCTCAGGTGGTCAATCAGAGGTTCAGGCCGTGATACAGCAGTTCCCATACAGTCACAGAATGTTCCAAGTTGGAAGGGGTCAGACACCAACTCCTGGCTCCACACAGGACCACCCAAAATACAAACCCTATGTCTGTGAGCGTTGTCCAAAATGCTTCCTGAACTCCAGCAGCTCGGAGTCGTCACCACTGCCCTGGGCAGCCTGTTCCATGCCCACTGCCCTCTAGTGCAAAGCCTTTTCCTCACACTCCCTGCCTTTTCACAGCTCCATGCCGTTCCCTTGAATCCTATCACTGTCACCAGAGAGCAGAGCTCAGCGCTGCCCCTCCGCTCCCCTCGCGAAGAATGGGGCTCCTTTCTCTGCTGGCAGAAATATGCAGGTGTAGTCAAGCAAATCAAAGTCTAAAGTTGTAGAGTGTTCCCTAAAGGCACAAAAATATTATTTTTCTACTGTTCTTGTTTCTGAGAAGTCTTCAGAGGAAATATGTAAACTGTGAAAATGAGGGTTTCTGCTATCTTTACAATAGCATGTCCCTCTCTGGCAAGGACAAGTGCAACAAGAAAATCACAGAATTTAACACTTAGTTGGAATTGTTAGAGAAAACTTCAGACTGCAGGAAAGCTTCTAGGATGCTTCTCCTTTTTCTGCTACAAAGATCTTCCTTTGGACTATGAAGGTCACAGGGTGAGCTTTGCAGTGGGAAAGAGAAGCTATGTTCAACATCTGTTGGCAGTGCTGGTAACTGTTGCTGTGTCATCCTTATAAGAGAAACTGACTGTGGAGGTTTGTTGATTTAAAAGAGAAGGCCTAATCTTGTTGTTCATATTCTTTAATCAGTCCTGAAGAGATGCAGGGAAAGGCATGTGAAATTTGTAACTTAAGAATTTGCAAACATGAAACTGATCTGTAGGAGTTTTGTGTTTTGTTTTTTATTGTCACCATAGTAGTTTTTCCTGTTTTTCTTTCTTAAGTAAATAAAACTGTCCTGCTTAGTTCAAGTACCAAACTGATATTTTGGGGGTATTTTTTTTTTTTTCTTTTTTAGGAAGAAGTAAATAGAACTGCAAAAGAAAATCAAGATAATAGCAGTGAAGTGGCCAGTAACATCGCTGTCTGCATGTATGTGGGTTTTTATCTGACTCAAACTTCTGCAGAGTGTTGTTTCCAGTGTAAGGGAAGCATTTTCTTTGAGCAACGTCAGTCTCTATTACAGTATCTGTCCTCTACTCTATTACAATGATATTCAAAACAGTCGGAGTTCTTGTTTCAAACCTGAGCCCTTCTTGCTCAGTTTGTTTGTCTTTGGTATGAACTGTGGGGTATAAATCATGGTGGGGTGGGCAGATAGTGCAGTGTCATTATTTTTTAGGTGACTAGACTTAAGATGTGAGCATTCTATTTCAGTTACTTCTGAAAATTTGATCTTTAGATCAGCTCCAGGGCATAAGGGACTTTCTTGCCCCTAGCTGAACCTTTACACCCCATGAACACAGACAGCTGACACCACTAAACTTTCCATTTTGGATACTGCCCAATTTAAGAGCTAGATGGTTGTGGCTGAACACTCTTAATGCACTTCATGGCCTTTGCTTTTGGAAAGGGGGATATAGAAAATTGAAAGGGCATAGCAGGCCAGAAAGCTGTTCTGTGTATGTTTTCCCTTAAACTCTGTCACTCCCTACCTCATTGCAAAGAAATTCAGCATTTTAATGTAATAACATAGAAAACTTGTCCCTCAGCATGAAGTTAAGAAGTTGAAGGAAAAAAAATAGCTATAATCAGGGGTGTAGCAGAGGAATGCTGACCATAGCCCAAGTGCAAGCATTCAAATTGTCATTAGCAGTGGCCTGTGAGAACACTCTGATCTTAAGACGTTGTCTGTGGGATTTGCTTCCCTTTTGATGACTATTTGGGCCATATCTACAAAAACAGAGGGTATAAATGTCTCTTACACTATTTCCTGTGTCACCACGTGTCTCTGTGCAGCACTGAAACCTTAGAGTGGTGCTGTTAACCGCTTCAGAGGAATGTGATCCACATGGGATGGGTTTATTTCTGTAATTGTAGACTTGTACACTAAAAATCCCCTGATAAAAGTTAATTATTTACTTAAGATATCTTGGCTGAGCACTCTCTTTGGGGTATTCAATTTTGCTCACCAAATTTATATAGCTCACAGGAGCACATGCAGGCCTGTGCTTTCGTTTCTGCTCTGAACTACAAAAACAAAATTGTATATAAATGCTGTTTCCCAGCTGAGCTTCTGAAACATACAATATGTATAACCTATATATCTTATCATATAGTTAGGGGATTTTGACCTTCTGTCTAGGTAGACACGAAAGTGGAGGGAACAGAATGCAGTATCATATCACCAGGAAATCAACAGATCTTGTATTTCAGAGTTTTGTAATTGTTTTGGTTTATTTCTGTGGTAGTACGTCCAATTTTCAAAAGAGCTACAGAATATGATGGAGGCAAAATATCAAAGGAATTCCTTCTGAAAAAGGAAGCAATTTCCAATGCCCATTTTTGGTGGAAGATGCCTTCTTTTCCTGGAAAGGAATGAAACTGAGATAAGAAATGTTTCATTGGAAAAAAGGTAGTAGCACTTAGCAGAAAGAGATGCACAGTAGGTCAGAATAAGTGCTCCAAGCTTTGTTTTGTCTTGACTATTTTTAATTTTTTTTTTTCTTAAATTCCAAGTTGTTCACCCAGCTTGATAAAAAGAGACTGTTTGAGCACTGCAGAAAGCAAGGACTGTGTTTACATGCTTAAGGACTTAGGCTAGCGGGCTGCAGGAAGGTCATGCTTCGTGCATGCTTCTGAGCTCTTTGCACAGAATGTTGATTTTTCAGAACTGTGAAATTGCCCAAAAACTAGGGGTAAGAGAGTACTCTAATAACATCATAACTGTTGTTATTTACACGTGGTTTGGTTTGAAGCAGGAGCAAATCTGCAGATGAGTCCAAGAATTTGGAATCTGAGGAGCTGACTGTGAGCCAGTTACTCTGCTGCCTTAGAAATGAAACTGAGAGGAGGGAAAAACTTGAGAAGGAGCTGAAGGATCACAAAGAGAGGTATGAATTAGGTGCACTGTAAAGTTTTAATCTGTTTACATTCAAGTCTGTTGGAGTTACCAACTTTGGGCCTGATCAGAGTGAACTATCAGTGTGAACTGGATGGGCAGTTTCCTGAGCACTCACTAGTAATCATGTTTGTCGTAGCTCTGGTAGGGATAAACCACATTATGTTCTGTGAGCACGACTTTGTCTGTCTTATTACTTCCTAAAGTAGCACAAATTACCTGTTGCCTCATGGCTTTGAACTTTCCACAGGTGATGTGAAACAAAACGAGGACTAGCTGAGAATGTTCTTCTCATTCCTCTCTCATTATTTGCTTTTGTATCAATCGTCTACGTGTGGGGTTTAAGCACATCACTTGTATTAAACAGACATTGCAGCCCTCTTTGTGGTACTGGTAGGCTACGTTTAGGGCTGTGAGCTTGGAAAAGCTCCTTAGAAATGCTTCCCAAAAGTTTAATTCCAAACTTACCTAAGAGAGTTTTTCTGGTGAGATCTGCATAAATGTCCTTCTCAGCTCAGTCGTACATATATCAGCATGGCTGTTCAGGCATGGAGAATTGCCTAGGCAGTAGCTGTTCCAAGTCCATAGTTTGCAGAGACAGTAAGACTTCCTGGACATTACTTATGATGAAAAGTTAGTGTCACAGTAATTGTTTCTGCGTGGTCTTCCTAGAAGAGGTAATGAGCCATAGCCAAATGATTCTTAGAAATTTCAGCCTCTGTAAAGATCAAAGGAAAGTAGAGGCAATATTAATCATTGGGTTCAGTGAACAGACCCATTTTCAGAGGATTAGCGTTTTGGACTGTGTCAAAGATTGATGACAGTGGACTGAATCATTGTCTTTCTCTGCACCTGCACATCCATTGTAATTAAATATACATGCTGGGTGTTCTATGTTAGATGCTGCCATGACTGTGCAAACTTTCCTGCATGTCTGTACTTTCAGGTTTTTCTTTGGTTCATGGCTATGATGTTAGAAGGACTTGAATGAAATCCTTGAACAGTCACAATCTAACTAATGGCCAAATCCATTGTTACTGGATTCTTCTGTTTTCCAGACTTTCAAAGATGGAGAATGAAACAAGCAATTGCCTGGAGACTGGGACGCAAACTAACCAGGAAGAAGAGAGTTCACAGACTGTAAGTACTTGTCATCCTGAGCTGAGTTTTAGCAGTGTACAGCTTACCTGTTGAGGCCAACAACTTTGGGGTCTAGATTTCCGCTTGCACACAGAGAGCAAGGTGCAAATATGTTGCATGAGCTGCAGAAGTGAGTTTTGAAGTCTCCAGTCCATATCTTAAAGGAGGTTCCTTCCAAATTACACCAGCCATGAAAAAGGGATAAGACTGATGGCTGAGAATTAGGGGAACTGCAGCATAACTGCAGGTATGCTTCATTGTCCTGGCCCTGTCCACTTAAGTAGAGGGAGATGCATTCATTTCCATCACCACAAAATCTTCTGAACTGGATAAATTTCCTCACTGTTGGCTAGGTCAGCTTTTAGATCAGAATCTACTGGCAGCCTACTGTAACACAGACCCTATATGTGGAGCTCATGTGGCACCTGATATGACTTTTTTCCTGGTAAGATGTATTACAATGGTAGAATGTAACTATCTTGGATTGCAACACAGGTTGAGGCAAGCTTAGCCTTGGTTTCAGTTTAGGCTTTGAGTGGGTATTGGGGTTGGATTTCGGCTCCAGATTCATCCATCTAAATTTATGTGCCTGCAGTTGTAGGCTTCTCCATGTGGGGTAAGTGTATAAAAATCACAAAAGTACAGAATGGATGAGATTGGAAGGGACTTCTGGGTTCATCTGGTCCAACCTCTGCTCAAGCAGGGACTCAGAGCTAGTTGCCCAGGATCATGTCCAAGTGGCTTTTGAAAATCTCAAAGGAGGAGAGTCTACAACCTCTCTGAGCAACCTATGTCAGTGCTCCATCACCCACACAGCGAAGAATTATTTCCTAATATTTAGATGGAACCTCTTACGTTCCAGTTTGTGCCCATTGCCTCTTGTCTTAGCACTGGGCACCACCGAAAAGAGCCGGAAAGTTTCTGTGACAGTAGAGACCTCCTCTAGTTCAATACAACTGCATAATAAAGGCAAGTAAGAATGCCTGCGAGGCACTGTTGGGTTATCTGAGGTGCCATGTGGGGCTAGAATATATGATATGAGATCTGCTGGAGACCTGTTCCCTTTAAACTTTAAGAAAGCTTCCCCTTCTCCTATCGCTATCAGACTGTGTAAGAAGTTGGTCTCCCTCCTGTTCCTAAGATCCCTTCAAGTACTGGAAGGGATGAGATGGTGAGACTGAAGTGCTTCCAGCTACAAAATATACCTCCAGACACTACAAAGCAGGAGGAGTCAGAAATTTCACCTCTTCTACAGTGGGGATGTATTTTAACTACTGAAACTCTGAGGTGTCTCTGTGCACTGGGTTGGAGGAGCACACTGCTGCTGTTTCTTTCCTCCCCCCTGCTTTTGGTCTGTCTTTTGGATCTTTCATTGGTCTCAGTCCAAAGCCCAAACAAAAGAATTGGACCCGCAATAAAACTGGCAGTAGTTTTATTAGAAATCTTTTTTTCTTGATTTGCAAAATTGATTCATAAACGAATGACAGTGAAATTTGGAGTAGGAAACTAGAACAGAAGGGGTATTACCAGTGTAGGGTGTAAATGGCAGGAGGAATAGTACAATGTTTTAGCCTGCCTTCTTCTCTATTTGCAAACTGCTGTTTCTGTTCTTTGTCTGCTGTCACACCTCTTTCTAAGGAGGCTACCAGTGGTAGGAGATGTTTGACAGAGGACTGGCAATAATCACTGGCTGTCTGCTTTTCCCATATGTTTTAAATCTGGAACTCTGAGAAACAATGTATGCAGGTGGCTCTGAAAGTAATACCTCCTAATTATCCCACAAAGAGCACAGTAACACTGTTTCATGGAGCAAATTCTCAGCTATAACACAGCTTTTCAGCAGTCGCCATTGTTAGCTCTGCACTTTTGCCAGTGATGAACAAGAGCCTGCATGCCATGCTGCTAAAAGCCTGCACCAGAGGAGGTGACCCACTGTCACCACTGCAGAAACACCACCCACTGCCTCCCTGTGCTCACATCCACTCCATAAACGTTCTGTGAGTGTCAATGGATGCAATTTTTTCTGCATGGAGGAATTCAGTGACACACCTTTGCTTCATATGCACCTCCATATCAGAATATATTTTATCACTGCCCCTTTGCTGACATCCATCAGCCTTTCAATACCTAAAGGGAGCCTATGAACAGGAGGGGAGTGAACTCTTTGAAAGGGTAGATAACAGCAGGACAAGGGGAAATGGTTTTAAATTGAAGGAGGGAAGATTTAGGTTGGATGTCAGGGGGGAGTTCTTTACTATGAGAGTGGTGAGGTGCTGGAACAGGCTGCCCAGAGAGGCTGTGGATGCCCCGTCCCTGGAGGTGTTCAAGGCCAGGTTGGATGGGGCCCTGGGCAGCCTGGTCTAGTATTAAATGGGGAGGTTGGTGGCCCTGCATGTAGCAGGGGAGTTGGAGATTCGTGATCCTTGAGGTCCCTTCCAACCGAGGCCATTCTGTGATTCTGTGATCACATGGCAACAAAATGTAATGGAAAAGAATATTGGTGGGAAGTTTCAGCCCCTACTGCCATACCATCAATGTCTGCCTGTGATGTCGTGGGCCGACATAATAAAGTAGGAGACATTACTTTCAGAGTAGCCCTTGTATTACCTGCCTGCATAACAAGAGTAATAGAGTTCTCTTTGAGTCACCCAGATTTTAGGAAAGTGTTGAAGTCACAATGTGTTTCTGCTACATTTAGGAGTAATTGGTAATTGTGAAGCTGAGCAGAAGGGACCTTACTGCTGAGCACAGAGTGTAAGATGCAGACTGACTCATGCTGTCTTCCCTGGAAAAAGAACATTGCTTTCTAGTTAAACTTCTTAGTTAGCCAGCAATTTTCCTGTCTTGAGTTGTCCATATGTAATTTTCCTTTTTTTTTTTTTTTCTGAAAGATTGGCAGTGAAGTAGAAAGTCTGAAGAAGCAAGTCTGTGCCCTCTTTAAAGAGCTCCAAGAAGCCCACGAGAAGTTAAAAGAAGCAGAACTAATTCAGAAGAAACTTCAAGAAAAGTAAGGTTCAGAAGAACAATAGTTGTGCTGTGACACCCCGTTAATATTTTAATGAAAACTCCCACCTTGGGAAACTCAGTAGCTCTACAAATAGCAAATATCTGTTTCATGGAAATGCTGCAAAAGATTGCTCCTTTTTAAGTGAAGATGAAAGTACAGAAGTACAGTAACTGTCATAAAATCAGAACTGCCAACCTAGGTCTACAAATAGAACCCCAGTGCTTGGAATTTTAATATTTGGGTTTTAATCCTTGTTGATATAAAGGCAGATCTTGTTTTCTGTTTTGCATAATCACTCCATTTTTTGGCCCTGGGGGAAGAAGCTAAGGGATCTACTTACAAACCTTCTCACACAGTCTGTCTGTGCTTTTGAAGACCAAAGTGTAGGTCTTTAAAATTGAAAGAAGAGCTTCAATTTATTTGCTTAGTTTTCTGTCAAATTTCAGTTCTTTGAGGTTCATAATAGTAAGAAAAAATGCATTCCATTTAGTAGCTTTATTTTCAGGTAGTTGTGTATATACGTCTTCGTCTTTCCTTTTTCTTCATCAAAATAAGCCTTTCAAATGAAGCACCTAAAGATTCTTTTTGTGTGATGCCTATTGTGCCAAATCCATCAGGGAAAGGTGAACAGATAGACTAAGTGTTTTCTTTTTTTTTTTCCTTCTGTCAGGTGCCAAGCATTGGAAAGAGTAAACTCAGCTGCTGCAATGGAATTGGAGGAGAAGCAGCAGCTCATATACACCATCAAGAAGCTGGAGCTTCAGGTGGAGAGCGTGCAGGCAGAGGTCAAGCTAGAACAAGCCAAGACACAGGATGAAAAGTGAGTATTGGTTGTGTATCATGGGGGATATTGTTAGTGAGAAAGGGAATTGAAGGGAACATGATGAAAGGGAATTTGAATCTCAAATATGAGTTTTGTGTTCTACACAGTTTGAAGCCAAGTTATGTTTATAGAGTCTTAAGTAGAAACCTCTGCATCTGTCTATGTCACTTTGAATCTGGAGTCTCCAGAGTCTCCCAAACTATATCTTTTTGTCTAGTGAATACTTCACAGAGGAAAACTTGAGCTGTAAGCTCTGGTGGGTATCTTCTTTTTGTTGTAAAGCCAAAGACAGTTTAAGGTCAGGTATAATATGCAAGTAGAGGAAGCAGAAAAAGGACAGCAGCTTGTCAGTTTGACTGGCAGGGGGTGAATGCATCCACAGGTTGGAGTGTAGAGCCAAGTCAAGTGATGACAGTGATGGGAAAGTGATGTCAGTGGTATCTACAATACCCTTGCAGTTAGAAGAGTTAAATGTGAAGTTGAGATAAAGAGACTGGCTGTTTGCTGCAGCTCTCCCCTCCCTTTTATGAGTAGTCCATGTAAGGAGTGTGAGAATGTCAGAGTGAGCTGTATGGAGAGGTGGAACTGAGGTCTGAAGGCACTGTCTGCAGCTGCTGGAGAAGCTGCTCGTTCTGCTCATTGCATTTGGAGTCTGTGTCTGTTTCTTCTCCTGATAAATTCTCCATCATTTGAAGTCTCTCAGTCAAGACTGGTGAGCTTGATTATAAAATTATTGGATGATAGATTATTTAATATCACATGCAGGCTATCAGTAAGGACATTTGTTTGGACTCAGTCTAGGGATGGAGCAGCACACAACTCCTTGGAAAAGAGATGCTGAAAAACAGAGCACAGTTTTTTATCATCAGAAATGCAAATTCATTTGCAAACAGCTGGGTTATCTATTCTAAAGTCTGAAAGATTTATATTTGTATATACATTTATAAGTCTTAAGCCCTTATGAAACTGAGATTTTAGGAGACTGTTTAGGAGAGAAAGAAGTCTTCAACTGGGACAAGTAGGATAGTTCTGCAAAATGAAAGAGAGTAAAAAGAGTACCAGATCTTTCAAAGAACTTTCAAGTCTTTCAAACATTTGCTTCTTTTCATAAACAGGATAAGATACAATAGCTTGCAGGACGCTTACAACAAACTCCTTCCTGAACTCACTGAAGCAGTGAAAACAATCAGTGAAATGAAAGTCAAAGAGGTAAACTCATCAACAGAAGAAATCATAATGAATTAGGGGAGAGTGGGAAGGGATGTGAGAATGTATGTGGGAATAAATTCAGGCCCAAAACACATGGGCCTGAATTCACATAATATGACATGTAACCAGGCAGCATTGCTTTGAGAAACAGAGATCCTGTGCTGTCAATTACAGAAATCTTATCCACATATCTGGACTTCTGGATAAGGTTTAATCTACAGTGCATTATGAAGTCCAATCCTTAGAGATCAGTGATATGAAAATGCATGTAAGTGTTCCTGCAGCATAGCTTGTAAATTTAGAAATGTAGAGTTCTGAATATTTTAGTATTCTTAAATAGAATGTCTACCACAGTGAGGTCCTGTTCATAACTGAGGATCCATGTAAGTGCGAGATTCTTCTGTATCATTTTGGAAAAAATCCTTTGCAATGTACATTTGGGAGCTCTGTTTTGACTTGATACTGTGTAGTTGAAAAGCACAAAAATAATCTTTTAGTTGAAAGATCAATCAACATTGCTATCTTAGGGCAGACCTCTTTGACCATGGAGTTGAAAGTTTTTTTCCAAGAACAGGAGGATTAAGTAGGAGACTTCCACTCAAAGCAGAGTCACATTCTGAGCTCATCTCAGTCTTTATTCTTCCTTACAGCTTGATAGGGTGGATAAAGTTGTGGTGGAAGAACTGAATGCAAAGGTGTTGCTGGCAGAACAAGCTCTTGCTGCAAAGCAGCTCCAGATGGATGAAATGAAGCAGCTAATTGCTAAACAAGAGGAGGACCTTGAAACCATGGCTGTGCTCCGTGCTCAGGTATGAGTCCTTCAGAAACTGGCTGGTTTGCTCACCCAATATTCAGAAACCAGGAGGAGCTATTTAATGGCTCAGTCTGGAATACTGTTTATCTGTTTCCTCAATTCCAAAGCATAATTCCCTTAGAGCATTGCAGATTCTTGCAGGTCTGAACCACCATATCCTACACTGAGTCTGGCACAACAAATAAATTTGGGAATAGATGTTATATATAAATATATTTTTATATTTAAAACCACCATCTTAAAAATTACTGCATATGTTTTAGAGATTGTTTTATTCAAATATGACCCTAAAAAGAGTCTGCCTCACATTTAAGACAAAGGGGGAAAAAAAAAAGGCATCTTGCTCTGGTTCCACTATCTGTGCCACTGGTTTGTCTGTGTCACAGGTTTTCACCTCCTCACTGCTGTTCTGTACCTCATTTCAGCCTCTGTACACCAATTGCACTGTTCCAGAGTCTAAATGGAGAAGCTTTTTCACTTTCTGTATAGTGCAGATTATCACTTTGCAGCGTGTAGGTGCTGTAGAAGTGCTGCAGGCTCTGATGCAGGCATACTACTGTGGTACGTAGACTTGGTTCAGTCTAAGCTACTAATTCTCAGCATGATTTAATTTCTCTGATCAGATGGAGGTTTATTGTTCTGATTTCCATGCCGAGAGGGCAGCAAGAGAGAAGATCCATGAGGAGAAGGAGCAGCTGGCTGTCCAGTTGGCATACCTGCTAAAAGAGCAGCAAAACCTTGAAGATCTTGGCCGGTGAGAAAAGACTTTGGCTGAGCTGCTTTTGGTTTTGTCTTGTTCCCCTGCATGCTGGAGCTAACCAATGTTATCTTGGTAGCATTTCAGTAAAAAGGCAAACAAGTTTGCAGACATTTATTTATTGGTTAATTTGAATTTTGTAAAAGAAAAAAAAACAGTTGGCTGACTTAGCTATTTTGATTTTGTGATAGAATCTGAAAAGCATTTTAGCATAAGGCATGTTAGTTCTTGGATACTTCAGCAAGACTTCACTTGGGATGACTAAGGTAAATTCTCCCTGCTTCTATTGGTTGTGGCCTCAGTTTTACCAGTGAATCTGCAGCTAAGTTTGCTGCGTATGTGCCAGGGATATCTGTTGTTTCTCTAAGTAGCAGTAATAAGTAAGAATGTGCATTTTCAAGTACTGCAATACTCTGTAGTTGCACCATTTTAGCACTCTTAGCTGTAAAAGATGAAAAAAAAATATATTAACTATGTGTCTTTCACTCATCTTGTGGAAGCATGGATACAGGAAGAATGCCAGAATTTGAAGAATCAATCTATATTTCCTGTTAACTGTCTTCTGAGCCCGTTCTCTTGAATAACTTGCCTTTCTGCTTAAATCACTGTTTGATTTGAGTGGCTCAGAGTCCTTGGAGCTTTCCAGAAGAGTGTCTTCCAGATTCATGAGTGTGTAGCTGCCTAACTCCTGCTGACGTCAGTTGTTTGACCCTGATTTCAACAGGACTCTTGCACTATCTCAGTAGAGCAGCAGTGTTTCTAGGTCCTGTTTCAGAGCAGCAGTTGTGAACTAAATGCATGAGAACATGAGTTACTTGCAGATCTTCCAGCTTACTTTGAAGCCTTTTAACTTTTCTGGAGGCAAAGGGAAGATACCTTCAGTTTAGCCATATTTATTTTCAGAGCACTTTTAAGTAACTGCCCCATTTCTCCTCAGAAGCTCTTTGGCAGAGATGCAGAATCGCCACGGAGCCAGGGCACCAGACCGGGAGCACTCACCTCGCCTTGTCCAGAGAGGTACTGAAAGCAGCCTCCAAGCCCAGCTGTGTTCAGTTTAAAACACCTTTGCTTATCAGCAAGCAACTCCCCAGCTCCCTTATGGCTATTCTGGCAGCTGGTAGCTGCAGAGAATGTGATTCTCTGGCTTTTAGGAGCAAGTCAGTTCTCTTTCAGCTGTTATACAAAATGAGTGAAAAAAAAAAACTCAACAAACAATTAATGTAACAGATAATTATTTATTTTCTCTGCTTGCAGGAACAGGTAGTCAAGAATGGCCAGAGCAGCAGAATATCTCAATATACTCCTGTCCAAAATGTGAAGAAATTCTGCCCGATCTGGACACGCTGCAGATTCATGTTATGGACTGCATTAATTGAATAACGCTCTCTCATTCTTCATCTACTGGAATTTCACCTGCTGAACGTAATTTTTTTTTCTTTCTGCTAGAGTAAGTTCAACTCTACATCCAGCAAAGGAGATTTTCAAGGTTTTTCTCATTTATTCAATGGAAAAACAGAAAATCTCTTACCCTACCCTGTACTCACTGTACTTGTTTTAACATGAGTTAGGAAATGGATTCTTACAGGTTAACAACATGGACGCATTAAGAAATTCCCTGTGTGTCTGCTGCAATGAAATCTTGAAGGAACATTCCCCTGATGCGCTCTGCTCTTACACCTATCCCGCAGCACTGGGCTGAATTGCTGTAGTAAAAAAGGAGATGAGATATATGCCCATCAGTTCAACTACTGTAAGCCTGTAAATACTTCAGCTCTCATATACTATTAATCAGGAAACTAATATATTAAACAGCTGTTTGAGAAGCTTCCAGTAAAATGGAGTGTTTCGTATTCATTGAGCATTTAAAATGAACCCACCTCTTTCTCCAGATGGCGGTTCAGTTGCTGCCCTTGTGACCATACTAATCTGATGTTATATTTTTGATGGCTTATGTAACTTCTTGCTTTAGCTGGACGTAGATAAGGTTTAAGACAGATCACTGAGGTCTGGTATATGTAGCTCCTGGTGTACCCAAGTCACTGGGTTTTATAAAACTGTTTATTTTTAAGGTGTTGTCTTGATTCTTCTTTATTGTAATAAATTTATTTGAACCTGTACAGTATTGTGTTAGAGAAAGCTGAAATAAATGTAACCTAATTTAAAGAGAGGAGTATAATGGATTTTCAAATCTCAAAATAAATCTATTGCAAGTATAAAATTATCAATGCCTGTTAATATTTTGGATGCTGAAAGGGGAATGCTAATACGTGTGGCTGGAAAGCTTGTGTAGAAAGAACTGTAATGCATAAGTTCTGTTTTTGTCCTCACTTTTGATTTTTATCTCAACAAATAACAGTTCTTGGTGTGCTGTTTGTTAAATACACAACTCTTAACAAAATATGAACAAGCACAATCAGCTTATGACATGACTACAATTAGCAGTGGTGTTAGCCATGGAAGCTGAGGTATCTCAGTTTTCTTGTACACCAGAAATAATGAGAGCAGTTGCCACATGAGCAACAAAAGGACAATCCCTTTTCCCCAGGCACTAAGCCAGGAAAGTGAGACTCAGACATTTCCTCACACATCTGGCATCCTCAGTTATGTATATGGAGTCATGAGGTCACTCTCCATGTCACCTGTCTATAAGGAAATACAAGACTGTACCCTGTGACCAACAGTGACTGGTCTGTGGCCTTTACTGCTGACATTTCAGGGAGGAATTCCACTTTCATACACACTGAGGTCCAATTGAAGAGATCAGCTTAAAAAAAAAAAAAAAAATCCATATTTTTTGTCATTGCTTGTCTTCTCTCCACTGTGTTCGCTGAGTCTGTGAGAAGATCCCAGCTCTGTGCTTTGACTGCTGAAAAGGCATATTCACACATCTGGCTTTGGTTTGGGGATGGCTGTTCCAGCACAACAGGGTACACAGAAAACTCCACCAGGCCTAAGTTTCAGACAGCTGCAAGAGAAGGTAATGCAGGGTACTTTTAAGGTAAAGATGTCAAGCTGTATTATGAAGTCCACTGCTATCCATCAGTGATACCTAACACAACTTTTCAGATATGGGAGGAGAAATGTTTTTTATAAGTGAACATGCGACACTTCAATATGTTTCTGTTACTCTGAAGTTCAGACCAATGTTAAAAGGATGACACAACCCATGAGAGAGATGCATGTGCAGTAAAAGTGATACATATAGCTTATGTCATCTTGTGATCTTGAGGTAAGAAGAATGGAACAACTCTATAGGAGAAAGCCTTAGGGATGCTGGATTCCACAACTGAATGCGCAGTGTAATAGCAGATATTCTGTACTGGTACATGACAAATTCTCCTGTCAACCTACTTCAATAAATAAGCACTTCTCCAGATTGTCCTGCGGATGATGGAGGAAACAACACCAAACAGATCAATAGTGGAATTAGAAATAAAAAATTCAGTGACTTGGTATTTTGCTTCAGACCTGGCATCGAAAATAGTCTAGAGCTATTAATTCAAAATAAAGATCTACATACTGTAAGATTTATATTTCACTCCAAGCAGATTAATATTCTGAAAATATACACACAAAAAATGTCTGTAGGTGTTCCTTGGGGCAAATAAAACATTCCTTCACTGTATTTTAGTGTGTGAAGACAAACATTTCTCATGCCATGCTGCCAGTGAACTCTCAGCTACTAGTAGCAGGAAAAATAATCTCTTTATTGCCCTTGTAATTAAAGCAAAGATTGGTTTTTATTTTTGTGGTTGTCACTATTGTTCTAATTATCCGTTGTAAACTCTGGATGCCTGCTTTCTGTTAGCTATAGTTCACGCTCCCACACAGCTTCATCCATAATTTCAGCTAATGCAAGAGCTGGCTGAAATCTATCGTGAAGAGATATTCATCGGCTTGGTTGCACCCTTCTTCATCAATTACAAGCACTCCCAGAAGATGCAATATCTTATCGACTTTTAATTAGTTCCTCACGACAGCAGGATTTATGGGCTTTTTTCCTTGAATCCAATTTTATTACGGGAGCTTTGCAACAGCTATGGATTCTGCAATGATCAAAAACTGATGGAAATGCTACTAGGCCAAAATCAAACTAATAGAAAAACAATAGAGCTGATTTCATCTGAGTAGCATTAACCTTAATGAAAACATAGAAAATCAATGTGAAAGGCCAAAGAAGGAATTACTTATGCATCTGTCAAGCCAAAATTAATCATTTTAAGAGGCTTCAATAAGAGAAGAGGATCTGAGCACAGGAATACCAACAGGAAGACATGGGCGTAAGCTGAAGTAGGTTTTCATAGAAAGATAAGATCTAATACTGCAAATCAGAAGGGACAAGGAACTGCAAATAATAATGCCACAACACACTGAAACCTGCTAATGCAAGAGGGAGGATTATTTTCCTGTAGCTGTCATCATTAAGTACAGTCCATTTAGCACAGTGGACAAAAGACCGGGTGAACATGGCCAGCAGATGCTCATTAGCACAAGGTTAATAGTAATTTGCTTTCCCTTAGATGAAAGATAAAACATATTTGTGCTTTAAAGTGATTGGACTCCATCTGTTAATGGAATACCACCTGTCACATACCCCTGTTTTAACAAGACACATTCCTGCTGTCACAGTCTGTCCCACAGCCAGCAGCCATGGGAGGCACAGTTCCCAAACTGAGAAGAGGCCAGAAATAGTCCCATGGTTGGGTGGGAGACCTGTGAGCAGGAAAATACTGCTGGATTTGCAGACCTCAGTTTGCAGAGGCGGGCAATCCATCATTATTCCTGTGAGACGGAAAATGGTGATGTGGTGATGCTCTGTGGGGATCACACAGACCATTAGCAGGCAAAACAGAAAAACCAACTCTTAACACCTGGAATTGGTAAGTATTAAAACTGTTAATGGGCAAGAGGTAAGCCAGTGCACTAAATCTGCAATTAAAAAAATACAAAACTAACTTGTGTTACCATCTGCCTGCTTTTGGGAAATGCCTGCTATTTCCAATATACCATAGCCTGCTAATGATTGCCACCTATCCAAGACATACACAAAGGGTTGTTTCACAGGTAATTGCTGCAGCTCTAGTAGGAGCTGCTGGGTCAAGAAACACAGGGCAACAGAAAACAGAAAGCTCCTGTATGATCAGGAATCTCAGTTTCCACATGATCGCTGTTACCAGCCCCAAACCACAGGCTCCCTGCCCACAACCAAGATGGCGCCCGCGCCGCCAGCACTAAAGATGTCGCTGACGCAGCGAGCGGCGTGCCGGCGCGCATGCGCGAGGAGGGCGGAGCGTGGTTGGAGTTTTGGCGGGTGCTTGGAGAGCGCGGGAGGCGGTGAGCGGGGCTGTGAGGGGAGAGCGGCCGGGCCTGGGGGGAAGGAGGGGGTCGGAGTTGAGAGGGGAGGGGATCCCTGAGATCGGGAGTACGAGGGGAAGGGATCCCTTGAGTGGGGTTAGAGAGATCGGGCTGAACCGGCGAAAGAGTCCCTTTGTGGGGGGTGGAAGGAGGGATCCCTGGATGGGGGGCTGGGGCAGGGCTTTGTTCTCCAGGTTGTGGTCTTGTGCTGCAGGGGGCTCAGCTCAAGTCAGGCTTCATGTGTGGAAATACACCTGTGGCTTTAAGTTCAGTGTTCTGATGGGCAGCTGTGGATAGAAAGAGTGATGCTTGACCGAGAGTGGTGACCTCCATTTCTAATTAATATCCATCCCAACAGTATCCATTTGTTCTCCTGTGACAGAGTCTGTTTGGCCTTGGGGGGCTCTGGAAGGAATCCTGGTGAGATCATGGATGGTAAGGGATAAAAGCACTGCCTTACTTGCAGTAGGGAAGCTTTCTGACAAAGTGCAGAGAGCTCCGTTTGTCTCTTAACAAAGGAAATTACGTTGTGCTGACTGTGCTCCCTGTGGCCTTGTCTATTGCCTTCATCATTCTCATCCTCATGTGAGGCTGCATTTGTGTTTTCCTCAAGGCCAAATGCTGAATATGTTTGTTGTTTTGCTCTGTGTATGGATCTCTGCTCTGTCTGTCCTGTTCTCTTCCCTGTACTTCATTTTCATTTTTCTGTTTTTAGAATCATCTTTACAGTTGGAAGAGACCTTTAAAGGTCATCTAGTCCAAACCCCTGCAATGAACAGGGACATGCACAGCTTGATGAGATTGCCCAGGGCCTGATCCATCCTTGCCTTGAAAGTGTCCAGGGACAGGGCATCAACCACATCTCTGGGAAACCAGTTCCAGTGCGTCACCACCCTTGCTGTAAAAGACAAGGAAAAAGTCCAACCTATATCTACCCTCCTCAAGCTTTTTGACCTTTTGCTTCATGTTTTTCTGCTGCCCTGTTTGCTTCCTTGAGCAAAGTGAATCTGGAGATATACTTTCTTGCTTGCCTCGCGTCTTTCTCTTAAGCTCCTATTACCAAGAGCCATGTGGGTGTCACTCTGTCCTCTGCAGGCTCCCCGGCTTTTCTCTACAGCAGAAGCTGTCATAAGGCAGCTGGCCAGGAGGAAATTCTGTGCTAACAGTCTGCCAGGTTTTCTCCTGACCTGCCAGCCTGGATCAGGAGCTGAGAGTGTCTGCAACCATATATCTATCGGACCAGGTCGCAGGAAAGCTGCTTTGTCTTCCTTAAGCTGAAGCAATTTTTAAAAAAATTCCACTTACTGCTCAGATTTAGTTTTGCTTTTTATTTGCCTGTGATTTAACTGTCTTGAATGTTTTATTCTGTAGCAGCTTTCCTCTAAAAGGATAGAAGTAACACTGAGTGTAATTTTTGCTTCAGGTGATGAAGATTTGGATCTGTTGGTCTCCCTCCTAGAAGAAAATGGGGAGGCTGAAAAGGAGAACTCTCCCGAGGAGGAAGATACCCCAAAGGATGAGAAGGGAGAACCGGATGAGTACGATGAGCTCTTTGATGCAGAAGATGATGCGTCATACACTGAGGAGGTGGATGCTGACAACAGCATAATTGATGAGCAGAAGGAGAACCTGGCTGTGCTGTTTGGAGATGTGGATGACCTGCTGGAAGAAGAGGAGGCAGAAAACACTGTCTCAGCTTCAGTTCCCAATCAAGAAGAGAAAACCAATGAAGAATTACAAGGTTTCTGTTACAGCATCTTTTATCTGACATGTTTGTGATATAGGGCCTACTGCTTCTCTCAGTGTAGGAAGGTACCCAGATGGGAAATGTAGAAAGCCCTTGTGAACGACATTGGATAGAGCGTTCTAAATCCAATTTTCAGTGCTCTTTGGCCAAACTCATCCAACCTACTTTCCCAAAAGAAGCACAGAGGAGCCATGAAGATTTGTCAAGCTCTGGTGAACAGGATAGAGAAGGTCTCCTGTTTATTTGGGTCTTATCTGATGAAGAGCAATGTTGCTTCAGTCCTTAGAGCTGTCAGCTTGGTACCTCTTACAAGCACAACTCCACCTGCTTCCTCAGGGCTTGATGGTGGGGGGTTCTGCTGTACCAGCTGGTGTGGAAGCGGAGCTGGTCCCTGAGCATTCCTGTATTCAAGCAATGTGTTTGATTGTATTGGAAGCACTTCTTTACATTATAGAATGCCATCTATAATCAATAATCTAAGCCATCGATAATCAGCCATCTAAGTGATCATGTGTTCACTAGAAAAGATATACACAACACATCAAGGAATATACCACAAACAAATCAAATATTTATGTAAGTCAGCTCCCGTGCATGGAAAGGTGTCCCTTCTTTGTGAGCTATGTAGGATCAGAGCTAAATCTATACTGTGACTCTAGTCTTTTTTTTTTTTTTTTTTTTTGTTCCCTAATCTGTGATGCAGTAATACTGCCAGGCTCCCCAGGATTTCTTAAATCCCTGTTTACTGTGGCTTACTGCTGTCCTCATTATTGTCCCTTTTCTTCTTTCTTTGCTAGCTGAGCTGAGAAAATTGCAAGAACAGATGAAGATGTTACAGGAGCAGCTGCAGAAGACTGCCATCGGGCAGCAATCCAGTTCAGGCCCTGAGCAGAAAGCCCCTGGTAACGAGACTAATTAAATGAGTTTCTGATCTGTTAGCCTCTCAATGTGCAAACTGTAGGCAGATAATCTGAAGTGGGCACTGAGTAGCAAAGAGGAATGATGGTCTGCTATATTCCCACACAGATTGTTTCTTGCAGTGCAGACTAAATGAGCTGCAGTTTTGTTTTCTGTATCACAGATTGATAGAAATGGGGCAACATCTGTGACTGAGGTGCTCCAGTGTTCTGCTGGAAAAGGTTCGTTCTTACTGGCGGATATTGGTACAATCAGATGTTGCTACACCCAGAAAATATTGGTACAATCAGATTTGCTACACCCAGAAAATACAGCTGTGTTTGTTGCTGTAGCACACTGAGTGTAGTAATGAAACTAATGAAACACAGGGAAATTGAAAAACAAGAAAATGCTCCTACTTTCTACAGCTTTCTGGCTTCAGTGACATTGAGAGTTTAAGGTCAGAAGGAGTAAAAATCATTGGGGCTTTTACAGATGTTGCATTTCAGATGCTGGCAATTTAGTTGAAGGGTTTCCATGTGGGACCCTGACTTGGATTTATTCAATTACTTAGTTTGGAACAATGTTTAGTATTTAAGATTGGATCCTGAGATCTCATAAATACTTTTGTTTTCTTGGCTAGGCAAATCTCTCTGTCCACCCCTAAAGGAAAGGAAAGTTCAGAAGCTGCAGGAATCACTGTGTTTTTCTGCCCAGCTGGACAATCCTTTACCAACAGCCAAGAGAGGAAACCAGAAATCAAAAGCCTCCCCAGCAGGTATCATTCTGAGTGTACCTTTCATTGAAACACACAGGGCTTTTGCTGATATCCTATGTTGTTCACTGCAGCTGCTTGGGCACATCCAGGGTGATATTTCTATTAACCAGTTCCTGGCTGACTGGGAGACCAGTACAATATTATTAAGACAGTTTTACACATCTTATTCCTCACTTGCACTGGACTCCTGTGTCTAATCAAGTGTAAGTGAATGTTATTTTTATTTTTAAGTTTTCTTTCTTTATCAAGATTTTCTTTCTTTTTTTCTTTTTTTCCTGCTAAAGAAACCAAGACTCCTCCACCACGACAAGTCCTCAGTCTGGCATTCCAGCCTCTCAAGTCTGCCCCAGGGAACACACCCAATAAGGTGCCCAGAGAGAAGACTCCTCACGTGCCTGCGTGCTCCAGTACGACACTGCAGCCCGTGTCTGTGGAAACCTTCTCAGGACTGAGATTAAGGTCAGCAGCCCAGCACTGACCTCTGCCTGGGGAGGCTGTGCTCATGTATGTACCACGTCCTGTGATGTGTTAATTGCACAAGTTGTGAGCGGAGGACTTGGGGTAACACAAAGCCACAGCATTGCTTGGCTGCTCATTAAATTTGATTTTTATTTTTCCTAATGAAAGTCTCTAATTTTATTATCACTGCCTTCCCTGGCATATCCTCAACGATTGGCACTAATAAGGTCTGATTGGGCCCCAGCTGAGCAAATTTTGTTTCATACTTGGAACTCCTGGGAGCATTCTGAATTCCTATACTCACTGTGACCACGAGAGGTCTCTGAACACTTACTGTACCCTCCTCACCAGAAACCATGGTGAATTTCTAGCATATTTCCAGAGAGTTGTGATAGTCCTTCCTGAAGTGAGAAGAGTTACTGAAGGCTCAGGGGCTAAGTTGCAGTGCAGCTATTTGGACAAAGAACAACATGCTTGACTTGTAGCTCTCCAATATTTGTACAGCATCTGGAACAGAGGGGTTTCGTTTCAAGTGAACTCAGGGTGAAATAAGGCACAGAGGCATTTTGCAGTGAGATGTATTCTACCCGGGAGAATGCTGAGTGGTTTTGACTGTTTATGTAAATGAATGTGTTCTCTTTTACATGCTGTATTTGATGCAGAAAACCCCGGGTCTCATCAGCTGAGATGGACAGAAAAATGGCTAACAGGAGGCTGATCCGGCTGTCCCAACTGAAGCACAAACTTGCTACTGAAAATCTAGAGGAAACAGATTGGGTAACATTTGGAGTCATAGTAAAGAAGGTCACTCCTCAGAGCACAAATAATGTAAGTAACTTTGCTGCGTGAACTCATTTAACTTAATCAACCACCTCCTTGTAGTAAATGAAAAGCTGCTGTGTTAGAGATCCTGGCTCATCTGGTTTCATGCAGTTATGCTGCTTTTAGTCCTCAGGGTGAGTCCTTCCTTGGAGCAATTGTACTGGGCACTGGTGTGCACACACTGCATAACTCTGTTCATCCACTGTAACATGTGAAATGCTAGTGCAAAGAAATGAGTGACTCCCAGCCTTTCTAGATAGCTCTCTTGCTTTAAGTGTGCCAACAGACTGCTTCCATAATTTCCTAGAGATCATTCAGTCCTATATGGAGCACGTGTCCTGTAAAACTTTACTGATGAAACAGTACTGAATATGCCTTGGTTTTGGTTGAGTGGGGTCAAGGCCTCTATTCAGCAAGCAGGATTGCTGCCCAGCTCCCATATCAGGAAGTTCGGTGACAGCAGCGTTTTTGTGCTGCGTTGGTCTCTAAGAATCCTAGAACTGGCTGTGTGGCGTGGCTGGACATACTGTGGCTACATCTTACTGAGGTTATGAATAATAACAACCCTTAAAATGCAACAAGAACGTGGGGGTGCAGTTGGTGTCCTCTTGCTGAGCTGTAAAAGTGAATGTCTGTTCCAGGGCAGAACCTTCAGCATCTGGCGGCTGAACGACCTGCGTGACCTCAGTCAGTGTGTCTCGCTCTTCTTGTTTGGGGATGTCCACAAAGAGCTCTGGAAGACAGACCAAGGCACGGTCATTGGGCTGCTCAATGCTAATCCTATGAAACCTAAGGAAGGCTCAGATGAGGTGAGAGGATTTTTCACTTGCCCATCAGCCCGTAGCTGAACATCTTTATACCTACCTGGGATTTAGTTTTGTAACACATCAGGATTGAAATTACAGCAGTCTGCCTAATAAGTCTCAATTGCATTCAGATATTTGCACGGTGTTTATTTGTTCTCAGCCTTCTGGACATCTGACTTCAAGGAGCCCTTAAAACCAAAGTTTATTCTATCATTTAACCTGCTCTTGGTAGGTTGCTCACCTCTTCTTCAGATGCAGGAATTGTATTTTCATGGCAATTTATTATTCAGCTGCTTTCAACCACAGTGTCTCAACAAGCTGAAAAACTGGGGGGTGCTCGTTCCTCTCCTCGAGAGACGTGATTGGAAAAGGTTTCCTTGTTCCAAAATCATGATTAAGAAGAAGTAGTGTTTGATTTATAAAACAAATGATGTGTTATGTATAATAAGTTGATACATAATACTTAATTTGTTTAATCAATTACTTATAAATGCGGAACGTGACAAATTAATTTTCTCCATGTATCAAAACATTTAAGGTAGCTTCATTTTGTTAATAAGTTAAATGCTTTTTTAATATCTTTTTAATTGCACTGGAATGGAAACCGTTTTTACTGACTTCTGTCAAGGGTAATTTCAATCTAGTAGCTGGTGATGGACTGTTTTGCATTTTGAATTCTCCAAATGGAAAAATTAAGAATCTCATTAATTGTCGATTAAACTACGTAATTGCTTAAATTAACAAGGATATGCAGTTGAAGTCCTGCTGGTGAGCAGGAAGGCATCCAGAGGTAATGTAAAGGCAGCACTGAATGGCTCTTCTTAGCTGAGGTGTGCACATTTAGAACTACATTAAAACTGACTTCAAAATTACTTCTTGCCTACAAATACAAGTCCCACTATCTGTGGTGTGAAGGCGATGCTCATGTTGAGCCACAGGAGTGAGCTTTGGTTGTACCTTGGCTTATGGAAGGACAAAGAATTCCATCTCTTCATCCTCTGTGAGGATGTTTTTGTTGAAATGCAGTTGCTGTGATAACTTCAGAGCCGAGCAGTTGAACGGGAACGTCCTTTATTACAACATCTAGAGAGAAGCATGTTCAGTATATCCATGCTGAAGGCATGTTCTGTTTTCTCTCTAGGTGTGTTTGTCTGTTGATCACCCACAGAAGATCCTGCTCATGGGTGAAGCTCTGGATATGGGCACCTGCAAAGCCAGGAAGAAGAATGGTGATCCTTGTGCACAGATTGTGAACCTGGTTTGTACTTCAGTAGTGAAAGTATCCTGTAAGGTGTTGGTAAAAATGCAGCTGCTGCTTTTGTGCTGCTGCTGGAACTCTTTTATTACTTCTTTCTGTATCTCGACTTGTGACTAATTAAGGTAGAGCTGAGGAATGTAACCCAGAGGAGCTGTTGCTGTGACAGGCCTGTAGCAGCAGCACTGCAGTTCCCTAAATGCAAAGCTAGAGCTACAGTGACAAACAATGGTCTGGACTCATTTCACCACCTCTGTGCCCTCCATTATCCTTTGTGCCAAGTGCAGGCTTCCATGCACTGCACCAAGGAACTCAGCCAAAGTGAAAAGATAGGATGTTTTAGTTGGGAATGGGTTTTGGAGGTGATCTTAACAAATTCCCTTGGCCATCATGCCCATAAACCAGCAGAATGTTTGTGCCTGCACAAAGTCAGAAGGGTTGTTGGTGGTGGGGAAGCACTTAAAACCAAGAGAGGAAAAGGAGAAGGGATGAAGAACTCGGGAGGAACTAAAAGCATTTGGAATGGCAGTAGGGCAGAAGGTTACACGTGGGTTACACGAGGGGAATGAAGTAAATTCTATCTACCAGTGTTCTACTACAGACTTCCTCATTCTTTTTTCAGAATGACTGTGAATACTGTCAGTATCACATCCAATCCCAGTACAAGAAGCTCAGCTCAAAGCGGGCAGATCTGCAGTCTACCTTCTCTGGTGGCCGCATTCCCAAAAAACTTGGTAGGAAAAACCCCAGTTTGAAGGAGAGGCTGTGTCAGGATGGATTTCACTACGGAGGAGTCTCTTCAACAGCGTATGCGGCTTCAGTGTAAGATAAACCTCTTATTTCCCTTGAGCTAAAGCACAGTTCCCACCTTTTCAACAGAATTTCTCTCCCTTATACAAGTCTGAAGCTCTCTCTACAACAGCATCTATTTAGCTAGATTTCCCCATGACTTAAGTGCATCCATCAAACAAGAATAGATGTCCCACGCATGGTGTAATCCTTCTGGCCTCACAGGATAACAGAGCTGCTATTTGATAGGAAGATTTCATCAGTCAGTGATACAATGTGAAAAGATGTGTTATTACTGCATTGTGAAGCCAGTGGGTATTGTGTTTCAGGAGATAAAATAACCTTTATCACGAGGTCCCAAGCATTCGAGACTACAAGATGAGTACTTCTCAGTGCCATTCCCTTACTGCACCTTGTCATGGCTCATTACTTTTTAATCCCAGACTCGGTGTATTCTGTATTTCCTCCTTCTCCCTTTCTTGACTGAAATGATACAGTATCGCTGCATGTTAACGAAAAGGCAGTGATACACAATACCTTGTGTATTATTGAATGGTTAAGGTCAGTATGCATCTCATGCTAGAGCAGAGGGGTCTGACCCTTCATCCAACTCTCCCCAAAGACAGCTGTGGAAAAATTCGAGTCACAGCTGGATCACGTGCTGTGCTTGCACACTGCTTTGATTCCCTGGCTGCTGCCATCTGATAACTGCTGTGACCTCTCAGTAATGAAGCAATTCCAGCCTCCTCTCCATCCCTGGAGCTGACTGTGAGTGAGGCTTAGCAATGACATATGCACTGAGAGAATACTAAATATAAAGAATGTGTATCCCAACCCAGTGAGAACAAGGATCCCAAACACTGTGCTGGAATTTGGATTTAGATTAATGCTCCCAAAGAGAGGAAGATGCCAGGAGAGAAGCACCAGTTTGGATTAAAGAGCAACTGGAGTTTTAGCACTGGGATAGCATTCAACCTTCTGTCCTTGCTCTGAACATGGAAAAACTCTGATGTTCTGTTTTTTTTTCCTCTTTCTAGGGCAGCTGCTGCAGTGCCAAAAAGGAAGGTTCAGACCACTCTCTCCAATATGGTTGTGAGAGGAGCTGATGCAATTGTCCAGGAAACCAGGCAGAAAATTGGTACCTAACTTCCCATATAGCCTCTTCACCCTCCAGATATTTTCAGCTTGACGTGTAGCTGTGTCCCAGGACCCCGTTACCCACTGAAAAAATGAGGCAATGATTGCTACAGACCTCTGCAGGCTTTCTCAGTTGATCTAAACTCCTTTCTTCCTGAGATCACAGCTGTGAGGCAAATGTAACTAAGCAACTGTGTAGCTCTGTGCACCTTTTTGCAGTGGTGCCCCCTGAATTAAGTCTCCTGTTCTGTCTTTGGACAATGACAGAAGATCTTTGCAGGATTAATGAGAATTGGAAGTTCTAAGAACTTTGAACCAGAGAATTTATTTTAATTGATTAAAATAGATGACTTCTGTCAGTCTTGGAGACTTCCAAGGAATACTAAGTATAAATCAGAGACAGGTCTGCAATGCAGGGGGTCTGCTGAGTACCCAGCCTATTTCTTGAGCTTTTCTTTTGTCATCTTCAAAGCATGTTCCTTCCATAGCCTTTGGAAATTCATTGATCTTCTCTGCCTCCATTTCTTTTCCGAAAAGCACTTAATATTGCACCTTCTTTACACTCAGTGGAGAGCAGATGATAGGATATTCAAAGCATGCACTCCAGATGTTGCCTAGATATCTTATCCACATTTCAGCTCTTTCAATTGCCACCATTTCAGACAGCAGTCTATGTGTACTGTCTGTAGCCTTTAGCTGCTCTTAAGTCTCCAAGGAAGAGATGTGATGGATGAGGGCCTTTCAGCAAAAGCTGCCCACAAATGGGAGTGGTAGAGCACTGCAGGCAAACGATGCCAATGGAGGACTGAGTGACTGATGGAGTTGCTGAAGGGGTGGAAATGCCTGTGGTGTGCAGTGCTTGAGCAACCAAATGTAATGTGTGAGTTAGCCCTGCTTTGCAGGGGAGTGCTTGATCAGGTGACCTATGAGAGTTATTTCCAACCTAGGCTGCTTTACATCTTTAAAGCCAGGTGTGCTTCCCTTCCTTGCTCCAGTTGTGTTGGATGTATGCCTCTTCCTCCCCAGGTGCAGCAAAGAGACCTATGCCATATTCTGAGGAATTCAAAGAACTGCTGGCACAGCCAACCTTTGGAGCAAGAAACCTCTGCAAGCACTGGACCAAAGCAGGTATGTCCTTGTGCCTGCAAACACAGCTCTTTCTGAGCAAAATGGTGCTGGTGTTTTACACTGTTTCGTTTTTACAGATGCTGGAAAGAAGCAAGAGTCTGGTTTCCAGTCTATCTCTGCATCAGCATTGCTCAAGCAACAGAAACAGAAATTGCTGGAGGCCAGGAAAAAGCGATCTGAAGAGATTCAGAGAAGGTAATACATACTGACTTACACAGAAAGAGATCCATTATTGTGGCTCAGTACAGCTGTGGAGGAAATTTTCTTTTTTTAATAAAAACTATTTATTCAGTGTGGAATCAAACACTCCAGTGTGCTGCCTAGCAACAGGAATGGTGGGAAGAGTAGGAAGCTGGGATCAGGACTCCAAGTTGTGTTCATTGCTGGCCTGCATGGGTCTCCTGCATGTAAGAAGAGGTTGATGTAGCCTAGTAACCTTCGAAGGCTGAACAAAAGTAAAGCCAAAACCTCAAGGATCCGAAACAGAGCCTGAGGTACAATCATCGTGATACTTCCTTCCCCCAGATATTCTCCCAATCTACACCAGTGTGTTTCAGGGACTTCCCAAGCTAAAGGTGCTGCCTATTACAATATCCCTGAAGGGATCTTTTTTCCCCTCAAACCTGTCCAGCCACTGCAATGACTTAAGTAAACTCAAGTATTTATGTGACTCATATGACAAAGAAGCCTACTACTTTTAACTACCTGTTCCACAAAAAGCCCATTTCTTTGAAGTGCTTTCAGCCCTTATCTGTCAGATTCATTTGAAGCCTCTCTGCTTTTGTTTTGGAAAGCAATTGGCTGTTCACCTTTTCTAGTGACTTTTTCATTTCAGTGACCCAGTGAATCCTTTACCAGTTTAGTTTTGCTCTCCTGAATGCCTGAATCACTAAATGTATTTCTAGCAACAAAAAGCCAGTTAGGTTAAAAAAACAAACAAACAAACAAAAAACCTCACCATCTGCATCCCTCTGTTCCTATATGTTTCTCAGACTTTGCTGTCTCTGACTCATATCTTTATTTCAATGAATTATTTTGTCTTTAAAGGTTTCTCCAGAACACAAGTAAAGCTGGAAGCCCTGCTCTCCCATCCACCTCCAGACAGCCTTCACTCCTGTCCCCAAAACCAGGGGCAGAATTCCCCAAAGCTGCAAAAATGTCAGTTCCTCAAAGGCCCAGGCTGGGCACAGGCTTCTCAGAAGGAGAAGATATCCTTTTCTTTGATGGATCTCCCCCTCCAACACCAAAGCTGGATAGCTTGGCAGAAGCCAAAAAGGTAACAGCTCTTTGAATGAGCTGCTTTTGACTATGAAGAAAGGGAAGTTAAGGGAAATTGGATCTGTGGAATGCAGAAGTCTTCTATCTTAAATCACTAGATGATCTTAAAGATCCCTTCCAACCCAAACCATTCTGTGATTCTGTCATCTTCATACATAGGCTAGCTTGTTGCTCTTGGAAAAGAGTAGTTAGATGTGATTTTCTATTAATTTCCTCTGGAAGACTTGCTGATTTGTGGAGCAGTTAAAGCACATCTGCAGAGAGATGCTGATAACACCCCTGCAAGAGTCATTTTATACATTAGGAAGTGACTAGAAGCCGTGTGACGTGTTGAATTAGATGTACAGCAGAGATAGGGGTTTTATCAGGCCTCTCTCTGTCCAGTTCTGTGTCCAGACCAGTTGATCTTGTTTCCTTCATTTGACAGACTTCAGCGACTCCTGGAAGAAGGAATACAGAAGCCAGGCTGGTCACCAATACACTCACAGCTCTTTCTTGTTTTCTAGCTGGCTGCAATACACAGACTACGAGCAAAAGGTCACATTCTTGCTAAAACTGATCCAAACAGCATCAAGAGGAAAAGAGCTGATCTTGATGATGTCCTAGAAATTGTTGAAAGAGTTGAGAAAAACGTTGCTCAATCACAGAAAGCAGAAGCAGAGAATGGTAAGTAATGCTGGTTTGTAGAAATGAAAAAAATACTTATATTTTGCTGGACAGAGCACTATTAACTGGGTCAAGGGCTTGCTATGCCAGAAAGAGGCTGAGTTTGGGCTATTTAGAACTTTAGGGGTTTTTTCTGCAGTGGTCTTGACTCAAAGGCTGAATGATCTCTAACCCTGTTGGAGAGAGTGTGAGATGTCATCTCTGATAGATAGCTCCTTATCCTCATCTCTGTTCCTTTTCTTGCCACACTTTAGCACCAGCAAAGCATGGCTAACTCAATCAAGGGAAATCAAGAAAAGATCCCACCTGCAAAACTGACTTCTGTATGGGATTTGAGTTTCCCTGATGGTGATACACTGTGGGATCTTGAATGTATTCCTCCATTTCTTACGGAACTTCTCCATCAGTAAGGGAGACAACAATGCTCACTCCCCTGGAGTGGTATGAAACTTTCTGCTACAGTTCTTCAAGAGAAGATGCAGTGTTGTGTATAAAATGCTTTTATTTTCTGAAGCCAGCTTTGAACTCAGCTTCGCATCCTCCTGAACTACTAAAGGCTGCTGCTTGACCTGAGCATCTGCCTTTTCAAAATCTCCTCCAGTGGTCATGTTTAGAAATCACAACCTTTTTTTGAACTTAGGACTGAACTCATTTGCTTTTCTTAGGTGTGGATGAACAGGAACCTGCCCAGAAGAAAAGACGTGAGCAGCTGGCCTATCTGGAGTCAGAAGAGTTTCAGAAAATCCTGAATGCCAAATCCAAGCACACGAATGTCCTGAAAGAGGTACGGCCTCAACCCAGCCACAGCTGATAGCTTAGAATGGGGTTGCTGTTAAGGCTCCTGTTAATGACTTCAGCAAGAAGCAGGCATCTAAATGTGTCATAGGCACTAAGTCAGCATGATGAGCGGTGTCAGGGATCTCTGAGCATGTTCCTAGGAATACTGCATTTCCAGTGGATGTGGCTCTTGCACATGCTGTGTTAGTATGAATTCATAGTTGTTTTAAGGTCTGCTGAGGTGTAATATTTTGGCTAAGAACCAATCCTATTCATTACATCTGCCCACCTGAGCTCTACCTGCACTGTCATAGGTGTGTGCTCATTTCACTCGTATCTGCTGTTGGTAATTCTCCCACTCAGGTATCTCAGAGGCAGCTGGTATCATTGGTGGTGGAGCACAGCTAAACCTATATGGATTTTTTTGAAGCAAAAAATATTTGCTGTTTCTCTGGCTGTTGGACTGCATTTTGCTGCAAACAGTCCCAGTAATTTGCTTAAAGGCCACGTGTGGAGTGGCTTCTTGCATCTTTTTCTCCTCACACCCTTTTTCCTGTGCCCATGCAGGCTGAAGCTGAGCTACAGGAACAATACTTTCAGCCGCTGATGAAAAAAGAAGAAATGGAAGAGAAGATGAGGAGCATTAAGGAAGTGAAATGTCGAGTGGTAACGTGTAAAACGGTGAGTGAGGTGGAGTCAGGGTGACAGCAGGCAATTAGGGCACAGATTGCACAGAATGATACCAGGCCATCCTGCAGAACCCCGTCAGTCACTCACGTGGCCATAGTTCAGTGCAAGTATCAAATGGAGACTGCTTAATTCCTTGTGGCTGTTGCTGAGAGCAGCTTGTGCACTGAGTGACTTTGAGATATGAAGACGCTGTCAAAGCAGGCTGTAGTGTTATGCTCAACATCTCGATTTGTTTATTGCAGTGGGTTCCTTGGATGTTGATGTTCTGGCATTCATTTCTCAGCTGCATCCCTGAAGCACTTTGTACCAGGACCCTCAGCTCCCCATATTCCATGTTAAAAGAAACCTCATGCCTTGAAAAACATAACACTGGGATTCCTTTGTCTGTATTTCCTGGAAGTTCGCTATCAAGAAAAGGAACAGAGTTTAAAAAATCCCAAATGTGCCGAGGACAAGGGAGGAATTATGGATTTGCAGCTTCTGCTATACTTTTCCTCCCACTGCCTTTCCTATTTCTTTAGGGCAGCACAGAGGGTGACTGTGCCTCGCAGGATGCTGGGAGCAGGGCCACAGGGCGGTGGCAAAGCAGGCAGGATGGTGATAGAAGGAGCAGTGGCAAAGCCTGGGGGGGTGTGTTGCTCACACTGGTGGATGCCTCCAGATGGGAGAAGTCACACAAATACTTTGCTCTGGATGATCAGCTGTCTTCAGCCCGCAGCCTGGGCCTGACATGCTGGTAAGCAACTCACAGCTTTCTTTCTCCTCCCTGACAGTGTAATTACACCTACTTCAAGCCTCTGGAGACCTGTGTGCAGGATAACCACGACTACCACTGGCACGATGGCATCAAGCGGTTTTTCAAATGTCCTTGTGGCAACCGAGCTATTGCCCTTGACAGGCTCCCAAAAAAGCCCTGCAGGTAAGAAATAAGCCTTGTGAAATACTACTGTGGGCTTGCAAGTCACATAATCGCATCCTAAAACTGTAGTGTTAGTCCCTCCTGCTAACTGGTGTGGTAGAAGTGTGGGGTCGTTTAGGACCTCCTCATACTGTGCAGCACACAGCTGTCTTCACCTGCCACCTTTATCTTTCAGTACCTGCGGCCTCTTCAAGTGGGAGCGAGATGGGATGCTGAAGGTAAGTGTGAACCAGCAGCTGCTGAGCACCCCAGTGCTCCCTGCTTCTCCTGGTGCTTCTGTCCCATGCTTTGCTTCAGTGCCCTTATAAGCTGCCAGCAAAGCCAAGCAGCTCTGCATCTTCTCCAGGCTTTGTTTTAGTGGAGTTTCTCCTTTCGCCTTCTGTTCTTGAAGCTTTGTTTTAATTAGCCATGGAGAATTTCCTTTTTCTGTATCCGTAAGCAGTCAGAATGTGGATATTTCTGGAGTGTCAGTCAACATTTAGTTGGATAAATCAGTCCCAACTCTGTCATAAAACTAGGAAACATCTTCATATGTTTTAACTTTTCTCTGTGATTCATATTTGTAGGAGAAAAAAGGTCCGAAGATCGGTGGAGAAACACTTCTACCAAGAGGGGAAGAACAACCAAAATTCCTCAATAGCCTTAAGTGACGTGAAGTTGATGTTTTCCCAACACACAGATGAATTTCTATGTCTAACCCACACATTTCTTTACTGGAAAGCCAAGAGGATTCTGGCTTTAGGGATGAATGAGCAGAGAAATCAATTCCTTGTGAGAAGGACATCCACAAAGTCTTTGCCAAACCACTGCATGGATATCCAGCTTTGATCTTAAAAGTGACTGAATAAGGCTGCATGTGAAATACACATCCATGTCTGCTCTTTCTTAGCAACAGCTTGTTTACAAGACTTAATCTAGAAAAGAGAATGGTAGTGTGGAATCTGTACTGAGAAAACCCGAGGAATCCCCCAATTTATGTTCAGCTGCACCAGATTTAAAGGGAAGAAATCGTGAACTGGAAGGACTACAGCCTCTATGAGCACTTGTGAAGTTAGTGGTGTGGTGTGTAATGCCACCCTCATGCTTTTTTCAGCTGATAGCAGAAAAAGGGTTAAGAGGATTCTACTACTAGTCCTCATCAGCCCCAAAATTGCTCCCTTTGACTACTCAAAAACAGATTTCTAGTGGTTCCTGGGTCATCATCTTGACTTCTGACTTCAAAAATGCACCTATGCCTTTAGCATTGCAAACCCACAATGTCTGCATTGTAGACTGGCCAGAGCTCCGTGCTGGATTCCCAGCACCATCTGCACTACATTAGTACAGCTCCACTCCCACTTTGAAAAGGCTATTTTAATGAATCTGGCGCTGCTTTGTGAGCGCTTTTAAAGAGCGGAGTGCTTACATTTCATAGCTTTTACCCTTATTTTTATATCCTTTTTTATATCCTTCCCTCTTACTACCACGCCGACCTCTGATGCTGGCACAGCTGCCAGGGGGCCAGGACCTGTCTGAGATGAAGCAAAAGCAGGGTTCCCCTGGGTGGCTTAGCAGGAGGGCTGTCCTCACACAGACATGTTCTCTGACAGCACACTGCTGCAGGGGTGCCAGCTGAATTCAGCCAGCTTTACCTGAACCTGATTTTTCTGTTGCATCTGACTTGTGCTCAGAAAGTGTTTTTAGGTACCTGGAATCACCAGCTCTGTGTTCTGGTGAAACAGCCACAATCTCCTGTCCCGGTGGCCCCATCAATACCTCTTCTGTTTGCTTGTACAAGGGCTGCAAGTAAGTGACACTGTTTTAAGCATCTGCCAGTTTACCTCCGTACTCTGCAGCCCTCATCTCCAAGTGGTGCTTTTGCTGGGCAGAGTTGCTCAGCATAATGCATTCATTTCAGTCTTGTTTTGATACCGTTTGTTGGGGGGCAGAAGGGTGTCACTGATTGGTGACTGCAAATATGGAACTGTGACACTGCTTGGAAATGTCTCCTCTTGACTCGTTCAGAATAAACACCGTGCAATAGCGTGCTCCCTGGGTTTGGATGGGTTCATTTCTCTAAGGAAGAGGATTTTCCTTTTCCTTGAGAGTTCTCTACTGAATCACCAAAAGAAATTGGTTCATGGTCCATAACTGGCACCCACACGGTTGTGTTGTGTGTGTTCGTTTTTTTTTCATTCAGACAGGCATTACTCATTTGGAGTCCACAAAAGCAGAGTAAAATTCTCCATCAGCTTTCAGGCAGCAAGCTGAAAGCTTCAGGGTTTTGCCAGCTCCTCTCTCTGGCCACTGGAAGGGAAGTTATGCAGAAATGAAACTCAGAGGTGAGGTAGATGCCTCCTTCAGAGGGAAGGACTGAAAGCAATGGTATCCATTGATCCCTGTGTGCAAAAGCAGGGTGAGGGTACCAAAACCAATTGCTTTGCTTAAACCCAGCAGTAAATAAGGGAGTGGTGGGGGTTTTATTTTACCAATTCCATGTGCTTCAGTCTATTTTTAGAGCTACTTATGTCAGGGATGGCTCCAGCCCAGCAGATGCAGGCGGGAGGAGAGCAACCCTGTGAGTGCACAAACCCCTGCCACCTCCTCTGAACTGTTAAGCAAAACTGCACCGGAAGAGAAACACTGCAAGTGCATTGTCAGAGCAACTTAAGGATGCAGAGAGAGCTGATAGATAAATCAGCCCCTTTTTGCAGTCAAGAAATGTTCACCTGCAGATACAGTGTGCACTGTGAGCACAGCAGGATGAGCCCCCCCTGCGCTCATAATCACCTATGAAATTAGGGCTGGTGTTTGGTACCTCAGCCAGCCTGTCTGTCATGAGCCCTCTGCTGCTGAAACCTTCACTCAGAGCACCTTGCCCTGCTGCCACCAATTATCTTTCCTTAGGTTCTACAAACGTCTGACATAAATTAAACCTGTAGTATTTTACTCCTCTGTGCTAATCAGTGTAATCTTATCACCTCTCAAGCTAGATTAATGAAAATTAATACCCTTCTAAAGAAATACACTACTAAAGGATCAGCCTTTTTTGCCTATCCACCTTTGATGGCAGAGCCTGGGCTGCCTCCCTCCACAGCCTGATGGGATGGGAAGCAGTGAAATGGGGATTGGCACATCATGCCCTGGAGGAAGGGCGGCTTCCTGCAAGGTGCAAACTGCCCTTGTTCCATTGGGGTTGCTGCAAGGTCAGGGCGCTGTGCATTAACTCAATAAAGCTGCCTGGCAAGCCTTAAGAAACACAATATTGCATACAATTTTATAGTAATAACTTCATCTAATTGTAAATGCCATTATGTTAAGATCATAGAATCATAGACTCACTCAGGTTGGAGAAGACCTTAAAGATCATCGAGTCCAACCACAACCTAACCATACTACCCTAACAACCCTCTGCTAACTCACGTCCCTGAGCACCACGTCCAAATGATTTTTAACACATCCAGGGATGATGACTGAACCTCCTCCCTGGGGAGCCTATTGCAGTGCTTAACAACCCTTTCTGTAAAGAAGTGTTTCCTGATATCCAACCTAAATTCACCCCGGCACAACTTGAGGCCATTTCCCCTCATCCTGTCACCAGTGAGAAGAGACCAACCTCACTCTTGCTGTAAGCACCTTTCAGGTACTGGAAGAGAGCAATAAGGTCTCCCCTCAGCCTCCTTTTCCCCAGACTGAACAGCCTTCAGTCTCTCCTTGTAGGGCACATTCTCCAATCCCTTCACAAGCCTTGTTGCTCTTCTTTGGACCTGCTCCAGTACCTCAACGTCTTTCCTGTACCTGAGGTGCCCAATACTGAACACAGTACTCGAGGTGAGGCCTCACCAATGCTGAGTACAGGGGCAGGATAACTTCCCTAGTCCTGCTCACCACTCCTTCCATTAAGATTATTAATAATCTTACATTAGCATAGTATCAACCAAAAATACATCAAGAGAGATAGTAGAGGAAAAAAAATCAAGAACTGAAGCACATCTCCTGTCATCATTATTCTTTGTAGGTCAGGTTTTCTTTGAAGTGCAGCAGCTGTTCAGCCTCAGTGCAATTATTTTGTATTAGCATAAAATGATTTTGCAATGCACTATTTGGTTAGGTTACTCACACAGGGCAGAAAGCCTGTAAGTGTGGCTGTGAGCAGTGGCACTCCCAGCTCAGAGACTGATGCTGAGACACATCCTGAAGTGTCCTCAGATGAAGCCTGAGCCTTCCATCTTGGCCTTGAGAGGCCACTTCAAAGATTTTTTCTCCTTGCACAACTTCTGCTCGCACCTCCCCACAGGCAACTGGTTTTGTAACCAGCCCTTGGTTAAGCAGAGCTTAACAGCGTTCACTGTAGAAGCCCGAAGCTGCAGGTGAAGCTCTAAGCACGCTCTTTGCTGACACAGTTATGAGGCCAAATGAGTTTCAGTCTTCTTCTGTGGCACAATCAGAGCCCAAGTCTTGGCTCTTAGCTGCTGGAGAGGAGCTCTGCAGAGAGGGACCTGGGCGTCCTGGTGGACGACAGGTTGGCCATGAGCCAGCAGTGTGCCCTCGTGGCCAAAAAGGCCAATGGCATTCTGGGGTGCATTAAGAAGAGCGTGTCCAGCAGGTCGAGGGAGGTGATCCTCCCCCTCTACTCTGCCCTGGTAAGGCCTCATCTGGAGTACTGTGTCCAGTTCTGGGCTCCCCAGTACAAAAAAGACAGGAATCTCTTGGAAGGAGTCCAGCGGAGGGCCACAAAGATGGTGAAGGGCCTGGAGCATCTCCCCTGTGAAGAAAGGCTGAGTGAAATGGGTCTGTTTAGCCTTGAGAAAAGAAGACTGAGAGGGACCTGATCCAGGTTTATAAATATCCGAGGTGTGGCGGCCATAGTGGTGAGGCCAGTCTCTTTTCAGTGGTACGTGGAGACAGGACGAGGGGAAACGGACATAAGCTGCAGCATAGGAAGTTTCGCACGAATGTGCGTAAGAACTTCTTCACGGTGAGGGTGACGGAGCACTGGAACAGGCTGCCCAGGGAGGTTGTGGAGTCTCCTTCTCTGGAGATATTCAAGTCTCGCCTGGACGCCTACCTGTGCGACCTGGTGTAGGGAACCTGCTTTGGCAGGGGGGTTGGTCTCGATGATCTCTAGAGGTCCCTTCCAACCCCTACAATTCTGTGATTCTGTGATTCTCTTGGGTCCGCAGCTGCTCTGTGGAGTTACACCAACAAACTGCACTCGCTACACGACATGCCTGCGTGGAGTCTGGACACCTCAGCAAAGGAAACAGTTCGGGTCTCAGCTTCGTTAAACTGCAAAAGCTTTTGAAGAGCTGAATCAGCTTTGAAAGCCTGTAGTATGGTTAATTAAGCTTCCTTTTTTCCTCATTTCTCTTGTACGAAGGTACAACTTTGATCTGCAGCAGTAGGCACCAAAACCAGGCTTCAAAACCTTCCCTCTGGCTCCTGTTGAAGTGCCTTCCTGTCAAAGAGCTGAGCATGCACCAGCTGTCAGGGAGGGCAGGAGGCACAATCTGATGTCTGAACTCTTAGTCTGGAAAAATACATCTGAACTTGAAAAAAGGATTTCCTCTGCATTTATTGTCTTTTTTCAGGCTACGCAGCAGCACTTATTTTCAACATGTAAAGGCTCACAACGTGTCTTAACCAGTGGGGCTTCCTGCAAGTGCAGACAACTGAATAAGGGAAAATGTGTTCATACCCAATGCCTGGCATCCTTTCCACCAGTCCTAAACCATCAGCACCTCAAAAGCTGCATCCAGAGAGCATGGAAGCTGACGTTCTCTTCACCACACCTGCAGCTGTCTGTCTCTGACCTCTGGGGCATGTGTTTTGGATATCTATCGTTGTAGAATCTCTGTTGGGTGGAAGAGCAACCAGGACTTCCAGGTCCCAGCAGCCCTCCTGCACACGTGGGCTTGGCTGAGAAGGAGCCAAGGAGCCCTGGTCAGCCTGGCTGAGCCCAGAGCCATTTCAGGGGGAAGGAATCAAAACCGTCTGCATTACCAGGGTGCTGGTGAGCCGAACTGGCACAATGTTGGGTGATGTCACCTCCAAAGTATGCTGGACCAGTTGTAGGAAGAAGCAAGCACATCTCTTCACCAGGAAGGATGACTGCAGAGGTTAAATGATCGAAGAGGTCTTCAGCATCTTCGTTCCTCTGAAAGAGGAAACTTCAGCCTAAACCCATAAATGCACAAACTTTGAAAAACAAAGTTGTTCACTCCCGTCTCTTTCTCTCCCTCTCTCAGTCCCAGTAAGAGAAACTCAGAGCCTGGAAGCTCGAAAACAGGTGGACACTTGCAGCTCTTCTCTGCAGCCATAGCTCCCTCTGCAGTCAGCTCAGCTACACGGGTAGCACCAACAGCACAGACCCTGCCTCAGGAACTGGACAGGATGTCCAAGGTGCTCACAAAGACCCCAGAGAGTACAAGCAGGGCTGAGCAGAGCCTCCAGCCACCAGAATTCTTTTGCTCACAGCAAGTAAAGACCAAGCTGAGAATGTTCAGGGTGTTTCAGAGCAGGTGCCTCTGCAGGTCTGAGATGCAGCAGCAGGGTTTGGTGCCTTGTTGGTTTCTTTACCAGATGGCAGAGCAGAGTGGAAAAGGATTGAGGACTACAGTTTTTTACTGGGGTATACAACTCCATATGCATCGACAGGATTTCTGAATGGCAATAACACAACACAACCTCTCAGTTTCATTTTGCTCGCATTTAATCATTGTTTCCAAAAACAGATTCTGAAAGCAGAAGAATCCTTCAGAAGTCAAGAAAAAAAATACTGTGAAAGGCGAGAGATCATTTCAGTGCACATCAATCCACCCTGCCACCCGCTACACTGTGAGGAAAGCCTAACCACCTCCCGGCCAGCCAATGCCAAAAGGCACGCTTACTGAACTGCCAGCCTCAGAGCAGGACCCCCTTGTTTTACACAGCCCTATAGCAGTTGTGCAAGGCCAACAGAGGATGCTCTGCAGGCCCAGAAGTTTCCAGCTCTACCAGACACACATTTACCTTGTGCCAGTGCTGCTTGGTTAGCTATCATAGCACACTAGGCTATGTTTGAGGAATGGTGCAAGCAGTAATACTCGGCTCCACCAGTCTCATTTTTCGATCCAAGCTGCTGCTTTCCCTTTACCCAGTTCCTTGCAAGTTCTTTCTGCTGGTATCAGTATGACCTCCCATGTGAGCTCATCCTGTACAGAAGGCTCACATAAAACTGACTCCTTGCACTTCCTTTGCATAGAACAGGATGTTGGGCAGTTTAAAAATTACAAACTCTTACATAAATCCTTGCATAAAAATCTTATATTAATATAGCATCAGCTCAAAGGTATGTCACAGGAGAAACCTTAAAAATGAGAGTGAAGACATCAAAATGATTAAGGTGATCTTTAAAGACCATTATTCTTTGATTGTCTGAAAGAACCACAGCAAATCTGTTTTCTAGGTTAGATTTTCCTTGACGTACATCAGCCGTTCAACCTTAGTGCAATTATTTTGTATTAGCATAAAACCACTTAGCAGTACAGCATTTGGCTAAGTTACCAATGCAGAGGTCAACAAAGTGCATGTAATTCCAACTGCTGATGTGGGGTCTGTGCTTTCCCATCACAGCAGCTCATATAGGCACATTTTTCCATCCTGGTCTTCGCAGGTTGTTCTACAGGTTAATTCTTTCCCCTTGCACAACTCGTGCTCTGAAGGTCCAAATATCCTTCAAAACAAAAATGAGACAAAGGAAAATCATAGTGAGACAATAAGCATCCTTTCAAATCCTAAAGATCAAGAACCAAAATACAGCCAAAATTAGCACAGCTTCTACCTGCAGAAAGGGGATCATTTGCAGCTCTGACACAGACTGAAAGATGCCCATACTCAATTCTGGCAGGTGGCAGAAGGAAAACATTAGCAGCACAATGAGAATGATCCTTGCTTAAATCGTCCTAACCTGCTTGAACACACAGTGCACCCCCTGTGCACTTCTGGGTGACTGAAAAAGCTCATGGACTGACATCTTAAGTACTGCTACACATGAGCACACAGTATTCCTTGTGCAACAGAAACCAGCTGGAAATACTGCATACAAATACAGTCCCTTAACCAGGAACCAAGTTCTGAGCAGACGCTGCTGAAGACTGTAAAGAAGAAAAGACTGCTGGTTACTTCACAGAGGTCACTTTCCAACTCATGAGCAGGAATGAGCCTCCCTGTGTATCCATTTGGACTTCACAGGGAACTTAACTATCTCCAGGTATCAAAAGTCAATCAGCTGGAACTGTGCAAACATAAGTCCAGGCTTGCCGAACAGAGGCTGACACCCAGCCCTACCTTGGCACACTGTGGGAAAACAAACAAAGGCAACTGTGTAAAGAAAAGCCCTCTCCTCCCCAACACCTCAGATATTGCACGGATTTAAAAAGAACACACTGCCTATCACGTGTAGGCTTTACTGCCTTGTTGCTGGATGTGTATGTGTTTGAGAGCTGCTGTGGATTAAGAAATCCCTGCAACAAAGTTTCTTCCTCTTCCAGTGGCTGAGCCTTGGAAGAATTTAGATTTGTTTTCTATTTTATGCAATGGTTTCAATTATTTAGCAAGGATCCATCACCCCCATTTGTTTATCTTTCTGAGGCAGATGTGTAACATCGCCTGCGTTCCTGCTGTAGCCTCAAATCTAAACAACTGATACAGGATTATATTTAACAACAACAACCAACTTCTGCAGCGAGATGTGGCTCCTTGTTTTTAAAAAGAAAATGCACCTGCCAGTTGGAGCTGAACCCATGAGAACTGTGGCCATACCACTGTGGCCAAGCACAGAATTTACTCCACCTTATTACTGCAAATTCAGGGCAAGAGATAAATGCATCTTCTTACTTCTATCGTGTAGTCCAAACACAACTGCAAAGAGCTCTGCTTCAGACACACTTCTCGTAACAAACCTGAAGCCAGGGGATGCAGGGAAAAGTTCTTCATAAACCTCCCTGCTTTGTGTCATTCATCATACCTGCTGGGCTTTCTGGTCAGAAAGCCCAAAGCCCCTGAACGGTGTAAGCAGCAAATGTGAGCAGCCTCAGAACTGCAGAGTGCACGGCTCCTCCTCACTTACATTAACTGCAGCTGCAGTCACCTCAAGAAGTGCTGACTGTCTGCACAAACTCAAGATGATCTGTAAGGTCCCTTCCAACCTGAGCCATTCTGATTCCGTGATAATCCAGGTTGCAGAGCAAGGGATAAAGGTACATTCACAAAATCCACTTTGATAAGCAGGGCTGCAGGAGGAACTTCTAGAGCTCAAGGGACACGAAGGAGCCGCCTAGACAGCAGGATCACTTCTTCAGCAGAGGCAGGCAGACAGCAAGAAGTCTTATCAGCAAAAGGTCAAACAAACAAACAAACAAACAAAAAAAAACCCCTGCAGTCATTTTCAGAATTCTGCATCTTTTATTCTGCCAAGCACCTCAGCTCCATCTGTGACACTGGAATAGCAAAAAGCACAGAACTGTTGTATGAGAGAAACTGAGCAAAGGGGACCAAACTGGATGGTAATGAAGCACATGTACAGAAGTCCTACCTTGAGTGCCAGAGCAGGCATGTCATATCTCCTGTGTACCATTTCTTGCAGCTCCTTCTCCAGGTCTGCCTGGGTTGTGTTCTTGACATCAATATAGTGGCCATCTGAGCTGGCAAAGTGGCAGCTTATGCTCTGTGTGGGGAAATGGGCCATCATTCATTCCCAAATTGATTGCAGAAAAAGAAAATGGTAGAAAAAGCTCCTGTGTGCCAGATGATAAGCATCCCACTCCTTCCTTACTGACCAAGTCAGCAAATTCCTTCCTCCTTTCAGATTATTCCCCTAAATGTACCCCTGGAGAAATACTCTTGCACACACCCTCTTCTTTCTCCCCTCTTCCCATCCTTCTACTTCCATACACCAGAATTAAGTAGGATGCTTCCAGACACCCTGGAAATGATAAAGCAGCACTAAGCTGTCTATCTTAGAAGTTTTTATAAGCTTTGAGTATACTGGATTTCACTTGAGTGTTGAGCAGAACAAGTCATGTTATTGCTCTTGACAACAAGTAATGCACTGCCTACTTGACCTCGAATTATCAGCAATTAAACTTAGCAATCAGAGAAGCTGGAATCAGAGCAGCTCTATGTCAGATTCTGTAATCAGTTTGTGGTTAAGCAAAGTCTAGAAGAATTCAATAAATAAAAACTGGAAAAAGAGCTATGTCAGCAGCAAGCAAAATCATGACGTTTCAAAGTGCTGGACCATAACCCTGTTCAAGGAACTCCACAAAATCATTAATTTACACCAAAAGTAGAGTAACATTTGGATTTGGCAAGATATGAGGAAGCTCCTGTGTTTCTGCAGGACACTAAACAAGGTTATGGCTCCACTACGGAGGAGAAAGCCAGCAGATGAGACTCCCAGTAGCTGATGTGCTCACTCTGCTTTTAGGACTGCAGGAACACGGCATGCCACCCCACTAAGCTGCTACTGGGGCTCAGAGAAAGGGTCAGATGGTGGCTGATGCAGGCAAAATAAAAAAAATAAAAATAAAATCAAGAATGTAACACTGCCTGTGCTGCAGTGCACGGGGGGAAATTCTGCATTACGGCTAATGAGGAACAGAGGCTACAGTTCCCTTACGTGCATGCATGAATCTGCTTCTGATACCAGATCAGAAGGGCATTTTTATCTGTCATTCTGTTAATAATGCAAAACAGATGATGTGAAATAGAATGCTTAGCATTAAAAAAAAAAGTCATAATATCATATAAATAAATAAAAATTATTTACTGGATACTGGAGGCTCCTGATATTCAGAAAAGAGGTACGCAGAGGGCAGGGGAAAGAAGTTAAGAGAAAAATTTGGAATGGCTGAAGGTGAACTATTGGGAAAGCACATAAAGCAAGCCAAGCTTCTAACAGTTTCAACTCCTTATTTCTGCTCCTGCTTTGTTTCCCTTAAACACCCCCACAACGTGCTATTCAGACATGCTTATACTTTAAAAATAAAAAAACAATAAAAAAAAGAGAGAGCGTGAGCAAAAGAATATTCAGAAGCTAATAGAAAAGCTAACACATTAAGAAGTGAATTGTGGCAGTGAGGGACATGGTAATGGGCATGGTGGTGATGGGTCAGCAGTTGGACTAGATGGTCTTAGTGAGTCTCTGATTTTAAGATTCCAATCCAAATATTCATGAGATTGCTACGGGGAGAGGTGAGGTATTATTTTGATCAGTTTAGATATAAATAAACAGAGCATGAGTTGGTTTCTTACCTTTCGGAAACCTGATGTCTTATTTATCCCGGAGCCATGAATGAGCAGGGGATGGAAGAACACTGTGTCTCCCTTCTCCATAACAAGGTGAACCTTGGGACTCTTCTCATCGTAATCAAGTATCCCATGAAACAGTTTGTTTGTTTTACCCTAGGAAAAATAAAATTGGAAAAAAAAAAAACCAACAAAACCGAGTTAAAATCACTCGGTTAAAGATGGAGCAAGTGCAGACTCTCAGTGCAAGGAAAAGTAGAGAGCTCTTGATCTGCGTTCTTCTGGGCAGTATACTCAGTATGCTCAACCAAGAGCCTGCCTTTTTGACAGCCAGTCTTCCTACTACAATCTGAGGTACAGCAGAATAATACTGCTTCTGTTTTCTGAAGCTCTGTGCTGATAACCAAGTGTTTCTCTGCTGGAGACAACAGAGAAAGCACCTTCAGAGTCCAGCTTTCTGCACCCTGTAAAACCATTATCAGTGCTGGGCCAGGTGAGGTAGTATCTGCTCTTAAGATGAAGATAACACTAGATATTTAACTCCATCCAGTTGTTTATTTTCCATTTCTCTTCTACAGGAAAGTACGCATACTCACCGAGCAGGAACGAAATCACTTCTGTGAGTCCTAAGACTTGGCAAGGATGCTGGAAAATGGTTGCATGTGTTTATGAAGTGGTGCCACAATGTGCCAGACTATTCAGAAGCCTTAGATCCTGGTCCTGAACTAGGGGTGCAATTCATTTCCAGAAAAGGATCCGCTCCAAAACCTAGGTCCACAGCTTGGGGAGTATTCTGGAGAGTAAGCCAACATTTCTCCATAATTTACCAGGCGTTTCTTGATGAAGAAACGAGGCAACCTCATTCCACAGGGCTTTAGGTGAAGTTGGGTAAAAAGCAAATCTGCCCAAGTTCAAGAGAGCCATTGCTGAGTTATATGGTGTTAAATAAACTAAGCAACTCTGCCAGAAAGCAACAATGAGCGTTTGGACAGACAAAAGCCATCACTGAAAGCCTCAGCTTTGACCTGTGCACCATCCCGCTATGTGGACCCAACCCAGGTGAAGTGTGGCCCCAACACCCCCAGTGCCTCCATGCAACTTTACCTCCCACTCTGGATAGCCGTGAGGCTTCAGAGGCAATGTGTGTGTCCCAGGCACGACAACTAGGCACCCATTGTTCTCATCAGCTCTCTGCATGGCAGTCCACGAGCACACGATGCGGTCTGCTGGCCGGAACGGGAAATAGTGCAAGTCCTGATGCATGGGGTGGAGAAAAGTCTGTTTGTCTGCAACACAAGGTCAAAATCTTCAACCTCATCAAACATGACATGGTCTCTTCCTTCCTATGAAGACACTGCACTCATATCATGTCTGAAGAAGGCACTGCTTGCAAGCCTTCACATGAAGACTTTGCTGACTTTATATGTGCTCCAGACCACCACTGATTTGGAAATGAAATGAGTTAGCTTGTGCCTTCACCCGTAGAGTCCAAGACCAAGAGCACAATTGTGCACTTATGTCAGCAACAGCATGGGAATACAGCGTGTGCCAGGAGGCTGCCTGGCCATGTGACCCTTCAGAAGTCTCCTCCTTTTGGTGGCCTCCGCCACCCACATGCCAAGCTTTTGCCTTTTGCTGGCTGCTGTCCAATTTGTGAACGTTTAACCTACACAGTATTGCATAAACCTTTCCCAGTACAAAGACTTTCATCAGCAGCGCTGGAAAGGCTATCAAGAAGTCATTTGATCTATTGCTGTGTTGTAAGCAGAATCAATCCTCCCTGAGCTGTGCCAACAGATGTTTGTCCAGTCTTCTCTCTTCTCTCCCCAGAAAGTCTACCCAGCACTCTACTAGCCTTCTTCCTAAAGATTTATTTTCCTCCCGAAGCATAAACAAAAAATCTTTACTGAAAATTTGCTTGCTTCTTCTTGAAACGTATCATCCTCTTCCAGACCAAAACCTTTTACATATTAGATGCTTTATTTTGCCATGGATTTTACACCTCGGATAGATGTAGCCAGGGTGTCTATCATCAACCTACTTGCCTCATCTGTCATGTTATTTAGATTTCAGGCAGCCTCAAAAACTCTCCAGAGGACTGCATCTAACCTAAAGTACTCTCAGAATTATAGAACAACTTCTGATTTCTTTACTGCTATTGTCTTACTTTTGTATTAAGAATGCTGGGTCTCCTGTTGAATTTCCAAGCAAAAATAACACATCTCTCTGTGGAGTTTCTAAGATGACAGCTGGTGATGACTTTCATGAGGTCAGTATTTTTAGTAATTCACCACACTGTGTGTCTGCTCAGAACCTGCATACTCGAGCACAGGAAACACAGCTCATGTCTCATCATTGCTAAACTAAAGCACCTTGTGCAGAGCATAAGCTACCTTGACAAACTGCAACACGGTTAGTCAGGTTCTCTTTCTCCCTACTCATCGCTCTCCTGTAAGTCATGATTTAAATTTCCAGCAGCAGCCAAAGCCAGGCTTCAAAATCCTTCTTTTGGCACATGTTCAAATATCTTCATATCGAACCACTGGGCACGCACCAACTGACAGTGAGGTCAGGAGCACATAAACTCTGAGCAGAGATGATCTCTGTATTTATTGCCTTTCACTGAGGTCCACAGAAGCACTTATTTTCAACACCTTTGAAAAGTCAAACTTAAAAGCATGTCATGTTTCCAACAGCGAGCCTTTGTGCAAGTGCAGCTGGCTGAATAGGGAGCTTGCTGGCCCACTTTGAAAATCAGTGGTGCAGCCAAGAAAATAACAGTCTTTAGAGAAAACAGAGAACAGCAACAACAACAAAAAACACTTAAGATTGAAATACAGTAACTGTTATCACAGTAAGTAATGATTTAAAGAAAACAGCCCCTACCAAAAGATGCCCTCAATTCTGGCCAGACAAACAATGTACACACATCTATTTCTGTACTCCTCTTTCCCAAGATCTCCTTACCAGAATCTGGAAGTTTATTTATCAGCATGGTGTGCATTGCCATTATGTTGGGCCCAGTGAAGCACTCAACGTACTTGAGGATCTACAGGGAAGACAACATCAGAAAAAAAATATCAGAAACATGAGAGATGAAATTGCTGAGGATGAGGGCACAGCAGGTGGGTCACCCACCACAGGAGCTGATGAACATTGCTTTAAGTTTCCCTCTCAGACCTCCATCCATCCTACGTTCATGCAGAATATCTTTCTTTTTAATATCTTTCCTCATAAATATGCTTATGGGAGTGACATACAGAGGCTTTAAAGGATAAATGAATATGGCTTTAGCAGAACCAAAAAAAGTTTCTTCAGGTAGGCATTAAAACCCAAATAAAAATATATAATAAATATAATAATAAAATAATTATAAAATAATAATAATAACCCCCCCCCCCCAAATATATATTTTTTCACAACCATTTTCTTTTAAGTTTTTATTTTTATTTTTACCTGTGGCAGAGTACAGTATCTGAACAACTCCTCATTCTCCTGGAAGTCCTGCACTTTATTAACGACGCTTTCAGTCTGGCCATACTGGGATCTCAGGGCCTCATTTTTCATAATCATAGCTCCAGGAACTCTCACCTCTTTCTTACAGATCCTTATGAACTCCTTCCTGAAACAGAGAGGGAATAAGAAGATGGAGCATATTTTCACTATTTTTGGCCAGATGACTCTCCTCAAACACACCAAATCCATCAATACCACGCACACATATTCAGTTAAAGCCCAAACTCATCTAGCTGCCTAGAGCTTCCCCCAGGATACTGCTCTACACAAGACCCACCAGCACCTTGGACAAAGCATCCTGTACCTGAAACGCTCAATGTCTTCATCAGAAACAAGCTTCCTAATGAGCAGATAACCATTGTCTTCATAGAACTGCCTTTGCTCTGTAGTGAGGATACCATTGTCCAGAGTAAAGCTGAAAAAGACAAGGGAGACACATCAGTGCAGAGCAGGAGCAATGGGAGCACCAGATCCCCAACCAGTGCCTGAAGGAAATCAGTGAGAAATCCTCCCCATGGCAGGTGCTGTGGTTTTTTAGTTAGTTTGGCTTTTTCTCTCTACAAAGGAGGTTATAACTTACCGAAACTTCCCTGGCTGATGAACAGCACTAACTTGTGCTGAAGTAGGAATGAATGTCTGCAATGAAAATTAAGGAACTCCAGCACAAAAGAGTAGAACATCTACACATCCTGAATCCTACAGTATGGTTCACATTAAAAGAACATGCTGTGCTGGACTTCTTGCTTTTGCTCTTGTTTATTCTGGTTCTGAGAGATCTTCCCCATCTTCTGAGCAGCATGCCTGGCAAAGAACTATAACTATAGTACAGCCTTGTCCACACATATAGGAAAGTCAGTACAATGACTGAGACTCCAAAGGAGGCCAGAGGGTTTATCTCCAAGAACATAAAGATATTTAATGAGATGCTCATTGGAGATGTTTACTTGCCTAGTCTCCTTATGCTGTGGAGAACAATCAAACCTATCCAAAGCCTGCACTGTCCCCTGAAGGTGCTTCTCCATCTCTCCCCTCCAATCACCACTGTGCCAAATTCAGAGCCAGAATTCAAACGAGATGAACCTGGGACTTCACATTCACACACAGCACTGGTGCAAACCTGCTCTGCCTCCAGTTACTGCAGAGTAGATCCCTCCAAACCTATCAGGGGAAGCACAGAGAGAGGAAAGCCTATGGGCCCTTCACCACAGTTTATTTCAACTGTTTTAAATAAGCACAACTGCATTCTCTTATGCAGAGACAGAACAATTTCACCCACAGAACAAGTAAGCATCACTCGATAATGAACACTCACAACAGCTTTGCACAACAGTATTGAAACCTGACCCAGGAGAAAGGACAAAAATATATATATAAAGTGAATCTCTGTGTCTGTGCTGGTCCAACTGGGAGACCCCTGAGTTTTGTGGTTATCTTATAGAGATTGCAGACCTTCCTGCATGGCTCACCACAGCCTTTTCCATGTGCCATAAAAGCATGTGCTCCTTTAGTAGGTTTTGTGATCAGTTCTATCTACAATCCATATGCTGAGAGTCGAATACAGTGGGAGAAGAGCATGGCACGTGCAGAGGAGTGTAGAAAAAAAAATAATGAGCCAAAGGAGGAAAACGTGCTGAAAACTGGATGGAAGAATGATGGAAGAGGACACAGGGAACCCTGCTCGAAAGGGACCCAGCAGGTCCCACTGCAAGGGGTTTTCCTTAAGGACAGCACTACTGCTGGAAGGGAGCTGTGACCTCTGACATCTCATTTTTGTGAAGACACAGAGTATTTAAACCATTCTCTTTCCATCACACACCATCCTCAGTTGGGAATCATGTGCTCTCACAATAGACACGTTAACAAACTGTGCAGACAGCATAGCACCTGGGAGCACACACAGGCAAGCAAAGCCTTTTGGAAAAGGCTGAACCACAAGCACAGTGAAGTTCAAGATCCCCAGGAGCTCTACCAGCACCATCAGTATGTGACCTGGAGAAGTCAGACACTCAAATAACACCACCTGTGTGGCTGCTTTCTTAATCTACTATTTGCCTGCATGTTTGAAGTGACCTTTAACTCTACAGCCTGTGTGCTAGTTTTTTTTTCTCTCACTGCTGTGTAGAAATGTCTGATCTTCCAATATGCAAATTCCAACATTATGAATATTCATGTCTCTATTATACCAATCTATAAGAGCAAATAGAAGGGGAAGACGTTTCTCCATTCATAAAAGGAGAGAGATTCTCTGGGAGGAAAAGTGACTGTCATGTCACATTCACCAAAGCCACACATTAAAACAAAATCAGTACACCAAGGGGACATAAATCAAACAAACCTATTTCCACTGGTTTCTGTCATTTCCTTTACCCATATATCTTTCTAATTCCAGCCCAGTTTAATCATAATTCTGACCTAATCTCTTTGTATTACAGCCTTCACAGATGGATTTACAAACAGCAGCACGTGTAACTGGCTCCAGACTTGGAGGGTCCCCTGGGTTTGCCTGAAACAACACACACCAGCCAAGCAATAATGGGGAAAAGCTCTGGGATCCCATCAGAAACTTTACTTTCCCCTTACAAACAGGGTAATTTCATTTCAGTGTAATTTCATTTTGTTCTTGCCTGCACCTTTATCAATCTGATCTAAAGGGTGACAACCCTGAGCACAACAAGGTGTTGAACAATACAGTCTTCAGGTTTCTTTCCAGCCATTCCAGTCATTACTATCCTTGTACCTTTATAGTTTTTATACATTTGGAGATTAACATCCTATTTAATCACATCCTCTTCACCAATTTACTATAATTCAAACAACTTGCCGACATTTAGATGAGAATTAGCAGCATTTAAATTTTTAAGTAATATTTTTGGCAGTGTCTTTAAAAACAGCACCAGCAGACAGCCTTCACTTAACTTCTGGAAACGTGGAACTTTCTGTCCCAGTCGCGTTTATTTCATCTACTGTAAAACGGATCACCTCCAAAGTCTGCTCACTTCTCATTCACAAGCACAGCACCAAGGAAAGCTCTATGCTTTTCTTGCTGCTGGTGTCACGGTCCAAGCCCATAACTGCCAGCAAGGTCTGAGACTTGCTGTGTGATTGCTAACCCCTGCAGAGATCGTTTCCCTCAAACTCGTTAATCTTTAAGATAAATCCTCCTGCTCGCTGCTCCCATTGATGCACACTGATATCCACACTAGCCAACCCTGCCGGGCAGGCAGCTGCACCATGAACACTGCTGCGTTTCCATCGTGTTTTATGGTCAGATCCTGAAAAATAAGCAAACAAAGCCATGTGCCAAGAGGCAGCTAAACATCAGCTGCACGGCCCTGTGCTAAAGCCCAACGAGAAAACAGCAGGCGGCAAGAGGCTTTGGGGACGGCTAGGCAGAACTGCAGGGCGCGCACCAACCCTGCCGCATCCCTTGGAGCACGCCACCAACCCCCAGCCAGGGCACGGCTCCCACCCCAGGAGTGCCAACGTCCCTCGGGCCCTTCCCACCCAACGCACAAAGGATACGAGAGCAGGGGCCGCCCGCGGGGACAGGTGCCGCAGGATGGCGTCCAGCCGAGCCGCCGGCCCCGACCGCTTCCCCAGCTGCTCCATCGCGCCCGGCAGCCGCAGCGCCCGTCCAGCAGCCTGACCCTATATATGCAGGCGGGAGGAGCGGAGCCCCATCATGCTCTGCAGCCTTCGCCTGAGCTGCACATGCGTCAGCAGCCGTGCATGCTCAGAAAGGTTACGAAAACGCTGCCGGGAGCCGAGGGTTGGCACGGTTTGCGACTGGGAGGGCGCGCTGGAGGCTGGATGGACGCGGGGAAGCTCTGAGCGTGTTTTTCCCCCCTTCTCTGTCAGCACTTACTGAACTGCAAGGATTTAATCAGCCCTGTGCGGAGAGCAGCGCTTGGGCGCAGACCGTGGCTGAAGCTGGCAGGGATATTCCCTTTTAGCTCTCATGTGTGCATGCTTACAAAGCTGTGTTCATTTCAGACTGTTGTTAGCAGCCTCTCAGCTGACTTAGCACTGTGAGTTAACTTGTATTCAAGGAGAAGAATATAAAGGGACTGAAAACAATCATACCTAAGACCTAAGCTCTAAAAGTTGTCATATTTGCATGTTCCCTGCTGCCACCACAGCGTTCAGAACCACACCACTCCTCCACACTGGACTTCAGGTCCCCCATGGCATTGTTTAGGTTACCTTGTGCCATCAGTGTGACAATCCATTTATCATAGAATGGCCTGGGTTGAAAAGGACCACAATGATCATCTTGTTTCAACCCCCTGCTATGTGCAGGGTCACCAACCAGCAGCCCAGGCTGCCCAGAGCCACATCCAGCCCGGCCTTGAATGCCTCCAGGGATGGGGCATCCACAACCTCCTTGGGCAACCTGTTCCAGTGCTTCATCACCCTCTGTGTGAAAAACTTCCTCCTAATATCTAACCTAAACCTCCCCTGGCAGTTGAAAACCATTCCCCCATTGTCCTATCACTGTCTACCCTTGTCCCATTTCCCTTTGAGGCTTGTGCTGTGAAGCACGCGCTGCTGAAAGGTGAGGTTTCTCCTGCTGGAATGTGGCATCCTTCATCTTTCCCCATACCCTGCTATGGGGGGGCAGGGTGTCTCTGACTAAGGCAGAACAAAGCTCTGCAGGGAAATGGAGATGGATAGTAGAGCTCTGGGGGGGGAGCAGGCTGCTCTCAGCTTCTTCCCCATGAGCTGGAGAAGTCTGAATAACAGCATCAGGACTGGAAAATTATGCCAAGAGATTGCATTATTATTGCAACCCAATGTATGCCAACCTATACACCTGTTCAGTTGGTTCATCACTCCTTTCTGTGTGATAAATCCAGCCAGGTCCTGCTCCTCAAGACACAGCATTATCACTGCAGTACAGCTCCAGGAGAGTAGGTGTGTTGTTGCTCCAGGCCATCTCATGATGACAGGGCGTACCCCTAAACTCTGCATTCCAGCTACTTCAGGAGGCTTGAGTCAACAAGCACCTTGATGAAATGAGAGCTCAATGTACTAAGTTTCAGTGTGTTGATGCTAAACAGAAACCAAGTTAGGGATGGTAAGCGATTCTGAACTTAACCTCTATCCCCCAAAATCTGAATCCCTTCAAAAACCAGTGGCAAAACTCCCAATGGTTTAAGTAAAGGCGTACCATGACAAGGTGTGTAGACTGCATTTTAGTTTCTGGCTCTTGTGGCTGGCAGATCCACATTTCAATCAACATGGAACTCACGGTCATCTGGTTTGTGGCTCCCTTCTGGGACTACAAGAGAACACAGGTATTCACACAAGTGGGACAAACAAGATTAGGAACCCAAAAGAAAGAGTCTCATATGACAAAACTACTGTGTGTAGTCAGAGGCAAGTACACAGCTATGATGAAGGGACAACAGCAGCAGCTTTGACAGCACACATCTTTTTACTGCCAATAAAAATCAGACCTTTGATTCCTGACCTATAGGAAAACTCTTAGTCATAAGTAAACAGAAAGGTAATAGAAGTCTCTAAAATAAAATTCTAATGAGAAGGAAGGGAAAAGCAAAAAAGCATCGTGAGTAACAGCTTTATTACAGAAATCCTAATTATAACTGCACCGAAAGCTTTATTTATAATTCAGGTAATTGCTGTATATATATGCAGATACACCTTTGCAATCCAGACTGAATCAGGAACTCAAATCTTCATCTGTTTCAAAATTCAAATAATAATCCCATATAAGATAAGGCCAAACAACACTGCTCACATCAGTTATGACACACACCTGTTGCAATGCAGCTATTTCTTCTCATCTGATAAGCTTAACAGCATCTTATGCAAAAGTGTTTTTTTGAGTCTGAAAAAAATAAACAAAAAGAATGTTAGTAGCTGCTGTGCTGATGTAGGAGCTTGAAAACTAAGATGCTTTCATAGATACATATATATATTAACACACATACAAATATATATGTGTATACATGCACACATATGCATTTTTATACAATAGTTCAAGCTTCAGAAAGCCCATCTCCCCGTGCATTGATTGCAATTATTCCTTGTTAATTATTGTTTTTCTAGTAGTGTTGCTGCATAAGCCAGCAACTGGATATTGCCAGTAGTGTAAGCAACTCCCGTGTTACAGGGTGACCCTGTTACATCACAGCCCAGAATGACTGAGGAGGCCTTATCCAAGTGGGCGCAGGTTGGGGTTACCACCCTTTGTTTGTACCATCACACTGACACAGTCCATGACCACTTCAAACACATACTTTGATACAATAAAAGACTGATTCTGGGCATTGCCACCACTCTGCTGCAGTGCTGAGAAACACATGGGGACACACACGGCAAGACTGCTGTATTCACACTCTTTAAAACTAGAAAACTGTACATTTTGTTCTATCATACATAACATGACACACTGTTTAACTGAAAAAAAAAAAAGTTCTATTTTATTCACTAAGTTGAAAAGAACGTTACAGAGCAAGTCATCTCCAGACCCACTGATAAGCTTCACTGAAGTACAGACTGAATATCATGAACTTACAAGAAGAAACAAGGAGGTGATTCTCCATTAAGATAACCGATGATGACATTTGTATTTTTATTAAAACCAATGGCATTTAACAGCAGCTGTGTCTTTGCAAATATTTTTAGTGCTATGCCTGTCAGTTTTCCAAGTTTTATAGAACATTTTTATACAGCTGTTTTGCATTTGGCTTTTAGTTTTAATGTTTTCTCTTCATTAAATCACAAAACTAATAAAAACAAAACAATCAGAATTCCTATGGCAGTACTGAGATGGTTCTAATGCATAGCATTACAACTTAATAAGCATCTCAACTGACTATTAAAATCCACACTATGATCAGAACTGTAATTCCAAAGATGAGGTCTTCTGAAAGCCTAATTTACTGCAGTGGGAAGTGGCAGCTGCTGCAATTCAGCAAAATGAGCCTTTTAAACTTTGATGTGAAGGAAAACAGATGTAGATAAGACAGTAACACCAAATTTGCCACTGACACATAAGTTCACTTTTCATCATCAGAAGCTTCAAGAAGGACTTTTGCAGACACATTAGCAGGAGAAGGGAGACAAAAGGAAAATGTGGACCCTGCATAGAATAACTAGAGGGAGGCTAGAAAAAAAAAAAAAGTGTGGAAAAAGTCAAGGGACCTGATACCTTTCCTGCCTTGGGCATTGCTGGCACAGTCTGACCTCTGGCTTCCCAGGCTCCTAAGCCAAGCAATGAGATCCCAGAGCACAAAGCATCACCTGTGCTGCAGAATACTGAGTTAGGGACCAGTTAAGCAAACTGGACATTCTCAGATCCATGGGACCACGTGGGATGTATTAGTAGGAGACAGTACGACCATAAAGCTTTCTCTCCTGCTGCTATGAGAGTCTCATGATGACTGCAAAAAGGTAAATGCCACACTTGCCTTTATAAAGGGCAAGGGAAACTACAAGCTATACCTCAGTCTCCAAAAAGATTGAGGATAAGTACTCTTGGATTTGCCATGTTCAGGTATGCTAAGGACAAAATGATTGGGAAAAACCTGTGCAGATTAACTTTGGTAACGTAGGCAAGTTGGGCCTCACAGATCTCCTCACCATCTGTGAGGAGAACAGCTGTGACAAAATAGCTCCTTGCACTAGGGTAGGGCAATGTTTACTTTGACAATTGGAAGGTTTTTGCCCTGTTGGGACAGGCAGACTCTTAAAAATTGGTGGAAAATTGGCTGAGCTGCTAGGCTCAAAGGGCTGCACTCAGTAGTGCAAAGTGCAGCTGGCTACACAGCAGCTTACAGAAGTCTCAGTAGATGAGCTAAATACGAGCAAGCAGTGTAACCTGCAATTACTGAATTGTTTGGAAACCATTTTTAAAGATCATCTAGTCCAACACCACTGCCATGGGGTTGGAAAGAGCCAACTGCATTAGCAGAGTACAGCCAGAGGACCAAAGGAGGCAAGTCCTTCCTTCCAGTAGGCACCTGCAAGATTGCATCGTCACTGTGTCTAGTTCTGTGCTCCCTAGTACAGGGAAAGCATAGTGAATCAAGTCCAGTGGAGGGATGGACATAAGTCCATCAAAAGGATGGGGCTTATGTATATGGTGCACAAGGAAAAGCTGAGAAAATAGTTCACCTGGACGAAGAGAAGGCTGCAGAGAGATCCTACAGTTGTCTGCAGGTAGTTAGTAGGGGATAGAGAGAAGAAAGCCAAACACTTCTGAAGATTTGCAGTAAAACTAAGAGACAATAGGCACAAATCACAGCAAAGAAAATTCCTGCTAGATGTGAGGAGAAAGCTGTGCAGAATGGGAATGGTCACACACTGGAATAGGGGGTATGGAGAGAATGAGAAATGACCACGATTGGAGATACTGCACTGCACACAGGCCTGAGCAACATAGGGTGACCTCGGGGCTGTCCTTCCTTTGGGCCAGGAGACTGCAAGACACCTGTTCCATACCAAATTCCTTTTAATAAAGAATGCGTGTCTGAAGACAAATTTTTACCTTAGAAATATCAGGATTGCTTTCCTGTTGTTACCATATCTCCCTCTTTCAAGGCTGGAGATTAGGGCAACAGCGTTCTCGTATCTTAAAAGTATGTCAACACGGCAAACAAAAGCACAAAACAGCACAGGCTGAAAAGTCAGCATTAGCTTCAACACATCTTAGGCAACCGAAAGAAACAACACTGCCTTCTGCAGAAGGCAACAGCCTGCCTTCATATCCTGGCTCCAGCTGAAACTTCAAGCTTAGGGCAACCCCTACCCACACACCGAGGCACTGCAGCTCAGCTTAAGCGTGAGAAACACACCGAGGATTACAGCTGGCCCCGGGTTATGCGCTGTGGGTGGGCACCCATTCAAAGTAACTTTCACATCTCCCAGGCAGAAAACAGTTGGTCAGTCCTCAATTGCTAGCAGAACTTCAGTTCGAAAAGAATACCTTAAAAAAAAAAATTCCAAATTTATATGCCATGACAGATAATTTCAGAATGTTATTTTCCCCATATGCAGGAGAAAATGGAAAAGCCGAGGAAACCAGCATATTAGACAGAGATTCTAACAGATGCTACCTCTCTATGAAAACACGCTGCTTATCAATGGTATTGTTCAGACTGGTGAGATTTCCAGTTATTAAAATTCTTCCTTTTCACTCTCTCCTGCTCTCACAACTTCGATGGAGTTTTACAACTCCTCATCAAGACTGTTATGGAAGTTGGTGTGTGCAGATACCTGTGTACATAAATGAAAGCACATTACATTTCTGTGACTGCACAAAGCTAAGCAGAGTTCTATTTCTCATGTCTTTTTGATGCCAGAACCTCAAAAAACTCTATTTAGAAAGGTATCAAAGTGCTAGATTGTTTAAAGCCTTGAACTTGCTAGCCCTCTTCATATGCAGTACTATTCATCACCCTATAGCTCAGGCCTGACCTACAGTCTTTTATTTAGCAAATGAAAGTTCTTACACAAATCACAGCAGCCCTTATCTGATACAGCGATGATAACAGCAGACTTAGAAAACATTATCATTCACTCTGAATTGAGTGGCACGTTCAGAAATACTCATACCAGCTCTGACCAGAGATAACACCACATCTCAGCTGCCTGGAGCCAGGAAGCACTTTAGTATGCAAATTCCTGCCATCAGAAAACAAGAGAGGCTTTGGCTGGCATTTCACCTGGAAATGCTTTTGCTCACAGCAGCTGCAATGTGAAGTTTTCTCAGAACATCCAGGCAAAAAAAAAAATAAAAAAAAATAAAAAAATAAAAAAAAAATTTGCCCTGAAAAGGTTTTAGTAACACAAGGACTCGATTGATGTGAATGTTCACTTACCTTGCTCGTGAAGCAGCCCTCCTCCACACACCCTCACCCCTGCAGATAAGCTTCAAAGCCTTTCAGAGCATATTTAGAAAAAGAAGAGTTGGTTTCACACCTGACTGATGGCAACTTATCAACATAACAACTGAAAAGCAGTTATCTGAAAACCAGTACATTTTCCTGCCCAGTACATATCTAGCACCTGTTTAAAACACAGCCAACCTTCGTAACAAATGCTTTCACACAGCACTGACCGCTCTGTACACGTTTATCTTTTTTTCTTTAAATCTTATGAAGTAATCCACAGTAACCTTCTTTGACCACAAAGAACAGAAGCCCAACTACATGACTTTGTATCAGAATATAGAACTTCATAAAACTGCAAGGGGATAAAAAAAATAAATAATGACTTTTTTTGCATAGATAACCAGTTTTGATGCTTTATTTTGGTGTTCAGAACTGCTGTGAAAACTCTTCAGAGTTATCTTTCCAGAGCAGCAAAGTCAAAAATTCAGTGACTGCTTTGAGACTGGGTTGTGAACATAAAACTTACAGACCTATTTTCCAGGAAGAGTGATGTTCTAATTGTTTCACGTTACTCACAAAGGAAAAAAAAAAAAATTCTAACTCGTTACAAGGTGCCTGTTGAGAATGCTACTGAATGAAAAAAGATGAGCCATGTTTTGCCCCAGGTGTCACCAGGACCAAGACTGAAAATGTAAGCCTTGCTTGATGCACCAGACAGATTCACCTGCAGTGAGTCATTTTTCATAGACAGAAGCCCTTGCTGTTCTTGCTGGTAGTGGTATTGATTATCAACTGTTTTCTTCTTCCTGGTCTGAATATCAAGGAGCTAATTCCACAACCTGGGAGACTTTGTAAAAGAGCTGATTCCATGAAACGCACTCAGTTCCATTATGCTGAAGAATTGCATGGCATGCCTTGGCTCCTGTGGGTTGGCAGAGCAGAGTTAGCAGTGAATGTGCTACAACCAGGCAGCTCAACAAACCCTCAGAGGAAGGATGGCTTCAGCACTCCTTTGATTCACAGGGCTGCTCACAAACTCTTGCTTAGGTTGGAAGAGGTACAGCCAGAAGACTTGCAGAGGATAGAGAGGAAACGATCCAAAATCATTGCATATTCTGTGCTGACAACCGAAATAAACAAAATGAAGTGGAAAACAGATTTGGAGATAACCTATCTGTCCCCAGTCCTGACATGCAGGAGATATTCTAGATTACCATGGGACATCACAGCTTGCAGAATCAACCAAAGGAGTAATAGCAACAATTGATATCACTACACTTGCAATAAAATAAAAAAATAATAAGGAGAACTTCTCCTCTTTCCACTTTGTAATTCAGGCAGGAATCAAAAGAGTTCATGCTTTTATACAAGAGCAATAAAAAAAATTAAATATTTATTTTGAATAACAAGCTAAAGTTCAAGCTGCAATGTTGGCAATGTAGATTTTAAACACAGATCACAAAAGCGTGCACAAAAATGTATTTGAGCAAAGAACAAAATAATACTAAGAATTATACTAAACAGCTGCTGATTTTAAAGAAACACAAAAGGCTGTAATCACTATACAAAATATAAAATGTATTAAACACTACCATCCACAGAACAGAGGTTTATTTTAGCTTGATTATATTTAAAAATTATTTGTGAAGTTATTTATATAGTGAATTGTAAATGAATATTATACAGTAACCTCCTTTTGGTCTGCAAAACCTTTGTTGCACTATAGCACATCCAATCACATTGCAAAAAAATGATTTTTTTCCTTACCATCAATAAAGAAAAATCATTGATAATACAATAAATGTTGTCAGGTCTACAAATAATGAAATTAAAAATGACTCCTTCGACTCTGAAGCTATTTCCATGCAAAGTCAGCACTTGCTCGTTTCAACAGAGTGCACTACACCAAGCAATGTCCAGGGTCATAGATGCTCTTGGTAAGACTAAACCTTACAAAATAAAAATAAAAATCAAAGATTGAATGTAGTCATGCAACCCTCTTACTACTGGATATACCCACTGTGTCGCTTATCAAATTTATTGCCTTTCTGGAATATCACTCAAGGCATCCAAATTAGACTTATGATAAATATACACATAATGAAAGGACACAATGCTATTTGACACTACTACTGGTAATGTCTGTGCTACGTGAAAGCACCTTTAAAAAGAGCCTATGCGGCAAGAGATAAGTGTCTAAAGATTCAAAATGAATCAACAGTATTGGATAACAATATAATTCTCAACTCAGAAGCTGCCTCAAGATTAGGTGCATCTTCAGTTAATGTAACAGGAAAAAAAGGCAATGGATTTTATTTCATTAATTGTATCCACTCATAAACTGACCTAAGGCCACCAGATGTGCAGACACAACAAATTTTCTTTTCTTTTTTACAGTTCTTTAAGTTGTAGGATGATAAAGGAATAGATCTATTTAAAAACAAACAGCTATTTCATCTCTATTAAGAGGTGGCACCAGGCGTCGGGTTCACGTTCTGAGTGGCCACCTGTGGTGCAACTTCAATGATTCGTGGTTTGTCTATGATTCTGGCCGTGCGGTTGCCCTTCTCTACAATGCCAATAATCCATGCTTGGTGACCTTCGCCGTATTTTGGAGACTTGATCTCGGCACAGAAACGTGCTGCCTGTTCTCGTGGTAAACAGATAAGGAGACCTCCTGCAAAGAAAAAAAAGCAGCGCCTTTAACGTCTGTTTGCAAAGAATTTCAATCTTCATCTACAAATTCCTATTCAGACAAGCACTCGGTGACTTCATGGGTTCTGTCGAACTGCAGGACTCCAAGGAAGGACACAGTGGAAGTCTGTGAGCTTGTGCTTCACAGGAAGAAGTTTGTTCCTGAGTTCAGTGTTTGGCGTGTACGTAAATCCAAATACACATAAAAGATGCTGGCAAAAGGACATCACACTGTCGCCAGCAAATGACATCAAAAACAACACCAGCATTGTAAACTTCTAACAGAGGACTGCAAAGTGCCTCTACAAGAAGTACACACAGAAGTGTTCTGGATAAAGGTCATGTTCAGATACCTATAACCACATACTGGCAGCAGCTGATTCTGCAAGTAATCTTATTGCCTTTGATGACATCATTCATCAAAATAGAAACTGTTACAAGAGAATGTAAAAGGCAGAAAATCAAACCCAGGCTTGATCCAGAGCTCCTTTTGACAGTCAGTCTCTTTGACCCCATGGTTAGAGAGTTCCCATTTAACCTTTTTTAGCCTTTCCCATAAAATCTTTTCTTACAAAGACAACAGAAAAATATCTATTTATAAATGCTTCTCAGAAGTAGCACAACAGTTGGTTAGAAAAGTTGCTATTAAGTTAGTAAATCAAAGAACTTCTGCATTCTAAAATTCCCAAAGCACTGATGATTCTGCAAGTATCATGGAATCACAGAATGGCCAGGGTTGGAAGGGACCTCAAGGACCATGAATCTCCAACCCCCCTGCCACAGGCAGGACCACCAACCTCCCCATTTAATACCAGACCAGGCTGCCCAGGGCCCCATCCAGCCTGGCCTTGAACACCTCCAGGGACGGGGCGTCCACAACCTCTCTGGGCAGCTGTTCCAGCACCTCACCACTCTCACACTAGAGAACTTCCCCCTGACATCCAATCTAAATCTTCCCTCCTTCAACTTAAAACCATTTCCCCTTGTCCCGCAACAAATACTACAATGAGTTTTGTTGTCAGCTCTAGCACAGATTTGCAGAGAGCACTGATCAAGTCATTAAATATTTTGGTGTCATCTTCTACTACAAAAAGTTGCATATTTCTGTATTGCTTACCTTTCTTGCCACTCATGCTGCATTACAAATTTGTGAAGAATTGCAACACAGAGCAGCAAATTCATCTACAGGTGCCTAGTTAAACCTCCCAGTGTCACGTGCTACAGGCAATTGATGGAGCCAACATCTGTAAAGTGCTGTATTCAAAGAGACAGCAGCCTCTTGTAAGGAACATCTGAGTATCCCCCACTGGAAGATGTTTGGAGAATACAGTCAATAGTTTGGATTTCCCCAAGCAGGAATTTGGGCACATGCTAGAAAACATTCTTAAAAACAGTGATATCAGCAGAGTGCCTGTGAGCTATTTGACAGCTTTGTCCTGGTGAAGGGCAGCAGATCAGCAGCACAAATTGTGCCAGCACGCTCTGAGCCAACCCTAGGCACAAAATGCCATATGCTGAGCCAGCCACTCTGGGCTTGGTGCCACCACCTTCTCCCCTGCAGTCTTGTGGCTCAGTGGCTCTTGGACAGCATCTTAGAACCTGGGGCACCTCTACATTTGTTTTTCCAAGCTATGGGGAAGCAGCAACTACTGAACAAGAAAATTTGTAAGGATATGTGGACATATCAAAGTTATTCTTTTGGTTCTGTATGAAGCAAGTGAGGGTGCCATGGAGAACACCTACCTCTCTCACAGGGATTTCTGAACTTAACATTCAGTTAACAGCAAAAAGCAGAAACACCATAGCATTACTCCAGAGGTAACAGACAAATCAATTGCAAAGAAATTATGTGCCATTCCCATGACAGGCTCTAAATCAAGTTGAAGAGTGACTTCTGCCAACTTTTGCTGCAGGTAAATCAGGGAAGAGATTTGTAAGTTTCTAAGAGTTTATAAGCAGAGTGCTAATCAGTCAGAATGGAGGAGTGGAAGTACAGCAAGAAAGAGCATGAGAATAATCTTTGTTATCTTTTTCCCATGCAGCCTTCCTGCAACTTTGTATCACTTGTATGGCCACCCTGTTAATGTTCTTTACAAGAATAGAAAAATATACCTAATTCCAGTTTCCAGCTGAAACAGATACCTCCCACCTACTGGCTATCCCTCACACTTTGATCTATAACCCTTAACGAAGGCTATGAACCTATCAGCAGTAGGACTCTAGTCTGTGGCAATCGTAATTACTTCTCTGGCAGGCTGACCAGTCCCTATTACCCTTTAGGTAAGTTCTAAGAACTTCCACTACATGACTTGTGCTGCCAGCTGCTTTGAGTGCTTTTTGTCCTATACACAACTACAAAGTCTTCACCAGTGCAACGTCACAGACACCAGGAGTTTAAGTTGCTGCAACACAGCTGCGGAAAATGAAGCAGAAGTGCCACTCTGCACTGAAGCACGCAGCATTTCAGGTTGTGCCAAGTTTCAGAGGTCTGCATTCACCACTCCTGAAGACAAAGCAAACGGGCTGCAGACTAAAAGAACAAATGGCTGCAGTGGTTTTTGAGAGTTCACTGGATGCTTCTTTTTGGAGATGGAAAGGATGCAGATATTTGCTACCTGTTCTGGATTATCCTTCTAAAAGCGTAAGGGTTTTTGGTAAGTTTTGAATATTGCTATTTTTAAACTGTTGTACTGCAATCAGGGAATGATCTACAGAAAAAAAAGGACAGACTAGACAAAGTCCTGCAACTAAGAGATGATTTATAAAGAGTTCATAAATCAAAATCAAAGTTTCCTTGCTTCTGTTAACAGCTCTCTCATCGTGACAGCCCTTTTCTATCCATTTATGTTCACAACATGCATGGAAAGACTGCATTGTTGAGATACCTCTACTACACTAACAAAGCTGTCTGACACCTAATACCAGCTCCAGCAGCAGAACAGGACTGGCAAAAATACACACATGCAAGAGTATCCCATGCAGAATGTTTTTCTAACTTATTTCTGCGAGCAGTCAGTCTGATAAACAGAATGAGGTTCTTTAAAATAACCACCTGACTGCAACTTTAACCATTACAAGGAGTTACCTAAAAGAGAGCACAAAATCATGTAAAACTGGAATTTTCAGAAAGCACATCATAAACAGCAGTTCCTGGAGAATGGAACTGATGACATGAGATCTTTCCAACGCTGACTTTTGTCAACAGGTGCCCAGCAAATGTGCACTGGGAAAAAAACAAGTCTTAAAATCCGTTCAAATTGTTTTCCAGTACATTTCTCATTGCCTGCCCACTCTACTGAAAAACATCTGTTCACAAATGAAAAAGCTACAGCATTTCTGGAAGTTTAAGACAAGAGAGCAAAAATGTACATTATATACTTCAACATGAAACAGCCCCCCTAAAAGGCATCCTCCCAACTGGACATACAGATTCAACAGAGCACACACTTGCCTCCATGAACACCAACCCTGGGACACAGAGTATGTAAACGTGTCGGATCATCCAGTGTTAAGCACAAAGCCAATGTATGCTGTATAGCCTCCAGGCTTCAGCTATCACATTCAGCTCTTATTTGGCTGACATTGCCCTGTAAGAAATCCCCACAGTAATTTTTAATGTAGGAACACAGGGCTATGAAGAAATCAATATACATTTTTCGAGGTGCCCAATGCTCACAAATAACCAGATGCGTCTCGCTGTTTTATTCATCACCATCTATCTCTGTTGAAAGGTAAGCCAGTTCACAGTTTCAGAGGCACCTCTTGCTCTCATTCCCAAGAAGGATTTGGAAGTTGGCTGTTTTCCCCTTCCAAGTATTCTTGCAGCACTGCGTACATCTGCATTGTTTTTACACTCTTTTAGTGAAATGACAGCCTTGTCCCCAGGGTGCAAAACGAGTCACCGATCTTAAGATTCAGGCACTCAGTTTGCAGCTAAACCATTCCGTGCCAACTGCCACTTAGCCAAAAGAGCATCTTGGCTTTCCACTTCTGTGCCTAAGCTATTTTTTAGCCTCTGTGTAACTGATAACAAATGTCCTGTATTCAGGGCAAGCAGCAGCATTACCTGCACACTAGTTACATGGACTGGTAGGTAGTAAGAACCTGTCTGGTGGTACCAACTGTATTTACAGTACTGTATTTACAGCTTGCCAAACAGTCATCAGATATTTCTGGCCTCAGCTGACTGAAGCTGGATTTGAACTCTTCAAAGGGTTCACGTCCCATATCCTATTACACATCATCTGAGCCACACACCCTCTGTAGGACAGAGCATCTGTTATAAACACAGATGGCTAAGGAACAATTCCGCAGATCATGGTAAGTCATGTATTCACTAGGGGAAAAGTTTATGGCTCTCACTGTGATGCTTCTTTCCAGATCTTCAGACTGTTTTGCTTCAAGGGGCCCCCTCTGTTGTGTACTGCAGAGAACTTGGATAATACTTTTGGAGAGCAGGAAGAGGGTGGGGAAAGGAGATAAGAGAAAAGACAGATTTGTTACTGTATCTTCTTCATTTCCCAAAGTGAACAAATGACATTGAAGAAGAAAAACAAAATGGAACAGAAGATTTGAGGGGAAAATGAAATACTTTCAGCAGAAGATAGTGATTATTCCAGTAGGCAGAGTGGCCTACACTTATTAAGACAGCGTTCAAACCACAGCATCAGAAGTTTTTCATCACCTCAAGACTTTAAATGTTCATCTGAAACAAACTTGACATCCACAGCCTGATTCTCATTTAGTCTCTATTCACTGTCACTGCCAAGTGGCAGCTTTATTAAACAGAAAGCCCCAAAACTGAATGACTCAGAGGCTACATTCCTTTCTTGCTTCTGCTTACAGTCCCTAACATCAGGTTTCCTAAGCTTAAGGGAAAAACATCTGTATTCCTGATGATCATGGACAGAGGAGGCCTCCCTCAGCCTCTGAGACTGGTCCACTCAGCACTCAACTGCACACATTCATAATGAGAAACAAAAATACAACTCATTTGATGAGGAAACCTATTGCATGTGGCTTGGCCTTTTGAGAACACCATGGCAGCTGTGCTGAGACGCTCGAGTATTCACCGTTCTGGAGCTAATAATTATGAGAAAAATAGGTAGCAAAAGAATTCAGAACCATCACTGACTTTCAACTGTAGAATGTTCCAGATGCCAAACACAGTAATGGTTTCTGTAATGGTGTTTCATAGGAACAGGACAGGAGTTTGGAAATTTGGCTGAAGAACCTGATTGTGAACAGTTCTATGGCTAATGCTCTTTAACTTGACTAAAAGTCCAACCATGAATCTGAATGCAAAGTGCAGCATTTATACATTTAAAACGTTCTCATATTCTAACATGGATTTAAAAGGAAGAAAAAGGATGGTGTAAGTGTCACCTACCTGAAGTCTCTGGACAAGTCCCATGCATAAGGCCAAACATATTGCCACAAGCCTTACTGACAGCAGCCATCTTAGCAAGAACAGGAAGATTATGAATAACAAAGGACACCTCATTTCGCTGCTGCTTGGCAAGGTTTTGTGCATGTCCCAGGATTCCAAATCCTGTGATGTCCGTAGCTGCATGTGCATTGAAAGTGTGCATAAGTCCAGCAGCTTCAAAAGAGGGAGAAAAACAATTAAAAAAAAAAAATCAGGAAAAAAGTATCGAGGAAAGCAACGTTTCAACAACGTTATGCAGTTTGAATGTATACCTTTAATTTGAATCAGTTCTGCTTGCTGTTGAAATAAACTATGTAGGTCCTCCCCTCCCCAAAAAACAACAACAAACAAACAAACAACCCAAAAAGCCCACCCCAAAACTATTTCTGAAAGGAACTGGAATTTCACCAAAACCACATGCAGCCTTTAAGAAAATTCAATTTGTATTTAAGATATTAAGTGATGCTGAAAATCGAATAATGCAGTTATATTTATGAGCACGCCCTATTAGACGTGCACTACAAGTTTAAATTAGCAGTCCATGATAAAGGGGTTTGTTCCACTTTCAAACTTCCCCAAGTTGAGGATGAGAGGTTCTGAGTTCAGCTTTGCCCTAAGGGCAAGGACAAGGTTCATCCTGTATCAGTTTTCCCACATCTGCATTCCATGACAGACCAGGGAAGAAAAAAAAAAAAAATTTAGACCAGAACTTAAAGTTCTGGACACTTAGCTGAGGAACTAAACAACAAATCCTACAGGTCACAAGGGAAGGAAGGAGAGCTGGTGGATGGACAGACACAGGCAGCCCTAAGTCCCCACTCCCCCACCAATGCAGTGGTGACATTCTTGGGAGTTTGCGACTATAAGGAGCCCTGGGTACCAGCAAGGCACCTCTGCCTGCAGGACAATACTTCCAGTTCTGAATATCTGAGCATTGCTAAAAGGGCCTGACAGAGGCGAGGGGAGAAAAACAAAACTAGGAATGTTTTGCCTGTCTTTGCTGCATCTCAATACAGGAGCAGGACTGAGTTATCTTCCATAAGACAATCCTGGTCATTTATTTATCCTGGAAGATTTTGTGAAAGAATGAAAAAACAGTGGGATGATGTAAAAAAATACCAAATGAAATCTGAATGAATAGAAGATAAATTTAACTATCTCCATTCGTTCAACTGAGAAGGAAACATCTAATTTTGTTCTTGGCTCATCTGAAGATATTTTGAAACAAAGGGAAATCTTGCTTTAGAATTTCTATGGTAAAATATTACTCCTACCAAAATTAAAAGAAAAAAAAGGTGCTACATATTCTATACTTTGGGAAACACATAATATGGCAGAGGTCATAATCTAAAAAAATTAAACTGAAGCATACAAAAATTAATTTTCCTTTTCTTATTCCATTCCCATTTATTTTAAACCAGTCTGGTCCTCCTGAGTTCTCCAGACACAAAAAATACAAATGAACAAATCCAATGTATTTCCCTAAAAAAAAGAAAAAAAAAAAATCTAATTCACTCCGATGTTACCCACAGCACTCATATGAGTCATAATCATCTCCAGCAGCATTTGTGATTTTGCTGTATAATTAAAAGAGGGCGTTTGATTTTAATTTGCGTGCTTCACAAACACTGAGCAGCAGAAAGATGTGGCAGAAGGCAGGGATAACGCAGTTGTGTCACATTTCCCCATGGCAATGAAATGAAATGAAGTATGGAACTGGAAAAAAAAATAAAAATAAAAATAAAAAATCCCACCACAGTCCTTCCCCCTTCCACAACAGACACATTTCTTCTTACCTGTTCGATTCAGCCTTGCCATATTCATCATTGCTTCCTGGTATGCTAGTTCTACATCTTCCTGTGTTACCACTAGTTTGATTTTGTTCCATTTTTCTGGCTAATGGATGAAAGAGTGAAACAATTTTCTTAGGTTTTTGTCTATCTATTTTAAAACACATTCTTATCACTGAAAGTTCTAATCCGAAACGCACTTGTTTTTTTTTTTGTTTTTTTTTTTTTAACCTCAGCTTATGAATAATACAGTGTTTTACTTGGAGGTGCTGAAGCCTCCTGTATGTACTTTACCCTGCTTGTACCCATGTGAAGTTCATCTCAAGGTCTATGAAGCACCAAAGCACCTGAAACATTGCTCTCACTTGCAGAGTGGAGTAGTGGAACAACCTACCCTATGCAAACACAGCACAAAACTTTCTGGCTTGAACTCTGCAACCAAATAAAAATAACTTTTTTTTTTTTGCTGGATGTTGAAATTCTTCATCTCTGGCTTGTTTTTTAAATATAAAGTTCTTCATTCCACATTTGGACCCTTTGATCAGGAAAGGCCACTGATATTCAGAAGTCTAGCTCTCAAAGATGTATACTGTGGTAGGATGTAATCACTAGTGAATTAGGATTAAGACAGTTTCATAAAATCTATTTACAATTTAATATCAACACATCCTTCCACCCCTTCTCAAATCTCACGTGGATTCATGCCTTCATCACATGCTAAGCAACACTTCTCATCCCAAAAGGCTCTCATGATAATTTAGGAAATGGTACCTTATAAAGAACAATTGTTTTGTTCAAAGCTGATGTAACTCCAGATCCAGAAGGAAACAAAGCCACCATTTAACTGTTTAGATCAACACCGCACACTAGTTTAATTTCCTTCTTTTTGCAAATAAAATTACAGAGAACTGAACTAAGAAAGATTTTTTTTTTTAGAGCCACAAAGCCTACACTGCTACTGCAAAGCATAAACACATAAAAAATTTCTTACTTAACCAAAGGTGAAAAACTGCTGAGAATTGTTGCATGACGCTGCACTGACATCAAAAGAGGCTTGTCAAAGAGGATCTTATCCTTAACAAATGAGAACTGACTTCCAGTGGTGTAAGAAGGAATCCAGAAATGGAAAGAAGGGAAAGAGGCTGGTCAACCAAAACAAATCATTTTATTTTATTTTTTTTAAAGACCAAGGAAGTACAGAAGTAAGATCAGGATTTCTGAAATTAAGTTGAACTTGGTTTGACCAAGTAAGAAAGAAAAGCATTACTATTACACATAGGACAGGATTAAGGTTATTCTTACTTCTGTTATGACTGAAAAACACAAACAGCCATTTTATATTAGTTTTCAAATTATGTTTTTGAGGCTGATTGTGGAATGGGAACAGGTAAGAATGGCAATCACAAATGTGGTGAAAGCAGGGCTACAGGCTGGGAGGGCCACAAACACAGGCAGGCTGCAAATTAGACACAAATGACTCCCACTGTGATATCATACCATCAAATACTGGCACAATGGGATTAGCAGACAGGAAACAAAGCCAGACCGTTTGCCCACATAACTTCAGATGGCAAGTTTAGATAGACCCTTCCCATTCAGAAATCTATCATAGCTGGAACTAGTGAACCCTTCCTGGAAAGGCACATGGAAGCCTTTCATGCTTATGAGCTAAAAGAAAAAGAGACAAAGGGTTGCCAGTTCCCAGCTGCTGACTAATCACTGCACACGAGCATCTTGGTAGCCAAATTCACACAGCTTCATCACCTCCAGCACATCTCTGACTGTGTTCCCCTACAGAGCCCAGCTCCCTGAAGCCTCTTTACAGCTTCTTTCCTTTGCATCCCACCACAGCTGTTGCCAGCAACATATCTGAGCCTCGATTGCAGCAACGCTGCCAGTAACCAAATACAGAGGAAAAAAATTTGTCCTTGTTTGAATCACGCTTTCATTAAAGCAGCTATTGCATGGTTGTTGCCACAAATCATCCTTTAACAAGTCACCAGGAACTCACTCACTACTGCTCTGTGAGTATTTTTTCATTTTTTCCTCTCCAAACTTGTTTTGCAGTCACGTACCTCCACACCTTCTCTTCCTCCCTGGCCTAGGCAGAAGCTTGCTGTACCGTGTACCCTCTCCCACATACTTTTCAATACAAAGTCAAACTCCATACTGAAGCGTGATTTACAGGTGGCTTTGAGATGGGTAAGTCTAGTTCTGTTTTCCTTACTCTTTCACAAGACAAAGCTAAAGAAAGGGCAGCATGATACTCAGAAATTTCTCACCACAAGCAAAGATATATGCTGTTTACTGTAAGAAGAGAATTGATTTCCTTCTGTCCCCATTTTTCAGACCAGAAAGTGTTTTTGGTTGACACTCGAGGAAATTACAAGTACTTGAAATATGTGGAAATTCAGAATGCTGTTAATTTGCAAGTCTGTTTGTCAGTAAAATAACAAATGTGTAAAGGAGTGAGATTATGGCCAGAAGACACACTATAAAACATGCGTCTTGCTTCATTTGATTTTCCTATCAAGATTATCTGAGGTCTTGATCCTTGTATCTGACTGGAAAATGCAGGATTCTGCAGAGGCCAAAAAGTCTGAGCCATACCCTGTCCATTTTAGGGGAAACATTATTTATCTGGTTGTTCACACTTCAGAATCCAGCAAAGGTTGAAGCTGGTTCTCTTCCACTTTTGCTAACACAAGCTTTGGAATTAAAATTCAGACTAAATCAATTTCAGCTCACTCCTCTGCCTGTCTATTGGCTCAGTAGTCCCAAAAGCAGAAAAGATGCATCTTTCAAAAACATAAACTGAGTAGCTATAATTCTGAAGACATACACTGGGAGCCAGACAACATAAGCAGATGCCAATTTTGCAGTCACATTTCAGTTCAATAGTTACATTTTTGCCTGAAGTAACAGATGGAAATATGTCTGCATACATAATGCAGCTAGTATTATTCCTAGTGAATGCACAGGGTAACACATGTGAAAGGTAGAGATATTTCCGGGTACACAAGCAGAAAGTATGAATCCAGACAGGGCCTAACTGACATCAACCAGCTTTTGCCAACTACTTGGGCATGTGGAATAGGGCATAATTTCAGCCAGGGTGCCAGTCTGTTGCACTGTTAGTCACCAACTCTGTTTGTTACAGCAATGCCTGAGAACTAGCTAAGAATTAGACCCAATTAAGATAGGCTCACTAAACTCACTAAAAATGGTAAGCTGTCTTGGTTCCAAAAGAGCCTTGCATGTAAGAAGATAAGGCTGACATAACAAGGAGGAAGAAGAGGAATTAATTTCTATCATTCCTGGCTGAGCACTCAATACACTCTTCATACTGAAAAGTATATGCTGCAGTTTTTCATTCTGAGGTTTTGAGGGAATGGGGAAGGTCACCTTTACCTCCTGCCTATTTTGTTTTTGGCAGTGTACTCACAATATCTAGCCACTGGTGGACGGCTACAGCCACTTGTGTTCCCAAGGGTTTAGTTAATACAAGCACATCTCCTGGCACTGCATTGTCTGGCCTGAAAGCAAAGAATTCATATATTAATTACAGAGTGAGAGTCACATGTTATTAGGAATAAGTGCTGATAATTAGATTTTCACAGACCCATGTATCTTATTGTGCAGATAAAAAAAAAAAAAGACTAATTGCTGAATTACCCTTTGGGATTCATTGCCAAGGGGTATCACTGAGCAAAAACACTGCAAACTTACTTAAAAGTACTAATCCTTCTTTCTTGGAGTAGAACAAAACTTGCAATCAGACAAACACAAAATTACACTTTTTCTTTCAATTTACTGAAGATACAGTACAGAATAGTGGAGGGAAAAAAAACACCCAAACTATTTTGCTTACTCAGGACATAAAATAAGCATCACTAGGCTCACAAATAAATTCCTCTGTACAATGCAGCATGCCACAGTGGGACATTCAAGACCAGCCACTGTTAATCAGCCAGAATGATGTAAGCACAGCAATTCTCCAGTTCTTACAGCGATTAGCAGGTTAATTGGGAGGTATTTATACATGCGTTTTACACTCTGACAGAAATTTATATCCCACAACTGCCTTCAAAACATGGACAGGTTAGAAGCTTAACTGTCCTGTCAAAAGGAGAACAAGACCAAAAGATACCAGGGGAAAAGGAAAAGCACATGCTGTTTAAAAAAAAAAAGCAAAGAAAGGACAGAAGAGATGTGGCATCTGTTCAGTGCTAAGGACAAATGCAAACAGGAGAAGGTACTGCTTTACTCATCAGGAGACAGATCACAACATGGAATTTAAAGGATTTTCACTGTATCCCGTCAGGCCAATGCCTCTGATTGTTGAGTGATTTAACTTACATTATAAATTCATTAGGCTGACAGACTGTTGTGGCCACTCCTCCTAAAACAATCCAGGGATTTAACACTGTTTGGCCACCAGTAACAGATGTTCCTGCTTCTTCTGCTGCATCTTTGAAACCCTGGATAATTAGTGGCATCACTTTGTCTCTTTCCTAGAGATCAAAACAGAAGTCAGAGTTCCATACACAGCAGTGCTAGTCATTTCAAGACTGGTCTATGGCTTTAATCACTCAAGTCAAATCCCCTCATGGCAAAAAGCTGATGACAGAAAAGCCAGCCTTGGGAAGAAGTCAGCCTGCAGAAACCACACGTTATCCCATAAAGCCATGGTTTTACAGTTCCTTGTAAAACGCTGAAGAAACATTCTCCAAAAGGTCTTATAAAAGTAGAGAATTCAGAGAGTTCTGCAAACTCAGAACAACTATTCTGCTATTGTAATCAAGTACAGCCTAGCAGTGTAGTGCAATAAGGCAAAGTTAAATCAAGCTGCATTTGGCCTCCACTAAACCTGTAAAATTTCAACTTAGTTTCTTCTAAGAATGAACAATCCTTTTTTTGCTAGAGCAAACAATCAAATATGCTGGTAACTTCCATCAAAAAGAAAAAAAAAAATTAAAAGAACCTAGTTCAGTTTCTTCTGCTTCAAAGAGATGCTACAAAGCTGGTAGAAGGAAACCAAAAGTATCTATCCAAATTTGTACATCAATTGGTAATCAATTCCTGCCTTAAAGCACAGTAAACAGGAGCAGAAACTCCATTTCTGTGGGGATCCCAAAGCAGGAGCAGATTATGATGCCACAGAAAATTGAAGTTTTAGCAAATAATCTCAGAGTTTATGAGGCAATACTTGCTCTATGAACTGAGGAACTGATTGAGCCATCTCTTCTTTAAAAATTCAAAGTTTGAGGAGAAAACACTAAAGCTGCATACATTCTAAGTATGTATAGTTGTTTGGGTCCTTCTTCAGAAGGGGGTACCCCAAATCTTACCCTGTCTGTCATTTTATTGCTGACTCCAAGGAGCATCAACATGTTGTCGCATTCTGTGACCCCCATGGCATAAAGGTCACTTAAGACATTGGCACATGCTATCCGTCCCTGAAAAAGAAAGAAGAAAGAAAGAAAGAGAAAAAAAATCTGCATAAGTTCAGACAAACACCTGCCACAAAAAAAAACCCAAACTTTTTTGCATGAGTTTTGATTCAGGCAGCTGTTTATTCTACAGGTTGCTCAACTCCTGAAATCCATCCATAGACATGGCATGATCCATCACATGCAAAGTGTCCACCTAGAAATGCAGATGGCAGCTCCTTTGATAGGTAAGGAGAGAACTCATCCCAGTGAGCTCTCATAACATCCACCAATGTTACGGTGCACTTATTTACAGCTGCAAGGAAGCTAATCTGAGAAGTGAAAATTAGTTGCTTCTGGATTGGAGTAAATAGGAGACTGAGACCTGGATGAGAAAGCTGTTTGTTCCCCTGCACCGCCCCTGAAGCCACGCTTACTCTCCAGTTTTCAGGACAGCACTCTTCCTTCCAGAGGACACAGCTTGCCTCTCAGGTGCTTTTCCTGTTAGGATGTCACTAATGAGCTGCCTGCAGAAGGCACACACGTTCAGGTCTCCCATATGTGGCCTGACACCACTTAGAAGCACACCTGAGGTGATGCATCTGTCTGTCCCACATCACTTGTATGGTGTGAGAGATGTCCCTCCTCTGTCCCTTTTTCAAACAACAGGATAATGCTGAATTTTGCTGCAGCAAGTACATCTGTATTAACTTCCGTGTGAGCATCACATCACTAACAAAACTTTGTTCAAGAGGCCTTGTCTTCTGTCAAAGGTTGCTCTAATAAATCTTGACACTGACAGGACTGAGGAGGCTTCACTTGGGTAACACAAGCTTAACTACTCTAATTTTGCTAAATTAATGGTTTTTTTGAGTGTAAAGCCACTAAAAATGAGACATCAAATGTCCTGATGAAGACGTAACTTTCCAACACAGGATACGTCTTTAGGGATGGGAAATGATTTTAAAACACAAATTCTGTTTTGTTAATCTGGAAGACTCCATGCATTTTGTTTAAAACAGCTGCAAAACTGTACTTGACATCTGCTTCTATGATCTTAAACCTGTGTTTTTCATAAAGTTCAGAGGCGATGTCATCATGATAAAAGCAATCTGCTTATTCAACACCGTTTGGACTACAGAAATATGCTTTAGTTGAAGACAGATTTATGGGGCAGAGGGAGAAAAAGAAGACATTTAAACACATTACTACCATCTCCAGGACATTAAAATCTAATCACACATTCAGAGTTCTTTGCAATAATTAGTATTAGCAGGCAGTTGCTTTACTTTCTGATGACATGAAATAACATTTCCAAATCACAATTGAATATCATTTAGCTTTTCATAAATTTAAGAGCTTCCAATGGCATCGAGGGACTCCCTTATATATTTAGAAATCAGAATAGGTTTTAATTTATATCTCAGACTATGAAGAGAAGAATGAGTAATGGACCACATAGTTAGATGGCGATTTGCTTTTATGCTTCTGGATGTTTACGAATACCAGAGCCTGTCATTTTCCTTTTCTGGAAGGGGACTATTCAACCATCCCTCACTATTTTCAGTATTTATCAAACCAACTGCTGGTTTACACCCTCTTAAGGAATGACAGATAAGTTCCTAAACTCACAGTGACAACAGCTCTCTATTCTAGTAGTCCAAGGTCAGCACAGTGCTGCTTTTGCCAGTTGGCAATGCCATTAAGGGAATGAACTTGGAGAGTGCAAGCAACAAGTCCCAAGCTGCAGAGGGAACTAAATTATGAATGCCAAGTTTGAATGCCAAGAAAAGTAATGGGATTCACAGATGGGTCAGCCTAGCTGTGTCCCAAACATCACCTAAGCACATGACTCATTGAAACACAAGAATCCACTGGTAATTGTATAAACTATACATGCAAAAGATGGAATATCAGCCTCTCATCCTCAGTGTTCAGTGAAGGTTCTTAAAAGAGCACCAGAAAGTTCCCTGTAAGAGAGAGGACTAGCCAGTTCCCTGCTCCTGTATTCCAAAAGGCCTCTCCACGGTGCCACAGAGAGGCCAGTACCAGATCTACTATTGGAATCTTTAGAATCTTTATACCACAAAGCCTGGTTTCCAACTTCCCCAGTCTCAAATCATGTAAACTGAAAAGCCCCATGATGGATACAAATTATACAGGCATATATTCTAGGGATAATTCAGATAACACACGAGGTGTTCTCAAGAACAGAGCTGAAGAAAAAGGGTCAGGAAGGATCTAGGCTAGCAAGAAGGAAAGTAGGAATTGGCAAGGCAGCAGCAGCCTGTCCTGAAAAGCACAGATATGTCCAGAGCACACTGCATTATGAAGCCAGGTCACAAACCAGGATTCCTGAGTCTAAGGGTTTTATGGAGAGTTGTATTTGCCTCTCCTTCAAATCACATTGGTCTACAAAAGAAAAAAGCCATTGGAGTGAAATTAACATTGAAAAGCAAGAAAATGAAGGACTTGAGAGTTAGGAAATGCTAAGGTTATAGCTGATGGTGCCTGTGGATCACAGTGCAGACTGACTAACATGCAATCACAGAACCTGGACTAAGGCCAAATTTACATTCCACTCCTATCACATTGGCCTAAGCCTCATCTGTACACAGACCCACGTCTCTCTACTGCAGCACCTCAATAATCCCTCTGTATCCCAGAAGAAAACAACCCATGCAATTCACCACAACCTTCTTATGCCTTACAAATTTTTGTTACAAGGTGAGAAAAGTTTCTCAGCATGGTTCAAACCTAGTGAGCAGGTCTCAAAGAACAACCAACAAAACAACAAAAGAACATGCAATCATATAAACAGCAGTAAAAGCACTGTCTAGTGCAAACAATCAAATTCCAATTACAGGAGACACATCTCTTTCATTTAGTGACCACTTGTTGGAGAGCTCTTTACAGCATTATTAGGGCCTTTTTAAACATACACTTGTTTTCTCACTATCTGGTGTTCAAGTCAATGCTTGAGGTAGGAAAACCAAAGTTCACAAAGCACTCTGAAGTCGCCAGATGCTATCACCAACTCCTGTCATTTAGACTTTTCCAGTTGTAACTTGGCACCTGGTTATTTTAGAACCTCAAAAAAGGCAAACTACTGTATGGTTCTCCTAAGTGGAGCTTCCTGTCTGCTGCTTTGTAGTTTCCCGTTAGGGCTTTTTCAAGCCAAATCTCACAGAAGAGATGGAGGAAAATTTAAATTCAGCTTTCATCTACAACAAGAGTTCTGCAGCATTCATGGCTGCCATGGAAAGGACTGCAGGATCAAACATCGCCCTTCCCTTTTCACTTGCATTTGGAAAGACTCTGAATGCAGTTATCAAACAGTTACTGATGCACATCTAGAAAAAAAGGTCAAAATTGCCATCAGATTGGTGAGATCAAACCAAATCAACAATATATTTAACTAACAATTCAATTTAGTCAACTTACCATCATATAAGGATCATCCACAATAGGATAAATATAATCTGTTGTCTGAACCAACGACAAACCTCCATGTCTTAATGGAATAACACACGTGTCCATCCCGATTCCTGCAAAGAGAGAAATCCATCACTGAGGTGAGTAATTTATCCTCAGTTGTCTGTTGGTCCTTACAAGAGACCTTCAGAACACTGTTGGGAAATACAGCACTCAGTTCTGCCTGGGTAAAGGCAACAAACCACTTTCTTGGGAAAGCACATTACACAGGTGAGGAAGAACAGGCAAAGAATGAGAACTCCTGACCAGAACAGAGCAGAGGTGTAAATAACTAAAAGCAAGAATGAAACTACAACATTTTTCAGTTTATTGCAGTAAAGTGCACTCCTTTTAAGAATGTCTGTGCTTGTATGTAAGTTAAAAGTGAAGAGGAATTCCATAAATCAGTGTTGACAAAAGTAAACAGGGTTTCCTGTCGCTCCTAACTCAACAAAAACCTGGTGATGGTTTTAAAAGGGCACAGTCCCTCATAAAGAGCACTACCTCACTTCAGGTGAAACAGAAAGCACCACAAATCACAGCTAAGGTCCTTGGTCAAAGAGGATTCACCCACTTGGAGAGACCCTGCAACAGCATACCCTCACCTTACTTCTGGGAGGATGAAAGGCAGCAAGCTCATCTGCCAGACAGGGAAACACTTGGGACAACAGCAATAGCACAAATGCAGCCTTCTCTAACTGTGGATATTCAAACAGAATAAGCAATATTAAAACCTCCAAGCATTTGCTGTGATGCAGAAGCGTGTACAAAAGTGGCAGGTCACAAAGTAAAGCACACTAGCTGCCCATGCCCCCCATTGATTATCTCCAGCCTTGAAGCAGCAGCAGGTTGCCTACCTCCTTCCTAGGCTGACAGCAAGATGCCTGGCACCGCTTTGTATACCCAACAGGGCAGGGCTCCTCAAAACAAGCACTCTTCAGGGAGCAGATGTCACACAGCAACTTTCCTCCAGGAAAACACACTCCTACCAAGAGCTACAAGCAAGCATTTGGCAGTCCTTGCCAGGAACAGTCAGCCACTGTCATCTGAGCTCCTGCAGAGGACATGGAGCAGAATGCAGAGGCTGCAGAGGCAGAGAGCTACAGAGACACAAGGTCTTGCCTCAGAAAAGAAGGGATACCCAGAAACAGTCATTTAGGGCTCTTCATCCTCTGCTTAAGCCAGCAAGCTGCTATACATGATGCTCAGCCTCTCCAGAGAGGCACATACAAACAGTTAAAGAGGGCTGGCTCACACACAGAGCCCTCAGCTCACCTATTCACGCCATAACATTGCACGACTGACTCTGTGCTGTTTCTGACACTCAGGCACCACGGGCTTTCTGAGGCTACATTTACATTCCATGCAAGAAAACCCAAACAAAGAAAAAAAACAGCAAAGAGGTCTGATCGTAAATAAGCAACTATTCAAAGAGATGACTGAAAACAGTGACCTGAAGGTCTACAACAGCTCAGGGAATTCCTACCAAACCTGCAGTTTCTTACTCATGGATATACTCACAGGCACAAGTAAGACTGCTCTGGGTAACACCACTTGTAGAAGTGAGGGATGCTTAGCCTGTAAGAGGTAATTTCCCTTTTGACTGTATCTCAAAAGAACTGTGCATACCACAGAGGCTGTAAAGTTACCTGCCTATCCCTTTTAAGCAAAAGGCATTAGAGGCAATTAACACCTAACTTATCTAAGGACAAACTTCTTAAAGAGATTCTCTCACTGGAAGCACATATTTAAGACATCTGCTTTCTCCACCTTCCAGTACTAAGAAACTTCCTGTTACACAATAGCACACGTATGTATTGCTGGCATTTGTCTGCTTTTTACCTTTCCATACATCTGGACAAGAAAAATCTATCAGTAACTCTACTACTGGTAACAGCCTGTAAGCTTATAAGGAAAAAAAGCTACAAAATTAAACCAAACTATTACTGAAATGAGAAACTTGCCAAAATGAAATGTTGCTGCGAGTAACATTTAATTTAGAGAAAACACACATAAATAGCAATTTAGGAATAAAACAAACAACAAGTGCCCCTCATTAGGCAATATTAAATTGTAGTGCCATCCCAGTTTGACACACAATTACTGCTTATGTATTTCATACAAAGATTGCTATTGTCTAAGTAAGGGCTCCTTACTGATCTCTTGTTGAATTCAATACTGGAATAATGGCTTGCAACCTGTTACTCTGCTAATAGGTAATTAGCCATATTAAAATAATTTCAAATAATGCTGTTGAATACTAAACTGATAATTAAATAACTGCAGAATAAATACTACACTGATATTCCTAAGTTGATGAAAAAATCCATTCCGCATTGCGAAGTGGAGATCAACCACACAGGGCTGAGTAAACAGGCAAACAGAACATAAAATGTCATCAAACATGTTACATACATTCATTTCTCTATATCAATATTAGGTACAGTAGCTGGTATCAAAATACCTACGTTTGCCCTGTTCCCCACGTAGGTAGCTTGTGCAGGTTGTTTTCCCTTATTGCTTGCATCATTGTGCAAATACCAAAGAGAAAGTGAAGCTGGCAAGAACACAGATCTTGGAAAGAGCCCTTCCCAGGCAGCTTCTACAGGTGAGCAAAAGTTAAGAGTGGGGTACAACGAGAGGACTGAAAGGAAAAAAATCACAGCTGTGAAACAATCCGCTCCCAGTCCCTCACGTTCTCTGCCCCAGGAATGAGGGGAAGGGAGAAGGGAACTTCACCTTTAAGTCAACTAAGATCTATTCATCACACAGGTTTAAGAGGACAGTGTACTACTTTAATGTTCTGGATGTTAACTGATACTATTTCAGCTTGGAAAGCATCTACTGGGAAGAGGGAGGAGGAGACCAATTTCTAAGCACGTCCCTGTTGCTCTGGCCATCCCTGACCATTTTTTGTTCATAGTTGAGTGCACCACAGGACGTTAAACAATACTGTTCTCGTGTCCTCGATGCCTACCAGACAACTCTTCAGATTTCTGGGCGATGAGCATGCATTACGCAACGTACAATTCTCAAACATTAAACAAATAGCAGATGAGATCTATGCAGACAAAACAAGACAGGATCACACGCGACGAGAGGAGCAACTACTTACCCAGCCTGGGCATGACTGCCCCCAGGAACTGTTCATCTTCCTGAAAATGGTTTTCTTGTAGAGATTCGAGCAGCTTCTGTAAGACATCCTGAGGCACTTTGCAGCCTGTGCCCTTCAGCTCCGTGAAGCGGGTCAAGCGGAAGCTCTTGTCCAGTTCGTAGCTCTCTGGGTTAAATGTCTCTCGAACAGACATGGTTCTCTCCCACAGAGTGCTGGCCTTTCCCTCCCCAGAACAATGGCGTTGGTCTCCCTGCTGATCAGTCTAATTGAAAAAATTGGGAACATTAGAAAGTTCTAAGGCCTGCAGTACAACGGGTTTTCCACATAGAGCGAGTTAAAAAGAGAGAAGTGCAAGAAATGACAGTTCCCAGAGCACTGGAGTCAATTTCCAAAAGGAAACATGGGCTCTCGTACTGCAACACGCTCAGCAGAGACATCTATTTGCACTCAACACAGTGCAGGACTCTACTTTCAGCCATTTATGTATTAATCACATAAGAAAGACTTTTCAAATAATGGCTCAGCTTCAGTTCTGATGTAAGAAGCTGAAACTCCATACCTGTTCTCCTTGGGGGAAAACAGCCTTGATGTTATGTTGGTACAGGTAGCAGAGGAACAAAGGCTGTATGTAATCAGCCTGCTTTACCTACAGATATCCAGTTTACCTTTCAGCATGCCTACAGACTTAAGAACCTGAAATATTCCCAGCCCCTCCAGCCCTTTCTTAGTTATCCAAGGATACTGAGAACACACAGAGAATTGGCCATTAGAATGGTAATGCAAAAAGAAAAAAATGATGCAACTCATTTAATAAAATTCTTAACAATGCACATCTAATTTTAGAACGTTTTTCCACTCTGACTCACATACAACACAGTCCAAAACTAATAGAGGCCTAACTGAAAGGCTGACTTCTAAACAGGAATGGATAGGATACAACACCATCCATCTGCCCTGGAGAAAAAGCTTTCAAGAATCTCTACAAGCAACCTGTATGCTGTGGTTTCCTAGAAAGCTAAGATCCTGCCTCACAACAGCAAGAGGAAGAGAGACAGAATCTCAGAGAGATGATAGTGCTGTTTGGGGCTTAAGCTGAAAAGGAAAAACTGACAGCAGTATCAGTGAGTTCAGCAGCACTAAAAGTAAGAAAGAAGTAAACCTGCCGGCTGTGTAACCAGTCCACCCTATCCACCATTTATTACTGATTATATCAGGGATATATACGTTCAAGTCTACTACTTTGCTGAATATATTTTGTCAGTTTTAGGTATGGAGCCCTGCACAGGGTTTTCCCTCCTTCTTTGAGAGGCGTGTTGCTTCGTTACAACAAATCCCACAGCCTGGGCTCGGCTGGGATCCAAACTCAGTTACCCGGACGTGTCTTGGAAGAGCAATGAGTTCAGCTCATAATTGGAAGGCAGCAGCATGAGGCACTGAGCACTTGCAATAAAAAAAAAAAAAAAAAAAAAAAAAGGAATATACAAGCTGGAAAACAACAGAAAGCAGAGACAAGGGCTTTTCAAGTAGAGTTGGGTTGCGTGGGTTTTTTTTTTGTTTGTTTGTTTTTAAACACTCCATTCCAATGAATTCCAGCAGCGTACAAGCAGCAGCAATGTATGCATCACCTCACAGGAACCCTTTCCCCCACATTTCTGTGCTCAGCAACCCCTGCCCACTTACACAGAGAAGCAGTCACGTAAGGTTTGAAAGACCACTAAGATCATCTAGCTCAATCACCTGCCCACCCCCACCATGCCCATTAACCACATCCCTCTGTGTTACTTCTACCCTTTCCTTGAACACCTCCAGGGACAGTGACTTCACCACCTCCCTGGGCAGCCTGTTCCAATGCATCATCACCATTCTTTCTGAGAAGAAAGCTTCCTAATACCCAACCGGAACCTCCTCTGGTGCAACATAAGGCCATTCCCTCTCATCCTATTGCTATTATCTGGGAGCAGAGGCCAACCCCCCTCCCGCCACAACCTCCTTCAGGCAGTTATAGAGAGCAGTAAGGTCTCCCCTAAGCCTGCTCTTCTCCAGATGAACAATCCCAGCTCCCTCAGCTGCTCCACACCCCTCAATACTTCACTGCCTTTCTCTGAACACACCCCAGTCCCTCAATGCCTTTCACACAGCAAGGAACCCAAACGCGAGCACACCACTGAGGCACGGCCTAAACACGCAGGGAACTCCAGGTAGATCCCGCAGACTGCGAGACACAACCCGAATCTGCAAGCAGAGAGTGAAAGAGCCGAGCCGAGTTTATTGAAAGCATCCACGGTAACTTTTTATTGAAGACCTGCGGAAAGCCGCACGGAACACTAAGCGATTCCCGCGGGACCGAGCTCCTCGTGCAGCCCTCCTGCTCCTCAGCACTCATAGAACGGCTCGGGTTGGAAGGGCCCTCCATCGCCACCCTCATTAACCCTCGCCTCCCTACAGAGCGGAACGAGCAGAGCAAAGCGCCGCGTACCTACCGCTGAGCGGGCGCCAGGCACCGAAAGGGGCCGGGGCCGGGCGGCTCCCAGCGGCGTGGGCACCGCGAGGCCGAGCGCTGCGGAGGGACATGGCTCGGGGACCAGCGGCCGGACGGGGCCCTTCTTTGTGCGGGAGGAAGAAGAGGAGGATGAGGAGAAGTTGCGCCCGCCGCTCCGCTCGGCCCCCTCGGGAGCGCGCCTCACACAGCGCTGTGCGCGCGCCCCAACGGCCGCGGCGCGGCAAAGCGGGAGGGGGGTGGGGGGGAGTGCGAGGGAAATAAAAATGTCGGCGGGTGAAAAATTTAACCCCTCCGCTGCCGGCGCTCCGAGGGGCCGCTCGTAACATCCTTCCCCGCTGCTCCGTCTCCCCTCAGGGGTTGAGGGAACGCGCGGGGCCCGGCGGCCGTAGTGCGCACCTCGGGGCCAGGCCGTGCGGCGCCGCGACGACGGAGGCGAATTCCCCTTTAAATCTCCCCGCCTCGCCCCCCCCCCTCCCCCCTTCTCCCTCACTCCTTCCCTCCCTCCCCAGGTCTCCCTCTTACCGGCTCTCCTCCTCCTCGCCCTCCGCCTCCTCCCGCGAACGGGACTCCCGGCCCAGTCCCACAATGCACCGGGCGCGCCGGGCTCCCTCAGCGCCGCCTGAATAGAAATGCCGCCGCCGCCGGGCAGGGGGGGGTTAAACCGCCCCCCCCCCCCTTCCACGCGCAACGCCCTCCGCGCGCGCCTCCCCGCGGCCGCGCGCACGCCGCGCCCCCCTCCTCCCCGCTTCCCGCCCCCTTCCCCCCCCAATCTTCCCGCGCAGCCTTCCCGCGCATGCGCGTTGCTCCGCGCGGGTGGGTGCGCGTGTGCCGCGGTGCGGGATCTGCTTGGCGGGTGGGAGCCGTGCGGAACGGTGCGAGGCGGTGCGTGCAGTGCAGTGCAATGCAATGCAATGCAACGCAACGCACCGCACTTCTTGTCAGGGAGGTGCGTGCGGTGCAACCCAGTTTTTGTAAGGAGGGTGCATGCAGTTCAGCATGCAGTCCTGTTTTTGCAAAGGAAATACGTGCAGTGGACCCAATTTCTACTAAGGGAGAATGCATACAGTGCTGCCCGATTTTTGCACGAAGGGTGCATGTTATCCAGCGTCGTTTTTGCAAGAGGGGGGTATGAGATCTGGCCCAATTTTTTGCAAGGGGAGTGCTTGCAGTCCTGTCCATTTTTACTAGGAGAAATCCCCCCCATTGTGTATCATGCAGGTGAAAAGTCAGCGCTGTGCTGTGCAGGTCGAGCATTTCACCCAAATGGTGCAAAGTGGACTCAGATCTGTGCAAAGAGATGTTCTGAGTGGGAGCCCCAGCCAAGGAAGCTGCGCAGCCCTGCATGTTTGGAGTTGCTGTGCTGCATAACCATACAAAAAGTTGAAGTTGGAGCTAGCAACAGCTCTGAGAGAGCGAGATGGGCCAGGAGACATCTGGTAAGGTTCCAGTGGTCTCCATCATACATACTGGAGCTGATTCCATTTGTTTTCCCACCTGGAAGGGGTTCTGTGCTGATCAAGTCCTTCTTCCCAACCAATATGATGCCAAACTCAAGTGGTTTTCCCTTAAAACCCATCTCACTTTGGATGCCAGGCAAGTTTTGATCAGCAGTGGGTGCTCCTTTACTATGGGTTGCATAGGGCTTCATTTTACATTGCAGAATAAATTATTAAGGGGGAAAAAAAGAAAAAAAAGGCAGCTAGCTTCTTGCAATTTGCAATTAAGTCCCTAATTAAGTAATTGCCTGTTCATTCAAAGACTGCCTTTTGTGCAGCTGCCTTTGACAAACTCCTGCTTAGAAAAAAGCGGAGAGGGAAGGAAAAGGAAAATGGTGCACTTCTCGCCTTGTTTTTAATTACTCTTTTTATCTGCAGAGCCCCACGAGCGTGGAGCTGAACACCAGAAGCTGAGCTCCTTCAGGAGGTCAGTGACTGTGCACTTAATTGATTTTTTTCGGACTCTCCTGTACTCCTCTCTGATGTATTCCATGCACAGATGGCTGCTCACAGGGAGCTGAAGAACATCGACCCAATGTTGTCATTGGATGTCCAAGGCCATGGTGACCTCAGTCCTCACATGGAGGCTGAGCCCACATTCCTCCCATCCCTCCTCCTCCTCTTTTGGGGCAGCACAATGGGAAGTGAACCACTGGGGAAAGGCTGTGCACCTGAGGGCAGTGGGCATGGAATAGGCTGCCCAGGGCAGTGGGCACAGCTCTGAGCTGCCCGAGTTCAAGGGATGTTTGGCCAACTCAGACACTGGGTTTGGATTTGGGGTGGTAATGTTTGGAGCCAGGAGTTGGACTCAGTGATCCTTGTGGGTGCCTTCCAGCTCGGGATATATTGTGGGGCTGGATTGAGATTTCATTGTGACACAAGAACCGAAGGGAAACCTGAATACACCAAAATTCCAACCAAGGCGGAAAGGTGTGGTGACACCATCCCATGTTTATGGGATGGAAATGCCCTCCCCGTGGCATAAGCAAAAGCCAAAAGGAGGAGAGGAGATGCAACAGCAGCCCCAGGGTTCTGCACAAGTGAGGAGGGGGAAGCAGGGAAGCGATGCAAACAGCAGCCTCCTGCACACCAAAATTGCCTATGTAGCATTCGCATAGATTTAAATAATGGTTTTCCAGGATTAAACAAAAAACAATTGAATGAACTTTACTCAGCTCTTGTGAGGCCCCATCTGGAGTTTTGTGTCCAGGCCTGGGGCCCCCAGTACAGGAAGGACATGGAGCTCTTGGAGCAGGTCCAGAGGAGGGCACTAAGATGATCAGAGGGCTGGAGCACCTCTCCTGTGAGGAGAGGTTGAGGGAACTGGGCTTGTTTAGCTTGGAGAAGAGAAGGCTCCAGGGAGACGTCATTGTGGCCTTCCAGTACTTGAAGGGAGCGTATAAACAGGAGGGGGAACGGCTGTTTATGAGGGTGGACAGTGATAGGACAAGGGGGAATGGTCTTAAACGGAGACAGGGGAGGTTTAGGTTAGATATTAAGAGGAAGTTTTTCACTCAGAGGGTGGTGACACACTGAAATAGGTTGCCCAAGGAGGTTGTGGATGCCCCATCCCTGGAAGCATTCAAGGCCGGGCTGGATGTGGCTCTGGGCAGCCTGGTCTGCTGGTTGGTGACCCTGCACATAGCAGGGGGGTTGAAACTAGATGATCACTGTGATGATTCCTTTTCAACCCAGGCCATTCTATGATTCTATGATTGTTTCCCTCCCCCCCCTCCTTTGACATACGGTTGTTATGGTTGTTTTTTTCTGTATACAACTACAGAAATTTCCCAGTCTGGAGTGGTTGGGTCCATTGCCATGAGAACACTCTGCTCTGCACACCTGAGGAAGTGCAAGAAAGTGGAGAAAACAAAGAAAAAAAGAAGAAAAAAAAAGGAGATAAAGAGCCCTCTGTGCTCCTGGGTGCTGTCCGATGCTGTCACACCAAAGCCAGCGGAGCACAGGGAACCCTTTCAGCTGTACAGGTGCAGCAGGTCAGGCTCTTCCCTTTGATGGCTCGAGCAAGGGCTGGGAGCAGCTCCAGTGTCTTTGCACAAGTGCTGCACGAGTTAAATCCGAGCATTGCTTATGATCGCTGGAGGCTTCAGGTTTGGTTCTGCAGTGCCTTGCCAGATGAGCAGCACTTGAACTCTTCCCCCTTCCGTCCCTTAAATGTCAGGAGAAATGTATTTAAATGAAACAATACAAGCTCCCCATCCAAAGTTTGTAAATAAGAAACTGCAGCATCACAAGAGCATGAGAGAATGGAGCTGATTAAAACCAGGATAAGAAATGCCAGCAGAAATTTCCTATTTCACAGTAACATCGCTGGTAAAATTCTATCAGCTGTTTGATTCCTGCTTGTGCTGAGCTCAATGTGTTGGAGACTTTTCCCACTGATGTGCAGGGTTGGGTGTATGTCAAAACATATGCATTTACTTAACATTGACAGAAATGGGGCCTCGTGTGTTAAACCGTCTCCAAATCTGAATGGGAATTGCTATATATTTCTTTTTCATGGGAGAACTTTAGCCCTGTAGTGATGACTGAATTTCTCATGTTGGAAAACACATTTCACAACACATCACCTCGCCGACGTCCCTGTTTTGACAAAGCAAAGTTGGTGCTGCTGTCAGCTCGCCTCTCTGCGTTCCTTCCTGCATCTCATTAATATGCAAGCGGCATTAAATCGTAATGATGTCAGCAGTGCTCTCTGCTGTGCCTCAGTGCTTCCTCCTCTGTGCTCCGAGGAGCAGATGTTTGCCACGTCTTTGTTTTCTGTCGTCCAAAGGGGACTTTGCCCCATTAATCTTCAATAAGGTGCTTTAATAGTCTCTGATGGGAGGTTTTATCAAAAGCATTTGAAAAATCCAAATTAATGATACCTGCCCGGCAGGTTTTAATAATATTTCCCATCCTGCTTAATGACAGCACAAGGAAGTGCCGTTTCCTTCATGTTGCTGTGTTTCTCCAGGCAGTATGTGTACAATGATGCCATTTCCCAAATCCCATTCCCAGCAGCCAGATTTGCTGCCCTGGGTGCATTTCAGCAGATGCTTGAGTCAAAGGCAAGCACTGAAACTTCCAGAACCTGATTTAGGTGCACCAGTGCCCATTTGTGAGATGAGCACAGTGTGGTGACCATAAGGATGCTCCGTGGGCCAGGCTCTGCAGAGCAAGGTGCTCCATCTCATGTTGATAAAGCAGGGGATGATGGCTTCAAGCAGCCAGTGGGGCCCAGTGACTGCTGATACGAGGTGGAGCTTACCCAGGCTCTGAGCACCTGATCTAGCTGTAGATGCCCCTGTTCATTGCAGGGGAGTTGGACTATATGATCTTTGAGGTTCCTTCCAACTCAAACGATTCTACGATTCTATGAGCTATGATTCTGTGGTTCTATGAACGCCTGCACCCAAGGGTAAGTCATCATTGCACTTTAGAAAGCATTGGGGCAGCTTTATAGAGAGGTACCATTGCAGCTCCCATCTCATCCTCACTGCTTTTACTGTATTTCATGCCTGCATGTGGTCACCCCAAAGGCACCAAGGGATCACTCCCCTCCCAGTTTTTGCCTGTCTGTTTGTCTGGTTGTCTCTTGGTTTGTACAAAGAGCCCTGAGCTCAGGCAGCAGGAGCTCTTATTGGGATGTTCCTACAGCTCAGATGTGTCCACATGCTCTTACATGAGCCTTTACAAGAGATGTCTACAATGTTAAGGGTGGCTTCCTGCTGTATGACTTGGTCATACCAAAATCTCTCCTAAAATGCATTAGGTCAAGTGATCCCAGCTTTTACTACCTTCTACTTGCTTGGCATTGTGTCCTTACTTGAGCAAGGGTTGAACCACTTGGGCCATGCAATGAAACCTTCTTTCTTTTCCTCAGATGCTCCAGAAACTTAGCATCCTCACCTCCACCTCCCAAGAGGTTTGGCACAGGGATGCTCCAGCACAAAGCGGGCATCAGCACCTTGGACTTCACCCTTCTTAGACCTTGCTGCAGGATCCTTTTCTCTTTAAATCATGAATCCTGCAGAGCAGAGGATGTGACATCTGCTATCAATGTGCTGGATAGCTTGGGCTCAACCCCAGCTGCTTTGAGTGCTGCTGTTTCCAACGTACCATGCACTTGGGATGCATCCAGCAATCTTACATTGTTGTCAACTGAAGCAGAGCTGGATTCCACTCTTGAATTTTGCCAAGCTTGGGCACTTTGTTTATACATTAAATTTCTCCAATGGGAAATATGGGTGATGCCAGCAAAGTGCCTGTATAAGAGTGTCCTGAAAGATATAATGTGTACTTGATGAAACAGTTCATCTCCAAGGAAATCAGTGAAATATTTTGTTGTTTCATTGTAGAAAGCAAGCCCAGATTTCAAGGAGTTTTCAAGTGCATACACAGGGTTAGGTGGTTTGCTATCCTTGAGGGGCTGAAGCTGAGCATGTTGCCATAACGATCCCACAGCACAGTGATCAGCACAAACTGAAGCATGTCTCTTGTATCCAGCTGCCAGCCCAGCTGGGTTTGCTGAGCCGCAGGAATTACTGGCAGGTGCCTGGTTTGCATGCAGGAGGGATGCTAACGCTGCTTAAGGAGGTGCAATCCTCTGGTGGGGCTGGGATGTGGGAAGCACTGTAATGCAGTGACACACAACCTCCTGAAGGGCTTTCTCCTGCGCTGAAAGCACCAAAACACACCGGGAAAGCAATGACCACACTATTACTTCCTCCCATTTCTCCATCTCTTTCCCATTCCCTTGCATCTGCTGGCCCCTTCTCTCCCACTGCAGTGACTTCTGGGTGCATTTTTTTCTGCTGTGCCCAGGTAAATAACTTCTCCGATGCCTTTGCAGTACCCTACAGAGCAGCAAAAGCAGAAATCTGCTGATGGCCCCAGAAACAGGCACCGTGATGGGGACGAATGCTTTGATTTCCAGCAATGCAATTAACACCGTCCCGAACGAAAATAATCAAGTGAGATCTCTGCATGGGAGAGCAAACCTGTAGGGGGGAGATGGTGTTCCAAAAGGAAGGCGTTGCTTCTTGCTGGAGCAGTTTTAATGCAGTTATCTGAGCCCACCCTGTAGAGCCAAACCTTACTATCCCAATATTCTTATCTGCACGCCTGCAGTGTAACTAAACGGTCGTGGAACAGAACTGGGATCAAACAGATGCTTTGGTCTCTGGTTTTGTTGGCTGTGCCACAGCTGCTATCACTTCTGTGGATAATGCAGGGCACCAATGCTCCGTGGGGTGGAGCAGATTCTGCTCCTGCTGTTTGATGCAGCTCCAAAGTCCTTTGGTTGCTGTTAAGAGGCAAAGATCACCTGTTAGAGGTGGTTTCCTTGAACACGCAGCGCTATTCTGGCGAATGACACAGCAAGGAGGCAGAGTTCAGGATGGAAAATTGCTTTTAAGTTCCATCATTTAAGAAATCAGAGAGAGTTTTGCTTCTGAAACTTGCCGAGTGTGAGCTGGAATCACCTCACCCACCCACACTCACTAAATATTTAGTCATTTTTAACAAGTTAAACAAAGCCCTTTGATTGGATTTATGCTAATGGCTCCTCTGTAGGCTTTTTCTGATTCATTTACATTTCATTTTCAAATTGCCTGTGTACACTGCTGCTTCTCCCCGGCACCATTAGCAGATGAAAGGAACAAGTAACAGGTCACAGGCGCCACAAGATGGCAATAGTTGAAGAGCAATTTGTTTCTGGAGAAAGAGATCCGGATTCCCCAGCAAACCCTCGCCTGGCAAAGGGCACAGCGCTGGGTGTGCATTAACCTTTGCACTCGCATAGCACTGCCTGTAGGACGAGAGCAAAATGATTTCTCTGTGTGTGCGGCTTCAACCTTCCACCTGCAGATGGAGAAGATTGGAGAAAATGCCAGATTGCCCAAGGTCATCCTGCATGGTCCTTCTTGCTTCAGCAAATCTTGCAGTGTGAAGCACGGGTGCTCACAGATTTCCACTTTCAGCTACGGGCATCCACTGCGTGCCCACCAGGTGAAGCTTATAAATGGCACTGCAGAGCTTGGAGCGGAGGTTGATGGCTCCTGGTGTGGATTCAGAGCTCCGATGTTGTGATGTAATGGAATCATAGAATGGCTTGGGTTGGAAGGGATCTCAAAGCCCTTGAGCACCTCCAAGGATGAGGCACCCACAGCTTCTCTGGGCAGCTGTGCCAGTGACAATCTTTGTGGCTCTTCTCTGGATCCACTCCAACAGCTCCACATTCTTCCTGTTCTAGGGGGCTCAGGCCTGGATTCAGTACTCCAAATGGAGCCTCATAAGGGCAGAGCAGAGAGGACAATCCCCTCCCTCTCCCTGCTGGCCACTCCTCTGTTGATGCAGCCCGGAATACAGTTGGCCTTCCAGGCTGTAAGAGCACACAGCTTTTCATGTCCTGCTTTTCATCCACCAGAACCCCAAGTCCTTCTCTGCAGGGCTGCTCTCTAGGAGATCTTCTATCAGTATGCAAATCTGAGACTGTTCTAACCCAAGTGTAACACCTTGCACTTAGCCTTGTTAAACCTCATTTGGTTCTCATGTGCCCACTTTCTGAACCTGTCCAGATCCCTCTGGTTGGCATTCCTTCCTTCTATTGTGTCACTTGCACCACTAAGCTTGATGTCATCAGTAATTTCCTGAAGACTCAATCCTACTGACTACGACGTTGATAAAGATGTTGAAGAGCACTGGTCTCCACCTGAACATAGAGCCATTGACAATAATTCTCTGGCTACCAGTTCAACCAATTCTTTATCCACTTCATACATCTTTACGTCCTTCAGGTCTCACTGGTGTCCTCCTGAGCATCTCCAGCCCCCCATTGATGGGTGTAACCAGATTCTGCTGGATGGGTGAGGTTCCTGCCACATCACCCTGCAAGTGCAGCCACTCACATCTCCCCTGGCTGTCCTGTTTGATTTTCTGATGACTGGGTAAAGAAATGCGGTGGTTTGACTCAGAACAGGAAGGGCAAAAACCCTGGCCATAAACTGGGACTTTACACTTGAATATCATCAAACAGAGTCATCAGAACTCTCCAAAAGCAGTCAGCAGCTTTAAGAGATTTTATTTTGGGGAAAGCGTCCAACTGTGTTGGATTACAGTTAGCATGGATGCTGGTTTTCATGGAAAATCCTGCAGCCTGGGAGGAGGTTGGTGGCTTCCCTGGCTCAGCTGGGGATGGGAGAACAGGGGAGGCTGAAGGCCTCCATCATCCCTGCCCATTCCTCCTCTACCCCAACAGATCCCAGTCTTGGTACTTTTGCTGCTCCAAGCACCAGCCCAGGCAGTCTCCCAAGGAGCTTTGGGGGCATTCATTGAGAAATGGGGGTGATTGATCATGCTCAGCAAAGGGCAGTGAAGGAGCTGCGCTGAAGCTCATTACTGTAATAAATGTTAAATGCAAAATCTATGTTAATGCACCGGGCTTTGGCACACATTCTGTTTTGCAGGCGATGGAGCTGGGAAGGTGATGCCCTTAGGGGAAGAGGAACCGCAGCATGGAGGAGTTCTTGCAGCAGAACCAATTTGCCTAAATTCTGCCCTAAGGCTGCTGCTGTTTTTTTGGCATCACTGGAAGGAACAAATGGCAGTGGCATCCATGAGCTCAATAGGACTCAGCAATGTTTTGATCTTACACAGTATCATGGTCCATAGAAAGGCAAAGAAAGGGAGTAGTTGTCTCCCTTAAGGGCAGAAAGGAAAAGGTTCTGCATAGGGCAGAGGGGGTGGAGCAGGATGCCCAGGGCAGTGGGCATGGCCCCAGGCTGGCAGAGTTTGAGAAGCATTTGGACAATGCTCTCAGACATCTGGATTTTGAGTGGTCCTGTGTGGAGCCGGGAACTGGGCTCGGTGTTCCCAGTGGATCCCTTCCAACTTACTGTTTGTTTTTATGAAGGGATGGAGGTACTGGGAGTCACCAGCTGTCACCAGTGCTCCTCCTCCACCACCATGCTCGGCGTTGGTCAGGCCAAGGGTACAGCTGTAGGGGGACCTGACCTCAGGATGTCATAAAAATAGATGTAAATGAGAATGTGGCATGCTCAGGAGTGGAACTCACCACAGGGCCGTGCTGCCATCCAGGGGGACTGCAACACAAATAGGCTGGTAAGAACATTGTGAAGTTCAACCAAGAGAAAGAATGTGGGGCACTAGGCACCAGGCCATGCTAACTCAGGAACAGTCTGTGACCTGGCTCTGGATTCTCCATTATCAGAGGCTGTTGAGAACTGACCACTAGGGAGGTGTTCAGCTCATGACGACTTGGTGCTTTCAGAAGTGCTGGTTCTTACTGGCCTTTGGAGCTACAGGATGCTCTGAACAAATTTTATGATCCGTATCTTGCAAGTGACTTGGCTTAGAGCTAAATTAATTGGGCTCAGCATCCTCGCTCTGATCCTGGTCATATTTTGATGTCTCAGCCTCTGTGTTTTTAATCTTGCAGCAACTTGGCTGCAGCCTCTGCAACCGCTGGCACCATGACGTGATTCTGGCTGGGAATCCCACTCTGCTGCCTCCATCCCAGTGGATGCAAAAGATCTGGATTTGGGGTGTTGAGATGGGTCTTGCTGGACATCAGTGAGATCTATTTTCATTCTCACCACCCTAAAAGCAGGTGGGATGCTGTGAGCAGGGCCCAGCACCCCTCACTGCAGTAGCAGGAGGAGGAATGGAAGCATCAGGTCAAGCTGGGAACAAAATGCTTGTGCAATTTGTCAAGAAAAGGGAAATAAGTCAGGAGCAGAGGTACTCCTGGATCAGAACAGAGCAGTTCACATATAGCCCCTGTGCCACAGTGAATGGAGACATGAGATATAGTCAGTGAATCCTGAAATCTCTTGGGATTAAATGATTACATTAATCTTTGCTTTCTCTAAACTGCGGTAACAGCAATAGCCACACGCTGGTGCCAGCCCAGATCCCTCTGCTGACTTCACTGTGCCTGGCTGGGGACTTTGCACAGCCAAGAGGCAAGTGGAAGTACAAAGCCCCCCTTGTCCCCATTCCGTCCCCGCTCGCTTTGCCTGCTGCCTCCAGAGATGCTGCAGGGCAGGAGCATTGCTGCAGATGAGGTGTTCTTGGGAAGTCTCCCAGATGGCTGCCCCTTGCTGGAGCACCTCTAGCACACAGTCTGTGTGGTGACCACCCCTGCAACACAGAGGGTCCCCGGGGCCACCATTTTCCTTCCATCCATTTCCAAACTCCCCAACTATTCTTTGCTCCTGTTATGTCATACCTAACACTGTATTCATGCAGGGGAAAGAGCTGATGAAATTCCTTTTTTTTTTTTTTTTTTTTTTTTAAACCCAGTATCAATGTTTACACAACCGAGCTAAATTATTTATACACATAATGTTATAGGTTTCACATCAGTGGCTTTTATTAGCATTCAGAGGATGAGAAGTCATACCTGACCTACTTGTAGAGACTCCTCTCGTTTCTCTACGTGGCACAGCGGGTGGTGGGGAAGGGGTGATGGTGCCTTATGTTAGATACCTAAAGGGAGCCTACAAACAGGAGGGGAATCAACTCTTTGAAAGGGTAGATAACAGCAGGACAAGGGGAAATGGTTTTAAGTTGAGGGAGGGAAGATTTAGGTTGGAGAAGTTCTTTACAGAGAGAGTGGTGAGGTGCTGGAACAGGCTGCCCAGAGAGGTTGTGGATGCCCCGTCTGTGGAGGTGTTCAAGGCCAGACTGGATGGGGCCCTGGGCAGCCTGGTCTGGTATTAAATGGGGAGGTTGGTGGCCCTGCCTGTGACAGGGGGGTTGGAGCTTCATGATCCTTGAGGTCCCTTCCAACCCTGGCCATTCTATGATTCTGTGATATGGGGGAGAATGTGTATAGATGCGTTGTTTTGCAAAGTCTCATGAGATGGCAGCTACACCTGTCCATTCAGGACACACAGCAGTGGAGTAGGACACCCTACACCCTGCTTGCTTACCAGCAGCCCTGGGGTTGTCCTGGGACCGTGTCCCTGCTCAGGTTGGATGTCAGGAGAAGTTTCTTCTCAGGAAGAGTGATGAAGCATTGGCACAGACTGCCCAGGGAGGTGGTGGAGTCAGCAACCCTGGAGGTGTTCAAGAAAAGGGCAGATGTGGCTCTGAGGGATGTGGTTAGTGGGCGTGGTGGGAGTGAGCTGGTGGTTGGACTGGATGATCCTAGGGGTCTTTTTCAACCTTAATGATTCTCTGTCTCTATGAAGCAGAGCAGTGCTGCCAGCCACTTGCCAACCTCAGCAGAGCTCCTTGGGGCAGCAGCCGTCCTCCCACCCGCAGTGCCTGCTCTCGAAGGCTGCATCTATCAGGGCCACCATTCTCCAAACAGAGATGATGCAACGGCGTGTGCTTCCCTGCCAGCCGCTTCTCAACCGACATGTCACAGGCACTTCAGATGACTTTCTTCTTGTCTTGCAATTAATGCATTTTTTATAAAGCCCAGGCTTCAGTTTCCTTTCATGTCACCAGGAGGATATCCTTTTCCTGTTAAGCTTCAGAAGGATTTTTTTCACCCGAAGCATTAATCTCTGGTGCCCTGTAAATAGGACAGGCTGCTGGAGCTCCGGTCCTGGAGCTGCTTTAACAGATGGAGCAGCACTGCTGCATCCCAGCCATAGGCAACATTTGCTGCGTTGTGGTTCCTGCCAAAGTGCAAATGAAATTATCACTGGACTTTTCCCTAGCAAGTGCTCCCCAGTGCTCCATGCAGAAGCCAGAAGAGGAGCAGCAAGGCGCTCTTCTGCTCCACCATCTCCTTGCAATGGATTGAGGATTACCAGGAACGTGTATCTTCTGGAAATACTTTCTGAGGCTACACAACATTTGATGAGGGTGTGATAATAAATGACCAAGTGTATATCTTTGCGGATACTCCAAATTATGAGTAGTGGTTCGTCCTTCCTATGTGTTGTTTCCATAGAAGCAGAGCTTAACCTTTTAAATGAAGATTGTAAAGGCACCTAATTCAATTAAAATTAGGCTTCAAGCATATCAGCACTTAATGCTTATGTGATTGGATATAGCCATTGTTCTGACTGACAGGCAGTTGTTCCCATCAGAAGCAGAAAAATAGCACTGTGGTGGCAACTTCTGGGGTTTTCCACGTTTTCCTGTACAGTCCATGACTGGCTGGGTCATTCCTTTGTGACAGGACAAGGAGAAATAGTTTCAAACTAAAAGAGGAGAGATTTAGACTGGATATAAGGAAGAAGTTTTTTACAGCAAGGGTGAGGAGGGCAACAGGTTGCTCAAATTGTGGATGCCCCATTCCCAGAGATGCTGAAGGTCAGGCTGCATGGGCTCTGAGCACCTGATGGAGCTGCAGGTTCATTGCAGGACAGTTGGATCAGATGGCCTTTAAGGGTCCTTTCCAACTCAAGTGATTCTGTGATCCTATGGTTCGATGAAACAGGGAATCCAGCACAGAACACAGAAAGGCACATTCAATTAAAGTCATTTATTGTAGGGTTGGTTTTTTTTTTTTTTTCTGGATTGACAAAGAGGGTTTCCCAGAGATCGATAACACAACACAATGTTATACACCAGTTCACAACTAGTCCCTTGTCGCTTTATTAAGAACATAGTAATTTAAAAATATCTAAATATTTACATATTAATAAAACTTATATACAGAAGATTGAGACATTTTTACCTAAATATGGAATGATTTTTTTTTTTTCTAATAAACCCTATAAAAAGATTTCTGAAGAAAGTCTGCACAGTAGTCACAGTTAAGTAAACACAAACGCAATCTCCAAAATGTACAAAACGCAGATTCCATTGCCCAAGTGTTACGATACGGACACGACGGGGCGCCGCCGCCCCTGCCCAATGCACACAACTCCAAGCCATGATGAAGGAAAGACTCTGTTAAGGTTTGCAGTGCACATTCAATATATTCCACAGTTTTAGAGAAGACACGGCCATTCCTAAAAGTACATCGTTGCGGGTGGGGAGGGCTGGGAGCCTGGCTTCTCGGGTGCTGGATGAACGCATCACAGTGTTGTTTGTGGGCATTCAGCAGCTTTGGAGAAACAGACTTAAGGGTTGTTACAAGAGAAATAAATCTTTAAATACTTAAAAAAAAAACCAACTCTGTAATAGCACTTCAGTTGAAACACTCAAAGGCCAAATAGTTTCAAAGGAGGAAAGAAAAGATGCGCCTAAAATACACAAAGGAAAATGAAACACAATGGTGAAGGCTATAGCAATCTCTCCCTCAAATCGTAGGGAACGCACTGGAATTCTCTGCTGGTCGAAGACCTTCTCGACCTTTTCCCTACGATTTTAAAGTGAATTTAGTGCTGTTGAAAGGTGCAGAAGCAGCAGTTCGCATGGAGGGCTGTGTAAGATTTTAGCTTTGCCCCGACCTGAAAGGATGAACACTTTCCATGTCTAAGAGGGCAGTGCAATTTCTTGATCAATTCAGTGATCTTGACTACCAAGACATCAACAGAGAGCCAGTCTGTGACTAGGATTTATCTATTTTGAAATGGGTAAATAGTGTTCCCAAGGGCAGCAGTTGAAAAATCACAGTGTGCAGACTCCTTTTCTGGAAATTAGCAAAGTAGTGCATCTTGAGATTGAGGCGGTAGGGAAAGATGGTGGACAGAGGAGAGAATGGTCTCCTCCAGTAATCTGCACTACAAAACCACTCAAGAACCATCACACTGGGACCACACAGGCGAACTCCAGCTTGCTTGATCTACGACTTATCCCTGCTATCACCCAGAAATGGATGCCAATGAGACAGATCTTGCTCTTTTTGGTTCTAAATCCAACTGTGCCCTTTGAATTACAGGTATATATGACTGGCCATTTGTACCACAGGTCTCCAACCAGAGAAACAGCAGCCAGACAGGAAAGGTGGGTCTGCATACGCACAAGAACAAAGTGCTTCACCTCTTAAGTGCTCATTGAGCCCCTTGGGTTTGGGAAGGAGAGATATGCCACCACGGTCCCAAGGGAGGGAAAAGTCATCCAACTGTGTTTATTCACCTCTGCATAGCTTAAGATGAAACACTGCTGGCAAGCATACAGCCATGTGGAACGGTACAATGGCAAAGGGAAAAATAAAGCAAGAGAATGACTTCAGTTAGAGTGGATACCACACCAATTAACTAATGCATGATATGGAGAGAAATCATCTTTAATTAAGATGAAAAACAGTGAAACAATCCATCGGTTTTGTTATTTGAAGTGACAGGGAAAACGTGTGAGACAACACAAACGTAAAGGGAGAACGGTGTGGACATCCACGTGCTGCAGGATCCAACATCCCAACGTCGCCCTCGCACGGACATTACTTAAATGAGAGGAGGTTCGTATCTGCTAAAACCACTGGCGCAGGATGTAAAATTTAAACAGGAAAATCGAGGCTCGCATCTATCAGGCTATCTGTTGTGGTGTCAAACAGGTTACCTGAAGGAAGGAAAGGTTTGAAGCGATTAGCTTAAAAGTAAAAACACGTTTAAGAAATCAGTTCAGTCGTTCATTTAAAAGCAAAGCAAAAGATAGAAATGACATATATGAATTCTAATCTCAATTTCATACAATGCCTCCAGGGATGGGGCATCTACAACCTCCTTGGGCAACCTGTTCCAGTGTGTCACCACCCTCTGAGTGAAAAACTTCCTCTTAATATCTAACCCAAATCTCCCCAGTCTCAGTTTAAGACCATTCCCCTTGTCCTATCACTGTCCACCCTCATAAACAGCCGTTCCCCCTCCTGTTTATACACTCCCTTCAAGTACTGGAAGGCCACAATGACGTCTCCCTGGAGCCTTCTCTTCTCCAAGCTAAACAAGCCCAGTTCCCTCAACCTTTCCTCACAGGAGAGGTGCTCCAACCCTCTGATCATCTTAGTGCCCTCCTCTGGACCTGCTCCAAGAGCCCCACGTCCTTCTTGTGCCGGGGGCCCCAGGCCTGGACGCAGTACAGTAGATGGGGCCTCATAAGAGGTGAGTAGAGGGGGACGATCACCTCCCTCTCCCTGTTGGCCACCCCTTTTTAAATTTGCAGTGGGGCTGAACCCCTGCAGAGTGAACAGACAGCGACTGCTTAATTCCTCCTAGAGTAGAACCCAACTGCCTAAAGAAAGCAAACTGAATGGATTTCTTTTAATATTGAGCAACGTTTCTCCACTGAAAATAAAGCACACCCCACTTCAGATGTGAAGTGCTGCATTAGGCCACGACGCAAACTGCACTGCAATGCTTCCCACTTTGAAGTTACGTTTCTGAAGGAGTGAAAAAAGCACCACATGAATTTTAAACCCGGAGTGCATATTTTTGGATGTTCTTTGGGAAAAAAATGAGAAGAAAAAAAAAAAAACCCACACCACAGCAGTCTAAATGCATATGGCAGAATGAAAAAGAAGCAGGTGTGCTCTATGATTATAACCCATCTTTTTGATACCACTTTAAGAATGTGTTTTTCTTTCTAAACAGAACAATGAAAGATGGACAGAAGAATTACAACTACAGTGCTGAGAACACAGGGCAAACAGGAGACAGACATCAATCAGTGTAAGAGGCAAATACGACCCAATGAAAAAGGAAAGACTCATACAATCATGCATTGAAAGGATAAAGATTTATATTACAATAAAGGATTTATATTTAAGGTTTCAAAAAGGTGTTTTTTTTTTTTTAAAGCTTGGTTTTCTTGATATTGTATTTCGAGAGAAAAGGAGACAACCTACATAGAATTGGATCGCTGCTATTTTCTTATCATTGGTTTCTTTACCAGGAGATTGTTATCATCTTTTCACAAAGCTGTATCACCTCTGGACCTGAGGATTGGGATGTTACTGTCTCTGATTCTTTTAGGGATATCAAAAATGTTTCTCATCTTGAAATTAACCCCAATGTGGAGAATCCATCCAAAGCCTTCGGCACAGGTGCAGCCCAGAACACGGGCGTAAGGAGGGCTTGTGGTCTTGGGCTGCATATCTATTCCAAATGTGATTTTCAAGATGAGAGTTGATGAAAAGGGTGCTACAGCCACCTTAAATTGGTTCCCACATGCAGAACTCATGGTTATGCCTTTTTTTAAAACACGAAATCCAGATGCTCAGTGTAAATCACAGACCAAAATAAGATGAGCTTTGTTTTTGCAATGCCAGCTGATACAGATTCTAAAAGCTGTCATGTCTTCAGCCTGATAAAGAGATATCTCACACTTTTCAGGTTCCCACATCACTGAGAAACTGATCAGTCTTCCAGTTACACACAGCGATTAGCCTGGGAGCTGTCTGATCCATCTCAGTTCAGGTTTGGACACAAACTTCAGCTTAAGCAACAGCTGTGTCAGTATGTGCAAAAGTTGGAGCTGTGGGAAACCTGAGCTTTCATAAGGTTTGTTAGAGACAAATTCTTCTGGTATTTTCTTGAGATCTATCTGTTATTCCGCCCAAGTTCCTAGCAAGTTTCACTGCCACATTTCTTCCAATTCTCTTTAAACGCCCTTCAATCATCAGCCTTCAAAGCAAAGGCACTCTTAGCATCTCCAGTTATTTTAAAAGGGGAGCATGATTCCTGCTCTGAAGTGCTAAAATATAATTGGGCACAAACACCTTCCCTAGTTTTGTGAGAATGCACCAGCTATGTTTTTTACAAGGATTTCAAGTTCCAAAGGACAGTTTTGCAAACAAAACACCCCTCCTCTCTCCAAAGCCCACAACTTTGCTACCTGTGGGCCCAGAGGGAGCACACTCAAACCTGGCTATTGGCACCTGGATAAATTAACTGCACTCAGAGCACAGTTCTCCCTGTGCCAAAGAGTCACTTACTTCCAAATACAAACTTAGCTCATCTGAATTTACTCCTTACCCTACCAACTATGAAGAGAGATGAGAGCAAGCAGACTTTCAACTCAAAGTGCCAGCCATAGGCTGTGATCTGCAAACGTGCAGGTTGAAGAATTGCAACACCAATAGTCCATGTATACTCAGATCCCTTTATAATGTCGCTGAGGTCATGGGCAGCGTTGACTGAGCAAAAAAGACAGATGAAAGACAGTCTAGTTCCTCTTTTTCTGCACCAGCAGTTCCCATTCAGTTCACACTGAGTGCTTTCATTCACAAGCTTGTCCAGTTCTTGAAGGCCAAGGGTACAGACTCTTTAGCTGGGTCTGCTGTGATAGGATAAGGGGAAATGGGTTCAAACTAAAAGAGGAGAAATTTAGATTAAGAAAAAATTCTTTTCAATAAGGATGGTGAGGCACTGGAACAGGCTGCCCAGAGAGGTGGTGGATGTCCTGTCCCTGGAGACACTCAAGGTCAGGCTGGATGGGCTCTGGCACCTGATGGAGCTGTAGGTGTCCCTGTTCACTGCAGGGAAGTTGGGCTAGATGACCTTTAAAGGTCCCTTCCAACCCAAACAATTCTATGATTCAAGACCACCTGATGTCCATCACAAGCAGCTCCAACACCCCACCATTTCTCCCAGTCCATCCTTGTGCAAGACTCTCTTTATGCAGTCTGATTCAGTCTGCTTTCACCCTACCACCACACCACGTTAACCACTGTTTGTTCCTGATTTTTCTCATAATAGCTTCTGGAGATGTCAGCTATCAGGGCAGCCACTGCACAAACACACAAACTCTTCCCCAAAGAGTTTTCAAGCCAAACAGAGAAGACAGCTTGAATACCTCACATTAAAGCTCTCTTTTAATGCCCTGCCAGTAACATCCTCTATAAAACCAGCTGTACTAAGACAGGGAAAGACCTCTGTAAAAGTTACATTTCACCTCCTGTGTGACACTCCTAGATAGAAAGCATCTGTATTTTGGCTCTCCATTGTAATTACTGTCATTAGGCTGTCTGTATATCACTTTAAATCACTTGCTTCCAAGAACAGTATTGTATTACATCGATACGTACTATAAAGAGACACTTGCACACATATAATAATGGGTGTGAGTCAAATGCCTGGCAGGCAGCCTGTGAGCATCACCTCCCCCACCAAAGCAAATCGTAGCGTGGTTTATTTAGGCATGCTTCCACAGATAGTATGGAGACATACACATGCAGAGGGACACTGCAGCTCAAGAACTGTGCATGCACAGATGCTCAAAGGTGCATGAGCAATCAGACTGATAGCAGAGTGGAAAGAGAGCCATCTTCTCTGCCCCAACCATCTCATCATGCCCATTCCATCGATAACATCAGATGCAAGTAGCAGCTACAGAAGCTGCCTCCAAAGAAAAGCACAGCAATCCGATAATTCTGCTCCTTAACATGATTACACCAGCAATGAAAAGATAACACTACGTAGCATTAGCGAGCTTTATTAGGGTTCTCTTTCAATGGAATTGCTTCCCTCCCTGATAAAAGAAACAAACAGGACGTCATTTGGAAGAGATCTTTCAAAACTAGAGCTTCCTGTGTCTATTATCACAATAGTACCCTGAAATATTCAGTGGCTGGCCAAGAAAGCAGCACGACAGCTCACAGCAAGCGTGTGCTCCCAGCCCCCACTGGGTCTCTGCCAGCACAAGACTATAGCTGTTTGTCCTCACCACTGCTTCGCTGGTCCTATTCCTTAGTAACTGCACGTGCTCTGACAGCAGGATTTCAAGCGGCCGCGCTGGGCGGCTGGCAGCTGCTGCTCTGGCCCCAGCGTGCAGCAGTGGTGGATGAAAGCTCCTTCTCCAGCCCTTATGTAAGAGAGATTAGGAAGCGATCCTGCTGAGGCAGATGCTGCACTGCTGCTCTCCCAACCACCCTGAGCCTCCAGGTCCTACATCCTGCGCTCAGCAGCCCAATGCCAGTCACGTTCTGATCGTCACACAAATGGCACAGCTGATCTCCAGCCACCCTTTGTTGTTACACCTTCAGAATCTGATTATAATGAACTGCCATCCTTGACCCTATTCATCTGCTAAAGGTCTCGCAGCATCCGTAGCATCCCTCCTTTTTCCCTTGGCTTTGTCAGCATTAAGCTGCAACATGGTGAAATGACAGGGAAACGATCATCTCCTTAAGACACTGCCTCCAATCAGTTGTGGGAGCTCGTCTCCTACCATCAGGGTACTTATTAATGAACTGACTCTTAATGAGAGGGTGGTTCAGATTTCACCCTCAGTGCAAAAATATTTACTCCCAAGACCACTGCTTTTAATAACTATCAGGCTTTGAGGTGGTGTGAATGCTCTTCAAGAAGAAGTAAAACAACACTTACCCAGCATAAAACTGTCTTCACAATCCTTCTCTAAGCCTAAGATATTGCTAATACCATGCACAATTGAATGGAAGCTTCAACAGAAAATCACTGTGTCTGTCCCTACCAATAACACTGTTAGGAATTCAAAAAACTCCCAGAAATATTGAGGGTGAGCAGAAGTCCCTGTTTAGAATAAACACGGTAACTTACCAGCCTTATTAACTTAGCTGCTATCACGAACTTTGAGGTTTTATGCATGTGAAATAGAGGGGAAATTGTAAGATTCTGATGCATTTGTTTTTTAATGCAGGGCACTGAAAACTGAAAACAGATAGCTGGGTCCTCTGTACAATTACCCGACGGTATACAGCATGCCAGGATTATTGAAAAATGCTGCTGTGCAATACACAAATACACACATTGGAAGCTGATAAAAATTTTAATGCATTTTACCTGTTTGTAGTAAAGAAATGTCCGGCTTCTCATCATAGTCAGTTGGCTCTGCTGATTACAAATATAAACAAGAAATCTCATTACTTTTACTGAATACAGGAAAGCGATTAAAAAGCTACATAGTGTAGAGTGATTTTGCATTTTCTATCTACTTTCCTCAGCTTCAATTTGCTATTGCTCAGTTAAAAACTCACTGCTTGGAGAAAAAGGTCATAAAATAAAAATGCAAACTTAGAAGAGGGAGTTTGGTATTAATAAGTGGCTGTGCCAGAAACAGGCTGGAGTGACACTGGCTCATTTTAAGGTTTCAAGACATGAAGGGAATTGCAACCATTTCATAAAATCACAGAATAGAAGTTTGTTTGTTAAGCTAGCCCCAGCAGCCTTTGGAATAGGAACCCCCAAGGCTGGTGCTCGATTCTCCTGCAGCTGCCATCATCAGATTCCTAAGGGAAAAGTGTGAATATTCTCATTTCTGCAGCCAAACTTCCTGTGACCGCAGGCAAGCTTGTTTTGGGAGGAACAGATATGCCAGGGCAGAATGACTTGGAAGTGGGCAACCAGCATGCTTACACAAACATATCGCCATGCAGGTACACAATCAATTACAATGTACATACACACACACGCTTTTAATCCATAGCTTATGCAAAATTTGAGTTAATTTAGCCCACAGTAAAAGAAGGCTAAAAGCTTGGTTTGTTCATCTCATATTTGTCACCGACCAAAGCTATGCATAAAGATAGTTCTACTGGCTCAGCAGATGTGCAGCAATTTATTAGACTGAAGGATTCTAGTGTGTGTGTTTGAACCCAGAGTAAATTACAGGCATCCACCAGGAATTAGGAGTCAAATGTACACAAGTCCTGTTCAAAATCCTACTACCTTTGTCTTTTGACAACTCAGCATGATATTTTAGGCCTTTAAAATGCAATGAGATCTTTAAGAGCACTTCAGCAAACTAATTATAGTCATAGAGACGAAGTCCTTGACATCGTACATGATCACTGTGGTGGATATACATCTTATCACATCCATTCATTGCACATTACACATTATTCATTAACAACAAGTTTCAACCGAGACTACAGATGCACTGAGCAACTTCATTTAGCTTCTACTTGGAACTAAGCTAACTGTCCTGGACATGTTTATTATAGCTATACAAAAGGTTATCAAGTTGTTGCCGTTATAGGATGTCATAAGAAGAACTCACCTAGCTGCTGAGCTACATTAGAGTTCCTTTCCTTCTGCTACCCCTTTCTCACTTGCATGATGCCAGTTTAGTTTTTAGTTATATGCTCTTTACTCAGTTCCACAAAATTAGTTGAATTAAAGAATCACAGCATCATCTGGGTTGGAAAAGACCTTCAGCACCATCAAATCCCATCATTAACATGACCTCCCAAATCTCAGCACTAAACCATGTCCCTCATTGCCACATCCATGTGTCTCTTACACCCAGGGATGGGGACTTCACTATGTCTCTGGGCAGCTTAGTCCAATTCTTAGCCAACCTCTCAGTGAATAAATTCTTCTTAATATCTAGTAGCAACTTGAGACCATTTCCTCATGTCCTATCAATTGTCCCTTGAGAAAAGAGATAACAGCCTCCTCACTGCAACCTCCTTGCAGGCAGTTGTAGAGAGAGGAAACAAACAAGAAACCCCTACTACTAAACAGCTTTCATCCCCTGGAAGTGGAGAGCCTTGACAAGTACATGACACGGACCTGCAAGTTACCCTGATTGTTCCTTGAACCTTTTTCTGCTTCCTATGAGAAGGTGGTACACTGAGCATAAAAAAATTAAGTGCTTGGATGTATTAAAATCATTAATTTTGGAAAGAACATGGAGCTGAATAAATGAGAAAAGAATCATAGAATCATTAAGGTTGGAAAAGATCACTAAGATCATTTAGTCCAACCATCAACCCATCATCACCAACATGCCCACTAAATCATGTCCTTCAGTGCCACATATAAGAGATTACATGATTCTCTGTCTCTGCATTCGTTTGCATCTGGTTTGGACCAACAGTGATGGATGAGCAAGTGTGGTGCAGTGAGCAGCTGAGAAAGAACAGACAGGACATATCCTACTGCAGCGGCACTCTGAGCCCTTCTTGCTGTCTTATGAAGAAGCACCTGCACCAAGCAGTTCTGCAGCACGGTTATTCAGCATACAAGAGATGAAAAACAGTAAACGGCCCCGTGGGACTCAAGCTGTGAAAATGGAGGAAACAAGAGGTGAGCGCTGGGAATGGTCTGAAAATCTTCCATCCATCCATATCAGAGTCTGTGCCAAATACACCGTCCACTCAAGGGGTAGAATTTACTCTAAGTCTTAGCAGAAACTCTTGGAGTAGCCTTGTAGATGTGGCTATCCTCTACCTCATTGCCCTTCTCACACCTGGCTGAACTCGAAGCTTAAATCCAGGGGGATGAATTAACACAGTAACAAGTGGAGGCCAGGAAGTCCCTGCCTTTCAGAAAGTAAGTACTTGAGTCTCCAGATTTGCAGAACCAACAGTGATGATGACAAAAGTAATTACCTGGCCATTTTAATCTGGCACAGTACCACAGTACTGATGGCACTAAAGAGGAGATAAAGCTCGTCACCAATTGTTCCAGGCTCGTTCCTCATGCCAGCACAAACGTTCATGCAGTCACAGAGGTCAGAACTAGTAAAAACTGACAGTACAGTTGAATGAATGCTTTTGCCAGTGCCAAAAAGGGAGTGGAAACAAAATAGAAACACTGAGAACCTACTGACTCTTCTCAGTAGCTGTCTGCATTTGTTTTAAGAAACTGGAAATGTAATCACAGCTTCAAGCAAAGTATGATCAGTGAAGCTCCTGCTCACAAATGCATGACAAACACCCTGACCTCCTAACATGGATGTAAATGGGCATCTTCTCACATTGCATTCCAAGCAGGAAAGGTTTGCCTTCAACAACCACACCTAAAGACTGCCAGCCAAAATTCAAGTGTCTTGAGTCAGCTTGCAAGACAAGGCAAGCAGGAATAGACCCTGCTGAGGCAATTCTGAGACTCCTTTCTGTCCTCTGTCTGCATGGCTAGAGCACAGTAGCTCTTGCAAAACAATCACAGTAGTCATTTCCTTAGAGGTCTTTTATTTTCTTCCCCAAAACTGTTTAGATGTACATGTTCATTAATTGTACACTTGCTGTTTTGCTCCTTGTACTGAAGTACATGCATGCCTAGGGCTGGAAAGATTATCAGTGCAGTCATTTATTTTGATATTGCTATCTTTACTTAGATACTGGCCACAAAAGCACTGTACCACATCTTGGACTCGCATCTTACATCCTTCCTGGTCATGCATCTATTGCTAAGCAAAAAATCAACACAATCTCCCACAACACAGAGATGTTGATATATCAAAACCACAAACCAAGGAAATCAGAAGGATGAAGAGAAATAGATAGCAAACAAAACAAAACAAAAAATCCTCATACAAGGCAATGGAAGCAGCAATTTGAACAAGAATTGGGGAGAAAAGACACATTTCTTGAGTGTAAGCATTCTTTTCTCCCTTTGTTCCTACTATTTTACATTGCAACAAGGTAACGTTGATTTTAAACAACAATTCAAGGATGAAATGTCATGGAATGCAATTTATTTAAATTTATTCTGCCTGAAAAGTTTCAGCATGTTTTCCAACAGTGCTATGTTTTCCTTTATTGGGTATGGCAATCAAAAGCTTCCAGGTTAAGCACAATGTAATCACTTTGCATGAACAGCTCTTACCCTCAGCTTCAGGAGTATTAGTCATACAACATCAGCTTTCCTGGCTATGCAATGGACAGACATTACAGCATAATGGCTTACACTCTTCAGAACATAAAAAGGGAGGAAGAACTGACTGTAAGAGATGTGCTGCCCCTGACCTACTGCTTATTAATGGATGAAGAGTTTAGTAATCAAAAGACTTGGATACGAAGTCTGGCACGGAGCGACATGAACAGCAAGTCAGTTCCCTCTTATTTTGCCCTCAGATCTTTATGCTAATGGTCGTCTGTCTCTGCTCTGACACTGGCAAGGCCACCAGTCCCCTACCCCTATTCTCTCTGTAGGTGGAAAGACCACACAGTGGGAAACACAATGTGTAAATTACAAGGCAATTTGCACAGTCACTCACACTGCTTTCAAAGAGGAAATATTACACATGTGGCTTCCTTTGACTTCTTCCCTTCCAGGCCACTTTGCATCTGATCCCAGAAGCCAAGCAGTCTCAGGTTCTGTGCTGGGAGGAGACAGATCTGGCACTATGAAGCTGTGCCCCAGTAGGCTGTGCTGTTGGCATGATGTGGGCCCAATAGTCAGGGCTGAAGAAGATTATCATACTATTCAATTTTAATTATAACATCTGTTTGTAACATTAACCTCACAGTCTCTTCTCCCCTTTGTGACAGCCAACTTGTGAAATTCTGAACAGACTGAACAAGGCCAATAAAAATTTAATGGCAGTGACAGCTTTATTCTCAGATCTAACAAATAAAAAAAAAAACAACAAACCTATCCAAGTCTCAGATCTCAGGCAATAATCTAAAAGAACTGAGAAAAAGCCAAAGCAAAATAAATAAATTAAAAAATAATATTTCCAGCTATGAATCCTGTCACTGATTTAGAACTTAAATGAATTTTTATTTGCCTTAGGATAACAACCTTTCAGAATTTACACTGGGGAACTATTTTCTAGAAAGCACAATTTTTAAGTGTTGTTTTTTTTATTAGCTTTCCAAGTGGGGAGCTCTTCTGTACCTAATTCTAGGAGATGGGCAAAAGATGATAAATAAGGTTGAAGCTGGACAGCATCTATCATCCAGTGATCATGATTTCATTTAATTTGGGAATACTCAAGAGAATATACCCCAGAGAAAGAGGTACAAAAAGCAGATCCAACACACTCATCGCTAGAATTCTTTGAAATTATTAATATCACTGAAAGCTAGAGCAGGATTTATGTTATCAGATTGAAATAATGTTTCACAGGAGAAAGCAGAGAGGGCTGTTCATGAATGCAGTGTCTTACTGTGTGGTTTGAAATGAAAAACTAATCAGAGGATGGACTAAATGGCTCAGGGGAAGGCAAACAGAATGGAAAGCCTGCCTCTTGTCTCTTCTGCTGCTCAAATTTAGCACAACTCGGTAGTGACTAAAAAGTTGCTTTGTGGATTCGGGGAAATAAATAAACAAAATTGAACTTTCTCAGGTAAAGCTTGTGCATCAGAACAAACTAGAAACAGATTTTGAGTTGGCTTAGAAAGTCTCAGATTAATGCTGGCTCAGAATTGTTCTTCAGGCACCTTAGCCCAGATCAAGTTTAGATGGCAGGTTTCAGTAAGTGCAGACAAAACAGAGAGGATGATTTGGTAGTAGGACACTTACTTGGCCTCAGGATTCAGCTTCTATCTCATTCTCTTGTAAGACTGAAGTTCCTACTTAACCCCCCAGTATTTCCCAACACTTTATTTACGGGTCTGGTTCTCAGTGATTGCTGTTCATATGGATTTCCAGGGGACTACAAGTAGCTCAGTGGCTGTGACTCCACTAGTTTTTAGGTTCTCAAAAGCAACATGTTGCAATATGGAGCCAGAGAACATCATCTCTCCTCAGGAGATCAAATCTCTCTCCATCCCTGCCCTCCTTTTGCATGTTGGCCTCTGTAAGTTACATACAGCTTTCACAATTTCAGAAAGCCTTCACAATTAACAGTTAGAATTTGCAGTTTGCAGACCACATAGCCAGATTTACCCTTGATTCTGTAGACCTACCTATGTACCTGCTAATGGCCATTGCTGGAAACAAGATATAGGAGTGGACAGATCTGCTGTCTGATCAGATCTACATCTCTCATATCAGAAGCTCATGTCAGAAGCACAAGTACTAAAAAAAAATTGTTTCAACAAGATGAAAATGTTATTGCAACCTGTTTGCTCCTCTTTGCTGCTACCTACTGCTTTTCTGCCACAAAGGCTGGCAAAGCAAATGTGAACACTTCTCATTTGCTTCAGTGCAAGGTCAGGTTGGGTTAATCTGAGCCATCACTGAAACAGTGTGGATGAGCTTGCACTGGAAGCAGAATGCAGAGTGCTGGCATGATCAGCTCTGGCAGCTCCATCATAAAAGGGGGAACCTCCAAGCACTGGACAGGAACAACAGCAGCACATTCAATCACTCCTGCTAGATAAAAAAGAACACATCTGCCTGTGTCCAAACGGCAGAAAGAAAACAGGGAACAATCAGTAAACTAAACATCAGAAAAAAAATAGAGCTTTTCTAGCAATCCAGTTAGCATGTACTTCTTTTAGTAAATAAGGTATGTTTCTGCTAGGTACATTTCTGTTTACTACTCACTCCCATAATGGTTAATATGTTAGCTTCCCTCTGCAGAGATTAGAGCCTGTCTTATTCAGTTTCACTAAACTCAGCTTCGTTTATTTTTCTTTACAGTCTTGCTAACTTGGAGACAATATCCTCTACGTATATGCTTCCATCCCAGGAAAGGACCAGAGATGGAAGTGTCATTTAAAAGGTAAAAGCAGAACACCACTGTCATTTTAATTAATATCCTGCAGAGGCATCAAAAAGCGCAAATAAAAAAAGGATGAAAGAAAATAAAAATCTAAACAAAATTAGGTCAATCCTCTTTCCTGAGGGTCTTCTGCAGACAAGCCAAAGGCCCTCTATTTCCCACATCCCACACTGTGCTCTTCACCTATTAGAGCTTAATACTGTGCTTCTGTCCTGCCCAGCCAGCCTTTGGAAGGGGCAGAAAGCAGTCATGTTGTACAGTATCACTAATCTGACACTGTCTTTAACAAGATTATCTTGTATCCCTCTCTCCTCCCCCCCCCAGCTTGCACAAGAAACCCTTATTAAAGCTAGTGATGGTTTGCTGTTCTACTCGGGGAAGCTTATGCTACTGAATAATCTGCATTTCCCTCCCAGTCCTCTGTCAATTCTGAAAATGCTGACTCTGACACACGGAGCTGGAGGGAAACATTCTCCTGTTTTCTTGTAGCTTGGCTCACCTCTCTGTAGCCAGGGGGATGACTGGCATCCCTGTCTTAGCCACTGGGTTTTCCATTCCTTAAGCTCACAGATGCTAACAGGTGTTAGATACTCCAAGGGAGAAATGGACAGGAAATATGACCACAGGAGAGCCTTAAGAAACACTAAAAGGGTGAAGTGATCTACTGCCTGATTCAGTAGTTGGCAATCCTGCCCATGGCACAGGGATTGGAACTAGATGATCTCTGAGTTCCCCTACAACCAAGCCATTCTGTGATTCTATGAAAAGTAAGCAAAGCCAAAGGAAGTCCTTGTAGGATAGGAGGCACGAAGATGAGAATGAGCCTTGTTAAGCTTTACAAAGCAATTACACATCTCTTAATCAGTGCTATTGCTTTCAGGTTCCTATGAACTCCACGAGGGACTTGGAGACTGCACACTGGTGTTTGTCAGCTCAACTGAGAGCTCATGGGCAAAGTGCTGGAACTGCATCACTGCTGAGCTAACTGTGCTGGGCTAGTCCCACAGTCAAGCATGTACGCTGTCCTACAAAGCTAAGTAACTGCTGCAAATCCCTACTGAAACTACTTGTTAGTCACCACTGGCAAGCTCATTCCTATGCTTTGGTAGGTTCTCATAAGCACAATCAGTGTGGGTCATTCCTTTTTTTTGCTACAGTTATGTCAATTCTTTCACAAGGAATGTGAGAAAACTCATCTGTCCTTCCAGACACACACAATTTGGAAGGAGAGGTAATTTAGGTTATGTCCTAACAGTACAGTAAGTAGCTTGCCAGGCCAAGTAACACAGAACTTAAAACCTTCTACCTGCAACCTGGCTGGATGAGCTAGTTTACAACTGAGATTCCACAGAACACTAGGAAGAATGCTCTTAACTTTTAGATTGCCCTGAGAATCAGGCATTGAACTTGATAATCTTCATGGGTCCCTTCCACTGCAGGATATTCTGTGATTCTAAGAAGTTTCAGGTTGCTAATGGAAGGAGGTTGGAGACAACATTTCAGAAAGACTCTAACCAATCTGGCTGCAAAAACAGCTCCTCAACTCATTTCCCTGTACTTGACACAGAAACCTGCTAAACCTGAGAGATCAAATTTTCATAGAGTGAACATATACAACAGTTACATTTAACAAGAAAAACAATTCTGTGGACAGAAAGGCTGTAAGGTTTTAACTTTGCTCTCATATGTTTTTCCTAATATTTTTATACATACCTGAGCCTCTTTTTAATCGTCTTCTTGCCAGTTTAATTTGATCCTGAAGAATTTGGACCCAGTCCCTAGGACCAGGAAGTTTATCCACATGGTTAGCAGTGCAGTATCTTTCTGTGAAGACTGAAATAAAAAGATACCATCTTTTTTAAAAGTGCCACCACAATTAAAAAAAAGGAGGCTGAAGAGGATTACAAAGAAAATGTATCAAAATATCAACTTCACAAAATTAAATTGCCAAATCTGATCAAACTCAGTGTTTCATTATCATTCAGAAGTCTGTCTATATAACTATCATAGCTATTATTTACAAAAGCCTATCCTAAAGAAACAGTCTATACCACCCATGTGACATCCATGAATTTCACACTAGAATATCACAAAAAATAACACTGTACTTTGAACCGAGTCTCCAGATGTGGTAGGCACTTCTAACTGCTGCTTTCCATATGGTATAAGTAGAGAACTGAACATCTGGTCAATTGCTGGCCTCTCAGTCTCATTTCTAAGTCTGCAAGCAAACTGATGGAAGACACAAGTCCCACTACGGCAGAAATCTCTGCAGTTGTTGCTCTCAGATCACCAAATAAGATGGAATAGCATTTTTATAAAGCTTCTAAAAGAAGGACTTTCTTGAGAAAAACATTGTTCATCATACAACTGAGAACACCTCTCTCAGTGAAAAGTCAACGAGCAAAAATACAGAAAAGATTATTACTGCTAGTATTGCTATTGTAGGCTTGGTCATGGTTCTCAGAACCAACTGTCTGCTATGACCAGCAGATAAAGAAAACTGGTCCGAGATGAAGGAATTTGTAATCCTTGGGAATAAATGTTGCACAAATGGGACGAGGGAACATGTAACAAAAGTTGATCATTTGGTATTTTTGTACACAGACTTTTGACACAGTACTGGCTGGTAATTACAAAGGAGTCCAAAGCAATTGCACTCTCCAAATTCTTTTCACATTAACAATTTGACAAAATCATTGCATGAAAAACATTAACAATACTTTTCTCTGTAGTTTGTTCAGCAAAGATGAACAATCACTCAGGAGCTCAGAGAAGTCAGTACAGCCCCACATGTTGCCAGCATTCAATCTTAGAGGCTCTTTGAAGGCAGAAATAATGTTTCCCTTCTGAATCCATGTGGTTCATAACACAAAGAGAGCCTGACTGATGTCCTATGTCTTGCACTTCAAACATGTGACCACAGACTGAGTTGGTGACCATGGCTTGGGGGTCATCCTGTGACAACAGGCTGTAGCCAGGTTGTCTACTGCAAGTTCCTAAGGTGGAATTATGACAATTATGACTTTGCTTGCTGTAGTTTGCATGGGAAACTAAATCATGGCAGCCTTGGAGAGCCTGTACATTGCCTTGCTAGTTCTTCTCTTCAGTGAAATTCAGAATAGCTTTGGTTGCTCGATGCGTGTTTATGAAAGCACGAGGACTGAAAAAAAATAAGTGGGAATGTAGTAGGAGGAAGGCAGAAGTGGGAGCTCATCATTCCAGTTCATCTGAGCTGTACTGTGGTAACCACCCATGCCATAAATCAGATCAAATCCCCAGCGGATCTGAAGACAGCTCATTGACTTCTGCAGGAATGGACCTTCACGCAGGGCTGGATTTTTTGTCAAGAACAAAATGAAAAAACAACTACTTCTGATCTTTGTTCTCTCTCTCTCCACTCCTCTGAGTTGTAGGTGAAAACTGATGCAGCTCACAAGAGACGCTGATTGCTCAGGAGAAAAGCTGCAAGTGATTCAACAAGTGCCACTGAATATCCAAAGTCAGACAGAATTTCTCCCTGGCTAATCATTCTGTTGCAACAGTATTAAACGACTGGTAAAGATGGTGGTTAAAATGTTTCCACACAAGGAGAATTTTGAAGCCAGCAGTCTCTCCCTTAAGTTCTCTGCTCATGTCTGTCATGAATACAGCCTTGTCTCCACTTTTGTATCTCTGACATGGGGAAGGACTGAAGTGCCACTAAAGGGTATCTTGAACACGTGGCAGAGGAACGTCCTAATGAAATAACGCAAACAACATGTTGTTGTCCTCATGGAGATTTCATACTGACTCAGTCATTTCTTGGAACAAATGAAACCACAGTGTCCAATAGCCCAAGGAAAAAGGGTGCTATTGGAACCAGGCTGAGTAAAGATACACAGTACATCAGCCCTTGGCATTGTATTCCATCACAGCTTCTAGGAACAGGCTCCCCTATCACAGATCATGAACTAGAGTTTGGGCAATACTGTAAGTACCAGTGAAGATTGTTATTACACTGGTGCCCAGTAGTACCACCACAGACGATTTTTATCTGCTGAAACTACAACTCCTTCCTTTCTTCCCCACTGTCACCAAGGGAAGAGGTTGAGCCGGACTTCAGAATTTGCTCTGGTAATACAAACTTAGCTACTGAGAAACACTGTTCTCCACAGTGGGTGATGACTGCTCTTTTAATAGTGCTACTGCATCCACTGAAAAGCAATTTTTTACTACACTGCTGGTCCAAGTAGAGATTTTTTTTTAAATAATTTTGATTAATTTCTCTTCCACTTAAAGCTTTTTGGGAAGACCAAGATACAGATGAAGGGAATTCAACTTCAGATCTTCACAGATGACTGAGCTCAAGGGAAAAAAAAAGGTAGCGTATTAAGACTACGACACAGACACCTTATTAAAGAATCACACGGGTTAAAAGGGACCTCTGGAGTTCTCTGTGTCCAACCTCCTACTCAAAGCACAGTCAACTAGATCATGATGCTCTGGACCATGTCCAATGAAATTCTGAATACCTTTGGGAACGGAGATCCTGCAGCCCCTCTGAGCTTCTGGTCCACTGTCTGATCACCCTCATGTTAAAAAAGCTTCCTATATCAGGTTGAAATTCTCCGTGTGTCCAACACTTTTTGTGCCTCTTAAATCTGGCTCCACCTTCTCCATGCCATTCTTCTATGCAGTAATGGACAGCTGTATGGTTTGTCCTGTGCATTCTCTTCTCCAGGCTGACTGATCCCAGTTCTCTCATCCTTTTCTCACAAGTCAATTCACACGCATACGTCACCACTTACTTACTTTGGTCCTGCAACAATCTTGGTGGCCATCCAAAGGACTCACTCCTTGTATGTCAGTGGTTTTCTTGCATGAGGGTGGGGGGTGAAACTACACACAGCAGTGGCTGCAAAAGGTTTCCCTTCCTCTTTTGGCTGCCAATGTGCTTATAGGAATTCTTCTCATTGCTTTATGTCACCTAGGTTACCTTGTCCTGTACCTCAGGACAAGTCAGGGGCCCTACAATAATCATAGAATCATAGAATGGTTTGGGTTGGACCCTTATGATCACCTATTTCTAACCCATCTGCTATAAACAAGGACCACCTCCCACAAGGCCATGTTGCTCAAAGCCCCATCCTCCCTGGCCTTGAATCCTTCCAGGGATGGGGCATTCACAACCTATCTGGCCAACCTGTTCCAATGTCTCACCACCCCCACTGTAAATAATTTCTTTCTAATATCTAGTCTAAATCTACTCTCTTTCAGTTTAGAGCCATTTTCCCTCATTCTGTCTGTACATGCCCTTATACAAAGTCCCTTCTCAGCTTTTCTGTATTCCCCCTTCAGTGGTGCAAGAAGGCTGCTATAAGGTTTTCCCAAAGCCTTCTCTTCTCCAGGCTGACGGGCTCCAACTCTCTCAGCCTGTCCTCATAGGGGTGCCGTTCAGCCCTCTGATCATCTTCATGGCCCTCCTCTGGACCCACTCCAACAGCCTGATATCTTTTTTGTGTTGGGAGATCCAGAACTGGAAGCAATACTCCAGATGTGATCTCACGAGAGCAGAGTAGAGGGGCAGAATCACCTCCTTTGACCTCCTGGTCACACTTCTCTTGATGCAACCCAGGATATGGTTGGCCTTCTGGGCTACAAGAACACATTGCTGGCTACTGTTGAGTCTTTTATCAGTGGACACCCCCAAATCCTTCTCGGGGCTTCTCTCAAGCCATTCTCCTCCCAGCCTGTATTTGATCTTGGTCAGTCTGTATTCGTGCTTGATCAGTTCTGCTTTGCAGTGCAGCCTGTCTTTTTATAACTTGTGTATTTTTTCTGCTATATGAGATTTCAAAACTGCAGAATCCAATTCAGAATCTCCCATGTAATGCTAGCTAGCTCTTTACATGTTGTAATCACAGCGTTTGATGGTAGATGTGTTATTCTGGAACTAGGAAAGTAGTGATCACTAGCAAAAAACACACAATGTAAGAAACACACAACTAAGAAATTTGTTTCCACAAAAGGTAATCCATCACAGATTTTATGAGCAACAAACTCACCTCCCGGTCCCAGCATAATCTTCCACCACTTCTCCCCCATTTAGCCACCAACTACTGAACTATTTACAGAGCAGACACAGTCAGATATAATAGCAAGCCTCAGAATTTTGATTAAAGAGGAACAGTTATGATCTCATTATGTTTTCAAGATTTCTTTGTGCCTCTGATATCCAGAAAAAAAAAAAAAAAACTTAAAAGAACATTGAGATTCTAACCTTAGAGCCTGACTTCAGAAACCGGAATCATTGGCTTAAACTTAACACAAGCTGTCCCTGTAGAATCTATTTTTAACAAGTGAACGAAAGAGAATAAAAATAAGACTGCATATTTTAATAGACCTAATGCACGTCAGAAATTCTAATCCCTTTACATCCTCCTCAGCTGAGAATATGTTCTAGTTACACGTATGAAAGAAAGTAAAAGCATACCTTTTATTGCACCCACAATATTTTGGTCTAGTCCTTTCCGGTTGTCATTGAGCCCTCTTTTCCTTTTGCCATTTGGTAAAGAGTTAGCCAAAGTCTGGTCATCAAAAAATGCACAAACCAGCTTCCTAAATAGCAGACTTCCTGAGCGAGTATAGTTTGATAATATAGAGTCCAGCTGAGATTTCGGCATGAAGACATCAAAGCCTTCTGCAAGTTGCACTTCTGGCTACCAAAAGAACACAAATGTTTTAATTAAAATGGCATTCAAACACATTATTTTACTTCAATCATGCATCTGGTGAGATTTCTCAATCACTTAGATAATCAAACCACGAATCTTTTTCCAACTATTCAATACCACAGCAGCCTACTTCATTGAAATCAAACTCCATCAGTGAAGAAGAACTTCAAAAGGCAAATCAAATAATCACACTTACGTCTAGCCACTTTAATAGTTAACAATCACTGACATTATTTCAAGGCATACAGCTAACAAAAAAGAGAAGAGATACCTTTCAATATTGCATAACAATTACAAACCAGATGATCGTCCTAGAGCAGTATTCCTAGACAAAGCTTTTGAGCCATTTAGCTAATCATTTTTATGGACCTGTTTCCTTGGCAAACGATGCTGATTAGCACGCTGTGGGACAGCCAGGTATTTTCAGGAAGGACAACTGCAAGGCCAACAGCCCCATTCCATGCAACTTGAGGGCTCTCAGTGCAAATGCCATCTATATGAAATGAAGTGGAGGATGACGTGGAGGTTGTCTCTTCGCCAGGGCTTGTTGATCAGCTACTTTTCCCTTGGTTTCAAATCCCCTAAATGCATCTTCAGAACTGGATGATATTATGCACATGGCTTATTTCAACACAAAAAATCTCACTTCCAGAAAGGTAGATGGAGGAGCAGAAGAGGGAAAAAAATCATCTTGTATTTCATCAGACTTGTCTCAAGTACACCATGGGTCAAAGCAGACAAAGGCCTTCAAAGAAGTCTACTTTCTGAGTTTTTTTGCTGCCCCTGTCTGTACAAATCAGAAAGTACATGAACAATATTTACAGCATTTTCTTCTTTCTATGTCCATCACCATAAAATGCTTACACAAGGCATCTGCATGGGATAAGTATTTATATAGCTTGAAGATGCATCAAGAAAAGACTGTTTTTTTTTAAGATAATATCTGGAAGTTGGAAAGGGTAAAAAAAAAACAACAAACAACAACAAATCTGTGGTTGTGATATGAGAAAACAAAGTAACATTACAGCCTCATTCCTAACAACTTGCTCCTTGTTTTTTTTTTTTTTTTCCCTGTATGAAAATACATTCACCAGTGATGGTGCATTTTTGAAAATGTTTACAGAGCAAGAGCAAATGCCAGCCTACATCAAATCACCTGCAAATTTATTGAGTCTAGCTGGAGGAAAGGGCTGCCAACTGTAGAAGGATTTGGCTGCATAACTCTTTTTCCATGGATTTTTAAAATCAATACCAAGAGAGTTACAGCAAGAAATATCTTCAAAGCACACACTATCACTGAACATGCATGCTTACTGGGTGATGGGTACACAGAAAGGGAAAACCACGATGCTTTTGGAAGGCAGAATGAAGATTTGTAAAATATGCAGATAGTAATAAAAAAATAATAAACTGAAAAACACATTTTCTTCAGTTTCTCCTGGATAAAAAGTTGTTTTTTTTTTACCGTGAGAACTGTAAAAATGCTGGATCCTGCAAAACAGAGTTACTCTATTTGACATTTGACAAACTTCTGATGTAAGTGGGCTTTAATATTTTACTTCTAAGTTTCTGGTGACAGCAAGATTTTCAAATGTAAATAAATATGGGCCAGGTTTACTATCTGGGAAAAATTCTACTTCATGTTACTCAAAAACCAGAATGTAGCTGTCAGAGTGTCAAAAGTATCCTACCCTATTTTGCTTCTTTGGTCTTAAGATAGTAATCTAAGATGACCTCAATGATACGAGCAGGCTAGGACAGACAAGTCATTCTCACTAACACAGCTGCAAAATGCAGCTGAAACCTCACCTGTGCATCAGCACAGAGAAGTCAATATTATTTTAGTTTTGAATTCCTCATATTAAATATTTTAATCAATTTCTATATTGGCTGAAGGAAAAATACTGATTTATACTTGCTCTCCTTTAGCTGAAAATTATTCTTCCATCAAAGACAATCAGTACCTAATTAAACTTTATGATCAATTTAAATGTGATTTCTCAAAAGGAAAAGTATTTGTTAACAGGTAATGATCCTGGCATAAGGAACTGGTGAGTAAACCACTCCTTTACAATAAAATAAATAAGACCTGAATGCCAAAGGCTTGTGCAGTGCTAAAATTAACAGGCAGTGAATTAATCCTAAACATTTCAGTAGGCTCCCTGCTTAGATTAGAAACGATCAGATTAGAAATGAAACATTACAACAGTAAAACAAACACAAGAAGGTTTAACTAAAAGTAACAGATCGCTGCATTAAAAAAGTGGGTTATCTGACCCAAGGTCCAGATTAAGAGTTGGTTTCACTGAGCTGAACAAAGGCTTCTTCCATGTTCATAAGCAGCACTATTTCATCTTAGCAAATCTGAACTAATTGCATTGGTTTTGGTTATGTAGCTCTAATTTTCTGTAAAAGAAACTGAGATCTTCAGCAGAGATGTCAACGGCGAGTTGAATATGAGTCAGCAGTGTGCCCTGGAGCCAAAAAAGCCAAAGTACCCCAGGCTGCACCAGGCCCAGCACTGCTACTGGGCAAGGGAAGGGACTGTCCCACCCTGCTCTGTGCTGTGTGGCCTCACCTCCAGCACCGGCTGCTGTTTGGGCACCACAGCACAAAAAAGGACAGCAAACTATTAGAGGGCTACAAAAATGGGGAAGGGTCCAGAGGATAAGATGTATCAGGAGTGGCTGAGGTCTCTTGGTTTGCTCAGCCCAAAGAAGAGGAGACGGAGGGGAGGTCTCATGGGGCAGCTCTGAGCTCTGTGACAGCGACAGGGCCTGAGGGATCGGCGTGGAGCTGTGCCAGGGGAGGGGCAGGGGGTGTTAGGGAAAGGCTCTGCACCAGAGGGCAGTGGGCATGGAACAGCCTGCCCAGGGCAATGGGCACAGCACTGAGCTGAGTTCAAGGAGTGTTTGGCCAACGCTCTCAGACACAGGGTTTGGATTTGGGGTGGTCTGTGTGGAGTTAGGAGCTGGAACTCCATCATACTTCAAACCCATGATCCCTTCCAACTTAGATTATTCTATGACCTTAAAGTTCAATGAACATGGGGGAAAACTGGCAGCAGTACTGTGTATGACCCCACAGCTCACGCAATATTGTAAAGAGAACATTAAATTACAGTGCTATGCAAAACATCCTCCAGTTTCCTTAGGCACTCAGACATGCTGGTAGTGAGCACGCTAGAGATCCTTATGACTAAACAGAAAAAGATAATACTACCATTCATTCAGAAAGAAATGACTTTATTTAGCTTTCTCAAAATGTTTAAGGTCACATTTTATTTCCACTGTTAAATATATCTCTTTTTAGAACTCAACAGTTTTATTTCCAAAGGCAAAACAAAAATCAATTTGTTTGTCTTAGAGCTCTGTAACTATATTCAAACAACTGCTGTGATAAACGCTGTCCAAAGCATGGGAGGGCAGATGAAGATCTGATTTATGAACCACACTTCTGCTGTTCTTTCTTAAGTTTAAACATGCATCTGCAAAGGACTGTGCCCAGCAATGAAACACATTCATAAAGTCAAATTAAATTCCATTGCAAGCACAAAACAAAAGCACTGTTTTCAAAACTATGTTTCAAGCTGAAAAGAGTGCCACAAGCAAAGACAAACTGTAAGTAGGAAAAACACACTGGCGATAAATTACTGGCCTCACCCCAAAACATTCCCTCAAACATTAGGAAATATCATAGTACAAAAGGACCTCTGAGAAACCTCAGGGAAAGCATGGAACTCGTTACCTCATATCACTACAGAGACCCTATGGCATGAGACTGCAACCTAATTAGTGGTGTGGCTTGCATTTATATAACTGAATTATCACCACTGCTCTCTTATATTATAGTTCCCACTTTCAGAAAGGTAGAACATTATCTGCAGCATTGTTTTCATTTACGCTTATTGATGCTGAATTTAATTATGCTTTTCTATCTCACAGTATTTACAAAATTGGAAATTACCTTCTCAAAATTAAAAATGTATTAGAGAAATTAATGATCAGTTTACTCATCAGTGAACTACTCAGACAACATCTGTTTGGTCATTAAACAAAGCAAATCAGCCACCAAATACATGATGTTTCTATTGATGCATACATGTTATGTGAATCAAGAAAGCAGGCTTTGTGCAATTTCACATGTGACAAGTACATGTTTTAAGAGCAAGAAATTTTGGCTCCTTTCGTTACAGTCAAATTATCAATAGTGCCAAGGCACTTATCTAGCAACCACAATGTTGAAGACTAAAAGACTCAGTTCAGCAGACTCAGGTATGAGCTTTATGGATGTGAGAAGACCTCTGAAGCTATCAGAACCAGCCAGTCATAAAATAAAGTGCATGACTACATCCTGGTAGGATAAGGGCATATAGAACTACCTGATTTAGTCAATAAATGACAGAGTTTTGGAACTGTTTATAAATGTAGCACTTTCCTGATCTCGTAGTGGCTCTTGGGATCAGGAAAGATGAAGAACAAATTTCCACTGCAAGCTCAGGCAACAGGAAGCCTTAAATTCAGGACTGAACTTCACTTTTGTGAAAGTTGGAAAACAAAAACAAAAAACTATCCAAACTGCAGCATTTGTCTCCATTCAAATCTACCCAAAGTTTTCTTGTTTATTCAGCACAAAGAGGGAATACATTTCAAGCTGACAGGTACATGTTTTCCCAGATCAGTGCTTTAGAAACCTGTGATTCAGTGTATTGAAATTTAACTTACATCTGATGAAGCTGATTCAAGGATAATTCCAAATCCTGAAAGAGGGGTTTCTACGTTGAAAGGGGGTTCAACTGCTTGCAGATTGGAACTTTCAGGGTTTGCTGACAGCTTCTTATCATTCTCCGCAGCACTGGTTTTCTTATTCATAGTAAATGGCTCAACAGTTTTGAGGGGTAGTTTTTTCTTTTTATTTCTCTTTCTTGATATTGTCGACTTTTGTGCACAAATCAGAGGAACAGGAGGTTGTTGTCTGTTTTGAGTCCCAACTGAATGAGAGAAAAGTAATGAATTAAATTTATAGACAAAGAAACGTATAACCACACAGACACACCATTAAACTACAGGCACACTGAACTCATCTTCTGGATAAATGGGATAGTTTTCAGTGCTGTTTGTGCATGTGGAACAGTTACATTTTATCTCCTCTGCATAATTTTCCGGTATTTACAATGGAGATAATGACACCGAGCTCCAGTATGAGGTATTTGAAGACATATTGATGAATAGTATTTTAAGAAAATTAGAAATATATGGCTCTTCTTCCTAGTGACCACCGGATGGCCAGTGACATGAAGGACTTAAGTAATGATTAATTTGTATGCTCTCTTGGATGACTGAAAATCTCACTGTCTTTGAGCATTTTTTATAAAACAGAACAAGTGCTAATGCAATTACAGTTATTTTTCTGAGCATAGTCACCAAGTTAATTAGCTCAGCAAGAACATTTCAAATATTATTATGTCAAGAATGAGTGAAAACACTATTCAATACTTTAATTTTTAGGAAAGAATTCACGCAGTTATATCAGGTTGGTTTTTTTGCTCATACATAGAAACTGACAGTTCGTGTCTTACATTTGAAACCTAAGATATCGTATTTTATATTTATCAATGTTTCGCATTTTTCAGTACCCACTCTTCAAAGTCATTTGTACAAATTAAGGCCAGTCCTGAACCCATCCCAATGTGACAGAACACTGCAGACACAATGACTTGTCTCCATGGATCAGTTAATAAGATCAAGAGAAAAATGAAGAAGAAATCTGAAGTGCTATACATCTTTGTTTTACCACATGCAAATCAAATTCGTTCCAAACTACAAGTGAAATACAAACGGTCCTCATCTGCAAAGACTAAGGAAAAAAGAAACCTTATTACACTGCTTATTATTATTATTTCTGGGGCACTTCATTCCCGATAAGAATTACAGTGCTCTAATTTTTTGTTTAGCATTTGCACAGAAGGCCATCTGAATACCAAAAGAAGTTACTACACTTCATATACATGTTTACATTGTTGTTTTTTTTTTTTCTATTAGCAACAAAAAAGACCAAATATTTTCTTTTCTCTACAAAACTATTTTTCCATACATATCAGGAAATACATCCTGGCCTTTGCATTAAGAGATTCACGGACTGTTTATAATATAGATATATAATAAATTAGAACTGTTCTTGCTATCGAGGAACCAGCTCTTCATGCATAAACTCCAGTCTGTACCTCTCACTCACAAGTTATTTTCAATCAGGCACATAATGCAATCAGTTTAACTGTGCAAAGAATTTCCTGTCCCAGCCAGGACTTTAAAACTGGGCCTTCGTGTCCTTTTTTTTTTTTTGTAAATCGATGATTTTTTGAAAAGCATTTCCAGTCTGATACAGACTACAAAATCTGTCTGATCCTTCCCTTGGCTCACTGATAAGCCCTTCACTCCACCCATATTTGTGTAATTACTCCACACTCCCCATTCTTACAGAGCTGGTACTGTACAGCTACCAAAATCTCCATAGCTCCACTCCCAGTCATTCACAACAGATGGGTAACTCAACTGACAAAGCCTCCAATCTAACTCCTTATTAATATCTACGCTAATTTTTATGAAGTACAGAGGCTGCAGCTTCATTGCAGCCTACAATGAACCACTTACTTCCCAGCTGCCCATTATGTTAGAATCATAGAACCACTCAGGTTGGAAAAGATCATCTAGTCCAACCATCCACCCGTCACCAATATCTCCCCACAAAACCACATCCCTTAGCACAACATCTAAACATTTCTTGAACATCTGGTTCTCATGCTTTTCTGGCACTGCACAGCTCTTAACCCAGTAGAAACCCAGGCCTCAGAGTGTTCCCCAACAAACAGACTCCTGTTAGCTCCACTGGAAGCTGAACATGGCTCAACAGAGGAGCTGATAAGCCAGCCTGAAAAACAGGAGAGCCCACAATGTACAGCAGCTAGCTCAGCTTAGACTATCGTGAAGCTGGAACTTGAAAGATCTTTGAATGAAATTTTATACAATAACATCAAGTTGCCTTCCAAATTTGTTTTAGTTTTAATGTTAGTGAACTAGGTAGTGACAGGTAAAGAAGCATCTTCCAGTTCTGAACAAATACACACAAACTGGGGGTAATTATGGCATCTAAGCCTACCAGGCCTACCATTCAGCTCCCATTACTACGACATCTAGCCACATTAGTTTTCTCAAATTTAACCACAAAAGATTCTTAAAAGTTAATGTCTCTTGTTACGGGTAAGGATCTGGCCCTGAGAAATAAAAATCACATTTCCACAGAGCCTGTGCAAATTTCACTTTGAACAATGTGTCATTAAATCAGGGAACAACCCAGGTTCTGCTGAGCCTCTAGACAGACTTCTTTCTACCAGACCATTTTCCAGCAAGGAGATGCTAGTCATGGACACGCATGGGACTGGTTCACTGTACCTGACTGAATCTGGATCAGTTTCCTCATGGTCTTGAGCTCCTGAAGAATAGCCTGTAGAGTTGACTGGCAATTACATGTACAGCAGTTTGGTCCAATTGATGAATTCACCATTGGGATTTCTCCTGAAAGAGAGAGGAAAGAAATAGGGGAGAGATCATGTAATCCACAAATATAATAAAAATAAAAATGACCCACAAGCATTTGAAGCTGTTATCAATACACTTGATCATGAAATTAGATCCAAAGCAGAAAAGCAAATAATTTTCTATGTGGTCCTTTAAGAGGAAAGGCTGCTAGGCTTTATCCAATTGCTAGTATGTGCAATTATATACAGTAGGGATGGCTCAGAGCCTGAATACAATGCACTCTTCACAGCAGGGCTCTCTATTGTCAAGCTAGTTCATCCTGAATAACAATAGCACCAAACCTCATTATAAACATACTCACTTTATCACGCACAAAAAAGCCCATCTCTCAGAGCAGTCCTACAAAGAATGAAGACAGGCTGCGTAATAAAGGTTTATACTGCACATTCAATGGGGGCCTTAGAACTTTTAAACTGCTTGAATGTTACATGCGATTCTTTACCACATGAAGAATTGAGAATGAAAATAAAATCTATTCAGAGAAAAATAAAAAGAAAAAAAAAATTAAAAAACAGACTAGAAATGAACCACCAGCAAGGAAATCTTTCAGATTTGCTCCTCTGTCACCAATGTGGAATTGTTTCTAATGGCATGTTTTCCAATACTGCAGCCTACAAGATGGGTTTTCTGAAGTTTCTCTTTGATGATTCACATTGTATTTGAACAGATTCTCCTTTTGTAGTAGCTCTTACCAGTGTTTAACTGAATTTACACAATTCTACCTCTTTGCAATGATATCGTTACTGCCTTGGCTTCCAGATGTTTTGCATGGTAGGTCCTCAATTAGGACAGGCTGTAACAGCTCCAAGTTTTCAAGCTTTACCTGAAGAGTTGTATCCTGTGCTTTAGTTTAAAAGAACAGTACCCCTGGCTTTAGTATTGCAATAAACAAACAAACAAATCCAAAAAACAACAAAACTCCTAGCAATATCTGCTTGAAACTGAAGCCAGATGGACTGTACCTCCCTTCATTTCAGAATATGCTTAGCATCATTTAAATTGATGGCTATTTTACTGCTCATCAAAGCATGCAAGAGGAGGGATGATCACTTTATGAAGATATACATGAATGGATGGAACAAAAATCATCTCACTTGGTGTCACATGTGGTGGACTTCAGAGGGTATATTTCCCTTCTTCTTCTATACCCTAATAGTTATCAGGTGCCCTTTAATCATTTCTTAACTAAAGTGAACACAAGCAACTCATTTTATCTTTGCTCATAAATCCTTCCATTTTTCATTATTACTTTTGCTTTCCTCTGAAGCCAAACCAGTTATTAATACCTTTTTACATTTGGTTTGCATTCTTTTCATCAGAGCTCCACTGATGTCAGAGCTGCACACATTCTCTGACTTCTATTTTCACTTGCAATGGCTAATGGCAACCTAGCCACAGCCGAACTGATCCAACCCTTTCTTAGGTCTTTCAGTGCACCCTATGCTCCTCAAAACTCCCTTTCCAGGCTCTTGTTCTCTGTCCACTTCCACTCAGCCTGTTAGGCGTTATGCAAAACCCATCATACCTGAGAAAAGTGGTGGTTTTTCTCCCAGAAATGGGTTACTGAAACTAAATCTGAAAGACTCCTACTAAAACAAAACTGGATTATTGACTCAGCACAACCCTGCTTTGTTTGAACTTATCCTTCCTTTGCATCCTATATTTTCACACTGAAAGCTCCTTGGGGCACAGATTGGATTTTCCTCTTTTGAGTGGCTCATGAAGTGTTGTTAGCCCACTGTAACATTTTTTCCCCTCTGTACTTATTAAGCTTTGCAACAGGTAACTCAGAACCCTTGAATTTGGCTCCAACATCCTTCTACCTATTTGTTGATGTAGACTGTTTAAAATAGATGTCAAGACTACTTTCAAATTTTATAGCATCAGCATAACTCTGTACTTTTCACTAGGACAAGCAGGCATGGCAGAAATGGAGCATGTGTTTCCCAGAAACATGGAGTCCCAGAAAATTAGGAAAGTTTATTAATTAGAGAAATGCACAGTAAGAAAATCCTACTCATCCCTTCCTCCAGGCTACACCTTTCTCACTTCTCTGTTGTTTTAGATTAATATGTTCCTTAGGATAAAACTTATCTCTTCATCAGAATCAAGTATTCAAACTGGGACTCTGGAAATAGTATCTGGGAGACTACAGAGGGAGACAGGGCTCCTGGCTTTTGTTTTCTTCTTAACAAAAACTCTACATTGTGGTGAATTACTCGTAAAAATTGGACAAAGCAAATTCCACCACTAAATACCTGTACATCTTCCTTGTTGCAATATAACACAATCCTAATGAAAGCACGCAAGCACTGAGGCTCCCAATGGAAAACCAAAAGGTCTATTTTCCCACTGAGGCATGGGGGATTTACATTATAATCCCCATTAGCATTGATAGAAATTACCCATGTAAATCTACCATAGGTACTGGAAACGGGAAAAGAGACCACCAATATTTCAAATCAAAGCAGGGTTCTACTGACTTCATACATATTCATGAGGGTTTTTTATTTTATTTCTACCCTCCCTCTTCTGATCAGCTACTGTTTTGTAAGAAACATCTTGTAGAGTGTTCTCAGTCATTGTTCCAAGCGCTACCTTTATCATTTTTAGAGGACAAAAGCAACCCTTTTCAACTTGTTATAAATCAATTTTTAATTTCAAAAAGAGAAAGACTTTTTATTTTTATGAAGGAGCCTTTAAAGAGCCATCTCCTTCTCTTTTGGAAGCTAGCCAGCATGTGAATTTGATACTGGCTCATATGATTGAGAGAAGACAGAAATACATCACAGAACTACACTGCTTCCCCTGTGTGAGAAGCAAGTAGCCCAGAACAGTGGTTCTTACAGCTGGATTTAGTGTAATATTGCTATGCAAGTTTATATTTGAAAAGCATACAAGTGAAATCCATTGCAAACAGTCTTGGCGTAACCAAAAAAAGAAATCCAGCTGCTACATCACTGCCAGATTACCTACAGGACAGAAGAAGTGAAACTATTTCAGACAGACTCGAGTCTGGTGGCTGTAATTGGATAGGCATGCTTATCACTGTTTATAGCCCTAAGATGCTTCTGCTAAAATCAGCAGGTCACAGACATTGACCTGACATCCTGACTTGCAGAACTGCTGCCTTAAGTCCAGTTTGGAACAAATCACTTTGCTTTCCCTTCCTTCTGTTGCAGCAATACTTAGTCTCTTCTCATTCCTCCTTCCCTCTTTTTTGCTCGTTCTTTGCCAGTATCTTTTTCACAACTGCCTTCTACACCAGATTTACTGAACATTAATTCCAGCCTTTTCCTGATCCAGCTTCACCATGCAAGTAAATAGCTATACTAGATGACCTGAGATGCCCATTACATTCAAATTTGAGTAATTCAAGCAGCCTACAGTGAATATCTGCCAAACCCTAGCTTCCCATCCAATACCTATCCAATGGACAGAAATGGTTTCTTTACTCATATCACCAGCTATAGGGGCCTGGATATCTCCCCAGTCATCACCTAAGCCTGACAAGCCTAGGTTATAATCCTGTGCCCTGAATAGTGCTCTTCTGTCCCCAAAAAACTGTGCTAGATGAGGAGCACTTACAGAGATCACTTGTAACCCATGTCATTTGCTTTTCTTTGACAGACTGGGCACCAGGACCCAAGCAGAGAGACTGCCCAGCAGGATCCAGAACACCCAGCTGGAGGCAGAACCTGTAATCTGCCCTCAAAGAACTGGGCAAGCAGCCTCTCAAAGGTGGCCAGGGGTGAGGGCCCACACCCAGCTTTATGTAATAGCCTAAAGATTACATTCCTTTCTACAGCAGAAGAGCTGCAAAGGGAGGGGTGAAAGGTGTTTCCACCCAGGCTCCTTCAGTGCACTTCCCCAACAGATGGGAGATCTGGGCATCCATTCTGCAGGGACAGTGAGACCACTCAGCCCCAACTGACTTTCTCAGATTATTGTTGATATTGTGGGATATCAACAGTCAGCCAAAAATCTCTTGTCCTCATACAGAAAATATAGAATACTAAAGAGCTGACATTTTCTTGCAGATGGGGCCAAATCCCGTCAACATAATTTAGTTCACATGCTGAATCAGACCCCTGAGGGGGAAATAGGTGCTGCTCCACCTACTTTCTGGATCCAGGAACCAGGCACCTAAGCTGTGCAGGCCCAGGCACTTTGATGCGTGCTGAGAACTGTCCCTGCAGGTGCCCAGGAACTCTCAGGCCAAAGAGGGAGCCAGGTCCTTTCACGCTTAAAATCCCACCACAGTATACATAGACTGAATTTTGCATTCAAGTCTAAAACAAGCCCCTACATCTCTTTGCCCCTACATCTGACTCTAAGTTACCTGTATCTTTAAATAGTGGCTGTCTTTTTTTTCTTTCCCTTTTTTAAAAAAATAAGTGTTACAAAGCAAACAAACCTAGAATGACTTACTGCAACCTTTCTCCACATCACCTGGTATAGCTGAGTGAATCACTGTCTATATGGAGAAACACTCAGTCCTGTGAAGCTTAAGTCTGTGTATCTTTCAGTGCAAGGATGACACTTCCTATAGGGCAGTACTGAGAATAACAATAGAACTTTTTTTTGTATGATACAAGCAATGAGAGCATGTTTGCCTTTAGATAAGGACAGACAACTATACAGGAAGTCTGAGTACCTTCAGAGTCAACTAGAAACTGCAATCTACAGAAAGTGCAAACTATCTATACATATATATATATATATATTTTTTTTTTTTTTGCCTACCAGATGACAGAACTGAGGTGGTCCTTTAATATGAAAACCTTTCTAAGTGCAAGGCTGAATATCTGGAGGAAAAACCTTAATTATTAAATTAAATTAAGGATTGTTAAAGAAGACCTTCAGATTCTGGTAGTAAAACTTCAGTTCTTTCTGGGACTGATGACAGCAAGAGCAATGCATTCAAAGAACACCTCCCCCCCACTTAGATAGAATTCTCTGCCAGAACAAGACGGACCACTGTCCTGTACATGCTATTCATAGGTAGGCTCCATCCTATCTTTTCTCCAGTGATGCTATCAGAATAAGACCCTATGGCTACACTGGGATTTTGTACCTTAAGTTCAGCAAAGAATTGTAAGCCTGATTCCATCAGCTTATGACAGTCACTAGAATCCTGCTCCACAAGAAGTGTCACAACAATGCTACATTACTCACTGCAAAGAGGAGTGGTAGAATTTGACACTTAATTAGGTATGAATATAATAACAATGGCCAAAGCTGTTTTAAGAAGTACTGTAAAGAAATTAAGTCTATATAACAGAATTGAGTAATTCTGTCCTATCACCAGGAATCTGTTTTAAAACCTAAGACAGATGGTAGCAAAAAGCACTATGCCCACTTTCACACCTTTTCAAAGTGATAACTATGTGCTCATTTTGTTGACTCTAAACTATAACTGATTTCAGTGCAGCGGTATAATAAATCATCAGAACAAAGGCAGAAACATAGTGCAGCACAAGGAAAAAAAAAAAACATTACTCTTAGTATCTAGTTTAGATCATACCATTGGATGCCATGGTTCGTGTCTGATTTTGGAACGTTTTGGATCGAGTTCCATATTGCCCTGAAAAATGGTTATCTTGGGGTGATAATTCATTCCATGCGTCGCTCTCACAAGGATGAAGGCTCTCCTCAGACTCTGCAGGGAGATCCAGGCGCTGGGCCCAGGCTAAGTCTAAATCCTGGGGCTCCTCCTTCAGTTTTTCTCCTTCTTTGCCAACTCGCTGATAGATTCTTCCAGTGCTGTCATTCAGTAATCTTCTCATCCCTGTAATTTGTTTTTTAATTTCCCAGCTTTCATCTCCTAATGAAAACAGAGCCACAGTTATCACTGTAAATTAGCAAAAACGGTAATGGGTTGAGATTAGTGATTTTAGATGCCAGTACGTTTCTAGCTGCTGGAGTACAAAACTAAATAAATAAAAAAGACACAGTTGAACAGCAGTGGGTACGTCCTGGGCTACGCTTTAACACAGCAATGGTTGAGATCTTGCATGGTTAAAAGACCTGCTGAACTTGGCTTTCTTCATGCCATTTCTAAAGCTTTGATGAGCAAGATTATTTTTCTGCAGAAGGAAATAATAATAGCTAGAGCAGTTTCAAATACTCTATCCTTTTAAGAGACTGATCCTATTCAGGCATTGACATCACTGAATATTTTCTGAGTACAGCCTAAGGAATCAGACCTTTATGTATCAGTTTGCTATATGCTTAAGGATAGATCCAACAAAGGAAAAACACAAAGTAATCACAACACACATACACAGAGTGTAACACTGCATCTATTGATCTTAACAAACAGGATCAGTTCCTTACTTCACAGAATTTAATATTACCGGATTATACAGGAATAAATTAAAAAGCACTTAATACACATATAACTCTATACAGCCTAGCTGCTGGATGTCTTCAAAATGTAGATTATGGGCACAAAAAGAAAATATATACAAGAAAAATGGGTCTGTTTCAAATAAATCCAGGACATTTAAATAATAACAATTACATACTTTAATACTCCTGGCTCCATTTAAGTATTAGTTTTATGTAGGAAAGTGCTGATTGCACAATGAATATACATGTTTTGAGTAGATAGGAGCTATTTTGCTCATAAAAGCATACATTACATTTCACTAGTAATAAGGAAGTGTTCATAACCACTGCTGAAATAGGAAGCTTCTCTTTTTTAATGGTAATAGAAAAATCAAACATCTTAAGCAAATGGAATAACAAAGATCAAGAAACTGATGGATCGACTCTCCCTACACAGTATACTTGGTACAGCAATACTTGGTATCCCCGAACCAATTTACATTCCCACTTCCCCAGATAAACTGATTTTTTGGAAAAAGAGAAAAGAAAATTCCAGGAGAAATAAAAAAAAAACTCTCCAAAACCCAAAACGCAGTGTGCACTGGCTCCAGTACAACAAGATATATGAAAGTGTGCTAATGCCAGGCACGTCAACTATTTTATCAATGTAACCGTGCCATTCGCTTGCCTAAACTTAGGCACATGCTTAGATAGCTGGCTAAGCCGGTTAGGGGTTAAAAAAGCAGCAGTACACTTTGGCCAAGCTCAGCATGCCCAGGACAAGTAGCACCCAGAGAGGGAGCTGCTGACAAGGCCTCTAAGTGAGCCGTATGGTCAGAGCTTGCCTGTGCTGAATCAGTGCAGCTCCCACTTGACCTGACACCCTTGTTCCGCTTGGTGCGGAGCCAGCTGGCTCTAACCCACCCCAACCACAGCAGGAAAAGTGGGTGGTTTTCAGGAAAGCTTCTGGTCTGAACTTAGAAAATAACTGTCAGCACCATGCAGAGATACTAGAATGCTGTCTTCGCTCCAGCTGAAGCACTGGGAAAAAGCCATCTGCAGGGAAGTTCCACATGACGCGTATTTTGTTATTTTGTCGGCAGATTTATGTGCGTGTATGATTTAATTAACAAATGACACTCGTTGGACTCAAGCCAGCCAGGGGTTCACTGTTTCACTTCCCAGCCTCAATGGGAAATGAAAGGCCTCGGAGCACCACAGGACCACAATTACTGTTCACTCCTGGCTCTAAACTGAGGGCTGCCTTTTCCAGCCACCCCTGAGTTCCAAATGTTCCTATAAAATCCCTTACCATCACCCCCTTCAGCAGCACATGGTGATCTCGGAGCTTTATGTTAGCAATTCCCACTGGCCTTCAACGGCAACATGTAGGTAGTATCAAAAAAAACTTCCCACCCATTTCCTTCTATTGGGTTTAGTGACTGTATGCACCATTGCTGGTCAGGTGACTCATTTTCTGAAAGATTAAATTTCCCTTACCCAATTACATAAAATATTAATTGAGCCTATTCTGCCTTGATTCAGGTCACATGTTTCTTTTTATAGAGGTCTTCCTCTATAATGACAAAAGCACATTTGTCTCCAAACAGAAATAACCCTGCATACATATCACAACAAACAAAGAACTTGCTGGAAGCTCAGAATAAGTATATCTTTGCATTTAGGTAGATCTCTTGATCCCTACTTAAAACGGGGAGACTTCCCATTTATGAACTGCTTTTTCTCCTCCCAAAAACGTCCTCTCATTGGAAGGAAGGTCCTTGAAAACATAATACTGAATATTAGGCAAAGCCCGTAGCACTCAAGTTTACAACAACCCATTCACTCATGCCACCAAGTTATGACTTCTCCATCTTTTTATGGTTTTTATTTTGTAACTGCCCAGCTATTGGAGCAGCCTTCCCAACACGATCTGCCTCAATGCACATGCTGTCATTGAAACAGATTTAACTTCTCACTCTCCCATTACTAATACAAGCTGGGAGATGTAAGGATTGAGCACAGCCCTGCTGAAAAGGACTTGGGGGTACTGGTGGATGGGAAGCTGGACGTGAGCCAGCAATGTGCCCCCACAGCCCAGAAAGCCAACTGTATCCTGGGCTGCATCAGAAGAAATGTGGCCAGCAGGGCGAGGGAGGTGATCCTGCTCCTCTGCTCTGTGCTGGTGAGGCCTCACCTGGAGCACTGCATCCAGATGGGGAGTCCTCAGTACAGGAGAGATGTGGGCCTGTTGGAGTACACCCAGAGGAGGGCCAAAAATGATCCACTAAATGGAATGCCTCTCCTATGAGGACAGGCTGAGAAAGCTGGAGCTGTTCAGCCTGGAGAAGGCTGTGAGGTGACCTGAGAGTGGCCTTTCAGTATCTAAAGGGGAACTACAGGAAAGAAAGGGACAGACTCTTTAGCAGGGTCTGTGGAGACAGAACAAGGGGAAATGGCTTCAAGCTCAAAGAGAGGAGATTCGAGTTGGATATAAGTTAAAAATCTTTTACAGTGAGGGTGGCGAGGCACTGGAACAGGTTGCCCAGAGATGTGGTTGATGCCCTGTCCCTGGAGACTTCCAAGGCCAGGCTGGATCAGGCCCTGGGCAACCTGATCTAGCTGTAGTGTCTCTGTTCACTGCAGGGGAGTTGGACTAAATGGCTCTCGGAGGTTCCATCCACCTCTAAGGATTCTATGATTCTATCTCATCTGGCTACTAGCTCGAACCCAGTGACAGCATTCTGCTACCAGCAATTCCACTGCTAATCATCTTCATAGATAACAACTTAAGTTTAAAAAATAAAAAAAAGCAACATGGGGAGCCAAGAAAAAAAACACAGCTCAAACTACTACATCCTAGGGAAGAGGTTTTAAACTAAAAGCGGAGAGATTTAGATCAGACATTAGGAGAAAATTCTTTATTCAGAGTGCAGGCACTGGCACTGGCAGCTGCCCAGAGAAGCTGTGGGTACCCCATCCCTGGAGGTGCTCAAGGCCAGGTTGGATGGGCCCTTGGCAGCCTGAGCTGGTGAGGGGCAGCCAGCCCACAGCATGGGTTGGAGCTGGGTGCGATTTAAGGTCCCTTCCAACCCAAGCTTCTCTATGATTCTAAAAGCCAGCCCTCTTTTCCAAATGCTGATCAGGATACCAAAGCACTGAAAAAAATAAATTTGCATCACCTATCTGCAAAAGCCTCCTGAGATAGCAGCAAGGACTGGGAAGAACAGTGTTTGGAGTATGCGGCCCAGCCCATACGTCAAAATTCCATTTCTCTTCCCTCTCTGGGACTTTTCCATCATGCTGGTGTGTATTCCAGCCTTTTTCTGGAAGCCACATGGGGACACACTGAGGATTCCTCAGCATTCCTGGGAGGTGGGAATGCCTCCTACCAGCAGACTGAAGGCCAAGGTTTTGCTACTTAGATTGTCCAGAATAATCCCTTTGGTTTTATTTCAAAGCAGAGAGTTCATTTGCAAAGTACTGCTCAAAATAGATAAGCATGGCAAATTACAGACCTGTTTAGGAACTTACATGTGAACATAATATCATTAACAAAAATGTATTAGCAATTTCTTTAAAAAGTTACTATTATAGTCATTTCTATGATGGCCCCCTAAATACTAACTTTTTTTTCAGATGGCCTGATTGTGATTTTATAAAACAACAAAAGGCAAAAATCTTTTCATAAATTCCAAATCAATTATTCATAAAAAGTAATCTTCCCCTAAATTAAATTCAATCACTTTCCTTACTGAAATTACGTGCAATGCTAAAGCTTACTGCTTTGAAAGCTGTAGATTTCAAACACACAAATCTGAACCAAGTGTCCTAGTAATGACTGACATCTGTTAACAGAACTGTTAACAACTCTAGTTAATAAAGTATCATTGATAATTCATTAATTCAGTTCTTGCTCCTATATTTCTGAACATTTTTCACTATTATGCATATTAAACTTAATACACAAATATGGCTAAATGCCTACAAACAGATTACAGTTTTCCAAATAACTTGCCAAATACTATCAAAGTGCAACTGACAGTGACAAAATGGCACGCAAGCACACCCATATGTTAAAACATTAATTATATTCCAGCAAAAAACAGTGGTAACCAAATATGTAATTAACGCACATCTTTTGAACTGGATGTATGAATGAGTGGAGCGAAGGTTGGCTGATAGGCTGTATAACATCTTTTTTCCCCCCTTGACATACACAAACAACAAACACTCTCTTGGCTCGAGGATTTCAATATTTTGAAATTCATTTCTTTATTTTTTTTAGCACTTATAAATGTTTTGGGAAATATTCATGACTGGTCGACCTCATAAAAAGTCAGATTTTATCCTGTGTTCTGGCAAACACAACTCCTAAGGAAAACTTCCTTTCTTGGCTACATATCAGGCTGCCCACGGAAGGAACGTTGTAGCTCAAAGATTGCCACCCTCGTGTCAAACTGTGAACGAGTCCAGAAATCACTGAGGGTAAGAAAAGCAGCAAGAGGCCGCTAGACAAACACATGTGAGCTGACAGTATGTGCCTGGTTTGTAACGAAACAGGGCTTCAGAGGTGAGGGAAAAGAACAGGGCGGTGCGTATGGAAGTTTCAAGAGCTCAGAACTAATTGCAACAGAGCATGCAGGTTATATAATCAAACATATTAAATGCCAGTTCGTTAGGCACCGCTTGAATGCTGCTCTGCCTGGAGCAGGGCCAGCAAAATTCAGCTGCCCGCGTTTCGAGAACTTGTGAGGGCTAATTCAGAACTCTGCAGGGAATGGGGGAGGCACACGCCTTTGGTGCACAGTCTGCACTGACCAAAGCACTGCTGTGAGTATCACATGGTATTCAAATGGCTCCTTAGAGAACAACACTTAGCCTAGGAGAAAGTTAAGCAGCCCTTCTCAGCAAAACTACATCCGTATCAAATTCCAGCTTTCAAACACAGCTCTTTTTGCTGCTATTATCTTGTTCCTGGAACCGAAAATGGTGATGTTCGGCACAGAGAAAACAGAGGAGCCACGTGCATGCTTCCTTATCAGATCAAAGGTTTCCTAAATCAGATGGAAAGCTGTTGTGACTGCTCTGTGGATAATGTGAATTGGACAATGGTGTAGCCAACCTGATTGGCTAAGTGCACGTTTCTCACAGAAGCGATCCCTGTGTAAGCTGGCATATAAGAGCCTACAGTGAAGCAGCACAGGCAACAACACGCTTTTCAAATTAAAAACTTAAAACCCAAGTCAACAGGGAGAGCAGCAGTCACAAATGCTGTCAGGGGACAGGCAAGAAACGTGAGTTATGAGATGGAGACTTTTACAACCCCTAGCAGACAGAGGGATATTTAAGAAATCCTAGTTAAAGCATCTTACCACTGCTCTAAAATGTCATTTAGAAGCACACACTTCTCTTCATATCACCACACAAAGCACCACACTGTATCTTCAGGTAAAGGGAAGCACCCTGAAATTAGATGCCTTCACCCCCACTCCAAAGCTAAGCATGAAACACATGGGTTTACTGATACCTCCACCTGCTGAAAAGCCCAGGGGGTTAATAAGCATCCCCCTAATAAACATCCCAAACATCAGTATATGCAAACTGATCCGCAGAATCAAAGCCAAGGGTCAGAACCTGTGACCATTCAGAATTTCGGGCGTTACGCACCGCTGGAGGATGAATCAGAAGCGACCCAAGAAGCATCTCAACAAAATAACTCTTCTAAAGAGTTGTTTGGTCAAACTGTTTCAGCAATGCCCAGCAAGATTCAAAGCAGAAGTTGCAAACTCCATGCCAAGCTGTATCAGGCAGATGAGATCTCAGGAAGCTACAAGTGAGCATTTACATACCACTGGGATTGTATAATTAAAAATAATAATAACAGACGTGCACCAGCTTCTTGGAAATATCCTAGGTCAAGATCACACTTCAACCCCAAAGGGAAATGATCTGTAAGGTTAGTTTATTTTATATATGTTCTCAAATGATCTTTTGCGCAGTCTTAATTATAGAAGCAATTATTGCAACAATCATACTTGGGATATAATTCTATTAAAAGTACCAAGGAACTTCACAGTGTTAAGCCAACTTCTTCCTCTACAAATAAATTGCAAAGGATATTATTTCTAGGACAGAATAAATTCTTGGAATTAGTGAGTAACTTATGCATCATTTCCCTGCTCCAAGAACACACTCTTTATTTTATCATGACACAGTCAAGTTATTAATCTGCTGCCTTCCATTTCAACAATGTGAAATGCTGTAAAATGCACAGACACCTGCATTACAGCACATTTCAGTTTCACTTTATATCAGTCATAAACATCTCCGCTTTGGACATCTCTCCAAAACAAATGCTCCAAGCACACTGTGTGTAGCATTCAATTTTATGAAACTATAAAAGTTCTTCACTGTTAATTACACAGACAAATGTCTCATCACACATTTGGTTACCAGGATAATATAATTAGTTTTCTACATTAACCTTTCAAACATAGAGCCTGAATTTCAAGTTGAAAGCATTGTAAAAACATTCAGCCTGGAGGTATATTATATTTCCGCTTCTTTTTGTGTTGATAATAAAATATTATGACTGAAAAAAAAAAAAAAAAAAAAATCAACAAACCAACAACAAAAACCCAATCCAATGTGGTATATGCAAAAGGTAATCACAGACAAGCCACCTTTAACCAGGGCTGTCCACAAAGCATGTCCTCTCATGGGTCAGTATCTCCAAGTCCGAGTTAGCAGCCTTGACAGAACACTGATGCTGATCACTGGTTAAAGCTGAAAACAGGTCTGTCTTAAATCTCCATCATATTCAAGGTTTAAGCACTTCACTCTAGGCTGCCTCCTCCTTTTCAGACCGAGCACTCTCCTGATTTCAGACAAATAACCCTCCCTTCAAAACATAAAAGATGGCAGTCCTTGCCTACAAAACACAGTAGCAATATATTGATCCCAATTTTGCAGAGGCTGTGCATCCTTTGCTTAGAAAGATGCAAATTCTCATTTATCATCTTATCAGAGCAAAGGATCAGAAAAGATGACAGCTCACCACATCTCCCACAAACTCAGCTTCTGCATCACACACGGAAGCTTAAACTTCATAAGCTAACCAGGCTGCATTTAAAAGTAATTGGGCTTTACACTCATGCAGCCAACAGCAGTTGCTTCCAGCACCACTCTGCTCTTGAGCCCAAGCTCCCTCTAATTCACAGCCCCATTTACACAAAGCCATATTTTCCATGTGTGAGCAGAAAAAAAGTATCATCTAGGTTCAATGCAGCTTTCCAGACAAACAGAATTCTTCAACTTACTCATCTGTATTGGAGTCAAAAGGAAAAGGCCAACCTCTATTCAGCAGTCTGTTGGGACAGGACAAGAGGAAATGGCCATAAACTGGAGCAAAGGAAGTTCCACACCAATATGTGAAGGAACTTCTTCACAGTAAGGGTGATGAAGCACTGGAACAGGCTGTCCAGGGAGGTTGTGGAGTCTCTTTCCCTGGAGATACTAAAGACCCACCTGGATGCCTACCTGTGCAGCCTGCTGTAGGGGGCCTGCTTTGCAGGGGGTTGGACTCAGTGATATCTAGAGGTCCCTTCCAACCCTTACAATTCTGTGATTTACCTTAGAATCTCCCCTCTTCTCATGGGCACATCTCTTGAGCACACAACTGAAACGTGCACATCACATTCCAGAAAGCTTCACTGCTTCATTTGTAAAACGGCATTAACATTTCCCCTTTTCTGCAGTGAATAGTTTCAGTGACATATTTTAACAGCCATTTACATACTAAAGGCTGCATCCTATTGAGGCCTCAACAGCTGTAGTCATCTCGTGGATCAGTTAAAACACCTACATCAGAGAACAAACCTGACTCTAAAGCAACAGCAGAGCACTTGTGTGGATGCACTGCCAGGTTGATTTTTGGCATAAATCTTCAAAATTAAGTGAAGCGGGGATTATAACTTGAGACTTGTTTTTATTTATTCTCAGAAAGAGTGGTAAGGTACTGCAACAGGCTGCCCAGGGAGGTGGTGGAGTCACAATCCCTGGAGGTGTTCAAGGAAAGGGCAGATGTGGCTGAGAGACAGTTTAGTGGGCATGGTGAGGATGGGCCAATGGTTGGACTGGATGACCTTAGTGGTCTTTCCGACCTTAGTGGTCTTTCCAACCTTAGTGGTTATTAGGTAGCACACCAAGCTTGGGAAAGCATTATTCTCCCATCGTCCCTGGAGCAGAATGAAAAATTATCCCATGCAACACAAAATTTTTAGAAGAAAAACTGGAATGCCACATCCAGCCACCTCAGATCTCCTCTGAAAGGTGGGAGCTCAGAATTGAAGCACGTTCAGCTGAGTTCAGTTCCTGCCACTGCTTTGCCCACATCTCAGATCACTGCCTTTGTCATTAAGAGTCCAGATAAAAGTGGACACCACTGTAAGCTACTGAGGACAAAGCAGAGAAGGCTAAGTGAGCTCTCCTGCACAGCTATAAATTGTACAGTTGTGTCAAATCAGTGGAAGGTGGAAACTCAGGACATCTCTAGAAAATAAGTACCTTCTTCTTTTCATAGCAGCTGAAGGTAGGCTCCAGAACTGCAATTCTGGGCTTCAACACCTTCAACCAAACAAGACGACTGTCCTCAGAAGATAAACAAATCCTCAGGAGAGGATGCAACTAAACCAAATCACTTGATCTGACCTGTGGCACCAATGTCAGCACCAACTCCTGCACATTCTTAGAAGTCTGCTGGCTTTAACAGCTAGATGCCTAACTCCTGCCAAAGCTTTTTCATGGCTTAGGGTTGAAGAAAAAGCATTTGAAGTGAATCAGACTGCACCAAAAACACACAACACAGAATCCAAACAAAGTTTAGTGGCCATCTTCACACTTCTCCCTGGAAATGAGTGTAGGGAAGTAATATTTGATCAAAATTCAAATGGTGAGAAGCTAAGAAGGAAATTTAACACTGCTCTCATCCCTGATTAAGTATCCTAACCATCACAAGATTCTACACTGTCCAGGATGTCCCTCTTTTCTCTGTTTGCTGCTACCTCTAGAAGAGGAGATGGCAGAATGAATTAAGGAGACAAAGGCATTCTAGCTACAGCTCGACTTAAGGTGCTGCTTCACATGCTCAGGACCAGTGCTTCTCACTGACTCTAGGGGGCAACACACACAGACTGCAGAAACCTTAAATCACCCTAAAAAAATGTTCAGGCTTGCATCGCAGCTAAGGAGAGTCAGAATCAGACAGCCCCAGATTTCTTGCTCTGAAGGCACCTGCTTTCTCCAAAGCCTGAGCATGGCGACCAAGAGTTTGCTTTGTATGGTAAGAGTCACTATTGCAGTTCAAAGCTTTGCTCTGATTCCTCTGAATTTTGCTCATTGTCCTTTCACAAAGAGGTTCAGCATCCAGAAGAGGTCCTGATGGGATAGAGGGGGTCTGGAAGCAGGAAGACACGTTCTACAGCAGAAGAGTTATGGAGGATAACAAGCACAGAGGCAGGAAAAACAATGGCTCACAGATAACTAGTCCTATCATGCTGTACTATACATCATGCTGCAGACTATATATTACTTCTCAGTTTTCTTTACACATTTTTAACTGTTGATTTAATTTAATTTTCCCATGGCAGGATTAGCAGGCAGGCTACAGAGGTGAAAGGACATTACATTAAGACAGCACATTAATCCTCTATCCCACCCAAGGCAGAAGCAAAACCAAACAAATAGCAGCTTCCTGGAAATTGAATTTCTGTTATCCAGATGTCAAAGATGTAATACCCCAATTACACAAACTATTGCCAGTGAAGCATGCCAGCGAATATGCAATGTAAATGGGGTGAGCACAGAGCTGCAAAACTGCAGAGTCAGCATCTGGCTCTCTGACTGAGTGATAATTAGCACTGTGTGTAGACACTAATAAACATTTACGTCTGAAATTACAACTTTTAGCAGCATTAATAAAGGATATATTGGCAATTCGTAGAATAAAAGGGTCTTGAAAAAAATGTCATATTAAACAATGGCAGACACTTCCTGTGCTTGCACAGAGATTTTTTTTTCCTCTCTAATTGCAAATGGCCACACTACGTTGCTCTGAAATTAATCAACACAGGCACATACCTAAAGAAATGGGTTGTGTTTCTTTGGTCTCCCCATTAACATCATTGCTGTAGTCAGAGATCTTATATATCTCATGATGGTAATCTGGAATGAAAAACGATAAAAAAAATTAGAACTCAAGTGATCTGGAAAAAATGAACACTGAACACATTGCTACGGTTTTACTGCATAATTTATCAATATATCTACAGTTTATTTCGTGTACATCAAATTAACCATAGAAAATGTGCTCTGTATCAGCACCTCCTAAAAAAATAAAATAAAAACAAAACAACTTTGTTCGCACTGGAGAACTCAGATAAAATATTTCACAGATTTCAGGGAATAGCTATGCCTGTCCTAAATTATTGCGTTCATTTTCACAGCAAATTATCCCACCAGATGCCAATTATCTGGCTTCTTGCTTTACAGACAGAAAGGAGATATACAGTGAAAACTCCACCTTCCTAGAAACCAGGAAAACTTCCAAACTTCATCTCAATAAGAAAATCAGCAATATACATCACAAGTGCATCTTTCAGCCATACTCTGATGTCAACAGCCTCTGAATTCTGAGGAAAGGAGGTTCAGGGATGTTTACTTACAGAAACTAATGCCCACTACGGCCCTAAAAATGTATATTAGCATCTTATATTCAGAGGTATTACAGGATACACACACACACACAAAAAAAACTAAATGTATTTCAAATGAAAGAATATTTTGCTGTGAGGGTCTCCATTGTAATCATCAGCATGTGTGCAGTAAAAACAGCTTTGTTTACATGTGTATACAGAAAGAATTGTAATTACAAGCAAAAAAAAAAAAAAAAATCTAAGGGCAACTCTCCTGGATTCTATTTCTGACTCTGCTACCCGCACGCACTTTGTCCTTAGGCAAGTCACTCAAGACTGAACAATATATTTAATGTCTTGAAATAGCTACCTCATCACCAAGCCCTGTAGAGCTGAAGCCCTCCCAACACTCTGTTAGTCCCTCTGAAAACCAGCTCTTACTTTTACCTGCCTCACAAAAAGCGAGGTGGGGATTAACTCCTGGAAGAGCATTTGGAGGGATTCAAGTAAAAGACACAAGAAAAAGGAAGGGCAGAACCAGCAGCTCCTCCTCTGAAAAGGAACACACCTGCCTTTCTGATGAAACAATCAGCTACAGAATTCTAAAGGTCTCCAACAAGTCAAACATTTTTTTCTTACACACTGTTTATTTGTATAGTGTGACTGTCTTGATGGCTCAAAAGGAGGAACAACCCAGTAAGTAAACCAGAATCAAGTATAATGCAGCACTACAAAAGAAAGAAATGTCAGCAAGTTTTGGGGGAAAAAAAAGGTAAAGAAAGGAACGCACTGAAGTCAGCAGTGAGGTGTTAACCAAGTAAGTAGTGCTGGGGTTTTCTGAACCACGCAGAATGAGAAAAGTGTACGGGCTGCCTGCGTATGGGGTAAAGGTGAAATATGAGCTGTAGTATTGAGGAAGTAAAGGCTGTAAGTATAGAATTTATGTAGACTGCACTCAGAGCCCGTTAGCTTTTCTTTACATTTTCTTATTTGCAAGTTCTGCTCAGAGCACGCACATAGAACTCAGAATTAGATGACTTACAGATCTGTATACCTCAGACATATAGCTTACACGTAGTTTCTCCTCTAGCACCTCCCTGTGTGTGTCCAGCTGGGCACCTTCGTCTCCTGCCCTGCAGCTGCAGCCTGGAAGTCACTGCTTTGCACTTCAGAGGTGCACTCCCTCTCAATCTGCTCACTGCTCATCAAACTGATCAGGTGCTCTGAAGCTTTTGGGGACAGACTGAGCACCTCATGTGCAAGGGTTATTAACAGACTGTGTTACAAACAGACCGCTCTAGCATCCCAATTTCTCTTTGGTTTCCTTCTTATGCCTCATGTCACAGTCCAGGCGCTGTGAAATCCATATCAATTTCACAACAGTAAACACTAAACTGTGACATTACTGAGCGACTCCAGCAAGAGGCAAAGGCCAATTACAAGAGACAACTATTTATCCATAATTATCTTCATAATCAACTGTGATAGAAGAAGGGTATGTGAGAACAGACTCACATACAAAATGTGATGTTTATGCCCTCCACCCTCAAAGTGCGAATACACTTCTCCAGGATGTGTTTTTTTCAGCATGCCTTTCTACTTGAATTTCTACATCCAAAACCAGACCCCAGATAAAGTAAGAACTGCTAATAATTAACCACCATAAATGAATTTATCCAATTAAAACGAAGTTAAACAGATCGCCTTACACATTGAGGAATATTTAATCCTGTTAGAACTGAGAATTTGCACAATATTAATACATTTGTGACAGAGCACATGCTCTTTTTACAGCACTTTCAGGAGAGAAATAAAACCAAGGCTTCAATTTCAGTTTTGTTTGCCTGCGCGTTTCACTTTCCAGCACTGCACAAACTGCCTCAGAATATGCATGCTAAGAAAGCCCACAAACCAAACCTATGAAAGATAGAAATGAACCTCTCCGGTGGCTCTGCTGATGTTTACAAAACCTCCAATGAATTTCAGACAAGTCTGACCAGTCATTGTTCTTCTATTTTGAGCAGCAGCATGTGCAGTGCTCCAGACCCTCCTAGAGTTAAAGCAGTTATTACAAGCGAGCTCATTTCCACCTTCACATTTCTCTGCTTCTCATCTGATTTTGCCAAGCTCCTTTAAAAGACCTCACCTCCCCATTCAGGAAGTACCAAAAGTCACCCCTCATTCGTCCCTAAACGTGACATTATCCCAAAGCAGTCACCTGCCCTGAACTTGGCATGCACGACACACACAAGCAGCGTTTCTGGCAGATATTTCAGCTCGAGACTTCAAGAAAGGGAAAAAAAATAAAAATAAAAATAGGGGAAAAATAAAAATTCTCCCACCAAATCAATGAGGACAAAAGAGGCAATCAGCTAGAGCAGCACAGCATACTCGGCCAACATCAACCCTGGCGCTGGAAGTCCACCTGTTAAAATGACTTCAGCAGCTGTAGCTTTGAGAGAAAAAAAAAAAAAAAAAAAAAAAAAAAACACAAAAACACACAGAAGACTGAATGAGAGAGCTGCGTTTCTTTCCCGACATGAATCCAAAATATTTTCCCAGGGATCTCTTTTAAAATAGTCTTTTTTTTTTATTTCCCCTGAAAAGCAAAGACGCACCAAGCGAACAAGTTGCATGCCAGCAATTCCTCCTCACCCACGGACAATTAATTAGCTGCGTGGATTTTAATCAAGCCACCTCTGTGGGGCTTCGCTTTGAAATACGTGTGTAGAGGAGGAAAATACACACACAACAAACCCACAGGAGTTGAATACTAAAGAGCTCCGGTGCTGCCCAAGTGTCATTATTTCGCCAAATTCTCCATTTCACCTTTCCCCCCCCACAAGGAGGATCTGCAATGAAACGCGATCCAACTTTATTCGGTAGGAGATCTCCCTGGAAAGAAACAAAACACGTCCACCTTTGGGGGTGGCTTTTTCTTCTTGTTGTTATTTTCTCCCTTTTGAAGAACGCAGAACACACACACACACACATATATATGTGTTCTACCAGAGAGAAGGGAGGTAAAAACACGACGAAATAAAGAAGAGCTGCAACGCTTGGGAGAGTTGATTCCAGAGTTAAATAATAAATACGAAGAGGGAGAAACACAGCCGAGCTGAAGGGAAAGGAGCACGCACATTTCATAACAGCCCGATCCCAAACCCGGCCCCGTTTATGCAAAAGTCCTCTCCAGGCACAAACAAACAGACAGACCGACGGCACAAAGCCGCCCCCTCCCCGCCGCCACTTTACCTTCGTTGATCAGTTTAAAGCTTTGGGATTTCCTGCTTCTCTTCCTCTCCGTAAACTCCATGGTGCGGGCGGGAGGGAGGAGGAGGAGGAGGAGGAGGAAGAAAGGAGGGAGGAAAAGGGGACGAGGGGAGCGAGGAGGGCGGCCGCGCGGCGGGGAGCCGCAGGACCAAGGTCCGTCTTTTTAATCAGCAAAATAAACGCAGTCCGGGAAGCTTTCGGCTCCAACTGCAAATAAAGGGATTCGGGACAAGTTCGCTCCGGCCCCCCCGCCTCCCCGCGGCGCCGCCCGCCCGCCCAGGCCGCCCCAAACTTTGAGGGGAAGCGGGGTGCGGCGGCGGGGGGGAGCCCGGGGCGATGCCGGCCAGCGGCGCCGCCGCCTCCCCCGCCGGGTGCGCGGCCCGCAATGGCTCTGCCGCCGCCGGCACCGGGACCCCGCTGCCACCTGCTGGGGGAAGGCGGCGCGCCCCGCCGAGCGGGCCCCGCCGGTTTCCGCAGGCCGCCGCCCGCCCGCCCGCCGCCGAGCCGGCCCGCCCGCCACCTCACGCCAGGCCAGGGAAGCTGTTGGCCCCGCGGCCGGCCGGGCCCCGCGGGGCCGGAGGGTGGCCGGAGGGAGAGGGGCTGAGAGGGCAGCGCCATTTTGTGTCTCCCCTCTCCCGCCTCCCGCCCGCCCCTGCACACAGCCGCTTGCTGGCTCCCTCTGCCGCCGCCGCTTCCAGCCCCGCCGCTCCCTCCGAGCTGAGGGCCCCCGGCTCGGCGTCGCGGTCCCGGCTGCCCGCGGCCAAAAGGTGCCCGGCTGCTGCGACGGAACGGCGGCCCTCGGCGCGGCCTGCGCCGCCTCAGGGCTCCCTGAGGGCCTGCCCCAGGCCCGCGGCTCATTCAGGGCCGGTGGGCAACTTTCGGGGTGATAGGAGGCGATCGCAGCCTGTAAACTCTGTGGTGGTTGAAGTTGTTGCTGTGCAAGTGGGCAAAATCCAGCTTATGTACCCCAGGAGCAGGGCTGGGCTGGAGCCCATGAGCTTGTTACAGCCATGTGCCTGTTGGCATTGCAGAGTGCGGTGACGAGCGTTCTGAGCCCTGACACCGGCTTTCACACTCAGTAGTTAAACGTGACATCCCATAATAGGAGTCCCAGTCCTCCGCAGGAGCGCCTGCCAGCCCTCACACCATCACCCAGTAGGTCACCACAGCCATATGGATGATCCAGACACAGCCAAACTTAGTGCTTTATCCACCAGCTGATGCTTCCAGCCATGCTTCTGGCTCGCTTATTTCACTTACATTACACTATGTGCATTTCTGGTGCAGTTTTAGCTTTCAGAGCAAAGCATCCCTACAGAGCGCTCAGACTCTTACAGCTAACCAAAACACAGCTCCCAGTCTTCATCTTGTGTTTTAAATGCGGTCGGGCTGCCATGACAAGGAGAGGAGTAAGTGATAGATAGCTACATGGGCACACTTGAGCAGAAGCCAATCTCTTGGTCTAATCAGGGTACCCAGGAGAATTCCATTGGCTCCAGTTATATTGACTGACCCTATTGCTTGGGGTTAGAAAATTGCTCAGAGGAAAACAAATGTGAATGTTAACACTAGTTAATAGTAACAGTAATGATCATGAGCAATATTATTTTTATCGTAGCAGTGCTTGTAGACACAGACCTGAACTCACCTGTGGAAGGTGCTGTCCGAACACTACATGGAGAGTATCCACAGTTCCAAAAAAGCAAAATCAGGAAATGGGCTTAATGGTGAAGCAATATCAGAAAATATGCCTAATGGTAAAAATTTATTAGACTCTGGAAAATTAAATTCATGAGGGAGGTTATGGAAACCTCGCAGATTGGGTAAGGGTGTAATTTTCTATTAAATTGCTAAGTGGAAAATCCCAGAGGCAATCAATATGCTACTTTTGGAATTTTCCTAAACTTTGCTGTAAGACTTTGTAAGAGGAAACTGGGCTAACGTACTATTTAAAATCCTGCATTACATATTTTTGGGTGAATGCTGAAGCAGCAAAGGTAGTTGGATGTCAGATGCTGTTTGCTAAATTATATGGGTCCAATTAATCTCTGGGAGAGCGCAGTGAAGTCAGATCAGAGATCAAGAAGCACTGTGCCTGAATTTTGTGTACAAATATATATATATATATTTTTTTTTCCCAAACAATCTGCTGATTCCTGTCTGCTAACTGCTAACTTTATTTATCAGACTTAAAGCATTGCTGAAACAGTGGCTTTTGACTCTTATCCGTACTGGGACAATAGGAGAATTTTATGGAACATAAGGCCTTCGTTTACTGTCCAGCTCACATGATGGGCCTTATCCTGCATTCCCCATTGGAATGTGCTACCAAAATAAAAAGTTCTTTTTTCCTTCCTTATTCAATTTTGTGAAGCATTTTGGGATGTAATTTATGAAAAAAAGTACTTTATGAACTGTTATTTTTTTCCTTTTAGCTCTTCCTCTTCTGCATTAGATTTTTTTGCTTAAAGGAACATTCATAATTCAAAATGACGTTTTAGTCTGAATGCTCAACTCTGGAGTTTCAAGTAACGTTGTACAAGGTAGCAGACCCCCTTCTTCCTTAGTATTTCTCATTTTGCTTCTTGTGTGTTTGTCGAGAGATTCCCTCTTTGCTGCATGCTGAATGAGCTTCTCCTGCAAACAAGCCCAATTAAGATTACTCGGATCAGTAAATCTTGTGGTTTTCATTTATGAAAGTATTAGCCAGATTGGATACCAAGGCTGTGATCCTCCAATCACATCTGCATAAAAGTGAATTAGAAACTAGGACAAGGTGACTTTAGGTCAAAGCCTTCTAGTTATCCACAGAATGTGTAGGAGGATCCAGTAACTGCAAAACAATTGTGCCATCCTGTACTGCTAATGTTGCTCAGCCATGAAGTAGAAAAAAATACCTCAAGGACTCAAAGGGTTCTGTAGTCTCCATCTGCAGTAAGTTGCAAGCCGCTTTTGGGGGTGTTCTATGGCTGGTAATCTACAACTAGGCTGAGACTGTTTGTTTGCTATGGCCACCGTTCCAATATATTTTTTTATGGTAAGGGTAATGAAGCATTGGCACAGGTTGCCCAGAGAAAAGGTGGATTCTCTGTCCCTGAGGACATTCAAGGTCAGGCTGGACGGGGCTCTGAGCAACCCGATCTGGCTGATTCTATTATTGTAGCTGGAGAAACAAAGGGATGAAAGTTGCCTTAATTCCTTGCTGCTTTGTGTCGCTCCAGCTAGTTGGCTGCACCTCTGTGGTAGCCAAGTGACTTACGATAAAGCGTACTGGATCCAAAGGACAATCCAGTCAGCTGTTAGGTTCATCTTCTATTTCATTTAATGTCTCAATATTGGATTATTATCATTACATAAAGAAACCATAGTTCTTTTTTTTCCTGGCGAAAATATGGAAAATTCAGCACACTTTTACATATACTCAAGAATAGTCACAAAGTATTTCCTCAATCAGATCAGCCATTGAGTAATGTGTATTTCAAAATGCCATGAAATTAGCTAACTAAATAAAGGCTTTATCTTGCAACATACTTCAAGTCATCCTGATTATCCCTGGCAATTTCCTAGTTACGAGTTTATTGTTACTTTCAAAACATCCCCTCCTCATTCTGACTGATCCTAGTTTTTCTGACAGTAATCTGTTTTGTATAATTACAAATTTATTTTACATGTAGATCAAGAACTAATCAATTAAACATAATTATTCAATAATATTTCGGTATTAACAACAGCAGTGTTCCTTTACATCAGGATGTCCTAAACTATTCCTTTGATTCCAGCCTCATCTGCAGCACAGGTGCATGCAGTCAGTTACAATGTTTTGACTTTTACTCATAGAGTGGGATTGTATAGGACAAAAATGACTGAAGAATCCTAGAACTGAGGAGAACTGTACAGCCTTCTGAAGAGATCTTTCAGCTTTTCAGATGAAAAAACTATACAGAAAAATTGTTAAAAACTTGATGATTTGATTTGAGGCTTTACTTCCCATATCAAGGAATCAACATAAGGTCAAGAGGAGCAGAAAGAAGCTGCTGGCTGTCCTATTTTTGATGTGATTTCTACTCCTTTTGGAATTTGAGGAAATTCAAAGTGGCATTAGAAAGCAGGAGGAGGGTGAAGAGGTAAATTAGAGATCAGGAGTTGCTTAGGTGGCAGGTTAATAGGTTAGCTATTCCAGTTAGTTATGTTTAATGAATATTGTTGAAGATTTTATAAACTGCAGTAGCAATTTTCCCTTGCAGGTTTTCAGTGATGTTTTTGTGGTCAAGTAAACTGTGTAGGCAGTACTATTTCTCACCTTCCAGTCTAAAGTAACTCATCTTGATGTCACACTGTCTTACTGCTAACCTTCTCTTCTGGGGGGCTTTCAGTATTGCCATATCTGGGTCAATACAGAAGTAGGTTTCTGGATGCCGTGGTGAAGTCTGAAGCATAGAAGTGCAGTTTAACTTGTTTTCTGATTCCCAATAAGTTCTCCTTGTAACATTTTCAAGTACTTGACATCTTAGCATGCCTCTGTTCTTACTCTCCTTTCCTTTGGGACACTATTTTGAAACAATTTTTTGTCTGTTCTCTCGCTTGTTAATCTTCTTCATATAAATTTAAAAGAAAAAGCTACAGGACGGAGCAATGTTTTTATTTGTTTGCCAGCTCAGGCAGACTAAAGCATTCCAGAACTGATTCAACAATAGGAATATAACTGAGCCTATGTACAAAGTGTTCTTTATGTGTGTGTACAAGCCCTCTGTATACTTCTGTATCAGGCTGCAAAATCAATTTCAACTGTAAAGCTAGACTTTTCCTTCCATCATTTTACATGGATCTTGGTGTAAAATTGCAAAGAAGGGCACTGTAGTCTAAAAGTCAAAGTTTGACTGCCATCCATTTGGACTGAATACTTGTAAAATAATTAATACTAAGATTGCCCATGACAGTAGTTTGGAACTAGATGATCTTTAAGATCCCTTCCAACCTAGGCCATTCTATGATTTTGTATTTCTATGATTCTCTACCAACTCTTCTATAGAGTACGTCAGTTTTCAAATCAGAATTCTGGGATTAGTGGGCAAGAAGACCAAGGTATCCAAGCCATGTATTTGGTTGGATAACAAAGAGGAAAATGTCTCAATAACTTTCCATGAAAGCTAATGTGGAAGAATGGAGAAGTGCCGATACCAATTCTGTGCTTCTCCACAACGTGCAGAAATCATAAAAGCTGTGCAAATTTTGCTCTACTTCTCACTTAGGTCCTAAGATGCTTCAAGATAACTGAGGGCAGTGTGAGCAAGGCTCATTATTTTGCCAGGAACTTTGTGAAATTTTGATGCTATATAAAGAATAAAAGTGCTTAGATATCTTGGCGAAGTCTGGACGTCTCTCTGCATCACTACCAACTCTGTCTAAGGAGATGAAGAATAGACTCAGGCTGGCACTGTAGGAAAGGCACGTTTAAGCTTGAGGTAGTTCAGTCAGTGTTAATTGTGAGAGGCTGAGCATAGCTAGGCTGGGGGGTCCCATCACTAAAGAGTACTACAGGCACAAGCTGTGGCAAGCTCAGCACTGAGTCCTGCAGCACAGCAAGTCATCTTCTAGAAAGAGTTCAGAGAGAGCTATGCTGCTGATCATACTTATATTTATGTGCCTGTTTGCTTCACTCATAGCAGCTGAAGGCAGATGTAAAACTGCAACTGTGGAAAGAGACAGTCACTGGAGGTACAGAGAGAAAACAAATGCAGAATCAGCTGAAGGAACACTAGCATTTAGAAATGTTAGTCAGCTCCTTGAGGTTGCAGGCTGAAGGAGCCCAGACTACAGGTGTCCTCCTCTAGGTCCTGACTGAGACTGATGTGGGGACATCGTGCTGTGCCTCCCCAGCTCAGCCTTCTTACTGTTTTCAGCTTGCCACAGGGAGATGCTCTCAGTGTCTTGATTTTGCCTTGATCCTCCTCCATTTCTCCTGCCACACACACATTACTAAATGCACATGCACTAAAATCAATGGGAGTTTGCAAACTAAAAGTAATGTGGGCTTTGGTATGCTACTAATCCACTTATTTGGATCCTCTTACTGCTCCTCTGGGCTGCCCTGATCCCCTCTATCAGCCCACCCAGCTGCTCTGATCTGCTCTCCACACTTCCGCAGTAGCTGTATTAGCATCCTTGTCAACTCACAGGGCTGCTGCCTCGGCTCCTTCAATCCCTGCTCCCAACGAGAGTCTCTCTACTGCATTCTAATCCTTGTAGCTCAGAATACTGATGTAAGCTAAAATAAATTCACAAAAAGTTGCTGCAGTTCCTACTAAGGCGTTCGATTTCCCTAAATGTTTTCAAATAGTACTTACTTTTCAGGTGGGGGAAATAGTTGAAGACATGTTTATAACCACCTGCCTGCTGAAAAGCAGTCCAAAAAATCAAGTTTTATTGCAAGGCACAATGTGGTTCAAAATCTACTTACACATGCACTTTTTAATGTGAATTTAATATCTGTGTCAGGCTGAAGACTGACAACATCTGAGAACGATGCTTTTATTCATCAGTAAGATGTATGCAGCAGCATTTTCATTAGTGTGGCTCCCCCTGGATTTACCTTCAAAGATGTGTAAATATTGAAATATCACCTTTCAGTCCTTGACCTCTCTACTGAGGCAGCTGGTATACTGGACTGGGTATTTTGTCAGAGATGGACAAATCCTGCAGGGATCAAACTGACAGCACTGAAGTTTGATCATTTAGTAACAACACTGAGAGATTTCTTACCTGGTTTGGATAGAAACTAAAGGACTCAAACTTTGAAATATAATACACTCAAAGATTTATCTTCTATACACGCAAAAATAGAAGAAAACCAGATGTTTTATGAGATTTTCTACCATCCACCAAAAGCTGTTCGGCAGTTAAAGCTTTCCATTGTGTGTATTCATCTTTAATTTGAATACAGATAAAATGTCTCAAGAACAGGAATTGTGGTGCATAGACCCTCCTTCAGGGAAGTTGCAAGAGAGGGGCGGAGGTGTGGATCTAGAGCTCAGGGCATGGAATTCAACAGACCAGTCTGCAGTAGCAGAGATTAGTCCTGTTATTGCAGCTTTCCTGGAAAATCTTTGCTGCTTGGGTATCTGTTGAGCAGACTTATGCCGAGAGTAACTGTTCCCCACTTCATGTGGTTTGTCTCCTTCTCTGGAGATATTCAAGTCTCGCCTGGACGCCTACCTGTGCGACCTGGTGTAGGGAACCTGCTTTGGCAGGGGGGTTGGTCTCGATGATCTCTAGAGGTCCCTTCCAACCCCTACAATTCTGTGATTCTGTGATTCTGTGAGTCCTTATTTGAATTGCCCTGTACTGCTGAAGTGATATCAATAAGGATGATCTACAGAAATATACATATAAAAAAAATGCATGACCATTATCCTGCAACATTTTGATTTCACTGACAAATAGTCAGTGTCTGTGTTCAATTGCTGTCAAATGAGCACAGTCTCTCTGGTGATATCCTGCCTGTGGCAGGGGGGTTGAAACTTGATGATCCTTGAGGTCCAATCCACACCATCCTATGATTCTACGAGTCTGTGATCCTGAGACACAGATTCACTAGGGGCTCTGGTGGCACAGTGCTGTAAACTGAGTGATGGGCACAGTTTCTTAAAACAACAAAATTATCCTGAGATATCTCCCATACCTGCCAGTTTGGTGATAATTAGCTGTTCTTAAATGGAATGCTTTTACGAAACAATAATGAGTTTTTACAACACCTCAGTTTCACAGAAAATAAAATTGCTGGGATGGGAATTGACATGTGTCCTTTGGTAACCTGAGCAAGAAATATTCCTTTATCAAAACCAGAGGATAGTTATCATTTAAACAGTTATTTCAAGCATTCTTCTAAAAGCCATGCTAGCCTAACTAATTAGTAACATCATGGAGTCACCACATTCCTAAGCATTTTCTGGGGCATAACAGAAGTCTGTCCTGGCAGAGAGGAACAGTGAGGGTTCATTTGCCATGAGAGCTAACCAACTGAAGCTTTAAAAAGCAAACCTAAACAAATCAACATGCTTCTTTTAGCCCTAATGATGCACAGCTGTCATATCCTTCTGAAGACCTCTGATAGTAATGTTGGGGATTTTTTTCTGCCATTGCTTCTGTGAGCATTTCTTATCTTTGTAAGTGGCATTTGGACACCCATGGAGTGTTATTCTTTTTCCTCCTCCCCCTGGCTGGGTGTTTCTCGGTCTGTGACCTCCGGGGGATCATGTGCTACTGGGTAGGGGTTTCTGAAAGGTAAGTAAGAAAAGCAAGCTATGGGTGTCTTAAATTCCCTTTGTGAAGGCAAGGACTACATCCCTAGTGCAAGAATTTTAGGGATATGCAACTTGCAAAGGTGCTGCCAGCTGTTGCATACCTGGAGGTGGCCTGTGAACAAACCAGTTGAATATGGGGAACTAGATGGGTTAGTCCCTTCCAAAATGTTAAGGACTGCTTTAATAAGTAATAAATGAGTGAGACTGGACACAGAGTCCTATTGCCAAAGGTAAGCATACTTGGTCATGGCATAAAACCGATTTTATAAAATGTCTTTTTTGTATTTTGTATTTTGAAGATGAATAAAAGGAACCACATACCTATCAGAAAGAGGTTCCCAGTGTTACCTGAACTCTTTTGCAGAGTTGGTCAGCTAAAAGGCATTAATTCTGCCTCCTGTGTGTGGCTGTGGTTTTTCCCTATATTAATGTCAAATAGAAAAGTGAAAGTGGACACCCATAAAATACTGAATACAACCTGAAAACAGCTGAATATAAACCAAATATAAAGCTGAATATAAGCTGGATATAACAACTAAGTACAACCAAAATCATTCTGATCGGCTTCACCACTTTGGCAAACGGATGACATCTGGGTTGTTTGAGTGAAATGATGTATTTCTGAGCTGCCTTCAATAATCTCTCTGCAAGCTGACAGTTGGCTTGCAGCAGATAAAGCTGAGCAATCAGTTAATCATCAAGAAATTGGAATGAAACACCTCATGTATGTTTTAAGCTTGTATTTCTATTACTTACAAGGCTCTTGAGAATGTTCCAAGATTTTGAATAGCTTCTAGATTTACCTTTTCAGTCTTGACTTAATATGGAATGTTGTGAAGGGAATTACTTCAAAGTAGGTTTGTGGTTAACTCTGTAGGGTTGTTCCAGAGGTCTGCGGAAACCTGGATATAGAGAAAACATTAGTAATACTATTGCTTCCAGACTGAGCTCAGCTGCAGTGAGCTCTCAAGATTTTGCAAGTGGTTTTGGGAGAGCTTAATGGCCTGGCTACAGCCTGACAGCAAATATAACATGTATTAATCACATATGAGGTAGAAATACATAGGCATCATGGTATTAAACCAGCAGCATTGCCTTGAAAAGCAAAACATGAGCAGTAGAAAATAGTCAAGCTAAATGTTATAGCAGTGATCTAATTGAATTTAATGAGTAGAATAATGCCATGTATGATAAATGAGAAAGACACAGTTTGCAATACGTCTTGGAAAAGCACCCATTTTACATGCTAAAAATATCTGATGCACTGATGTCATCTAAAGCATCACTGCAGGGATGAGGGGCCAGCACAGCGAAGGAATCGTGAGCTTTCATAACACACTGCTAGGCAGTTTCTGCAGTCTTTGGTCAGGGCTCCTCAGAGCAACGGTGCACCTGGAGCCTTGGTCCCGTGGAGTGAAAGAACAGCGTGTCCATGCCACGTTGTCCAAGGAGCAGAGCCCATGGAGTGAACTGGTCTTAGTGCCATGACTCTGAAGATGGGAGTTTTCAGGTACACAACAAGGTAGCAGATCTAAATGGAGATAGACAAAGAATGAGAGGTAGGTAATGAAGCAGACAGAGATAGTAACATACTACAAGCACAGATGTACCCTCAGGAATATGTTCTGTGGAACAGAAGCTTTGGGTCAATTCCAGCCAAGACTTGATCCAACTGTTTCAGTGATTCGCGTCACATAGAAAATGTTGCCCTGAACCTGAGGCAAAGAAGAGTCAAAGAGATTTGCCCTTCTGGAAATCAGAGAGCAAACTGGGCTGGATCTCCTTGTGTTGCTGAAGAAAGAAAAGGAAGGAAATACTTCTTATTAGACATCAGAAGAGTTTCTTATCTCTTCAGGAAGAGAAGTCTTGAGGAAACAGATGACAACAAGTACATATTTTTCCTTTCATCCTTCAGGAAAGTACTAGTGAATGCCCTCACAGAACTGTTTCTATGAGGCCAACATACGTACAAATTTATAGAGAGAGAGCAATTATTTTTGGAGATGCTTTGTTCTGCAGATAGTCACTTATCTTCTATGGGACGAGGTGACTGTTCTGATACAGAGAGGATATACATCAAATGACACTTTGGCTTGAAGGCAAATGAGCATAGAATCAGGAGTAGCGGAAGAAGAGCATCAAGTGGATGCTTGTGTCGCTTTTAGAAAACTTTTAGGCATTTTTTAGAAGTAGAGTGTTAATTTCAAAGCTAGCCAGAGCTGTTGATCAATCTAAACTGTTCATTTGTTTTCTTTGACTACTACTTTGTTGGTTTGTGTTGAATTTTACAAACCAGAGAAGTCTCTGGATGAGGTACCATCTCAGACTAATTGCATTATTGGCAACACTGTCTGTCACTTGTCTTTCCTCCTTCCTTTTGTACTGACTCTAATGGAGATACAATGTCAAACCCGAGCAAGAGATTGAGGCAGGAAATAAAGAAAGGTATGAGGCTTTGTGCACGTTGCAGCTGATTGAAAGAGGCAGCTGTCACTCTTACATGAGCATCCAGATTAGTTTGCCGTAGAACCCACCACAGAGCATTTCCACAGCCTCTCTATTCTGTCCCGACCCAAGTGTGGGAACAGGGCCTCCCCAGGCCGCTCTGCTTAGACCTACTCGGATCCTTTCACCATCAGTTGTGAGATAATTTCCATTAAGAGAACTATGAAGAAGTGTAGGAGGGCTGTTGCCGCTTCCTCATTGCAGAGCGATTGTGTTCCAGCCTGAGGTAAAGCAGGGCATGATTTCTAATGCATATCCCTCCAGCCTAGGCTTAAAAACACCTTTAAACTGATCAGCAAGCACTGAGCTCTGCTCTCTGAGGACAGTGACAGCGCCTGAGGGAATGGTGTCAGCAGGGTTAGGGGTTGTTAGGGAAAGCTTCTGCACCAGAGGGTGTGGGCATGGAATAGGCTGCCCTGGGCAGTGGTGATGTCCCCAGACTGCTGGAGTTTAAACAGTGCTCTCAGACATAGGATTTGGATTTTGAGTGGTCATGTGTGAAGCCAGGAGTTGGATTTGAGGATTTTTGTGGGTCCTTTCTAACTTGGGATATTGCATGATTCTATGAGATGGAAGTGCAGCCATCAGCCAGGCTGCTCCTAGACAAAAGTCACAGCAATATTCACTTTGCACTGCTTGCTGGCCTTCAAAACATTTCCAGTAAGGTGCAGCCCTGATGAATTTAAGCCTATAACTGACTTCTTATCCATTGCTCGAGGACCTCTCAGATTTCCCAAGGCACAAGATGACTACCAATGGAGAAAACATCAACAGGGAGCCTACAAACAAGAGGGGAATCAACTCTTTGAAAGGGTAGATAACTGCAGGACTAGGGTAAATGGTCTTAAGTTGAGGGAGGGAAGATTTAGGCTGGATGTCAGGGGGAAGTTCTTTACAGAGAGAGTGGTGAGGTGCTGGAACAGGCTGCCCAGAGAGGCTGTGTATGCCCCATCCCTGGAAGTGTTCAAGGCCAGGTTGGATGTGGCCCTGGGCAGCCTGCTCTAGTACTAAACGTGGAGGTCGGTGGCCCTGCATGTGGCGGGGGGTTGGAGCTTCATGATCCTTGAGGTCCCTTCCAACCCAGGCCATTCTGTGAAAAGCAGTCAGTAAGGAAAACAAGAGAGGAACTTCAGAGCCCAGCATCTTTTCATGCTATTTCTCAGCCTATGTCACAGTGATAAAGACTCAGGCTAATGAGGGCAGCAGGATTTACTTCCAGTATGTATGCAGGGAGTCCACACCGCACCCATCCCTCGGGTGAGTTTGAGCACCTAAGGAAGAAATGCTCGAAGCATCCCTGCGCGGCTCTCACAGGCCCTGGCACCAGTGACAACGTCATGCTGTCACACCCCCGTCACATGGTCACAGCCGCCCGATACACTCCCTCGCTTGCCGCCACTCCAAGCCACTAGGAGGCGCTGTGAGGCGCTTGGCCTGGGCGGCCAGCGGAAGTGACGGTTTGTTTTCCTACACCACTTCCGGCGCGGAGGTGGCGGAGGAGGCCTCAGCGCCATGGATATCCTGAAGCGGGAGATCAGCCGCAAGCGGCAGCAGCTGGAGGACAAAGAGCTGGTGGGGGTGAGGCGGGCTGTGGGGACACCGGGGCCTTCTGGACACCGCGCTTGGCGTCGAGGCCTTGCAGCGTCCTTAGGGTTATTTCAGGGTCGGAAGTAAGGCTGAAGCTGGGCAGTAGGAAAAGGTTCCTCACCAGAAGGTGTCGGGCCCTGACGCGGGCTTTGCAGGGCACTGGATCCAAGGTGCTGGAGTGCAGGAAGCGTTTGGAGAACGCTCTCAGACATGAGGTTTGACTTCAGACCGCTGCTGTGTGGAGAAAGGAGTTGGGCTCGGTGATCCCTCTTCCATCTGGAGATATTCTGTGGTTCTGTGACTGTGCCCGCTTTGCCTATCTGCAGTTCTCTTCATTCACTACTTACAGGGAGCACTGTTGGGACTGCAGAGGAGTGTGTGTGTGATTTTGGGGATGTCTGAGCATGGATTTCAGTGTTGGTGGTTGTTTTGGGTTAGACAGATGAAAAATTGGGAGAGAACCAAGAATCCATGTTCATAAATTCACAGTATTATTTGACTGTTTGAGTTGGAAGGGAAAAGATTATCCAGATCTAACCCCTGCCATGAGCTGATTGCCATCTTCCAGCTCAAGCTGCCCGGGGTCCGATCCAACCTGGCCTTGACCACCTCCAGGGATGGGGCATCCACAGCTTCCTTGGGCAGCTGTGCCAGGGCCTCACCACCCTCAGAGCGAAGGATCTTTTTCCTAATATCTATCTAATATCCTAATATCTAAAATCAACCCTTTTTTAAACTTAAAACTATTACCCCTTGGCCTTGATGTTAGAGCAAGGGATATGCTTTAGGGTGGTGTTTTGGGATTTGGCTGATCTGCGTGATCTGCAACGAAAATGTATTGATTGACACAGATTGCGAGACTACATTTACTTCACTTTGTTTCTGTTGTCAGTTTGAGAGCAATATGATTGAAGACATGGCTTCTCATCACAGTGTGACAGCACAGATTATAGGCAGTGAGAACGTGCTTGAAAAGGCTTGGATGGCACAGTTACCAGCTGCTGTGTGCCTGAAGGGTCTCATTAAGCATCTTTTATTTAGTTTGAAAAAGCTTGTTTTGTCTTATGTGTTTAAACAGTCTGGGCCTCATTGTTCACATCTGAAGGAAGCTTTCTGCTAACTGGTGCCATGACTTTACATGACAAAGAGAATGTTGATTTTAAAGGCCTGCTGAACACACTGTACTTTCAAGCTTACATGTTGCAAAGTCACTTGGGGTTGCTGATTTTCAGAGGTGCTCCCAGCTTTGAATGTGGCACGGTAGCCATGTCTGTGAAGAGATGTAGCTGAATTCACCAAATCAAGTAAGGAGATGTGAGCCTTTTCTGCAGAAGTATTTGAAACTTTAAAATGTTAACAGTTTTCCTGTCTCTTAGGGAAATAAGAAATACTTCAAACGCAGTGAATTAGCTAAAAAAGAAGAGGAGGCCTACTTCCAGAGATGTGGCTACAAGGTATTGTTACTCTTCTTTCAGGAACTTGTATGTTTGCTTTGAAGTCTACGTTTTATTATCAACAGTACAAATGTTGTTAATGATAATTGTTGTTCTTTGTTCAATCTGTTGATGTTGTACATAAGCCTGTAAATGAGAAGCCACCTGGAGAGGTATGAGTTTCCAAAACCATTTTCAATGCAGGAAAAGATATGCATGATATACAGCTACTTATGTTTGCGTTATGCTTTGGCTTTTTCTTTGTTTGTTTACTTATTTTGTGGAAAGCATGAAGTGGCTTGGGATCAAAGCTTGTCTCCTTTCTTTTCAGATTGTGCTTTTAGGCATGAACACTGGATCTGATATGGCCACCTCCCAAGAATGGATGCACTGTCCATTCAAAATTTTGCCAAAATGTCCAGAAGAAATCAGTATAATGTGGTGGATATTATAAAGATCTGCTAGCTGTCATGCTGTGTGTATTTCTTCTTTTGGCCATCAGTAACCTTGCACTGAAAGAGCGCAACACAGCATTTGTTATCTTGCTGGCAGAATAATTGAAAACTGAAGGTGCATTTGGAAACAAATGAGTGATCTGGAAGGCTTTGCCTGCCTTGTAACATATCAGGGAAATTGTTTCCTGAGATGGAAAAAATGCAGTTTTCTTTGCCACGTGTGTGTATGCCTGCCTGCCTGCCTGGTTATTGTATGTGTATGTGAGGGGATATGCATTCTCTTGAGAAAGATAGAGATTCACTTTCCTGTTTACTGTCCCTGGGCACAAACTGGAACTTTGTTTTCAGTTGAACTTTAGACATTCAGTGACTTATTCTGAAACCTTGATCTGTGTGTGAAATATTTGAACATCAATGCTAAAACAATTGTTGGAATGCTGTCATTTAGTCATGGGAACGAGGCCCGTGGATGTAGTCACTCTTCTGAGTGGAAGTGACTGCCTGGTGCTTTTTTAGCCTGAATTCTTCAGAACCATACACAGCTGTTAAAATGGGATATCTGTGCTGCTACAAAATGGGTTTTGACTGAAAATGTAACCCTGAAAATGGTTTTAAAATAAGTTGCTTCGTTTGGTATGTCTTAGAGCCTCCCAGATTTCTGCATTTGGTCTTTACTGCATTAATAAGATGTAAAATACAGACTGATTTCTTTTTCAATTGAGGTGCTCTTTTGCTTTGTTAGATTTAATAATTATTTCACTTGCTTGAAAAAGAAAGCACTGAAATCAAAATAACTGTGGTAGAAATATCACTTGTAACTTGGAATCCTACTGAGAGAATGGACCAAATCTTTTTCCCTAATACTGCAGTCTCTTTATGTTTGTAAGTTCAAATTTGTACACATCCTTCTGCCATCAGAGTGTATTTCTATCTACAAAGTTCCATATTTTCTATCCCATATTCCATATTTTCTGTTCCCTCTCCTGCACTGGTGGAAGTTTATTTTTGCCATCCCTTTATGTGTAAAGCATTGATTTGATCGTCCTTGCCTTGCTTGCTCCAAACACCTGCAACTGTAGGATTGAGCTCTGTGTTTGATAGCATGACATTGCGTAGAGATTTGTGGCTGAATCTTGTATCTGCAGCCATCGGGGGGATCCCTGTGTGCACATGGAATGATGCTGGCTTGGAAGAACATAAACTAGTTTTAAAAATCTGTTTAGCACAGTCACCAAGCTCTTCAACCTGAATACACACTGGAAATGACAACGTCCTGTCCCGTGTGGGGAGAATGCTGCAGAACTGTGTAGGATTAAATAGGATTATTTCCTTTTAGTAAGAACAGAAAGGAAATAAGTTCTAATCTGGAGTCTAGGAAATGTTTCCTGTTATAGGAATGTTAGCCAACGTCTGCTCCTGCTATCAGAAGTGAGGGAGCCATAGTTATGTGACTGCTGTCTCAAAGTTAGTTTAATCAAAGAAGACTCTGCTTGATCCCAGCACCTTTTAGGTTAAAAGAAGCTGTTAAAGAGATGCTATCTTTTTGGGGAACTGTAGTTCTCTCTTTTTTTTTAAAATTTATTTTAACCTGCAAGAAACTGTACACATTTGGCAATGTGGAAGGAAGGTGTGTTACTTTAAACAAGCATCTCTCAAAACCCAGCAGAAAGGCTGCATCCTCGCTGATGGTGCTGAGCTCAGTGAAGTTCTAAGTGACAGAAGATCTCAGGCTGGCTGCAAGTAGCAGCTCCCTTCTCTCACTGCTCTTAGCTTTTCGTTTCTGCCCTTGTACCCATGTGTGTATTTGTGCTACTGCCTGGTGAGCTGGACGAGGAGATGAAGTGGGCTGAGAGGAGTCCTTTAGTTTTGTTTGCTGGATTCTTTCCCGTTTGAATCATTTCTCCTATCTGATTCATCACAAAGTGATGCAAATACTTTTGCATAGGTAAAGAGGGTAAGGCAGGGGCAGGAACCAGCAGGCAGAGAGGGTGAGTTTGCTGTTTTTGGCACCAGTGCTGACACGTGATTGACAAACCTTAGCAATTGCCCTTTCCAATTGCAGGTTGCTTCCTGCAGCCTACAGAAGTCAGTCTCTGGTAAACACTGATGCTTTTGAAAGCTTTCATTGCTCTGTGAAATGGACAACAAAAAAACTGAAACAAAGAGATTTGCAGTCATATTACAATCTGTATTCCACTGTTCCTGTACATTCACATTGCTATGGATGTGTAGGTTTATTTTGCTGATGAGTAACTATGTCTGTTATATGTAGGTGCAGCAACAAGAAGAGGAGGAGAAGCCTCTGACTTCAACAAATCCTGTGCTGGAACTTGAGCTGGCAGAAGAAAAATTACCAATGACTCTTTCCAGACAAGAGGTAAAATTAACAGCTATAAGCAAACTACTTCAGTTTGCAGAATATGCATCTGAAATTTCTTGGGAGGATTGTTTTCTGGTGATCTGTACTTTTTATGTCAGGTTGTATCAAATAAAAATTTCCATTGTGCAATCAACAATTAGGGGCAGTATTTACTCATCAGGGATCTCCTGTCCACCTGAATGCACCTGGAGGTAAGATGGATGGAGCCTTTTTGTCATGTGGATTTGCACATTGGTGATATGATGTATTACAGCTTTTTCAGGTGACCTCTAGAACAGTGTCCTGTTACTTGGATAATGCTGACAATGGCATGTGGAGCTTTGCAAATCTTTATTTCTCTCAGCTTCTTTGTAGCTTTTTGATATGAACCCAATTTTCAGAAGTGAGTTTAGGAAACTTGTCTTGATTTCTGTGAGGGGAAAAGAAGTCCTGAAGCTGGAGCAACTGGTGCATTCTTTGTCCTTTTTGAAGATAAGAACAGCCCTGTGAATGTGAGTTCATAAAACAGATCTGGACAACGAAGCAGAGAGAAGTAGGAAGTTCAGAAACAAAGTCTACGTGCAGAATAAAATCTAATCTTGGAAATACTGCAATTTTCAGCTGAGATCATTCAGGATGATGTTATTGTTGTCCCTTTACTTTTACAAAACACTTTGAGCACAGAATTTTTAATGTGGGTTATTGGTTTCATGTTTGGTTTGAGATTTGGTTGGTTTGCCCTGTCAGTATAGTTAGTTACATGATGGTGTGAGGTGAAGTGCAAGCTCTTCTCTTTATCACCAGAGTGATTCATGGTGATTGTATCAGTAAGCTTATTGCTTGATACACCAAACAAAGAATGGTAAGTGTAAACAGATTTAACAAGCAATGCATACAATAAGAAACTGGGAAAATAAAGTTTGCTTTTCTACTTTGCCCGTAACCTTGCAAATCAGCCAAGGGAAGCTGTTATACCTCAGTTGTAGCTAGCCTTAAAATAATTATCACATTAGATTATGGGACTTAATGTTTATCAAATGGTAAGGATGAGAATTTCCAACCAGACTCCCAAATGTGCTGGGACAACATGCAGCCCAGTCTCCGAGTACTTTATTGCCCATGACAAATGAGAGTGAGTGAGATAATTGTCAAGTTCTTTTGTCTCTTTGGAAATGGTATTTAAGCTCTGCCAAGGGGAAGATTCTGATGTATTTGTTTAAACAAGTCAGAGCAGGAAGAAGTTGGGATATATGAACCAGTTTGGGGTTTGTGCAAGATTTAGGTTGGTAGTATTTGGGATGACCTTTCATTGAAGTGCCATGGGAATTTTATATTTGGATTGTAAAGCGTCTAGAATGTTTTTCTGCTGCTTAAAATATTGCCATTTCCTCTCCAGTCTAGCACAGCTTGTTATTTTAAGATAAGTAAATAAATCCAGCCTTCAGGATTTTATTTTCCTTCCTTCATGAGTTTGTGTAAGGGAATATTTGGATTCTTTTCAGGTTATCAGGAGGTTACGGGAGAGAGGTGAGCCGGTCAGACTGTTTGGAGAAACAGATTATGATGCATTTCAACGTCTGAGGAAGATAGAAATTTTGGCACCTGAAGTGAACAAGGTAAGACCAGCTGACTCCTGGTTACTAATTTATGGTGGAGGAACCTGCGAGGAGTGCTTTTAACATTATGTGCATGATTACAGCCCACTAAATCAGCCAGTTCCACCTCAGAAACCCTTACAGCCTTTTTGATTGAAAAAGAGGGCCTCCAGGTGGCAGTGAAACCCCAGACATGCAGTTGCCTGCTTTGTAAGCAGCAGAGAAGACAGTAATTTACTGTTAAAACTAGCCTGTTTGGATAGGTAAGGAAGAGGGGGAATGCATCCTGTATCTCTGGTACATAAATGAATTTTCAAATCCCTCAGTTCTAGAGCTGTAACTTCTTACAGAAACTTTACTCCCACTGCTTCCTTTTAAAGTAGTCATTGACTTCAGAAATGACTAAAATAATTATGTTCTAGTTTACTGGTCTAATCCTTCTGGCTTAAGGTTGATTGATTAAGTGAGGAGATTGGGAATTTGTTGGGATATGTTGGGATTTGCGATTGGGATTTGTTTTGTATTTACTATTGATCAAATTTGCAACCCAGCTAAGAGCACAGAGCTCTGAGTTTTCTTCCATAATTTGTAACAAACTGAATAATTTGACAAATTGTTGCTGGGGCTGCCCAGAAAGGAGCACTTTTTCCCCTTCGAGTTCTTTTAAAGGATAAACAGATAGGAGTTTCTAAAAATATTTTTGCTGACAAAAGTTTCCTCCTCCCATTGTTATGTATGGTAAAATTATTGATGGCAGTTGTAGAAGTTTTAGGAAATAGCAAGGTCATAAATAGGATTGTGATGGATTTCTGCATGATGTGCTTCAGTCACTGCCATTGTTATGTGTTACTTGAAAGTGTGGGTAATTGTTACAACCAATTTGTGGTTCAGATATTTTTAAACTAGTAAGTGATCGATAAAAATGTGCCAGCAAGACATGGATGGTGATGGAAGAGTGGAAATAAGTGTGCATGTGTATTCCAAGAAGAGAGACTGAATTGATCTTAGGGTGAGAAATGTCATTCTCCTTAATAGAGCTTTAAATTTTATGTTTCATATTAAGAATGTGGATCCTCTAAGCCAGATTTCTTTTTCCATTTATAAGCAGCTCTTAACTTCTAGTATCAGTTTGAAACCATCTGTGTAATCTCATGTTTTTGTAGCATTTGGCTTTTGTTAAAAACAGAAGTTGGATGCTCACTGTGATTGTTCTGAACTGGTTTTATTGGCTTGTTTTTTGTAGTATTTTTTGGGAGAGAGGGTTGATTTTTTTTCCCCCCTTCCCTTTTTTTTTTTCTTTTTTTTGACAAATGAATCATTTCTTATCTTTTCTAGGGCCTGAGGAATGACCTGAAAGCTGCCTTGGATAAGATTGATCAGCAATACTTGAATGAAATTGTAGGTGGCCAAGAAGCAGGAGATGATGACTCACAGAATGACTTGAAAGTCCATGAGGAGAATACTACTATTGAAGAACTGGAGGTAATTAATTTAGAGATTTTAGGTATGTCATACTGTTGTATTGTTGTAAGAAAGCTTCAGTATTGTTCAAAGTTACCTAGTTTACAGCATCTAGCTTAGGCAGTCTGAAAAGTCCTTAAATATGCTGTTTGGAAATGAATACTGCTAAGGCTTGAATTGCAGTATAAGTGCCTAGAACCACTTGGTCTTTGCTTACAGCACCTCATCAGAAATGGGGAAAGAGTAGCAGGCAAAAGAGTATTCTCCCTGCAGGGGTTTTGGGAGTAAAGAATTAAATGCAAAGCCATTGCCTGATGACAAATTCTGAATCCTTTCCAATGAGTATTTGAGAAGGTGATGAGCTTAGAGCAGATGAATTTTCCTTATACAAGAAAGATGGGTTCTCGAAAACAGACACATGGGAAGAGTGTTTAATATAAAGACTTTTGGGGTAAAGAAGTAAAAGTTAGAAGTAGGCAGTTCACAGAAAATACAGAAAGTACTATGAAGGTGTGCCCCACAAACAGTGAGGGTGAGTGCTGGGCTTTGAAAGAATAGGAAAATATTTATGTGGGTGCATTCAGCACCTGGTATTTTAGGCTGGTATTTTGAAAAGCACATTAACTTGAGCTAAAGAACTTTACCCTTAATCTTCAAAACTCTTTGCTGAAGTTAATCTTCTTAATGTCCCTTCAAATCAGAAGCAATCTGATCTACAACTGAGAGTTGAAATGGATACGTTTTTATTCGGAGGCAGCCTCGCCTCCCTTCTTAGGGCACCGTGGGTTCTGGAGTAAAGTAATGACAGTTTTAGAATGGATTCCAGTTGTAATAGGGCTGCTTTTATCAAACTGTTAGTTCTCAAAGTGTCCCCTTCTTGGGATGACAGTACAGGCTTGATTTGAACCATGGAAGTAATGCTTCATTGGAAAAGTTTGTAAGCTGCGTTCTTAATTGCATGCTTCTTTAACTGCATTCCCTTGCAGAAAAAGGATTGCATTGAATGTTCCACATCTAGGAGACTTTAAAAATACATCATAGTTTGGAAATGTGAGGACAATGGAAAGAAATTATAAATCCAAGTTTATCTACTGGAAAATGTTCCTAAAAGTTGATGTTAATATTAACAGTTCTGAGGTTTTGGCAGGAAGCTAGAGCACTGGAGCATGGTAGTGTGGTTTTCACTTTGTTTTTTGGATTTATTCCCTCAACATTGCAGTTAAAATTAAATGAACGCCCAAATGCATCAGAGAAATGAAATAACTTCAAAAAAAAAGAAAGAAAGAAATGAGAATTAAGTAAATCGGAGTATTGTGTTCAGTTCTGAGGCCCCCAGCACAAAAAGAATATTGAGCTGTTAGAGCAAGTGCAGAGGAGAACCATGGGGATGATCAGAGTGCTGAAGCACCACTGCTATGAAGAAAGGCTAAGAGAGATGGGCTTATTTAGCCTGGATAAGAGAAGGCTCTGGAGGGATCTCGTAGCAGCCTTCCAGCACCTAAAGTGGGCATACAGGAAAGACAAGGAAGGCCAATTTGTCAGGGAGAGTAGTGGTAGGACAAGGGATAATGGTTTTAAACTAAAAATAAGGTAGATTTAATTTAGATCTGAGGAAGAAGTTCTTCGTTTTGAGGATGCTGAGGCACTGGCACAGCTGCCCAGAGAAGCTGTGGGTGCCTCATCCCTGGAGGTGATGAAGGCCAGGTTGGATGAGCTGGTGGAAGCTGTCCCTGCTCATGGCAGGGGGCTGGAACTGGATGGTCTTCATGGTTCCTTCCAACCCAAACCATTCTGTGATTGTATGGCTCTGGGGATCTCAAAAATGCAATGCACCTACAGTTTCCCTTAATTCAGTGCTGTTAGACAGCTGCTAATTATACCAGTGATTTTGTAGTTAATGAATGAAAAATTACTCTCGTCTTGACTGCTCAGAAATAATCGTCTTGGCTTTTTGGCTTGAATGTTTTTAGTAGAATAATGAGTCTCATTAATATATATAGCTGTTTCTTTCTTTCAGTTTCCCACCTGATGTTTAGGTTTATTAGTAGAATTTACTCCAGTTCACGTTCTGCTGTGGTGGTGGCAGGTATCTACATAATGTGGAAATCTTTGTCTTTTGACTCCTATTCCAGGCTTTGGGAGAGTCCTTAGGACGGGGTGATGACCACTATGATATGGATATTATCACAAAATTCTTGAAGGTAACCCACTCTCATGGATGTATTAAGCTGTGACATGCCTTTTACTGTCATGCAAATACATTTGCTGAGCTTCCATCTGCTTGAAGAGGTAAACTTGAATTGTGCTGAAGATATTTTTTGCCTTTTTGTAATACTTGATACTCCACTGCCTTGGTTAATGAAGTAGTGACTACTGTGAGATGTGGGCAAGAGTTCCTGGGAGAGGAGAGCAGCCTTCTTCAACATCTGATTCTACTTTTCCAGACAAAACAGCTATGATTTTGACTTGCATATGATAATCAAGGCAGTTGAAAGCAGTTTCTTCCATCTACCACTACTGCATTGAAAATTCCCAAGGAATCTCTACCTGCTCATTCTCAAATGTTGTTCTGAAACAACTGTATCATCTTCATACATCAGTGCTTTTCTAATGATCCCCTTCTCCTTGGCAGCACTAATAAGTCTGTCACTGTTTCCTGGTTTTCTATGTACACTCTTTTTGCTCACACTCCCACCTCCTCCTCCACAAGATTTTGTGGTAGGACAGCTTTTCCTATCCCCTCTGCCCATAGTGCTGAGAGAGGCTTTTTGCCTCGTGGATTCAGTTTTCTCCAAGAAAAGATTCATTTTGCTGTGTTGGTTTAAACCACTGTTCCATCTGCTTTGGCAGTGCAGTCACTAGGTGGCACTAGGACACAAATTTGTTGTTCCCTGTGCAGTTTCTTCTTGGAGTTTGGGCGAAGGAGCTGAATGCCAGAGAGGACTACGTGAAGCGGGGAGTGCAGGGAAAGCTGAACAGTGCCACTCAGAAGCAGACAGAGTCCTACCTGAGGCCACTCTTCAGAAAACTCCGGAAAAGGGTGAGTCACTTCTAGATGTCACTGTTCTCTAAGGCTTATTTTAATTGCTGCTTTCAAAGCACCCAGTTTGTTAATGTCCTTTCTTAAGGTAACCTTGTTTCAGCTGAAGGTGAGAGGATGAATAAGGTGGTCAGAGTTTCTTTGGCCAGAGCCCTTGACTCCCAGATTTGACCTTTTTATCTTGACCCACGAGTTCTTCTGCTTACCTACAGCTTTTCCAGGTGCTGCTTCATGTATCACCTGTTCATCGGGTTGCCAACATGATAGAAAATAGGGATTGTATTTTGCACTTTGCCACGAGCTACAAGGTGTAACTGCTTCACCTCTCTTGCTTCAGATCCTTCTAAATAAGGAAGATGTTTTCCTTCATTGAAGTCCTGAAGCTAGGGAAGGTACTCATCTTTGTATAAATGCTGAGTAGGGTGATTTTCCTGAGCTGCATATTGTGATGTAAAGCTGTTTGTTCTCCTTTTTTTTTTTTTCTCCGTAGACACTTCCTGCAGACATCAAAGAATCAATAACAGATATTATAAAATTCATGTTGCAAAGAGAATATGTGAAGGTATGTTTGTTTGCTCTCTTCCAGCGTGTTTAGGCTGGCTGGCTCTGATAGATTGAAGTTACACGTGAACATTTTTCATTTTGCATCTTAAAGACATGTAGCTGGAAATACACCCAACATACATTCAAATAAAATGAGAACTGGCTGTTAATGGCTGGGCTTCAGACAGTGTGTGATCCACAGTTTGTCAGAAGCATTTCTGAGGTTGGTGAAACTGCAGAGCTTGCAGGCACCAATAGGATTTCAGAGATGGTTCCATTGCAGAGGAGTAGTGAGTTGGAAACCCGATATTGAGAGGTTAAATCACAGAATTGCAGGGGTTGGAAAGGACCTCCAGAGATCACTGAGTCCAACCCCCCTGGCAATGCAGGCTCCCTACATCAGGTTGCACAGTCGCATCCAGATGGGTCTTGAATGTCTCCAGAGAAGGAGTGGGATGTTGATTAATTAATTAGCTATTAGGGGAGTTGAGTTACTGAATACAAGACACCGTCCCTTTCTTTGGCCATACTCATGTTAGCTGGTCTGTTAAGATCAAGATAAGTTAATGAAAAGGTTTGCTCACTGAAGGAGGCAGAAGTACTTTGGCACTTGAGATGAAAGGCAGCATTAGCTTTTGTTTGTAGCTGCCTCAAGAAATGGAACTCAAATAGTGACAGCGTTTGCTTAAGCAACCAGTGTATGCAGAATTTCACTTTTGTTTTGCCTTTGGTCTTCTAGTATTTCTTACTGAAGTCCCAAGGACTTGGGGTAATTTGTCTAGTAAGCAAGCAAACCTGCTTTTGTGATTGGAAAAAACTTCAGATACCCTCAGGCATGTTTAAATCATTTTAAAGTAGAACTAAAAGTGTGGGATGTATGATAGTGGGGTTTTGTTTGGGAGCTTTGTTTTTTCTTTGGCTATCATCATTATGCTGAAATTCCCTTTCCAGTGCCTTCCCAACAGAGCAGTGAGTGTGCAGGAATGCAGCGTATCTCCTCAGTAAATTGAGGAGCTGTCTCACAGGTGCTTGGCTGTATGTAAACTTCACAGACTGATTTAGGGGAAGTCTGAGTCTACATTTGGAAGCTGTCTTGTTTTGTTGTTTGTTTTTAGTGAGACTAATGAGCCTTTTGCTTTTAAAGATCCTCATACCATTTTCCATTTTGCTTCCGAAGAGATTTGTCTCTTTCTGCATCCTGCTGGCTTGTATGCTTATGTTTGTTGTTTTTTCTGTTGTTCAGCCTACTGAATGCTGTCAGCTACAAATTGTTACTGCTTTCGTAGATGACATTCTTTAAAAACACGAGTTTTGAAATCAGCTTGTGCTAGCAGGCAAAGAGCAGAATGCAAGGTGCCTCCTCAACCTTTTTGTGCCTCCTTAACCCTTTTGTGACAGTCTTAAAAGGGTCTTTAATTGTGTGCTCTCATACAGTGCTTCATCACAGAACCACGTGTCAGTCAGCAAACAGATATCTGACTGAGGCTGCTGAGATGCTGCCTCGTGTAGGTGAAGGCAAAGTCCTGTCCCTTCTTCAGGTTTGCTCCCAGCTCTCTTTCTGTATCCTCAGTTACTCACCTTCCAGTTTGTGCCAGTGCCAAATGTGAGGAAGCTGCACCCACTGGTCACAGTTATTACTTCTGATTGTGTAGTCTCTGAATGGGAGATGGTAAATGAACTCTTTATCAGTGAGCTTTCTGGCTGCTTGCTGGTAGGGGAGGAATGTCCTGCGCCAAGTGGTTCTTGAAGCTGTGTTTCTGTGACTGCATGTGGTTTTTTTTCCCCTTTGTTTTCCTGGTTCTCACTCGCTCTGCTGCTTTTTTGAGCTCTATCATCTGTGCCTTTCTCCCTTTCTTTGTGTTTGTCTTCCCTTCATGTTTTATTCCCTTTCTTCCTCAGGGCCAGTGTCTGCTTCAGCTCTATATTAAGAAATGGGGTCTGCTCTCTTGATGGTGAAATTGCAGATTCATTCAGTGCTGCTACTCCGTTCATAAACACTGTTATAAATGTGCTGCTTTGACCCAGTTTTGTAATGGATCTGGCGCTCAGCCTCTTTGGAAGCTGGCTGCTCTCCCTCAACACTCCCTGATTTAGTCTGTAACCAAAATAAAAAAGGTACTATAGGTGAGCAAAGCACAACAGCTGATGGGAACCTGAGCAGACTGCATTGAAAACATCTGATGCCCTTTCTGTTGCTAAGTGTGCCTAACCTGTATTTCTTCAGGCAAACGATGCCTACCTCCAGATGGCCATTGGGAACGCGCCATGGCCCATCGGTGTCACCATGGTCGGCATCCACGCTCGAACGGGTCGTGAGAAGATTTTCTCCAAGCACGTCGCCCACGTTCTCAATGATGAAACTCAAAGGAAATACATTCAGGTAAGGCTGACTGTGGAAATCCAACCGTTTGGGTTTGGGAATTAGGGAATCTTTGAGAAATGTTAGCTTTGTAGTTGTGAGTGATGCAGTTAAAGAGTTCGAGAACAGTCATAGAATCATAGAATGGCCTGGGTTGAAAAGGATCACAATGATCATCTAGTTTCAACCCCCTGCTGTGTGCAGGGTCACCAACCAGCAGACCAGGCTGCCCAGAGCCACATCCAGCCTGGCCTTCAATGCCTCCAGGGATGGGGCATCCACAACCTCCTTGGGCAACCTGTTCCAGTGCTTCACCACTCTCTGTGTGGAAAAACTTCCTCTTAATATCTAACCTAAACCTCCCCTCCAGTTTAAGACCATTCCCTCTTGTCCAGTCACTATCCATCCTCATAAACAGCCGTTCCTCCTCCTGTTTATAAGCTCCCTTCAAGTACTGGAAGGCCACAATGAGGTCACCCTGGAGCCTTCTCTTCTCCAAGCTAAACAAGCCCAGTTCCCTCAACCTTTCCTCACAGGAGAGGTGCTCCAGCCCTCTGATAATCTTAGTGCCCTCCTCTGGACCTGCTCCAAGAGTTCCCCATCCTTCCTGTGCTGGGGGCCCCAGGCCTGGACGCAGTACTGCAGATGGGGCCTCACAAGAGCTGAGTAGAGGGGGACAATCACCTCCCTCTCCCTGCTGGTCACCCCTTTTTCAATGCAGCCCAGAACACAGTTGGCCTTCCGGGCTGCAAGCGCACACTACTGGCTCATGTCCAGCTTCTCATCTACCAGGACCCCCAAATCCTTCTCTGCAGGGCTGCTCTCCAGGAGATCTTCCCCCAGTTTGTATAAATACCTGGGATTGCCCCGACCCAAGTGCAGCACCCTGCATTTGGCCTTATTGAACCTCATTGGGTTTTCATGGGCCCACTTCTCCAGCCTGTCCAGGTCCCTTTGGATGGTTTCCCTTCCTTCCAGTGTATGGACCGCAGCGCTCAGCTTGGTGTCATCCACAAACTTGCTGAGGATGCGCTCGATGCCACCATCTTGATGAAGATGTTGAAGAGCACCGGTCCAAAGACTGATTTCTGCGGGACGCTGCTTGTGACCAGCCTCCACCCTGACACAGGACCATTGATCACAACCCTTTGGCTGCATCCAGCAGTTGTCTTAGTTTAAGTCAGAGTACAAGGTCCATTTAATAGATGGAGCTGGGCCTGCGTGCTGTTCAGTCTCATGGATTTTTTTCACATCTTAGTGCTTGTGATCCTGTATTAGCACCGACTGTGAACACACACACAGGAATTGGGTGCTTCATCTCTCCTCACATGGTGAGCTGTGTTTGCCTTCTGCCAGTTGCAGTCTCATTGACATAAGGCCCTCCTGGCTGAACCGTGAAGCTTGAGGGCGGCATCGTGGAGCTCGAAGCTGTCAGGAGAGGTTTACACAAACACCTTCCTGCTGCAGCTCAGTGAGTCCCACTGCAACTTCTGCAGATGTCTGCAAGCAGATGGCTTGCAAAATACAACTTCTTCCTCTGTCTTGACTTTCTTTAGGGGATACAAGAATAACCTTTGATTTCAACTATAGCTTTTAGTATCATAAGCGGAGGAAATATTGTGAAGTCAGAGGGAGCTCCAGACATTTGCAGAGCCAACAAATGTGATCATTCTGCTATAAGGTGGTATGTAGATTGCATATCTTCAGAGACAGACTGCACTTGATTTATTTTATTACTTGCTTGGCATTATCTGATGGATGAAGTAGCTTGTGGTGGTTTTTGATCTCTTAACCTACCTGGAAGATGCAACTTGTATGGATTTTCCCAGCTTGTTCCCTCTGTTTCGGAGGGTACATCTATTCAAAGAAATCTTGTTCATCTTCCCTCTGTGCATTTTGTTTCTCTGTGAAGTAGATACACTTCTGAAGTGCACAACTTACTGATGGGCCAATACAAAGTTGGCTTTAACTTCTTGTTCTTCTTGTTTTTAAATACAAGGTCTTCTTTAGCTGGTCTGGTTCAAACTGGATCACGTGGAGTATTATCTCTGCTCACAGCATTGAAATCAGGATCATATACAGTGAATTTGCAACACTGACATCTCACACAATGAATCTTTATGGTTTTAGGATATGTCTTCCAGATTCCTGCTGGCACTGAAAATACCAAAGCATCTTCTGTCTAATTGTTTTCCTTTACAGTTAAATGTTGAAGATCTAATGACAGGCACATTGCTTTCTGCTGTTGTGGAGTTATAATGTCATTGCCAAATTATGCTACCACCACAGCAGTTTTTCTCCTTCTTTGTTAGACCTCTGTGTGTGACTTAAGGAGAATAATGGTGGTATTTCTGTCATGTTGGTTTTTGGCAATCAGTGCCTTGAAAGAACTGAAGAGAAAAGTCCTTGTTCTGCCTTTGTTTTCCTCCACTGCAGTGGGATCGAGTGGGGTAATACTATGGGAAGGGATGACACCTCTGCTCTCCAGAAATGGATTGGTTTTTTTGCTCCTCAGTTATTCAGCTTGTTTTGGTGTCAGAAATTGCTTTTTGCTCTTGAGAATTACTTAACATCTCAATTTTCAGGGTTATTGTACACATAGTTTGTTGTAACGGTACTGCTTTCTGCCTTGGTGAAGAAGAGGGCTTAAAGTATTACTGTGGTTCTTCACCATGAATCTATCATCAAGAATGAAACTTACAATCTCTTCAGTTAATCCACGAACTCCTTTAATATTTAAACTCATAGAATCTTACAACCATCTAGGATAGAAAAGACATCCAGGAACACTGCATCCAACCATCAACCTGAACTACAGAGTCCCATTGCTACGCCATGTCCCTCAGGGCCATGTCCACACATCTCTAAAACACATCCAAGGATGGAGACCTTGGGTAACCACCTCACCAGGTAGCCAATGCCTGACCACCCTTTCCATGAAGGAATTCAACCAGATGTCCAGGCCAGGAGCCATTGGCCTTCTTGGCCACCTGGGCACAATGCTGGTTGTGTGCCGCTGCTGTGAGTGGCACCCCCAGGTCCTTCTCTACTATAGGCAGCTTCCCACCACTCTTCCCCAGGCCTGTATTGCTGTGTGGGGTGGTGGGAGCCAAATGCAGCATCCGATATTTAGCCTTGTTGAATATATTTGTAATAATTAGCACTTTCCAGAGAGAATTGTCAATAAAACTTCAAATAATGGAATACTAATTCAATAAAGAAAAGAAATAAAATAGCAGCCATTTGCTTTTAATTCTTCTCGTTAAGCTGAAAAGTAAAAATAGGCTGTGTGAAAGCTGCAGTTTTATGATAGAGTTGTCTTTGTTTTGTTCATTTCTAGGGGCTGAAGAGGCTGATGACCATTTGCCAGAAGCACTTCCCAACAGACCCATCGAAATGTGTGGAGTACAACGCTTTGTGAAGGTCTGAGTGACCAAGCATGACTCACATTGTCATCTCCAGGACTCGGGGAGCACTGAGGAGATGGAGCACTTTGTGCTTTACACCGACAGAAACTGAGGGGGGCTTTGCAAGAAAGCATAAAGCAGATTTCTCTCCCTTGAACAAGGCCCACTTGGGTAGATTTCTTTTTCAATCTGTGCTTTACACTGACCAGCTCCCATCTCCAGCTTTGTAAGGGTGGGATGGCCATGACCATGGGCCACGGTCGTGACCCTCACTTCTACTTCAGTTTGCTGTTCACAACGCTGTGTAGTGTGATCTGAACCAATCCGTTCTGTCTCGGAGCTGTAGGTGAGACTCAGCCCTGCGCAGAGGCCGCGTGGAGTTTGTTGGCTGCTTTCCCACTGGAGGCTGATGTGGGAAGATGGGGAAGCAGTCAAACTTTAATCTTGTTATTTCTGTAAATAGGAAGATTTTAATGGCAAATCTTTCATGTGGTATTTATCAGGAAAGAAGAAGTTTATATATTTCTCAGCTGAAAAATACACCCAGTTTCAGTGGAAAGAGTTTTTGATCATGAGTACATCTGATTCGGCTTGTTTTTTGTTTTATAATGACATTATTAATACAAACCTCCTGGGCTTGGGGGAAGTAATCTTATGGCTCTTCAGGCTTCCAAATCCTGTTTTTATACATCTGGAGAAAATTCCAGTCTGCTGGGCATTGCAGAGAACGTAATTAGGACCTCCCATGATCAGGTACAGCATTTGTAGCAGCCACAGATCTATTCTGCTGGATGTTGAATTTCTTCTTGAGCTGTTGGTGCCCTCGTGTGAAGGAGTTAGAGCAGGTGTTCACAGCGAGGTACGATGCTGGGGCTGTGTGCTGGCTTGGCTTATCTCAAGGAGCTTCCCCAGGTTCTGCTGGAAGCCCTGCATTCTGAAGGGCTGCTTCTGACTTACAGGTCCTTCAGTCTGGTGCGTCTGACCCCAACAAAAATGTCAAGAGTTTAAACAGTTTAGAAGTAATAAAAATGAGGCTGACAAGATCTAAGTGGAGCCTGGGGGGGCTTTGAGAAACAGAGGGGGATTTGTGGGGAGAAGTTGGGCAGATGTTGAGAGCGTGGAAGAGTTGCATTAACATCAGTGCCTGGGGATTTCTTTTGCAGTGTACAGAGAGCATTTTTACAACAGAAAACATTTATAACACGACAACTTTATCCCTTTCCCCACCCAGACGATTTCCTGAGCTGTTTCTAAACCTTTACCACGACCTTCGTTTTCAACTCTTTAAATAATTGAGATACAGTCTTGTCTTCATTTAGAAGAGCTATAATTTCCCTGGGAAGTGCAGTGAGAGCCGAGGGGTGGTTTGGGAGCACCGTAATGTTGGCTTTAGTGGGAACTGGATTCCTTAGGGCAGCCATAATAGTGTTAGACAGATTTTTCCCTCCCGCTTTAGAGCTAATTATTGAGGAGCCGTTTAATGGTACCCTGAGTACTGGTTTGAATGGGGATGAGCCTCCTGTAGGGATGTGAATTTGGGTTTGGAATGCTTTAGTCTAATCAAGCTCGAGGAATGCAATTTAAGCAGCATGCCTTCTTGCTGACAGTCCCTGAAATACAGCCGCCTTGGCTGAATGGCTCCCATGGCGGAAGAGCTTTTATCCCCTTGCAATCCATGGAATGGGGCTGCATGTGGAACCAAGAAACCAAAGTACTTTCTCACGGCATATCTATGTAAGAGCTTCCAGCTGCCCGGCACGTGAAAGCCAGCTTTGGTCCCTGGGGGGATGACAAGAGGAACACTGTCATGGCAACTGCTCCTCATCGCTGCTCTGAGGCTCCCTGCAGCTGGATGGCCCCACGTTACAGCTAGCAGGCCGTGCTCCAATCCTTAATAACGCCTTTTATCCAAAAAGTGTGAGGATGAGTGGGTGTGGTGCAGCTGTCCAACTGTTGGACAGGTTTTGTAGGGATGGCGTGTTTCAGTTTAGATTCAGACTTTCCCCCCTGGACTTCTGCAGATGTTTATTTCTGATAATTCCTGCGTCAGCCAGGCGCAATCCGATGTCTTGGGGTGAAGTCGTGCATTCACCGCAGAAGCGTCAGGAGAGCTTTTAGGACTTCAGTGCCCCTGGTTGCAGTGCGGCTCCCCGCCCTCCATGGCCTGGCTGATACCACGTTCTTGTTTCTGCTTGGTTTCATGCCTGGTGATGGTTATGTGCCTTTAATTCCTTGTGCGGCTAGAAGGGCTCTTTGGATAGTGTATGTGGGATCAGTTCAGGTTGGATATTAGGAAACATTTCTTCTCAGAAGGAGTGGTGAGGCATTGGCACAGACTGCACGGGGGGGTGGTGGAGTCACCGTCCCTGGAGGCGTTCAAGAAGCAGGCAGAGGTGGCACTGAGGGCTGTGGTTAGTGGGCACGGTGGGACGGGCCGATGGTTGGGCTGGTGGTCTTTTCCAACCTTGATGATTCTAATTTATTTTGACTGCAAAACGGGGTTCCTGTAATGCTGGTTGCCATTCAGTCTCCATGGTAGATCCAGTCAACCAAAGATGAGCTGGGTTGAGATAGAGACGATTTCTGATGTTGCTGGAAGTGGTGACAGAGCTACGTGTGGGTCGCTTGACCCATGCCCTGGTGGCACAGTGAGCTGTCAGCATCCCTGCTCTTGTCGGGGTCCCTGCTGGGGGAAGCACCACGAGGGGCAGGGAGATTCAGAGGAACCAATGCTATGAAACTGCTGGAGCTGCTGCTCTGCCTTGAAGGAGAGCAACGGGGTGCCTCAGCTCTTGCAGTAATACCACGCCAACCCCAGAGCCAGGACGATGTCTGACAGTTCTAGCGTTGCCATCTTGCCCTGCCCCAACCCAACAGACGTTTGCTACAGAAGATTGTCCCCAAGGAATCATGCTGGATGAGGGTCAGGTGCTCTCCTAGCTCAACCCGCTTCGGTGCAGCTGAGGTCTCCCTGTGACGCGGAGGGGTTTTGGTGGCAAGGAGCTTCCCAGACAGACACTGCAGGGTCCTGTGCAACGAGAGGAGGTGGGAAGAAGGGCAAGGCAGCGTGCTGGGAAGTGGTGGGGCCTGCATGGAGAGCCTGTGCGGGTTAGGAAGTGCCTGGGATCGCTGCTGCCCACGACACACAGCAATGGCTGTCGCAGCGCAGCGCAGAAGGCAAAGCCCTCTTACTCAGTGAACCCAGCAGAGCAGCAGTGGTGCCTTCTGTGTTCGGCCCAGCCTGCAGGCAGCCCTGTGCCCACAGGGTCTGCGAGGGGCTGTTTTTGGGGAAGGCTCAGCGCTCCCCGCAGCGCCGCTGCTCAGCACGGAAGGGATTCCTCGGGTTGAAAAGACCAGGGCGAGGTTTCATTTTGAAAATGCTTTAATAAGGAAGTGTTGACAACACCGTTTTGCAAAATGTAAAGGTAACTATACAAATTCTTAATACAAAAAGAATAAATTAAAAGCAGATCTTCTTTAATTCTGCAACTTTTTCTACAACATACATATCTTTTCCTTGATTACAGTTTAACAGAATCCAGTAAAATCATTTTACATGCTCTAAAGTCAATTTCAGGAGAGACCTAATTATTTTTTTTTTCCTTCTTTTTTCCTTTTCTTAAACTAGAGAGTCCGTTTTACACAACCGGTAATAAAACTATTGACATTAATATATATGTAAAACTTTACATCTAGGTAACTAAGCAGTAACTGGTCATCTGATAGCACCTGAATGGGGATCGGCTACGCCTGAAACTAAAACTAATACAGAGTGAAAACAAATCGGACTGATTCAACATTTTCAACACTCGACTGCATATCACAGCGTTTAAAAAGAAACCCTGCCCACAGCAGAGCGCGGCGGGGGGCCGTGCCAGACTGCTGCCCAACCAGAGGGACCTGCAGACGGGGAGACTGAGAACGGTGGCTTCACGGCAGATGGAGCCTTGCAAAACAAAAAAGGAAAGGAGGGGTGGCGTTGGTAGTCAAGTGCTTGTATATAATAGCTAGGTATGCACCCCTCCGCGTTATACTTCAATATGTTAATCTCATATGATTAACGTTTTATGTACATTTGTGTTTAATTGAATTGAGCTAAACAGTAAAACCTGTTTTACTTAATCTGTCTTTACTACCAGACTGGCTGCTCACGTGTGCCTTGATTGCAGAACAGAAAAGCAGAACACAAAGCAAAACCCAATCCATTTCTTGAAAGCTCTTTCTCGACTCGAGCCTGTTTGCAATTCAGGCTGATTTGGTTTTGTTTTTTTTTTTCCCCTAATTTCAGGGCTGCCACCTTTGAACCTTTGCTGCAAAACTGCAGATCTTGTCTTGGAGGAATTACTGCTCCCGTAGTGCCCAGAGGCCCCGTAGTGCCGCTGTTGTTGAATTCTTTTTAATTAAAAGTACACAGAAAAAGAATAATTAAAAAAAAAAAAGAACAACAACCAACCCAAAGCCACTTAGCGGGGAAATTAAAAAGAAAACAGACAGTTGCTCAGAGCCCCTAAAAAAATCCATGGGCTAATTTGCTGCTGCTTAATTTGGTTCTTATTTAATTCTTTCACTTCAGCTACGGAATCTTAGCAGCGCACATCAGTAATCAGTGCTATCTCCCATCTACCTAAAAATCCAATTAGGAGTTTAAGCCAATTCCCATGCTAACAAGCCCAAAGCACAGAGAGAAGTGTGTCAGAGCAACCCTACCATTGATGCCAGGCAGCAGAACTGCAGGCGTGGGCCCAGGGCTGAAGCAAACATCCCAAATGCACACTGGGGAAAGGAATTAGCACGAGTGGCTTGCGTTCATTTTTAGAAACCCCATCATCTTTCCAAGTCTAATTACGAAGAACCCATTCTCTTTTAAAGCCTGGAATGCAGTTTTCCAGCAATCCTGATGCCGAAAGGTGTGGCAGCCCCCAAGTCACGGTGTTTCATTTTGAACGTTTTGCCCTACTCGGTCTGGTAGACGCTGTTGTTATTCTTGGAACACGCACACACACTCACACTTTTCTTTTGTTTTCAACTAAAGCTAACTTCAGTTTCTGCTTTTCACAAAGTAACCCCCTCCAGCCGTTTCTGTAATGCCTTTCCCATAGGAAATCATCGTTTGCACGCGCAAATGGGGAATGGCCGGGCGCCTCCCCCATCTAGTGGCAATAAAAACAGCATAGCACCGCAGTGAAGACTAGACGTGCCAGCTTCAACATCCACCGAGATTGTGCACTTGTTCGTTACAAAAGTGTCTTTGAGGCCTTTGAAAGTTCCATGGCTTGACATGTATAAAGCATTGCTCAAAGGTAAGTGTAAACTTGCAGCTCCTTCCATGAGTCCCCCGTCCAATTCCTTGTGGTATCAGTAGGCAGCTCCTGCTCGCGTTGAACGCCTCGTTCGGTCACTTCTCTTTCTTGTGGTTGCTTTCCATGTGAAATTTTGCTTCGTCTGCTGCTTGCTAAACCCAAGCTGCTCCCATGCTTCCTGACAGACCGGTTCTCCCAGCCAGCGGCGCGCTGGTGACGAGCCCTTTGCTACACTGGTGCTAACGAAGGTGAGATAATTGGAACAGATATGTTAATGCAGCTTCACCGTGTCAATTAGATTGTGATGTGCTTTCCCTTTGATTTGACGTTAATGCTTTGTGCAGAGACAGGTTAGAATTCATTGGCTGTACCTGTTTGTAGAAAGGTTTTTTGACGATTTTTATCTTCCTCAGAGTTTGAGAAAACCAACAGCACAACCCTAAGCTCTGTGTGTTGGTACGCAGCTTTGCCAGCCACAGAGATGCTGTGAGGAACAGTTCTTGCCTCTGCTGTAGATAATGCCTTTGTACACCTCGTTTGTCCAGTCTGATAGTAGCTTGTAGATGCTGTGATACCAACCCAGACCTCCAGAGTGTCTTCAGTGCGTGGGGTTCTGTTTGGATGGGCTCAAAGCAAAGAAGGAAATGCTGTTTTGCAGGACGTGGTTGTGTCTGTCATTAAGTAAGAGATGTTCTTGGAGCGAGAACTCGCTGAACAAACTCATCCCATTGACACTGGTTGGGTGACTTTGGCAGCACTGATCTGACTGCGAGACCCTTAGATGTATTTGAAGTGAGAGGATTTTGCTTTTTTTTTTGGTGTTTTTTCATGAAAGAAGCACTTTCAGGAGTAATTCTCAGCCTCTGTCCCAATTTGTGTTGACCCCCCCCCCCCCCTTTAAATTAAGACTCTGTTGGATCAGATTGCAGGTCATGGAAATCTGACTGCCATTACATGCCACAGAACAGCAGGCTCCCATCGTTTAAAAGGAAAAAAATCTTTTTTTCCATTGCCAGCTGCTGAGATGGCTGCTCACACGTGTGCCTTGACTGCACCCGCTGGCCACAGGCTCTGCAGGGATGTGTGCTGGCTGGCGATGGGACGCGCTGCCATCCTGCACGGTTGTGGTGGATGTCTCAGGGCCAATCTCTGTAATGTCATCTTGAATTGCATCGTGAGAAAAGTGCTTAGAGTTGAAGCTGGTGCTGGGTGACAGTGCATCTGGGTAAGGCAAATGAGAGGCAGTGAGGTGATCTCAGAATGGCATTGATGTGATTAATTTGAGGTCAGGGGTTCACACTAGAGTCCCAGGCTTGGCTTTTTCCTGTCCATACCACTGGACATCTGCTAATTCTGGATAGAGGGGAGAATCCAGGAAACAGCTATCATTGTAAGTCCTGCAGAGGAAAGGAAACTTTTGTTAGGACAATGAGAACTGCTGGAGAGTTCAATCATGGGCACAAAACATCATTTTATGAACAGCCCCACTCCCTGCAGCAACCTGGAGACAGAAGGCTGAGCATTTTGAGGATGCCCTCCATGAAGCACATCTGAAGAGCTCCTGGCCATAACACCCAGTGAGAAGGGGGAGGGTCAGGGTGCCCTCTTGTAGCACCTCACAGACTGTCCTTGGGATTTCTGCTCTGGGCAGAGGCTCTGCATCACCAGCAGTCCCAAAGTAATGTGGCTGTCTTGGCTGCCTGGAGCTGAGGCAGCAAAACCTGGTGATGTGTGAGAGGGTGTCAAGTATGCTATGGAAAGGACCATGTTTTGTCATATACAGCCTGGTCTTGGGGTGCCTCTCTTGACAAGCTACAGTTTCTTTTGCTGCTTGGCTTTTTGTTTGCTTGCACAGAGCAGATGAGGGACTTGATGAGAATTTGCCATTTATTTTAGGGCTCAGGTTAGGGTCAGCTCCTGGCTCAGTTTCTACTGAGTTCCTTGCGAGAAGAAAACACTGAGGTCAAAACCTTGTTAAGATTTTGAAAAATGGCTGCTATATCAGCACAATAACATTCAGAATTGATCTCCCTCTCACGCTTCGATCTGAACTTCCAAATTACAGATTGTTTGGAGACCAGAAGCAGGAAATGCACTTTGCTTCCTGTGGGATTCTCTCTCCCTGCCCTCTCTCCCCACCTCGCAGGACTGAGCTCACATTGATGCAGCCCAGCAGTTCCTGCCTCCTCTCTCCTATTTTCCACCTGGTTTCCTTGGGACTGATGTCTGGGAGGAACCTAAGCAAGGCCATGACCCGGTTGCACATTAAAGAGTCTTTTGTTTCCCAGCTCTCTGCTGGAGTATGGAGGTTTATGGGTTATCTCTAGAAAGCTGGGCTTGAAATACTCAACAGATGCCAGCTGCGAATGGCTGTGGATTCAAATGAGTGTCAGACGGTGACTGCAGTTTAATTAAAACAGAACAATTCTAAGGGTTTTTTGTTCCCTCCACCCTTCCCCCTCTGCCTTCTCACAGGAACTGGGCCAGGGTTGCTCCTCGCTCAGTGAAGCCTCACTGCTGCAGAGAGCCTGCACAGCTCTGCAGCATGAATGAAGGAGCAAGGGGCACTCGGTGCCATGGCTGTAGCACTGCTGGAGCTCTGCCCAGCTCCCCGAGGTCCCCACCCACTCGTGCTCATCTCCACACAGCACTCTGCCCACGCTGCTTTGAGACATCCCCAGCCATGAACGTGCCACTGCTCTCTGTGCCTGTTCAGCCTCTGCAGGAATGCTCACAGCAGTGGCTGGCCCCAGGCCCACTCGTGTGGAGGAAGGAGTCCTCTTTCACTGGGGAAAGCACAACAGCCACAAACGTGCTGAAAAGGCACAGAGAGGGCTCCGAGCTGCGTTCGAGTTGTTATTCCAAGGACTGAAAGAAGCCTTGTTGCCAAACAGGCACACAATTGCACAGCTGCTCCTCGGGGACAGTGGGATGCCGCTTATTCGCACTGTGTTTCGTGGAACATGGACTATAGGGCAGAAGGATGAAAGAACAAAACATCCCCTTACTATACCTCTATTCATCAGTACTTTGGTGGGTTGGAGACTGAGACTCATCCATAGTGGGTGAGTTGTCTGTTGCTTCTCTGAACAAAGGAGAGCAAAAAAGGAGGAAAGAGGAGAGAGGAAATGTTAAAGAAAAGAAATGACACAGACATTGTTATGAGCTTATTAATCCAGTGGGGAAACAAGTTGATGAATCATCTTCAGAGAAAGAGTTAGTGACACAAAAACATGTCAGGGACAACTGTAAATCTTTTCCTTCACAATGGGAGGGAACAACCTGTTCCTGTGGTGGGGGAGTTTGTGTTTTGCTTCTGATGGCAAACTTTGTCCGCCTCTACCATATTTATACATGCGCTTGGGACTGTGCTCAGGCATGAAGCAAGTACTGATTTGTCTCCAACTGGATGTTGGTACACAAACTAAGTTATAAATCTAGAGAACTTCACATTCACCAGCTAAGAATTTGCCTTGATGGTGTTTTGCTATGAGAGACAGGGAGCAGAAGTTATCCCAACTAAGAAATGTTGGGATTTTGGAAGCAGACTCCTCAGCTGGCTGCTAACCACTTTTACTCCTGATTATCATAGAGATATTCAGAGGGTTTAGGATTGGGATGGAGACGGACACAAAGATTTGAGTCTAGATTAAAACCCTATAGTGGAAATTTCAGCATGCAGTCACTACAGCTGCCATGCTGCCAATCTTATGATCCCTTGACTTTCTGTGAAATGGACCCTGGAAAATACTAAAGCTGGAGGCAAACACAAGCACCATGTGAAACTGAATGTCAAATGTGTGAATTTAAAATTCAAAGAAGGCATAAGAGGTTTGTGGTTACAGCTCCCCTCATCTCCATTTCAAAGTGCACTCACAGACGGTGCTGGAGTACAACCAGAGGTCAAATTTGATCATAGGTGACCAAAGAAATTAAAGAGGATGAGATTTTCCAGTGGCTGCACAGTGAAATGTTTACAGAGTTAACTCTCCTAGTTCCTACTCACAACTCAGGGGATTGTATCTGTTTTCTTATTCCAGGGCCGATGGGATTTCGAGGATGTTAGCTGGAAACTTTCTAGTGGTGTTCACCAAACCCAACTTAATTGTAAAAATCTGGGACACGCTGAGTTAGATGGGATCTGGAAGTGATCTTTATTTCGTGTGACAGGGTAGAATTACAGAAGATTGCTAGAGAATACCCAGGAGAGCTTGCAAAAGGCTTTTTGTTTGCTCCTTGAATTCCTGGCCTCACAAGGAGGTGTGCCCAAGAACCCAATTACTGTATTTACATGAGTAATGGCTACCTGCACGTAATGACTCACTCATGCTTTGGTGAAGCACATTAAGTTAGTGGTAGCTGAAAAAAGTTGCACTTAATGGTCATTAGGTCACATTACTGGGGAAAACCTTGTAGTAAAATGTGGTTGCTGCACACACGAGTATGGTAGGCACTTAATCCTGCCTTGACAACAGAGATCTTAGGCTGGACAGCCAGCATATTTGCTAAAAGAAAGATCAGCTGTTTTAACAGAGAGAAAGCTGGAGGAAGGAGATGGTGCCCAAGCGGGAAGAACCTGCAAGGCTTCTTCCACTGCGGATCCAGCATGGCTTTGGAGCAGTGCTGCTGGGCTTTGGAGCAGTGCTGCTGGGCACAGGTGGCACTGCTGAGCTTGGTCAGCCCAAAGTGACCAACTGGTGGGAGGCTGAACGTGCCTGGTGCAAGTTGGGCTACTGAGCACTTGCAAAACGTTCCCTGTACCTGTGCTCTCCCTTTGCTTGTGTGCTGGGAGGTTTTTCCTGAGGCTAGCAAGCTTTCAGCTTCCTGCACTGAATGAAATGAATCCTCTCACCCAATCCTGATGACACTCACCCAGTCTGCCATGCAAGAATGTGGTGGGGACTGCCTGGTGGCGTGGCTGCAAGTTCACTCGATGGTGTTGAACTCCTCTGGCTGTGAGGTAAGGCAGCTGAAAAACAATGAAAGGGTGGAGAAAAAGAGCTGGTGAGGTGAGGGCACAAGGGCTAGGGTGGTTCAGACCATCAGCTGATCAGACCAGCAGAAACATGTCCAGCTGTGAGTAAACACAGCCAGGGAGTCAGAACTCATCCAGCTTGAATATGGCATAGGAGCAGCCTGCCTGGTACTGATCCTGCTGTGTGTCATGGGCTGCATCAATCTCCAGCTCTGTGGGAATGCTGTTTCAGCCCTGTCTGGGAGATACAGCATTTCTCCCAGCATGAGAGTTGACTGATTTTGCTCCTGTCACCACAGCAGAACATGGCTGTATATCTTCATGACCTCAGGCAGTGTCCTGCTGCCAGGGGTGTGAGAACACAGGAGATGCTCCATTTCCTGAGGAGGCAGGGCTGGTACTGGCAAGAGCCTGGACAGGTACACTGCTTCATGGGCAAAGGAGGAAGACAGCTCTAAAGATTACAAAAGCTAACACTACCTCACTGTGCAGTTGTAATAAGCTTGGCTTTGCTGACCCTAGTGCTATAGGCCCAAAGGAAGGCTTATCTGACTTTAATGAAGCAAGACAGACTAAAAATCTAACACTGGCAGAGGTTCTCAGGGGGGTTCCTCACTGAGGGTCTGGCAAAGATATCCAACTCACCCATCTTTCCTTCTCCTCAAGTCCATGCATTATTCACTCTCCAAATTTAATACCTGCCCAGAAGTACAATCCTCTTTAACAGCATGAAGTCCAGTAGATATTTAGCCAATTAGCTAAATGATACATGTTTCTATCTGGCATTCCCTTCTGTGCTGTTCGTTTTTTTAGCTGCTGTCAAATGGCACTTGAAGAGAAAAACAAATTTTAATCTGCTCCCTGCAGCTGACAGTCCCCTAGGTCAGTATCCTCCCAGAGTTTTAACTGGGAACTGACTGGGAATGCAAAGCCAGCCCATACTGCTGGATGGTCATAGCAAGCCATGGGTGCTGCCCAGACATCCCATTTAGATTTGAAGACCCCCACCTGGGTCTGAGAACAGACTGAATGGCAGTGTCTTGCCCTCCTGAACTCCCTCACTATGTTTTCTAAATTTCCAAACTGAATTAGTATGCTTCTCAAACCAAAGCAAAAGAAAGCCTGAGCGTTCATGTATTTTCTGTTGCTGGCAGGAACAGAAAGGCTTATTAATTAAAGGAGGGGAAGACTATTTCTCAGACTGAGACACAGAATGGTTCCAGCAGTTGCCTGATTGTGTCTTAGTGCACATCTAGGCCTTCTACAAGCATTGGCATAACACATAAATCACTCTCTTATCAGGCAGCTGTGAGCATTGGTGCACTCAAGGCTATGAGGTACTTGGGCAGTGGCTTAAGGCATAAGGAAAGGAAGGGAAAAATGGCACAGATTCTGATTAAGGAGCTCTCTCATCTCCACTGGGCTGGGTTCAGGTTTTTAGCATGCCCTTGATACCTACAGATTGGACTGTCCGATGGTGAGTGATGGCCAGTAACTATTTCACCTTGGTCTGTTTTGTAACTGTTCAGGTTAATTTATTTGGCTGTTTTCTTACTGTTGAATATTAACAGCACAGAGATGTACAAAGCTCTACATGACAGATATATTACTGCACAAACTCAAGCACTGAATCTCAGAATATTATCAGCACAGTTACTGGAATTGCATGGGAAAGCTACGTATCAGCAGTGCAAAGAGATGTCATCATGCAAACATTTTTGCAGGGCTGGGACGCTGTCCCCACTTAACTCTTAACCTTCCTCATGCCTTTAATGTTTCACCGAGGGCACACAGTTCTCCAGGATGGCACTGAGGCCCTGTGTGCTCCATCGGTCCCCTGGCTGTGCTTACTAAAAGTGATTACACTGTGGCTTCTCCGAGTTCAACCAAAAACCCACCGCACGCTGAGGAAAGACTCAGTAAAGGCATGGCTTTGGGTTCCTCCTTGTCTTCCAAGCCTAGCATGAAAATGGGCTGCACGAAGCCCCTGGCCCCCTGCCCCCTCACCCAGGACGGGCTCTCACCTGATGTTGCTTTACACATCTGAGGCATTCTCGTGACCCTGCTGTGCGCCACAAAGGTGCTTTGAGAAGATGTGCTGTACTGGGAGCTGCTGTCCGAGGAAGTGGAGCTCGTGTGCGAGAGGCGGCTGTGCTCCTTGTGGGAGGCTGTGGAGCGCTGGTACCAGAGCCGCAGCTCATCTGACACGGCAGTCCTACCCGAGCCCTTCTCGTGGCCCTCCCTGCCCAGAGATGGAGTCCTTATGATTTGGGAGCGGGAGGGGGTGAGCCGAACAGAATCCGCTTCGTCCCCGTGCCAGTTCTCCTTAAACATCCCCCCCGCTGTGTAGGAGTTGGAGGTTTTGAATTGTGCTTTCACGCTGTAGTGTCCCTCCTGATCGTTCTCCAGGCTGCGCACCACCACGGGTGTGGAGCTGCCCTCGATGTAGAGGGGATACTCTTTGATCCTGTATTGGGAAGAGGGTTGGCTCTGGCTGTGCAGGTAGACCCGGTGGTGCCCTGTTCCATTCCTCGCAGCCAGGTTGGGCATGCTCCCTGAATTGGAAGAGACCAGGTTGCCTGCTGATTTGTGCCTTTGCCTCTGCCGCTCTCTGGCTTTCGATGGGGAGTCCTCTGCCAGGGTGGAGTAGTTGGGGTTCATCTGAGCAGGGTAGTAATGCTCAGAGCTGGAATGGCTGGTGCAGGATGAGCAGTCGTCCATGGGGTCAGAGCCGTTACTGCTACGAGTCCTTGGGGTGTAGAAATCAGGGCTCCCTGTCTCATTTTCTGAGCCGAGGAGCTTGCCTTGTGACTCCAAACTGGAGCTCCGGTGTCTAAAGTGCTGAGCTAAGCTGTGCAGTCTGGTCGGGCTGATGTCTACTGACCTGCAGGTACCAGGAAAACAGTCAAGCTGGTAAGTCACAAGGACAACGCTTCTCCCTTTCTGCACACAAGTTCGGTCTCAGAGGAAAGGGAATTTGGAGGCATCTCCTCCAGTACTGCATGGGGCTGCTGGCTGCAGAGCAACCTGTTTCCCTGCTGTTGGGTTTGGGACAATTAGGTCCAAGTCTGGCTCCTATCCATTCTACTTGCTGGTAGTATTCAATCTACAAGCTCAATTCTTCTGAGGCTTGCCAGGATGGGAAAGATCCAGCATGAAGGCCAAAAACTGGTGAGCTCATGGCAGAACCATCCTGGTACTACCAGGTTCACTTTGCTGCAGCTCTGCAAATCCCATCATCTCAGTGGTGGGATTCCCTTGCAAGTGGCATGTGAATCCCCTGCACAGGTACAATTCAACTTGTGTCTTTTCCCAAATTAGTGACAGAGATAGAAGGACAGATTGCCCATATTTAGCCCAAAACACGGTGGCTCTACCCTTTGAAAAAGTCACCTTTGTGAAGCAGCTATGTTTTACTGGGGCCCAGCCATGGGTTACATGCATAATACAGTCAGTGGATGACTGCCATTGAGGCATCCACTTGGAATCACAAATTTACAAGGCTTGATTCATGGCCAAGCCTGGGTGGTCTCCGTTCATCCCAGCTGCCGGGAGAGCTTCAGCCATCCGTTCAAGTAGCAGAACACTGCTCTGTGAGGAGTTACACATCCAAATGACAGATGGCCAAGGCTGGGGCATGCAGCAGACTTAGCAATGGTTGTTGCATACACCCAAACAGCCCCTACCTGGTCAAGGCCTTCTCAAGCACTGTGCCAGGCTTGTTTCTCATGCAGCTTAGCTCCAGCCTTAACACTGTGCTCTTATAAGTCACTTTCAGCCTCAAATTTGTAACCAATGTAACACAGGGCCTTGATACCTCACATCATTTCTGTCTGAGTCTGATGTGCTGGCACTGCTCTTGATTTATGCTATGCTAAATGATGCACTAACACTACCCCTGTGGGCAGGACACCTAACAGCACACAGCTCTGGCTCCGTTCTGCTTCTCTCACTGTCCATGAAATTTACCACAGGAGCAAAGTAATAATGAAGCTGAACAGTTCCTGGTAAAAACTGGGATTAAATTGGGCCATGAACATCAAATCACCACTACGATTTGAAGTCTTTCCTGTCAACCCTGGGATTATGTCACTGTCACCTGGATCCTTGGATGGACTGCTTTGTGCAGCCTCTCTCCGCTTGAGAGCACATACATATAAACATTTTATATGCCACCATGAGAGAGTACTTCTACCTAACATTTTGTATATAAAATGAAACAGTATGTTATCTCCAGCTGGAGCCAGAAAGGACTTTACTGCAGTTTAGCACTATCATCACATCTCTTCTAAAGGTTGTGTGTGGTTTATAGGGCCTATAAACAGTAAGTGGGACAAGGAGTTCCAGTAGAAGAAAAGCTTCATTACTTTGAGGGGAGAGATAAGGGGCAGGATCACATTTAACTGAAGTGATTTCAGTATCTCAGTTCAGGAGAGATTCTCTGATAGCAACAGGGCTCAAGCATCTGGTATGAATAGGCCTGCTTTGTGTCCTTTCCTGAATGGGGAATTAATGAATATCCTGAGGGATGGATAAAGCAAAGCACAGTTATTTTAGGGCAAGCAAAGTGAGCCTGTAGTGGAGCTGGGAGAACTTACCGTGTGGAGTGGACGTAGTGTGGACTGCGTACCCGTAGATCCGGCGTCGAGGGCATGCTGGACTGGGAGTTCCAGTGGGGAAGGCTCCGGATGGGGCTGTTCTGTAGGGAGCTGCTCCCTCCTGCCTCAGCACAGCTCCCGGTGCTGGGGAACCTCTTGTGATTGCTGCAGAGCAAACACTTGGCTTCAGTTCCTGGGAAGGAATTTGGGGAAGGGGCTCCCTGCCTTATTCCAGGTCTCAGGCACATGCCTGTGATCTCACAGAGTAAGTGGGAGTGGGGTCAGATGCTGCTCTGAGTCACGCCACGTGAATGCAGCCTGCTTTTTATCACATCTATATTACCCCCAAAGCCTGAATGTCTCCTTCTGGTAAGAGATGGTTTTGTAAGGGTTCACAGACATTCCATCTGGGAGGATGTCTGTGTGATAAGGAGTGGAGATAGCTGGCTCACCTGGAATGACTGTGTGAGGAGCGTTTCTTGACCTTCTCATAGGGTTCATCCAAGGATGACTCGCTCCACATCTTGGGTTTGATGGGGGACTTGTCATAGTCGTTGCGGTGGTAATGCATTTGGCGGAGGCCTTCCAGTGACTGTGGAGGAGGAGGCCTGTTGTGCAAGGGTGGCCGGGGTGGGAGTCCTTTGTGTGGGGAGTGGAGAGGGGATATTGTGCTGGTGACCTGAGAATCCTCTGTCAAGAGAAGAAGGGAAAGAAGTGATGGCTATGTGACCTTCAGTGCTAGCCCTATTTCAGGGGACAACATCATGCCTTGCTCGCAGGCAAGAATGTTTTTCATACCAGCAAGTTTGAATGGATCATTACAAAGAAAAGGCCCTCCATTTTGAGCATCAATCAGGAATTCACACATCCCTCCCCATTTCCTTCCTGCCCTCTAGAACATACAGCAGTCAACATACCATCCTCAAGAACAAGGGCATCCGAAAGGGAGCTGTCTTCACTGGCAATGTTTCCTTCTGAGGAGAAGAAAAAGATGGTCAGAGGGTCACGAGAATCACACTGACCAAACAGTGAACTGTGCCGTGATCTTCAACCAACTCTTGGTCTTAAGCAGGCACCCACACCTTCCTCTTCTCAAAGCCACGAGACAATGATATTCCTATAAATAACTGCTTCAGCCCATTCATTCTGAGGGCTGAACTGCAGGCCAGGCCTCTTGCTAGCAGACTGCCTTTCAAGGAGCTGCTAACTCTTTTTCAATTAATGGGGATTAAGGCTGAGTCACAACAGTGAGCCGAGATCCCCAGCGGATGTGAAATGGCAACCTGCCAGCAGGCAGACTTTGTCTGCTGAAGGTCTTGGGCCTTAAGGCCCACAGTAGGTACCAGCTCTGTGTAATTCGGGGAAACACTTTCTGAGTATCCTCTGCAACAGCAGATGCAGAAGCTCTCATGTTCCAGGCATGCATGTATGAGCTGCCTCCCCCATCCATGTCCTCACAGCTGTCTGTCATCCCTGCCTGCAGCATGACTTGGTACCCAGGTCATAAATACAGCAGCTCTAATCTCAGCTCCTGCTACAAAGGCACAGAGAAAGCTCCATAAGTTAAAGAGAAAGGGCAAATTCAGCAAGGCAGAAAGAACCACAACAGAAAGTTAATGGATTTCATGAAAAACCAATCAACAACCCAGTAAACCATGAAGCACCCTGAGAATTACACTGTAAAAATATATAAAAAAAGCATCTGAACACAGCAATGACACTGCCACCACTCTGATTCTACAGATGCCTTTCAGCTAGAGAGCTCACCCCAATTTGCTAACACTAATTACATTTGTACAGTATTACTCCAGAGATGTTAACAGAGCGATTTCATAGGTGAACAAAGGAGTCACAGTCTGCTTTCCTGATATCCTTATAATCTACAGCATGATCCTGTGTCTTGTCTTGTGAACCAGCACATCCCTAGACTACAACACAGATCCCAAATGCCGATCTGACAGCACGTGGAGAGGATAACCCAACTTCAGCACCCCAGGGCCCTCTAGACAGGAGAGACAAGAAGGGGAGCAGAAACTCGTATGTCAAATATGAGAAAAGGCAAAAATTATTGCTTGCGATCCTCCGTGTACCCTTTTGGAGTGCTGTGGGTGCTGAGCCCCACTTACCATCTATGATCAAGGAAGCTCTCTGGGTTGGCTTCTTTCCAGATTTGATGCGATATTCATTAATGGCGTTTTCGATCTCCTGCAGTTTCTTCAGTGCGTTCAGGTAGGATGTCTTCCTCTGTTTCTTCAGCTTTTTGCTGACGTTCGGGTCACTTGCCAGGCGCCGGGCAGCCTCTGTGATCTGGGACTGAATGGCAAACTCCCTCTCCAGGCGTTCCAGCTCTGCCTCCTGGGAAAAGGCAAGCAGATTCTGGCTGCCACCAAACTTCTGGCTCAGCTGTAGGGGAGCTCGCCCTGAATCCAGGGGCCTCCAGCAAAGGCCATCAGGAAACAGGTTGCCCAAGGAGGTGAAGGATGCCCTGACCCTGGAGACATCCAAGGTCGAGCTGGATGGGGCTCTGAGCAACCTGATCTAGCTATAAGTGTCCCTGTTCACTGCAGGAGAGATGGACTAGATGATCTTTAAAGGTCCCTTCCATTTCAAACCATTATATGGTTCTGTGACTCTATGCTGCTCCCCTCATCCCAGGGCCTCCCTAAGCAGACCCACCTCACTCCCTCTGCCCACATGAGTGCCTGGCAGCACAGCTGGTGGAAGGCACAACCCACACACAGAGGATGTGAGTGCTTCAGCCCCAGTCCTGCAGTGCTGTTTGCCTTTTCATACAGTTGGCTCACTTCAGTGGTGCTCTACCAGTGACTCATTCAACCTTTTACATCCACCTCCTACTCATTCCCTCTCCCTATTCCCTCACTCCACATTTGAACCTTGTTTGCTAGCAGTGCTATACACAGATGCAAGGCTACAGTTTTAACCTTCTTGACAAGCTTGGCACTCAATGACTTCTTTGGGTAAGAAAAGGTGAAGATGGACTAATTCCTTCCTGGTGCATGACTGTCAAAATCCAGGAGAGTAGGAGCTGAGGTAATTATGGGTTACTGCAATGCATTACACTAGAAAATTGTCTCCTCAAGTTACAAGCCAGGAGGGAGATTTCAGAGCAATCAGAGTGTAAGCACATTTTGTGTATGCCAAAAAGGGCTTGTGTATCCAACATTACCTGTTACAGAGTGTCAGTAGAACTTTTAAATGTACCCTGGAAGCTACCTACTGATTCTTAGTTATGGTCCCAAACCAAGGGATCTGGGTCAGTTTATGCAAACACAGAAACTGATACAGCTTGGTCTGCACTGGGACCTCAAGCTATCATTTTCAAAGACATTTGTTTTGTGTAGTGAATTCGGCTACCTTGGAGTTTTTGGTGTTCATCATCATCGGTTTTTGGTGTTAGTTTGCTGATAAAAAGGGGAACACCATACATTGCATAATGGGGGAGAAAAGCCAAGCTCTTCTACTTCCAGTGAACTGTGGGTGTTCAGATCACACTGACAGACACACAGCCATGGAGATCCCCATTACGCAAATTCAAATCCTTTCTCTTCATTTAATAGTGGTGTATGCTGCAAGAACGGATGCTGCAGGAATTAATCAAACTGAAAGTGCTCTCTGAAGTTTTTATTTTGGGCTTTTGGCTTGAAAAAAGTCCTTTTCTGTCAGTGGTGAGTCAGCATTGCCTTGAAATGACAGTTATTGTTTCTGAAGACTGAATCAACCCCTTCATCTTTTTAACAGAACCTTTTTTTTTGCACTGCAGAGTTTATAAATTTATCAACACCAAGCCTATTAAAAGTGGATTTGACACAACAGTTTTAAGGCCTGGAAGCTGGCTCACTGCCTTCTTCAAAATCGTTCCCAGAGTCGGGAACTCCAGACCACGTAGAGGTGATTACCAAGAACTACAGTAGAAGCCTACTCTGCAGTTTGTGTTCTGGTGAAGGTCTTATTTTAAAGTTATTAGGAGTTTGGTGCAAGCTGTCATTTCAAGCCTTCGCAGATTCAGTTCTAAATCATTCAATGTATCTAAGAGAAAAACATCTCAATTTTCTTCCCAGCCCTAACCATCTATTTTTCATCCAGTGAGGCCCTACGAATAAAACCTCAGAAAATGAGGGATATCACCTGTTTTTAGAGGGAAGTGCCTTGCTTCAGGTCCTTGTCATAGTTGGTAATTTCAGTCCTGGATTTATGGGACTGGAAGAGAATTTCACCTTTGTTTTAAAATGAGTTTCTGGACCTTGCACTTGCTGAAAAGCATATGAAAATCAACACTGGCCTCTCTGAACTTTCTCAAACTGTCAGCCAAGTAAACACAGCCCAACATTATTCCTTGAGAACAGAAATTTATAGTTTTCAATACAGTCCTAAAGTTTGACAGATGAAAAAGGGGATAGAGAAAAGCTGATTCGGAGTGTTTGGATTGCTGGTGCCAAAAGGCAGAGTGCCTGCAGTGGGGTGGAACTGCTTTGCCTTCATGCTTTTCCCACTGCTCAGCCTCGCTTTGCACTGTAGAGATTCCTCACGGAGTGACCCCAAAAACAGCTTAACAGAAATGAACTGGGGAAACCAAGGATCAGGTTTTAACACAGCAGCCAACAGACTGCAGGGCTTCTAGGAGTAAGTGAGTTAAACTGTGCTTCCTTTTGAAAAGCTTAATTAAATGTGCTAGTTCATGAATATTTGACTTTGGTGGAATTCCTCTCCCAGGTTTCATTGAGAAGAAAACTACAGAGCTCCAGCTGTTTATTTTTTTCAGCAGAAGAAAAATGTCAACAAAACGATAGTTAATTCCCTGGCTGAACTGTGCCTTAAACCACACAGTCACACCAGCTTCAGGCTCTCCTCTTACAAAAATGAAAAAGAAACTCAAAACTGGGATATACACAAGTGTCTTGAGACAAATGTGTCCCTGCAGACAATGGCTCTTCTGTGAATCTGGGCCCGCCTTACAGCTGCTGCAGGCCTGTTTTCACAGCCATGGTTCAGGGCACTGACCCAGCACATTGTGGGAGCAAGGAAAAAGAACAAACACTCCCTAGCAAGCTTAGAAAAAACATAAATCTAGCTTCCCATAGGTAGGGATGGAGCCTCTTTTGTTTAAGGACTGGGGAGGTAAATGCTTTTATCTTGCTATTGCAGGGCTAAGATGAGTAATTGTGATGCTTTTCTCTCCTACTAGGGGAGATCTGAGTTCAGATCACTGCTGAAGCAGAAAGCAAGCTGCTGTTTGTGGTAATAACGCAGGGTAGCAGCAGGGCTCAGATGGCTCAGGGGGCTCTCCATGTGCTCCCTGCTCACACAGGTCACTACAGTTGGTCACCTGGGCTGTCGCAATCCAGTTGGTCACCCTGGCTATTCCTGCTGCTTCTAGCACAGCCAAGGCTGAGCCCTAAGGGTTTAACCTTTACTCTGGACCAAGACAAGCAACCCCCTCTCTGCTTCTCTTTTCTGAAGGGAATTAAAAAAAAAATAATCTTAGAATCACCAAGGTTGGAAAAGATCTCCAAGATCATCCAGTGCAATAATCCATCTTCCTCTCAACAATATTTCCTAATAAGCTGTGTCCCTCAGTTCCAGATCTACATGTTTCTTGAACACCTTCAGGGACAGTGACTCCACCACCTCCCCGGCAGCCCTTTCCAGCACCTGACCACTTTTTCAGAGAAGTTTTTCCTAATGTCCCACCTGTTTCTCCCATGGTGCAACTTAAGGCCATTCCCTCTTGCCCTGCCACTGTTACCTGGAAGCAGAGGCCAACCCACACCTCATCATAACCTCCTTTTGGGCAGTTGTAGAGAGTGATAAGATCTCCCCTGAGCCTCCTCTTCTCCAGATGAACAATCCCTCAACTGCTCCCCATAATACTTGTACTCCAGACCCTTCACAGCTCTGTTGCCTTTCTCTGAACACGCTCCATGGCCTCAATATCTTTCTTGTAGCAAGGAGCCCAAAACTGAACACAGTACTCAAGGTGCGGCCTCACTAGAGCTGAGTACAGAGGGATGATCACTTTCCTGCTCCTGCTGGCAACAGTTTCTGATATAAGCTACGATGCCATTGGCTCTCTTGGTCACCTGGACACATTGCTGGCTCATAAAAAAGGCACTGTGACCAACTACAGTCATTTTAAACAGGAAGATTGTGGCTTCTATGCCATGCACACCGGATGTGGTCGCAATCAGAAGTGGGAACACACAGCTGGAAAGGAAGGTCAAATCTCACCTCTCCCTTAGGCAGGATTTTCTGCTCATCCAGTTTAAAGGCAGTTCCTATTCTTCTCCTTACAATGGGTGGCTCCTCCCCAGGATCGAGGGGATATTCTCGTGGCAGCTTTCCTGTGAGCTCCTGCAAGCAGAAAACACTGTTAGCAACCTGGGAAATGCTGCAGCAGCGTCCTGACATGTGCAAAGCACACTGCTGCTCTTGAATTGTGACTTTAAAATGACAGGCGGTCATTAACACCACATTTAGCTCAAGTTGATAAACACACAGAGCACCCAGCCCTGAGAATGTGGTCCAGGCTCTGTTGCTGAGGGTGGGGAAGTTTTTTTAACCTGGACATGAATAGAGATTCTGTGGCCTGCCCAGCACAGGTTTGTAGGTTGGGGTCTGGGGTGAACGGATTACAGCACACACGCTTTCATCTCTGCCACAGGGTGAGCAGGAAAAAAAGAGCTTCTCTCTTCTGGGCTACTTCTGCAAGGGAGATGACACACCTGAAGCCTTCACTGCGCTAGAAAGTCCCAGTGGCAACAGCCATGCAGGTTATGACCCGCACAAAAAATGTTCCCACCTGATTCATGATGTGTCTGAGAGGAATGCAGTGCAAATAATCACTAAAAGCAGTGCCTGGTACCTCATTACCTGTCTGATAACACTTCATGTATCAGAGGCCCTTCCAAGGCCAGGTGATGTCATGGGCAGCTTTGGAGTGATATTAGATGATGCTCTGTCAGATTGATGGTAATTTGTAAAGATTTGTTCAAAATCTGAAGCAAATCCCCCAGAACTGAGAAATACCTGGAACACGGGAAGCAGTGAGTGCCAACACTGAAGGTAATGCTTGTTGTTGTGTTGTGTGGGAATACAGCCCCACATATCTGAATTAAAGGCATTCAAATGCCCACAGAAAAAGACAAGAGTCTCACTCTGAGAACAGCCCAACTCCTTGTACTCAAAAGTCTCCCCATGAAGGACAAAAGGCTTTTGTGTTCTTTAGCATCAGACTTGAGAGGATCCAGCTGGCAGAGTAACCTAAATCATCTGAATCCCAAAGAACAGCAACTGACCTCAATGAGAGCTCACAGCTCAGCCCCTGCCTGCCCTGGCCTCTCCCCCACTCCCTAATGGGGTTTTTCTTTCTACTATTTTCAGGTCACTAGGAAACAAGGGTCTGGCCTTTTCAGATCCTTCCTCTAAGCACTTTCCAGCTCTGTGCTGATGTGCACAGCCACTTTTGCGAGAGGCACTGCTGAAACATCTCATGTGTCCCATTCTGAGTTGCCCTTCCAGCCCTGTGGAGTTCTTTCAGCTTTTCTTCTGTAATGTATTCATTCTGCTTTGATGGGGCTCTACGCACTGCATCCAGACAGAGATTCATGCATCTGTTCCTGAGGATATCTTCTCTATAACCCTGAACTTAATACAAAGCAGGGCAGAAGGGAAACAGTTAATGTCTTCTGTAAAAGCAACAAAATTGGAGCAGAACAAAATGAACGTGAGCTACCACGCAGCCTTCATAAACTGAAAAGTATTCACAGGCACAGGCCTGAAATGTAATCTGAATTAATGAGTAACTGGAGTGGTGATGGCCTGAGGTAACCTGATGCCACTGCTGTGAATGGCTCTGGCCATGCTTATTTGATTATGCCCCCACTTTTAACCCTTTTTTCCCTCTTGGTTCACCTTCCTTTCCCTGTGTTTGGGCCATTCCCACGGCAAAGCAGACAGGACTAAAGGCAGCCTGAGAGGAAATGCTTCCAGCTGCAGGCTGCTGATGGATGAGCTGTAGGGTTGCAAGACCGGGTCAAACCCCAAGTGTCCATCCACTGCCTCAGTCAAATCATCCAGAGAAAGAAATAACACTTCTTAACAGCTCTTAAGGTGCTGACAGATGGGCTCAGGCCAACTCTATTGCAGCACAGTGAGGAAATAGCTCCTTTCTGCTAGCACTGTGCCCTGGCAAGGCATGGCTGTATTGCACAGCATTTGTGGCTGCACTGACGACGTGGCTGGAGTTAAAGTGAAGGCACTGGGCTGTGAGCTCCTGTAACTGTGGCACGAGCAAACCTTCCCCTCTGTGCATTAGACTTAAGCAGTGCTAGCTTAGGATGGTAAAGTCCTGGATGTCATCCTTCTGATGACTGCCATCTCCAAACAAAAAGCATGCTACAAGAGTGTACAAGCAACAAGTGTTAAGAGCTATAAAAGATCCACTGCCTACCGCTTCTCGGAGACACAGTTTCTTCAGCTCTTCCAAGCGTTGGCGCAGTGTCTCTTCCAAGGCTTCCTGCCTGGATTTCAGTGCAGCCAGCATGTCTTTCTTGGCAGATTGAGAACTATCTGACTCTTGGGAACCTGTCAATAAACAATGACTTCACTATGGCAGCTGACAGCAGAACACACATCTGGGATGCCTGTAATTGTACCAAAGCCTGGATGTGATCTGTCTAAAAAGAAATCAGACTACGATACAAAGCAGGTGTTATACAGTCATGTTTGTTTACAGCTAATCCTTAATGCTCAAATTAACAGAGTGAGACTGGACAGAGGAATACACAAAGACATTCATTATCCAGAAAAATAGAAGCAGCAAAATTATTCCTGTAGAGATCCTAAAAAATCATTCCCATGACAGTTCCCAACAGCAAATAACAGCACACTTCACAAAGCCCTGGAGAAGCATTTTAGGGAAAGTAAGCCTAGGAGAAACCACTTTACAATGCAGATGGCTTCTTTAAGGGCTGTAATTACTCTAGTAGTAAACATTTAATTCAATCCACTTAAAGAGTCTGCTTTACAAAAAAACAACAACAAAAAAACAACAGAGTAATGGAATAAAATTACTTAGCCAGATTCCTGTAAAAAGCACACTAAGCTGTAAAACAAAACCAAACAACAACCACCCACAGGTCTTTCCAGGGCAGTAGCTGCTGCTTGGGAAGAGATAGGTCAAAATATTTGAACTGGGTGTCCAAATGGCTTGATTTTTCATGTGGCAATTACCCAGCAACTTTCACCAATACCATATGTATCTCTTGGTTCAAATACAAAATTAAGTCAGACTCCTAATCAGAAGTCACAACACAATTCCTAACTTCAGCTCTTTAGGGAAACATTAATGGGATTCCTGATTTTTCATCAGTTTGGGATGACGCATCAGCTCCTATCCAGCTTCTTGTATCTCAAAAAAGAAGTAACTTTGTTTGCATATAGTTGTAAGTTGAGTGGCTGACCTTTTAGGATGCGCTCAGCATTTACCCTCTTCAATATATCTGAGCTTGGGCACGAATTTACGATGAACTCATGAATTTGCCTGCATAAGCTGAGTGCATCCTTATGTCATAGACTAACAACATGAAAGTTATGGTCATACTGTGAGATGGAAAGCAATCTCTGGAAGGGGAAAATACCATCTCTACACGCTTTTCTACACTCATGCCACTGCAATATGTTCAGCTACAACTGGTCTGAATTGACAGAGTTGCTGTGGTTTAGAGGTTCCCATTGCCTCAACAGATGCATCTGGGTTATCTAAGGTATCTGAGGTGCCTTCCACGGGGTGCTGGGTATGACACAAGATTCTGTGAGACATAAACTCTGTTGAATTGGCAGTTGGATACTCCCATCTAAACACAGGTATGCAAGACACCTATGTTTAGACAGCTGGATTGTGACCAGCTCTGCAGGGACTTCTTGTGGAGATAGGTTTGAGCCTGCAGAGAAAATGTGACACAGCAATGACTTCAAGACGGTTCCTTCAGGTCCTCAGCATTCCCTCCATCTCAGTACCTGGTGTCCAAGGGTGACTCTGAGGCTGTCCCCCACCTCTCTTGAGTAACAGCACAAAGAAAGCATGAGTGAAATACAAAAGGACGCTACATCAAGGTTTCTGTGTATGTGTAGGATGGGAGTGAGGAGTTGCTTCTAGACACATTTGCAGCTTGGCCTCTGAGTGTACAGTGAAGGTGTTCAGCAAAAGCCAGTTGTAAATGTTGCTGCCATTTCACAGAGCTCTGAAAGGAAACTGGGAACAACTCTTTGTTCTGGCAGCAAACCAGATTGAAATTTGTGCTTTCAGCTTCATCTTTCATTGTTAATATTCCAGCAGACTGTTAAAGCAAAACCAAAAGAGGTTCAAGGCAGCCCGTGCCATGAAATAGCTCTGCAATTGCCCCGTGGGAGCAGAAAATCTCACAGATCTTTTTCACCACTACTTTCCGCAGTCTCCATATAGGATGACAGCTGGCACTCACTCTGCAAAGTGCCACCTTTCATTTGTTACAACATTTTTGGGCTGTCCTGGATCAGGAAAGGTGAAGGAAAGGTCACTGAGGGTTAGCCAGGTTGAGCATCATCAGGCAGAGAAGAACAATTTCACAGCAGTGTGTCTGTTTAGTTGCTCTAGTCACTCTCATTTCATATGGGTTTGTTTGCACCCACAGAGCAATGAAACTAAGTTCTGTGAATACATCTGCACTGCAAGAACTTCACAGGATCTTCTAGAGAAGCCCTGTATTTACACTGGCAGGGGAAGCCCTCTCTAGCATTTAGTAATTCTTAATAGCAACCCTGGTGAGCAGTTCTAGCAAAGCTGAACTGCTTTATTTCTTCACTTAATTGCCAACAATCTGCTGAGTCCTGGTAAAAAAAGTTGCTCACAATTCCAGCAGATGTTTCGACCCCATTTTTTTTTTCCTTTTTTTCCCCTTTTAGGACAAGTTTAATGATCTATGTTTTTCTTTCAACTGCTCTTCCCTTTTCCTTCCTTTCTCTGCTCCCTACCTCCACACCAGGCTCTGATTTATTTTTAAAAGCTGTTCATTTTTGCACTGCTGGTTGCCAGAGCAGCTACAAAGATGCTGAAACATTTAAAAACATACGAATAGTCTAAGTGCTGCCCAGATGCCTGATTTGGGGAGTGCTGACAAGAAGGAAACGAACAGCTTCTGGCTGAGCTGGTACAGACCCAAATCAAGCACAGACAGTTCAAGGCATTTGCCCCAGCTGTGCTGACCCTGCCTGAGAACCATGCAGCCTCAACCCTGATGTGGTCAGTGGCAGTGCCAACTAAATGCACATCTGGCCCCTTTCCCACTGTTCCCACTGAACGCAAAGGGTTTGGGGGAGATCTGGAAGTCACAGAATTATGGAATCATTAAGATTGGAAATAACCACTAAGATCATCTAGTCCAACCATCAACTGATCCCCACCATGCCTGCTAACCACATTCCTCAGTGCCACATCTACATGTTTCTTGAACATCTCCCGGGACAGTGACTCCACCATCCCCCTGGGCAGCCTGTGCCAATGCCTCACCATTCTTCCTGAGAACAATTTTCTTCCTAATATCCAACCTGAACCTCCCATAGTGCAATTTAAGGTCTCTTGTCCTAACACTGTTACCTGGGAGAAGAGGCCAACTCCCACCTTGCCACAGAACTTCTTGAAGAGAAGGCTTGGGCTGGGATTTCTATCTGAGCAAAGTGAAGTGTTTTGGGTTGCATTAATAGATTTTTATGGTTAGATATTCTGTTTATTCTCACAGGCAAAAACCAAGTGCCAACTTGATCAGTCAAGAGAATCAAGCCAGAGTGAGATGTTTGTAAAGACACACAGAACAGTGCTCTTTCTATCGCTAGGGTGCTTACAGCTCCCATTAGAAGCTCTTCATTTATAAAAATGTATTAATCCAGCCTCAAGCAAGGCTGTGACCACAGACCCACTTCTAAACCCTGTGGTAACTGACCCCAAAATGTCAGAACAAATCAGAAGACCGTAAAAACAATCGAAGAAATAATTAAAGACCAGCACAAACCAAACCAACCAAGCAGATACTACCTTACATCAGCCCTATTAAATATTATGCTCACTGAGTCACAGCTGCCCAGCGCCTCCCAAAGGCATCATCAATGGAGAAAAATCAGCTTGAAAAAGAACAGTCCTGATGCAACTGAAATGGTTGACTGGTTGGGGGTTTCACAGGTAGTTTAGCTCCCACAATTAGGACTAGTTCCTAATGCAGTAAACCAGAGAAATATTGCTGAAATATGTAATTCCTCTGTGTAACTTTTGAACCTTTTTGTGAGTATTCTCATTTAGCTTCCTTTCCACTGCTGCATAAAGATTTACTGAATTCTGCATTTTAATATCATTCTGCAGACCCATCTGATGTCCCTAAAAGAGAAAATGTTGTGAAAACACAAGGGGTGGGAAGCAGAGGGCTTTCTCTTTGACAGCCACCAAAAATGTGTTCAACTGGGGCCTGTTTGTATAGCTTCTGCTTCCTGCACACAGGGTGGAAGATAGGTCTTGGTGACTTGAGCATTCATAATATCCTGTTAATTTGTGGATATGCTATACAACTTCTGCTGGCTACTTGGCCTCTCTGGGTGACTTCTTCTACCAACATTCAGAAGAACAAAAGCTATGAAATGGGGAGAACAAGGTCCTCCCTGCTCAACTCACTCCTCCAGCAGAATGCACTGCTCAGTTTCCTCACCGGTGCCAACGGGCTGGTATTGGGAGATTCATGGTGCCACTGACAGGGACATGCACCAACTCACATATCAGTGGGTCTGACTAAGGTCAGCTGTGCTTTTTGAGGTTTGCAGAGTTAACAGGTATCTCCTCCAAGTCAAGCTTTGCTTTAAACCTTATCAAATGCAAGGAGACCAGCAACATGAGGCAGAGTTTAGGAGGTTAAAGCCCTACCAGTGACTCTCTGTTTATCTCTAAGCTCTCCACCTATTGCAGCAGGGTAGAATCAGTTTGGAAAAGGGTAAATGCAAATGATGAAAACAAACGAGGAGGGTAGATGTCATGTTTAAGAGCAAAAGGAGCTGAGGCTTGGCTCTGTTATCCGTGAGAGAAAAGGACGGCCAAGGAGAAGCAAGGGAGGAAGACCCAGGCATCTCTTTCTTATTTCGTGAGTCTCCTGCAACAAAACCACATCTAAATATGGTAATTCCTTCACGCTACATCCTGTTGGCCTCAGTTTGCTGGCATTTCATCCGGATCCCCACGGCAAGCTGTCCCGTGAGCAGGGAGGATGGTCCCGCACATTTGCTCCATGCCAGAGCCTGGGCTGACTCACCACACCAGGATGTCAGCATGCAGCAGCCAGCAACCTCAGAAAGTTACTGTCTCTCAGCTCTGCCAGACATATAGGATATCCTGTGCAGCATGCAAGAGCCCAGCCGGCGCAGCTCAGCACAGGATGCAATCCAACATCCTGCAGGCAGCTCACAGGCCGTGCTGGGGTCTGTGTAGGTGCTGGTCACCCACTCTGACCCTCATCAGCTCAATACTGCTAGGAGATGGTCCTGCCAGATGGAGCAGCAGGGCCCAGGAATCACACATTGTGGCATTTGCAAATGTAAACAGGTCCACATACAGGAAACCTCTGCTGCTGCAGAAAGAGCTTGGCTCAGGGGGGCCTCTATCCATCTGCAGAGTTAAAGCAGCAATTTTCTTCTGTGGTTTCTCCTCGACTCGGTGAAATGAGAGGAAAAGAGGTAAAGGCCTTAAGTTGTGTCACAGAAGGTTCATATTGGATATTAGGAAAAATTTCTTCTCAGAAAGAGTGGTGAGACACTGAAGCAGGCTGCCCAGAGAGGTGTCAGAGTCACCGTCCCTGGTGGTGTTCAAGAAACGTGTAGATGTGGCACTGAGGGACATGGTTAGTGGGCATGGTGGAGATGGGTTGATGGTTGAATTAGATAATCACAGAGGTCATTTACAATCGTACTGACTTTATGATTCTGTTCTGTGAAAGAGGCAGTTTGGGATTCAGGCCAACAACAACCCAGCAACAACAGGACTCCTTGCTAGATAGGAGCACTGCAAAGCAGTTATGGCATGGACTGCTTCAAAGAAAAAAATCCACAGTAGACCTTGCTTGATTTCATCCCGATAATTATCTGCTGCTTTTGATCACGGTTCATGCCAGTCTGAAAGCAGAGCTTTCATTCATGAGCAAATCTTGCCCTACATACCCAGAGATGGCTCAGAAGATCCTTGAGCTAAATCCTGGCAGCTTTCTATTTTGGGCAGTGCCTTCAAAGCTAAAATAAGGATAAAACTTAGAACTGCAGTGGATGCTGTCTGAGACAGAGGGCCTGGGAAATACAGAGGAGCTCAGGCTCTGTTCCTGAATTGCTGTGATCACAGGAAGTCACTGCTCCAGCAGAAAGCTCCATTACCTCTCTGCTGTGTTTTGAGACTGTAAGTGATGCAGGGCAGCGACTACAATGTGCTGAACAGCAAGATTTTGGCCATGACAGCTGTAAACAACAGCCATTATTTCCTTGCAGTCTTGCTGCAAATCCAGGGGAAACGTCAACTTTGGCATGCTCCACATGGCAGGGACAGCCCCTTTGCTGAGGAGGAGTAAGATGAAGAGAGGAAATGGCTACAAGTAATTTCCAGGAAAAAAGGGCAGAGAACAGCAGCAAACAGATTCAGATTCCTGGGGGCAGGACCAGCGAACAGATTCAGCTCTGCCCTGGTGATTTGAAGTCATTCAGGGCATTTATAGTATGGAAATCCACTGTGGCCACTTAATCATTCGCACTTATTCTCTCCAGCACACAGGTTGTACCACGATAACCCACCATTGTTATGACTTTGTGCTGATAATGTCGCCACAATGGGAGGAAATACAAGGGCTGGGATGGAGCCAGTGACTGTGTCCAGCAGGACAATCAGTGAATGCCCCATCCCGTGCAGTTAGGCAGGGCTGGGTCACTCTGCCATTCAGGCCTGAGTGAAGGGGCTCTTGGAGCAGATCTGGGTGACCATCCAAGGCCTCCAATACTCTGGGATCTGCCCTCTGATGGCAGATGCCTTCTCTCTACTTTTCTCTACCTACAGAAACATGCTTCTAACTCCAAAAGGCACACAGGAGCTGCAAACCCTGTAATGCTCCTTAGCACTGTAGGATCCTGCCTCCACAGCTGGTAGGACCTAGAAGGCAGCTGAATATGGGAACATGGAGTGAAACATGCCTGCCTGGCCCATGGACAACAACTCAAATGAGAAGAGTTTTACACAGTCGTAGCTAAGCATTGACATGAACTGATCCACCTACACAGGTCAGAAGAAATCACTCATTTGGGCAGTGAACTCTGCATTGGTCTGGTTGCTACCGCAATTCTACTGAGTCCCAGCCAGAATGGGTTTGAGAAGAGAGCAAAAATAGACAAACAATAAAAGTAAGCGTTGCTGGCCATTTGGGATTTCTGTCCATGCAACCCTGTTCAGGTGCTGGCCTCACTAGAGCTTTTCTGGATCTGATTTTCTGCTGTCTTTTACTTTGCTCCTGCTCTTTCCCATTGTGAGATCAGAAGCAGACCTCCATGTTTTTTTCCAGGAAGACTAAAAGTGTATAAACATGAAAACAGGATTACTACCAAGCAGCTTTCACAAAATCGGGAATGGTGCCCGGGAGGCTGAGATCTTGTAAAGACCTTAAGAACTTCCTTGGGATACTTAACATTATTTACTTTCCTCCTGGAAACCTAGAAAACTGCCAAACAAAAAGCTCCAACAACCTGACAGGAGGCCAGGAGCTGCTCAGCTACTGCATCGCTCCCTGAGTGATGGGAGGTACAGATGGTGGATTGTGTGCTGTGTCAGGAGGACCTAAGGAGCAGAAAGGCATCTCTGTTCACAGTCAAGGCAAGGAATTGCATAGCAGGCAAATCCAGAGCTCAGAAGTCATTGAGCATTTTAACCCCTTGCTTGACATTTTCCAGGTAGGAGAGGGTGGCTTTTATAAGATATGAAGGATGTACAGTGATGAAAAACTGATCTATTGCATCAAGGTGGGTTAAGTTTTAAAGCATGTGCATTCTTAAGTGGACTCTTCCCTTGGCAAGCACAGGAAGGTTATTCTCTGCTCAACACAACTGATTTCGACAGCTTGATGTAACACTTAGCAGAGGACATTTAATTGACTGGAACTGTTAATTATACTGATACCAGCACCTTTGCTCTCCTGAAGAGCTTATCACCTGAGCAGCTTCAAGCATTCTGCAATCAATCTTAAGAGTGTTTAGCACTGTTCTATATACAGCTTCACCTGTTCAGAGTGACAGAAAAGTCTCAAAGAAATACAGACAAGCACCTGACTCTCCTTTCCTGTTCTTTCTATTCTGATGCTCCATTTCTCTCCCTTATCAACTTCTCTTGATTTTGTTTCACTGATTATATCCTCCTCACACAGGAAGGTGCTCTAAGGCACAAAAAGAAACCTCTAAGTCCCTGGCACTAAGTTGGTGGAGGGTGCTCAGGAACAACTGTTTTGGGCCCGGGGCACCAGGCAAACAGAGAGGCAAGGAAGATGTGCACTCCGTGAAAGAGCCACCCTGCCCTGACATGCTGAGGGATGTCACCAATTCCCAGCCTCAGCTGGGTTCAGCTGCTTGATCACTTCCACACTGCAGATTGGGAAACTGCTCCATGGACACATTGGTCTCAGGCAGCAAACAGCCTGAGATGAACTGGGTGCCATAGGGTGATTACAGTAGAGACTATGAAGAGAGACCAGATCTCAGCTAGGAAATGAGAGACTTCCTCTGGCCAAAGAGGAAACGAGCAGCTGAACTGAGAGACAGGGAGGCTGTGTCCTGTGCTGAATGTGGGGCAATATGCTGAGAGATGGACTTACACCTGGACAGACAGAAAGACTAAAGGGAAGTGATTTCCACTTCTGCAGTGCAGCTTCTGGCAGCTCCCCATTATGTTATGATCACAGCCCTTCCCACCATATTCTTTCCATTTACAGGATGGAGGACCTACCTGATGACAGAAGACTCCCGCTGCTGCCGCTGATAATTTTCCCTTTGCTCCCCATGTTGGCCAACTTTGAGGTCTTGAGCGTTCCAGTTTCAGTCAGGTCAATTGCAATCTCACTCAGGCTTCTTGCAGCATGAATCTTGGACTGGACATGGACAAAAGAGTTAATAATGGCCTAGCACTTCTTTAAAGCTCACAGAAGCAAAAAGTCATGCCACTGTGGCAGGAAACAAGCCTCCACAGCAAACTAGGATTATTTTGCAAGAATGGAAGCAATCCAGAACTGTATTCAGGACTGCACTTTTTACACTCATAAGCGGGTGCAATTCTGGCATCATTTCCTGTTGTTTTTTTCTCTCTTTGTCATGGATATTTTTCCCTCTTGAAGAAACTGTGTATAGACTCACTTTATTACCAAATACAACAAGAAACCTTCAGAAATGCTACTGCATAAGCTCAAAGGCCAAAGACCACCTCTAGTACCTAAAAGAAGCCAGGAAAGGTTTTTCCAAATCTGCTAGGAGCTCTAAATCATTAAGATGAGGATCGGCTTAAATGGGCTTTAATGAGAAGCTGGAAGAAACTGGCTGGAAAACATGTTCTGGTTATGGTTCAGAGTAACAGGCAGCACACAATGCACCTGCAATGCACAGAACTCTTCAAAGCATTAATATTAGTCAAGTAAGAAAACAGTCAGCCCCAGCTCAATAACTGGCTGTGCCAGGACCTTGCACAACAGCATGGGTCGGCAATCCAGGCACACCCCAGGGAAAGTAAACCTGCATAATGCATAAACCTAATTTAGGAGAGAAGGACTTGATCTCCTTAGATGTCATCCTTTTTCAATTTGTTGAGGAAGAATTTGGGACAAGATGCCCTGAAAGCTCAGGTGAGATAACCCCCAAATTTCCTTTGTTGGAGCTTTGAGTTTAGACATCATTATGCCCCACAGAGCCAATGGAGGCAGAAATCTTTTGGTGCACTGAGCAACAAAACAAGTGCAGCGGCTGGCTGCAGAGTCGGGCTCATCCAGTCCTAGAGGCTGCCCTGCCTCTGCAACACAAACCTCAGTATTAGCAGTTTGCCACCTATTCCAGTTCACGTTGCTGACAGCATCTTAACATGATGCTTGCTTAATAAGAGGATCAAGCACACTGATTAAGGCTGCTGGGGAAAGCTCTTCAGTGACAGCCCTAGCACCACTGAAAGGATGAACTCTATACATGATGGTGTTTTGGCTGCCATAATAATTTTCCAGACCTTTTTTTCTGAGCAGTACAGCATTTGAATCACCTTAAAATAGCAACTGCTACATCAGAACAACCCCCTAATCCTGCGCCTCCCAACCAGGGTAATTTCCAAGCATTTCAGAGAGAAGCGTAAGGAAACATTTCATTAAGCCATTGTGGAATAACGAAAACTTTTGTTCAGTAGGGTGCTGAAGGCACATGATCTGTTCCCATAGGAACTAACATGAGGTGGACCAGCAGGGACAGCTTGCTCTGATGGGTTTTTGGCATTCCTTCGCATCTTCAGAGAGGAGAGATCATTCTAACAAGAACTAAGGGTGAACTGACGGCTGCACGCTCACCACTCTTGGCTCTGTTATTGATTTGCTGTGAGGCTTTGGGAAAGACACTTCAGCTTAAGTTCCTAGCTGTTCTCTGCCTCTGTTTGCACATCAGTGAAATAATAATGGAAGTAAAATGTCTCCCTGTTGTACACTGTGTTTCTGAGATTAATGTAAGTCTGTAAACGAAGATAGCACTGGGAGAGCCTTATACTGAAAGGACCCACAGAAGTATTATTACAGTTTGATATTATTGGGTATTTATAGGCTCTGTTATTACCATTCAGAGGTACCTGAATGCCTCATAAGCTTATTTCCACAACGACCCTAAGAACAAAGGATCCCCACTCATTTGAGTGTGAAGGCAGAACTACGTGCCAATGTATCACAGCAAATCAGGCAACCAGTACTGACCATCTTAAACCAATGCTACAACAAGGCAGACACCTTTCATTTCCAGCAGCTCTACTCCAGACTCAGTCCAGGGAGAAGCGTAGGACATTTTTTGCTTCCTGAACTCAGGTTTCTGGTCAAAAATGAGCTGCAAGAAAGTTTGTGTACGATGTTCTCCAAATGGCTCTGAAAGAGGAAAGTCACTGCTTTTATCTACCAAGATTTCCTCCTGCTGAGTTTTGATAAGGAGCCTGAGCGCGACTTACTGTCTTGTTGCAATGCCAGATCTTTGGAGACAGTGAGTCTTCAGGCTGTTGCTGTCCTGGTAATTTATTCCTTGCAGATGCATATATGCTGTATAACCCTACAGCTACGTAGGGTTATGTATACTTTGTGTAACCCCAGGAATAGCCATTGTGGTCAACCCTAACCCCTTATACTGAGTCTTTGCAGTGGATGTCTGGGAAAGGCTATAAACCCCAAGTCTGTACAGACAGAATGGTCCTCCCACCCCATGAGGAGACAGTTTTCCTGTATTTGTAGAATAATTACAGTGGGCAGTCCTGTAGTTTATTTCCACTCATTTCCAGACTGCAAATTAATGCACGCTCAGGCCCTACCTGTTTGACCAGGCACTAACCAATATGCCAAGGGAAGGCAACGAAGGTGGATGCTGTGGTCCTGGCCAACGTGCCAAGCCAGCACCAGCTGGAAATATGCCCAAAATTGGACAAATGAAATAGCAGAGTAAGACCAAAGCCTGACAACCCTAGAGCCTGGGCAGAAGAAAAGCATACCAAAAGACAGCAGACTGGGGATCAGCAGGGCAGTGCGGAGGAACCACAGAGGGTGCAGCCCAAACCTGCTGAAGCTGGCAGGGAATGTTTTAGAGGCGGGCCACTAAGTGGGGATGGAGCATCTCCTGAAGGAAACTGGGTGAACTTTCCACGCTGCTCAATCCCTGCAGCCTTTGCTGCCTCCAGCAACACCAATCAATGTCAGGTGGTCTTGTGCTTTGGACAGCCACTCATCAATGGCAGAATCAGACCAACAGCTCATTTCATACAGGCCACTGAGCAGCAGCTTGTGCAAGGCTTGTGCAAGACTTTGTACCGACAGCACAATAGCGGAAAGCTAGATTACATCCCATTAGCACTCCCTAGGGCCTTGCAGTCCCTCAAGGCAAAAAAAATTTAAAGCACTTAGTGCAGACCTGCCAAGTCTCATTTGCACAGAGGAGACAAGCTCATTCATGAGTCATCTCAAAGCATGGGGCCAAACTGATCCCCTGTGCTATTCTGACAGGGTCAGAAGGTGAAGGAAAATACATCAGTGAAAAGCAAGAGTAGATGGACACCAGAGATGAATTATATCTTTCTTGCTTGCAGTGATGGGGTTTTGCTGCAGGTGTTTCAGTGGGATTTTCTGAAAGCCTGGGCCCATTTTCTGACAGTTCACTGAGCCAAAGAGTGCCGTGCTTGTAGGAATGTGCTACTGGAAATTTCCATAAAAGGAGACTTTTCAAAGCTTCTGGGCCAAACGTTTGATTGACTCAGTGCAGTCAACAGAGCAAAGACACGGCTTAAAGTCCTGATACATTTGTCTACTGAAAAAAAGAAAGCTGACAGGAGTTCTGCACGCTGACATGTTCACTCAGAAAGCTGGGGATCTTTTCAGACTCCGTGTTACACTTTGCAGAGACATACAGAGCCAGTGGGGAGTGAGATGCTGGGAACTTGGCGAATTGGCAGCAGTTCAATGCTATGTGAAGCTGCAAAGAAACCTGGGACCTCACTTCCTTGCAAAAGGGTCAAAATCCATGTGAGATGATTTTGGTTCACTTTAAAATCAAGTGAATAGATTTTTCCAGTGGAGCTGTGCAGAAGATCCAAATCCAGCTGGTGCCCAGCTATACGAGCACAGACTTCAAGCTTGTTCCATCCAGTATGTCTTATCTCCTGCCACAGAACCTAACCACTGAAGTGAAGGCTCTGCTGAGATCAGTTCCAGCAGGCTTTTTCATCTCAGTTTGTTTTTACTTTTTTTTTTCTTTTGTCAAAACTATGTGAAATGCCAAGTTTGGACATAAAAGCAAGGAGTATCTAAGTTGTGCTTTGAAGCTGGGAATTCATCTGAAGTGCGGACTGAGATTTAAGGGGATGCAAAGCCACGTGACCTGAAACTCAAATAAACGTTTGCTTGAGCCCCTAAGAGTTGAAACAAAGACATTTCACATTGCCTCACTCACTCATAAAGCAAATGCTTTACTGGTATTCAAAAGCAAAGCACACATGGATATAGTGTCCTGAAGTGACCAGAGAGATGAATTGAACACATCACTTAAAATTGATGGATCTATCAATCTTGGCAGTGTCACGTCAGACAGACTGAAACACCAGCTCCCTTAAGAAAAAAGAGACAAAAATATTTGTGTGCCTTAACTTCAAAGCCTCAGCATGACCACTGGGATTATTGTGACAAAGCACTCTGACATAGCAAGAGACGTGACAGATTGACAAACGAGAGCTGGTAGGTGGTGCTGTCTGTAGGAGTGTGAGAGAGGGGAGATCAGATTGAAACACAATCTGCCAGCAACAAAGGAAGTGACTGAAGGGAAGTCCTGGGCATTTAAAAGACCCTCTTTCTTACCAAAGAAATGGGAGGAGCAGGGAATCTCTTTTTGTTTATTGGTTTCTAGTGACCTAAATACCTTGCAGCTAGATCTGCCAACCCATCTGGCTAAAAGTAAAAAAAATTGAACTTCTGTTTGTTTGCCGAGTTTTTTTTATTGAGAGCAACAGAGAGAGTAATATATTGCTCTGGTAATACTCAGTAGAAATAAGAGACAGAAAACTCTCATTTGCTATTGGGTGAACTTGCAATTTTGTCCATGTTCATGGACAGGTACCCACTGAACGAAATATTTATCTTATCTGTCAAGTTTTACAACTGCGTGCTCATATGAAGATGGATGTCTGCATGAGAAGTCTCTTCTGTCTCAAAGTGATCTTAAAGTGATCAGAGCCGTCTCCTGCTGCTCTGGGTATGACTAAAATTACTGCTGATGAAAGGAATTAGAGGGAATACACACACTCCTTTGGTTTTAAGTCGGTTTACTTTATGCATTGAGCACCACAGTATGTATAGCACCACAGTAAGACAGTAGCTTGTAAGGCCAGGCTGTCAGCATCCTACCCCCTCATCTGCTGTGAGACTCTATGAAGTGAGAGGAATAAATAACATCCTCTACTCTTCATTTCTGGGAAAATAAAATAGTAAAAGGCAAGGGATAGCAAGATGAATTCAGAGACAGGTGTAGTCTGAAGCTACTCTGAACCACAAAGAAGAACCAGAAGACACTGTGGAAACCATCCAGACAGGGACCTGACCCAGGGATCTGTCTGCAAACTTTGGCTTCTCCAATTTGGCCATAGTTCAGTACAACCTTCCCCTCAAACCTTGCTCCCACAGGCATGAATTCATTACAAATTCCTTTAGCCTGGCAAAAGTCAGCATGTATCTTGAGTTATTTTGCCTTGTTTTGATCTCAAGTGGAAATAAGAGGGCAGTAGAGGAGCCACTTTGACCTTGCTGGGGCCATGAGGAGTGAGAACAACTCACCCCTACAATACATCTATTTCCTCACTTTCAACATGCTTACCTTGCTTTGCTTTCTGTCCAGGTAGAACTGATGTTGACTAATGGCCATAGCCCAGATAGACTTTATCAGTGCTGGACAGGCGTACCACGTATGCACAGCAATGCCACTATGCCCAAAAGTCCTCCTGGTCACAGATGCCCTAAAGAAGAGGAAAGAATGAGTTGTGGTTACACCGTGGTTTCTTCAGGTATATTTTGCCACAGAAAACAACCACAGACCTCACAGTGAAAAGGAGTACCTTTACTGAATACACCCTTGCACTGATGGGAAAAATGTTTTGAGATCTGCTACTCAAGTCAAGACAGCCTTTACTTTAAACAGTAAAAGTTAAAATGCTCCCAAGTCCTACAAGTAAAGGTCCCAGCGGAGTTACTAACGCCTAGCCAAACCTGGATGAATCTTGTGTGTCTCACCACACGCTGAGACACCTGAGGCCAAGTCCTCACACCTTCCAGCACCTCTGGCTTTGGATGGTGGGTCTCAAATATTAGGACTCTGATGATTACCAAAAAGCAACAGGATCAGTGGTTGCTTTACAGAATGTGGAAGAAACTCTCGAAAAAACCTTGATTTTCTCTCTTGTAAATGGAAAGATAGGACTTGCCATGTGGTATGGGAAGCTGTGAGGCTCAGAGAGGGCTGCTCGGTGCCCTGGAGAGAAGAATGCTACTCAGCGATTGGCTGAGGGAATATAAAAACAGGAAAAATAAGAGCTAAGTGTTTCCTCTTTGGGACTCCCAACCGTCCTCAAATATTAACAAAAAATACAGGTTAGGTTTCCCCATGCTTTCACAGCTGCACAAAACTACCCGATTATTCTTTCCTATCCCTCAACTCTAACCCTGCTGGCACAGTCCTTGACACCAGCACACTGCTGGATAAATACTGCACAAGCTCACAGTATCCCCCCTGGAAGCATTCAAGGCCAGGCTGGATGTGGCTCTGGGCAGCCTGGTCTGGTGGTTGGCGACCCTGTCCATGGCAGGGGGATTGAAACTCGATGATCTTTGAGGTCTTTTTCAACCCAGGCTATTGTACGATTCTGGTCTGCTGAACTCCTCCCACTGAAGAGAACACAATGGTGGCTGGAGAAAACCAAGCCCCAAATAAATAAGGTTCTGCTCTCCAATCTGTTAAGAGTCTTGTGGTTGAATATGATTATGAAATAAATGTGAGCAATGGTACACAGGTTGGGTCAGAAATCACAGAATTATAGAATATCCCGAGTTGGAAGGGATCCATAAGGATCATCAAGCCCAATTCCTGGCTCCACACAGGAACACCCAAAAATCAGACCACAGAAATGTGATACTTTTGTTATGGCCTTTTCCTCAGACACGCATTGTGAAAAGAGCTCCAGCATGGGGAGCGGGGCATGCTACAGAGGGGTGCCAGCAGGCCCTTTTGTGCAATGCAAATGTGGAGGTGACAGTGCAGGACACTCCAGGAGCTCTACATGGCAGCACATGAGATGGTTGACGCTTTTCCCAGTGCTCTGAAGTGCCCGAGTCTGCTAAAAAGCACCTTTTTCCCCGCTATATCTGCACTGCCTAACTCTTCTCAGGCATGGCTGTCCAAAACTGGAGGTGAAGATGGAAGTAAAAAGAAGTTGAAACAGAGTGAAGTCTGAAAGAAAAAGAAAACTGTGCAGAAATGTGAACTGCTGGCCGGGATCTGCTTGGGAAAGTTGATGAGTTCTTGTGTCAGGGACTTTTCAGTGCTGCAAAATGTGTTATTGTATCAATTTGCAGAGCCACAAATAGGAGTGAAATCTCTCTGAGCAAACAGCCACAGCCAATGCAAGCAAGGTCTTAGGAAATCGGGATCTCACATTTCAGCACTATCCTCAGCTGAGCCCTTTCTGTGCTACCATGTGCCATGCAAACACAGCAGGAAACCTGCTGTCATAATTGCTGTGAGAAAACTCTCCATGGGTGCAGCAGGATGAAGGCTGGTGGCCGCAGTGGTGAGGATGAGAGCAGGGTTGCCTGACCCCCAGGCTGCTCCTGGAACTGAGGCTGGAGAGGGGATTCTGAATGCTCTGTATTGACTTAAGGTACACAAATCACTGCAGCATATTGGCATATAAGGTTCTGAGACATTCAGGCACATGGGCTGGAGCCTAAATTCTGGTGCCATCACTTTCAGTCCTTGTTTTGAACTCCTAGAAGCATATTCTTCAAATCATTAATTTTTTCATTTTAAAAGCAACGATTGAGGGGGTTGGTCTCGATGATCTCTAGAGGTCCCTTCCAACCCTACAATTCTGTGATTCTGTGATTTCTGATTTTTTTTTTCTTTCTGGTATCTCTACGTGTTTCCTGTCCAATGTGTAAATCCTGTAAGGAAGAAGAACACTTGCTCAAAGATGCTGAGTTGCTTTCCACAGCTGGCTCCCAAAAGGAGCCTATGAGAGATGGCTCTTAGGTTCTTTTTCTGTGACTTTCCTCCATGCATGCCACATGTGCTACGGAATCAACCCCTCTGACACAAAAATGCACAACTACCCTCCTTTACAGGATAAGTAGCTGAGATGAGGAGAGGTTAAGTGGTTTGCACAGGACAGGAAGCCGCAGGCAGAGACAAGGCTCAAAAACATACATCGTGCTGCCCAGTCTTGGCCACAACCATGGAGCTGTGCTTGCTCTCCCATGCCTGCGAGTGTGGCTTTGCTGATTCAGGCTCTGGTTTGGCTACATGGAGAGGAATGCAGAGAGCACTGTGGTGGCTATTCCTCCGCTTCCATACACCAAACAGGAGTCCGTCCCCCTTGGCCAGGAGGCTGACTACAACCTGAGCTGTGCTCCCAGCATACTGCTGCAACGTGGCCGGCTGTAAAACAGCCAGAGTAACAGTTTGACACGAATGGAGGTACTCTCTGCCTACTAAAATTGATTGTGAGAAAGGCAGACAACAGTTCACAGCAGACAGAGCTTTGTCCTCCTGGTGTTGATTCAGGGAAACAGCGTCGTGCAATAAAAAGCAGAAGCTCTCCGGCGTCATTAATTCCTATCATCCAAATAAACACAAATGACACACGGTTGGAAAGAGAAGTTCCTCTGCGTGGTCACAATTTATGCATGACACAGAGCTGCAAATACCATGACTTGAATGTCGCAGAGCTGACTGCTCTCTCTTGGAATTGCTGCTTACAGGAAGCGGCCAGCTCAGCGTTCAGGGGCTCCTTGCTGCTCGTAGCCCACGTTCCTGATGCCTTGCTGTTGATGGACAGTTGGTGGAGGAAGGAGTGCACCACCCCCAATTCCCACTGCTGGAAGGTCTCCCAGAACATTCTCAGCACTGGGAATTCGCTTTGCTAGATTTCATGCGACTATTTACATGCTTAATATTAAGCAGATGCTTCAAGGCTCTGCTGACCTGGAACTGCAGTCTGGTTTGAGTGGTTTTCTGCAGTTTTTGCTTTAAGATAACACACCTATGGTATGGATACAGGCACTGTTACAGTGGTGTGACCGTGTTCACAGAAACTGCATGCAAAATTTCCCTAACAAAAGTACAGGTACTACTGTACAGATAGGCACATGAAACAGGTGAAACAGGATCACAGCCGAGCAATCAGCAAAACACAGCAGTACACCAAATTGGTCCGGGAAGAGAGTTTCTGTCAGCCCTCTTCATGTCTAATTGAAAAGCAGAATGTTGATTTCAGTCACAATAACTTACAGAGGAATTTGTACACTGGTCATTGTGTGCAGTAACCATCCACTAAGACAAACGAGTAGGTGTGCAGACTGCAGGCACTGAACACAGCACAGTCACTTGAACTCGCTCTCTCCCACTTTAGGACTCCAAAGTAACAAAAAAGGGTCCTGTGCCAAAAAGACTGATGGGCTTGCATCCAGCCTGCCCGTAAACCTCTGGTACGGTGCCATTCCTTTCCGCTGAACTCCTGAATATTTATTTACAAGGAAACGTGCGAGTACAAAATCTGGCACCCATCTCCGAGAGCCACCGGAGGACCACGGCAGCCCGCTCCCTGCGGCGGGACCCCGGGCTGCACCGCGGGGCCACAAAGGAACGAAGGAGAAAGCACTGCCGGGCTCCGGGGGGAAAACACAATGGGAATGTACCCACCCGACACAGAGGGAGCGTTCCCTTGCTGAAGGGCTCCAGCCTATGGGCGGTTTGGCTACAAAGCGCAGCGAGCCCCAGACCACAGCGGGGGATCCCGCTGAGCCCCGCAGCCCCCGGCTCGTCACGGCACGGCACGGTTCTCACCTGCGCGGATCGTGCACCTCCACCGAGAACTTCTTCTCGCGGAAATAGAGGTTCTCCAGCTGCCTCCATTGGAAGATCTGCCGGGAGAAGGAGGGGGTGAAGCTCCTCCACGCTAAGCCCTGCCCGCTCCCTGCCCTCCGCCCCGCTCTCTCTCCCGACGCCGCGCCGGGCTGCCCCGCTCCGCCCCGCTCCGCCCCGCCCGGCTCGGCCCGGCCCCGCTCCCACCGCAACGGAGCGAACCGGGAGGTGCGGACGGACGAGCGCGTCCCTGCTTTCTCAGCTCGCGCGGCACGCTTTCGCTTTGCGGATTAACTACAAACGTGAAAAAGTTACAGGAAAGCGGGGATTCGGCCGCTTTCTCCTGCTTTCGATGCTGCTCAGCCGAGCCCTCGGGCTTTTTGCAGCGCACAGAGGCGTTGTAAGGCAGCCCGCGGGGCGGCTCGCACCTCTGCGCTGCGGTGACTGTCAGGGCACTCGGCGCTCCGCCCTGCCTGTAGCCCGGCTCGCACCGGCACTCGGAAGCGAAGCGGTGTGAGTTTATCTCGGGTGCTGACAGCACTCGTGTTGGCGGTGCTTGGGGGTTGAGCAGGGCTGCGGCGTGCCAGCGGCGCTCCGAAGCCAGGAATCAGCACGTCGTGTTAGTCTTGCCTCCTTGCAGGGATCCTGCTATAGTAGGGGCTCGGACTCGATCCTCCAAAGTCCCTTCCAATCCACGAGGCACGGAGTGACCCGCTCCCAGTGACCCGCTCCCCTGCCCTCGCTGCTGAGTAAGCGTGGGCAGGTCTCAGGGACTCAGCCCGCCCTCTGAGTGTGCAGCTCCTGGGCACCGGGACGCCGCAGAAGCCGCGTCTCGCTGTCCGTACCCACGCCTTGAGCAGGAGTCCCTGCCTGCCGCGCTACAGCCCCGGGAGAGAGGGAGAGAGGACAGCGTAGAACCAGCAGTATCACCGCGGTGACTGCGGCCAACGCGCTGCGGGCAGCTCCGCCCACCTCCACATCCTTACAAAGAACTGAGCCCAAATCCAAACCCTGGCTTCCAGGCTCTTCATCCAGCCCCTGGCATCCCCGCGCTGCCTCTCGCTCAGAGCTGGTTACCTCTGCTGGGAGCAGAGCCAGCAGAGCACTCCCTGATTTATGCTCCCTCTCCCTCTACAAGCAGCTTCTGTCGAGTTCCTGTCCGACCCCCAAGGAAGGAGCCGAGTCCTGCCACGCTGAGATAAGCCGCTTGCCAGTGTCAGCACTCTGGAGATCGGTAAACAGGAGGCGTGATTTGATTTACACTGATTAAGCTGCTAATGGAGGTGAAATCTAGAAAATAAAGCAAGCCACAGCAGGGACACAAAGATTTTCTCCTTGCTAATATCCCAGGGGATCAGGATTGCAAATTTTATCGTTGTTGTTGCCTTTTTCCTTTCTACAGCTGGATGGAAGGGTGAGGGCCGTGACTGTGTTCCCTTCGGAGAGCTCGGTGCTCCCAGCTGTCCCAGTGGTCTGAGTGCAGGGGAGGAGGAGACCAAGAGGGATGGGCAGATCGAAGGGCTGGATTTTAAACTCTCCTTAGAAGACTGATTTATTCCTTGCACAGAAAAGCAAATTTCTGCATATCAGGCGTAATCACAAAATGGAACACAGAAATGCCCATTATTTTACCTCCTGAGAGAGGACGGGCTTGGGGTGAAAGGGTTAAGCTGGGAACTGCTATCTGAATGCAGACTCTGTCTCCCCTACAGGCTCTCAGCGCACTTCAGCAGAGCTTCAAAGGCAAGAAAAGGAAGTTTGGGGCCCAAACTCCCACTGACAGCAACAGGGGTCAAGCATGAGACTGCCACGTGGGCCTCCAAAAACATCCCTCCGTGCTTCCAGATGCCCGTCTGTCCGTGGGATGGTAACACAGTGTGTGCAGAAAACGTGTCTGGGAAGCGCTCAGACATGTGGAACACATAAGCATCTAAAAAGCAGCAGTTCACACCCTTTGGAAAACATCCCTCTGTCCCTGTGTCCCCTGTTGTCATTTTGGCATGAAGTAGGAATTTGAAACCCTTTTTCTAAGCTGTTGGCAGCTGTTCTGCTTGGGGAGTTTGTGCAAGAAGCAACTCAGGTAGATGAGATGCCTGTGCAACCCATTCTCCTCTGTCTGGCACTGTCCCCTATGTACTTATCCTGCCCTATTCTGTCCTCTCTGCTAACGAAGCTCACAGTGCTCAGCTCATTAAGTGCAGCTACGTTTCCCTCCCATGATTAATTCCAACTGTCCAAACACAGCAGCTCTGGGGGAGCTTTCAGCCAGCCAAGTGCAGGCGCCATGTGCTATTTCTTGTGCCCCGGGGTGCCCCATGTGGCCCTGGCTGCTGCCCCAGGAGGGGGTGAATGTGGCTTTATAGCTTGAGTTTGGGTCTTTTTTTCCATAGCACTACTCTCCAGGACATATATGTGTGTTTTACCATTGCCACTCCCTTTGCTGCCCAAATATTATGCTGCAGCCTCCCACTCGTTTTGCCTGTATTGATCTGAAAGGTCTCACCCTCTTACACATAGGGAATACAGTCTGCAAAAATGCGAATACCCACAAGAAAGTATCTGCTTTCTTACTAGCTGATCACAACCTCTCAAGAGAAACAGTGCCTAATTTCTCTCTTCAGCCAGACCTCCTAATGTAAGCAAGCTGTTCCCTTCAACCAGTTGCCTGGCTTACGTATGGTTTCAAATTGATGTTGTTAATTCAGTGACAGATGCACAAGATGCCATTAGTGAGTCTTAAATGGAAGCATAATTTTTATCCATCAAGATCCTTTTACCACGCTGGTGCTTACAACCTTCACTGGGAATAAGAGCCACAGCAGTGAGCTGGTCATAATTTCAACATTGTCTTGTGGATATGCAGTTACAACAGAAACATGCAGGCTTTGAAATGCCACTTTTGGGCTTAGATTCAGCCAGAGCATTCAAGTTCATGGCACATTTGCTTTTTCCTACACTGAGGCTGAGTTTGGTTTTGTGTGGGAGATGCATTGTAGAGATGGACAACAACAGTTCTGTGATTGGAAGTGTATTAGGGGTGACTTAATATTGAGATGGACAACCACAGTTCTGTCCTTCACCTGACCAAAGGTACATCACAGCAGGGACAGGGACAGCACATCCCCAAACACACTGGAAATGAGGCTTAGGAGAAAGGCACTCAGTAATACAAGCACAGTTCCCCTGCCCTTTGGAAGCTGCTCTCACTTGGAGCCTGCAGGCAAGGGGACAATTAGTGGTGCTTGCGGCAGAGCAAGCTTCTGTGATGTGGTAGTTTGTCCACTGGGATCTCTTCTGAGGTCAGCAGCTCATTTTGGATCATGCAGCACTGAGCAGCTTTCAGATGGGAACAATTTTTGCTAGTTGCCATCATTACAAGCTGCACATGAGATCATTCAACCTTCAACAGATGCTTAAGGAAGTCTCCCTGAGATTGGCTTCGGAGCACAGCTGCACACTCATGCATGCACGCATGTGAATGGCAAAGGACTGCTGAAGGAGAAAAGCATTATCCTTATTTCCTCCTCTTCTGAGTCAGGGTGTCTGCACTGCGGGCTCTGATTCATCGCGCCAACAGAGCCGGAACCAGAGCTATCACTTGAATTTGCAAGACTGCTTATCAAGCTGCTGACATGCAAGGGGAAACCTGGGGAACAATTGTTCCCTGTCAGACTGTGCATACTGTTTGAAATGTCTGGAGTGGGTGGGGGGCTATGATACAGAAAGCACTGCCAGAAATAGCTTTTTTTGCAAAGCTGGCAGCTTAGAAAAGGAGCTGGGGATCTGAGTGGTATACGGTGCACTGTGAAGAATTCAGGTGCAAGCTACAGGAATTTTGTCTTTGGAGACCCCTTCCAAGAGGCAGGCAAGCTCGCCAGGCACCAGATGTTTATGACTAGTTACAAAGAGCTGCAGTCAAAGCCCTTCAGACGCAAGCTTCTTTTGTGAGCACACTTGTGGTTTGCTAGCTGCTCCCTAATTAAGCTGAGCCTGGAGGAGAGGAGGCCCAGGGATCTGCATCCGTTTCAGCCATATGAGTCCGAAGAAGTTTTTTACCTTTTTTATTGGCTGTGGGGCTGGTGCGGTGGAGTTTGCACACAGCAGGAGGTAGGGTCAGTGTGAGAGCATTTGAGGAATGCCAGAGGCTCCTGATAAAGAAGGGAGCGTGTTTTTTGAATGAACATAAAGGAGCCTTTCTGGGTTGGTCACTCATGCCATGGGTGACTGGGACTTCACTGATGCGTAGGGAGCTCAGGTAATCTGTGCTAGGCACTGGGCTGTGCTCAGGAAGCTTTGTTTGCACACTCAGAAGAGGAACCATCCATGCATTTGGGAGCTCCTGGAAGTAATGAAGCTGTTGCTGGCTCTTGTGTCACCCTTGGTAGTAACAGAAGAGAGGGCTGCTGAAAGGCAGCAAAGGTTCTTAGTGCCCATTAATCATCATATCATAGAATCACAGAATGGCATAGGTTGGAGGGGAGCAAAAAGATCATCTAGTTCCAATCCCCCTGGCACGAGCAGGATTGCCAACTGCCAGCTCAGGCTGCCCAGGGTCCCATCCAGCCTGGCCTTGAGCACCTCCAGGGATGGGGCACCCACAGCTTCTCTGGGCAGCTGTGCCAGTGCCTCACCGCCCTCTGAATAAACAATTTCTTCCTAATGCCTAGCTGAAATCTTCCCTCTTTTAGTTTAAAGTCATTCCCCCTCGTCCTATCACTATCAGACCATGCAACAAGTCAGTCCCACTCCTGCTTGTAAGCTCCTTCAATGACTAGAAGGTTGCATTGAGAACCAGATGTAAATGCCCAAGTACATGGTGTCTTTTTCCTTTTTCTATGTGTATGTTTTGCCCTGAAGAACTTGAAGTAAGGCAGAAGTGAGTTACTCAGCAATGCACATGCTCTTGGTATTTCAGATATCAAGCTTGGTAGCTATTTCAAATCAATCCATCTGCAGAAGTCTATGGAAGATCTATCTGCTGTTTTTCTGCTGTCTTCGGTGACCAAACGTGAGTTACTAACGAAATGAAGCCAGATGTTTTAAGAGTTGCTTAGTGGCAAGAAAAGATGCAAAAAGCAGAGGTTGCGGCAACAGAAATTCTAACCAGATATATGAAGAAAAAACAAAAACACGGTCAGTACTGTAGAGCTGTGAGTAACTTGACCTGACTTTGAAGCTGACCTAACTGAGCAGGAGGTTGAGCTCTTTGTCCTATATTTTTCTTTGATTCTAAGCATCTAATAAATGAGCAGCTGTGATTGCTCTTCTTGGTCTTACATGGCATCTCCCAGCCCTTCCAGTTTCACAGCTTCTTGAATGATTAATTCCTTGTTAAATCATAGTATGCAGTACATAGAACAGTCATCCCTCTAAATGCATGGACTACCACCTTAGCACCTTGATGTAGGTGCTCTGAGAGGCTTCCAGGAAAGGCAAGGAAATAACATGACGTATTTTCTAACAGCCCAAATGGAACCCCTTTACTCACCTCGCTATGGGCAAGAGTCACAACCCTGGATGACATCCTGGTAATAAAACTGGCACTGAACAATAAAACCAAACAATGGCAGTATTTTCACACAGCTTGCACGAGTGCAGCTACAAACTCCCAAGTCTTTTGTTGTTCAGTTTAGAGATGAAACAAACACAACAAAAAAATTCCTCTGTGGATATCTGATTTCCTCCTCTGAACAAACAGCAACCAAAATTCTAGGGGCTGAGTTATGTGGGAGGTCAGGGTGGAGGTTATAAGCAGTCCCTTTCTGGCTTTAAATTCTACAAAAATCACAGCTCCAGCAAAGTCAATGACAGTTTTGTCCCAGTTGTTTCAGTGGGGCTATGGTTTTCATGCATGGGTTTGTATTCTGCCTCAAGCCAATCCTGCTTCCATCAATCATGTCTCTGTCAAACTAGTTAGTTAGGAAGAATGAAGAAGGATTTGATCCAAGCAGCACCAACTCAGCTCAAACAAACGGGATCTTGTTTCAGGGACAGATTTACCAAGAGATTTCCATGGGCTGTCACCTGTGAATTAGCCTGACCCTCTGCTAAGGGTGTCCCACAGGTCATGAGATGAGGATGCTGCTATACTGTAACTTAGCCCTCTATTCTGCCATGCCTTTCATTCATTCCTATATTTCAATTAGTTTGGGACTTTTTTTTTTTTCTTCCTAGAACAACAACAACAAAAATTTATGAGGTTTCCTGTGTGATTTGATGTGGGAAAAAAAACCCATCAATGATCTTCCCAGAGGCTTGCTGTCCTCCCTTTCCCCATGGAATGAGAGAGTGGCTTGGCTAAGCAGGACTTTTGGTGGTCTGTCAACAACCCCAGCTCACTATCTAATTACTTCCCCTTTGGCTGCAGGGCTCTTTTTCTGCCTAACAAACAGTTTCTAGTTCAGTTTGAGATCATTCTTGCTGTGTGCTGTTCTCATGGGACCACACCCCACAAACAAATGTTTCTAGCTTGACCAAACAGAAATTGCATCTGTATCTATATAGTCACCACTCTGCATTTATTTCCATTATGAAGAGACAATTCCCTATTAAATTTCAAAGTGGTTTACTGGCTCAGAGAGACGTAGAGCATCATCTCACAGAGGGAAGAGCTGTCATTTGGATAAAACATTATTTGTCTACATAATGTAACTCAATATTTGTTTCTATAACTGTATACAGACTGGGAAACCAGACTTTGGGTTTATATACACGACCAAATCCATCTTCAATGCACATATATTTGTCAAATACTGTTAGGTATTGGATGGCTGTCAACATTCTGGGTGCCTGTAAAATTCTAAATCAATATATTATTTCTGATTTTTATTTTAAATTTTCTCCTTTTTCTCCTTTACAAGCAAATCAAAGTGACACTTTCTGCACTGAAGATTCTAACACTGCATTCTGTGTATTACACAAAGGATTCCCAAGCTATAGCAGCTGTGGCTTGCTATAATGATTCATACCACCAGAAACCATTCCTGCCATTTTCTTTCCTGAAGATCCTCTTGCCTTCTGTAGTGGCATGACTAAAGCACATCTATCTTGAGACCAAAATACAGGAACTCCCATTCCATGCCCAGTCATGCAATGATGATGCACACGCCTGCTGGGTTGTGTGACTGAAAACATGCCTGTGACACAGGGTGTCTGTAAGTAGGGTCGCACAACATGCATGCAGCTGTGGGTTGCAATGCACAATCTTCTGAGCCTACTGCCCAGGCCACTCATCTAAAGATGCCTCATATTCATAGCCAATTAATAGCTGGGCCCTTGCTTGGCTTCACCTGGTGCTAAAAATACCCAGGCTTTTGGAGAGATAAGTCCTGGGGATGGTGGGGTGCATGAGAAGCCTGCTACCACTTCAAAGCCAAGCACATGTGCTCGAGGAAGTTTCAGTCTTGCTCCAAATCTCCACCCTAAATCCAGAGTGCTGAAGTCCAATTTGTTTCACTTTGTGCCGTCACAGTGATTTGTCTTTGCATCTTGTTGAAAGTCCTGCTGTGTGCTGCAGAATCATTCCATACTTGGCTGCTGCTTTTATAGAGAATTACCCTTTTAAGACCTGAATACAACACAGCACTTAGAGTAAGTGAGTTTTATTTTGATGGGACTACTCCTATATTTAATGCTAGTCATGGGCTTGACTTGGCTGCATCAAGGGATAGGACGTCATGCTGTAGTCCGTAATGAATGTAGATTCTTGCAGAGAATCCTGGGGCTTTATGCCTGACAGCATCACCACAGTATACGTGTAATGAACCACCGAAATTAACCCTGGCCTCCTTACAAGATAGTTTTGCCCTAGACTATGTATTAGTGTTTATTGGTATTATACATGACCAAGCTACTGTTTACCTAGATAGTATACACTGAACGTGACTATTCTGATCAGTTAACACATTTTAAAAAGTTGCTTTCCCTACATAGTCTCTTTAGTTGTCTGAGATGAGTCTTGTTTGGGAGAGAAACTGAACCAAGCTTTTATTAGCATATATGCGAAAGAAAGTGGTGATTATGACCTCTATGTAGCTGTTAATTCTTTGAGATTGAACCACGACAAAGTCCATGGAGCCAAACTCTTCCCATCTTGTTCTGATCTGTGAAGCCATTATCTTGTTCCACAACATTATCGTGTAGTTTAATAGAGGTTTCCTTTCTCTGTTTTACGTGGCTGTGATTTATGCAGCCTGCACTCATACTCAGCTACTACAGTTATGCCAGTGTTGCTTACTGTGGACCAGATGGTGAATGAGTTTGAGAATTGATCAATGTTAAAAGTGATTGCTTTCTTTTTGGCTGAGTTACACTGAGCTTTGATCCCTTCTCTGGAGCAGTTTCCTTCCTGGCCACACAATTAGACCAGCGTGACTGAGGAAGAGGAGGAAGTGAACAGCGGTAGCAGGACTGGGATAGGGTAGGAGAGCGAAGGCCACTTAAACTAGTGCTGCTGCCAGAAGAAGTGTTCAATGAATGAAAGTCTAGTGGTATGTCTGACCAAACCCTGCAGAAGTCTTCTGCCTCAGGGACAAAATTCTGCTTTCCAGCCCAGTGTGCTCTGATCTGATTTATTCATCTCCTGTTCACAACTTTCTGGCACAGTGCGATGCAGCGGCCAGGCTGAGGCAGGTGCTGAGACAGGAAGAAAAGGTGGGGGCAGGAAGGAAAAAGAAGAGCCTTGTGCTGAATGGTAGACACTCCAAATTGAGACAAGCAGCAGCAAAAAAGGTGCTACAGAGAAAATGGTTTCCTGCATAACAGGTATGGGATTAGTCCTTTTCAGTAAGGGAAAGTCTTAAACTATCACTGCTCTTCAGTGGTCACAGGTCTGGATCTTACATAAGGAAACGGGGTGAACAGCCCCTTCCACAAGAAGAAAAAGCAGGGTAAGGAACTTCACTTTATATATGTCTCCCTCTCCAGTACACCACATTTCCAAACACTAAACCAAGACTGAATTACTGCGCTATAAAATGAGTTGAACCCGCCATGACCTGAAGACTGGTTCAGTTTACAGCCAAGTCCATAATCCAAAAAGCATGAAGGATCAGCAAAGGGAAGAGAAATAAAAGTGTTGAGCAGAAAGAGTCAGCAGGTAGTCCTTAACAGTCAGCTAATCACAGTGAATAATGTATTACAGCAATGCCACTGAGACTCTACTAGCTTTTATAAACCAGTATTTCCTGGAAGTGTTTTCTGCTCCTCTTGTATCAGTTGTAAACCTGAAATTTTTTATCCCTGTCTGCAATGCAGAGATGTTTCCAAAGGTCTTGGGAAATGATGCCATTCCAAGAACAGCCCAATTGTGTCTGACCCCATCAGATGCTGGATGCTCTTGAGAAAGGCCAGCCTTGGCTGAATATATGCTGTGGCTGAGTGGCATGGCACTGGGAGGAGTGTTATGCATGCTCCATACCCTCTGACAACTGAAACCATCTTGCTGCCAAATCAAACACCCTTCATGAACGTGAGAGCTTATGACACCTCCTGAAATCCTGTCTGAATATAACTGATTCTGTGTTGGAACTATGGATGTTTCCCAGACATTCTTTAAGTCTTATCTTTAATAGTTCTATGCTCTTGATCTCTAATGTATGTGTGTGAGCTGAGCTTCCTTTAAACCATTTGAAAATCATGTTTCTTTTGCCTTTTTTACTGTCCTAATGTTCTTCTGTGATCAGTCAGGATAGAGACCAATTTGTCAGCTTCCTCCTCCCCAGCATTCATTACTTTCTATAAATTTCACATCAATCCCTACTTTATGCTTTTTTAAGTTTCTGGTCTGTCATTCCTTCACCACAGGAAGCACAAGTTTAACCACTCCATCAATGCAATTACTGACTTGACAATACTTCATTATGCCCTAAAGCAGAGAGGATTGCTATTTGTTCTGCAGCAAAAAAAGCTCTTAATTAGCTCATTGCTCCTCCTGTGTAAATATCCCATTTTGCCTCTGGAATTGGGAAAGTTCACTCTATCCCTTGCTGTTTGGAAAAGGCCAAGTGACATCACACAGCAATCTTTCACAAAATTAATAAACTGATTACTTCATTCCTGCTGATGACAAGCAGGTGATTTCTCTCTGATCAGACACTTAGAGCTACTGATTTTACCTGTGCTTTGTATTTCTTGGCAGTAGGGGTCCAACTCAGTTCTTTCTGCATGTGTAAATTGGAAGTCAAGCTGTTAGCATTGCTTTGGACTTCCAATAATACTACATATTAAATCCTTCTGTAATGAGAGCCCATAGAGCTTTGTGGTGGTATTACAACACAGAATAAAGTATTTTCATAGCATGTTTTATTTGATCTCAGAGAAAGGATAACACTGGGAAGAAATGGCAGAAATGGATGTTTAGCTGCTATGGAAAATCTTTCTCAAGCTACATTCACATCCGAATTTTGGGATGTCCCACATGTTTTCTTGTTTCCAAAACTAATTATTCTTCTTGGGCTCTCTTTAGTCAGCTGGAGAACGAGAACACCGGTAATGTTTATGAGCCTGAGAAAAAAGGCTCACCCTAAGTTTCACAACCACTGTCTTTCTGTGAAAGAAAATTGGGTAACACCAGATAGTGGTATTTCTTGCAAAGCAACCGAACGCTATCAAACCTTCTTTAAGGCCATTTTATTTTTGGTGATAGGTTAAACAATTTCTGTGTCTGTTTACTGGCCATAGGGAAGTCCTTTGGCTGACTTTGTTGCTTTTTAATTCTTCAGCTTGGAGTTAATTGCTTACTAGCTGTTAAGCTGCGTGCACTGAAAGATGCCTTCGGGCTCTTAAATCAGTGAGAATATCTCACTAGAACAACAGGGACATGCCTAGTGCTGCTACAACTGCATGAGCATGCAGATCTCTCAGCTCCAGGCTACACTGCTTCTGCTTCATGCATGGGTCCCTTCAGACAGAGTGGAGTTACATCCCTATCCACTGGTTAAAATGAATGAATACCATACAGGGACAATATGGAGGGACTGCAGTGTCCTGCTCTTTCCAACTGCTCTGCATAACACAGAAAAACAAACAAATGATGTCTCTCTGGTCTTGGTCATGACAGCCTCAGGAGTAACTGATAAAGCAGTGCAGGCATTTCCTTTCTGAAGAGCTGGCTCCAAAGAGAATGCTTTGGTTCACCATGAATTATGGAAAGTGCATCTTGACCTAAGATGCTGTGTAGAGCCCAGCAGGACAGTGACTCCTTTTTGATGTGTATGTCAAGTCCTGAAGGGCCTTTTCACAAGGAAGAGTATGTAGAAGGTACGTCTTTACTGACATAGAGGTAGATGGATTCTGCCCATCTGGAAGCTGCGCACTGCTGTTACAAAAATGAAGAAAGTTCTGTAAGCTGTTAGTAAGCTTCCAGCATGCCTCAGCATACTGCAGGACATGCAGGACAGTATCTAGTAGCACATTCTATAGCAGAACAGCAGCCATCTTTCCACAGTTGATATTTTCTTCTTTTTTGGCTGTTATGATGGGTTTTGTGAGGTCTACTTAAATGAGGCTGAAAATTTGCATTTATTTAATACCTAAGAATGAACTTCTGTCATATTATAACTTATATGGATCAAATCTGTGTTTGAACAGGTTACCCAGCAAGGTTGTGGATGCCCCCTCCCTGGAGGCGTTAAAGGCCAGGCTGGATGGGACTTTGAGCAACCTAATCTAGAGGGACGTGTCCTTGCCTAAAGCGGGGAGTTGGAGCTATATGATCTTAAAGGTCCCTTCCAACCCAAACCATTCCATGATTGTATGATATTCAAGAAGAAGCCTTTGGTAATACTTACTGAGTCTGAGCTAGTCCCTGAACATACAGGAGAAAAACAGAAGGGAGAATGATTGGCCTCAGATTGATGGCTTTGGTTAGTTTTGGGGCTTCCACAGAATCAAAGCGTAGGCAGGAGGAAACAAAAATAGAAGCACAGAGTCACACTAGGCTCTGTGGCCCAGCACAAGTTGCATTCCAGTTTAATAGCCCCACATTCCTGACTGAACCACCTCTGACTAGGTGCCAGATACCATCTCAACTGCATCCCGGGTAATGCTAGAGGACTTATGTCTGAGTGAGAATACTGGGAGCAATATCAGGTTCTGGCCCAACGTCAGCCCCAATTCTCCTCTCCGGATTCATCCAACTTGCTGACAAACCTAGTTAGCTTTCTAGAGACACATGGCCGATTTACTCCAGCAGATTAATAACAACGTGCTTTTGACTGACTGCTAATGGGATCGCCTGAGATAGGCCCAGCTGCTCAATGTGGGTTACACTTCTACTTGCAAACACGGTAAGCTTGAAAATCTGTCTAGGATCACATAAGAGGAAAACATTACAATCTCCCCTGTAAGACAAGCGAAGTTTTTATATGCATTTAAAACAAATGTCTTGGTTTCAGCTGGTTTCTTGTTAGTTTTTTGCTTGTGCTCCTTTTAGGGAGATTTATTTTTCCATTGCAATTTTTCAGCTTGTTTCTGGTGTTGGCAATGTGTAGGACAAAATAATAAATATCAGAAAAGACATAATCTCTTCCCTCCTCCCCTCTAGTTTTACTTTGCAGAAAGCTCATCAATGCTTACCCCTCCCCTTTCCACAGCAGACCTGAACCACTTCTTGCTGCTACAATGAAATGAATCAGATCCTATGGTAGGCTCCCAGATACCAGGGTTATCAAATGCAATTTTACAATCTAATTAGAAAAGAATTAAACACTGCATCTCACTGAGGCAGTTGGATTGCTCTTGCCAGAAGGATTTTACTACATGTGGAGAGTAAAAAGTCTTTTTACTTGGTCCACATAGGATAAAAGCACATTACAGAGAAATAACAAAATCTGAGTTACTCTGTTCATGTCCCGTCCTGGATATAGGCTGTGCATTTTGGAATAGCCTTGCCAAGAGATGGGGTCTGCAAGTATCACATCACAGAGAAATGCTCATCTAGGCTGCCTTTTCACTGATGCCATCTCTGGATTGTGGCAATGGACAATAGCCTGGAAATTCCTACTCTCCCCTCCCACCCAACTTTCTCTGCAAGATTTGTGACCACTTCTCTTAAGCCACAGAAGTTCTCTGGTTTGCTCATAAGGCAGCATTATTCTTTGGAGTCTCCTGGATTGCATACATAATCTGCTTAGATTAAAAATAAATTCCCATTAAAGAGAAAACTCTATTTTTTAGGGATATGGTTAGACAAGAAGAGCAGGAGATGCCTACAGTCCTGATTCAAGAGGCAATTGTGAGAGGTGGAGAAAGGTTAACAGAGAGGCCAGCCAAAATGCTTTCAAACTCTAAAACCAATGCTTCAGACCACATTACCATGAAAAGGTGAGAAGAATGTAGAGGAACCAAGTAAGGAGACTTGACTCTTCTAGTAGGAATAGTTGTACCCTCTCATGCAGTCAGAGTACCTGACCTCCTTTCTTTGTCCACCACTAACCCTTTCTTACTATCAGGGCTGATAAAAATTGCTATAGCTTCTGAATGGTTGAGTCCTCTCATAGCAAGGTACTATTTTCTTCCAAAGGAATGTTTCTGCCACTGTGATTGACTTCTGAAGGCATGTTTTAAGGTCATGTTTTCCCTGGGGAGCTGGCACTGTTGGAGATGTGTGGGTACAAACACCTAGCCTAGGCATGTTTTGAACTATCATGTGTAAGTATGGCTTGCCCTGCAGGTAGTGACTGATCCTAAATAGATAAATCTTTTAGAGCACAGCTGCTCTGTGAAGACCCCCTTGCTTCCTTCATCCTCATTCACATCTTCATTGAATAAAAAACCCAGTGAACAGCCTTCAGTGGATAAAAGGCAATCAGTGTATCTATAGCCTCTTTCTTCTTCCTTAGCAGTTCTGTCTTCTACCAAAAGCTTGATTCTAGTTTATTTTAACAGAAGATGCTATCTGAGGTCCAGGTAGTTTATAGCTTGAATGTGATTGGAGGAGGCAGAAAAAGGGAGGTGGCACACTTTGGCAACAGAGACGAGGCAAAGAGAAATGCAGAGTGTTATTTCAGCATGGAGGCATTTGCACCCACAGAAGAGCTGCCTAGTTGCTCCAAATCATCCATCCATTTCTGCACAATTGCCTGCAAAGAAGCCTCAGACCTTGTTTCCTGACGTCTCCACGGGTTTGTAGTACATGAAGTACTGTTGCTAACAGACAGTACATATCAGCCTACAGGGCATGTGTTCAGAGACGAGCTTTGTTTTTTGTTCTGGACTGCATCCTAGGGAGCAATATCAGAACATATGAGCCTACTTGGTAGGATGAGCTCAGGGGATCAAAACCTTTCTCCTCTCAAATGAAAAGGGTATTTGTTAGCTGGATTTCTCAGCTGCATTTTGGAAAGACTGAGACAAATCCTGATTTTCAGATACACTGAAAGCCTCACAAAAATATAGCAGTAAAAAGATCAGAACAGCTGATTGTCAATGATTAAGCTCTAATTTTATGATCAGATCTTTGCATGCCATGCCTTACTTTGTGAGTGGTCGCAACGTAAAGTTCCTAAACAAATCAGATACTGGGCTGAAACTTCTTAATGCATTTTCTTTAAGCAGGGGATAAAAATTTTTTCCCCTCAGCTTGGTATTAACTCTTCATTTGCTTATCAAGTAGAATGCTACTCTGGAGAAAATGATGCAGTATTTTTCTTTTTGTAAGGCATGGAAGAAGCTTTGCTGTCTCTTCTCTCTTCCCCCTTTCTGATAATTTATGGCCTGACAACAGACTATGAAGGGTCAGCTAAGCATCTTCAATCCCATCACAGCCATTGCAAAGTCTACAGCACCTCCTATTTATGTCCTATGAACTATGCTGTAAAGAAGCACGAGGAACAAAGATTATGTGTTGTTTATTTCCCCCCCATACTGCAACATTTAATAAATTAAGAGCTACTTTTGTCCATTAATTCTCTGCAGACATTCAGACACATTTGGGGAAACTTAACATCCTTCAAAATCACATGAATCAGTGCCAGCATTTGATATACATCACATCCTCAAATCAAGCTATAACATGACAGGCAAGCCTGGACCTTGACAGAAAAGCAAACACTTACCTTTCTTGGTTTCACTTTGTCGTGGTAGTCATATTGAAAAATCCCCTTATAGCTAAGTCCTAACCACCATGGAATTCCCTGCTTGTCCTGAAAGAAAAAAATAGAAAGAGTTAAACTGAATGGGAGAAGAAAATTGTAGAGATTTCCTGTGTTCAAGGTAAATATTTGTTTCTAAGCAATGTCTTTGAATGTCATGGGTACCATAAAATTGCCCCATCCGAATTTCCTCAAGTCACTAAACTCTTTGGTGTTAAGAAGAGATCTGTTTCACTTTTAGCTGTAATGTATAAAACCATTTAGAATGCATCATCTACAATCAAGTTACTCAAAATGATGCCAAGGGAGGTTTGACATTGGTCCCTTGTGTAGTGGTACATCCTCTTTCTCTGCCCTTTAAATTATTCAGTCCAAACACTCAGAAATCAGAGAGGAAGGAAAGAGAATCATCCAGATGACTTGAATTATGTGGAGGGATTTTAGCATTAATCTTGAAAATGCAGCAGTAATGGGATCTGAGAGCTACAAAGTGATAAGGTCTGACAGTCTTGGACCCAACTGCTTTGTGTCTGTGCGTGCAATAAAATGTCCTCATGCACTAATGGTTGATATCTGATACCAGCCTCTGCAATTTACTGGACTGGAGTCCTCAATGAAATTACATCTGTTCTGTTAATGTGATAGAGCAAGGCAGAGTAAAATCAGCAAAACCAAAACCCCTACAGCAGGCAGAAGCAAAAGCTATTATATTGCCTCACTGCTGCTCACTGGCACAGATTGATCTTGAAGAGTTCACTGGAACAGATCTCAAGTGTTAGCAGGCTAGAACATGCAGCCTAATCCATCCAATCTTTCTTGGACTGGAATACTCCAAGAGATCTCAATGCAAAAGCATGAGATTGGAAAATTTGGTGATAAATCACTAAACAGAAGAAATAAGGAATTTCATGAATACCTGCATGAAATTGACACAGAAGTGGAGAATGGTATGTGTGTGAGTTGTGTGTGTAATGGAAAGTGCTATCTCTAGAGTATGCACCAGTGATTTGGCATTAATATCTGGCATCTTTATGCACTATATCTGTATCCATCTATATATATCTCAAATGAACATAGTTGCAGTCTGCAGATCATGGCTGGCCCTAGTTAGTTGCTCATTCATCTGCAGGCTAGGAAAAATCCACTCTCCTTGAACTACAAAATGGAGTGAAGCACTGACTTTGCCAGCAAAATGCCTGGCTTGTTCCTTTGGTGCTGGTTCACTGGCTTCACCAGAGCTTGCCACTCTACGTGGCCTGAACATCTCTAGTTTGAACTTCTCTAGCACAGCCAAAGGACTTTGTCAGTTTTATCTTGAAGAACAGCATTTTCCTCCTTGGAGCTGTATTTACCAAACATTCAATACACCATTGAAATAAATTTATTCTACCACAGGAAATGAAACAAGACTTCAGTAATAGTGTATTGTATTCTGAAAGCAGTACAGTTATTTTCCCCTCTCCCCCTACCTCTCCAAAATCAGTATAATTCAGTAAATAACCTTTTTTTGTAGCACATACCTTTACTGCGTAATAATGCACTCCATATGTTGGGAGAGATTCTACAATACTCATGTAACTGAAAAACAACACATAAGAGAATAATACTGAGGATGATCTAAAAAGAAATGCTTAAATATATAATAAGTACATACATACTTAAAACATTAGATAAGATGAGAGACATAGCTACATATTAGATTTACAGTCCAGTATAAATATTCTCTGATAAAACAAAGGTCACCAGAAGTTGCTTTTATTTCACTTACTTCACAATTGCTTGACCTCTTGTCTGGCCATTTAGTTTCTTGTAGTGTTCAATGACTCGGTCCTCGCTGAGAAAGAAGAAATGAGATGTTTTATTTAACGGCAGTATCTTGACCAAGAAGCATGCAAAAACAGTTGAGCTTCTCACTATCTGCTTATCTGTTTATCCAAACATACAGAATCACAGAATTGTAGGGGTTGGAAGGGACCTCTAGAGATCATCGAGACCAACCCCCCTGCCAAAGCAGGTTCCCTACACCAGGTCGCACAGGTAGGCGTCCAGGCGAGACTTGAATATCTCCAGAGAAAGAGACTCCACAACCTCCCTGGGCAGCCTGTTCCAGTGCTCCGTCACCCTCACCGTGAAGAAGTTCTTACGCACATTCGTGCGAAACTTCCTATGCTGCAGCTTATGTCCGTTTCCCCTCATCCTGTCTCCACGTACCACTGAAAAGAGACTGGCCTCACCGCTATGGCCGCCACACCTCAGATATTTATAAACCTGGATCAGGTCCCCTCTCAGTCTTCTTTTCTCAAGGCTAAACAGACCCAGTTCACTTAGCCTTTCTTCATAGGGGAGATGCTCCAGGCCCTTCACCATCTTTGTGGCCCTCCGCTGGACTCTTTCCAAGAGATCCCTGTCTTTTTTGTACTGGGGAGCCCAGAACTGGACACAGTACTCCAGATGAGGCCTTACCAGGGCAGAGTAGAGGGGGAGGATCACCTCCCTCGACCTGCTGGACACGCTCTTTTTAATGCACCCCAGAATGCCATTGGCCTTTTTGGCCACGAGGGCACACTGCTGGCTCATGGCCAACCTGTCGTCCACCAGGACGCCCAGGTCCCTCTCTGCAGAGCTCCTCTCCAGCAGCTCATCCCCCAGCCTGTATTGGTGCGTGCAATTATTCCTCCCTAGGTGTAAGACCCTACACTTGCTTGTGTTGAACCTCATCTGGTTTCTTACTGCCCAGCTCTCCAGCCTGTCCAGGTCTCGCTGAATGGCAGCACAGCCTTCAGGCGTGTCAGCCAAAAGCTTCGTTCATGTACTGTCTTGTACGTTCCAGTTCACTTGCATCTCCATCTGTTTGATTGGTGTAAATGGTGAATGTTTTTGCAAAAATCTTCCCTTGTTTTATTTCAGCATCTTCATCATCATCCTCTGATGAAGAACTAAACTGCTCCTCAGCCAGCTTTCTTGCTGCAGCCTGATTCGCTTTCTTAATTTCATCAAATTTCTTCTGTGAAGATAATTCGCAGGTCCCATCGCCGCCGCTCGCCGCTGCCCGAACGCACGCACCGCCGCGGCCGATAGCGGCAGGAGGCCGGGCGGCCGCCCCGGTACGGCCGGAGAGCCCGTCCCCGAGCCTGGCGCGACCCCGGCCCCGGCCGCCCTGCCGCCAGGCCGCCTCCATCCCTCCCCGCCAGCCGGAGATGGGCCGCACTCCTCACAGCCCGGCGCCTCCCGGCCGCAGCCGCCCCGAGGCGAGCTCTCCAAAAAAAAAAAGAAAATAAAAAAAAGAAAAAAAAGAGTAATAAATGCTCTGTTAGCACAGCTACCAACAAGAGAATTAAAAGATGCCAAGTAAAAATGTTAGATGATGAAATTTGATGTCACTCAGGGAAAACAAGGGGAGCTCACAGGCTGAGAATAAAACTGGGTTGCTAAGAGTTGGTTTTCTGGAATAACCCTTTTTAAATCACAAACATGTACAGACTTTTCCCTCTCCACAAGACTTTCCTTACATGCAAATGGTGCCTACGATGTTACAGTGTGTATCAGTGCTGCTGAAGCTTGATTTTGCTCTGGTAGTGCAACTTCTTTCCAAGAGCAACAAGCTTGCTCAGTTAGCAAAGCTTTCTGAAATTAGTGGCCACTAATAGCCCTAAGCCTCACAGATTACTCCTCACTGCAACTGCACAAAACTATGTACAAGAGCACTAGTAGAAGCATTCTTGGAGTCATCTATCCCAGCAAGGGGTTAAATTCCCAGTATACACAGAGGCAATGTCTTTAACAGCAGGTTAAACAGCATCAGAGATTGTGTCCTAGTCACTCAAAGTTGAGTCCCTTTGTTATTGAAGTATTGATGTGCCTTTGCATATTTCTGGGATATACTAACTTGCAATTCCTCAGGCAACACTTGGTCATGCACTGGGAGTCAGCACCAGCCAGGGCCTATTCCTAGTGCTGCTTTGGAAAGTAAGAGATTTTCATGGTTCAGAATGTTCCAGTCAGTGGCCTGCAGTGTCAGACAACAGTTCTAGGCGCATTTGATGAAGGCATGTTAGACATTCACCTCTACACAACAGAGGTGCAGCATCTGAGACTACGTCAACATGATCCAAAGAACAGACTGTCAGACATCCCCAGTTTCAGTTTTAAAGAATCTCCCATTTCTCTGGTAAATGGGTTGCAGGAGAGCACAGAACCAGAGCTATTTGATGCATACAATCAGGTGTCCTAGCAAGGTCACAGCACGGCAAAGCATAAGTCAATGATCTCCTTTCAAAGGTTCACAGTGCACTCTGATTTCAACAGCATTCCTCTTGATCTACGGCACATCACAGCCTACAGACTTGGTACTTTCATGCTGGTTTGACTTTGGTTCTTTAACTTCCAGCAATGTAATGCCCACAGGACAGGCTTTGCTGCATTTATATAGCAGAATACTCAAGACTTCATGTTTAAACCCAATCTCTTGCTCTTTATGTTGTAACTCCAAGAGTAAGGAGTCTGTTGAATCTCCTAGAGGTACATTACAAACATTACCAATCTAAGAGGAAACCTGAACTCCTTCCCCACCTATTACTGCATAAGCTTGCAGCTGGAGCAAGTGCCTGCCTAATGCTATCATGCTGCATATGGTTTAGGTTATTGTGAACTGGAATTGCTCCTTCTCTGCATTTTCTTTGTCTAGCTGAACCTTTAAAGGCAGCCACATGGTTGTCCGCGATGTGATAATCCTTCTCCAGGCAGAAGTGAAGCTTTTTTATTGCTGGACAGTATGAAGGAGCACAGCAGTTTGGTAAGGTAGATGGCCTTGCTGTAATTGCTCAGATGCACTCATGGTGACATTTGTGGAAAAATACAAGTTGTTTCACTGAGCACAGCCCACCTAATATGGCTACATCTTCCCATTGCTGCCTTCCCCATATGCATGCTTGTGCCAGGAACATCTGTCTGGGGCCAGTGTCTCTGCCAAAAAGAAGTTCCCCTGTCCATGCAGGGCCCATCTCTGCTGACACCATTCATAATGCCCTCAGTGATGTTGCAGGCAGTGGCCATGCATATCCTCCTGTGACACACAGGATGCTCTGTTCTGTGATGTCACAAGGAGGACATTCCACACAGTGACACGACAAACAGGATGTTCTGTGCACAGATGGGGAGTGGGGTCCTGGCACGGGGAGCTGAGGACTGTGTGTCTGTCCCTAGTAAAGCCAGGAAGAAGGCAAAGGAACAAAAACACGAGCGCAGACACCAAAGAGTGATTCAGAGGAGGCAGTCTGTCAGTTCATCCGCAGGGCCAGCTGTTCTCCCACAAGCCTGGCATTTGTCAGAGTAACTGCTTTCCTCACTCACCAACTCATCCTGTGAAAATAAAAGGGGTCTTACTGGGGCAGGGCGAAGGTGTCCCACCAGCACACCACAGCGGTTACAGGGTGCTGATGGAGTCAGTGACAAATTACATGGGTAAAGCAATGGTCATCTCTCCCATCAAATCCCTCAGAATAATTTTAATGCTTAGAAAATAACTGTAATGAAATTCAACAGTTATAAAACCATATTCAGCCCACGGATCTCAGCAAGTACCATGGATGTACGGGCGTGCATATGAAGGCAAAGCTCAGTTCTCCTGCTATGATTATCATAAACAGGATTACTTTTGGAGCAGTAACTGAATTACAGGAGTGTTCAGTACTGGAAGATCTCCAATAACCATCATTCTTAATTAAAAAGATGGACAGGGAGAGCTTACAACCCTTTGAAATTATCTTTTAAACCCCTGATTGCACATGGATGCAATTCCTCTGTCTCACACAGGAATAAATGAGGAATGACTTCTCAAAAACTAGTGGAGTTTCTCCAGCAAAAAATGCTCTTAGCTTTGGTTTCTACTCTGCACGTATATAGTGCCATTCAAGGAACAGATAAATGCACCTGCCTGCTGGTTGCCTAATGTGGTTCTGGCTGTGCACTGCTTTCTTACAAATTATTATTATGACAGATATATTCCTGGACCACATCCCTTGGGTATGGAAGCCAATTGATGGCCCATTTCCTTAAAAGGATAGACTGGATGCCAAGGAGCCTTCTTGAACAGCATAAACTTACGTTTTCAAACCATACTAAAAGATGTGGGATAGTCCTCAGTTTTCCTAAAGAAATACAAGCAACACTCTCCATGCCTCCATTGCCCTCTTAGAATACTGAACATGTTCCTTTATAATATTTTGAGATCTGCAGATGCTAAGTGCAAGAAAAATATCATCCTTTGTTCTGCTTTCTTTTGGATAAAAAATAAAGCTTGAATTATCAATCAAGGCATTAATAGGACTTATTGCCTTTCACCTTTCTATAATACTGGGCTAGTGTCACACAGTGGGAAGAGGTATTCCACAGCACAGTTCATCCAATCTGTTTGGGTGGTTTCCCTGGGAGGATATTATTGTTGCTTCTCTCCACTGACAGAAAAGGGAGCTGAGGGCCCCTAGTTCAGATGGAGTTGTCTGCATTGAAGAAATATTGACGACCAGATGAATCCCAGCCTAGCTGCCTGACACTGGCTTCTCAAATAGTTCTTTGGATTCTTTATTCATTCACACAATCCCGCAAGGAGGATCATCCAGCACAGAGGTCACTTTCTGCCTCCTACTCTGGGATGGAGGTGTAAGCCCAGTATGTGCCAGGGAAAACAAGCAAAATCATTCACGGGTCAGAAGGAGGATCAGCAGAGCTTAAAGACCTTCTCCGTTGTCATTTCAGCTGTTCTCTTCCAAGCAGCTGCCATGCTGTTATTGACAGCTGGGAGAGTGCTAGGACACTGCCTGGACCACCAGCTGATGTCTCCTCTTGCCCAGCTCTTGTTGTTGTGTCAGCAACACAGAAACTCATTCATAGTTATGTGGAGACATGGGGGCAGCTGAAGCGCTACTGTCTGTCTGTCAGATCATAAAATGTTCCCCCCAGAGCTGCAAAAAAAAATTGATACTTGGATGATGTCCTGTAGCAAATAACTCATAAAGATCTGAAGAATTACCAATAAATCCCTTCTGTCACAGCAGTCTACAGAACTGAACGGCAGGCAATTTGCAAGCAAATGCAGGGCCAGATCTTCTTATTACCAGATTCACTTTTTCAAAGGCATTTGTTTCTCCACTCTATACCCAGCAAATTGAGCTGTTTTAAATGCTATCCACGCATTGCTGCACCCTTCTGTATTCTGTTTCCAGCCTGATTTGTCAGTTTTGATGACATTCTCAAATTTGCTAACATCATCTCTATTTGCAGTGATCCAAATGATCAAATACTGCCCCACTGAAGCCAACAGAGCATCTCACAGGCCATCAGGACCAACAGGAGGATCAGTGCCTGTGGTCTGTTCTATATTAAGAGAAACTGAATTGTGGTTTTCAGTCGATATTTTCAGAGTTGGATTTTCTGGCAATGCTTGATGCTTTTGGTTGCTAAAAACAAGCTTGCATGCAAAGTCTGCTGGAACCTGGGAGAAATCTGACTTCCCTGTAGTTCATTAGGAATCCTATTCCAGCACCTACTTTTGTGCCATTAGCTCAGATCCTTGTATTCTTTTGGTAACCTAGTCCTGTGCTGGCTTGCTGGGGAGGATCTAAATTAAGACAAAATGCAATGACAATGAATGTGAACTAACACATTATCTCCAGTGTCCAGTCATTATTTTTGAGTCTAAAATAATAAATACTATCAGTTGTTTCCACGCACGGACAAGAGAAATCAAAATTCAGGGCCTCAGTTCCTGGACTGTGTGAGAGGACTAGAAACTCAATTTTCATTTAAAACAAAAAAAGCAACCCACAATACCCTACTTGCTTCAATCAATCATGATAAGATAGGTCTGAGAACAAGATGTTCAACTAATGCTTCTTAATCTACAAAGAGCTGTAAACAGCAACATCATGATACACAAATTACAACCTTCGTCTTTGTTGTGAGGTCTACAAATCTCCAAGAAGAGGTTGGAGTGGAAAGGCCTGGAGCAAGGGTGTGTAACCAGGAGACTCTGTGAAGGTGGAGCTGGGGGCCACAAACTGTCTTTACTCAGACCTCACTGAATTTAAGAATCCAGGACCCATCCTACTGGTCTTACTGCACTAGATAGGAACAATTGGTGATGCTTTTCATGATGTGAGTCAGAGATGCTGTATTATTTCATGCAGATCTGCAGTAGTCACTTGTTGAAGGTATTATGGTATCTACTTGAATTAACATTTTATCACTCTTTAGTCCATTTCAGACTATTCTGATGCAGTTGCAAATATAGTATAGGATTGTTTTGTATTTTGTTTAAAACTAACCAGAACAATTGCTTGCGCTACCCCTGATATTTTCAGTGTTCCTTTCTGGAGCAAGAAATTCACTTGCTATTGCTTCATGTTAGTACTGAAGAACTGGAGCACAAAACTGACTGCAAAAAGAAAGGGACAGGATTAAATTTGTATCCAGTATGCAGCCTGTGTGAGATGCAGAAGAGAAGGGATGCAGTATGTCAGTAAACACGTTTTTAAATCTTGCCCTCTTAGATCAAGGAAATTTGAAGCTGTACATTAGAGTCTTTGTTGGAGTCACCAGTGGCCTCTTCCTGAGACCATTCAGCATTTCAGAAGGTGTTTCTGAAAAAGCCACTATTAAAAATAACTAACTGCCTGGTCACTGAAGTGAAATGATAAGTGAGTCACGGGACTGCAGCCACTGATTTTATTACCCTCTTGGAAACAAAACTAGCTTCCCAATCTGTGACCTGTTCTCAGTCAAATGGGAACTCCCACAGAATTAAGTACAGCTGCAAGAAGTGCTGTATCTTGTGTATAACCATAAATACTTGCATTCTCAGGTTTTCACTTGGCTCTTCTTGCTCCAGGTGACTCAACATAGCCCAAAGGCAAGAGAGGACACAGGATGTCCCAGACATCACTGCGATTTCCCAGCAGAAATAGAGTTAATATTCTCTAATACTGACTAACTGTCATTGATGTTGGGGGCAGACAGATGGGCAGATAGGGCTGACAGACAACCTGGGTTGTCAGTGCTTTCCTATATACAGATACTGTCACAGGAAACTGGAGCAGAGATTATGTGGGCGCTTTAATAAGACCTCAGTCCTTGTAGTTACTGAAGGGTCAGATCTGCCTTCTTCCTTGTCCATGGCTATTTGTTCCCACCATTTCTCTTGTGGTGGCTTTTAACTTGAGCTACCACAGCGTCAGCCAGACCAGGTCACACATCTGTATGGAGGTGGTCTGTTTTTTTAATGTATTTGTGGTTAAGGGAACCATTAGTTTGTGTGAATGTTCCTAATCTCAGCTTAGGACTCCGACTCTCCCCTGATGTGCTTAGAAAGTGATGAGTACCTCACAGAGTAGAGGCTGATCTATAGCTTGACACTAGGTACCACTAGTTCTGGTATTACAGGCATGCTATTTAGAGTGAATGGATTTGCTGACAAAATGAAGACTTGAAATTATAAACTATAAATTGAACTTTTTTCCCCTGCTATCCTCAGATTATCAAAATTATCGAGAAATTAAGAGTAGCAGATAAAGAAGGTCACTCCGACCCTGACGTTTGTAGATGACTGCTATAAAGACAAAGATGACACGGAAACAAACAGAAAAATCAAGTGAGAGGATCTCCCCATTAATTCTTTCCTATTTGTACAGATGAGAGGGATAGGCAGGGTGGTACAGAAGCTATCTGTGGGGCTTACAAAATTTAATCGTGATCCTTCTCCTACTCAGCATTTCATTTTCAGTGCTATAAAAGCTAAAGTCACAAGCCTCTACCCCAAACATCACCTAGTTCACATTACAGAAGTATATCCTTGTTAGTTCAGCTGTGCCATTCAGAAAGGACTTGCAAGGGAAAGCATAATCACTCAAAAACAATGCATAGCAGTGCAAAACACTGACATTTCAAACTGGGAAAACTCCTGCTTTCCACAAATGTAAAGTGCTGGAAAAGGGAATGGCATATTAGGTTGGTCTCTTGATTTCACTGGGATACTAGGAGGTTTGCAGTGAATCTTCTTGCCAGACATTAATGGAGTCATTTGGCACATGGGGCAACTGATTTGCAGTGATAGCTTTACTTTACTTGTGTTGCATCATGCAATCAGTTGGTGTCGGATCCAGAGTTAGGAGACAGGAAAACCTGTCCCAGTATCTCTCCCAGATCACTGACTGCCACAGCCAGGCCCTGGATGAAACACTACAAAGCTACTTAACAGAATGAAACATTACCAGTAAGCAAGGGAAGGATGCTCCTTCAGCGCTGGTGTTGGAAGGGCTGGCAGCTTCTTTAATTCATTCCTTACAACTTCATTGCTGAAAGAGAATTTGAAAGGAGGATCAGACTACAAGAAAACAACCACAATATTTGATATGACCTGACCTAGCTGGCAGGCTGCTACAGCTCTACATCTGTTCCTCTTTAACAAACGGCAGTGGGGTTTCCTTTCCCATTCTCTTTATTTATTTTATGGCAGCATGGTTAACTTTTCCCTCTATTATCAAAATTGGAGCAAAGCTCTCTCAGATGGTTATGTTGAAGCATTTCCTACCAGTGACTCTGGACACACAAGTTACCATGCCACACTGCACAGAGCAATGTCCCAAGAACACATTCATAAACAGAACAAGGGGAAAAAGAAAAAAAAAAAAAAAAAAAAAAAGAAGAGATGCTTTCATCTGCAGTAAAACGTTTTTATTTAATGCCTACAACCTGTTGCAAAAAGTAATTATTTGCTTTCTTAGTATCATAGGTTGCTCTTAACATCTTGCACTGGGGAACTGGCCTTTGTACATCTTCACCCATAAGACTCAAGCCTGAATTTACATCCTGCTACACAAAACCCTCAGTAGGACCAATTACTTTGCTAGCATTCTCTTTCCTGCAGTCTCCAGCTACAACTCCGGCCAACTGGAGCAACAAAGCTGCACACCAACGAGCAGGAAACGCTCATGAAATGGCAGACTGGTTCTCACAGATGAAATTAAACCATGGGATTTTCTTCTAGCAGCCCCAAATGCCTTCCCTTCAGCTTCCAAATGCACAAGGATTTGTGAGCACACAAAAAGAAATCTCTCAAAGGTCTGGGAAGGAAAGCAGTGTGGCTGCTGCTTTTAGTACCTTAGAAATACACTGCTAAGAGGGTCAGACAGGACACTGAGAAGTGCCAAAATTGGCTTACTTTTTAATAGCAGTTTTTTTCCTGCCTTCTTGCACCTGGCTCTTTATCCTGCAAAAAAGTGTTGGAATGGCCTGCCCATGGAGGTGGTGGAGTCGCTGTCCCTGGCAATGTTCAAGAAGCATCTGGATGAGAGCTATGAGATATGGTTTAGTAGCTTGTGGTTGCAGTGGTAATGGGAGGACAGTTGGACTAGATGATCTTGAAGGTCGTTTCCAACCTTGTGATTCTATGATTCTATCCTGGAGCTGCAGTCAGACACCTCTTCCAGGGCTCTAAATTTCCCAGCCCATTTGCTTCCTCTGTAGAGCAGCAGAGCCATTAAGCAGGCAGACAGGTGGTCTTGGCATTCCCAGCTGTAGACCAGCCCTCCTGACAGGACCACTTGACCATCTGAGGCCTGAAGAGCCCTAAGCTGTCACCCTGAACTTTGTTCTGGTCTCTATGACATCCTATAGGGTGGCTCATAGAGATGTTGTACTGCTTCAGTTGTAAACATTTTCCCACAGCATTTGCCTATTTGTGCATCCCAACAGAAGGCTCTGCCTGGAACCTAAATGGGTTTGCCTTAACTGGAGTTTGCAGGTTAATTGCAGGGTTGAGCCATAGGATAAACTATTAACATGAACCTTGGAGCAGACATTTTGGTACATCTACAGATATCTATTATCATGGCAGTTCCCTAACAATTATTTAAATAGAATTAAAACAGGACCATGACTTCAGCCACAGATGCCCAAGTGTCAATTAGCTTCAAATTTTGCAGAAGGAATATGTGTAGAACAGCACTTGCAAGAAATGACTAAGACAACTACTGCCATACTAAGCACATAGTAAACAACATCTCATATGCCAAGTCAAATGGCTTGGCAAACTGTTTGAAGACCCACTCTTGCCTAAATTTCATAGTCATTTGAACATCAGATCTTCCTTTGCAAGTGCAAATGGTTGAAAACTATTCAGATGTTTCTTTCATTTACCATGTGCAGGTAAATATCTGCACAAGTCTGAACAAGAAGCTGCTCTGCTCTGTGTTATCTGCTGATCTGGCCACTATGCTGTGTTTGACAGCTCAGAAAACAAGCTGCTGCTGTTTATAGAGTTCACGGGATCTGCCCAGAGATATCTCCTCCACAGCATGTGCATACTCAGCTCTTAATGAGTTTTTTGACATTATGAAAGAAACGGGAAAAAAAAAACTATCACCAAAAAGGAAAAAAAAAAAAAAGGATTATAAAAAATTACCAGAATAACTGAAGAACAAAAGGCAGTTCCTACCCTCAAGTGAAGATTTTTTTGAGGTTGGCTGCTTACAGAAGGAAGTTGAGAAACTTCCAAAACTCTTCTGGGAAGATAGAGAGTGATTTCCAAACAGGGGCTTTCTGAACTCAGACAACTGTCAACTAGGATGAGATTAGCAGTGACTAACTATCATTGAGAGTCTGGGAAAAACCCTAAGCCAGTAACAGCTCCCATGAAAGAGAGGGCTAATACTAATCAGCTCCCTCTTTCCTGCCAGTGAGGAACAAAGCCTGCACTATGATTAAAAACAGTCTTCTAAAAATCTGAGGAAAAGACATTTCTTGTAATGTTGGATGGCATCAGTATTTTTGCTCAGTACCTAGAAGATATCATAAAGGTAGTGCTGCATGACTTCAAAGGGACAAATGTACTTCAGGTCATAACTTCAGAACAAAAAGATATTTCATTCCCTAGTCCGTATATTCACTGAGTCTTCTGGCAAGAGTCTCAAGGCAATTGAATTTAGACTCCCAAAAGGATGTCAAATCAAGCAGACAGGAAAAAAGAATGGCTCACATTGCATTTGAACTGGTGGCCACGAGGTCACTTTCCTCCATTAAAACACCAAACTCCTTAATTTTTGAAATGTTTCCAGCAGGATCACAAGTGGTTTCTTACTTACTGTGTTTCCAGTGAAATATCTCAGCGTGTTTATTTTATTACTGTATTTAGGAAGTGTTTAATCCTGTCACTGGTGCTGCATTTGTCTCATAGTCTTAAAGTGTCTCATATACCTCCAGGGTTGGTATATACAGAAGGGTGCTTTTAATTCACATTCATTAATATACACAGTAACAGGCTCCAAAGAAACTTTCTCCATCCTGCCCTATAGTGGAAATTATGTTATTTAGGAGACTGAATGACAAGATGAAAAATGAACTGGAAAAGCCATCTCCACAGGATCCTGGCTGCTACTTAGATATCCAGAAATAGAGTTGACTGGCTGGGGAATGGACCTAGAAAACAGGAACACCTGAGTTCCTTGGCCCAAAAAACTGCTGTCTGCATCTCTAATTTTTTTCTACACATGAACATAAAGGCTTACCTAGCCAATTCTTAAGCATTTTGTGAAAAACAGGTGGTTTTTTTTTGCAAACTGGCTGCAATAATTTTGAGCAATATTACACATGCAGTTATGTCTCAGGAAATCCATTCATTTTCCAGCATGTGTAATAACACTGATCAGTAACAAAACAAAACTGCAGGTGAAAGCTCTCAACTCTTCTCAGCATAGCAATTAATTCAGTTGAATGAAAAAGGAAATGCAGAGTCTGAAATTCTCAGAATAAAGACTACCATTTGAGATACAGTGTGTAGGATCTCCTCCATGTGGTTGCAAGATAGAAGAATGCAGAATGGGTTTTGTAACCACTTAATAAATTTCAGCTGTTTAAATGCCACTTGGTTACTCGGAAAGAAAAGTAAGCCTGAAACTATGTTAGGTTACCATCCGCCCAGATGTTGACATTATTATGAAATTCTACTTCACAGCAAACTGGCTGTTTGCTTTACTCCCTTGTTATTTCATATTTTGCTGGGAGATACTTGGTGTTGACTTGAAATATCTCATAGTGTTTGGCCTGCAATCAAGAAGGAGGGTCGGCCTGAAGAACTAGCTGCAGCATTCAGGATTTTCTTTATTTCAGTATTTCCCCGTCCCAATCTAAGGTACGACTGGTGTATGTTATTTCTAGCTGCCTTGACATAGGGGCTGTTTAGAGTTGAGAAGCTGGATTCAGAATTTTTAAAATTGGTGTGAGTTACCCAATTATTTTGGTCTGTATCAGATAGGATTTAAAATCTGGTAGGATTAATTAGAGGGGAAAATCTAATAATATGCTATGGCCCACAACCAAACCAGAGCACCATAATTCCTTCATCTCTGAGAGCCTAAAGAGGGTCACACCTGTAGATTTACATTCATCTAAAGAAATGAAACTTGAAACTTCCTATTCTCTGCCAACCAACTGTGACTTTGTTCCCATCTAGAAATAATTTTAGCTTGAGCTAATAACCTTTACATCTGTTTGCGGTATACTAATTTAGTAGCCTTACAGAACAGGTGATTCTGTGCCAATTTTTTGGTAACTAATACCAAAAAGAACAGCTCAAATCTGAAGTGTCCTGTTTAACTGAGAATCCTTTGAACAGGGATACCTAACTGCCCAAAATTCAATAGTATGTGCTAAGCTAAATCTAAACCTTTTTCGTTCTTTTGTCAAATGAAGCATTTGAGTAGTCTGCAACAATGTGAAAAGCTTTATCTGTTAGTGCAGAGGGCTAGGAACATTTTAAGGAGAATTATATTCTATTTTAAAATCTCACTCAGCGTGTGTTCTGCCTAAATCTGCATCAACCGAGAGATGTTCCCTTTGTAAAAATCTGCTTGCGAAACATTGAATTTGACCAGGCCACTTAAAGCAAACACTGAGAAATGCTTTTCCGGATTCACCTAGAAAGGTTGAGGAGCTCAGGGTTTTTGAAAGACTTGTCTTTGAAATGAAGTACATATTAGAAATGGGGGAAAAAAAAACCTTAGCTGAAGGAGTTAGAGACCAAATGGATCTGTTAGGGCAATTGTGACATTTTAACTCAAGACAGGTAAGACAAGCTCAAGACGGAACCAACTCAAGACAGAGACTATGTGCTCTCCAGGCTTAGCAAACACTCGGGCAGTAATTAAGATGCCCAGACTAGGCAGTAATCCTAGTTGGCAAAAGTCAGTGCTGAGAGACTCACATGTGATGATGTCCTACCAAAGAACGAACAACATGTCATTGAAATAGCACATAAAGTCCTTCTGGGTATAGGAAAGAAGAGTGCTATGAGCACAGTTACAGTTTTGAGGCATGGGATGAGCTTCCCTAAAGCAGCAGTGGGAGCTGCTGTCAATGTAGATGCGGTAGTTCACAAAACTAGAAAACTGCTAGAATTTCTAAGATCCATTCTGTTTTTTTGAGCTCTTATGAAACCCCAGAAGAAGACCTGCAACTTCATTCTGGAACCTTGAACTAGCCCATTGTGATCCACCATCTGGGTGCAGTGGGATTTGGTGACTCAGGTCACTATGGGCTGGTGCCAGCCCCAGTGGCAACTGTTGGCAACTTGGCCTTGGCTATCCCAGTACCCAAGGTGAGGAGCAGCAACTCATAGGAAGGCTTTCCTGGGAACAACTATTCTCTCATCATCACAACTGAGCCGGTGCTTATGTGCTCTTATGGATTAGGGCCAAAGAGAAACTTGCAGTCACACAGGCTGTAAATCTGATGGTGGCAGCAGACAACCCAAGTGTGGAAATCTTCAGTCTGCATTCTTTGAAAACAAAGCAAGAGTTCAAGAGTTCAGCTTGCATGCAACATATGCTGCCATGAACAAAATATTATCTTTAAATCTCAAGATATTCACAATTGCAAAGCGTCTCTGTTTGAAAGAACAGCCAGTTGTACTACAAGCAACATTTCAACAATAAACTTCACAAACTAAAGTCAACTTCAGCCATTCAGTCAGTACGTATATCCTCATCTGCAGTTCCTTTTGCTGGCTCCTGGCTTGGTTTGCCTCTCAGATTTTGCACTGATAGAAATAACCACAACTCTCAGCGGGCAAAGTCTTGACCACAATGACCTCATGTTGACTTCAGTAGCACCTGGATCTCACCCAGCACATAAACCCCTGTCAATGCACGTTACAAGGGAGACACTGGACAGGTATCCCTGGAGATGTTAAGTCTTCTCCTAGAATATAAAGTGTCAGGGTAGGATTTTTCAACATTTCCTCAAGAACAGCCTTTAAATTCCATTAACACAGCAGACTGCTTTGTCTCCAAAGTCCACTTAAAAGTTAAGATCTCCAGGACTGTCAGCAAGCTGTTATTATGACACCACTTCTCTGCTTCACTTGGCCATAAGGATTCCCTCTTTCACTTAAAACCTTTGAGAGGTTTGAGGTGAAAAGGAATAAAAGCTGTTTTAATAGTGACGACTGTTACACCAGCATGGAGAAACCATGTTTTGTGACATTTTCTGTATCCTCAAGGCCTAGAGAAATGCACTGTTAATCTCAACTATTCCTTTTACAAAGGACAGTAAGATGGATGTTTTCCATTTGCTATTTCCACTTCAGGTCTGGAAAGAAATACTTGAAGAGAAAATGCTCTCATTCCTATTACACTGAGCCATCTAATTGATTCCTCTCTGTTCTAAGGTTGATAGTCTGAACATGTGGCTTGATTCATCATGTCTAGATATTCTGAGAAACTTTAAATATTGGTCCTCGTAGCAAAACCAATGGAAGATGTGGTTTAGCACAGATCAGAGTGAGAAAATTCTGTTTGGTCCAGATCTTCTAGGCTGAGCACATGACAGCGCATGGAAAACCAGATTGAAAAATAGAAGAGCCACAGGAACTCCAGTGTCCCCTAAACACTGCCGATAACTGAGTTAGTTCAAACTGAGTGAAACTGAAAGAGGAAGCAAAATTGGGTTTGTGCTTTTGTGTTTTGAGAAATAAGGCAGAACTTGAACTTCTTTTTAGCAAGGGTTATGTTATGTAAATCTCAGATTTTGTGATGAGCAGGCAATTATTTGCAGTGCCTTTCTGCTACTTTATCTGAAACTCAGTGGACTGGAGGTCTCAATTTACCACAAGATGGGATCTGACATATATCTGGTCATCATGCTTTTTCACAATCTTCTGTGCGTGTGTGGAGTACAATTAGTGTGCTTAACGCTAACAAGCTTCTCCAGCAATTCAACCTCATCGCCCATTCACACCTTGTTTTCTTCTCTGAAATTACCTTCTGTGGATACTGTGGTTCCCCAGATGAACTCAGGTTCAGGTCAGCAAAAATATATATATGGAGTGTGTGAATTATTTAGCAGACAGTTCTCCTAGGTTTTAGATGAAGAACTTTCATGTTTCTCACATGAGGCATCAAACAGCCACCTGACCTTTGGTCGCTACTGATAGATAGAGTCACCTCTTTGAATTTCTTAGAGCACTTCTAAAGATTTGGCTCAAGGGATAGCAGGATAGCATTCTGATTTTGAGAACTCAGTCCAAATTCGAGCTGAAATATTGATCAGTGATGGAATTTTAATGCTGCTTCAGGCTAGGTCTGTGATATAAAAGTGATTTTAGAGTCATTTCCTGAGTAGTTTCCTTCCAAAGACTAGTCTATTTCCTGAACTTCGTGGGTATATAAAGGGATTTGTCAACAACAACATAACAAACGATGCTGTTTGCAAGGGCATGGTCTGGTCAAAGGCTGTGTTTTGTAAAGAAACACGGTGTCTATCCTTGCAATCCAGCTGCTACACAGCTACAGCTGAGTCACATCACTCACACCGTGATTTCACTTGATTCACTCTCAAAACACACAATGACAAAAACTTCTAATGTTACCTACCTTGAAAAATCTCCCTTTGCCTCCTGCAAAATAAGGGATAAGCATAAATATATCATTAAAAAATGCACATACAAAAATCCATGAAACTGCTGTTAAAGATTTCCCATTTGTAAAATTCATTTAGCAGCAATTTCCTGTTGTAACTGATTCCTCATGTATTTTCTTGACCCAATCTCTAAAGCCAAGCACCACACCAGCTGCAGTGAGCCGGGCAGATTAACAAACAAAAGGTTTGCCTAATAACAGTAGCCAAGTGATTCATCATTCTGCTAGTGGATTCCCAAGAAGCTACAGGAAATAATGGTACTAAGTTATTATTTTGGTCGACATGGATGCTATGTTAATAGAAAACCCCTGAAGCCTCAGTGACTTTGCAGCCTCTAAGAACATAAGGACTCTTTTTACAATAGTCAGCTATTTCCCATTAAGTAGATTTTCAGAAAGCTATCTCACCTGCAGCTTCCAAGGGGATGTAAGACTCAGAACTCCCTAACACTCTGCTGGGTGTTTCTGGGAGTATTTAGCTCCCTTACTTTAATATCCAGTTATTTCTATTTATTAATGTCATGGACTGATGTTAAAGGATTGGGTAATACTCTAGTGCAATACTTAGATCAGTATCTGAGTCTTACTGGATATCTGTCATACTCTCAAAATCTGTTGAGTTCCATCTTCAATAGATGCAATTTGCATCTTGCATTATCCACAGGCAATATACATTTCATTCTATGTATGCTAAGTACCTTATTTGCTGACAGCTACACACAAAGCACAGTGCAATAATGTAATTTGTAACTGGTCAGTAATTACTGCAATGAGGGAGTTTCCAGATTTTGTGTTCAGGTCCTTGTCTCTCCACTCACCCATCCACACTCAAAACCTGTCAGCCCATGTTCAGTGGTGCTTCACTTCCGAGGCTGGGGTAAAGTACAGAGCTTTGGTAGTACTTTAATTTGTTCTGGTAACACAACAATTTGAAATAAGGCTGCAGACTAAATCATTTGAGTTCTGACAGTCCTTTAGTATCTTCTCATCTCCCCTTGGGCAAAGCGAAAGGCAGACAAGCTCTCCTGTGGTTCAGGGAAAGATCCTTGAACGTATCATGATTATAGTACAACACAAAGCAAAACCCAAAAGCTAAGCCCTGGCCTGAGCAAGGATGAGCGTACTGAAATCAGAAAATAGTTTTGTAGGGTTGATTCTCCATCCCTCAGTTCTTTGACCTCTTTGATGCTGCAATGAGGACTAAAACAATGCTGCGTGATCCCTCTTGTTTTGCACGGATCCTGTCACAAACATGGACTGTAGTAATTTCTGGTTACAGATGGCAGAGGTGTGGCTTGTTTTGACTATTTTCATGAAGTTACACATCAAACTACTACAGGAATACACGCAATATCCTGTGTTTGTGATGAGAAACAATCACAGCAGTGAGGGTTACATTGGCAGATCTGGATCTGGGTGTACAGTTACTAAGTGCTTAAGTTATTCATTAGGATGAGCAGACAATAGATTCATAACCCTACTGCTACTTCACACAATAACCCTCTTGTTTGACGTGTATTCCCCCAACAACCAATAAGCAATTTCTTTAATGTGCTTTTAATTGAGTCCCCCATCCTGACTCTCTCTCCATTTTTGTTACACAAAATGTTCTTAATGAAGATTCAAATCCCTACACACTAATTGCTTCCTTAACATGAAAAGTGCTGTAAAAGCGCAATATATTGTTATTTATTTGTGCAGTCTGATGAGATGTCTTGTCTGCTCACATGGAGCCTTACAGCTTCATACTTGATGGGAAAATAGAATCTACACTGTAAGAAAGGGGAACAAGAATCATTTGACAGCTATCTCTGATCTTCTCCCATAATTATGCTCATAAAAAGATATCTGTCAAACCAACCGCCTCTGCTGTCCTGAAAAGGTTCCTCTTTGGGAACAAGAGATTTACCGAACCCTGCTGGTAATTCGAACTCTGACCCTTTCCCTCTTGCTGATGAGGGAAACGACAAGACAATTTTTGTGTCTGAAGAAGTGGTTTTGGAAAGGCTTTACACCCTTCTGCCCACATTGGAAAATACAGACAGTTGCATATATAGAAGGTTATGGAGATCATCAGAAGGGCAAGCAACACTGGTAAAACAAATGCAACTGAAGTCATTGGAGAGGAACTCACTTGGTACATATTTCATCCAGGAAATCTCATTTATAGCTTAGAATTCTTTCTGGCTTTACATCATAGTCCAAGGCTTTGGATATCTGTGTTAGAGCTAAGAGGATATACATTTATGTAAACAAAATGTTGTGCAGTGGCATCTGCTTCACATGTGGAGAGCTCTGGTGTAAGAGGCTTCTGTACTTATTTTGCTTTGGTATAAATGATGAAAGCTGCGTAAAGACAACTTATCTGCTGAAAAGTAAGAGATCGTTTTCAGTGCAAACCTGAAAAGAAGATGAAGGTTATGTGTATCTCAGGCATAAATGAAGACTCTTCCCTTTGGTCCACAGGGACTCTCAGACTCTTCTAATCTGGGGAATCCCTGCACTTCTGTACGGCCCTTTTTGATTTAGCCAGTCAAAAGATTCAATACAAACAAAGGTGCATGAAGCAAGAAGAGGCTGGTGCTTACCTGCAAGATATATGCAGCCAGTTCAAACACCACTTCACTGTCAACCTCAATAAGTTCCTAGAAGGGTGAAGAAAACAAAAAGAATTCAGTAACTTTGAGATCCTGATAGAAGAAAATGCATCTCCTCCTGTCTACTGCAGAGTGAAGCATGTGGTGCCAGTTTTCTGCCCTGGCCAGGCTTCAAAGCAGTCCTTGTGCTCCTAGAGACCAAAGTGAGTCTGAACCTGCTCACTCTGATGTGGAGAAAGCCAAATATTCATCATGACAGCCTGGCAAATGAAGCATAACTCAGTGTGGCATAAGGGGTTCCTTGGGAGGAAGGAGGAGAAGGCAGGTGGAATGAGGAGGATCAGGGTCATTTTTACTTTCAAGCATGATTTAGTAAAAAATAGTCTGGGAAATAAAGATTTTTCTCTCCCCAATTCTACTCATGCTTCAGGAGAACACAGTTTTGTCCTTGGCTCACAGAAGCATAGAAATGAGAAAATTTGTCTTCACTGAAGTGATATCAAAGCCCTTGCAGAACCCCTCTGGCCCTTGTCCAGGGTAAACTCACAGGAAAATGAGCCATATTGCCTGTAACAGGATGGGAGCTCTGGTTTCAGCCCCTTCGTGTCCCTGAGCATGGGGGTGGGGGTACTTTGAGAATAAACTGTGAAAGCAAATCTTTCAGTAAATTTTCACTGCTCTAGTCTATAGAATCTGTTAACATACTCTAACATACTCTATAGAATCTGGACCCTGACAAAAGTAATTTGTGAGAGTTGGGTGAAACTGTGAGCATTTTGCTTGGATGCTGCAGTCACAAGGACACTGCTGGCTGCATCCAGTCCTCTCAGCATTCTTCTGCTGCATCTGAAATAGTGGTCACAGGGCTAAGGGGTTTGTGCACCGCTCCACACTGCACGTGTGGGACGCAGACACAGCATCAGGAATGCTTGGGAAGGGAGGCAGAAGCCATATGGCCAAGCATGCTCGAGTCCCAACCAATTTTGCTTTTGGGAAGACAGTGGGCTTTTGCTGACACAGTTTAGGCCTCAGTTATGCAACTAGATCTCCCATGTGGCCACATACACATACGTGCTTACCTTACTCCTATGACTCTTCTGTTATATTTATTTAAACTGCTGTTTATAATATTTTATTTAATTTGGCAAGAAATGAGTTATCTAAATATAGATTGCTGCTGTGATCCGTGCTCCAGCCAAGTCAGGGCCACACCTCATTTACAAGCCACAATTGCTTTGGCTTGTCTCTGGCAAAATCAAAAACAAAGGAACAAAACAGAGATTAAGATCCAGGTGTCCTTGATTTTCACCAGTGCCAGCTTTTTAAAATAAGCATTTCCCTCACCTCCTTCATAACAACTCCTTGGGGAGTGAAGACTAGCTCTGCTAAGGGCAATAAATACACCTCCCTCAGTTCAGCTAAACTGTGACTCACACAGGCACCTGCACTAACGAAGTACTTGTGCCAAGAGAAGCGGCTGGTGCGAGATATCCATGCAGCTGCAGGCTGGGGCAGTCAGGAGTGTCCCAGAGCGAGGGGGCCTGAATACCCGTCTCTCTGTGGTGCACTGGGCATTGCACACATGAGCCAGCCTCTACAAGCCCATGTTGATGTCGCGACAAGTCCACACTAGCGGGTAGAGTGGGCCAGAAGCCATTCTCAGACCCTAAGGGTATGCAGCACAGAAAAACTCATGACTAAACACTCTTTCTCCCTCTCCCAGCCCCAAACAGAGTTACCACAACTATACTGCCTTTCAGAAACAGGTGCTCATCTTTGAACAGGCCTCCAGCAATGCCTGGGAGAGGACTGGTTGGCACAGGTCAAAACCTGTACCAGAGCATGTTAGTAATGAAACAGACTGATGGACAGTACCCAGCCCTGTCTGGCCGGTAGTACAAATGTCTCTTGAGTTTTCTGAGCAACACTGGCTGGGATGGTGCTGTACAAAAATTGGGGTGTGTGGGTCAATTGCAGGACTCATAGGAGCCAGCTGGCAGCCCAGGAGACCAGCAGCCTCATACTGAAGGAGGTTGCTGACAACAAACTGTTGTCCCCCAGTTTGTATTGCTGGTAGAGGTTGCCACAACCTAGGTGCAGCACTTTGCACTTGTATTTGTTGGGCCATATGAGTTTCTCCTAGGCCCGCTGCTTGAGCCTATCTACATCTGTTTGGATGGCATCCTGTCCCCCAAGTGCCACGACTGCACCACACAGCCTGGTACAAATGGTGTTATGAACTACACGTATTATACATAGCATGGCCTTTCCTGGCTGTGGGGAACCTGGGATGAAGTCATCTGTGAGAAGTCCAGTGAGAAAACTCGTGCAACAAGGAAACTTTCAAGGTTTGGGAACTTGCATGAAGGGATAACAGGCACTGATGCCACTCTCTACACCTAGAGATCCTTCCATCCAAACATGCTGGCTGGGTGCTCTCTTTGTATCTGATCAGAGACCTTGTACCCAGCTTTCAAATTCAGCATCCTTTTTAATAGCACGACATGGCTTACTGTGGCTGGAATCAGACGGAGAAGGACTCGGGGTGACTAGGAATCCAGCAGAGCTATTTATGGATGGAGCTGACAGTCCGCTCGAATGTGCAAAGTAATGGTTTTGGGAGAGGTCAGATTAAAATAGATCAACCTAGATCTGTAGGCTCTTCCCCTCCCCCCCCCCCCTTTTCTTTTTAAGCTTTATCCGGAAAAAAAAAAAAAAAGAACAACAGCGTAAGCTTTTCTTGGCAATGCTCCAAAAAAGAACTTTTCCCCTGTAACCAAAATGCGATGCTCTGAGCTCAGTGCTGGAGAGGGCTGACTAAGCACGTCTAATTGCAGCTCTGTGGAGAGCGGAGCTCTGCCCTGCCCTTTCTCTGGATGCTGGAAAAAAAAAAAAAAAAGAAAGAAAAAAAAGGGCATTTGCCTGCTTCTCCTATCTAACTCTGCATTTTTGGACATGCAGAGTTAGTCCTGGATTTTAGGACACGTGGAGATCAGGAAGCGAGGCCCAAGATTTGGTATAAACCTGTTGTCTGAGCAGTCGCTAACACATTGCTGGGAGGTTGCAGAAGGAGGCTGTACAGGGAACCCCTCTCTCACAAAATCCCACAAAATTAACATCACGCGCACGCATACAGCCACACGCCATTACACACCCCGACCCTCGCACACGCTCATACAGACGCACACGTGCGCACACAGCCTCACAGCTTCCATACACACGTACACAAATCACACGAGCACCCCCATTTACGTACTCTGTCACTCGCACACCCCCACCCCAGAAGATGGCGCCCGTCCGCTTCCCGCGCGGCCGCTACCGCCCTCTTCGGGCGGGAAACGCTCAGGACGCCGCTCCGCCGCTCTGAGGGCTGATCTCGGCAGCTTGCTTCTGTAGTCATGCTATAGGTATTCAGTTCTGCAGCCAATGCAGATTGGGTCAGAGGATGCAGAACCACATGTCTCAGCCCACCCCCGGAGCTCCCAGAGTCCTTACCTTGTAGATGCAGGACTTGGCATTCAAGAAAAACAGCTCTATGGTGGCGTTGTCCTTTAGATAGGAGATGCTTTCAATGTAGAACCTGAAAAGAAAAGCAAAAGAGGTGAACTATGTGGGAGAACGAGCGTAGAACTTGAAAATACATCCATTACTTGAAAAAAAAGTGGTTAGTGGAATCATGATGAGTATACTGAAAATGAAGTTTCTTGTTTATGATCAGATGGAGTGATGAAAGAGTTTGTGCTCTATGACGTGATGACTCAGCACCACGTCAGCCCATCAAAGCAACTGGATCATCAAGAGGATTATCTTGCTTCTCAAAAACCCTTTGCATTGTCTTTATACTTTAAACAATCCCTTATCTGTTTATTTTGTAAACTTCATTCTGTGTCACATTCTGGCATTTTATCTTTATTCCTTTTCCTAATCTATTTCTGTGCCACCAATGTACATCTAATAAAATTTTCACTGCCAGAAATCCACTCCTGGGTTCCCTCCTGTTGACTTCAGCTCTACGTAAGACAAATTTTAAAATTCCTTCTTCCTATATTTTTGTGTTTAGCAGGCAGCAGCTATGTCTGCAGAGTAATTAACCAGCAATAGCTAATGGGTATCAATTCTGGGGATGGCAGTAATGTATTTCTTTTTGAGCAATGGCTGAGATGGCTTCTCAGAACTCAGTAAAAAGCTGCCCAGTCCAAACTTTGTGTCCAAAAAAATCCACCACTGCATTAGCTGATTACCCCAAATATTTGCGGTTATATAAAAAGTTCATCATACATATTAAACTGTTCAATGTTTCATGTCTTGCTTGCTTTGAAACTTTGATCCTTCAGCAGTGAAATTTCTGAGAGTTTTGCCACCATCTCAACTAAACTCCAGCCCTTGTCACAATTCTGCATTGTGACCCTAGGGGTAAAAACGACAAGATAAAAGTAAGTGCCAGGTATCATCAAAGTTAATAACTGACCATTTCACATGAGTATGTTGTGTATTTTAAGGATTCGTTAGCAAGAGAGAAAGCCTGTTCAGTGTGTGATCAAGGTGAATGTTACATTTAGTTTCTATTTTTAGTAAGAAATACATTTATCTGCCCACTTCATTTCAGGGCAATCTTTAAGTTGCAGTACAGTGGCAGCAGTGTTCCTTACATAAATTCCAGTATTATCGTGCACTGTCAGAAGCAATTAGGATAGGGAAAGTGCTGGGGAAATACTGTCTACATTAGGAACTTAAAAAAAAAACCAACAGTGAGATACCTTAGAAAACTGGGTAGAGACACAGGGTCCACTTACAGAGAAATCTATTCCACTTACTCCCAGACTCCAGTGTCTATCATGGGAGCTGTGAGCTGCTGAAACTCCTGGGGCTTCACACAAACACTAAAAGGATTGTCCATGTTGAGCTGTTTGCAGAACAGGGGGCTTTAAACATGACCTTCTTATGGGTGAAGTTCAGAGCTTTGCAGTGCTCCTAGGTGTCTTCTGAAGACCCTTCAAAACAGTTTATTTCCTGACCAACTACTTATTGTAGTGAAACATTTTGAGCTCGTCTGCTGAAGTGTTCCTGCTATTACCTTTCCTCTTCACCCTCTAGAAAAGTTCAAATGAGAAATTAAAAAAAAAAGCAAAAAAAAAAAAAAAAACAAAACAAAACAAATGGAAAAAAAAAAAAGACGTCTGAATGTAGGATCGTTAAGGATGAAAAAAAAAGAAAAAAAACACCTTTTTTTTTCCTCTAGTTTTCACTGGGTTTCACCTCCTGTCCTTGAAACCTTTTTTTGTTCTTGGCAAATAAAAATACACTTGGCTTCTGAAATGCAACAAGGATGCTGCATTAAAAAGCCGCCTTCTTGCTAGATCTGCTTTCTTGAGTGCAGCTGGCTTTCCATCTGCTGAATTCAGGGAGAAAAATGGCAATTATTCTTAAAGAACCTCCTCTGCTTATCAGCACTACCAGTGCTCTCCAGGTTATGATTCTGGAATCTTTAATTTGAGGGGCAGAAGAAAGCAGGAATGTTTATTCCATTTTCAAACCCAGTGAAGGTTATCAGGAACGTTTTTTGTTTCATCAGCAGATGGAATGAGACCATCCTCGTCATCACTAGAGGGCAATATTGCATTTCTTAAGGCTGCAAGGATCTTTCCCAGGGCTTTCCACAGACACACAGATCATTTTCTGTACAGAATCAAGTCTCTTAGAGCACAGAGCCTACACACGATACTTCACAAAGAAAACCCAGTTTTCAAGTGATCTCTGGAGTGGAGGGAGCCAGTGCTGGGGAGCTACTGGCTTTCACACATGCACGCAGGCAAATAGAAAGCTTGTGCACCAGGAAATTGGTGATACTTAAAAAAAAAAAAAGAACAAAAAGAGATTTGCAGAGAGAACTCTTATGAGATTTGCTGTGTGGCAGGCTCAGAAATCCTGAACTGGAGTAGATTCTCTTAAATTTACAGCTGGCACTGAAGCAACAGAAAGAGGAGGGAAATATGTTTTTTTGCACTAATTGCAACTCTTTCTCCAACTTCCTCCTGTTACTACATTTTCCAAACATGGTGTAGGAAACTGCACTTTAAAATGGCCCATGTCAGTACCTAAGAAGACAGGAAGAAGAATCTAGGAGTGAATTAATCAAGAAATCTGTGTTAAATTCCTGACCGTGACACAGGTTTGCTTCATGACCTTCAGCAAATCATGTAGCTGATTGGGGCTGCTGGTCTGTGTTTAGGAAATACTCCTCCCTCCTCTGACCCCCTGTGTCTGTTTTGCCCATTAAGATTATAAACCAATTCTTATTGCATATTTCAAGATCATCAGTTTTAAGAGGTAACTATTAGCTTTCTGTTGAGGACTCCCAAGAGAGCAGCATTCCTCCACGAGTTGTGAAGCTGAAATATCCAGGAACTGATGGGCTGGGCAGAGATGCAGGCAGTGCAGTGTGTCTGACACCTTAGTTCTGCTACTAACATCTCCCGCAATACAACCAACAAACAGGAGACAGCACCTATGAGAAGTTCTCTGATAGCCAGCAACAGTTGCGATGAGAAATTAGGTGTCTGCGTGAAGGGAGAATGCTCCACAAGATTATGTGAATATAAAAACCAGAGAAATCATTTTTTAAAAGGTTTCAAAGGTAAAGAAGGAAGCTCAGCCAATGTTAATCTATTTCTGTGTTACCCATAATCTCCCCTCTGTGGTCCCAGTCACTTACAATTCATCAAATATATTTTCTAAGCATTAATTAAATGAACCAGTGAATATTGTGCTGGATAATGAACACAAAGTGCCTATCTTGACTGCTCCCTCTCAACAGCAGGAAGGTAGTGAGCACTGCAGAAGGAATCTTACAAGATTTTGGAAGCTTTTGCATCTGAGACATTTAAATCTTTCAGCTGCAAGGACATGCCTTGTACTATATTAATTATATATTAAGTGCTGGTTAACTGACAACTTGCTCTAAGACAGCTTAAGCTCCCTTATGCTGTGATGAATGGCAATTTCCATCTCAATTAGTCAAGTACAGATATTTATGCAGTGGTGCTGGTGAGAAGCAACAGCGGAAACTCTTGATCCTTGGGTAGCAGGAAATTGGCATTGCTGCAGGTTTTTCCTTGTGCTGCACACTTGCCTACCTTTGGCTTGCAGCAGAGAGAAATGCCCAAAATTTGACTGACCATGCTGGCTCTTCAGGAGCTGAGAATCCCCTATCAGCAGTGTATCTGCACAAAGACGAATTAGGCATTGGTAGAAAAGGTGCATCACAGCTAGTACTTTGTTCCTGCAGTGGACATAGAAGGCCTCAAGATTGTCAGGGAAGCATCCTCCTGAGCTGGTGATGTCTTTATGTGGTCAGTGAGCATCAATGGCAGAAGGGAATTCTCCTGGCCCTTCTGAACTAAGTACATGGCACAGTCTCAGAGAAATTAGCTCTGTGATTCTACATGTTTCCTTCAGGCTTATATTCATGTGTCCTCTGCAAATAGTCATGAATCATTAAACAGCAAGACGAGTTTGATGCTCACTTGCTTTAGCAGCAGAGCTGAATTGACCAGCACTCCCAGTTTTTACACACAGCAAAAGAAAATATTGAATAAAAAGTATTTGGCATTTCCCTAATGCTGAGCTCTAGACACATCCCTTCAACAAGAACTTGGTCATCTGTCGTGTAGAATGGACCAGGCTCTGACTCTGCAAATGTAGAGTTGCAGCATGAAAGATCACAAACCAACATGTTTATTTCCAAGCAGAATTTGCCAAAAGTTAATAATGTTTTACCATGGTCAGAACAACTCAGTGACCTTGACTGATAACAGTGTCACACTGCCAAACTAAAAAAGAAAAAAAAAACAAACAAACAGAACGAGTATCTCAAGTATCTATTCTCTCTTCTGTTGAAAATATTTTTTTTTCTATGAAAAATGAAAATAAAGGGTAAAGCCAGATTTCATGGAAAATGTCAAAATGAAGCAAAAGGATGTTGGTTTTGATGTGTTATTTCCTTGCCCTGTGCTTCTCCTGCCCTGGGTGGGAAGTGTGCTCAGACCCAAGAGAAGTGACTGAAATGGGCAGGTGATGCTCCCATGTCCTTCCCAGCTGGCTGACTCCATTGTGGTTAGGATGCAGGACAGAGCTGTCATCATTGCTCCGTGGCTCTGTCAATGGGCTGTCTCTTATTTCATTATTACAAAGCAGTGGCTAAAGGAGAAGACCCCCTTTCTGTCTCATCCATCCTGGGGTCTGGCTCATTATCCCTCACTATGTCATTTAAAACCTCAGAGGATAATGTGAAAAATATGAGGCCATTTGCTAACCAGGAGAAGAAAAATCACATGCATCAGTGTAATGAACTTAAATGCAGATGTCATTATGTCCGCTGTCTCATGCTAAATGAGTATTCTGAGCAACTCAGGCAGTAAAGCTCCTTTTATGTTCCAGTCCTGTTTGCTAATAGTCATGGGTGCATACTTTATGTGCTGACACTTAAAACAGACAATGGTCATGCTAAATAGTTGGCCTGTTAAGTAATCAGCCAAGAGTGAAAATCAGAGATACTAAAAAGCCTAATTTATCTCCCTCCTGCATTAATTTTCATTCTGATCCCATCTTCTGCTGCCTGTGCTTGTGACATGCTCAGGTCCCCCTTGCTCAGAGACTGGACAGGGTGCAGCAAGAGAGTCCTATGTTGATTTCTGTTTCATTACAGGGAAGCCACAAACCCTGAAAGTGAACGTGATTTCAGGAAGATGGAGAATTCTGGGTAACAAAACTGTGGATGTTGTTCAACCTGGGCATATTCTATACTTATAATGCAGTGCTTAGAGTCAAGGTTTAGTGGTAGACTTGGCAGTGCCAGGTCAGTGGCTGGGTTTGATGATCTTAGAGAGCTTCTCCAAGCCAAATGATTGTAGGATTCTCTTCTCTCTCCCCTCCGCAATCACTTTTCTATGAAGATGCTTACACCTTTTCCTACTGCCCATCCACATTTCTCCATATTTTTTAAGAGAGCAGTCCACTGAACTCCTGGAAAACTCATAAGGTATTTAACCATACCTGTTCCTCACCTTCTCCATTTACAAAAAAATAAGGAATCTGCTTTGGAGTGCATAAGGCTCCAGCTATTTTCTAGGCTATATATCCTGAGAATCTGCAAACTGAGTGTTCCTGTATCAACATAGAGAGGGAAGGGAATCAAGGTAGCAGTACAGACACATTCCTCCCTGATGCATGGTTACAGCATGATACATCACACAAAAAGACACTGGTGTCAGTACAGCGAGTCCTGTTCATGCCTCTCAGTTGCGGACCAGGCCTGATAAGAACATAAAAGCAATGGCCAGCTCAATATATTTTTTTGCACATTGCTTCACCCTGAAATGTCCTGTGGTCATTTAGCTTGACAGAGAAGTTCAGCTTTGTACAGAAAGATTGTTGCAGCTCCACTTGGCTTGGAATTATGTAGCTTTTTGCCCCAAGTGTGAGGTGAGATCAGTGATCAAATCACAGCAGTGTACTGCCTTCTTCCCCCCTCCCTTCCCCCCCTTCCCCTTTTCTCAGCCACCAGGGAATTTCCCCACTCTCCTGAGCTCCAGTCCAGCTCTGAGTGCTCTGTGATCCTTACCAAGAGTGACATCTTGGCTAGTAGAGGCAACTCGCTGGGTGGACTTCCTTGCATAACACCATCCATCCGTATCTGTGGGACATCTTTCAGTTCAGGCTCTTGAACCATTTTAGGAATAGAAACCTCTCCAGCCATTCCACTATGTTATCAGCAGCCCACAAAGGTATGATTTGGCTGTGAAAGTTGGCATGGAATTTACTTACTCACTGCACCTACCCTTCCAGCACTGTGTTCAATGCCACTGTGATGGAACTTCTCATAGCAGACTTTTCTGCTTGCTTTACTGGTGACAGCAAATCACACCCACTAGTGTAGAGTATAAATGCACAAATTGCAGTGAAAATGGAAATGATGTCTGTATGACTTTGACCCAGTTGGAGAATCTGTGTGTAGGCATTAACATAGCTATTCCTCCTTGATCCAAATTAGGTACAAGTCCTACATTGACAGTATCCATCATTTTTGCATAGTACCTATCATGCTGTCTAAATGCTTGCCAAAATTAGACAAGACAATGCTTCCAGCATCAGTGCATTCAAAATGTGGCTCAACACAACAAATTAGAATGTTGATTTTCTTCCCCCTCGGGTGGCTGCATGCAAAGGAAAAACAGCTAATCCCCTTCTCTAAACACAGCACACTTATACAAATACATCCCTAGTTAAGCAGAAAACAGAAATAATGTTATGGGACTCAAGAGCCAGACTGCTATTAAGATGTGTGTATAATGGATGGCTTAGCTCAGAGCTGTGTGCTAAGTAGCAGAACCCCATTAGTTCCCTTCCTCAACCAAAGGTCAGACTTCACACAAGTAAATCTTTCGACTGGACAGAAGTTTCTCATATCTCTAAAGAGACTCCAAGGAGCAAAGCCTCCCCGCAGGCAATTTATTACACCTTCCCCCTGGTGAACAGAGCAGGGGGCCACCCTGAGAAGGCTGCAATAAATTGTCTGCAGGGAGCCTTGTCTTCCAGCACAAACAAGATCTGAGTGGCTGTATTTATACACTGCAACTGGGTGGGAGGAAGGGGTTTGCAGATCTTTCCTCTCAGCATGCATACAGCTGATGCACATCAACCAGCCAGATTAATGCTGTGCAGAGAGATCTGGTTTATGGCTCAGCTTTGCCAGACTTTTTAGACAGAAGCCCTGAAAGCAGCTTGGTTATGCTGGGCTAGTTATATAGAGTTAAAATTCTGCTTTTTGCTTCCTTTTCTACAGTATCTCAGCAATGCACTGAGCTGCAGAAATATAATGTGAGTGGGAGATGGCTCTCTGTCTCCTCATATATAACATAAACAGCTATAAACTGGGAGCCTGGCGCAGTGAGTTAGTGCCCCTGTGCTGGTAATGAGAGCAGGTGGGAGAGACAGCTCAAAGAGGAGAGAGCATCCCAAGGGAATTAAACGTTTTAGGGCAGTTTCTGGACACTCCTGGAATGATCAAACTCCATGGCAAAGTGGGGTCCAGCACTACCATCCTTGCAGCTCCCCATGCAGAGAAAGAGACTCAGAAAGAGCAAGGTAGAGCAATTTGTGTATATATGATTTTTCCTCAGCACCTTCTACCAAGTGCTAACAGATGTGATGGAGCATGCCCAAGGGTGACAGCAAATCTTGTCACTTCTCTCCCTCTCCCCTGCCTGCAGCATTGATGTATTTTATAATGATTTCAGGCCTGTCTCCCCATTTCTTGGAAAACCCTGTCTCACACCATGGGAAGGAGAGAGAGGGATGTTCCTTCTCCCTCTTTGGAGGAGAGAGAGAGTAGCTGGTGATGTGGGGGCAGGATCCCTCTGCCACCAGCCCTCTTCCCTCCTCTTGGCCTCAACTTCCTGCTGGCTTTCCCTCATTCCACCTGCTTCGCTCTGGGATACACTCAGAGGTCCTACAGCTTGTCCATTTCCTTTTTTTTTCTTCCTGGAGCAAGGTAATGGAGACACACAAACACCTCCGGTGGGGAAAATTATAGATGGAGGAACATAGGGCATTATGTGCAAGACAAATAAATTGCACTGTTTAATTTGGTGTGGTCTGTTCAGTTCTTCCTGCCCCAGCAGCCTGCTGTCATCACCACCCTCTAATCTGATTTCTTGGGGTCAAGTGGAGCTGGCTGGAAGTGAGTGTGGCACACAGAGTATTGTTGTGTGAGTGAACCGGGCAGGTTGTGAGCAGCATTCTGTGGAACTACACCCCATACATGTCTTCTGGCTAATACAGAAGGCAGCAGTGTATTTTGGCAGCTAGCTGAAAGATCCATCTAGCCCTATGTACAATCTGCATTAGCAAACACTGTCTCCCTTTCTTCCAGGGTTCGTTATTTCCAAATGGACTACAGTTCCTTTTATTTTTAACATTAGTCCTTTTCATACAATCGTAGAATCACCGAGATTAGAAAAGTCCTCCAAGAGGTCCATTTCTACCCAGGTAGCCAGAGGCAGAGCTCTGTAGATAGAGAACATTTCCTCAACCTTGGCTAGGCCAACCATGTTTGAAATAATCTGAATTTATAGGCTGCAGTTGTAGCACACATTGAAGATTCAGCAGATGAAAAGAGGCAGATACAATCAGGGAAGTGAAGTAGCTGTTTTAGAGTAGACTTACTGAATTCCAAAGTAGTCATCTAGAATCAGGTCAGAGGAATTGTTCCTAAAAAGTGCCTATTACTGGGAAGAGGCTCTGGTAATCAATCCTGATACAGAATAGTTGACCAGATAAGTGTCTCAGGTTGTTCTGGTGAGTCCCATCTCAGACTTCTTCCCACCTGCCTCAGACTGAGGCCATGGATGGTGCACAGGTTAAAGTGAACAGGAGTGTTGCACCCTGTGTTCCAGTGCTGGCCTCTTAAGGCCACTTTGTTCTCTAGTAACTGTGGTGAAATGGCAGAGGGTCTGGGTTCAATATTAAGGGACTTGAGCCCCCACAGCTCCTATGCTGAATTCAGCTTGGCCAGTGTATATGAACACATGCTGGACACAGACATTCCTCAGTGGGAATACTGCAGGGCCATAGAGACAAATTCGCTGCCCCGCAGTGTATTGGAGTATTGAAGATTTACTTAACATTCTTTCCTGACTTTCTGGAAGAAAAGCCATTCTACATGAGAGTAGCACTGATTCAGCATGACGACTTCTGCAGTGAGCTGTTGCTGTCTAAGTGGTGGAGCTACCCTGAGAATGGATGCATGCATTCCTGGGAGAAGATCCACCAGTTAAGTGAATTTTATTTGCTGAGCTTGTTCATATAAAGTAACAGCATGACAAACACCCAGAAGATAAAGAGATCAGACTCATGCTGATGGTTCCCTAGCTAAAGATTGCTAATCCCACAAGGCCATTGTTTGAGGATGAGAATTCACTGCAAAGCTGAGCCAACTTTACTTTCTGTGAACAAACAGCATGTCTGTGCTCCAGTCCTTTCTCACTTCCAAGATTTATACAAAAGGAGAAATTTTGCCTTTCTTCTGCCCATGTGAACCAGATCAAAATGCCCCCTTTCCTGTCTAAAGCATAGCAACCTTTATCTGAACCCCTGCTACCTTTGCTTTCCTTTGACCTCTTTGCTGCCTGGGTCTCCACTCTTCACTTAGGTCCCTGCCTTTTGCTGTGCAGCTCATGATGTGAGGTACATTTTCACTGTCCTCCTCTGATCTCAGAACACTTCTGTAAAATCAATCAAACAACCCCTCATTCCTTCATCGCAAAGAGGAGGCAGGGAATGAATTTCACCCCCATTCAAGTGACCAGTGCTTTAGAAAGCCGCCCAAAAAGCTAATTCAGAGATGAGAACTAACAGCACTCCCATCTCATTGTCAGTTGTCCTACCTCCCCTGCAAGACACATGGCACTCCCTCTTGCTTTCATGTACAGCTTTAAAACCATATAAATAGATATTAGCAAAGAGTCTCATAAAATAATAGTGCACAAGGATAGCAATGGTCCACAGCTGCCCAATCAGTCGTGATTGCTTCCTAGATTCCTGTGTTGTTCTCAGTGGAAAGCTCCAGAGAAGCAGTAGAAGACAACAAAAAGAGAGGCTACAGTTAGTTATGCAAGTGCCCATGAGCAGTAACCTTTCTCTCTGAATTAATGCTAAGGATGTCCTTATAAAACCCTCCTTCTTTGATAGCATTGTGAAATTTTTGGTCTTCAATTACAGAAGAGAGTAAAGACACCAGACATCAGTGCTCAGCAATACCAAATTCCAAGGAAATGTGTGACAAAAGACAAAGCTGCAACAGCGCTGCAGAGATTTTAGGAAGGGAGGAGAATTTCACTCTGTGAAGCTTGTGGAACTTCCTATTTGCATCAAGGTTCTTCCAAGAATCCTTGACTTAAAAGGTGTATTTTGGTTTAAATGCATATTTAGTGTAATCTAAATGGCGGGCATGTTGCCCATCAACAGTGCTACAGGCAAGTTAAGGGTAAAAACAATCTGATGGTCACATAAAAGGTGAAAGTTGTTCCTGCATAGGTTCTCGTCTTCACAAACTACCATTTACTGTTCTTGCCTGAGGCCTCATGTCTTCAGTTGTTACCCAGTGGTTGATTTGTGCATTTACTTAGATTTGAAGAAAAAACCCACGTGATTACTAAATCCTGATACAGTTTTCTCTGCAGTGAACATCTGGCACATCCAGTTACTTGATTTACTATTTCCCCCATTGGGACTCCTGGCACCAAGCTAAGCTTTTCTTGCTGCAGTTCTTGAGAGATGCAATGCAAGGAATGTACCTACAGATACAGGTAGCCCCTTACCAAAGATGCAGTAGGTTTCAGGGACACCTGGTTCCTTAAAAATTATCAGATTTCTAACTCTTTAAGGAACAGCATTACTTATCTCTGCTTTCCACTTCATGGTGACAGGTCACTTTTGTTTATGATCTGGGCATGGACAGTTTTGTAAGACACTGTGCACCCCTGGACTATCAAAATTGGTTGGTCTCTTCACAACCTTTTCTCCAGTCCTGGCATTAGTTCTGAAGCTAGAACTCAAACCACCGGGTGAAAGATATGTGAGGCTTTTCCAATTTCATCCAGCTGCTCAGGATCTGTTTCTTCTCCAATTGCCTTCTGCTCAGATCAGATTTGGGGGTGGATGTGGGAACTTATTACATGCTTGGAAGCTTTTTGAGTGTCTTTCTAGCATCTGACATCCTCAGGGAAGGAAAAGCAGTAGAAGAAACAATTTAAGTTAATGCCCATTCCTAACTCATGAGGCATCCGGCCTTCTAATCCATTAAAAAAATGTGTGACAATCCAATCACTACTATCAAAAATAAGAGTATAAGTCCAAACTTGGTGTGCTATTTCACACTTTCTCTTTTCAACCACTAAACACTGATTTTTCCCCTGTGGTTTTCTCTTACAGATTTTGATTCCGGAACAGGAGAGGTCACTTATTTTCTAAATGTTGTATGGATCCATACGTCTAAGATGTCTTTTGGCTAAGATCCCACTAGAATGACTTGTCCCCATTTTGCTGCCAACTCCCATAGAACAATACAGATGGCAATATTTATGCCCATTGAGTGGTCTTTGAAATGAATATGAGAATGGCGCTGGAGCTCTGGCTTTCACACCTCACAGCTGTGCTCCTGAAATCTACACTTAGCTCTTGCTCAGTCAAAGACTTCTCTGCTTTCCATGAGACCACTGCCCTAGCAGTGAACTCCTCAGTTTGGCCTCTAGGCAAGATGCTTGATAAACAGAGCACCTATGTTCTTAATTTTTTTTTTTTTTTTTTTAATTTGCCTATCAGTCTAATACACTTTCAGAAAAGTTCCATCAGTTCTGTGCAGGCCTAAACACAGGTCGATCTGGATTGTATACAGTAGAAATGTTCATCTCTGGATCTACCCTTATGGTTTGAAACATCCAAAGTGTAATAGAGAAACCTCTTCCTGTGGGACTCAGCAAACTGGTTCTGGAGTCATGGGGCTCTGTGCAAAAATGGGGATATGATAGAACAAAGAGTCTCTTCTCCTGAGAATCCTTCGTTGTAATTGGAGTTAAATGAATGACAATCACTCTGCAGGAAAAAAGCTGCACTCGGGGGAAGAAATTCAAAAGTAAGTCTTCATTTTTTATGGGTACGATGGAATGAATGAGAGTGATGTCAGATGTAATATAATACTGGAGTGGAAAGGCTAACAGAAAAAGACACAGGAACGCTGCACTGGATAGTTCTGGACATGAGCTATACGTTAAAAGTAAGTCAAAACCCCCAACTTAATTTTGTACATATGCCATCCCACCCCTAGCCTCTCTTGGGGTATTCTAAAGTCGCAAGGGCAGATTTGCCTTCTCAGAAAATATCTCCCTTGAGGGCAAAGATGCCGTATACAGAAGAGCACCAACAGCTTTTCTAGCATCACCTAACACAAACAGTTGCTGCAAAAGCCCCAGATGAAAAGAAATTCTCCCAAACTGGCATAATTTTCTTTAAAATGTTTCTACTCCAGTCTGTGAGTATATTTTACACACATGCAGAAGCCAAACTGGTCACTAGAGATTATTCATTACACCACATTGTAGTTGAACCCGGCAGTCAAACAATGATGACGTTATAAGAGGATTTATTTGGTCCCTGGTACAATGCACAGATCAGGCACAATCCGGGAGAAATGGCTGGCTTGGTGAAGAAGTGAGTGCCCTCCCTTCAGTTGGCTGTCCCAGCAGAAAGAGGTTTTTGTCCCATGGTCCTGCCCAGCTCAGACTTTCCAAAACTCGTAGATAAAACCACCAATCCATGAAAGACATAACATCTGATCTTCACTTTATACTAGCGTTGATATTATTGCTGCTAATTTACACTTGTGTCAGAGGAGTTTAAAAAGATGAGGAGATTACAAGGAACTTCCATAAAGTGTTTACTTGTCCACAGGTGTGACAAATGGACAGACCTGGTTTCTCAGAAACAGTTTATCCATACCTATATTGGACTGGGTTCTCAGCACCTGGTCTAGCTGTAGGTGTACCTGTTCATTATAGGGGAGTTGGACTAGATGACCTTTAAAGGTCCCTTCCAACTCTAACAGTTCTATGATTCCATATCCCATGGGAAGAGTTTGCTGTCATGCACTTACCTGACACAAAAGTGCAAAACAACTGGTCCTGACTTTTTGGGGAAGTCATGTTCCAGCACCCTGCGGTCCAGCTGAAGCCAGTTCAAGTGTCCCCTGGCGAGAAAAGAGACAGATGTGAGCCCACCACCAGAGACTCTTCTTGCTGCTCTTTGCAGTGAGGTCCAAGGTGTTACAAAAGATGAGCTGGAGTACATGCTGTTTGCCCTTGGCTACTGCATGATATTTGGAAAACACACAGCAAATGTTTGAGGAATAGAGGCAATAGCATCCTGGCAACATTTCAGTCTGGGAACAGAACAGCTAAAGTTCAATCTGTCAGAGTGAAAGCTGGCAGCACCGACCAGGCAGGGCAGCCCAAAATGTTATGAGCTTCACCTTTTTATTACAACCCCCCCTGAGCAGCTGTATCATTAAAAGTCTGTCAAGATTTTCATTAGAAATCCTTACCATTAAGAGTTTCCACAATGCCTGCAATATTTCACTCAAGGCTAAATCTGTCTGTATACAGACCCAGACAGTTTATTTACCACCCACATGCTTGCAGTAGCCTCTCTAAGTTTGCCCAGCTTTTGCTTTTCCTCCTTCAGAGAGCTCCTGAAAAACAGCTGCTCCACAAAGCATTCCAGCTTCAATTCCCACATACTGCTCTTCTTTTGCCTAGATGATACCTGTCACTGTTATTTTCTCCTACGATTTATCCATTTGTGCCTTGCAGCTGGAATCTTTCCTGGGTAGCAGCTCTGTTCTTTGTCATGTTCTACGCATTGTAAAGTGCTGTGTGTGTGTGAGCAGTATTTTGTAAACACCATTATTTGTATTCAAGGGGCAGCTCATTCCCCAGCTGAGAAAAAGACCCTCTTAAATTAGGTGCTGTGGAAATACATAGGGTGAAATTCAGGACCCACTGAAGTCAGCAGGAATTGTGTTGCTGCCTTCAGTGATGCTGGGGCTGCATCCTGCAAACATTTTGCTATTGATTTCAGTCAGACCAGATTTCACCCAGAGGGAGAAGCAGCCCATGCCTTCAGCACTCTGCTGTCTAGACAAGCGAGAGGACAGAGAATTGAAGCAATTTTGGGGAGAATCATGCAGCAAATAAAGCAGGAAATGGAATTCAGATGTCCGGAGCTCTATTCCATTGCCTGTCTGCCAGCTCATGCTAATCCTCAAGATTAATTCTTCATTCCACCAAAACAAAAAAATAGAGGCTTCATTAAAAAAAAAAGTGTTAAATTAAGTTCTAGTGATTCCACAAGTGTTAGTAACATTCCCTGTCAGCAAACACACTCAGCTTTCCCAAGGGTCTGCTCACTGCTCCTTAGCAGCAGTGTGTACTTCGGGCAATGAGAAACGCCCTTGGAAGTTAAGCAACGACAGCCCTTTAGCAACGCAACCAGATTTCTTCTATTAAAAAAAAAAAAAAAAAAAAAAAAAAGGGAAAGTAGGAGGCTTTGGATCACCTGGGTTCCATCTGAATTTCTGTAAAGCTGCTCTGGCTTACACTAATGCAGAAGAGGGTGGGCAGTGCAGGGAGCAAGCAGATCTGGGCTGGAGACCACTGGGACATCATCTGTGCCTTGCTTGGTGCTGCCCTACAGCCTGTTCTGTGCTCACCACCCTCTGGTGAAGAACCTTTTCCTAACACTCACCTGACCCTCCCCTGATGGCAGTTCCGTGCTGTTCCCTTGGGTCCTGGAGTCTCATTATGTCCCCCTAAGGGGACTCAGTCTGAAATTAATTGTGAAGGCTGCACTACACATGGAGACAGGAACTATCCATGCTCACCTGCTCCTACCCAAAGTACAGATTGAACGTTTATCTAGACCATCTACCTATGTAGGCCAAGGTGTGAAACAATGTCATAGCAAGGGGAGAACACTCTAAGACTGACATCCTATCCTGAACCTGTCCATCTGCATTTGTATCACCAAAACAGCAGCCACCAGTGGCTGATGGCATTGCAAACAGGTTCCTACTGAGACAAATTTGTTGACAGTGGACATACTATCCAACAACAGAAGTGTATGGGTTGGCCTAACACGTGCAACAAGGTATTGAGACGCCATGGTGCACAAAGCAAATTCCCTTCAAAATATTCTGTATTTTGAAAAAAAAAAAACAACAACTTGTTCTTTTCAATCTCACTGCATTTTAACGTGAGTATACAGTAGATACAGCCAGTACAAAAAGAATATCTGTGTATACATCGACATACCAGGTTACACATATGTGTACACTGAGTTTTTGGGTTTCATTACTCTCTGCTGCAAGGAGCATAAATCCAAAGCTCCTTCAGAGGAGGAAGGTCACTTAAATCACTGCCAGGAGCTAATTGCTCACTGTACTCAATTACCACTTACAAGCTTTCATCACTAAGGGCTTCTGCACTGCATATTGTCATCCAACTCCTTGTTTTCTAGCATTCGTGTGTGCCACATACAGAGCAGCAGCAGCACTGGCATCTGCTTGTGAATGTGGTCTATCAGGGAGCCAAACTCCAGTGCTTTAACTCCAGAGCAAAACACTTTGCTCTGGAAGCTGTCTTGCTGTCTTCAGCAGGACTATTCACGGAGCACAATCCCAAGTAAGACAGGGAAAAGTATGGCATATAACCCTAGGTATGTAGTAATCCCAGCAGTTCTCATGGACCAATTTAGGCAGCTTGCTTTTGGATCCCATTCATGCATGCCTGTGTCTGGTTGAATTTCCCTTACAGTTCAATTTAGAGCCACAAAATAGCTTTTGTTTCATTATCTCCATTGATTTGTTCATTTAGGTATTTATGTCAATGTAGTCACAAACAATGGTGCAAACAGTTTTGTGTGACTTATAAGGAGGTTGAATATTGGAAGCCATATCATTTTTCTCTGTTGTTTGTCTTGGCAGTTAAACTGATGTGTCAATTACAAAAACATAATTGTTTTTAGAAACAGAAACCGAGTCCATTTAGGTTATAGACTAAGTATGGATTTTGGTGCCCAAGGTTTGTATTGTCAATTGCAAACAGTAGTTTCTTTTGTCAGAGCTTTCAGAAAGGAGTAGTGCATCAATGAATACTTTGCCTCCAGGTGGATCTGTTTATAAAGTTTTACTGGTTCATGTCCAGTTTCCTGCAAAGGAAATCTATATACATTTGTGTTGCAAAGACACTTGGAATAAATACACCACCTCACACCCCTTCAGTGTCAAACTCATGCTGAACTGAATGGATATTGAAAAAGACCAAATCAGGTAATAGAAACCGTATATGCTATTTTCCATTTCCATCAGTAACTACAGAAACAAAGCCCAACAACTGTAAGCTCACAGGTTTTCTCATTTAAGGTCTTAATCTTTCAACAGAAATATTTTTCTGAAGGAGCTGCAGAGCTCGGGGCGCTATGTGAGATTAACTATACAGATCAGGCAAACAATGGGCTCACTGACAATGGAAATGGTCCCATGCCAGAGCAGGACATTATTCCAAGAGCTCCACCACCCACTGGGAAGTTTGCTCAGCCAGGACTTAGGACACCTGCTCCCTAGTTCTCTCTTTGCTGTATCACTGGAGGTGGAAACAGGTTTTCCCCCCAAATCCTGGAGATGTGGTGCCCTGCTGTCCCTCTTCTCATACTCTTCCCTTGCTGTCTGCTGGGACATAGAATCCTCGGCGGAATAAGGGCACTCTCTGTTGTTACCTTATCACATTACTGCAGTCTCTAGCACAAGTGTAACACAAATAATTAAGGCCTCAGTCCTGTTTTTTTCTGGCAAAGAAAGGACAGACATCAGCAAAATGATTTTCAGCAGCCAAATGCATAGGGAGTGGGAGCAGTGCAGTGCAGAAGCTGATAGTTCTCTATGATGCAGGTGACATGTCTAAGGATGAGCAAAGGACATGGCAAACTTATCCAGAAGGGCCTTCTGCAGTGAACAGAAGGGGAACTTGCTGTGACTTGCTGTGACTTGCTCTCTTGGAATGCTGGAAGAGCTGGTGCCAAGGGAAAGGGCAGCTAGCAGAGATTTGCACTCAGCTGAGTTAGAAAAAGGCTCGTTCCCCGCTCCTTTTCACTCTTAATCAACCACTATATAGATCTTCTGGCTTCACTAGAAGCTTGGCCCCACATGCTATTCAAGGACAACCTTTTGACCCGTGCTCTCCCTCAGTTAATGGCTCATGCCATATAAAGCCTTCCTATGATCATTAAAATAGGAGGCGTTATTTTCTCCTCTGTAATAGTCTGACAATCTAATTTTAGTCACACTGAACGCAGTAATGACCCTATATTATCAGAAGAAACTATTAAGTCGCCAACGCAAAGGTTGTTCCTATTGATTTTCTTCTCAGGTTGTCATGATAGAGCACAACTAATGAATGGAAATCCTCAGTACAAATCATTTCTAAATAAATTACTCTTATAGAGCTTTTACTCTTAAATAGAAGAATTGATTTAATACTTTAGTGGCTTTTCTTCTTCCTGAACTCGCAATGTAGCCAACCCCAGACTGCATTTATGAACCAGGCTTTCCTGTTTCAGCTGGTTACGGATCTCTTTCAAGGAAGGCACATGAAAACTCAGTGGAATAGGATGAACAAAGAGAAGAAGGTCCCTGAGGGCCTGCGTCACAAAGCTTTCTCTTTGTGCTTCTGGTCTACATCAGGTATAACACTGCATTAGGTACTCTGCAAACAAACAGTAAGAGATTGTTTTCCCAGTTTTGAAGAAAGGAATTTATTTTACTTCCAGGTTAAGATCTGTGGTACATACAGACCACTATACTTTCTGAAGGTGATGTGGGACATTCTTTTCTAAGACCGAGTCCTACATCCTAAGTACATTTTTTTGCCACGTTCAAATAAAATAATTGCTATTTCTTCAAAGCTTTTTACAGTAGAGGAGGAAATATTATGCATTTATGATCTGTGTAAAGTTCCTCCTGCTTCTCCTTTGAGGACAAATCTCACTGATTTGTGCTGGGTTGGAGATCTATTACAGGGCTGAGCTGCTCATGTCAGTGAGATGGCATCATCTTTGGGCTCTCCTGTGATTAGGGTCCTGCTTCTGCACGTGTCTGACACTGAGCATCCTCTCACACAACAAACCATGTCCTGAGGTGGCCTCAGGCTGCCCAAGGCAGGTGCTTGCCAAAGGGACTGTCTCTAGAGGGGTGATTGCCGCTGAACTCTCTGTGGGTATGCCTGTGCAATTATCCAGCAGCTGTATAATTACTCAATCCAAAATAATTATTCTAGCAGATAATTTAAATTTCTCCGCCACCTCAGCAGGAGAGTGGAGATGGCTGATGAGAGCATTACTGCTGGCTCAGCTGTCCCAGGAACCCAACCCATGGGTTGACATTCTTGATTCTTGCTTTTTAGGACTGCACAAGCAAGTGGGTCTTCCTCTTGGTGCATCTTACAGAAAATGCTTCTGCAAACTAAGGTGGAGGACAGGGACAGAATTAGAGGGCACAGCTGTCATAATGAGAAAAGTCTAACTACAGAAAACAGGCAGCTGGGAAAAGGAACAGGGACTGTGCATAGCACTGAGAGATTATAGTCTAGGACCTGTTATAGCATTTGCCAGACCTTGAATATTTATCCCGTTCTAATTTTAGACATACTTTTTAAACAAGGGGTAGAAATGTCTTGTCTTAAGACAAAAGTTTTGTTGTAAACAGCTCTGAGAGCCAGGGTTCTAGGTGAGCAACCAGCATTGCCTGAGGTGGCAATGAATCAAATTCTGTGGCTTTGCTCAGCCATAAGGCTGTTGGTCAAATTCTCTTTTCTGATGGAAACCTTACTTTTAAAAGTGCTTTTAGCCCATGTTAGTGTTGTCAATCCCTTTCTTTCCCAAGCTTTCTTCTTTCTTTTTATTGAGAAATTCTAATCTGGGATCTAAAAGAATTTTAAAAAATTGAGTAGTTTTGTGAGGGTTTTTTTTTTTTTTTTTTTTTCCCTTTCACTTTTCTCCAAATAATTTAGCACTACTTCTAAACCTGCTTGAGTGATCAACACTTTAACTGAAGGGTTTTGCCAATCTGACAAGAACTTAGAACTAGCGAAGGGATCTTAGAGAGGTTAAGCTATACTTCCACCAGTGCCAAAAAGCACCAACTCTTTAGAGATGGGATTAGGAAGGGATTGTTACTTCCTCTATACACCTCCAGCAATGCTGAACTCCTACCTTCTAAAGAGGTATCACAGGACAGACTGATTAGAGACCCACACCTTCCTAGACCTTGATCTAGGACCTTGGGGTGCACAGGTCTTCTACTCTGGTCATTTTGTTGAGGACCAAACAACAGTGAGATTTGCTCTGATCTGAGAGTTGCCTCTTAAGTCTTTGACTCCTTGCACTTACGTTTCATCTGTGAATGCAATTCCAAAGTATTCTTTCTCCTTCAGGTTGAAATGAGATGCCACCAGGTCAAGCAACTCCTTTGCCAAAAGCTTTGGCTGGAAAACAAAAATGAAAGAAAGTGATTAATGAAGAGAACTTTGATATAAGGTACTATGTTTCTGGAAGGACATACTATCCTTGAAGGTACTCCAAAGAAAATAGAAAACAGGTGGTTCTGACCTTGCCAGTACTCACTGTCTCTGTAGATAGATGACCAACTGCTTACCAGTGTTCAGATTTACCATGACTCGCTCACATATGCCTCTCTGATAATTTCAGTAGTTAAAGCTTTTCATCAAGAACCGTTGCAAACACATTTCAAACACCCAGTCTCACACGCACAGCATAGATACATGCTCATAACACTAACAAAATACATAGTGCCAAAAGATAGGATGTGACAGGACCAAACGAGAAGTAAATGACAGAACAAAATAGTTTCTCATTCATTATCCAGACAAGATGCTGTCTGTGATCCTACAGTCATGTACGAGTCCTGGGTCCCAGAGCTGTAATGGTCACAGCAGCACTGGCACAGCTGGAGTCAGAGATCCCTGATTTGTAGACCAAATCCTTGTAGGACTCTCAACCTTTCTCCAAAAATGTCTGTAAATCCAGCAGCAGTAGCTGTGCCTAAATGTAGCACAGGCTTAAAGCAGCCCTCAAATAATGTCTAAGATGCTGTGTAGGATGAACAGCCCTAGGTAGGATTCAACAAGCTTCATTGTAATTCCCAAATCAGGCTTCCTAGGTAGGACTTGGGAGTTTCTGCTGTGTCCTCTTTACATGCTGCATTGCCTTTCACAGGCTCTTGTAACTCCTAAATGGAGCAGACCAGGCATGGAGCTGTGGTCACGTCCCTTGTCTCCTTGGGTCTCTGCTTTCACAAGTCTTTGATAAGTGTGTAGTTATGATACCAAGCAGGACACCGAGCCACCAGTCAGCTCACCTGAGAGGGCAAGGGTGAGGAAAAGTGAGAAAAAGCATGCCTAAAACACAGAAGCATTTTTCCAAGCCTGGAATAAGAGCTTGGAGGGGGATGGATTGGGCTTTTGTATTTCACAGGAGTGCAGAAAAGAGCAATAAATGGCTGATGTGAAACAAGCTGCTCATGGATATGGAAAAGCGATGGGTCTCTTGGCTCCACCCAGCCAGCACTGACACAGGGGATGCTGAATAAACAGTAAAATCCTCTCCTGATGTCCAGCCACATCATGGAGCAGCAGCTATGCGGCTGTCCAGACTACCTTGCCTTCCTCACCACAGCATCCAGCCCCTAGGCATTGAGTTGGGAGCAGGAGCTGGAAGCCCCAGCCTTCAGCCACCCTCCTGTTGGACAAATGCCATGAGCTGCCCCTTCATCTCTGCTGAGTGAGAGCTGGCTACTGAAAAAGCCATGGAGAGATGGTTAGCACTGCATGAGTCCCCTGCCCGGCTGCTCTTAAAATCATAGAATCATTAAGGTTGGAAAAGATCACTAAGATCATCTAGCTCAACCATTAGTTCATCACCACCATGCCCACTTAATCACATCCCTCTTTTCCCAGCACAACCCTGTTCCCAGGCTTGGCAAGGATGCAATCTCCACTGCCCTTGCTGTGAAGATGCATCCCAAGTCTGCAGTGCCAGATAAAGGAGGATAAGGCAGAAGAACAATAGATGCAGAGCCAGCGCTAGAATGGTGCCAGGTTAGTTACTGGGCCAGCATTCCTAAAGAGGATTACAGTGGGGAAGTTAAGCCCAGATAGACCCCTCCAAGATTACTTTCCACTCTCTTCTTAAGCTCTGCAAGGTTATTGTCCTTTCCAGTGGGATGAGTCCCGTGTCCCTTCAATACAACCCAAGTCTTTGGAGGGAGGGTTGAGTTAGGTATCTTCTCCAGCTAGCAAAGACACCTCAAGACAGCCCCTCATAGCAAGGATAAGGGCAAGAAAACCCAAGCAGACACAAGGTGAGCTGCAGACAGCCACTGTCTCAAAGTTAGCGGTTAATCTGCTTGCTGTTCACAATGGGATCAGCTGAGTGATGACCTCCTTTCATGTCAGCTGCACAGACAAAGAGCTCATTAGCGATGCCTGTGGCAAGTTGTTTTAATTCATTATTAATTTCTAGACTTCATTTTCCAGGGGGATATTCATTTTGCATTAATAAAACTGCCGTCACAGACACATTGAGGAAGATGGGGTCTGGTCTGGTCTCAGAGAGCAAGGAAATCAATTGGAAGTGGGTGCAGGGCCTTCTGTATTCTATACATCGAGAAGGTTGCAGGCCAGCTTGTGAATCTTACATACATAAATTAGGAATAATGGATGGCTTTCAAACCAGAAGCTGAACTCTGTGTTCTGTGCTGTAGAGCTGGACCATGGCAAAGAGACCTACCACGGCACTGCTGCTCCTTGCATCCTTCTTACCCAGGCTTTCCTGGCATTCTCCGTCTAACCTGCTTCAGAAAAAGAAGTATAGGGAGTGTGTTGAAACTGTAGCAGCTGGCCTTAACATCAGCAGAAATCCTGTGGTTGGAGCTGTGAGGGCTGAGTATGGTGGGTGTAGGTTGTCCATGTTATTTGGCCAGGGATTTCCCTGCTGCTCTCTCCCACTTTTGGGCCCTCTCGGAAGGAATGTATATGAAGAACAACTAAAGGGTGCTCTTTCATAGAAAAATCATCAGGGTCCCAGTCGTGGTCCCAGCACAGAAGAGCTCCTAGGGATTCTAGACAAACTACAGTGGGCAACTCCTCTGTAGAGTCCAACTTGACTTGGGAGCAGTGATCCCTGCCAGTTTTCTCTCTTTCCTCTTCAAAAGTTAAGAGATCAAAGAAATTCTTATTAAGGGCTGTCTCTTCATTCATTAGTAGAATGACCCAATGCAATGCCTGAGAGATTGATTTGAAGTGCTGCAACCACTGCTCCCAAAGCCTCACAGCTGCAAAATCATTCCTTCCTTCTCTCCAGGATAACTTAAATTTTGGCTAATAATGTCCAAGAAGAAAGAGAGAGCTTTGTTGGTGGTGTGAGGAGGTGAAAAGAAAAGAACTGAACCTCTGTAGCAGCTCTGTATGTTGAAGCTAGACCAAGAACTGCTCTGTAAAAGCACTGCAGATAGTGTGAGGAGGTGCACAAGGGATCACAGCTCATGGGATCACAGCTCATGCTGCCAGGGCTGCCTCCTTGCATTTCCCTGATGCTTAAGAAGGAGCTTCCCATGCCTCAGGGTTGCAGGCACAGCGTGTACTGGAAAGAACTGTGCTGAGATGACTCTGGTGCGTGCAATGTGCAAGTTCTGTCTTGATCTCCTTGGATGTATTTTAAGGAGCAACGACAAATTAACCACAAGGGATGGCTTGCTCTTCCATGCACTGCCCTTAGCTTAACTCTTAGGGCTGTCTCTTCACAATTAGACATGAAGGCAACTTCCCAGGATAACAGCATAGCACAGCAAGCACTAAGGGCAGGTGTGGAGAAGAAGGACAGCCCCAAGGAAGGGGAAAGGGAAGGTGTGTGAGGTCATTTTTATTCAATGTCAGAAAGAAAAGAGTATTACCACTCTTCCCTGTAGCTATTGGAGGAGTTCTCATCAGTGTGAGCCCTCTAATGTGGGCTGCTGGACCCCTGGGGCAGTGGGCTGAGGTCTGAGAGCTGGAGACTTCTGCAGTGCTGGAGAGAGGAAAAGGTGTGAGGTTCTGCTGTGTGAGGTGATATGCTGAACTAGGATCAGTGAACCCTAATACTAACTGGTGTCACATGGGCTCACTGCTAATAATGCTGTGTTATGGGTCTGTGTTAGCCATAGGATGGAAGGAGGAGGAATTCTGGGAATAGGAATCCACTTGTAGCCCAGGAGAAGCTTCTGGGGACGGCTCATCTCATCGTGAAACAGGCCTAAAGTCCAGGAGATCTTGATGGATTTCCCCGCAGCTTCAGCAGCTTGTTTTGCTGGCCATTGTGGGAAATACATCAGGAATACATGCATTCCAGTATTAAAGATTCAATACAGTTAAAAAGCACTGGTACTGGGATTTGAGCAGCCTGAGGAGCTCCAAAGCCGTCTGTTTCCCCAGTGGAGAGGCGGGCAGCCCACTTCTGGCAGAGCAGCGTTTTTCCCTGACAGCTTCCCATTACGTTTAGAAATGAGTGAGTTATGGAGAGAGATTATCTATCCACAGTCCAGCAGTGCCATGAATAAAAAACAGATGACAGGGTACTAGCAGCTGCTAGTATGTCCCTGGAAACGTGGGCACACATAAAGTATATTTTATTGTTTTATTAACTGTCAAAGAAGCCTATCTGTTCCCCTCCCCCGTTTCATCACTTTTCCCTAATTCTCCGTGGCAGAAGGTTTCTGGGAAATGCACAGTTTCAACATATGGGCAGACGTGCTGCCCGCATCCATCCGGCATGGAGACACACTGAGCTGTGGGAACCAGGTAACCAGATCATGCTTAGTAATGCCTCGTTTCATTAGATTAAAAAAAATCTGCTGCTGTCCAGTGTCTCCTTTGCAGTGTGATACGTAATGGGACCCAGATGCTGCAGTGCTAAAGGATATCTGCAGTACCAAAAAAGCTCATGCTCAGCCCTGGGAGGAGAACTTCCAGTGCTGCAATACACATAACGGCCCCTCATGGCATTAATGGTGGGCATCCTGAAAATCCATGGAGCTGAGGAAGGCATGCATATGCCAGTGTTGTCTAAAATGATGGACTTGGTTTTTGGCAGCCTGGAGACAGTTGCTGGAACAAACCTGACATTCCCAGTGATTTTCAATTGGGCTGGGAGGGATATTTTGTGCTAACAACCTTACTGTGGTCATGCATAGACACTGGGGCTGCCTTGAATCAGAGGCATTAAGCTGCAGGCATGGCCCAGCAGCACCTCAACTTAAAGCTCACTCCAGAGGCAGACCCAAGAGAGGCCCATTGTTTGGGAGGAAGAGGGAGCTGACCCCCAGGAGCACGTCCCAACTGTGCCATGTGGCTCCTAGACCAGTCAATGAACCCTGGCATACATTATTTATTAGCACAGCCATAGCAGATGCTATCTGATAACAGGTTTGGTTTCTGCAGGACAGGGTCTGTTCAAAACAGCCTTTTTGGGTGCCGACAGTCTCATATTGCTGACTTCAAAGGTTGGGCACTTGAAAAAAAGTCATTTGGTGGCTTGGGTTGGGGGTACAGTGCAGCCAGTCCATCATCTGGAAAGGTGAGGTGGAAAAAGGAGAGATTTGCATGAATGGTTGGACTAGATGATCTCAGTGATCTTTTCCAACCTTAATGATTCTATGATTCTACGATTGTATGATTCTAAGGCTTGCATGCAGCAGGGTGCCGTGCTCCATTGCCAGTCGTCTCAAGCCTTGGGCAGTGCAATCAGAAGGAAACAAAAGTGCAAAACGGTGACTCACACGCAGTTCTTCCCATCTGCCAACCCTAATAATTAGCTAACGAAGCAAAGTCCAGGTGCCCCCTCTGGATTAGATCATCTACTAAAAACAGCCACAAAGCAATGCTCTAACACCACGGAAATAAGGGTGAAGATGCCCGTACAGATCCTTTGTATTCCTGCTCTGTCTCTTGAGGCGTTGGTTATTCAATGTCCAGCAGCCTTATCTGCTAACAGCCAGCGGTGCATTTATACCCCCTGCATGAGGCAGAGCTTCACCCTGTGATGGTTACAGACCGTAACTCCCTCCCCTCCTGCTTCTCTGTGCATGAAACACTGAAATCTCTCATCTAGGGGCCATTGAGCTGTCACTCACTCAATATGTCTCTTCTTGTCAAATCGGCTCTGCCAGCAGCTCCATCATCCAGTTCTTTAACCTATTTTATGCACTTTGAAGACAAGAAAAATCCAAAGTTGTTCCATCGTAATGTTGTGTAAATTTTAAATAATAAATAATCAGCTATTTTACCATCTGAATATAAAGTAATAAAATTGTACAAATCAGGCTGAAGGCTTAAGTTAGAAGCCATCAGCTTTGAAATGCCACTTACGGAGTAGGTCCGCCTCTCCTTCGTGCTGTGTTGATACATGTAGTGCACATAATTAAAACAGAATCGTAGAATCCCACTAGATCAGGTTGCCCAGGGCCCCATCCAGCCCGGCCTTGAAAGCCACCAGGGATGGGATGCCTCCAGGGATGGGGATTCTCTGGTTTCTCTTCAGATCATATCAAACAGACTGAGATACAGTTATGTGAAAAATTATTCACTGAAATGCAAGATGCCTGTGGAGGGAATGCCTTATTTTTGATCACAACACAGCTGAACCCCATCAGCATCAGGGAGTGGCGATGGCAGCATCGCTTGTGCTGGCATGTGCAGCACCTCACTCCCAGGGCCAGCGGCTGGCTCTAAAACCTCTTTCCTTCATTTATACAGGAAAATGAGACAACTTGCCTCCAGCAGCCTTCCTGGGAGCCTGGAGAGCAGTGACAGAGCACCACTGACATTTTTCTTGGAAAGTCAACATTCGCAAGTTGTGGGAATTTGGATTTATTAGGCTCAGAGAGACAAAGACAAAAAAACTCCAAGTTTTAAAATGGCCCATTCGGTAAAAGGATTAGAAACACCCTACTGACAAGATGCCTTAGAAATATTCACAGATTTCTGCATTTCTGGGTTCTGCTAATACCTGACACTCAGTATCTTAAGTCGGAAGCCGTTGCTGACGATCTCTAATTCCCCTACATACTAGCAATGTGAATCTGCTTAAATATTTTTAGAGTCAGGGAAAACAAAGAGCATGAGTTGGCCATGAGTCTGCATGACAAAATTCACATTAAAGCCCCAGTAAGAAGCAGCTAGTGGGAGGAAAAAGACACTTTTGGGTCTGTAGCATTCTTCCTTTCCGTCTTGCCCAACACAGAGGCAGCTGCACACTTGCCCCATTCAGCTGGAGTCTTCATGGACGCTCAGTGACCCCATTCCTCTTTGTTGTTCTCTTGTGGTCCAGCAGCTCTAACAGTATTTTCAGGTGACTGCATCTGAAAAGAGCAGCCAGCTGCCACTGGTGCTGGGATGGGAAATCTGCCTGTCCTCCCTGCTCAGACCTGCCTCTCATGCATGACAAAAGCCTCAGTGCTTCTCCTTCTCCTCCTTTAGTCGGCTGCATGCTCCATCTCCTCCTTGTTCCAGCTGCCAGCAGCTCATTTCTCCCTGGGGTCCCCCAAGAATCTGTATCTCTGTGCCGTGATAGTTCATATGTGCTGACTGGGTCCACATCACCCTCATGGAACACCTCAGTCAGGTTTGATATCTCACAGTGTTCCTCACATATCATAGAATCATAGAATGGCTGATGTGGGAAGAGACCTTAAAGCTTACTGAGTTCCAGCTCCCTGCTGCAGGGCTGCCCCCCACCAGCTCAGGCTGCCCAGCTCCCCACCCAACCTGGCCTTGAGCACTTCCAGGGACGGGGAATCCACAGCTTCTCTGGGCAGCTGTGCCAGTGCCTCACTGCCCTCAGTGAAAAGTTTTCCTGACATCTAATCTAAATCTGCTCTCTTTTAGTTTTAAATCCTTCCCCTTGCTTTCATGTGACCAGCAGTGAATATGATTTGCACGGTGGATCTGACCAACAGTGTAGCCCCCCTTTCAGTCCTTTGCAGCTGAATACTGTCCAGGAGCAGGAACGTAATGAGAAGATCTAGCCAAGCTCAGAAGCAAACCCAGATTTCATGGGCAAACAGTTGTCTTTTTTTTGGGGGGGGGAGAGGAGGTGGGTTGAAGAAAGTGTAGAATTCTTTATGCTGACTGATGTCAAGATTGCTTTCATAGCACTGCCAAGGTCAGTGCCAGCTCAGCTAATCAGCCATGAAAACATCACTGAAGCAAGCTAAAAAGTTGCCTCGAGTCAATTTCTGCATACAACTCTTACTATTCTTTATTTAACTTTCTAGGTTTGTTTTTGGATGTTTGGAGGAAACTGATCCTTCTATTATCTCTTTGCATTTCTCCCAAAATATAACACAACATCAAATTTGTTTTGTCCTTTCCAAGACAATTCTGAGGACAAACCTAGCTGGCTGCTTGCCCTGCTACTTGTTTACTCTAGCAAACATTGTATTTGCAGGACACTACTCTGGACCACATAGTGAGGAGTTGCATTCTGGAGGTCTCTATGGCTTTAAATGAAAATCCATTCCAACTTTGACTGAGATTTTCTTTCAGCTTTCAGGGAACTTGGAGCAAATTTCTGGGTGCAAAATCAAAAAGACTGATAGAAAAAAGGTACTCACTTACATGAATCTAAACTATCAACTTTCAGCAAATTCAGTTCCCACGGAGCAGATAAATGATTCCCAGCTATGATGGCTAGATTCAGTAACCCTTCAAGTCATTGCCAAAAGTATTAATGATCTATTGAATAACTTTGTATTTCCTTCTAGGAAACATCTGTGGAGCTTGCAGGTATAAATAGATCAGCAGAGCAGAAGGATGATACCCACAGGTACAAAGACTTCATCTTTGTTTTAGACCACCAGTTCTACACAAGTAGAAGACAGAAACCATGTTTGAGCACTATTTGCTGGATAACTTTGGTTTCTAGCTAGAATGGTTTCTAGCGTGGATCCATCTACCTCTTTCAAGGGGAAAAGAGTTTAGCTAGATGGATACAAGCAAAGCCCATGAGCCAAAGAGCAAGTTCTGGCTTGCTTCATCTTCTAGAACAGACAAAATGATTGATTCTTCTCCCCCATGAGCAAAGTCAGAGAAAGGATGCTCTCAAATTGTCCATCAATTACCACCAGGTGAGCCTAGATTTCAAATTTTCCTAAATCAGAAGAATTGGCTCATATAGTATTCAATTCTATAGCAATGTTTTGCACAGATTAGAAGGCAAAGTTCTTGGGATGGATTGGGATGGATTTTCATGGTATACCCCTGTCTATCACCTGACCACTGCCTACAGCCCAATGTCTGTGAGTGGCCAGGAAGAAAACCAGCTAGTCAGCCAAATCTTCATTCTATCACCCTTGCAAAAGGGCAGAAGAATCTCATGTTGCATCATGAAGGCATCTAACCTGTGGAACTTGCACTTGCAAGAGTGGTACAAGTGGAGACACTGACTGAATTTTAGATTCCAGTGTCTTTATTAGTAATCAATTTAAGCAAGCAGAGAGTTTACTCAGAGTAAGCATATCTGATGTCTTTATCACAGAACTGGATCTGCAGAGGATTTTTCACCTTCTTTTGCACATGACATACAGCACTGATGGATGCAGAGACAAGATTAGTTGGAGAGCTCCAACTGGAGATTGGGGCTAAGCTAATACAAATTGAAGCAGCTCAAGATGCAAATTGCTCTTGCTGTGGAGTTAAGAGGGTTTGCATCCAGGGCTTTGGTTCAAACCCTCGTCTAAATGCAAACGAAAAAAGACATAGATATAGCATTCTTTGCAGCGTGCTGCGTTGAAAGTTGTATGGCCTAGTTTAAGAAAGCATTTCTGACATGACAAATTTATGCAGATAATCTGTATAATAAATGGTTGGCTTAAAGAATTTTGGGTCTTCGTGTGTACCTGCCTTCAAGTTTCTGGAGATCTGTATAATTTTGCATAAGAGTAGTCAGCTGCTGCAAGAAAATCAATTGTGTTTTGAGCCATCTGACGGTATCACTTGTGGCAAATCAAACTTTGAGCATGAAGCGAGCTTCAGAGCCAACTTTCAGTGGCAGGAATCCATTTCACACTCAGTCGACAACAGGGTTTGATAAGGGCTCGGTCAGTGTGAATAACCAGCTGCCTTCTATATTTATTATGATTTGGTAGCATCTGTTGAAGTTTTATATCACTGAGAGGTTGTTGGTATTCTTTTAAAGCATTAAAGCTACCTTGACAAGGTCAACAACAATTTTTATAGAGGTCAGAATTTTTTATTTTGAAATATTTGATCATAATTCTATCAAACATTAAAGAAAGAGTTTGGTTAGGGCACATAATGAAATTGGACAGCTCACACAATCCATTTATCTTTTCAACTGTAAACCTCTGAAGCACTCTGGTTCATACTGTTTCAAATCAAGTGTAGAAATGTCTATCTCCCTTCATCTAGCCTACGAAAATTGGTACTTGGGAATGTTCTTCATCTCCTGTTGCTGATGTGGAAAAGGAAAAATAAATTCCCAAGACATACTAGCTGAACTACATTCATATAATCTATTTGTTTTTAAAAATCTCTCCTGAATAAGGTTATTTGTTTCCACCGTTACTCAAAGTCACTTCTTCATTTCTGGAAGTATTTAATAAGGGAAGTGAATATTTTTGTAGCACATTTTCTAAGCACATTAAAATCATTTATTAAAAAAGCAGCAAAACCTACAAGACTACATTATGCATCATGACAAGGCAGTTCAGATTTTAGCAAATCCAATAGCAGTGAAAGCTAAAATCAATAATAATGCTAGATTTGAAGCATGAAGTTTGACCTTCCCATTTTATCTTACATGCCATTTGTGAGTGCAGACACTAATTAAAGTTAAGAAGAGCTGTGTCCTGATGTGCTGAGATTTGGGGATGGGGAATGCTTTCAAAAGACTAATGGACGCATAAGTTTTTGAGCATTCTTCTTAGCTCTTCTTCTTAGCTCTTCTCCTATCTAGAGATTGGCTTCCCTGTTGGATTCCCAAAAAACACAGCAATATGAGATACCCTTCTCGTAACAAGCTTGGAGTTGAATGTTGGTCTTCCTAGATCCTCACATCTGTTTAATCATCTGCTCTATATACAGTTACCATATTAAGAAAATACCACAATGTTCTGAAGTTTCTGGCTTAACACTCAAATGTAAAACATGCCATGAAAATACTGCACATCAGGCAGACATTTCTTCCCCTGGGAAGGTCAGGAGAAAGAAGCTGAACGTCACTTGCCAGATGTTGGTTGCATTGCTTAATGCCTGATGGCAAAGCTCAGACATTATGGGGAACCAAGTGACTGGAGACCGCAAGAAATAGGATAGCTAAACAGACTGCTCTAACCTCAAAGGCGAAGAAAAGAATGATGAATTGTGTAGGTCCAGCTCCCACAGCACAGTAAATCAGTGCTGCTCCACTTACATCCCCACTGATGGTAGTCTGGTCTCTAATTTCACTTGCATGAGCGTGGTTCCTGAGTTCCCCAGTGTGAGGAATAGGACTTGCCCTGTAAACTATTTTGGGTTATGAGGCAGGGTCTAACACCCTGTCCTGAAAGAGACCCTATCTACTCTTGGTGACTTCCAAGGCAATCTTTACTTCTTGAGCCAGCAGAACGTACTGATATAAGCAAGGGCCAGGCTTGCGATAAAACTATGATTATTTCATGTGAAATTGAGGAAGCCAACGTGTTGTCATTAAACAGAACAGAACCTCCCATCCCATCCCTTCTACTCATTTTAAGCACTACCTGCTCCCTTCCCTAATATGTCGTTTCATGAAGACCCTGTGTATGGAGACCACCATGTGTGTCCCTGAGAAGCAACAGTTGCTGTATTCAGCTTCTCTTGGGACATAGTCCAGTTGCTAACTGGGTCCCTTTGCCTGGTCCCCTCCATCATTCACACATCTGGCATTGCTTGAACCAGCAGAAGGTAAATGGGGCCCTTGGTGGAGCAGATTGAATTGCAATGGAGAAAGGTAGTGCACAGGAAAGCCCTGGCTCTGCTTCTGGATGTTATAATTTTTCTGTGGATGTATAAAACTAAAACAACCCTCTAATGCTTGAGGAAAGATGTAATTAATGCTGTTTTTATGCAGCTTTAAATGTACAATGGTGCACCTGTGTATTCTGGGATTGTTATTAGGCCACATTGAGAACTTACTGAAACTAACAAATTTCACTACTAAGGAATTTGGTACTGAACACCATTATTTTCACATGTGCAGACCAGACAGGAGAGTGGGCAGTGTTTGCTGGAAATGAGACACCACAGGGAGAATTTTTCTCCTTTATTTTGTGTAGATATTACACATCTATTATAAGAAACTGTGGGGTTAGGCCTTACTGCCTACCTCAAAGCTTCTCTTAGAAATCCTCACACATCCATTCTGGGCTTTGTACAACAGAATAGTTCCTTGGAGAAAATGTGCAAATCAGCCCATTGACCTAATTCAGTCCATACTTAGCTGTTATTTCTCCCATGATACCTGCTGAATTATCACAGGGAATGCTAACTCACATGGACATCCTGGTGCTCACTTCAGTGCTGCCTTCAGCCCAGGTAGCCCCAGCCACTGCCCTCGAAGGCACAATCTGGAGATAAACAAGCAGGGAATGTGTTTCTTCTCTGACACTGGTCTTCTTTTCCTGACTACAGGCTCACCATTGTGACCCCCATAAGTAAAGGAGGAAGCAAGGGACAACCGTGATAATTGGCTGCAGGTCAAAAGGAGGGCACGCAACCTAATACTTGCACACCATAGGAATTGATGGGGGATAAGAAAGGATCATTTCCACTGATATTTATTAAAAAAAAAGGGCTGGTGATAAACCAGGCCCATAAAAAAGGAGGAGGGTAGAATGAATGACGCTTCTAGAGCAGATGAGATAGCGAGTTTCCTTTGTTAAAAAAAAAAAAAACAACAAACCAAACCAAACAAAAAAATCTGTTTTCTGCTCAGATGAAATAAAGAAGAAATAAGATGGAGTGATTAGAAGAGAACTCAGGCAGGACAAAAACTGTTAGTGAGCTACTGAGGAAATAATTGGAAAATGTAAACACACACAAATGCAGATGATGGCCCGTGTACTGGGACGACAGTGGAATTAGCCAATAAATGAAATGAACCATGAAAGGAGAAGCTTGGAGAATTGTGGAAGGTTTTTCTGAGCGGAAGGGTTAGAAAGCAAACAAAGACAATCTGGTTTCTGGAAAGAAGTGATCCCATTACTGGTAATGTCCTGTGGGAAGGGGAGGATGTTTGTGTAATACCAACCAAAGAAAGGTATCTAGGTGGGATGCTGGTACCAGCTCCACCCCTTCTTGTGTCTGATGACAGGAGTGCTTCCAAGTCTGGAGGGAGGGACAATGGCCAGAAATGGATATTCCCACATCCCATGAGCTTCCATTTCGGGTAGAGGAAATTCTTAGCTGCCTTATTTTCTGCCCTCAGTAGAATGAGGGTTGAGAACAGAATTTGTAATTGATCCTAGTGGTCTTCACCCCCGTTTTGGGACTGGGGCAGGTTTCCAATGGTGATCTGCATTCAGAACTGAAATATCATTGAATCATTGAAGTTGGAAAGGACAACTAAGATCATCAAGTCCACCTGTCAGCCCATGCCCACCATGCCCATTAACCATGGCCCTCAATGCCACATCTACCCTTTTCTCGAACACCTCCAGGGACGATGACTCCACCACCTCCCCGGGCAGCCTGTGCCAATGCCTCACCACTCTTTCTGAGAAGAAATTTTTCCTAATAATCTGACGTGCCTGCCCAGAGGCTTCAATCCCCCACAATGACATTTGGGTCGTGTTCTATTCAGGAACACTGCAGATGAGACAGCAGTCTGGTGGCACAGCACAAAGAGTTGCTATAGCCATGGACTGAGTCAGCTGGAGCTGTGAGACGAGAGATATGCAACCAAAATGAACAGTCAGCTTTCACCCAAGGACAGCACATCTCTTTGTCTCTTAAAATATCTAAAAGCTTTCTCAGCACTGTGGAGAATAGGAAGATGACTTGGTGTGGCACTGACCCAAACCCTGTGCTGCAGCCAATGCTCTCTCCTTGCATAAGGAATCAAAGTGCCTCAAGCCCTAGCACATGTCTGTGTGAACAGACCCAGCCACTGATGTCCTCCACCACAGCTGACGTTGAAGCTATGCTTCCCTCAATGGACAAGATAGCAGCTACCTGCCTTTGAGGGATGCTGAGGAAGTGTCACAGCTCCCTGCCAGCATCCAGAAAGCCTTTCTCTGCACCTCACCCAGACAATTCCTTGCTGAGTGGTATAAGAGACTGAGACTAGAGTGATTAACCCACTGGGATAAATCAGAGAAGCTGTTCCCTGCTCCAGGTGTCAGGGCCAAGTCTGAAAAGCTGGGGGAGCCCAGACATCAGGCCTTGTCATGCTGCTGGCAAAAGATGCTGCTGGGAGATGAATTCCAGAAAATGGTGCTGGAGATCTTAATGAACTTCCGGGAACTGAAGGCATCTCTATTGATGGGCCAGTGGTCACCTTGACTGCTTGACAATCTCCCTGTTCTTCATGACTTCCTTCCAGATGACTGCATACCCCACTAAACCTCATCCTACAGCAAGGAGTAAATGGCCAGTGCAACGTCATCATTGCTAATGCTGAAGATCTGCAGTCTTGGAAAAACCTGTGCTTCTTATGCGAGGGTGCACTGAAAGATCATACTTCATGGGATTTGTGAGAACCTGAGGAAGCTGAATGGGGGCATAATTCCCCACTATTTTGCAGTGGGGAATTAACTTTAACTAGTGGAGGGTTTGAATGCTGCAGTGCTGTAGTCCTCTCTTGCTTCATTGCCCTTCTGCAACAGTTGTGTGGTTTTTATCCCTTGCACTGAAAGAAAGTCATGGGCCAAGTGGATGCCTCCCTGCAACAAACACTCAGAGATCTATTATTTAAGTGTTGGGAACTGTGTTTCTATCTATTTTCTTTTCCAAATTACTTGAACAGTTGTAGGTTAAGTGAAAGCTTTAGAAACTGGGTGCTGTGCCTTCAGCTGAAGGGTAACATCCTGTGCCATTAAATCACTTTGTAACATAGGATCATCCTAGAATCATAAAATGGCTTGGGTTGGAAAGGACCTCAAAAGTCATCTACTTCCAACCCCCTGGCCATGGGCCAGTTTGCCAACCACTAAATCATGCACTAGATTGAGGTCTAGGGCCCCATCCCTGGCCTTGAATACCTCCAGGGAGGTGCCCTGGTTTTTCACCTTGGACATCACCTCCTATTGAACCAACTCAGTAGGGAGATGTTTCTACACAGCCCTCCAAAACAATGCCCCTTTGCCTAAACAGGACTTCCAGACCTGCCCCTTGGTCATCTTAATGTCTCAGTGGCTGGACTCAGACTAGACTATTAAGGACTACAGGAAAAACACAATATTTTTAGAACAAAATTTTCCATTCCACTCACCATAGGAATCTGGAAAGCATTTGTCTGCCTGCTTGCTCTCTCTGGGGTCTCTAAAGAAGCAGCAGTTTGTCCTAGGAAGGAGATGCCAGTATCTCTTCAAAGAGAAAAGAAACAAACTGGCAAAAGTAGTTTGCCCTGCAGTGCCTGAATCCACAAAGAAATTCTTTCTGGGAAGAAAAAGCCACAGATGGAAGCCACAGAGCTAGGCAGGCAGAAGTTTCAAATGCAGATCTGGTTTTAGATGGAAAGTGGTTATATGAGAGCAAAGAGATATATTATATGCGTACAGTGCAAACCACTGCTGTTCAGTAGAGATTCATCCATCAATACTAGAAGAGAAGCTGGCCTATGGCTCTTGGCTGGTTTGCCAGAATTTTATTAAATGCACAGGAATGCCAAGTCTGTAATGTCTGAAAGTGAATTTATTTAACAATGAACTCTTTGAAAAGGGAATCCCAAATGCATAATTAATAATGAATCAGTGATTTGAAATCTGATCCACAGCCTACTGAAGCTGATAGACAGACTCTCTCACTTCAAGGAGTTTTGGATAAGGCACTCATTAAGCAAAAGGAAAAAAAAAATAAAAAGCTGAGCCAGCTAGTTAGTTATAAGAATATTATAGCTTGGATTCTGCACTTAACAGAGACATACAATAATCTGTGCCACACATAAATCCCATCTCTGCTGACGGGAGACTCACACATTTCTGTGTCTGAAGCTTTACTTGAAATCTAGGAGAGGAAAAAAAAAACGCTGTAAGAGGGTCCCCAAAGGAAAACCTCCAGTGGTTTGAAACACAGCTCATTTCCTCTTGGCACGGCGTGGGAGATGGCTGTCACACACGTGTCGTTCGGAGGTAGCAGATGCTGCTCCTCCCCACACCAAGCCCTGCTCCTCTGCTTGCCCAGCAGCTGGGGGCAAAACCCACCCCAAATTCCTGCCAAGCTGAGCGTAGTGTGGTGCCTGCATGGGGACATGCTGCTCGTCTCCCATCGGTGCTGCTTAATTCAGCTTGTCAGCGATGCGGGCGTTCAGCTGAGCCCGTCCCAGCATCAGCCCAATTTTGCAGCAGTGCTGTGAGACGGAGCTGTGGCAGCCTGGGGTCCCCTATTTTTCATCTGCCCGTCAATGAAAGTGGAATGGGGAGGGGGAGGAATGGGGGAAATGCTGGCTGATGAACAGCTTCATTGTCCCACGTCGTTTGCAAAAGACATAAGAGCATCCATTAAATCATTCTCCTGAGTCAAATATTTTTAAGTACAGTAACACGGCTCATTTTTAAGCAATCAAATAATAATTAAAAATAATCAGCTCCCCTTTCTGCTGAAGAATCAGTGCATCTGACATTGAATTTGCTTTTTTAAAATGGCAAAATGTAACTCAATCTAAATGTAAATTCCTGGAGAATCTGCTGTCTAATTCTCATTATTTCCACTTGCTTAATGCAATTAGAAACATCTGCCACTGATCAACTGTCCACACAGTGAAAATAAATAATAATTCATGCTATCTGCCTCCAAAGGGTAAAGATTGCAAAGCGCTTTAAAACTGTTCTCTAAAGCCCAAAAGCTAGAGCTGTGCAGAATTCTTGTGACAAGCTCTGAGTCACACCCAACGTGTCTGACTGTGAGTCTCCATATCTCAGAGACATTTGCTGAATGATTCAAGAGAATACTGAAAATACATAAAAGTGACCGCCCTGGTTTCTGGAAACATTTGGCTCACATGTGCTCATCTTCATAGCACTGTAGAATCATTAAGGTTGGAAATGATCACTAAGATCATCCGGTCCAACCATCAGCCCATCCCCACTACACCCCCTAACCATGGCCCTCAGTGCCACATCTGCCCTTTTCTGACCACCTCCAGGGATGGTGACTCCGCCACGTCCTTGGGCAGCCTGTGCCAATGCCTCACTGCTGCATCTGAGAAGAAACATTTCCTCATATCCAACCTGAACCTGCCCTGGTGCTACTTGAGGCCATTCCCTCTTGCCCTGTCGCTGCTTCCTTGGAGAAGAGGTCAACCCCCACCTCTCTACAACCTCCTAGCTGTAGCTCTCTGTCCTCAGAGAGATGCTGTTGCTCCCAAAGCTCAGCCCCAGCATCACACCAGGAATATGCATATGTTTGCACCAACTGAGCTGTGGCTGATGAAGGGGTAACACGAGACTGCAAAAGGGATATGGATGTAGAGAAAAAGAACACCAGACTTAGTAGGGATTGAGGATTATCTCAGCTGTGGCTCCTGTTTGACTTTGCCTATGAGAAGAGTGGAGAGGAGAGGCAGAATGTTTTCTAACATGAGTGTCCATGAGGGGATCACCAGGTCAGGGACATGGTGCTTGCTGCCTCGCCTTTAAAGCTCTTTAGTACATACAACCTCTCTTATAAGCACTGTGGGCTCTCAAAGGACAAGAAAAAAGAAGTAAAGAAGATAATCCAGCAGTGAGAAATGGACTTGTTCATCCCAATGGGGATGTGGAAGAAGAAAGGGCAGTTTAAGTGGGAAGGTATCAGCACTAGGCACTTACTGCTAAGATGTCATCAAAAAGGGAACCAAACTAATAGAAAAAAGGTTCTTTCTATCAACCCAGAGAATCCCATTTGCACAGTTAAATCCCTCCACACTTTTGCCTTAGAGGTGCCCAGCAGCAAGTGCCCATCTTGTGCAACATCCTGGTTGCTCTGCATCTCTGATACGTGGGGCAGCCTTCCATGAACATCCCAGGTGCTGAGGCATCGCCTGCAGTGGTGTTCCCACATCGCTGTGTGGGTCGGGCTGACTTCATGTGTGAAATGCTTGCCCTGGTTTCAAAACAAGGGTTGGGAATGAGGTGTAAATGGTTTGCTTGGTTTATTTTGTTCTTAAAACAGGGTAAGGGTCTTTAATTTTTTCTTTTAATTATTTTTTTTCCAAGGAGACAAGTGTAACTTACAGACTCTATAGTTACATTCTGGCAAGTTGATCTCTAAATCTGAGCCAGCACAGACAAGGGAAGAGTTATCTCCAAAAATAGGGATGAATCACTAACCCAAAATCTCTGCTATTAATTTTCCCAAAGGAAAACACCTTCCAGAGCTGTCGGATATGATGGTTCTACCTCCCAGCATTTGTTTTGACCCGCTACCAAGAAAGCTTCAGCACTGTCAGGACAGAGACTGAAGCTCCCTCCGCTGCAGGTTTAGATCTGTGCTTTTTCCTGCCCTAATATGGGCACTTTCACGGCAAAGGTAATATCAGAAGAGATATCATTCAAACATAATGGTGATGAACTGACTGTGAGCACAGATAGAGGGGAAAAGAAAAAACACCCTATCTGTATGAACAGCCTCTCATCTGAAAGGGAGGGGAATGCAAGGGGAGAACGAGCAGGCCTTGCTTTTCATGATGAGGTCATGCATTTGTTTTTTTTTCCAAAACACGGCCCAATTACAAGTCAAGAGCCATCTCCTCTGTCCTGAAGATTAGAAAAGCTGATGTGTTTTCTGATGACATCCTGTCCAGAGGCTGAAATGGGCGCACATGCACACGAATGCCACGGGCACTGCTCTGTGCTGTGCTCCTTATGTGCGTGCTGCAATCAGCAGGCTGGCACTTCCCTGGGGGAGGAAGGGGAATTCGGGCAAATAACCCACCAAAGGGAGAGACAAATCCATTTTGACATCAAATTTCCCGGAATCCCCCTCCTAGTCAAGTGGCATGGGACACTTTACTCAAGTGAAGACAAAAGGGGTTGGTGGAGCACACGCTGGAAATAGAGTGAATACAGGCTGGAGAATGGAGGTTTGCTCCATCACTTTGGAATAGCATTTTGCATCATTTCCTAAGAGTCTAGGCCTAAAAATAGATGGCTTTGGCATGCTCCTGGATAAAAGCCTTTGTAGGATGATGGGAGGAGCTGCGGGAATGCAGATGTTTCTTTCCCCTTGCCCTCTGCATGCAGGGGCAGTTAGCACTGTGGTGCTGGACCTGGCTCCTTTCTTTCCTTGAGGCTGTTTCCAATTGCTTTCACCAAATCAGGTGCACTTGATTTATGCTGCCCTAAACCAGCCCAAATGCACCTCTCTAGGCAAACCAGTTGAACCTGACACTGATGTGGCCACTTTCAGCCGCCTCCTGCAGTCACCTGCACCAAGGCAAAGGGGAAGGAAATCAGTGAGATGGTAACAGTTTTTACTTTTTACTCATTCTGTGCAACAGTCCTGAGCCCACAGCCACATTCATGGCCAAGGCTCTGAATGGGATATGCAGAAGGAAGACCCTTTTGAGTGGAAGCTGAGATCCTTTGTCTCAGCTGCATTCTCTGGGAGCTGAAAAGGAGAGGGAGAAGGAGAGGAGAGGAGAGGAGAGGAGAGGAGGGAGAGGAGAGGAGAGGAGAGGAGAGGAGAGGAGAGGAGAGGAGAGGAGAGGAGAGGAGAGGAGAGGAGAGGAGAGGAGAGGAGAGGAGAGGAGAGGAGGGGGAGGGAAAGGAGGGAAGGGGAAGGAAGGGAAGGGAAGGGAGGGAAGGGAAGGGAAGGGAAGGGAGGGAAGGGAAGGGAAGGGAAGGGAAGGGAAGGGAAGGGAAGGGAAGGGAAGGGAAGGGAAGGGAAGGGAAGGGAAGGAAAGGAAAGGAAAGGAAAGGGAAGGAAAGGGAAGGAAAGGGAAGGAAGAATTTTCTGTAAACTGAGTAATGAAGCTTAGACAATCAAGCCTGGCATCCTTCATTCACTGTCAGCCTCATGTTTGTTCAACACAGTCCAATGGCAGCAGTAATGAGAAATGTTCCATCTTAAAGTGCTAGAAAATGGAAATGCACATTTTTTTACCTTGGTTTGAAAGAAAATCTGCTATTTTACCTCATGTGTCTTTTTTTTCTTCTGAGCTACACATTTCTATATTCAGTATAAACTGAAATCATCAACTACATACAATATTAGTTTCAAAAGCTGTTCACTCAGACCGTGCTATACAGAAATAATTTTCTATTTCTATTCCCATTGGAGTGGAAGTCTCTTGGAAGGCATCTTTTGTCTTGTGCCACATTTAGCATTTTCCTACCTGAATTCACTAACTTCTCTTGCCAGAAGGATGTGAAAGAAGTAGTGAAGCAGGAGAGGGTCTGATCTGCCCACCACCTTGATGCTCAACCCATTTTGTTCACACCTTTATGCCTGGCGGCTAAGCCCTGCAGTCACCCAAGGGGAGAATGGAGCAATGTTGGGTGACATGGCTCTGTCCATGGCTGGAGCAGCATTTTGGGGCAACAATGACATATTTCACAGCCACTGTGAGGCATATGCAGGTTATGAACAATAGCTCCACTGAAGTCGTGGAGCAGCTGAGCTGGGCAGAAACAATAGTGAATGTCTGAACTTCATCCAAGCAATTGTAAGTAAGAGTTTTTCTCTGTGATGGAACCATTGGATGTGGGTTATGCAATTTCAGTATGGTTGTGTGCGCGGTGGAAGGGTACCAGGACAAGTAAAACTTATGGAGCTAACTCATCAGAACAGGAGGAGCTTTCTCCCTTCATTGGATACTTTAATGGGACAGTCATCAGCACTTCCAGTGAGCATGAAAGGCTCCATAATTGCTCAGAATTAAAGGTATCTGACAATTTTTAGCAGAACAATGGAAGAAGAATCACTGAATATTTTCACCCATATTTGTTCAGCTGTAAAGAATATCCAGCTCTCAGCACATGCAGTATAAATAAACATATGTCTTCAGCTTATCTGCCTCCTGACAGCTCACGGATAGCTCCACAGCCTGTTTTAGTTTAAATGCAATTTATTCTGGAAGGCTGATAATAGGGATATTGATTATGCAGGCCCTAGGAAATCACACCTACATTTCACTGCATGGAAGAGTGTGATTGTCATTCCCTGTTTATTTTCCTATGAGGCTATGAGCACTTTTCTGAGGGACTTCATTCCCTGAGGCTCCTGACATGGCACCTAACAGATGTGCAGGGCTTGTTTATGGGAGTCTTTTAATGTCCAAGAACATAACCAGTTTAGAAACCAGCATGCAGCTTGGAAAGTGGGGAATGCACAGCATTACTATGCCAGGTAAGTGCCATCCCCTCCAGTTAACCTCTTAAAGATATGGAATGCCTTCTGCCCTTCTCCTTCCCCACTGGCAAGGTGAGCCAGAATCTGACTCATTCTTCAGGGTCACTTTGCTGCTGGCAGCCATTGCCTCCTGCCTCTACTTGTTCCATCTTGCCGATTCTCTTTCCAGAGACCTGCAGGTGGCCAAGGAAAAAAATTGGAGGAATCAAGCTATCCCTGCTGGGTTTCATTAATTCCCAATCTTGCCTTTCCTATATGCAGCTTTCCTTTCTCTAGAGCTGCTTTATTCCATTGACCTCTGCTGCATGTACAGATCCTCTTGGAGGCTCTCCATGCTCCCTGTCCATCTGGGCTCACTGCTGATCCATGCCCTGATGCTTTGTGCCTTTCTCATCCTTCAGTGCCTCTCCAAATCCTGCTTCTGTTAAACCTCACCACATAGCATGAACTACGTTCCCAGTGTCTGAACTTACAGCGTTGCTCTCTTCATCAGGGCCATCTTTTCAGTGATGTTCATATAACACTGGGATTATTTCCATCCACCTTGAGATGATGTGGTTACCCATGGGGAGTGTGGAACTCTCAACATATCTCAGATCTGCTGGCCTCAGACTTTTGACTGGGTCTCCATAGCCACATTGGCCTTGCTGGAGCCAAGCCAGGATGGATAGCAGAAGCTCTTCCACACCCAGGTTTCTGAGCCCTGCTGAGAATTTCCTTTTGAAGTGCTTATTTCACGTCCTGACCAATAAGCTTTATCATAAAGTCTTTCCCCTTGAGAAGATCTTCTTTGCCACCTTCATCCTACCTGAGATCCCTCTTGGCTCATAAGCCAAATTGTTCGCTCCCTACCTTCGTGCATCAAATTTCTTCTACTCCTATGCTCTTCCATTTCCATTTCCAAGGAAAACTTTCCTCCCTCCAGCTGGATGTCTACAGGCTGCTGTATTCGCTGGAGCCTAAGCTGAGAAATGGAACCCCCAAGCTACCAACCAGAAGGGATTAAAATCCAAGGAAATGTTCTGCCTTCTACTCACTGGCAGTCTGCTGCTCCTGGTTGGTTCCTCATACTGAGGAGGCACCATATGTCTCTATCAACCGTCAGTGTTTCCTTGGTCCCCCCATGCAGCTGCTGTGCCCCTCCAGACAGACCTCAAATGCTATGCAGACCACGGATGACAGTGGTGGATGCTTGCCGAGGGCGTTTATCAGAGCTTGCAGAGAAGATCAACACAATCACAGCTTTCAGGCTAAAAGACCCAGATCTTTTAGTCCATTTTTCATGTAACTGTTTGGTAATGTGTTGGAACAGGATGCTTAGGGAAGTGGTGAAGTCATTGTCCCTAGAGGCGTACAAGAAAAGCATAGGTGTGGAACTGGGGAATATGAGTTAATGGGCATCATGGGGATGGGTTGATGGTTGGACTAGATGATCTCAGTGGTCTTTTCCAAACTAATGATTCTATGAACCTATGATTTTATTTACCTGGTCAAAGGCAATATCTATATATTGTGCTGAAGCCATGTCTGCAGGACATGAACTGACTACAAAAGCCAATAACACTCCCAGAAGAACTATGTTCCCTTCAGAGCAACAGTAAAACTACTTTCCTAATGCTAGTTTTTCATGAACAGCCAACTTTTCAGTCAAAAAACTCAATTCTTCACTTAGCAAGAACACAGACCCAAATCACCAATCTTGACTCCCATTTCCCTATTTGCAGAACAGCCTCCTTCCTCCATCCCTCTCCATCCCATGGTGACCAAAGCCAGGAGGATAGTTGCCCCATTTGCCATCGCTCTCACTGGACTAGAGATGATCAGACTCCTCCAGTGGTGATTCAAGAGCCAGGGAAAGGCCAGATGGAGCCTTCAAGTGGTTCATCCATCAGGAGAGACAGAATGTAGTGGGGGCATTTCTTGTTTTGTTGATGGTTCTCAAGTTCCAAAGCTGCAGACCTCAACAATTTCTAGTGCCAAAGATGTCAAAAATCTACTTTGCAATTTTCCATAAACTGTTCAACTACACTCTTGCTCTTGCTGTAGTTTTTGTTTCTGAAATTAGACATATCAGAGTCCTAGTGCTGCAGTTTGGGAACACAGATCTGAGCATCGCTTTCGCTCTGATCAATTTAAAATTACAGAATTTAGATCAAATTTTGGATCAAACTTTAATTTGACTCAGATTTATTTTTTGCACATTTTCTCAGCGCAAAGGACTGCATTTGTCTAGATTCACAGCGGAAAACTCCATATAAGCTCAGTCAGCTCTCCAGTTATTTCCCTTCCCTGCAGAAAACATACATTTTTTCTTTCAAAGGAGTGACAGGCCACCACATGACTTCCAGAACCTCTGAGAACCACTATGAAGCCATCCCTAAGATGAAGGGATATTTTCTATCTGCTGTGTTGCAGTGTAGAGGCTGAGTGGGAAGATGCAGGGAGCCTCCCTTCACTGAGAGCCAGCCCGTCCCCACACCCCATGCCCTATAGGCGTGCCCTATAAGAAACCCCAGCAGTATATTCCTTCTGCAATGGCTGTAATACTCACCCTCACACCCGCTCTCAGAGCTGCCTTCTGCTCCAGTGATGGTTACAAGTGCTTTTGGAGCAGAGCCTGTCTGCACTGCAGGGAGCTGCTGGCTCTCCTGCCTGACGACTGGCACCCAAACGTCTCCATTTACGGTCAGGGCTGTGTGGCTACATTTCTGCATTGGGTGATGATGCTTTTAAGGAGAGGCCAGCCCCCACAGCCCTGCCTAGAGCCAGTTTTGGCAGTGGAGCAGGGCTAGAGCCCCTCTTCTGCAATCTTTGTGGCATCCCAACGGGATTCATCCCATCCTGGTGCTTGTTTTTCTTGCTATGAAGCTGGGACACATCACTGCAATACTCACACAAATACAGTACTCAAAATTAGGTGCATTTTCCTAGTAGGTGCCATCCTCAACACCACCTGAAGGGGAACCTCTGCAATCTTTCTACCTTGCCAACCCAGGTAGCTATCCTACTTATTGATGTGCAAAAGTGAGGCAGCAAGAAAACACCAGTAAGCCCCAGCTGATTGCAATCTTCTGACCATGACTAATACTGAAAATATTGCAAAAACTCCAACAGCATTTTGGGAGGGGATGAGAACATTTTATTCCTCTTTATTACCATTATCAGTGGAGTCATTGCTCTCAAAAGGTGCTGTATAATTCCCCAAGACTGAGAATGAGGCTGAGTGTGGAGGGGCAAAGGTCCCTGGTGTGCTCTGACCTGAGCATCTCCTCCAGAACTCCCACACTGCTGTCACCACTCACTGGCTTTTGGTCTGACTTGGAAGCATCTCCAAACTTGGAAGCTTACTCCAAGCTTAATAATGACTTAAGAAGTGATAATATGGACTTTCATGTGGATTGTCCACCCAAACACCCATGGACTAGCGTGGTGATAACTTCCACATCCCTATCCTTGGCTCTTCCAATTTGAGCTCAGTGCTCTTAGGGAAAAATCAAACTCACAATATTTCCTCTGATCAAATTTCAGACCCCACAGACAGCTCTGCTCCAAGCCATGAACAAGTTCTGTTCCTGCAATAACTCTTCCAGAGAGAAAGAATTAGGAGGCTTAGCACTTTTGGATGCCGATGGCTGGAGCTGCAAATGGATAATGTACCAGCAGCCAGCGCAGACGTGGTGAGGATGTGGGACTCGGCCAGCACGGAAAAATCCATGTTTACAAAAATCAAGATGAAAAGGAATGAAGAGCCAATTATGCAAAACTCTTTAAATAAAGCAGTGCAAGCCTGCCCCGTGCAGCAGACAAATGATCCACAACCACATGAAAATAATATAATGGATAGCAAAGCTGAGAGCAGGGGATGTGAGAAAATCCATTTTCTAGGAGTAGGGAAGAGGACTTGCTTGCTGAAAAGGATTAGCTGGATAAAGCCAAAACTTTCTAAAAAAATCTCTTGCGTAAGGATCTAAAGATGCATCAAACAGCAATAGGAAAAGAACTGCCTATACAAAGATCTGAAGAGCAACGCTCTGCTCCTGCTCACAAAGAAAATGCTGTCAAAAAAGTCTTATGTAAACTTGCCACACACAACACATCATCAACAGACATTTATCAAATGAAACACATACCAAATGCAACTCTTCATAATCCTAAGTCAAACAGGCTTTGAGTTTCAGACCCTCAGGAAGAGATTTCCATATGATTCTCCTCTGTTGAGTTTATGATTAAACCTTCTGAATTTCGGCATTTATCTCACAAAACGCATTGGAGAGGGCTTTCCTTTATCCTCCAAGCCTGTGTCTGTGCCTTTCCTGAGCTGCTGCTCTACCGCTCTGCAGCCACCCATCTTGGGGGAAAAAAGCTGTAGTCCAGACCACTTGATTGCCTAAAGCAAGGATGACTTCACTGGTGGAGGTAACTCAAAGCTCTTGTGCTATGTGCCATCACCCAAGCATTTGCAGCAGGGCTTATAAATGCTGCCTTTGAGTCAGAAGCTGACTTTTGGGGCTCTGCAATGCAAATAAAACAGATGTGCCTGAGGGGGTCCCACCAGAAGCGTCTGTGTGGCCAGCCTCCCAGCTCTTTGTAGTTTGGGAAGAGGATCTGTGGTGTTGAAACGTTTCAGTGTGGTCTGGAGGAGCTGTCAAACGGAGCCAAGGCCGACTCCTGCGAGCAACCGCAGGATCATTTACCACTTGCCATCCTCCTGCAGACTGAGGTATGGTCCTTGTTAACCATCCAGTCATATGTTTCAAGAGTTGTATTCATAACCCCCTGAGTCTGATCGCAGCTAATTCGCAGGCAAAAAGGAGTATATTTGCTTAATGCACTGCTCTGTGCAAACATGCTGATTGTTCCCAGATGCATCTGTTTTTACCCAGCAGCCCTCAGGCAGCAGCAGAGGAAATCATTTCAGCTCCCTGGAGCCAGTGGCCGAAGCAGTTTCAAGATGCTCCAAGAGCCCTCCCGCATCCCTTCAAGGGAGCTGTACCCATCTCCCTCATTCCATCAGACCCAGCTCCTTCTGCTGTTTTTTGTCATCCCGAAATACATCCCATTCATGCAGCAGGATCTGCAACCTTCCTATAACTAGAGCATGTGAGATCACATACAAGTGCTGCAAGGCTACATAAAGCCCAAACCAGGTAAGGATGCAATTTTAATCTCAACCACGGTGAAGAGATCAGTTCAACTGATTCCCAGCAGTCTCCCTCAAACATGCCACACAGCATGAAATTTGCTTTGGAAAAGCTTCCAGGAAAGGTTGAGGTTGGTTAGAAGGGACACGTTTTGCATGGGAATTTGAGAGTTCTTCTCACGAGCAATGCAAGCCAACACAGATTGCTAAGGTCCAACACAGTGATGGAAGAATCTCTTCCATGGCATAAGCCAAGAGATCATCCCTCATTAGCCTGTGGTGAGATATCCATGGATAAACACAGCTTTGAAGTGGCAGCCAGAAGTTCTGAGTTGGATGAAGATTATATTTACAGCTACAAGATAAGTTGATAACCAAAGCAAAGGTGCTCAGACCTTACAAAACTTTTATCTCCAATCTCAGCAGCAGTTCTGAGCCGAACAGATCAGCTGGTGAGATTTTCCTTGGCAAAGAGCACATCATTCTCATGGCTGAATACTTCCCACTCTGTGCTGCTGCCTGGCATGAAGCATCCTATGACCACCTCAAAGCTGGCAGCTTTGCAGGAACACCAGTGTTTTGCCCATATTTGCAAAGAATATCAGTATTGGAGACATGAATCCAAACATCCTCTTCCTCTGCAGTCTGCTCTACTCCAGAGTGCTGTATTTGCTATATCTGTGAGCTGCCTTTGCTCTAACAGCATTTATCCAGAAAAGCACCTAAGATGCCTCAGTGGGCAATCCTGTGCACACATAGCAGGGCACTGTTCAGAGCTGGGTCAAGCTGTGTGCAGCAGAGGTGACTGCATTTTCTGGACGTGAATTTTTCACACTCACACCTCCTGGCTTTCCTCATTCATACATTACTTGAGAGTAGCAAAAAAGATTTATTGCGCAAATAAAATTCAGCCATGGGTCACTTGCAGACTAGTTAGTGTGATTTACAGAGCAATTCATGTCCTATATTGATCACTAGAAATTCCCACTGAAGGTGTGATCAAATGCTTAAAAAAATACATCACATGAGCAGTTCCAGTGTTTCCCAACCCAGCCTCCTCCACTCTCACCACCAGTGCAGCTATTTGTGTGCTTTCCTGTATGCACAGTGCTATTGAGAATAGCCCCAAACAAGAAATTGGGCAGTGTAGCTTGTATAGATTCCTGCGATGTATTCAGAGGGCAATGAGGCACTGGCACTGTTACCCAGAGAAGCTGTGGGTGCCCCATCTCTGGAAGTGCTCAAGGCCAGGCTGGATGGGGCCCTGGGCAGCCTGAGCTGGTGGGGGAACTGAGCCCATGGCAGGGTGTTGGAGCTGGGTGATCTTTAAGGTCCCTTCCAACCTAAGCCATTATTATTGGTATTGCAAACAATGCTTTAGCAAAGCCATACTCCAAAAAGCAATTGTTCTCATGCAATTAAGAAAAACTTCAGAGGCATCTCTATGAAACAGGAAGCCAAGTGCCACATCCTTGCAATGGATGTGCTTATGGCTGTGCCTCTGGATGCAATACAAAGTTGGACAGAAACCCCTGAGCTATCTGCCAAGCCTCAGTGAGGTGGGTGAAAGCTTGTGCAGGAATGCTCATTGTGCAGAATCTGGCACCACAGAATCATAGAATCCTTTGAATTGGAAGGGACCTCTGAAAGTCATCTAGTCCAACTCCTCTGCAATGAACAGGGGCACCACAGCTAGATCGGGTTGCCCAGGGTCTGATCCAGCCTGGCCTTGAAAGTCTCCAGGGATGGGGCAACAACCACATCTCTGGGCAACCTGTGCCAGTGCCTCACCATCCTCAATGAAACGATTTTTTCATTTCCATTGTTCTGTTATCACAGACCCTGCTAAAGAGTCTGTCCCCTTCTTTCCTATAGCTCCCTTTTAGATACTGAAAGGCCGCTCTCAGATCTCCCTGGAGCCTTCTCTCCTCCAAGCAGAACACCTCCAGCTCTCTCAGCCTGTCCTGTTGGGGAAGGTGTTACATCCCTTGGATCATTTTTTGGCCCTCCTCTAAATGCAGTCTAACAGGTCCATGTCTATCCTGTTCTGAGGACACAGAGGATGCCATGGGTATGACATTTCAGTCTAACTAATGAGTTATAATTAATTATTGAGCTATTCCCCTTCCAGCCCATGGCTCATGGCTTGCACCTGGGTGCACTCTGACCGCACAGCCCAGTGCATACCACATGTCTCAGGGAGCTGTGGGATTCCATCTTTTCAGTGACTAAGGACTCAGGACCTCACCACCCTTAGCATCTTGTTAATGATGTTTTTAAGCAACTTTCCAGCAGTGGGGCTGAACATGCTTCCGGCGATTCATGGCACCTCCTGCTATCCCTGTTCAGATTTCCCTGGGTGGGATCATGCTCCCCCAGCTATCAGCTGCGTCGTGGTTCTGCAGCCATGGGAAGTTTCATTTCCTGCTTCTGGGGCTGCCCAGCAGCATTCGCAAAAAGGAAAGGCATTCTTCTCATTCTTGCTGTTAACCTGTTGGTGACCTCTGAGGAGTGAGCCAAAATTGTCAGGAAGGTTCAGAATGTGGCAACATTCACGAGCCCATGGCCAGCACCAGAATCTCATTCTTCTTCATTCTCTATTATTGTTGCTTTTTTAAATAGGAGGATAATTTACAGACATATTTTAATGCATATTTGTGTTTGATTTTTAGCCTCTGAAGTATCTCCGGTGATGTCTGCCCATGGCACCAGCACTGCATCCTGAGCATCATACACCAAGTTTAGTGGCAAGTAATGCGATGGAAACCCATGCTGGGGGTATTGTAAGAAAATGTAATATATTTCTCCATTAAATGATATAGTAACAGCATCAAAAATGACCTGACCTGCTTTTCTGTTCTACCAGTGGGGACTGGGACTGTTAGCACAAAGCCCTTCCCACAAGCATGTTATCCCTGGTACAAATACAGCTCTGCATGCAATCTCAGCAAGAAGTTGCTGAGAAAACCAAATGAAAACCTTTTCCTCTCCCTTTTTATCCTGGACTATCTGGAGATGGAGAAACATGCAGTTCCTACCTGGACGAGGAGCTCCAGCTTCCTGTCATCAAGGAGGTGCACTTGGCATCTGCGGCCCTCGGTCATCTGCAGGAGAGAAGAGACACGTGACTCAGGGCGTGTGGCTTTCTATCTTGGCATGCTGTGTGACCGCTCAACGGGCTGTTCCATGCCCACCGCCCTCTGGTGCAGACCCTTTCCCAAACACCCCCTGCCCCTCCCCTGGTACAGCTCCATGCCGTTCCCTCAGGCCCTGTCGCTGTCACAGAGAGCAGAGCTCAGCGCTGCCCTCCGCTCCCTGTGAGGAGCTGCAGCCGCCATGAGGCCTACCCTCAGCTCCTCTGCTCTGGACTGAGCAAACCCAGGGACCTCAGCTGCTCCTCACACATCTTGCCCTCCAGACCCATCCCCATCTTTGTAGTCTTCCTTTAGATGCCCTTTAACAGCTTTATGTTTTTAATTATTATATTGGTTCACCGTTGCTTCCGTATCAGTATGATTTATTCCAACTCTTAACACATACGACAACATCAATTACAGTTTTATGTGTTGCTTCTTCCAACGTACTGTGGATTGAGGTAGTAAGAAGTAAATGAGCTATTGCCTGAGGGAACTCCTCTACAGTCAGCCTTTCTCAGCTCTTGTGAAGAGGAACAACTTTGCTTTGCACAGCCATGGATCCAGGCTCTGCCCCTAAAGCCCTCACATACACACACAATCCCACTAATGGGATAAGAGCAGACTAAGCCTCTTTCACTCTAGGAAATCTCTTCCTCGGCATGATTTGGGCAGCGTTCAGGCAGCCACAAGGCAGTCACACATGCCTTGGCCCTGCTGTGCTGCTCAGCCTCTTGGTAACCCACTACACTTCATCCAAGGGACATCCTGAGTGTTGGGTGAGTTGAGGGGACACTCTGAAGCATGCATAGCCTAGGCAGTCATGGCCATGGCACAAGGTCTTCATCCTCAGCCATAGAATCATACATTTACTAAGGTTGGAAAAGACCACCAGGATCACCCAACAGTCCACCTACCACCAATATTGCCCACTAAACCATGTCCCTCAGTACCATGTTTCTTGAACACCTCCAGGAACAGTGACTCCACCACCTCACTAGGCATCCTGTTCTAGTGTCCAACCACTGTTTTGGAGTGGAAGCTTTTCCTAATATCAAATCTGAACCTCCCCTGGTGCAACTTGAGGCCATTCTGTCTCATCCTATTGTGGTTACCTCAGAGAAGACACTGTTTCCCCCTTACCACAACCTCTTTCAGGCAGTTGTAGAGAGTGATAAGGTCTCCCCTGAGCCTCCTCTTCTCCAGTCAAACAATCCCATCTCCAGCACTATCTTCTCATGCTGCTGGTTGACTCTCCTAGATGCTCCCGTCCTCTTTACCTCTTCTGTCCCATGTCCACCTCCCCACCTCCTGGAGTCAGGACAGATCAGTCCTTGTCCAGGCCCCCGGCCTCTCCCCTGTAGCAAAAATTCAGATGTGGTAAATACCTCTTCTCATAAGGTATATTATTTGCTAAGAGATTTTCTGTGTAAACTGTGTATTAAGCAGCATTCAGTGTGGTTGTTTAAGTCCCGCTCATGTGGCTGCAGGGAACCACAAGCCATGCTGGGCTTCCACCAAGCAGCACTGTGGACAAAACTGAGAGCACTCTGCTTCCATCTCTCTCTCATGCCCTTGCTGTCAGATATCTGCGTCATCCCCAAGACAGGGAGTGTGCATCAATACTGAAGTTTTAACACGGGTTTACTCAAGGCAAGAAAGAAAGCAGTGACTTTCTCATGGTAGTGACACGTGATGGTAGGAATAGGAGCACAGTCCAGCATTAGCAGGTAGCACCCGATCAGTTATACAAAGTGAAATGAGAAAAAAAAAGAATGTAAAAGAAGCAAGAAGGAAAGGTGATGTTTAGTATTTCAGAAAAGGACATTCCACGCTTTCCCAACCCAGAGTTGGAAAATCTCCTCTCAGTGCTCCTGCTGCTTACATAAATCCCAAATGTGAACAGCTGGTAGCTGGCAGTATCCAAATGTAGTGAAAGTCTGAAATGCAGCACAGATGATCAACAAATTGCAAATTTGTGAGCATCACTCACAGAAATGGGGGGAGGAAAGAAGAGTGAAGCTAGAGAAATCATGCTACTTTCACATCAGCTCACCCCAGCACCTCTGTCCATCAGGAAATCCTTGGTGGCTCTCAAAGACCATGGTAATTTTTATAGTTTGATCGTGCAACACATGAGCATACTACTTTAATTCTTTAGTGTCACTTTGTTGCTGTGCCTTTTAGTGGTTTGAAGGCTTGTGTTACAGGCTACTGACCCCAACCCCTTTCCCCCCTCCTCTCTACTTTATTATTCTGCCAGGCATTTGTATCCCACACTACATGCTTTTTACCTTCATCAGAGCAATACAAACTCTGCTAGATTGTCAAAGTGGAATGTTTTACAGCATAGCAAGAAGGAACTGTTTTGGTACAGGCCATCCATGTGGAGGATGGTGCTTCTGATGCTTTGCAGTTTCACTTCTCTGTGGTATCTGTTGCACAGCAGTGAGAGACTGAGGAACAAGGCAAGGAATCCCTTCTGCTTCTCTGTGTAACAAGAAAGAAAGCCAAAACCAGAGCCCTGTGGATGGGACTGTGGGACCAGGAGGTCACTAAAGATGGGCTGAGCAACACCAGAATTTGGATAATGGAACTCCGCGAGGAGAGAACTGTGGTTCTCCATGTCTGAAATTGTTACCCTGAGAAAGATGGGGGAAGCTGAAAGCTATGAGGCACAAAGGCAGGGGTTTCGCCTCAACATAGAAAAGTAAAATCTCAGCATAGAAGAATCAGTTGTTGGACAGAGCTGTTGATAGTAGAGAAGGACACTTGATGTGAAGGGAAGTGGAGAAGTTTGCTCCTAATCATGTCCCAGTTTTCACTGTGACTTCAGTGACTTAGTTTCCTGTATCATCAGCACAGGCCCCTACTTGCCCTCTGGAGGTTAGGAGCCATTTACTCTAACTTCAGGAAGTAAAAATTCATGTGTCTAATACCTCCTGACAGTCCTGATATCCATGATGCTCAAACCAAAGAGATGCATACTGGGCAGGACAGCTGATCCAGCTTCATCCTACACTTGGACTTTCCATACGTGAAGCCATGCCCTAGTGCTGAACTCAGACAACTCTCCAACATGTGGTTCAGGCTGTAGCGTCATTTACTCTCTGTACCTCTGACACTTCCCAGCAAGTGCAAAGCGTTGGGGCTGTGCTACAAACTCAGTGCTAACATTTTACCCATATGGCAGAGAGCAGTATTCTTCATATGTGAAGAGGGGCCAGATGCATTTTGTGGCCCAAGCTGATCGCGAATTCAGATGGGAATTATGCAGCAAAACATACAACAGTTTTTTTGTTTGTTTTCTGAAACAGCTCAGTACGTCACATTCTGAAACCTGTCACTTCTTCTAGTGCCTGTACATGCAGTATGATCTCAGAGTGTTTGAAGAGCTGAACATGAGCACTTTTAGAAAGCTGAGGATAACGCATCTCCACACCATACAGACACAGATGGTGCTTGTGAGGCACATAAAAATCTGAAGAAATCCATTTGTACAGATGAGGTGGTGGATGCTCAGGAGAGCTGACCACATACAGGGCATCATGCTTTACCTGCACCCTGATTTTATGGAGAAGACCTTATTGCTTTCTACAGCTCCCAGAAAGGAAGTTGTAGATAGGTGGTGGTCGGCCTCTTCTCCCAGCAACAGCCAAAGGACAAGAGATAATGGCCTTAAGTGGGTAAGAGATAAGTGCCAGAGGTGGTTCAGATTGGATATTAGGAAAAAAAATTTTCTGAGAAGAGTGGTGAGGCATTGGCACAGACTGTCCAGGGAGGTGGGGGAGTCACCATCCCTGGAGGTGTTCAGGAAACATGTAGATGTGGCACTGAGAGACGTGGTTACGGACGTGGGCATGGTGCGCTGATGGTTGGACTACATCATCTTTGTGATCTTTTCCAACATCAGTGATTCTACAGTTCTGCACCTGGAAGATGGGAAGAATGATTCTGCCCTCCTTTGCAAGACACTTTGAGAGATGTCAGTGACAAGTTTTGATGTATGCACTTGATCATGCTAAAGAAAGCAAGTATCTCTCCTGGCTACTTGTGAGATTTTCTGTATCTTGGCTGCTTTTCTCGAGGAAAAGAAGGTTTAGTTACCTTTGTCACAAGCAACAGACTTTAAATATCGTTTGGAGGCTCCTACTCAAATATTTACATGACGGTTTTCCTAAGAAAGACCATCTGGCAGCTGTTTTGCACTGCTGCACGAACCACTCTGCCGACTTCCCTCCTCTCTATTCATCTTTGCTGTAACTCCAAACATAGGTTTCCAGTGTTCTATAAACTGTCTGTGGCATCTCAGTCGGTTGCTGCATTGCACTCTGCTAGTCCCCGTGTGTGTGTCATCTTGTCACTAAATTATCTGCAACTGTCCACAGAACTGCTGCATCCACTGCAAACAGCAAAGGCAGCAGGAAGGAATGACTCCAAAGGGAACCTTTCCCTTTCAAAATGAAAAAATCCTCTTGGTGAAGGCACTGTCACACTAAATAACTCCAAGGCACCAAATGCAAATGCTATTTACAATGGCAGTTCTATAAATACTCGTGGCACGTTTCATTAGCCGGTGACTACAGAAATAAAGAGGATACGGTGTATTCTTCCATGACTCAAATCAGAAATTATAATTGAAGGCAGAAAATTTCCTAAACGCTCACTGCATGTATAGGAGGCAATTACAGTGCTGAGCACACAAAAATCGGTGTCACTCTGCCTGCCGTTTGGACAGACCCGATGAAAGGAGATAGAGAGAGATGACAGCCCGCTGATTAAAATAAAGCATTAGATTAAACACCCTGCTCCCACTTGACCACTTCTTACTCCTTTCCACGCTGCTTGCTTTCCAGGTCTAAAACCCTCCTGCACACTCATTTCCCTGCTCTTCCCTTTATTAGATAGGACAATAAAGCTGCAGGCTTATTTCCACCTGAACCTCACTGACTCGAAGCTCTGAGAGTGGGGAGAAAGACAGGAGAAACTCCAGGCAGAGAGACTGCCATGCAGTCTGGATCTGGTCCTCATTTCTACCACTTATTTCCACGAGTCCATCCTAAACCAAAAGTGGGATGTCTGGTCTGTAAATTATTGTTTGAAGAGGGAGAAGAGTGATTTTATTTTGGCAGAAGATTTATGGCAAAGGCAACATCCTAAAATAAGACAACACAGAAGTACAAGTGCTTCTCGCTACAGTGGATAGAAACCCAACAGACAACACTTCTGCCATTCAAATTGATTAATTGGTGATGATTTCCTATTGAAAGGGCTACGTGGTGTTCTGGAACAGGACAGGTCAGTTGTAAACCAGATTTTTTTCCTAGAAAGGAGATCCTAATCATACCCTTGGACATTTGCCATCTGTTCAAATCATTAAGGTTGGGAAAGACCTCTAAGATCATCCAGTCCAACCATCAACCCATCCCCATCATGGCCCATTAATCATGCCCCTCAGTGCCACATCTACACATTTCTTAAATGCCTCCAGAGACTGTGACTCCACCACCTACGTGAGCAGCCTGTTTCAACCACTCTTTTGGAGAATAATTTTTTCCTCTTATCCAACCTCCCCTGGCACAACTTTAGGTCGTTATCTCTTGTCCTATAACTGTTACCTGGGAGAAGAGGCTGACCTCCAGATCACTACAATCTCCTTTCAGGCAGTTGTAGAGAGCAATAAGGTCTTCCCTGAGCCTCCACTTCTCCAGACTGAACAATCCCAGTTCCCTCAGCCACTCCCCATAAGACTTGTGTTCCAAACCCAAGCAGCATTTCCATGGCATTTCTATACGAGAAATAAAATGTCAGATTTTCAACCACATAGGAGCAACTTGGTGGCAAACAGATCTCTGGAGCAGAAAGCTTAGGCTTGGGAGAGATTTTGTAGATGTGGATGGTGCTGACATGATGAGGAGTAGCAGGGTGATTGGTGATGTATAACCAGACTCTGGCTACTAAAGAAGGGTGGGTCTCCCTGGTACAAATACACATGTACTGTAGTTGTGTGAAATACACATATGATAAATAGCTAGATGAAAGCCAGAAAATACATGCCAGTGACAATGCTGCATCTCCCATAAGATCTGTAGCACCAGGGGAATATATCAAATGCAAGTCTTCTGGATTTCCTCCAACATTTTGTCCTATCCCTTGAATAATCCATGTCCATATCCCACCGAGTAGGGAATGAAGAATCATAACATCATAGAATCATCAAGTCACAGAATCATAGATTCACAGAGCCAAGTCTTCCTGGAGCAGAAGGGAAGGTGTGTACATTGGGATGTGCTTGGTGTGACCCAACTGCTCTGTGAGCACTGCAGGAGAGCAACCAGATGAGTACTAAGGAGAGCTGTAGGCTGGGTGACCTGGTGACTTCCCTGTTTTGTCCTGAGAGCTGACAAAAGAGTTCCTGGCTTGCCTAGGGGCTCCATACTTCCTGAAGGCTCCAGGCAGTGTTTCCCAGCCCCGAGATTCCCCCAGAGAAATCTGCACAGGTTGTTTCTCATGTTGTCTGCAAACAGCCATCAGCAAAAATGTTCTGATTCAGCAAAGCACACAGCCATGCACATAAATCCCTTTTATTTCAGCGTGACATAAGCAAGTGTTTAAGTGGCTTACTGTATCAGGGCTGAAATGAAAAACCGTCTCCTACGGTCCTTAAGTCCATTTACAACATCAAGCAATAACTCTCAGGCGAACTTTAAAGCCGGGAATGCCGCTTCTTAACCTCCAAACACTCAGTGCATGAGCCGTGGAGTTAGAATTAAATGTACTTCCAACGCTGCATTTCAAACCAAGCAGGGCATTACCCAACAGATGCCTAAATCACCGCTCTGAGAGCGGCTGGCCGCGGAGCTCTACTCTCAGCTATATCCTGAGATAAGAAAGCCCTTTCCTGGACGGGATGGCTTCCTCACTAGAGTGCAGGTTGTGCTGGTTTATGTCACGTATTGTTTTCTTTCTTAAAATAATACAGATCTCAATCTTCTCAAATGGAAGGAAACCAGGCCATCGTGAACCCACTCTGCCTTCCGATGCTAATGCAGAAGAGGGCTTTCCCAGTGCATACTTCTTACCATGTTTGACTCGTTCTCCCACATAACTCTTGCTGTTCCCTTTCTTGGCAAGAAAAAACAGTTGGCAGCTTAAAAATATATCCTTCCAAGCAAGATCCTCACCGTCTACAAGGCAGGAGCCAAATCTAAGAGAGTTCGGCAGAGCATCCTCTGAGCTCTGGAGCTCCCACCGACCTCAGGGAGATGGCACTGGTTTCAGACTAGAGGATTCACTGGCTACAAATGTCTGATACCTGAAAGACTTGTAACCCATCTGGTACTCAGGAAAACTGTTCCACTCCTGTCTTGATATTGAGAAACCTTATCTCAAATGGTCAATTGGAACAGCAGTTCAACATGGATGCTTGCTTTGGACCAGGGCTTTTAGATGAAGAAAATGCTAGAGCTCTTAAAGTTCTTTTGTACAAGCAAGTTCTAAATGAGTCATATGGATGCTGTTTGCACTGAGCATCAGTGTGCATCTTTACTCAAGGAGAAACACATCGGTCCGCATGACAGCATTGCAACCCAAGGGTCACATCCCATGGGAAGTGACAGGCATGCAGCTCAGGCAGTCCATGGCCTCATCTCACTGAACTGACTGTAGGATGTACTATCCGTCCCTACTCCAAAGTAATGCCCAAAGGCTGCAAAAGGGGATCAAAATGCCACTACTACAAAATCTATAGCAAAAAAGTCTCCTCATCCCTATGTTAACATGACATGACAGTTAGAAAATCTCCCCTGCTGTAAACTTCCCAGTTAAAACCTCAGATAGCTTGACCTGTGTGCAAATTTCTCCTGAGCTAACTCAGCTCCGCCAAGCTGTGCAAAGAACATCTTTATTCATTGAATCATAGAATCATCTACGTTGGAAAAGACCTTGAAGATGATCAAGGCCAGTCACCAACCTGAACTAAACAGTCTCATCACTAAACCATGTCCATTAATGCCACATCCACTCATCACTTAAATACCTCCAGGGATGGGGACTCTACCATGTCTCTGGTTAGCCCATTCCAATGCCTCACCATCACCTTCTCTGTAGAAATTTTTTTTCCCTCCTAGGCTAAATTTATTCTCTAGATAAGAAGCACTTTAAGGTATTGACTGTCGTTTCATCCCATATGTGCACAGTATATACTGGAAGAGTTTCTGCTATGCTTCTGTACACATAGTAGTATGGTCTAAGGGAAAAGGATCTAAATTAGCTGCTAGGACTCTCCTTTACCAATAGTGAACTCCTTTTACAAGTCACATCAATGTCTCTTTGGGGATTCCTGGTCACTTTCCAATTCACTCCTGACTCTGAACTGTAGCAAAACCCACGAGTCATCAGCATGATGATACCATGCAGTACTAAAATACACAGCAATTGATAATTACTATATTTCTAAAGATGTTAAGATGTCTGTTAATCTATCCTACATTTGACTTTTAATTCCTTGTAAATATATATAAAAATGTCGGCTTTTTTTTTTTTTTTTTTTTTTTTTTTTCCTTTGGTACAGTTTCACACTTCAAACATGGCATATTTTCAGCAAACTGTTCCAGATATCACTCATTTGTGCATGCAGACAGGGTGGTAATTACATGAGAGCATCCAAGTCTTCTGGGAAAACATTTGTAGGAGGTTTGGTTTAGTTAGAGAAGAGAATAGGACAATTTATTTGCTACTGAAATTTACTTGATTTGCTGGAGGAGAAAAAATCGATGTAGGTTCATAGGAAGATGACCAAATTGACCCAAGGCACTAGAAGCCGTAGTATGCATGAAATATTTTGAAGGAACAAATTAAGATTTAAGGCTCAAACTGTCCTTTTAGCGCTTATTGAGTCTATTGTACCAACTGTATCAGCAAGCACTTGGAGGTGTGAGCAGCGATCGCCCGGATCAATTGAGCCAAGGCATGGGGCTGTGCATCACTCAGTTAGTTTGTAGCAGAGCTGGTCAATAAACTGCACTAAACGGTGTTATGTATAACACATAATAGAAAACACACTAGCAAAAGTCATTCCAGATGTGGAGGGAAAAAAAAAAAAAGTAAAACATTAATCTGTATACATAATTGCTTTTTTTTTCTTTCTCTTTTTTGTTTTGAATAACACTGCAAGAACTGATATACTTCCAGTGTAAAAACATGTCACAGAGTCATTTCCAGCCATAGCTGTGCATGGGGCTTAGCAGGCACTGTGCTCTCAGCCAGGACTGCAGCCTGGGTCCGGGCTGGGCAGCCATCAGCTGGGCTGGTAGATACTGACCCCTAACAGTGCTTCACAGGACTTAAAATCATAGAATTATTAAGTTGGAAAAGACTACCATGATCATCCAGTCCAATCATCAACCCATCGCCACCATGCCCACTAAACCGTGGCCCTCAGTGTCCGTTCATCTTCTGAGTGATGCCAGGACTTCGCATTGCTTGTATTGGGAATGCTTTGCCTGCCTTTGCAGAAATGCTCTGGGGACAAAGAGCAAGATTTAAAAACCAGTTCTCTCTGCATCAACTCATGAAAATATAAATGTGTTCCTCCTGCAAACTATGCAAAGGAGAAATCTGGAATAAAGCTCTCTGCCTGATCCTATCTTTGTTCTGAAAGCCTCTGCTTCTGAAGAGCCAGGAAAGGATGCTCTGTTCTGGAACAAAACGCATCAACTCTTCAGTACTGTGCAGAATCGATGCAGAAGAGCTGAGGATGGAGACAGAGGAGAGAACAGCCTGATGCAATGCCTGCAAACTCAGCAGCTAGATCCAATACCTCAGAGCATTGCTCTCTGAGAACATGATGCCCATTTTGGAGCAGCTTTCTGCCATGTATGCTGTTGGCTGTGCCTGAAAGGGGGCATTGAGGAAGAGAGGACAGCTCAGTACCTTTGCACTTACAAATTCCCCATAGAGTCTCCATTGGTACTCTCAGAGCATTTCAGAAAGCATCTTATAGGGTGCAGCACTGAGGCCTCCATCCTCCCTGCCCTTGGTGAGGCAAGATGGTGACACCACTAGTAGCAGATCCAGGGCTGCAAAGTATAGCGTGGAGCCCAAAACACTTCAGGCAGTGATTTGTTCTTTTTTTTTCCCTCCAGATTTTCCTGTTGAGCATTGTGAGAGGCTGTGGAAGTTGCCTTGGCAAGCTGTTTGTTTTTCAGCATGCTTCAATGCTGCATTGTGTGTGTGCGTGTGCACAAGGCATGGCCCTGTATCTCATTACACATCCCCTAAATCGTCCTTGCCCCTCTGAGCGGATATTTCACTGGGAAATGAGAGCATCCAGGTTCTCCCGTGGCATAAATACACATGTGGCAGCCACATGTTGTGATGATGGGCAACAATGGACGCAGCCAGGAGAGAGACCATCCATGCAGAGCAAGGACAGCACAGAGTTTTAAATATGGAAACACCTGAATCCACTTTATGCTCCCTAGGAGAAATGCAAAGTTTCAGCCACAGATTTTATGCTGACTCTCAGAGCTGCTCCCTGTGTGCGGGGGCTTTCCATTACTGACATGCACTACATAAAGCCACTGTGAAAGCAGCAGGGTCATACTCCTGCTGGTCCCCTATCTGCAGAGCAGTTCCTGCTGGAACCCAGTGTGAAATATCTCATCTCAGATGGACGGGATGCCAACAGTGCTGCAGTGTGTGTGGGGCGGCTGCAGCCACGTTGGATCCCACGCGGTCAGGAAGCCCAGACAAAGTTGGATTTATTTTGATTGGGAGATCTGGGAATTTCTAAGAAGGAACAAAAATACTCCAGCCACAGAGCAGGTTGGCAAGCCCAACAGTCATTGTTGAAATGTTATGTGTTAACATGTAGAACTGTACACACAAAGGATTTCTATAGCCCAAAATGGGAGTGTTGACCTCTTTTTTTTCTTTTTTCTTTTTTCTCTCAGCTTTATAGGAGATTTTCAGTGGATATTTTAAGGTAAATTTAGATGAAAAGGGTCAATTCACTTCCCTTGTTGTGACCTCAACATTTTTTCCATAGAATCATAGAATCATTAAGGTTGGAAAAGACCACTAGGATCATCTAGACCAATCACCAGCCTATCACCACTGTGCCCACAAAACCTTGTCCCTCAGATTATTACATTAGGCAACATCACATCCCCCAGACAGGGGATGAAAAAGACATTTTGCTACCCACTTCTTGGGTTTAACACCATCCGAGAACATCAGGGTCAGGACAAGAAAAGAAGGGCAGTGTGTTGGATGGAAAACGAAGCTGGAGGAAATCCTAAACTAGAACATCATTAACTGCACTGAGAATCAAACCATGCCTGCTCTTCTGATCATCTTTGCAATTTAAAGTTGGGAAAAGACTGAACTATCAGCTCATGGAGGTGCACCTAGCATCAGGCACAGGGCTTCATCAACATAAAAGTGCTCCCAGAAGTTCAGAGCCGATCAAACCTCTGCTCAGAGACAAGGAGAGGAAACCAGCAAAAGTCATTTTGGACCTTTAATGGAATTCATCTCCAGAGCAAAAGACAGGCACTCCAACTCATTGTGTAGCCTTGGAAAATTGTTTGCGGTTTTCTAGGGAATAGGACACATTGGGATTTGTAGCAGTGTTGAGGATTAAGTTGTTGAAAGTCTAGGAGAAGGGGAAATAGCAAGGGACATTATTAACTGCAGTGGTCCCCAAGGCCATGTTGAGCAATCTGCTGCTGGCTTAGGAAGCCAGATTGCCTGGAAGAGGCTGGGACAGCCTGGGCAGCAGAGCTGGAGGGGGCTCGCAAGCAATTTGGCCACAGCTTAACTTTGTCAGACTGCTGGGCCCTGGGGCTGGGGCTGCAGGACAAGCTGCCCTCTTGCTGTTGGAAGGAGCAAGCCAGCAGGAATGGCCAGATGTTGGCTCTGCCACTGACTTGGGATCCGGCTGTGCCCCCAAGGGCACCCTGCCTGGCAGTGAAGCCTGGGGACCTCAGGAAGCCACCATCACCTGCTTTGCTTTGAATGTAAGACACCTCCAGTCCCTGAGAACTGAACGTGAGCATGGCTGTATAGGCTGTATGCTATGCTCATCCCAGCAATCCAGCCCATTCCTGCTTTGCTGGTGAGAAGTGGGTCACACAGTGCCTTACTGCAGATCCAGGGGACACTACTGAGCCTCGACCCCAAACTTGGTTGGTGCTGGATTTACACTTTCCCTCTGTACTTCTCCTGAGGGCCTCACCCTTCTGATAACACACGACCCTTCCTTCTCCTTTGCTCTCCTTCTAGGCTGATTCTTCAGACTTGAGTCTTACCACTGCACCTTTCAAGTTCTCTTTAATGTAATATTTTTCCTCCCATACAGTTGTACTTTGCCTTTGCCGTCCTTTAAGCCACATTCAAGCCTTCTGCTATTATACAGTAAGCAACAGCAGCAACAAGGAGGATGTGTATGACTGTAATTACCTATGATGGTGTAGGGTGAGATTCCATGACTCGGAATGCCCTTCCTGGACCCATGTCCTTGGTGATATCACCCAATGCACTAACTGAAGCCCTTGGCTTTGCTGAACAATACGACATGATCTCTGCAGAAAATCCTCTTTGCACCACGAAGTACTGCATTGCCCTATGGTCCTGAATGATGCAACGCTGTGACCATGGTATCACGAAATACCAGCTCACAGTGTTGATTCAGTAATGAGTTCAGACATACAACAAGACCACTGGGAACAGTATGCCAGGAGAGAAGGGACACAAGGCATGTCCCCACCTGACACCACTGCTTGTGGCCCTGGATAAAGGGATCCAAAGGCAAGAGCAACCCCCATAGCCTGAGGACATCCAATCCATGGTTTTCCTTAAACCAAACTCTAAATCCTCCTATGGCCTGGCAGTAGAGTTAAAGTTATCACATGCACACAGAAACAGAGATTGCGTTGCCTGCAAAGGACAAACCCCAAAGAATTCTTATGCACAAAGGCCAGCACATCAATTGCTGCAAATCAAATTAAAACCTCCTTAAAACATTACTTGCTTTATCTTTTCAGAAGCTATTGGTAAGTTGCTCCAGAAAGGTCAGCACAAGCAGCTTGGAGACACCAAGAATTGGATGATCTTTAAGGTCCCTTCCAACCCAAGACATTCTAAGATTCTATGATTCTAAGCCAGGCAGGTGAACCATTGCCTGGCCAGGGTCAGTACTGGGGGTACAAGGAGGAAGAGGTGAGTTATGACCATTTTAGCTCCACCAAAACCTCTCTGGTGCCTGGCAGGCAGGAAAAATGCCACAAACACCCACACCGGTGGTGGCCCCCTCTGCACATGGATGGGAGATGCTCATCAGACCCTGGGGTCCGGTACAGAGGGGTGGGATGGAGACAGCCCGGTGTGCAGCGGCAGCAACAGAGCTGAGGTACAACCTCTCCATAGTGCCGCCGTGCGCGGTGTGCAGGCACCACACCTCCTTCCTGGCAGAGAGGGAGAGTGGTGCTGAGGTTTTGTTCAGGATGAGGTTTTAAAACCCCAAACCGAAGCAGTGAGATGGGGGTTTGATTTCCCCGTGACCCGGTTTGCCTGAGAGAGGAGATCTGCCCACTCACTCCCGCATCTGCATGTGCTCCATTGCTAAACCGCTGCCAGGGCTATTATTAGAAACAATTGTCTCTCCTGGAAATTCTACACAGAGCCTTGGAACAACTTTTCTCATGCCCTCCCCAGCAGTGAGCACGCTAACAATGAGGCCAAGGAGCCCTCCTTCCACGGAGCGTGTCTGCAAGGCGTGCAGATACACCCAGACGGGCACAGTGCAGAAATACAGCCATTTATTTGTCTTTTCTAACCCTGGATCTGCAGCAACTTTTCTGCTCCGATTTAGCACAAGGGAAGGGAAAAACGTGTCGGGGGCTTTACCCCTCGTGAAGCCCCCAGCTCAGTGTTAAACTTGCTGCAGCCATTTGGAAAGGGAAGGAGCAGTCCATCTTAGCAGGGACAAGCATCCAGATCGGCGGGGGGGGGAATCGCACACCAACCCTTCTCCCCCACACCCTCAGCCCCTGAAAACCACAACCCCAGAAACCTGGTTGCCCAGCTTTTCTCGGTTACCAAATTCAAGGCTGATTTATTTTTATTTTTTTTTTAATTGGTAGGAGGAACAGAGAAGGAAATCAAAGGGCAGAGCATTTCTCTCCGTTTCAGATAAATGGAGGGAGGGGGCGTGGAGCCGCTCGCACACTGCGGCTTGGGCTTCCCTGTGGGGTTGGGGCTGGAAGGGAACCCCGGGGCCTCCCTGCTGCAGACAAAGACCCCGTTACCTTCTCCCGTCCCTCGGCGGCTCCTCAGCTCCGCTCCGGGGCTGAGAGCATCCCGATGCGGCAGCGTTGGAGGCCGCGGTGCTATCGCCTCGCATCCATCTCTCACACCTCCTCGGCAGCTCCACGGCCCTTCCTCTCTTCCCCGTTGCCCTCCACAGGGTCCCCGGCCTCCCTAAGAATGGGGCGGTGGGCAACTGCTTCGCCCCATGCTCCGCTCTGCGACGCTGCAGACCGCTTTCCCCTTCCTTTTCCCGCTTGCCAGCCTCCGGCACCCGGTTCCTGCACAACCGCCACCGCGCTGCGAGGTTGGAGTGGGAGAGGAGGGAGGAGGAGGAGGAGGAGGGGGAGGAAGGAGGAGGAAGGCGGGAGGAGGGCAGCAAGCAGCAGTTGGCGCTGGGTCATGTGAAGCAGATGAACCCGGCTTGGGCCTGCCGACATCTGGGCTCCCCCTCGCTTCTGGGAGGAGGAGGAGGATGGCAGGATGAAGGGATGGAAGGATGGAGGAGTGGAGGGATGCAGGGGTGGAAGGATGGAGGGATGGAAGGATGGAGGGGTGGAAGGATGAGAGGATAGTGGGATGAAGGAATGGAAGGGAGTGGGGGTGACAGCTTTCACCTTCTCAAACCCACACATGAACACCTTGCGTGGATAATGGGGGGAGGATGCTCTGAATGCACACACAGCACTGGCTGGGGGGAAAGAGGAGGGTAGTGAGGGATCAGGATGCCACAGAGTGGGCAGACAGTGCAGCCCTGGGGCAGGGGCATGCACTGTCTGCCACAGATTCCTCCCTGCACCCTCAGCTGGGAGAGGATGCAGCTGTGATGGGATGGAGCAGTAGAGGATGCTACCTGGCAGTAAAGCATTTGTACAGACCGCACTAGCAACGGCAAGGGTATGGCTATTTATTAATTAAATCAGTCACAGAATCATTAAGCTTGGAAGAGACTTCTAGTATCATCTAGTCCAAACGTCCACTCACCCCCCACCATGCCCACTAAGTATGTCCCTCAGTGCCACATATATATGAACACCTCCATGGATGGTGATTCCCCCACCTCCCTGGGCAGCCTAGGCAATGCTTCACCTCTCTTTTTGAGAATAAATTTTTCCACATACTCAGTGGGACCTTCTCCTGATACAATTTAAAGCTGTTACTTCTTGTTCCAGTCAAAAAGGGCAATGCATGTTTGCCTCCAGGTAAGGAAAAAGTGCTGTTTATCTGATTCAGACAAGTACATCAAGAAGCACTCACACCGCAGTCCCCATGTGTATGGCTGTGTCTTCTTGTCACCACTTTGCTTTTCCATGAAAGCTTTCTTTCTGGGTCTGGGGTTGCTCCCAAGATATAAAAACCTGAGGGTGCCATTGTGACATGTTTAGGCACAGACTGGCCAGAAATTGGTTTGCTCTGGGAGGGGAGGTTGGGAGGTAAGCCCTTTCCTTCATTTGTTCTTAGTCAAGGAGAAATAGAATTTTTCCTCTTTGCTCAATAGGAAGGAAGAACAACCACTTTCCCAGAATGGTGGTGGGCAAGGCTGGGAGTCTGACCTAGCTGGGGTTGTTTCTGGATTTGATCTGTTGTCAGACCGAAAGCAAAGACCATGTCAAGAGACAATGCAAGCCCTGACATCTGCTCTTCTGCAACACACATGGGGGGCTGCAAAGGGGTTTTGGTGCAATAGCCAAAAATTTTAGCATCAATACAATTCTCTCCCCTTTCTTTAAAGACACAGACATAAAATGGAGCCACAAATGCAACCACAGACAGACTCTCCTGTCCAGCTCACTCCACCCAAGAGCTGGCTTTGGTTAAAGGTCTAAATATAGAGGTAGCTCTGGCTGCTGACGGTTGAGAGCAAGTGGTTGAGGTGGCCCAGCTCTGCCCTGAAGGCCATCTAAGGTCAGGACACAGTGGCAGGAGGCAGCAAAGATACTCATCTCTGCCCCAGGAAAAGCAAAGGGAGCATTGCAAGGGTAAAGCTGTGTCCTGTTGGGGATTGGCTGTTTAGCTCAGATCATGAATGCTGCTTGGGACCAGCAATGAAAAATCCTATTCTCATGCTGTTTCTCACTAAAACAGGAGGGAAAGTTGCTTCAAAGGAGTGCTCACCATGCAAGTGCCTGCTTGTTCTTGTTTCAGTACAGGAATATGCCAAGGCCATAGGCTTCGCCCTTGGGATAGGAAGAACCTATCATAGCAAAGGCCCACCTGTCACTGAATGGCACACATTGTCCCTCCCTAAGCCACTTTCCCATGGCAGGTTCTGCCTGCAAACCCAGAGTGGAGCTGGGATGTGATACAGTATTATCCAGCTGGTAGTAAAAGAGATCACCTGGAGGATTTAAGTAACAGCAAGAGATTGGAAGCCTCTAATTGGAAACTAATTTGCTTCATGCATAGCGTAAAAAGCTGGAAAGCAAGGCTTGCTCTTCCCAGAGCTTCAATTTTCATCTTTCAGTGCACGTGTAGGGAGTTTCATTAGACTTGGCTTGGAATTACAGGTTCCCAGCAAGACTTCAGCCTCTCCCTTCGGCACTAAGCCTAGGTAAACAGGCATGAGCTTTAGACAAGTCTGGAGGCAGCCACGGAGAATCCTTTCTCATGCCTTCTGAAGAGCTGGTTTTCTGGTGGGGTTGTCTACTGGAGGTACACAAAGTGTATCCCACTACACTCAAAACGTATCTGTGTGATTGCAATGGATACTCCAATAGCTTTGGGGCATTGGCACCAATAAGGAAGGACCTGGGTCATGGCCCAATTTCGCATTTCCTTAATCCCCTAATTCACGATGAAATATTTGTAATAAAAATAAATTACTGTTCTGAGTAAAGATAGTATCCCATGTGTCTAGCAAGGAGCCTGGAAATGTTTGTTACAAATAGAAGAATAATAGAGCATTGTTTCTACCAAGAGTCTATCACAAAAATGAAACTAGACAGAGTTGTTTGCTCTCAGAATAGGACAAGAAACTCTCTCTGGATCTTTTCTTAGGTTCATTGTGCACCTTCCCAGAAACACCCTGGCCAGATCTGGGCTAATTCCTTAGTAGTAAGGAGTTTCCCCAAGCTACAAGGGCAGCAGGCTGAAAGAGAGGGTCTGTGAAGGATGTAGAACAACACCTGCAGACATTTGTTGGTGTGTCTATAAGTAGAGAGAAACTGAAACTCTCAGAGCAGATGGAGACCTCAAAACCCACCCCAGCCTGATTAAAGCCTGGAGGTCAGCTTCACTGCAGTGTGGAGGCAACACCTTGTGCTATCCAGAATTTGCTCTCTCCTTAGTCCTCTCCCAGACACATGCTGCAGTTCAGATTTCCTCAACAGTATCTTTTCAGGAAACAACAACACACACACACACAAAGCATTCACCTCCTCTCTTAACATCCTAGCTATAATTCAGCAGCATCAGTGAGAGTGCTTTTCTTCAAGGAGCTTCTGTAATTTCACAAGGTCTCTGGATCTGTCAATACCCAAACAATACAACCCAGAAACAAACATTTTGTCTGGAGGTAGCAGAGCTGCTGTCATTGCAATGATTAGAAGCAGGCGATAGCTGCATCTCTTCCAAGCTGCTTTGTATCATGGCAAGACCCAAAGAGAAAACAGTAACCCAAATATTTAACTTTCATATACGCAAAGGGAAGCCTCCAGCAACCAGATGCCTATGTGCCAAAATAACAACACGCTGATCCCTTTTGTTAGTTCCTGATAACAAAGCAAGGAACAAACACCATGGTCTTGTGCTGAAGAACCACTGTTGACAATTCACTTCCACTCTCCTTAACAAAGATTAAAGTACTGAAATATTTTACAGAGAAACAGAAAACATGATGATAGGATTATGGTGCCTTCAAAATGTGTGAGCTGTTACATGAACATTTCTTGCGTTTTCAGAAAAGCTTAATGAATATTGTCTATCCTTGAACTGCATTAATTAGCACTAACGAGTTGGAGGAGATGTCATGTCATGAAGTAATATTCACACTAAGACAGTGATTTGCATCCATAAGCAGTGCAGTGCTTCACAGAAGTCAATGTTATTCCCCCGTATGGTGCATCAGAGACCCATGGAAGTTGAGAAGGATGCTTTCAAAGAACATTTAGGACATGCTGAAGGTATCTAACTGCCAGCCGCCTGTGGGAGGTGTTTGAGGGTCTAACTCCCTTGCATAACTTGTACTTTTTGAGTGGCAGTAAAAGGTTGGAAAACTTCCAAAACTTAAAAAGAAAAACAGTATGATCTTAGAGAATCATTGAATCATTAAGGTTGGAAAAGACCACAAAGATCATCCAGTCCAACCATCCACCTACCCCACCATGCCCACTAACCCTCAGTGTGTCCCTCTCAGTGCCACATCTACACATTTCTTGAACACCTCCAGTGACAGTGACTCCACCACTTTCCTGGGCAGTCTGTGCCAGTGCCTCACCACTCTTTCTGAGAAAAAGCTTTTTTCTGATACTCAACTTGAACCTCTCCTGGCACAACTTAAGGCCATTCCCTCTGGTCCTATGGCTTTTTCCTAGGAGAAGAGGCTGTTCCTCCCCTCTCCACAACCTCCTTCCAGAGTGCTGTAGAGAGCGATAAGGTCTCCCCTGAGCCTCCTCTTGTCCAGACCGAACAATCCCAGCTCCCTCAAATGTTCCCCACAAGATTTGTGCTCCAGATCTTTCACAGCTTTGTTGCCCTTCTCTGGATACGCTCCAGGACCTCAGCATCTTTCTTGTAGTGAAGGGCCCAAAACTGAACACAGTACTGAGGTGCGGCCTCCATGCAACAAATGTCTCAATTCTAGGAAGCAGAAGCTGGACTGATGCAAGCCAGCCATTTCCCCAAGCCACCAGGTGGCTCTTTTCCACTTCCACAGATCACAGCCAGTGAGAGAGATGAAGAGCTGTCAGTTCCACTGCTGAATCTGTCCCCATCATCTCATTCTTCTTCCAGGATGAGCTATGTCCTTGAGATAGCTTATGCTGACAACTTTGGAAACCAGGTCGAAACCACAGTGGAAGTCATTCAGAAATGCAAAATGCCATCACTCCGCAGCAAGACTTGACTCATATAACTGGAAGAGCAATAACAACTGTCATGGCACAGCACACTTCAAACTGGAATATCTCCAAATTTGCTGTGTGGAGCATGAGTTGTTTCTAATTAAGCCTTCCACTGAACTGCTTCACTTCTGAAATGAACTGTGGGTGTTATTTCCCACTGCCATGCTTTCATTAATTTCCAGGACAATCCCTTAAGTAATTGGGGCACAAAAGGAGGGGGGGAGTGGGAGAAATAGGAATTTAGCTTTGGACAAAATAAGCCTTTGGAGCATCTGATTAATTTTCTCACAGGCTTAAAGGATCTCTGAGAGCTGAAGAGGGAAGAAGGCAGACCTCGCCATTCCCAAAGAGTCAGTGCAATAAATCCCCATTCATTAGGTGAAGAAAGTGCATGCTGGGAGGACACTGAGCTATTAGATAGCTCAGACGAAGCTGAGCTGGTCTATTTATAAAATTTGGTCTTCACAAGGCAATCAAAATGGATGGTGGGTCACAAATCCTGTCTGCCGCCTGCAGCTCCAGCCCAGGGCTGAGAGAGGGACACAAGTCACATGTAGGTCATTCGTGTCCCAGTTAGCTCAGGGTAATCCTGGCATCCAAGAGACCAAACAAAGTGAGCAGCTGAAGTGTGCATAAGGGAATAAAGACGATCTCCTTCTGGGTTATTCAGGCCTTTCTGGGATGATACCAGGGAAAAGAGTAGTTCTTGGGGTGCCCTCACTCTTTACAAGCAATGAGCTTGGAGAAGACAGAAGAAAATCTTCCACATGGAAGGTGCTGGGAGCTGTCCATGTTCTTGCAGAAGGAATAGAAAGGGTGGGGGTTTCCCCTCTGTGATAGGAAGTCCTTCATGCCAAAGCTCCTCTGGGGTGGAGGAGACAGAGTATCTCCATTTTCACCTGAAATGGCCTGAAAGCAGAGCAATACAGGAAGTGATAGGGGCCTCTTCTGTCACTAAAAAGGGCTGCATGCTGGTAGATGAGGAGGCCTCACCCCAAGGGAGAAGTGCAGGGACTGTTAGAAAAGATGGATAGCGGAGGCATGGAGGAAAACCAGAAATTAGTCATGTCATTGGCAACTGAGATCTGGAGAGATGCTCTCAGACCACTGACATGGTGCAGAAAGAAATAAAATGCATGTAATACAAGGAGATCTCATTCCTACAAAGGCAACTGGACAACTTCCATCTGCGCAAGGGAAATCACTGAGTAAATGGCAAATAACTGAGAATACGGCTGAGGAAAGAGGAGGTTCTCCCCACCCTTTCCTCAGGTGTCACATCTAGTGAGTAATGGTGGGAGCTATCCAGGAACCTGCTTAAGTGAGAAAAGGCAGCAAAGGTAATTGTGAAGAACACAAAATGAGTCAGCTGAGCTTTCTGGGCCCGGCAGCGTAGCTCCTAGATGAGGCTGCATAATAAAGCATTTCCTTTTGCATGAAAAAGAAAAGCAAACTAATTCTTCTTTTATATGGCTTTTTATTTTGCATGGTTTCAGAAAAGAATATTTTTGTAGTTTTACACTGCCTTCTACTGTAGATCACAAAACTTACAATGGCTGGGAAAGCGTTATATTTCTAAGGATGACAAATTTTGCACAAGTCATGAGAGCATTCACAAATGACATTGATATAATTATTGATAACTTTTGCTAAGTAAATTAAAAAATATATGCATCAAAACCAGTTAGGCAATGCTTTCATTTACAGCAATTATAAAAGGCTCATGTCTGTTTCAAATGCCCTGAATTTCAGCCTTTCGACTTTCTTATGTGAAGATATTTTTCCAACAGACATACTCAAAACAAGGGATCAATATTAAAGTGACACAGCCAATGACAATCTTAGCAATAGAAACAAAATGTTCTGCAAGCTTACTTGCCAATTCCTGTTACTTTTCAGACATACTTTTCTGTTTCTTAAAATCTTTTTCTCTCCTCCATTGCTTGCCTTCAAAACAATGCAAGGGAGAGCTGATTATCATAGGTAATTATTTTTGTAGCCAAAGCTGCCGTAGGTGCTACCAGGGGGTAGCTTAATTTCAGATGCAGGTATGGTTTTTAAGGTAACCTTTTCTCCTTATCGAAAGTTTTCACTGCCTCTGAGGCAAGATCATTACCTAGACTGAACAGATGGGAAGATGGAGCCATAGAGAGATCACTTTACCTGGTAAGATCCCACAGAAAAATGGAGAGAAATCTGGGAATAAATCACATACCTTGTGACACCAAAGACTTTGTGCAAACTCAGGACCTTTCTTCTTCCCCCAGCTAATGAATCAGTGATTAACAAAGGCTGCTCCATTTCTGACAGTTTAATCAGTGATTTCTACTTTACACTTAGGTTTGCTTTGGCTTTTTTAATCTTTATGAGGCAATCCTTGCAAAGAGAGGAAGCAAACAAAATAAATCTAGGAGCAAGGGAGTCATCGTGTCATAAAAGTGCAATGAACAGATTTCATTTGCCAGAAAATATTAATCTGACGAATAGTATTTGCATTTAGGTCCAGTCAATTGCTTTAATAGCAAGCACCCAAATTACATTTAATATAAAAACATTTAAAATGGACTGAGCATCTTCTAAATAAACATAGCAATAGTCATAATGGAGCTCTGCTAGTGCCAAAGGCACTACAAATCAGTGTTACTTGATTTACTGTTTAACTCGAGTCTAATTGCTGTGTATCTGATGTCTCTGGGAGAGACGGCTCATCTGAACACAATTTCCTTTTCATTACCAAAGCACACCAGAAATGAAATCCAGCTCTTCCAATACCCTGTCCAGGGCAGTCACCACAAGACTATTAACCCTCAGCTAAGGATATTGAAGAGCTCGATTAATTCACTCCATAAATGTTGCTCATTTCCCCTCCATAGGCAGTGGCCTGGTTTCTGAGAGCCTGTGATCTGCACTGTTGGCTCCAAGCAATGTCTTGGCAAAGCCTAGCAGTGGTTGCACAGGTCCATAGAGACTCCAGTCGTGAAGGGGCAGGAGACACTGAAAATGGCCTGTTGATGGACTGAGCAGTCCTTGCTGCCTGGCTATTATTTGGAAAAGGGGAGCCTTGGATTTCAGTGCCTGCTTTGAGGACACTGTGTTTGTAGAATCATAGAATCATAGACCATCTCGAGTTGGAAGGGACACACAAGGATCATTGAGTCCAACCCCCAGCTCCACACAGTACCACTCAAAATACAAATCCTACGTCTGAAAGCATTGTCCAAACACTTCTTGAACTTGGGGCCATGCCCACTGCCCGGTGGAGCCTGCTCCATGCCCACTGCCCTCTGGTGAAGAACCTTTTCTCAATACCCAAAGGTGTTAGGAGGCATCTGTCTGCAGGCAGCATGCCGTTTCCAAAAAAATCAGCATTAAGCATCCAATCCTCACTTTGGCCAACCTAACTCAGAACTAGAAATTTCAGGCAAGTTGTTGGAATTACCCTGAAGCACTTCTTCACCATGACCACCTTCTCTTCCAGAAGCAAAGAACAAGAGGGATTTTATTTCTGAAGATTGGTTAACGCCATCAACTGCTCATCTACCAGCAAAAACACTGCTTAGTGCCCTTTGTAATTTCTGCAGCTCTGTAATGCCATTGCAATCTTTGGGCTATGGCAAACTAGATGTATGTTTTTTGTATGGGGAAAGATGGGTTTATGATGAGGTCTGTTCTCTTCCACCCATTTCTGCGATGTTTTGCCTCTCACTATGCCACTGTCCTCATCTATAACCTGAGTTTGATCATAACAAACTTCCCTGTCTCTTGGGAGAACTGTGAATTGTAACTCATTAAACCCTGAGAAATTAATACAGATTTCAGCGTAACGCATAAGTCAACATTTTCTAAGCTGATACTTTTTACAATGAATCATGGGGATTGTTTTATTTAGAAAATGGGAATTAAAAAAAAAATAAAATTCAGATTAGCTATACTGACATATACCACTGGTCAGACAGGATATATGGCAATTAAGATACACAACAAACTGAGTAATGTTTGTTTATTTTGGCTTCGCAAGAATGTTATGATGGTGACTGCAATCTTTGTTTATAAGACTTTGAGTACATTTAAAGCGTTTTCAGATTAAGTGTGTTAGGAAAGTTATTATTACACCAAGTCAGTAGGCTTATATGCAATTAATGTTGGTTAGATGCATATTTTTGGGCACAAGAAGTCAGTAGAACTTGATGACCTTTAAGGTCTTTTGCAACATAAGCCATTCTATGATTCTATGGTTCTATGACCATTGCTTGGTCATAAACCAAGTCTGTGACCATCTACTGGACACATAAGCAGAGTGAACTCACCCATCCTTAGTCAGAGGGGCAGTGATTCTACTTCCCCAGAAATGCTAATTTTCCTATTCCCCAACTCACTTGCAGTCACTTCTTCCTCTCCTCCTCCTTCCAGAGGCAGATGCCTTTCTGCAGTAACAGTGACCTTACACAGGAGTGCCAAATCTCATGATAGATAACGTTTTTCTGGAAATCTGCTCTTCTGGACTGATTCCAGTAAGTGAAGGAGAACGGAGTCCAGCACTATACTTTTTAATTAATTTCATTATTGTAAGGCAGTCTTGTTCTTTCTGAGACTTAGCACTTTTAAAAATGGAGCTTGCTTTCTTGGTTAGAGTTAAGAGAGTAGTTTGACACGTTGGCTTATATTTTTCACTGTCTGGTATGAACACTTGCATATGGGAGACCTTATCCTAGCCCATTTTGCAATACTAGCAATCACTTTTCATATTCGTTCACTTGTTTGTGGTTCATAAAAGAGTATTGTGCTTGGTGGGTTCAGAAAGTTCAGCTGCCAGCTTCACGTGAAGTGAGGACTGAAATAAATGGGAACTAAATGAGAGGAAAATGGACAAAGCCAGTAGTTAAAAGATGACAGCATCAAGTCCTATGCAGAGAGAAAAAAAAGAAAGTTAATTAAAGTTCTCTTTAAATAATTTGCCTGGAAACACAGAATGAAATGCTGACCTGGGTGGTCTTGTTTCAAAGGAATTAGAGGAAAGATGTTTGCTTTGTGGCATTCCTGGGGTATAGGCAGAAGTTTTTTTCCTGTCCCATGTGGGAGAAAGGGGTCAAGTGTGGAAACAAATGCTGAGAGGCAGGGAGGTGGGCAGAGAACAAGAAAAATGCTGTCTATAAAACTAGATCCTAGAAATTAGCAGAGCTGACATGAATAAAAAGATAAGTTATGTGTTGCTGATGATGGCTAAGCACAGTATAAAAGTCTCTTTACCAGCACTGGGATTTCACTTGTAAAGCACCATTCCAAACCACTTTAGCAACTTAATGCAGTTGCAATGCTGGTCAATTAATAGGATCAACTCGAGGACAGGACGAGCATGTTTGAGGCCACTGCTCATAATGGGGCTTCAGTCACCCAGCCAGAAACAAGCAGAGAGGAGATAATGAATCCATCATCATGCACATCTCAAAGATTGAGTCCCACTTAATGCAAAATGTAGCCTAAAACTGGGCCCAAAACCCAAGACAAGCCTTGACCAATGCAGGGCCAAGGAGGCAGGGGCTGCAGCTGCTGCTGGAACAGTCCGGCCTCCCTTGTCAATCCACTTGGACTGAATCGTGAGGACATTCTCATTAACAAAATAGTACTTCTTTTCTTGCTCTGAAAAATAATTTAAATGGAAAATTCCCCCAGTGCCTCTCAATGTTCTATTTGTACACATATCTTCCCCTAAGTTGTAATCACCATTTTCCCCCTTCTCCCTTTTCATAGCTATCATTATCATTACTGGAATTATTGCTGTACAAATACAGTATCTTTCCATGTGAAATGATGAAGTTACAGTTTCACTCCTAGATGGCAGTATAAATTATTACATAAGCCACCCTATAATCTCTGGTCATGTAGTACAGCATAATAATTGATTCTCAAGTCACTAGAGCTAACTAACCTGACCGTAAATCTAATTCTTGAGCAGTGTTTGCTATTAAAAAGTCAACATCTACAATAGTTACTACACTGCTATTATGGAGAAAATGCTGTTTTACTCTAGGCTTGAGGCAGGGAATAACTGTAATTTCTCTTGAGACCTCGAGTATGATCATTGGTGGTGAATGGAGATGCTTTTCCATTGGTGATCACATAGGCTATGTTTCTATACTTTCAAACCCAGAGTCTTACAGCAACGCTGTTCCTATCCTACACACAGCCACCAAAGCCAGGCTGGATCCTTCCACCTGCACGTAGGCAAAATCAGTAAATCCTGATTTACACAGATTTAGATTTTGAGCTGGTGCAGACCTCTGTGCTCCATTAAACTGTGAAGACTGCACTGATATACCCCATGAAAACTTACACCTTTCTGCTCCCACTTCAGGAGTGGAGTCAAGAAATCCTATAGCTGCTGTATTCAGGCCTTGTGATTAGATTCTACCCCAAAAAAACAAAGATATTTCATACCACGTCACTAGGTTTTTAATTTTCAAGGCTATACACTGGATAGCAGTGTACACATGCTCTGTACTTTGATGCTTTGTAGCTGTAGAGCAGCTAGGGGAGCACACAGCAGCCACTATTTTGCTCTTTAACCACAGCGAAGAAGCTTTGGCATCAGAACTTGGTTGGTTTCTGCCATGGTGGCTTTCCATGGCATCAGAAATATGAAAAGGCTGCAAGGCTCTGAGCTCCCCACAAGCAGAATGGCAAATGTCAAGCTCAGTCTGCTTTTATCAGGGAAGGGAAGAGCAACCTTTTATTTCAGCAGCAGGTTTGCAAGTATCTCAAGTGGGGCTGTGCAAAAGATCTGGAGGGAAATCTGGAAATCACTAGAGATTTCAATAGAAGTTCCTTTTCCTGATGATTTCCTCTTGCAAAAGAATAAGCAAGGCCAAGCAAACAAACAAGGCAATCCATAGGAAATACCCCATTTCCCCCTTACCCTTTTACTCCCCCTAAACAAAATCCTTAAACTGCTGGACGTCTCGCTGCTTGTAACAAAGAAAGATGAGAAGCTGCCACCTGTTTCAATGCAAAACCAACTTCATATTTCTGCTACACTGGTGAAGACAAAACCACAAAACCAAGTGACCAGACACAAAACGACGTAAACTATGGCAAATGACTGTAAATGTCATTTTCATACAATCCCTGGCAGAAAGAGCGAATAATAATCACAATAAAAACATTCAGAAGGAACGATTCATTCGACCCTACGGTTGAATGCTAATGAACGCACAAGTCAAAGCCGGCATCCCGTTGGCTGCTAGCACAGCATGGGCACGCTTCAGCTGTGTCCCCCAAAGCAGGCACTTCAAAATTAGCCTAATGTGCCAAAGAGGAAAGGAAGGAAAAAAAAAAAAGAGGGGAGAGAATGGTGCAGTAAAAGAAAGCCACATGTAAGGGAATAATTTTTTTCACGTGTCCGTTTAGTGGTGAGTATGTTGTGTGGCTGTTCATACATCATTGTGCTAACAAGGTGCCTGTATGTTACATGATGCTTTATTCATACTGAACAACCGAAATCCTAAAATGTGTGAAAAATAAAAACAAGCAGCTGCGGTGCCTTGAGAATAGCAGTAGGAGATGGAAAGCAAGCAGTGCTGTCCCCTGGGCAGCGCTGGGGTTTTACCAGGCTCCTTGCTCAGCTGACACATGAGCCGGCATTTGCTCAGCTCCCGCAGAGAGCAGGAGGAAGAGGCCCCTGCCCTGTTTCAGCCCCCAACTTGCTTGGAAAACAAAAGCAAAAAGCAGCCTGCTTTTACCGCTGATTGCCCTGCAACTGATCCACCACCTGCCTTCTGACCACCAAAAATCCTCCCAAAATGGAGCAATCTGCAGCAGGATCGATGCCCAGCCGGCACATGAAGTGTCGGGTGCTTGTGGTAGGACTGAAATGTTAAATACCTCCACCATGCTCATTTATTTATGACTTCTTCAGCCTACAGTAACTACAAGCAGTAATTGGACTGTGCTAGGCAGAGCCAAATTGATTTGCTGCTTAATAATAAAACCAGGTCCTCTGTTGATAATGGCATCCCTAGAAACCGTGAGGTTGGCTGAAAAATGCATTCAAGGCACAGTGCTAACCCCAAGAGCTCACGCGGCTCCCCTTGCACAGCAGGACCTTTGCCAGATGCAGATTTCATGCTGGTGACTTAAAACAGCCTCTTCATGGCCTCCCGTGCCTATGCTGAACTGTTTACCAACATTGGCATTGCTGTTGCTTAGTGTTTTGTCAAGGATGGCAAACAGCTCATTCTTCTATAGCTCATTCTTCTGGTTTTGTGAAAGTTGTGGCTCACTCCCAGTGCAATCTGCAGCGGCCTCCAGTTGCCTCTGAGTGAAAAGCAGCATTTAGAGTTAATTACAGAGCAGATGAGGGATCTGGACCACCCAAAGCCCCTTCTTCATCTGAAGCCAAGGGAACCTAAATAGATGCAAATATCACAAATCTGATCCCCACTGTGAAGCACTCTACAGACAGACATTTGTGCAACCTCAGCTGTTCGCCCAGGATTGCTCTTTGCATCTTGCTGGCACCCCAGCATCCTACAGGGATGGTATCTCCTAAGAGGGCTACACCTTGAATCACTCCAAAGAGCACTGAAAACTGCTATGCATTGGGTCAGGCTTTGGAAGAGCAAAGAGGAACAATTAGTTGCTTAAACACAGAAGGAAGGAACAAAGCCAGCCTCAAGGTGCCACCTCCTCTTAAAGACTGCCCAAGTTCATGTGCAAGGAATCATCAATCACAAAATCACTAAGGTTATGGAAGACCTCTAAAATCATTTTGTCCAACTGTCAGCCCATCCCCACCATGCCCACTAACCATGTCCATCAGTGCTACATCTGCACGTTTCTTGAACACCTCTAGAGATGGTGACTCCACCACCCCCCTGGGCAGCCTGTGCCAATGCATCACCACTCTTTCGAGAAAAAATGTTTCCTAATATCAAACATGAACCTCCTCTGATGCAACTTTAGGCCATTCCCTCTCATCCTATCGCTGTTACCTGGAAGCAGACGCTGATCCCCAGCTCGCCACAACCTCCTTTCAGGGAGCTGTAGTGAATGATAAGGTCTCCCCTGAGCCTCATCTTCTCCAGACTGAAAAATCCCAGCTCCTTCAGCCACTTCCCATAAGACTTGTGCTCCAGAAGAAACAAAAAAGTAGAAAACAGCCAAATATTTGAGGTGTGCAAACTAAGGAAGACAAGAGAATGATGGGAACGAGAGCATTGTCCAGTTCATGCCTGCCTACATATAAGCAGCAGCCATTATGCCTACCACCCTGAACAAAAGCTCATAGTGCAGGCTTGGTAATGCCTTGGAAATGCTTTGGAAATGCCCAAGACCTCCGTGCCCTCCATCACTGTAAGCCTGCAAAACACTCAGAGCAGTCCCAGCTTCACAGGCATGCCAGATAGGATACGCATCCAGTACCTTTGTGCTCGGCTGGACGTCGCTTTGAGATATTCAGCATAGTAAAATCAGAATACAAGCACTGTGCAGGTACTGACCCGTGTTGAGGCTGTGGTTGTGCTCAGTAGCACGGCTGTGAGGTACTGTCAGCAGAGGAGCGGCTGTCAGAATCACTTTGCCGAAGCATGAGTTTAGAGAACGTGCACACTTCCCTTTCGATTACAGGATTTTGAAAAGATGCCTCGCTGTAGTAATTGGCTTATCGTTATAATGGTGTAATTATGGTTTATAATTATCCACAGACAGCTAGAGGGGAAAGAAGGGGTAAAAGCAGGACTCTTGCTGAATGTGGTAGATTCTGATTTGGAAGGTCTCAGTTCAGACCAAATCCTGATCTTGGTTGTACCAACTGAGGTAGATCATTTTGGGTTGACAAGCTGGTCAGTTTTAAAGATGGAAGACCCAAAACTTTTTTCAGCTGTTTGAATCATCATTACAGTAGGAGGAAATGATTTATTCAGAGGGTGGTGAGGCATTGTTGTATGTTGCCCAAAGAAGCTGTGTCCCATCCCTGGAGGTGCTGAAAGCCAGGTTGGATGGGGTCCTGGGCAGCCTGAGCTGATGGGGGCAACCAGCCCACGGCAGGGATTGGAGAGTGATGATCTTTAAAGTCCCTTCCAATACAAGCCATTCCATGATTCTATGATTCTGTGACTGAATGGCATCTGACTGAGAATGAGCAAATGGCTATGCCCAAGTAATTTTGAAGGCAGTCTCAAAGCTGTTGAGCTTTAGATAGCATCACTGTTTCGTCAAACCTTATGCATCAGAAATGGGTGGAATTGTGTACCAGGAATTGCCCGGCTGCAACAGACTGTGTTTGGATCATTTGAAGCAGTGGGGTGGCTCTTTCCCTGAACTCTGCATTGTCAAATGAAAACAAATAATGCAAAGCAGACAGTGATGAGGGAGAAGATCTTCCTGCTGAGAATCAAGTGGAACTTTGAGCTCACCTGGACCCTCCCAGCTACCTTCACCTCCCATTCCACCTTCACCTCTGGAAATATGTCCCTCTTGCTGTGAAAATCAGATTCTCCTGGTCTGCACAAAGCAGATCCTTCCATGGAGAATGACTTTGAATGCATCAGTCTAACCTCTTTCTGCTGTATATACCTTTGCTGAGCCCAGTGGGATTCAGATGGACTCAACCTCTTTCTGGGCAGCACATTTAGTCTGCACAGCCAGCCCCTGGGCAAAAGCAGGGCTTTGATAAGCTGTAAGAACATTGGTGAAACTGTATCTTTTCAGCTGAGAAAATAATCATGCCAAAATGTCCTGTGAACTCCCATAGTCTGAATCAAAAGCAGTTTTATTCTGCCTATTTGAATGTTTTCAAACAGTTTAGATTTGATATGTGCTCCCCCAGCCTATGTACATTATATATTATCTTTGCATTATAACATATATCCTTATCCTAATCACCGTATAAGAAAACACAAGAATAATATATTCCTATTTTACATACAGGAGATGAGATTCTTGAAATCACAGCTACAGGACTCAATTTTTCAGCTCAGGTGGCAAACACAGTTGTATTACTGGGGACAATGGATGCAACGTGTCACATTGGCCATGTTGATGGCCATCACAACAGGAGTGCCAGCTGCATCATTACGATACCCTCTGGCAGTGGCTCAGCAGCTGCAAGAGCGTATGCGATTAGTAATAAATCAAGTGCATCCTGTGAATGTTATTGCAGGATATGATTATTTTTCACATGTGCCAATAACAAGGCGAATCAGATCCTCTGTTAATATAAGGCTGCCTAATTCTTTTTTGGCTTGGTATACGCTCACTTGAGACTCCACCCAATTTGTCCATATCAGCATATATTAGATTAGCTTCTTGATTCAAGGTCAGATCCTGGTGAAATTAGCAATTTACAGCAGGGAAAAACTTTGCCTTGCAACAATGAATGGAAATTAATATGAATTACTTTGCATATTGAGCACTGCATTTTAGGAAAACATATAAGATTTGAGGAAAAAATTCCCAGAATCTTTTCATCAGGATTTATATTTTCCCTTCCCCTTCTCCTTCCCCTTCCCCTTTCCTTTTTCCCTTTCCCTTTCCCTTTCCCTCTCTCTCTGCCTTTCCCTTTCCCTTTCCCTTTCCCTTTCCTTTTCCCTTTCCCTTTCCCTTTCCCTTTCTTTTTTTCTTTCCCTTTCCCTTTCCCTTTCCCTTTCCCTTTCCCTTTCCCTTTCCCTTTCCCTTTCCCTTTCCCTTTCCCTTTCCCTTTCCCTTTCCCTTTCCCTTTCCCTTTCCCTTCTGTTCCCTTTTCCCGTTCTCTTTTCCTTTTCCCTTCCCTTCCCATCTTTTTCCTTTTGAGAAACCTTTAAAAAGGCAGCTTGATATGACCATGGTTCCCATAAAAACATCCTGCCACTGCCTCCATGCACAGTTAGCAGAATGTTCCTGCCACGGGGAATTGCACAACTTGGGGTTTTCAGATCTGAGCACTCACTGTAGGATTATAACTTACAGTGTATTTCCAGATGAGATTAAAGTTCAAAGGTTCCACATAAGAAAGTAACCAAGCAACATCTGGGGATGGGCTGGCTTCTCTCAAGGTGTGATGCTACTGGCTAGGGTCACTGACTGGGTACTCCATGGGGCTGGGGCACAGTATGGAGATCAGGACCCCATTCACCTTTCTGGGCAGTAGGGAGAGAATTTGCTCTGTTCTGGGAGATGGAAATTACTGATGGGCTAAAGAGAGCTTTCATGGGTCCCAAGCACAAACCCAAAAGCCAGAAGAGACCACAGAGGATGGAACCACTAAATAAATGAGGGGACTGAAATAAACGCAATTGTGTAATTCAAAATCTATTGCAACATGCAAGGGAAAGTGTAGGGAGTGGTGGCTCCTCTGCTCTGCTCCTCACTCTGGTGCCTAGGAGCCAGCATGTATAGCATGCAAGAAGCTGACCATTCTCCAGACCACTCAGTCCACTGTAAACCCACTGCCATAATTTGTATTTACCCCAGCACAACCACAGACAGAAATTAGCCTTCCCACCTTTCCTATTTATCCCATAAACTCATTTTCCTCAGAGTGATTAACCACTATGCTCTGCAGAAGGAAGTAAAGAGAGAAAGAGACCTTTCTGGAGACCCGTGGGGTGGAAAACCTGTTCTTTGAGGAACGGCACCCCTAGGCAGCAGTGTTTTCCTGGTGCTTGGGAGGAGCATGTCTCCAAATGACATTATTGTGTTCCCTCTGAATTGTTGGCCTTCACAGTGTTTGGATTTCCTGGTGACTCCATTGTGAAGGGCCCTATTCACTCCGTTGTGTTTACCCAGCTGCAGGAGCCTCATCAGGGCTGCCACGCACAGGGGTCGGATGCAGCATCATGGATTGTGGGAAAGAGAAAAGCAGTAATTGAAGGAGGATAAAAACCTAGAAAGAAGTCCTGTTGAAAATGCTGTGTTTACCATGCAACAGCCACATGTGTGAGGTGGCCTCGTCCCTTGACTGGGAAAGTACAGGTGCTACTGTTGGGATCGGTGTGTTCAGTGGTCAAGCACTACCTTCTCAAAGCAAAAACTGGTGGAAAAAACAGACTGGTAGCTCCAGAAAATATGGTATTGCTTTGTACTCAGGTGATTTATTAGATTTTACTGACTTTGGAGTTGGCATTCCCAGCCAGTGTTTAGAGGAAGACCTCTGCTGTAGCACTGAGGGACACGGTTAGTAGGCATGATAGGGATGGGCTGATGGTTGCTCTAGAAGATCTTAATGGTCTTTTCCAACCTTCTGTGATTCTATGAAACCAGGAAAAGATATCTATTCAAACCCTCAATTTGTCTGGGGCACAAGCATTGAACACTTGCTTGCAGGTAAGGGGCTGCTTATCAACAGGAGCAGCTTCCAGCCAAGGTCCAGGAGAAAGGCTGAATGTCCTTTCCCTGGTTTCCCTGGCGCAGAGAGACCCAAATAAGAAGGATCAAATCCATTTAAAGTCCAGCTGCTTGGATTGTGGGTAAATCTGTGAGATGGAGTATGGGGAAATCCCACAGATCTGGATTTCTTCTAGTTCATTGTGCTTTATGCAGCCTCATCTTTGCCAAAAAGTGACAAATTTCCCATCTCAGCTTTGTGTTCATTTCAGATAGACACAGAGAGAAACACCAGCAATGTACAGTAACCGCTTTCTCTTAAAAAAGAGACCAAGGGAGAGAAGCAGTAATAATAATAAAACAGGACAAAGACACACTCAGCCTCTAAGGCTTAAAAAAGCAGCTTAGCCTTCAATAAGCAATTCTTTGAAAAGAAATTAATGGGAAAGGTTACAAACCCTCTCTTGAGGAGAGCCTGTCAGACTGCTCTTTCACATCGTTACTGAGAATGGAACAAATCTGTGGCATTTCTTTTCATTTTGGATGCCCTGAAAGGCTGCCTTACTCACTGGACCTCACATTTTTCCTCTTCCCTTTTGCACAATGCTATGAGAATTTCCTCATGAGTGATTCAGTGGGCAATTTGCACTAAGCCCAACCTGCACACCCTGTGAGCAAACAAAGCAAGGCTGCTCTCCACTTTTCACCCCTAAAAGCCCTTTCTCTCACAACCTGAGCTTTCTTTCCAAGAAGAAAGACAGAAAAAATGGGAAAAATCAGAGCTGCTCATCAGCAGTTTGCCTTCACCCATAGTGATGTGCTCACATTTGGCGGGAGATAGGGTTGAAAACAGGATGGGGATGCAGACGCCATATTTTGCAAATGTGGGATTGCCCTTATGTAGCCATGCTCAGTCACTAGGTGGTACTGTGCATCACAGCTTCATGCCTGTGTCTAGTTCCCAGCTTCTGTGTTTGTCCATCCCCTGTGATAGAGGTTTTGTTGATAAATACTGTGCTTTGAGAGAGGGAGCCCATTGTCCATGTCCTCTCGTATACTTCTGGCTTCACACACAGAAAGGCTGAAGGCAATAAAGCACTTTTGACTGCCAGTGTTCAGTGTTGGTGCCTGATTGGAGCTTCTGCTGTCAAACAACATATGCTCAGTGCTGTCTTGCTGAGCCATTTGGTGATGGGCTGTGATACCCTTTCATCTCCAGATGCTCAGGGGTGTGAAAGGAAAGGAAAACCCAAACAAACCAGGGATAGTTCTATAAAACAAGGAAAGAAAAGAAGATGTTTGATTCTTGTAATGAAACTTTTGGCTCTTTGAAAGATCTTGATCAGCCTGATTACACTACAGGTCTCCAAATCTCCTCTACATGCCGCTAGCCAGCACACCAGGAACACTTGTAACCCTGTCCTTGCCTACTGTAGAGACAAGGGAGTGAAAGCTGTTGAAGACCAAGGTGAACAACAGGAAGGGCTGTCATGCTGCTGGTATACCAACCCATGGTGTCCAAACCTTCTCTTTCATTTGTAGGACATGAGCCTGTGACACCATCTACACTGTACAGATGAACCCTGTTCTCACACATTAAGATCTCTATTATGCTTATTACAGCAAGTATAAAAGTTGACAGATAGACCCGAACAGATCCTATGAGATGAGGAAACACTGATGTGCAGGAGGCAAACGTCGTTCAAGACCTGAAGTCCTACAGACTTTTAGTAAAGCTGGGTGAAGAGCTCACAGTATCCTAATTTCAGGCCAAGACAATGGAGTCAATTTCACCTGTCAGACTAAAAGCATTGCTAATTTCTGCCTTTTCCCTCCTCTCTCTAAAATGAAACGGCTTATCCAGCACTTCCCAGAATTCCATTACCCTCCAGAGGCCTTGTCCACTCCAAAAGAGTGACAGAAAAAACCCAGCTGATCTCAAGTTCCAGTCTGTCTCCAAACTTCACACTGCTGTGATGCTACTCATTTAAAACTCCCTTTATTTTCATAGCCACAAAACTGTCAAATGATTTGTGATTCAACAGATTTCCCAAACTGACAAACAACCCAGCAAATTTATTTCGGGATGTTTTTCTGAGAGCGTTTCAATTTGCCTTAAGACCTTCTGGGTATTTTGATGTAAAAAGAGATGTGTATTATGGGTATCAAATATAGGTCAGTGATGACTAAGATAGGAATCTTCTTCAAAGGGTCGTGTGCTCCACAGCTGTGGGAGGACAATGCTCAATCAGCTGCACCCACTCCTAGGGTGCACTGGGACATGTGAAGCAGCACTTGGCATCCTAAGTGGCATTTGGCTTTTGCCTCTGAGGAGCTAGAAAGAGTGTCATCTGCAAGCACTTCACTTTGCTTATGAACAGGAGATAGAGTGGATATAGAGACGTATAGCCCTATATATATATATATATATAAATATATATATATAAAATCCTTCCTGACAAGAACAGCTAGAACAAAAGATACTCAAAACCAAGGAAAGAAACAGAAGATGGGCTGAATCTGGTAGGTGTTATTTCAAGGACAGTGGAACTTTTCTGTGCCAAAGTTTGGTCATCATTTTGGGTCTGTAACCTAGCCCAGATCCTATACCGGATAGTCAGGAGTTTGGTGGCAACACGTGCTCTTTTTACAGGACCAAATCAAATAAGCAAATAGTGTCTGAGAATGATAAAGGGTTTGTTCTTGGAAAAAGTGTATGTAAACAGAATGCTTTGGAGAAGACCTTTCCTTCAAAAAAGTCTTTGGAGAAAATCCCAAGAAGCCATCCAGATATAGTCATCACTAAAACACAGCAGATTTTCAAGGCACAGCAGCAAATGAACCAACTGAGAAATATTATGGTTAGACTGTATTAACAACAGTTAATCTTTGGGGATCTGCAAGGTGTTTGGAGCACTGTTAGAGGAGGAGGAGGAGTTTCTTGAACAGCTTCCAGGATAATGAGACCCATTGAGAGTTGGGTTTGTGAAATGAAAAGGGGTGAGGTAAACCAGTGGTTATCAACTCCAACAAAAATTAGCACTGCCCACCTTTGAGCATTAGCAAGCCATTTCCATGCTATGTATGTATTCCCTGCTGCATTTTCCTGGCTGGATTTCAGTTGCTTCCATCCCTCCCAAGTCTAATAAAAGAAAGAGAGGAAGCTCTAACATCTATTACTCCTTTTCTATCCACAACTAATGGATAACACATCACTCGCTTGCATTAATAAATGGTAGATACCAGTTCAACCTGAAAGCAGAGGGATGGAGAATCTTGGACAATATCCTCAGATCTCTGCAAGGTAGATGGGTCCACCCCTAAAGGGTCACTCTGGCTCTTGCCAGCACTGGCGGAAGAGACTTGTGATCATCAACTGTAAGATCAGATGACTTGGAAGAACCAGGAATGGAGATGGACAACCTCTCCTTAGAGCCAGCATTTATCACCATCACTTGTCATGGCTTAACCACTCCTGGCTGATTCAGTGCTCATGGTGGGGTCTGTTCGAGTTGGAAGGGACCCTTAAAGCTCATAAAATCTAACTCCCCTGCAATGTTATGGCTTATCACCATGACATGGCTCCTTGGCAAAGTCAAGTCAGTTGCAGCTCTTTGAACCTTGAGCTTTCCACACATGGGCATACAACAAACTCCTGTCTACACAAAGGTGTAGGTCAAGGAGAGGGCAGTGCCTTCAGTTCTGGGTGACTCGAAAGCACCCTTTGCTGAAGTAGACACCTGAGAATAACAAAGTGCTGAAGGGTTTTGGCCAGACATCTGCACAAAGAGCTTCTCAGCCACGATGGGACATCCAGGCGCTGCAGTGTGTGATAATGTACAGAAAGAGCTCGGGGCTGCAGCCCACCCTCCAGTCCCATAGACATTGCTGTTGACACTGGCTCCCTCTCAGGAATTCAGTATTTCAGCTCTGTGCTATATTTAGACTGCTAAGCTATAGATATTTTTAAGGTCATTGGCCTTTGACATGCAAGTGTATTTTCTGGGAGGAAAAAATTCAGCTCTTGACTAAATGGTGGGAAAATGCAACCCCCAGAAATTTGGAAGTTTCTAAAACCAGAGCCAGGAGCTAGGAAGTGACCAGGGGAGTGTACATGATAAATGCTGTCTGTTGGCTCAGCCAAATGTTGAAGGCAGCCCGTGTCAGGGACCCCGTGTCTGAGTGAGCTGCACTCAGCTGGTTCCTGACACGGCGGACGTCCAGGCTGTTTACATTTCGGCTTTTACCATAAGAGGAAGAGGAGCTGTTAAGAACTGATTATCTTGGGACAAGGAGGAAAGAGGTTGAAAATGGGACACAGTGTGTTACTGAAGCATATTGTCTGCAAAGCAACATCTGGTGTTAAGGAAAAAAAAAAAAAGATGAAAAAAAATTCCACTTCCAGATTCCTGCTCTGAGTGTGTTACAGGATGGGGATCCAAGGAGAAAAGATTTCTGTAAAAATCGCTTGAATGAAAGAATCCCTTTGTAGGAGGTTGTGACTGGGAAATTACAGGAATGTTTGTGATGTGATATAATAGTGGCAATTAAGAGACATTTCAGATGATGAATGCCTGAGAATATGCGACGCAGCGAGCTTCCCAGATCTACTCCTTTCCAAGATGAACAGTGACTCTGTTCTCACTTTAACTAGCAACTTTCCAGTCCCTGTGCTGCATGTCCCGCTTCCTTCTTCCCTACTTTCTTATCCCAACGACTGCTCGGATATAATCTGCCTGGTGTGAACCATCCCTCCATTGCAGTCTGGTTTTGCAAAATCCCGGACGGATCGCCTGAGGTTTTGCAAAGCTGAGTGCCGGCCCTGTGGCTCTTGGGGCTGTTGTCTCAGCTGTGACCACAAACGCGAGGAATTGCCTGACTCTCATCTCCTATGGGGCTATAAAGACAATTAAAAATGTTAAAAAAAATAAAGAAAAAGCAGAGGTCAACCCAAGTACAGCTGCTTGCAGTAAGATACCCATGGCGGAGGCTCCCATGGTGCAGTGACCGGCACAAGTTTCGCGCCCAGCGGTGCCTGCAGGTTGTGCAATGCTGCAGACCTTGTGTAACTCCCACCAGGTGCCGGATGGACGCTAAGTCCCATTGGGGTGGCAGATGGAAGTTTGCAAAGCAGAGGAATTTGACCTTGGATAACTTTCTGCATTTGAGACTTAGCACCGGCTGTCTTGTGAAGGTCTTCTCTGGGAGTGGGGGAGAAGAGTACGCTTTGTCAGTTGGTTTGGAGTCCTCAGTGGACTCACATAGTTAAAATAATACCTCCCAGACTGAAAGAGGAGGAAGGAAAAAAGTCAGGGTTTGAAATCCCATGATTATTTCCCTCCAGCTTGGTTCCATAAGCTTCCAATTTAGGAAAACGACAGCCCTCCTCTGCTGTGAGCCCACGTGAACACTCACAGTGCATTGTAGATTTAATTAAAAAACATCAGAGTTTAATCAAAATGAATGGACACTAGAAATGACTCTTTAGATTTAAACTACAGAAGTAATTCATGTGCAGATGTTGGCAAAAGGGTTGCTGAAACCACTTGTGGTTAATATCCTCCTTGGCCCAAGTTGAGAGGGGGGAGTAGAGAGAGTAAGGAAAGGGAAAGGAGGAGACAAATCCTGACTTCACAATGCATTATAGCATTGATGCCACAGTGGGATTACAAGTCCTTGCTCTGTTCTTTTTTTTTTTTTCTTGCCATCACAAGAGTCATCTTTAAGTCCTTCATTTGGGGCTGTTTTTCCCGGAGTGCCATGCTGTAGAGTGACTGCTGTTCTCCAAACAGCTGATGGTGTTGGCTGAATGTGAACAGTTTCTGCAAGAGGACGGGATGGCACGAACGGGGCAGTCCAGTTCCACCTTTGCTACCTGAGTCCTAAAGAAATGGCACCCACTGCACAGAGCCATGAAGGCATTTTGCAATGAGAAGGAAAAGGCAGACTTTCCTTGTGATCATTTTAGTTTGCACAGAAGAAGAAGCACACAAGAACCTGATGGAAGTGGACCTGGTCTGGGGCTGCCCTGACTCCTGTGTTCAGGAGGGATTTTTTTCTTTGGAGGAGAAACACAGCAAAGGGGTAGAATCAAACAAAATTTCTTCAGGCAAACTCTTTGCTTTTTCTTTTACTTCAGAGGAGCAAATTGTTCACAAATACATCTCTTGGGAAGGCAACCAAAAGTGCTTCCCGTGGGCCTGTCCCTTTACAGAGCAAGTTATATCAAATGACTCCAGATGCAAGGCTGCTGAGCTGCAAGCCTTCCTGGGGGCTTCCAGCATTTGTCACTTTAGGACCAGAACCTTGAATGACAAACATTTAAACAGAATCACATGATAGAGATGCACTTCAAAGAACAGTGGGTGCTTAATATTTTGCCATCTATTTGAGTTTAGGGTTCTGATTTTGGCACAAAAGGGTAGGCATCACCAGAGAATGACTTGTATCATCTACCCAACAGATGCATCTTGGAAAGAACCAGAAAGCGCAGGTCAGTTTGGCTTTTGCAAACCCAATATTCCTCTTGCCTCGGTGGTGCATTTCTCTTATAAGCAGGGGATCCTCTCTGGGAATCATGGAAGCATGGAACTGCAGAATCGCTAAGGTTGGAAAAGACCACTAAGATCATTTAGTCCAACCATAAACCCATCACCACCAAGCCCGCTAACCATGTCCTTCAGTGCCCTTTTCTTGAACACCTCCTGGGGTGGTGATTCCACCACCTCCCTGGGCAGTGTGTGCTGATGCCTGAATAGTCTTTTAGAGAAGAAATTTTTGATAATATTCAGAATATTTTCCTAATATTCCTCTCAGTTTGGGTGCGTTTGTACTCCTTGCATAGAGCACAGTTTTCATCTCTTGCAGCCAAAAGCAAAGGCAAGGGCAGGAACACCCATCTGAACTTTGGGTTAGATTCAAAACCACCCCTACGTGGAAATAATTCATATCACTTGTGTCTGCAGCTGAGCTGGTGTCTTATGTAAGCTGAATTGATGATCTTAAACCATATATTAGTAGGCTAGAATTAGCACCATGAAAGACTATGCCCTGTTCATAACCAGAAGCAGTGAGGCTCTCCTCTCAAGAACAGAGCAGTGCTGGAGATTGAATGTTTCTTTCAGAGAGGCAGGTTGGAAAAATCTGTGTAGGAGCAAACCAATGCCAAGTACTCCTAATTTAAGAGACTGCTATTTCTTGAGCGAAAAACCTCAGTCATGAGACTTGACCACTCGCTCTCCTTTCACAGCAAACCCAAGGAGATTCAATGACTCAGATTCAACTACTGCCCAGCAAACTTCTGGTGTCCTGTTCCTGGACTGTTATCATTCCTTTGCATAATGCAGTGTGGGATGGAGACTGCATCTGAACAGGCTGATTTGATTTGCTTAGGGGTCATTAGCACTCATGACTAATTGGATGCTTTATAGCGTTAACATTTTGACCTCCTCTCCAAGGACAGCAGCGAGCTCCATGGGGCTCCTGTGCAGCACACGGTGGGGCTGGTGGCAGTGCCAGGGATCCTGACAGGCTGCCTCAGTCCTTGCCAGATCTACAAGGGCAGGAGAAAGCTGCATCAGATGCTGAACGTATTTTTTAGTGCAGTGTAAAAATATCTGGGATGGCAACCTGCTGAACATTTCTTGTGCTTTCTCCATACACACCTCAAGTAGAAAGAGCTTGGATTTCCTCCACAGGCTGATTTCTATTTTTTTTTTTTTTTTTAAATATGCTTCCTGGCAAAGGTGAATTTTTAATATTTGCATTTTATCTGCCCGTCTAACCTCCTTTGCTTCTGACTGTAACAAAAATGGGGTGAGAAACTCCATGAGCCAAAAGCTCTCAGCAGCTTTCAGAAACATGTGAGTCTCATTAGCCCTTTCTGCAGCTCTGGGGCTCTTGGGCAGAGCGTTTTTTCTTCCTTTTTTTTTCTTTTTCTTTTTTTTTTCTTTTCTTTGTGATTACTGTTGGTTGCTGTTGTTTTATTTTAAGGGAAGAAGTTCAAGACTCATAAATGCTTAAATATGTAGCAATAAAATTTGGGACCTCTCAAAGGCAACTCTGGAGCCTGTGGACTATAACAGCAAAATAAAGGGGAAAAATTCACACCCACCTCCCACTAAAACTATCCTACTGAAAAACTCTCTGCTCAGAACCTCAGAGGAGGAAGCATTTGGGTATGCTGGCTTCAGAAGATTTGCTCCCAAAAGCCTCAGCTACAAGCTGAGACCTGCATATGGTTTTCACTATCTAGCTGCGAATTTTGCTGGCTCTTTCCTCCTGCCCACCTAATGCTCTCATACACCTAATCCTCTATTTCCTCAGCTTTCATCATGCTTGGAGCTGACTAGATTAATGGGAAATGCTAATATGTCAGGCCTGAAAGGAAAGCAAAGAGCTGGTTGTGTATGAATTCCACATTAATCTACTTGGTGATGAAGTTATAAATCAAAACCTGGAAGTTTTACCAATCTGAAATGACGCGTTTAACATTTCAGCCCTTTCTTTCCTACCTATTGCCCAACATTGATTTGCACTGCCATTTACAGCAGCACAGCAGGCGTGCAAATGTCACTTTTGCTCCTGAATCCCTAACTGCATAAACACAGACAGTACGAAGTCCTCAAGGAGAGCTGGATGAAAATGACACTGAAACAACTGATTTTCACAGACATTTCCCATACGAGAGGAAACATCACATTCTTGATAGGACATGGGAAGTTGTCAGTTCCCAGAGAAAGGACAGAAGGGTTTTGTGTTGAATTGCAACATCTTACCATAGCTGGCTAGCTGGCTGCTCATCAGAAGGCTCATGTGTGCTTGCTGTTTCAACTTCAGAAAGATACCAAAACAAATGGAGTTATTCAGTGCTCCCTACAGGTCTAGTACAGCTTTCCACAAATGGAAGGACACTGTCCTAAGAGTTATTTTGCTCCTTTTCAAGTTAAGACCTCTCAGTGAGCTTTTCTCAAGCTTTCAGCATCTCCTCCCAAACCTAGGGACATCCCAGAGTCCACTGTTAGATAACAGCCTGTCCCTTTATTGATACACTACCCAATGGTGTACTAGCAATTATCCACTTAAATGGTGAAGCCTCAAAAGCTCTTCAGCCCAGGTCGTGAGCCAACAGGCTGCAAACTCATGAGCACCTGGTGGCCAGCACTGGGTACTGCAATAGCCATACAGAGATGGCTGTCCCAAGGGAAAATAAAATTGTGGGGCAGGCAGGCAAATAAGTAATAAAATAGCTGAACCCCAGGCACAAGGAGTATGGGCTTGGACACTCATATGCTTGATTGCATCTGGGTGAGAAGGATGCTGGTAGTCACAACCTGGCCCTCCTCCACTGGTGGAGCAAAAAAAAGAAGAAACAGAAAACTGGTTTCTGGGCTTTGATATCTTTCATTTCTGATCAAGAGGAGCAGAGTGCTAAAACAATGCAAAAACAGCTTCATCTGCTCCTTTTGTTCCTGCAGAACATTCTCCATCCCATTTTGGCCCTTTATCCTCCTGCCAATATGGCAAAAACAGTTTCACTCTCTAATCATCTTCATTCAACCCCTGAATGCTACAGTTCATCTCCCCTCTTAATCCCATTACCTGTATGGGGAGCAGTGAGGTATTGAAGGCAATTCTTTGCATGTGTCTGCAGCCCCAAATGAGTAATTTTGGCCATCTTTCAGATTTTACAGCAGTATAATGGACACGATGTTACTTAACTGCCTTTGCAAAGTGGTTGAAGCTTGATGATCTTTAAGATCCCTTCCAATCTAAGCCATTCTATCATAAAATGCACTATAAAAAATGCACAGTACTGCTATTTGCAGTGTGTAAGGAATTAAAGGATGTGAGGTTTGGTATAGCAAATCCTTCAGAGACTGCTCTGCATCCCAAGTCTGCCTGGGACTTGGTGGGAGCGGCTTTGTGGGATTTAAAGCAGAAAGTCACATAAACACATTTTTACTGAAGATGTGGGTCCTGCTCTGCCTAATGTTTTTTGACACTGCACAGGCATAGTCAGTAAACTAAAACATTTGTTGATGGATTTGGAGATTAAATAAATAGTGAAATATCTTCAGGATGTTAAAATATAGCACAGACTGCCTACCAAGCAACAAACCAGCCCTCCCCCAGCACTTCCTGAAAATGGAGTATTTATGCAGAATTTCCACTGTGTGAGTTCACAGGGCAATTTTTAGTAGGTCAGAGCAGTCAAATGTCTTCTGGGCACTGGTAAAAATATACCCAGCAGCTCAGAGACTTGTCTCACAACTGACAGTCTGAAAGCTTTGACTGGAAGTTTATTCTTTGCTAATCTCTTTTCTTAAATGAGTTACAATCATGTAGCCTGAAAGCCACATGGCAGATCACAAAACAAAATTAAAGTACTGCAAGCATTCATTGCTACTGACGTATGGTGAATATTAGCTCAAAAGAAACAGTGGACTTTCAAGAGGCAAGGTGCTTGCTCAGACAGAGTAAACAAATGCATCCCTGGGAATGCAAAAGAACTGCAGAAGGATTTACTTGCAGGGAAGAGAAATGCAGTCTGATACAGCTGATGGTGCTTTGACTTGGGGCTTCTAGTTCTCAGGTGTCTTGAGTACTACAGCATCACTTAAAGACAATGAGAAATGGATTTACTCAGCATCTCTGAAAGTCAAATCCAGTCTGGAGGCCAAGATCGAAGGAAGAATTTTTGATTGTTTCCATCTTTCTTGTAACTACTGTTCACAGCCTGAGCACTTCCACATTTCTGATTGCCATGTCAGTTTGGATTGGAAGGCTGACATCTCAGGTGGAAAGGATGGAGTCCTAATCAGCATGCCCAACATCACCCCAGAATTACTATTCCATCTACCTCTGCTAATGCATCTCCACTGATTTCCCAAGAGCCAGGAAAACAAAGTCTCACCTGTCAGGAGCAAAAGGAAGTTACAGTGATTATGTAGAAGCCTGGAACTCTTTTTTTTTTTTTTTTTTTTCCTCAAAAACCTTTTGTCTGCTGCATTAGTAGTATATCTGGACCACGCTCTCCATACAGTATTGACTTTGTTTCCATGTAATTTGTAGATAAAGATTAAAAACCCCATGGATATTCATGGTTTGTGTGGTCAGGGCCACAGCCTAGAGAAAGGATACCAAAATTTCCTCAACTCTGCAGAAACCCCAAGAGTCATGATCCTGTTTGGCAGTGCAAAGGATAACTGCAGTGCTCTTTAGTGCAGTGCACATACCACTATGCATCCTGCACAGCCGTTTCCCTGTGCTGCCATGAAACCCTCCAAGATTTTCAAATATTTGCAAAGAGATGCTTTCCTGTTTCTAATGTTTCTAAACTAGGTATGCCTGCTGCACATACAAGCTTTTGATTATGGTCTGGATGGGTCAATCCAAGGCATGGAAATGTGGATGTTGCTTGAAGCGTGGTATGAGCGTCTGAGCGTGGGATGGGCAGTGACTATGAGACATCTGGGTTTTCTCTCTTTCGGAATGATAGATGTTTTGTTAGGGTGAACTTGAGCACCTGAGTTTTCTAACATCATTTGGGGTGGGAAATCCCACTCCTTTTGTGGAGATCTGCACAGAATTATTCTAGAGAGCCCGTGTAGTAAATCCAGGTCTCGTGAAGGTGCAGGAGATACAAGCTATGCGTGGATGGTCTCTGACACAGATATCTGCAGATCTCCATCAGTAAAGAAAGACACTGAGGAAGCCATCAGGAGCCAGATGCTGCCCCACGTCCTGCTCAGCCTCCAGCACTGCAGACCCATGCTGGTCCCAATATTCAGATCCACATGAAGTCACACACATTTCCCTGTTGCCTGTCCCCATTTTTAAGGTTCCTTCCAACCCAAAAAACCATTCTAAGAAAGTGACTCTGGAAGCACAGAAGCACTGTGAGGTGATTAAACAGTATAAAAGATGGCGACATACTCTTTTTTTTTTTCTTTTTTTTTTTTGCATATGTGATTATTTTTCTTAATTTTACAATATAATGTTTCTTTCTAGGGATATTTTAGTTTTGGAAGAGGTCCTACAGCAAATCTACGTTCTGCTCTCAAGATGCAGTAGCAGCAGGGATTAAAATATCACAGCAACAGGAATAGCACATTCAAGAGATTATTTGCTCATCTAAACAATAAACAGTATAAGAACTCTCTGTCTCCGGGTAGGAAGTTATTAAACTGTCATGCTCTGTCCAGGCAGTATTCAGCTAAAATACTGTCAGCATTTAAACTGGAGGATGCTGGCTACTAGAGGATATGTTAGGATTAACATACAAGCGTTTGCTATCAGCTCATTCTGGCTGCTACTAATACTATTACTTCTGGCTTTCTGTGGAGATGAGCTGTTAGATGCTGTTCACAAGCAAACCTCTATCCAGCAGTGCTCTCCTGCTACCAGACCCACCATTTCTGGCCCTCTCTGAGGAGATGGGAGTTCACTGGCATTGACAAATAGGGTGACATGGTTTTAATGAGCTTTTGCAGATGTTCAGTGCAGTGGGAGCTGGGAAGCTATTCAAGCAGGTTTCCGTCCACTCTGCCCTCTGAGTGTCAGCCTGCACTGATGCTCCTATATGTGTGAGGGGAAGCACATTTGCAAGTCCTATCCTCCTGGTGACTCTGGGGAAGGGGGTTAACTTGCCATGAAAGTGACATAATTGCCATGGGGAACAGTTGAAGGCATGTGCACTTTGTAATGGAAAGAGAGAACTCATAGAATCATAGAACCATGGAATCATAGAATAAGAGATTCATAGAATCATTGAGGTTGGAAAGACCACTAGGACCATCTAGTCCAATCATCAACCTGCCTCAACCGTGCCCACTAACCATGTCCCTCAGTGCCACATGTTCTCTTTTCTTGAACACCTTTAGGGACAGTGAGCCCACCACCTCCCTGGGCAGCCTATTCCAATACTTGACTGCTCTTTTGGAGAAGAATTTTGTCCTAATATCCAACATGAACCTCCCCCGACAACCTGAGGACATTACTCCTTGTTGCTCATTGACCCCACCAGGTAACAGCCCTTATCCCAGGATAGTTATCACACTCCTATGGACAGCAGCATCTCCAAATGCCGGTGTTCAGAGTGGGATAAGTGGTTCACAGCCTGAGTTTGTATGAATCTTGTGGCTATTCCTTAGTTTTTGAGCATGATTTTACATGGATAGAAATAAAAGGGGATTCAACAATGAGCTCTCTTCCTTTCCCTTTCCTGTGCCCATGCCAGTTCTTGTGAAGCCATCATTCAATACATCCCATGTCAGTTTCAAGTTGTGCCCAGGGCCAGCAGGGTGACCACTGGCACGGAAGGTACATCTGGGTAAAGACTTAATGCTGTTGGCAGCAGACATCCTCTGGGACAAATTAATACTTAAAATAAACACACTGCCTATGCCCGCTGAACTCCAAAGATGGCCATAAAATCTATTCTTGCAGTCTGCAGTAACCAAAGTGTGTTTTGAAGCTGGTTCAAAGTTTGCTGAAATTGCCATGAGCCATCCTCTGGTCTCCCTCTATGTAACACACACAGTTTCTCCAGGCTTTTAATCTGTCCTTTTCTATGTAACTTGGCTTTATGCATGGAGATTTCCAAAGCACAGGAAAAGCAAAATACCAAGCAAATGGGAGTAGCAGAAAATGCCTTTTCCAAACGCAAACACTGATCAGTCAATCCAACATCCCGCATTAGCCAAACCAGTGAAGCTGATAAATATTGTAATGGGTTTGTCCCTGAAGCAGAATACATGTCTAGCCCCAGTTGTCTGAGACTGATTAGAAAAGCAGATGAGCTGAACACTGGTTGGCTTAGAGAGAAATTTCAACCTGGGCTCACCTAGGGACTGAAATAAGAGTTGCTATTCAGCTAGGCATCCAGTTCTAACACCTCTGTGATGATTATTCAAAGGATTTACCCCAGTTTAGCCAGTCACAGAAACAAGCACAGTTTATTACAGCTGTTCGGTTCTACAGAGCAGCCAGCTGAACAAACCCCAGACCTCCACGTCCATCATTCAGAGCAGCAGTGGGGAAGGCAGCCTGTGCCACGTAACACATTTACTGGGTAAAACAAAAAGGTTAGGCAATCAAACGCCTCAGAATTTGCTGACTGAAGGCACTGCATAAGTCACATAGGGATAACCAGTGCCTCTGCATTTAGAACCGATCGTGTTTGCCCATTTTCCACCAGGTTACATGTCTGTAGGTATCCTTTCCTTCAAACAGGTTACAAATTACTTTCTTGCCATCACAGAGGCAGCTCAAGGATGCAGCACAGCTAAGGATGGCTGTACATACAAACATAAAGCTTCACAAGTATGGAAGATAAGCAGAGTGACCCTTAATTCACATTTTCCTCTCCACCTCAGGAAACCCCACCATCATTCTCCAACCCTACATTTCCCCTCTTGGGTCTTACCCACATGCGTCTCCTCCGCCCCACTACCTGCAGTGCTGGGGGCAGGATGGGACCCTGTGCGGCTCCCCAGGAGTTTCCCCTCTGCAGCACTCAGGTTTGAAGGTCTGGCCTGGTGTTTTAAAACCCTACCTGATAAACGGCTCTGGAAATGCACCATGGCTTCAGCATGAGCTGCAGGACCCTCAGATTCCCGAAGCGGCAAGTCCTCAGAGCCCGGGACGTCAGGCTCCACACCAGGCTGTCCCAGCTGTAGAGCAGATCCTCAAAGCCAAAGAGCACGGCAGCCATGCCAGCCCGCTGCAATAAACGCCAGGCTCCCTGTTTGGAGGCGATCGGCTAATGCCTTATCAACTGCAAGGTTAAAGAGTCACTGCAATTTCCACCAAAGAAAAAGAAGAAAAAGTAAAAAAAAAAAAAAAAAAAAAAAAGACCAACACTAAAAAACGCTCCAAAACAAAACCACCAAACCAAATCCAACAACAAAAAACAGTGGTCAAAATAAATTGTTTAGGGATGTGCCTTTCTCTCTTCGTGCACACCCTTCAGGATGTGGTTTCTCCCCGTGTGTATCTTCTCAAGGCGAATTCTGCTGCACCCAGGGGCGAGCAGGGAGGAGATAAAAACACCTCCCCTGACTTTGGAAGGCAGTTGCATTTCCCTTGCAGAGGGCTTCTTGGTTCCACGGCATCACTTCCCAGCTTTCTGCTGCAGAACCAAGAAGCAAACTCGAATCCAAAGTCATCACTTTGAAAGCTCAGTCCTGGGACTCCATCCAGAGGGAGGAAAAAAACTGCTTGCTCTCCCTCTGCCAACATTCCCAAGACATTCCAGTATTGGGCTTAACTCTTTCAACCACTCCCAAATAACAGCTGAGAAGAACGTTTCACCACATGCAACATTTCATCCTTTTCTTTTGCTTGTTGACTAACCATTGCATGGATATATTCTGGTCTTTTTTCCACCCAACTGTCTCTTTTGGAGCATTTTTAACGCTTTTGTATGAGTTCTTTATATGAGACTATTAGGCAACCTTCTGCAAAGCACCCAATTTATCCAATAGATGATTTCTTGCAAAGTTGCATGGATTAAACAATATCCATTTAAAATCAGCTACTATGGGCATATTTTTAACCTCTGTTGAGTTTCATTAGTAAGGAGGGGTCTCATATGAATAAGAATAACAGAATGTCTTTCAGTTCTTTCTGTCTGAGCTGGACACCAAAGTCTGTGAATGCGAAGAGCCACATCCACCATCCCTATTTAATATAGGAGAGGAGAAGAGACCAGCTCCATGCCTGCTGCCATGCAGGAACCCAGAGCAGCTTGTCTGGGTGAACACTTCAGTACTCCTGACACCTATGAAGTGGTGAACTGATCAGATGAGGCTGAAAATAGTTTATCAACACACGGGTTTTGCAGTGCAAGTAAATCATCACAAAATACGTGTGATTAAATTACAACCCTTTTTCCAGCTAAATTCTCCTTCTTTTATGCTCCTGCTGCTTCTCCTGCCTATGGGTTTAATGACCAGGTGGGGAAACTAAGGCAGGAGTATTTTTACCAAAGCCACAATGCAAACCAACAACCTCAGAGACAGCTGCATGTTTATTTTTTACTCATTTCACTCTCCCTTCATAGGAATGTGCAGGAAAATGCAGCAGGATTTGCAGGGAGCAGATGGGAGTCAACTGGGGAGCGCCTGCATGGAAACAGTGTTTAGAAGCTTAGGAAAACTCCACATTGTGTTGAAATCACAGGGAGCATGCAAGCAGTGAGCCTCTAAAACATCAGATGGTGATTTCTCATGTAGCAGAGCTGAGGAGCCACCCTTTCCCAAAAGCCACTATGGTTTCTCTGATTCAGCTCCATGGGTGGATAAGGAACAAGGGTATTCACTGCTGTTTGGTTTGCAGTTGGTGAGTCCCAACTTTTCCCCAACCGTAGTTTGATCTTTGAGGACTGGAGGATACAGCAAGGGGTGCATGACAACTACAGAATGAGGATGTTCATCAGCTCATTGACAGGGAAGTGAAGAGCCAGGAAAACACAGCTGCAAAACTCATATTCTCAGCCTGATTGCTTTTTCAGGACAGCATTTTTAGAGTGGCATCATAAAAATAATAATATTATTTTTTTCAACCTTGTTAGATACTATTTATTTTGCAAAGTGATATTTCCTCAGATCCTATGTATCTGTTTTATTGGTGTTCAGCCTTCGCTTTTTCTCTCTCCCAGGTTCATGGAATCGTTTGAGTTGGAAGGGACTCCCAAAGGTCACCTAGTCCAACTCTCTTGCAGTGAACACCTACAGTTACATCAGGTTGCTCAGAATCTGTCCAGCCTGACCTTGTGTGTCTCCAGGGATGAAGCATCCACCACCTTTCTGAGCAACCTGTTCTAGCCTTCACTGTCCTTATTTACAATAACTTTTTTTAGTATATCCAGTCCAAATCTCACCTCTTCTAGTTTGGAATAATTTCTCCTTGTTCTATCACAAAAGATCCTGCTAAAGAGTCCTTCTTTCTTATAGCCCACCTTAGATACTGAAAGGCCGTTCTTAGGTCTCCCCAGAGCCTTCTCTCTTCCAGTCTGAACAGCCCCATCATCATCATCATCTCTTGATGATTTCTTTGCCTTCTTGTAAAATAAATAACACACTGCCTCCATAAGGGATCAGGAACTACACAACCTCATTTGGAAGAGAGATACTTGTTTAATACAACTTGACTATACAGTATTTGCTCCAGGCTACAGCCTGGCAGATAAGATCTCTGCCTGGGAGCACAAGAAAGAAATGCGTCTGATAAAGGAATACAGAGGGGAAGAAACCATCACAACGGCTTGCTCTGGGATGTGATGTAACCCCCTTGGTATTCTGCAAGGGGGAGAGGAGGGGAAATGGAGGATATGCCACAGGTTTAAATTTAGCTGTTCTACATGTGCATCCAGTCTTCTGTGTGTTCAAAAGGAGCCTTTTGGCCCCTGTCCCAACTCGATAATTACTCAACAGATGAGGGCAGCTCTGAAGAAGCCTTTTCACTCTGCTGATGACATAATCAGACTTTCAGAAAACGCTTTCGCTACATATTTATTTAACTGATAGGCTGGAGCAGGATCCTTTGCAATCACTTGAGTCTATAGGAGGCCTAGTGGGCAACTGAATGTGTAGATTTACCTCCATGATTAGAGCAGAGTGTTTGGTTTCCTGCAAGGTTTTCCTGTTGATTAGAAACACGCTATTTTTCAGGAGGTAAAAGCTGCCTGAATGTGAAAAATCCAGCTGATCTCTGGGGGAATTGCAGCCGTGGATATTCCTCAGGCACAGATCTGTTCCCTGCAGACCCCAGCATCTCTAGGCATGCCAGAAGCCAAGGGGAAAACTAGTCCTGGGATATTAGTCCTTCCAACCTAAGCCGTTCTATGATTCTATGAATCTATGAAATTAGTCCTGTTTGCAAACTGTCTTAATATGAATTCAGCAAAGTAAGGTAGGTTTCCGATGAAATTCTTTTCCAGGGACACACCATTAAAGGTGCACTTCTGTAACCAAATAGCCCAGGAGTCTTTTCTACAGAGAATGATAGAAGAGAGAGGAAATCAAATGAACTTGGCTCTTCTGCAGGTCTATACTCTGAGGCCTGTACGATCACCTTATATTTCTATAAAAGATATTTAGTTTCACATTCTCTAATTATGCACTATTTCCTGCTATCTCTGAGAAAACATCAGGCAAAACAGCTACTACGAAACCTCCCACGTTTTACTGACAGTCCAAAGGCTGTTACTGAGGTGTAAAAATAGCTTCTTACTTTCCATGAAAAGTAAGATAAAAAAAATTAGTAGAACCACCCTGGACTGCTGTGTTGCATCGTGAGGCTGTCACTGAAGGCTGAGGGAGGGCTTCCCAACCCAGCCCCAGCAGTGTGTTCCTTCTCACTTGGTTCCTTGAAAGCCACTCTGATATTGATGTAGGTAGATGCTGCCTGCACTAGGAGCTCAAGAGACATGTCCATGTTTTTCCATTAGGCAGATTTCATATTCTGGCCCTGGAAGAAGGAGTTCAGCATTACTCCCCAGTGTGCTCCCTACCCACAGCTTTCCAATGGGTGTGGATGTACTTGGGGGTGTTGACAGACAGACATGCTGGAAGGAGGGCATTTTCCTTTGAGCTTGCTGTAGACACACCAGAAACATCCTGTTTCTGCTTAACATATGGCCCCAGCGGTCCCTGCAGCTCCAGGCCAATGTGGTCTTTTAAGTCTTATTTCAAATCCATTATCCTTTTTGATCTTCATTTCTCTATAATGCTAAGAGGATTCATGTTGTTAGATCTTCATGTGTAAAGTTCCCTTTTATGTTCCAGCTTCATGCTTTCTTGTGCTAGAAATGGTTTTCTGAGAAGTTTAACTAGTTGCATTTTCCTTCTTGTGCTTTAATAGCACATCATTTTCTTGGCTGACCAGATAGGAACAGTAAGGGATGACCTACATCAAAGCACATGGAGAAAGAGCTGTTTGTCTCCCCATGTCTTTCTATAGGCTTCCTAAGCCCTTGCAAAGTGCTCTTGGTGGGAGATTTCAGAAGATCTCTTTTGTAACTGCTCTGGATCACAAACTGCAGGAATTTCTAAATAGGTGTTGGGCTCCAAATCAATTTGAGAGTCAGCCTCTGGGTTTACTCTGTCCTCACTCCAACCAAGGCAGACTCATCTCTCACGCTGGCCCATTTGGGATTCTCCCTCTTTCCCACTGCCAGTGGCCTCACTGCCACCCAAGGAGGGACAGTGGAGGGTTTCTCCATTGTGAGGGTTTCTGCACTGCGAGGTCGGTGCAGGACAGTGGGAGCTTACAAGAGTGAAAAGTCTGGATAGCATCACCTTTATTTCTTGTATTTTTGCCAGGTCTTATAATCTGTTTGTATGAGTAAATGTTAGAAGAATGGGTTTGTAGGAATCTTGGCATGGCTTTTTAGTTGAAGGCACAGAACCTCAGACTTTGAGGGCTTTAATAGATAAATATAGATATATGTATTCCAGGCAAAGGAAACTTACCTAAATTTAAAGAGGGAATGAGAATCAAGTGTGGATGTCCACGCTGGACCTGTTCACAGTTTTGTTCAAATGTCAGTGCCCATTAGAGCAAGGAAAAGTAACATGGCTGGCCCTGTAATCATTCTGGGTTACTGTAAGACCTCTGTCTGACTGGAGCATGAGACCTGGACAGGGATTGTGCTTGAACATTTGCATAATTGTACAGAATCACAGAAAACCTCAAGTTAGAAGGACCCATAAAGATCACTGAGTCCAACTCCTGGTTCCATACACAACCATCCAACATTCAAATCCTATGTCTGAGAGTGTTGTCCAAACGCTTCTTGAACTCCAGCAACTCAGGGCTGTGCCCTCTGCGCTGAGCAGCCTGTTCCATGCCAGCCGCCCTCTGGTGCAGAACCTTTTCCTGACACCCAACATGAGCCTGCCCTGACACAGCTCCATGCCATTCCCTCAGGTCCCATCACTGTCATAGTGCACTTCTCTTGAGCTGCAGGTCAGGAAGTGACTTGTGGGAGTATTTACAAAAAATATCCTGCCCTATAGAAAAGTGAGCCACATCTGCACTGCACCTTCTCACCCTCATCCATCACAAGCTGCCCCAAAAACAAACATAAAGAACTTCCACCCCATATCCCCTTGTCAACGGCAGCCTGAGAACTGTCATGCAGAGAAAATGCCAGAAACCGAAGGCTGCTCTGCCCTTACATTTTCAGAAGAACATCATGAGTTGGAAATCCTGGCCAATTTCCTCAGATGTTCTCATGAGTCCATATGGCCCAAAATGTTCCATAATGAAACAAACTGCTGCTTTATGCTAATAACTGAATGAAAATTTACTATTCCAGTCATCCACCTTGATCATAATATCTCTAAAGCTCTCTAAAAATGTAAAGTACTCTGGCAGTGCTAAGTATGATGGTTATGTGAACAGCAGCTCCTTGTGTGTTAAACTGTACGTGTCCTCATTTTAGAGGGATTTTTATTGACTGACACAGGAGAGTATGTCATATCCTCAAATAATACACATTTCATTTCCTAAAGTAAGCTGTGTTCATGATTCAACAAGGTTTAATAGTAAGTGAGTCCTATGAAGCCGGGTCCATACTTGTCCCTAATGCTCAAACTGCTGAAGTGATTTCACTTCTACTAAGCAGAAACGTGAGAGAGATTGCACAGAGATTTGCTATTAATCCTTTTTCTCTACGAGTACTGCAGTGAATGAGTCTGCAGGAGGGGATGTAGGTCAGAGCAATGTATTAAGTAAATAGTGCAGAACAGCCATGGAAAGTGAATGGCGAGATCTTAAATACGATTATTCACTTTGGAAACCCAAAGCTTATGATTAACTCTAATCCCACTGGGGATGGTAACGTCCTGTGACCGGGGTGTCCAATCAAAGCAGCATGTGTCTGCACATGCCCGTCACTATAAGGTTTTTCACCATGCTGCTCTCTGATCTTGTTTGCCAAAATGCTCAGGAGAGTTATTTTTGGCTGGTAGAAAGGAAAAAAAAAAAAAAAAAAAAAAAAAAAAAGGAAAATCCCAGCCTGCTCAGGAGGCACATATGAACGGGGGGCAATGAAAAGCTCATCCAGGAGTTGAGCTGCTTTCCTTCCACATTATTCACCAGTGCCTAAAATAGCCTCTGGCAAGGTTCAGGGATGAAAGAATTGAACCTCAGATAAGCCTATTTGTGCCCATGGGGCAGGTGCTGAATTTCAGACTGGAGATGGGACACACCTGTGTGTTCACTGGAGTCATGTACTTGTTCAGTGACACTTTTCTTGTTTCTAACTTTTCTCTATCCCTTCTATTGGAGCAAGCGTGTATATATATATGAGATCCCCTGAACCCATGCAGAATGATAGAATCATAGAATTGTTGGAGCCGGAAGGGAATTTTAAAGGCCATCTAGTCCAATTCTCCTGCAATGAACAGGGACACCGACAGCTTCATCAGGTGCTCAGAGCCCCATCCAGCCTGACCTTGACTGTCTCCAAGGATGGGGCATCCACCACCTCTCTGGGTAACCTGTGCCAGTGCCTCACCACCCTTATAGCAAAAAACTTTTCCCTTATATCCAATCTAAATCTCCCCTCTTTTAGTTTGGAACCATTTCTCCTTGTCCTATCACAACAGATCCAGCTAAAGAGTCTGTGCCTTTCTTTCTTACAGACCTCCTTTCACATCATTTCTAATTCACATCTTTTTTAATTGTACATCTAGCATATGCTTCCCACTCCTTACTAGCAAATACTTGACAAGCTGTCAAAAGTCCATGGCCTTGGCTGTAGTTTGGAGGACACACTGCTACACATTGCAGGTGCCATTTGCCTGGGGGAGAGGATAAATTTGGTGGCTCATAAAAAAACCAGCCTGCTATCTTGCCCTGTGGCAAGATGGATAATTTAATGAAGGGCAGTCTTGCTCTCTGTGTACATACAGCACAAATGTCCTGTTTCATTAGAAGATTTTCTTACAACTTCTCCTGCAGATATATTTAAGTGGTCTGTCTGATTCAGACCCAGTGGTAACACTCACTGCATTCAGTGACTAATACAAAGTTCTTCCTGTTCACAGACAAGAGCTGAGCATTTCATTAAAAAGGAGGAGGGCAAAGGGAACATATTTTAGAAAATCAATGGACCAGATTTCATATGCTTGATGTTGCGTGCATGTTGGAAAGCCTGTTCCTCTTTAAGATGAATCACATATATTTAATTTATTCTGAAGGTCCCTATAAATGATCATTTCAAAGAAATGCTTTCTGCTTTGGATGTAATTGTCACTAGGAGAGGACAGATATAATATAAGCTGGTCAAATTTGACCTTCTGAGTAGCAGTGAGGAGGGATCTGGTCCTATTCCAGAAAAGACATCAGTTTCCTGAGTAACTTTAGACAAGTCAGATCACTTTATGAGTCTCCATTTCCTCGGTCAATTATTTCACTGGCATTTTTCAGGTGCTACGAAATCTCAGGCGAGCTGTGTTACATTAAAAATATAAATACGCGTTCAGCCTGCTGGAAAGCCAAATGGTCAAATTCCACAGAAATGCTTAAGGTACCTTGGATCAATATCGCAAACTCTGTGTTGAAAGATCCTACAGCGATTGTCAAACTGTGGGTGAATAAATGTTCCCTGAGGTGAAGAATGACTATATGCACGTATGTTCCCTGTGGGAGCAGCACTGTATACACAGGTGGTGCTAAAAGCGCACAGGGAGAGTGCTGTGGAGGAAAGTGATGGCTTTGCTGACTGTGGAGTAGAGTACAGAGCTCCCAAAGGAAACCATGGGCTGAGCTGTTAACACCACCAAACACAATGCCTGCACAATCATTCACGGCATCTACATGGGGCTGGCTCACTCAGGGATGGTTTGGTTATCTCTGTTACCACAGAACAATTAATCTGCAGATGGGAACTTGAGAGTCAGCATAGGGAGATTACTGTACTACAAGAGATCTTCATGCTGAGGACATTTACCCAGCTGGGACCAGTCAGACCTTCTCAGTAGAGCATGAGAGTTGACCTCTACCCTGTATGCTCCCAAAACACAGACCCCTTTTGCTCCCGCTAATGGAAAATCTCCATTTGCTTTGTAGGACAGCACTGGATCCATGCCACCTAAAGTGATAATGCATGCACAGTTGACAGAAGATGATAACTCACACTTCTGCCGCTGCTCAGCTTAAAACACTGTACAAACAACATTTTCTATTGTCTCACAATGCTTTGAGAGATTTGTATCTTTGATCTGCTATCACTGTGGACAACTGGGCCAAGCGGGCCAAAGTGCTTCTGTGGGACAGCCAGTCCTTAATGCTGGCAGTCCTGGATTTCCCTATCTCTAGATATTTTCTGCAGCCACTGTTACACCCACATACCCACCAGCACATCCGGATAGGGTCCTGAGCTCCAGGAACTATAAATAGTATCCCAGACTCCATCTGAGGAGGAGGAGTGCAGTTAATCAAACTCCCTCATGTTCTGCCTTCTAACCTGACAATTTGTGACGTGGAATTCAAACTCACTGCCTGGTTCGTTTGCTATAGCTTCCAGAAAATGGATTGAAAGCGGCTGGATCGAAGCAGCAAGTCAGTCACTTTGTTGTCTCTGTGGGCAGAATACTAAAGCTGTTCAGAAGTTAAAACAAAGAGGATTTACGCTCTTGGTTTTAGAAATTTATGACTCATTCCCATTTTGACTGTTGTTAGAAGCATCTGTCATTTCCCCTGCCCCCAAAACATCCATGCCATGAAAAATAAATCCCATAAACTCATTGCTATCCTTATCTTGATGCACAAAGTACTCAAATGTTCACTGTTGCTATCTGCATCTTGACTTCCTGTTATTAAGAAGGACATCCTAGTATTTAACAACATAAGATTTTTATTTTTTTCCTCTTCTTCATTCCAGGCAGAATGTCTAATGATTCTGGGGTTTGTTTCCTGCTTGTAATTAAGTAGGTCACAGCTGCAAAGCAAGAGAACAAGAAAATATTCAGATCACACAAAGCCAAGAATGATTAAATCATTTGCAGCTGAAGGATATGGCAGATTTTTTAATATATATATATTTTTAAAGAGGTCTCAAGTCTGAGGAAAACAAATATAGGAACTTTTATGAGAAGGAAGAGCTTGGAAGTTCTGCCCAAGAGCCACAGTAGCTTGGAAAGAAAAGGGGGGATCAAAACTCAGCTAATGTTTTTCCCAAGTTGAATAGCTTTATGTGGTTGAAATAGACTCAATTCCCTGCCACATATTCTATCCATGCAATTCTCTTTGAACCACATGCAAAATCACCCTCGTTCCTTCTGGGCAGTTCCCACCAGACCATATGTGACACGGCCCTGTGTGCCTGCCTGAAATGCCATGCCATGCCTTCTCCTGTAGTCAGGCACAGCACACCCTGTGCAACTCAGCAATTCAATCACAGCACGATCCCTACTCTTGCAGGAAGCTCCCACAGGGCTGAAGGACTTTTGATCTGCACTCATGGCTCTTGATGTTCACTGTCCTGAACACTTCATCCATGTTTAGGATGGTGAAGTGCTCTTTCTCCCTGCATGACTACCTTTACCCCACAGTCAAGTACTGGCAGTGTGTGGTCCATTGCCCCCAGTGAGCCATTCTTGCAATGATCCACAGCCTCTGAAGGGCCCTGACAGGAGGGCTAGGAATTGGGGCTCATCCTCATCACAGACAGACAGCTGTGAGAAAAGTCATGCCACAGCATCCCAAAGCAGAGGAAAACTTCCTTCACAGAGCCAAGATGTGAAACAGGCACTTCAAGACAAAGTTGGTCCTGGTTGATCTCACTGGGGTTATTGCAGGATTCTGAAGAACAGAGAAGTACACATTTCCATCATTGTGCTTCTTGAAGGTGCATTTGCCTAGACTTTGGTATAAACCAGGGCAGCATCAGCACTCCTCCAAGCTCAGGCAAAACCAGAGGACAGAGAGCAAAGATTCTGCCACTTTACTTATCATAGAATCATACAATGGCTCAGGTTGGAAGGGACCTCAAAGATCATCATTCTGAGCCCCGGACAGTCCCAGGTATAGTTCTTGGGATCTCTGTGCACCATCATGAAAAGGAGGTAAAACAGGGTATTCAGCTGTGAGAACATCTCTTCTAAACTACTGCCTAGATCTAAAGTGCAGTAGAGGGATGTCTCAAATACATCGTAGCTCTATCAGTAGGGATCTTATTTTGTGCTTTGAGAGGAATTGGAAGATTTACATCTGAATCCCACCAAAATCAACAGTATACAGGGCAGTGGTCCGGTCAGACAAGAAGCACCACCTTGGAAAGGAACAACCTCTCAGTTTCTGATTTCAAAATAAAGTGGTCAAGAGTGATTAAGATAGCACAGAATAACAAATAATGAAAACATATTATTGCTTGTATAAGACCATGATCAGGAGAGTCATAAATCCCAGCAATTATAAATTGCTGATGACCTCATGTTTACTCAGGCTCTGACTGGGGAAGCTGTCATGGGAAAGAAAAGCCCACGTCTATGGTATTCCGGGCTCTGTCCCCATCTGACCGGATGTGATCAGTTCATTCCAGGATAAAAGAACATGGGCCTTTTTATGCAAGCATTTCTTGGCTTTGCAAGCTTTGGGGGGAGAGATGGTCACGGACTCTCTGATGGGCAATAGTTACAAAACACAAACAATGAAGGGTTTCTTAGAGCCTGTCCTGGCCTCACTGACCTCATGGGAGAGGGACTGCGTGCAAGAGCATGGTGACATCTCTGGGGCTGCAGAAGATGTCTGATCCATCTTCAAGTGACTCAGCGTATCTGGATTTGTGGCTTCCCTTTGGAGTTTCTTTAAAAGATGCCGACTTTCAGAAAAGTGCTTACTTTCGTTGTAACAGGATCTTTTCACACTGAGCCTTTAAATGGAGGGCAGTGGCACAGCTGCCCAGAGAAGGTGTGAATGCCTCATCCCTAGAGATGTTCAAGGCCAGATTGACTGGCGTCCTGGGCAGCCTGATCTGCTGGGGGGCAAACAGATCATTGCAGGGGTTGGAATTCGATCTTTGAGATCCCTTCCAATCCAAGCCATTCTATGATTCTATAATTCTGTGACTCTTTGGGAAGGGATGTTGCTGGCTCCAGAGAAAACATCAGTGCTTGACTCTGTAAGAAGTGCTCAAAGACCTCACAGCATCTCTCGGCCCTCGCAGAAAAGCATTCACACTGACTACACCCTTGCCCTGAATCTTTCAGCAATTTCCCTTCAAAACAAGGCTGGATAGCAGACCCTGTGGATTAATATAACAAACAAAGCTCAGGAGTGAAAAAATTCCAAAATACTGCTGCAGCCCTGAACCTGGGCAGCATTGCTGTGGCTGATTTTAAGGAAAAGGGGTTAAATTATCAGCTGGCATCAGCCTACTTATCTACTCCCTGACAGCAACCCCAGAAGCTGGAGGTCGGCCCCAAGGCCATTTAACTGCTCTCCAGTGACCGATTACATGAGTTGGAATGCAGTAACGTAACTGCATTGACTGTGCTTTTAAAAATCAACGGTCTCTGTTTTTATGACTCTTCTTGGCCAGGTTCCCTCTTGCTGTAAGTGAAGTAAATCCTTTTTCATCTGCAGGAAACTGCCACTATTGGTGCATTTGAAAGTTTACAGGAAGATATTAGATGGCTGCATGACAGGACAGAAAAAAGGAAGCTTTCCAACAATTCAGTGTGGAAATTATGAAAATTTGGAAAGCCTCCTCCCAGTCCCTCGTGTGGTTTGTAGCATGGGCTGAGTGGAGAGATGTTGGAGACAGAAGGATTGCGGATGTGCATCTCCAGCTATCAGGAGCCCTGAAAATTGACCCTGCTTGGAACACACCCAGATACAGTGCCGACAATTCACCTTGGCTTGTGCTCTGAGAGCATCCTGGCTGCCAAGCGGGAACAACAGCACTATCTGGGTCTTGTAAAGTTCTAGTGAGGACTACTGTGTATAGAGCCCTTATAATATGTAATGTAATGCGTATTGTAAGTAATCACTTTAAAGAGTGGCCTGGGATTGACAAGCTTCCCTCTTATAATATCCTATACATCATGTGAGCCTTGACAGGTTTTCTTAGATGATATTTTCAAATACTAGGAATTCGAAGCTCTGCTCTCAGGCAACACTAACAGCACTGAGCTCTGCTCTGGGGAAATGAGACTCTAGACTAGCCCGGATGCCCCATCTGCATCTGGTCTCCAGGAGTAAATATGTAGTGCAGAAATAGTAGCTGGTGTTCATCTTCTCTAACTGAAGATAGCTTTGTTCCCTCTAAAGTTAATGCAAGACGGCTGTCAACACAGACAGCAATTCATCCCATCTTAATTTGGTTTTGAACATATGAGGATGAGTTGTCATCAAGAGACACAAATTGCTCTCTCTTTTTTTCTACTAACGAGACCTAAAGGGATAGTAAAAACTAGTATAGTTGTATGAGATAAATGTGTAAAATTAGGCCGGATGAAGTTACAAGTTGAAGGCAGTTGACACGGGGAATACAAACCAGCAAACGAGAATATAAACTCTCATCTTAAATATATTTTTTATGAGCTTCTCCAAAATGCATAGTATAAGCCATTTATTGGGAGCTAGCAGAGTAGAAACTCCCTATGGCAGAAACTTTTGAGGTCAAAAGGATTCATTCTTGCAGTGATTTCTGTTCTGAACTACAATGTAAAATGGTATTTATTCAGCATGTAGATCTACAGAGGATGGATGGATCCTTAGCTAACAGTAAGCAGGGATCAGTCCTTAGCTATCGTTTCATAGAGTCCACCTAATGTAAAACTTAGAGAGAAAATAGACATCCTTGGTCACATCCCATCAAGACGTGATGATTTTATAGAGGCAGTGCTGGAAGCTGAGATGATTTTCAACCTCAGTTAAGAAAGTGGTTCATGTATTTCAAAGCCTGCACAACCCTAATTAGACCTTATAAATACTTTCCAGGAGTACAGTTGAATTGTAGAGCGTGTGAGGGTGACTAAAACACATCATTTGCAGCCCATTATCCTTTCAAAAGATTTTTGTGGAGTACTGTTGGGAAACAGAGCCTAATTGCACTCCTTGCCTATGCAATTTGGAGAGTCTGATGTTTTGGTCAACAAGGAAAATTGAAGTGTAAGAATCACTCACATACATCTGTTGGTGGAATGAAAAGCCACCATTTCTTTGACACTCTCAGAAAAGATTGAAAGGTTGTAAATTCCTGCTTTTGGGGCTGTGAAACACTACCATGAGACAACCTGGTTTGGTGCTAAACCACCACATCTCCTGAGCCTTGGGCTGTTGGTGAGCTGTGTGATCCAGTCATGGTACTAGTTGCCCAAGAAAGCCCTGAGCAGGATTGTTAGCTGGATGTCTAAAACGTTTCATGAGCTGCTGGAGCAGCTTTCCTGCTCCAAATCCACATAACCAAATTCATATGACCTCTCTCTCTCTTCACCTTCACCTTTCAGCTCAAAAACTTAAACCTCATTTCTGGCTCTGACTTCTGTTGCCTGGCCTGCTCTTGTCCCCCTACCTGCCATTGCTCTCGCAGATGTAATGAAATGCCAAGATGTAATGAAAAAAATCTCGTCATTTTCTATTAAAAATAAGATTACAAAGTACTGGAAATTTCACAGAAGAGCCTCTGCTCATGAGGTCTCCAGATCTTGGTCACTTCCAGTAATTCAATTAAGCTCCAATCATTTGAAGCTCATTTGAGCAGTACCCTGATTCCCAACTCAGTGGAGCTCACTAGTCACTGTCTATTAACCTCTGCTGTGCTCTCACCTCTTGCACTGTTAACCTGAATAGATTTTGGGAGGATAAAGTCTGGCACAACTCCTGATCCATTTCACAAAAAGTCTGTTTTGATTTGTTACACCCCTTAGAAGTGTCAGAAAACATTACAACTTCCAGACACCCGAGAGGGTGTGCCAAGCATTTGTCTGTCTGGGTAGAGTTCAAATTAAACCAATTCCCCCCAAATACTTGTGAACAGGTCAGAAAAGATAAAGCTCAGATGAAGCAGATAAAATTGATGTTTCGGCAGTCACATGTGATTATATCAGAGCATTATACAGGTGACAGTTTTGCTGCTTAAGCTTATCCTCTTATTCAGTTTTTATATTTTGACACGAAATTACTTATATTACTTATCTATAAGGCTGGTGATTAATTCATTGCAAATGAACCATGTTGCTTAATGTTGCTTCTTATTTTTCTGCTAGTCCAAGTCTGTACACTGAATTCTTCATTTTGAGAGTGGAGTAGCTTGCCAAAAAATGCTATGACAATAGGAGTTCTTGCTTCAAGGTCCCTCTTCTCTCTTGGGCACCTTCTCTACACTCAATTATCTACTTCTCTTCTGTTATCCACAGTATGTGAATAACTCTGTTCTCACCTTGACAGTCCATCAGATTAGTAGTGATGCTGTCAAGGTAAGAGGCACACTGAAAAATGTCACGGAAGCAAAGGTTTGCAGCACCTGCATGCCAGTGTACAAGTCTGCAATCAGTCAGCATGAACTGGGCAGATCAACTTCCCTTGGAGCCCTTGCTTTGTTGTGGTGTCAGAGAGAGCACCTGCAGCACTGCTCAGACTTTTGCATGAGAGAATTTAACAAATGAAGACCACTCCACCACAAACATTGTGAGGTCTGCCTTATTCCACCCTGTCACAGCCCTCACTAGAGCCCTGGCTGTGAAAGGTTTCCAACCACTTTACTCTTAAGTGCATGCTGGAAAATGATTAATAACAAGGCAAAGGCTGAATTATGCTTTGTCCAGTGGAGATAGAAAATCAATAACTCAGTAATAATTTGTGCAGTAGCAATACATGCCCCAACTCTTTTGGTGGGTTTGCCTGAAGGCGTCCTATTGTCGCTGAAAGCAAAGGTCGCCATGAGCTGCAGAACAGCGTGGGAAAACCTGCCTCAGACTTGGCCTGCAGAGCTGATAGACTGATTTTTTTTTTCAACGCTGGGTTCTCTCTTCTCAAGAGAAATTTATTTATAGGAGGAATGACGTTTCCTGCTGCATTCTTAACATGCTTGCAGCTTGGGATAAGAACATGGGAGCTTTGTCTTCTGCCATCTGTTTTCTATGGCAGTAAAGATCCATTTAAAGATTTATCTCTGCTTGATCTGTTTTAGAGTCATGATATCAGTGAATGTTCATGGATATCCATTCGGCACAGAAGTGTCATAGGTAAATACCAGTCCCAGCTCCATGCTGGAGTAGATTTGCACATATGTAATGGACAGAAGAGTTCTGGTTTGGAGCTCTGGATGCATTTTTAATCTTAGTTTACCTTCTTCAGAGGCACAAGAAACAAAAAAATGATTGAGATTGAAGCCTTGCTGAGTTGCAAACATCCATTAACAGCACTGTGGGCACAGGGCTTTTGACTGACTATCGCTGAAATCTGGAACTTAAAGCTAGGGTGCAGACTGCAAGACCTAATATAAAACAACTTTTCTAGCCATAGCATACCCATTTTGGTTTGTTTCTCACAGCACTTCATTTATTCTGGAGATGGCCTTCCTTTTTGTACAGCATCTTTACCATCCTTTGAGCCTTAGAGGCAGGAGAGAGGGCAGACCTGCTCTTTCTTAATGCAAGAAAGCTGTGTGTTTTCTCTCAGCTTTCTAACTTGAAAAACAATGCCTTGTGTTTCTGGTGAGAAACATTCCCATGGCTGGAAAATAGCCAGTGAGGTCTTGAGAGAGGGAATAAGTATGTGCTCGTCTTTGCCAGTGCCTTGCAAGAGCAGACAGAGATCTCTGAATGGTACCAGGCATTTGTTAGGCATTAGCAGGACTCCATTCATCTTCCTCTCACACACATCCGCAGCACATGGATGTAATAAAGATAGCTCGCAGGCATAAACGGTCTCACATTAATAATGCAAAGAGAGAAAGGACTACATATTTAACGTGCGTGTTTACTGGTGGGGGAAGGAGAGTCAGAGTCGGATGATCTGGTTGGGAAGGATTTGTGTTAAGAGAGAGCGTGTGAGGGATGAGGTTTGTGTCAACAGGTTGGGGTGTCCCCTTCTGATCACAGGGTCCTTGTAACTTGACTAATGGAGAGTTATTTGGAGTTTAAGGAGTAGTTAATTCAAGCAAACATAGGTGATCGGGCAACAACTGCATCTTCTGCAATGATCCCTGAGGTGCTGGCCAAGATGGAGATGTCTCATAGACATCCACATTGACTTAGGTGAGTCCAGCCAATGTCTCAGTCCTGACACCAGCTTCTGCTGTGCTCCAAGCACAGAACTTAATTTTGTCTTAGATAACACACTTAGTGGTATTTCGTTGGATTCTGAGCTGGGAAACGTAGGTTCTGTGTGACTTCAAGACCCCAAAACAGGGGATTGTTTCCTTCTAGCTTTACTTGTTGGGAGCTCAATGCCATGCTTTAATGAAATTGGCTGCAAACAACTTCAAAAACCATTTACCCAATGAAGTAGCTCTGTGACAAGGCAGAGAGATTAAAGACAACAATTTAGAACACACACAAAAAAAAGAGATGGTTGCAAACATCACTGTACCAAATTCCCTAGCATAACTCAAAGGAAGGCTTCAATATTTGCCTGACAAGAAGCCTAAACCATTCCAGTCTTAGGTCAGAGAGTGGGAAGGAGAGAAATAAACTGTGAATGTGTGTGAAAATAAAACAACACATAACTCTCTGACAGCAGCTGGTCTCTGAACTGGAGCCATGTGCCTCAGCACACCCACCCACCGTGCCCCTGCTTTTGCTGATAAGGTTCCAGCCAACTCAAAACCTCTGTGTATGGTATGAGACACTGTGTTGGGATCAATGGCACACTGTCCCTTCCCATTCATAAAGCAGAGTTAAGATAAGCAATGAGTTGATACATGTCAGTGCTTGCTGTCCTCTGCATGAGTTACAAGTTTTGCCCATGTTTTGGCACTTGTGATTAATGTCCCTCACTTCCTATACCCACACCCCATTTCTTGTCACTTGTGATTAGTATCTCTCACTTCCTATACACACATCCATGTACAATGTGGATTCCCCATTCCTGGAGGTGTTCAGGGCCAGGTTGGGTTGGGCAGCCTGATCTGGTGGGTGGAAACCAGCCCACCGCAGGAGTTGGAACTGAATGATCTTTAAGGTCCCTTCCAACCTAAGCCATTCCATGAGTTTATGGTTCTGTTATCTACATATATTTGCATCCATATATCCATAAATATAAAAATATGCATGTTTCTCCCCTGCAGCATGTGCATGCTGCATGCATGGCTATTATACAAACCACAACTATGATAGTGTACAGTTTGCAGTCTGTTCTGCTCTTGCTTCCTATATAACTACTGATCTTTTCCAACACCTTCCCTTTTCCATGGTTTCCTGTAATCCCCACCATGGGGCTGTTTCAAAAGTTAACTGTCATTGTACTGCTCTCATTCTAAACTTTCCATGAGAAAACTAATTTTCATGGTCAAGTCAGAGGACGTGGGCAGCTGTTGCTCAGGTGGGCCACTGTGGGTAGCTTTCTCCAAATCCAGTGTATTTCCTCTTTTCCACACTGTTATATGACTTTTCTCCGGGCTCATTGGTCTCAGATAGAGTATCATAGAATTATAAAATCCTGTATGCTTCAAGATTTTCAAGAATATCAAGTCCAGCCAACAACCTGACCTACAGAGTCCTAACACTAAACCATCTCTCTTAATGCCTCATCCACATGCCTCTTAAATATCTCTGTGAATGGGAACTCCACCACCTCTTTGAAAAGCCTGTTCCAATGACTGACCACTCCTCCAAGAAGAAATTCCTCCTAATGTCTAGCCTAAACTTTGCCCATCCCTACATTGGCCCTGATGCTGGAAGCCCTTCCAGCCAGCAAGGGTGGAGGCTCGAGAATGCTGGCCCCACAGCATTGTAAAGCTTGCACCCTGTGAGGACCCCCTTTGGAGAAGGGAGCTCCAGCTCCCCACGCCTGCAAGAGCATCCTCAAAGTCAGCCAACACTGATCCATATCTGTTCATCAAACAGCAAAAGCAGTGCCTCTATGGAACAGCAAACCCTGGCCAATGTTAATTACAACAAATCTGGGTATGGGGTAGCACAAATAAAGCACTGTTCCCAAGGCAGGTTGAGCCTTCAGGCAGGACAGCCCGCCCTGACCCCTCTCAGAACGATCATCTTGAACTGCAAAGCCCAAATTTACCAGGAGGAACATTTCTGAATGTGCTCCGAAGCACCAACAACAATCAAACAATAGAAGACCAAAGCTGTGTGAGTAATTGATTATTTTCGGTTTGCTTGCTGAACTGGAAAGGCAAAGAAAATATGTTTCATGTTGACACAAAGTGATTCTGCTTTCCCTTCTGCAAAAGGAAGAATTAAAGAATGGCTTTGCATGTAACTGAGACAGCTTTTGACCTGCAATGAAATGTTGAGATTTTTTTTTTTCAGATTCCTTTAAAAAAATCAAGACATTCATGCAAATGAAAGAAAAAATGAAAGATAATTTGTTTTGAAATACTCCAAACCATATAATCTTTTTGAATGATGCACATACTAAACTCAGAGTAAGCTCATAGGTGGCTTTGGCTGCCAGGAAACTGCTTTTCAGCAAAACAGATGCCTCAGATGGAGGTTTCCAACGGTTCTGCACAGAGCAGCTTGGAGTTGCTCTGGATTTGCAGAACTTCTTGCCATCAAATGTGGCCTATTGTGTCACTGCCTGGCACCAGCTGGAGTAACATCATGCACCATACAGCCCATCCTGCTCTGTGTTACCTCTTTGTATATCTCTGCTGGGACAGACCTGGGGGATTCCTGCATCTATGTTTACTTACACAGAGCCCTTCTGCATCGCCCTGAGCTTTCTGCTGGTGTTATTTGACATTATCATTTGCTCCCCGCTGGTTGTTACTGCCATACGCCATCACACTTTCTCAAGTACTGATTACTAGAAACAACTCTTTCCAGCATCAATTACCTCCAAAGATCATCACAGAACCTCTGACTAGTTACAATGACTGCATGTTATCATATAATTACTGCTGGCACCAATTAATGCTCTAAATTACCACACAGCCTCTGACCAGTGCTGATTCCCATACATCCCCACACAGGTCCCACCAGCAGTTGTTTCTGCACACCATGGCATAAACCCCTATTAGTTCTGACTGCTAGCAGTGCAGACAATTGCTATCACATGGCACCCTCCTCATCCACTGGGCATGCATTTAGTACAAAGAAATCACAGCTTACCCTCTCCACACTGCGTCTCCTCAGTGATCCATATGGTATTTTGAACAAAAGTCTTCGGGTCCTACCCGGAGTCACGGCAGTCTGTACTACCATAGTGCAGAGCTAACTCGTGTGTGTGTGTGTGTGTGTGTGTGTGTGTAAGAGAGAGGGAGTTCACTGCACACACACAGGCTTCCTTTGAAATAACTTACAGGCTCATCGAGATTTCCCAAATATCAAATAGCTGAGTGGGTTTTCACATCAGACTGTATGAGTCAAAATGTGGTTTGTTTGAAAGAAAAGCGGGGGGGAGGAGGGGGGAAAAAAAAAGGAAAGGAAAGCCCAAGTCTCGTAACCTTAACAACATGCTTCGAGCAGCGTATCTTTAGCTTCCTTCTGTTTCTTGGTGTGGTTTGCTCAGCAGGATTGCTGTGCCACAGAGGTGGAAGAATTAAGCTCCTGGGGAGAATGTTCCAAAAATGTCAAGCTTGCTTCTTGTTGCTACAGATGGTAACCAGGTCAGTTGTCTCATCAAAGCTCTATCAGACTTATTGTACATTTTGTCATGTGACTGCAGACCCCTCTGGTTTGCTGTACAGTAGATCACATGTTCACCTTAAAAAGAATATCTGGTGTATCACCATCTGGTGCCGAGATTAATGTTAAATCCTACGTTCAGATATTCCTCTCTCTGGGAGGTTGGAAAGCACAGGCACAGAGCTGTTGGGCTTTCACAGAGCCTCTGGGCTGCTCAGTTAAACACAGACACTCAGGGGTTAAGGCTGCGTGCTGGGTATGGTACAGCACAGCACATGCGTAAAGTGCAAGGAGCACACAGTGCCACTCACATTCCCTCTGTACACATCCATGTCATTGAAACCTGCTTGGTGCTATCTACAACTTGTATGTGTGCTTAGAGAAATAACTGCATTAGGATTATCTGTAACTGGAGCTGTCTAGCTAGGAGACCAAATTCTGCTGAGCTGTGGAGCCAATCCCTTCCTCCGTGTACTGTTCTCATTTTAATACAAAACTAAAAATACTTTGTTTTGATTGAGGTCCAAAAGCGAGGATGAAGGTGTTGTGGACATGACATTAAAGCAACTGTTTAGAATAGAGAAGAGGAACTCTGTATCTGCTCAACATATGCACATACATTAAAACCAGCCAAGGAAAGAAACCGGCGGCTTGATGTGGGAAACTCTAAATATTAAAACAATCAGCCTTTGTTCATAATTAGTTCCATATGGCTCTTGCCAAAGAGAATGAGGGGGACAGGAAAAGATGGAAATATCTTAGGCATGACTGACTTATATAGATTCTTTCTAAGGAATAGGTGCAGAGTTACAGTCTCCGCTTCTTGCAGTTTTTAAATGAGCATTAACTCCCCTGCTATCTCACAGACTGTTTAAGAATGAGGTACTTGACATTTCTCAGCTGGCCACAGGAGCTCTCGCTGGTACCAGCAGAGCCACTGGGGATCTACTGGTATCTTGGGGAATTGCTCACACCAGACCCCCAGACCCTTTCCCAGAAGGGTTGTATTCCTGTAAGCAGGGCCTCCTGCAGGTTTGGTGAGGCACTGACACAGGGAGATGGTGGAGTCAAGGTGTTCAAGATGGAAGTGTTCAAGAAAAGGATGGATGTGGCACTGAGGAACATGGTTAGTGGGCATGGTGGGGATGGGTTGATAGCTGGACTGGGTAATCTCAGTGGTCTTTTCCAACCTTAATGATTCTATTGTTCTATGTTTCAACTCCTAGAAAGACCAGCTTTATATGTAGATCTTTATCCGCAGGAGGACATGAATCTTCACCAGGGTCTATGATACTGGGACAAGAAGCAGGCAATCTCGTTGTATCAGTATGAGGCAGCATTTGGACACATTTTCTTCACGAGGGAGTCGTTTGCACAATCTACATATTCTTTCTGTAGGTTTTTAGGTCTTGTAAATGAAATGAAAATCTGCATATTGCTCAAGGCAGATGAATAGTAACATGAATATTCATCTTTGCAGGAAACTTCTGGTGCACTTGAGAAGTAGGAGCCTATCCATATGTATGACATTGGAGTCAGCTCCAACAAGATCTCTGCATGATATACCATGGGCCTGACCTCTCCCTCACCTCCTGTATTGCATTCTAGGCAAAATCCTATGGGTATCCTCCATGTAAATACTAAAAACTGGAGACATGGAACCACTGTGACACTTTCTCTTTCTTCTGTGTCATTCCTCACTTCCAAGTTGACATAAATGTAGAAGCAGGAAGTCAAACTAGAGTCATCAAATCTGTGGAAAACATTTGGAAGCATGAGTTTTGGTGTTGTTTTTAAAATTGTTCAAGGTACATTTACAGGCAGGTAGACAGAGTAGTCTACTATGATTAGATTGGTAGATTTCCTACAGGACAGGTAGTGTAGAATTATTTCTGAAGACAGCATTTCATGGGGATATAGCATAATTGGAAGATACTATTTTGGGGAATGTAGTCTTGACTAAATGTTCTCCTTAGAGCCATGTAAACTAATGGCACTCAATGGACTACTTGTGGTCTCTGCTGCTGATAGGATGCAGTTATTTTTTTGCCTCAGCTTTTCAGATCCAAGTACCAAAGCAATGTGAAGGTGGTGCAGTTGTATTTTTATAGTATGAATCTGGAAATGCGCTATTTGCCCCAAAATGCAACATGAGGACATGGGGAAAAGGGAAGACCCAGAGCTGCTACACAGATGGCTGGGATAATGATGGATGACCAGCTGGGTGGAGGGATTCAAACCTCCATATTGCACGGCATCCTGAAAGAAGTTCATTCCCTAAGTTCCTGATGGAATTTGTTTACAAGAGAAAGAGTTGATTCTAGATGAGAGGCTGGAAGTGAACGCACGCATAGTGTGACCAAAAGGCCAGGAGCTGGGTATGACCTAAGGTACTAAATTATTTTCTGTGCTCACTGTTTCAAGAGAGGCAGTTTAGGTGTTTGTGGCACATATAGGCATGCCCAAGGGTGCTTCAACTCATCCAGTACTGTTTTCCTCTGCCCAAATCCTGCCTCTCCTGTTGGCTGCGGGAGCAGATTGAGGTGACCAGATTCATCACTGAGGCTCCATTCAGCTGTGTTTGTCTGCAGAGACAATCTCTGAACAGCATAGTAGGAAATAAAAGCCAAATTATTGCAAGGAAACATCCTGGCCTTGTCACCACAGACCCTCAACAGAGGCATGCTATATTTACTAACTGCTGAAAGACGAAACTCTTTTAAGCAGTGGATGTTTTTCAGTACTAATTGCATGCTGCCAGGAACAGTGGTTTGTGGTAACAATGCATCAGAGGAAACTACATTCCAAAAGATTGCTATTTAGACTAGATTCTTTTTTCTCTTTCAATAAAAAGGATAGAAAAATCATTTACTGATGCAAAGTGTGTCTTACATTTGCAACAGAAGAGTCAAGTTCCAGTGTCGACCCAGCAAGATTGGCAAGTGGAGATCAGTGGCATCAGTCGCACAGACTGAAGTGCATCATGCTGTATCTATCAGATCTATCAACTAGACACTGCTTTGTAAACCTGAAAAGTCATTCAGTACAGAAATACCCCCTTTGGAGCTGCACTCTGTGAAGACACAAATATGGCAACAGAATAAGAGGAGAACACTGATAACTGCAGCTTCTGACAATATTTTCTATCCTGGATGATATCCGTGGCTTCTATCCATAGCAAAGCCAAATTTTTCCCTGGAGTCCCTGTAAGGAAACTGCTTGTATCTGAGCTCTTTAACAGCTCCTATTAATCTTGGTGGAATTTCTTCTCACTGTAAGAAATCCTCCTGAGCTTATATGTTGGGGCATAACAAAGATTTGCAAGACAATGACAACAGAATAATGCTTTGAGGGTTTCAGTAACTTATGTTTTATTGCACCCAGAATCAGACTGTAAAGGAAATGCCCACTTTGAGAGTGAAAGATAAGCACTGCTTGCCATTGCAAACCCAGCTTGTCTTAAAATTAAAACAAAACATAATACAGAAAAAACGGTCACACATTGTTTCAGAGAAAGATATCATGATATATATACCACTCTACTCTGGGAAAAAATGTGGAAAAACACAGCCGGTGTGTTCCCTTCCTGTATCAACTTTTTCCATCAGAGTTGGCAATAATTCAGCAGCCTGTTAAGGTGAGAGGGGCAGCCTGTGGTCCCCAGCCACTGAAAGCCATGGATTTCCTCTGCATGCAGCAAGCCTTCATCACAGCCGGTGGGCACAAAGTCCTTCACACCTCCCCATGCCTGTGGACAAGAAGTGCTGCAGCATGGCACACGTGGGTTCATGAACTCATGACTCAGAGAAGTTCATTTCTGATATATATTACAGCCATAGGATTGTTAAGATTGGAAAACTTCTAAGATCAACTCGTCCAACTTTCTACCTACCACCAATATTGCCCACTAACCATGTCCTTCAGTGCCCATCTACATGTTTCTTGAATGCCTCCAGGGAAGGTGACTTCACCACCTTCCTGGGCAGCCTGTGCCAATACCTCACCACTCTTTCTGAGAAGTATTATGTAAAATCTGACCTGAACCTTTCCTGGTGCAATTTGAAGCCATTATTTTACTGTTACCCGGGAGCACAGGCCAACCCCCACCTCATCACAACATCTTTTCAGGCGGTTGCAGAGAGCAGTAACGTCTCCTCTGAGCCTCTTCTTCTCCATACTGAACAACCCCAGTTCCCTCAGCTGTTCCCCATCAGACTTGTGCTCCATATCCCTCACAGCTTTGTTGCCCTTCTCCAGACACGCTCCAGGGCCTCAATGTCTTTTTTGTAGTGAAGGCACCCAAAACTGAGCACAGTACTGAGGTGCAGCCTCACCAGTGCCAAGTACAGAGGGAATGGACTTTATATATCCGTGGAGCCTCAGGAGTAATCACATCTGGGAGCTCACTGATTACATGCCTCTGAGAAAATGATTTGGGCTGTCAGGTTGGAGACTGCTTTGACAAGTGTCAGAGAGCAGAACACATCTCCAAACAGAGCACTATGTTTAAACCTGCTTGAAAGAGGCTGAGGTGGGCATGTCTTTTAGCGAAAGCTGAAGCCCAGATGTGGACACTCCATAAAATGTCTTCAGGAAAGGGGTAAGGCAATCTGCACCCCTTCTCTTCTCCTACTGCTTCTGAAGCTGCCTCCGTCCCACCTCCTACTCTCCTTCCCATGTCCTACACGTGGTCCTTACTAGGGAAAATATTCTAGCCTCTGCATCCAGAAGGATGGGCTGCTGGCAAAGCCTGGCCAGAAGAACAGCAGCAGAGGGCAAATGAGGCCTCAGCTCGATGGAAGGACATTTCCCCTGAGTTTTGGTGTGCCGGTAGGTCGATTCTTTTCCCACATAACTCAGAGAGAAAGTAATTAATTAGGGAGGGAACTTGCCTGACCCCACTGCCCTTGAGACACGCCCCTGTAAACATCACCAATGGACTGGAGAGGCCGCCTCTGACTTCCAGGGCTTATATAAACAAGAAAAGAGAGATTTGGCAACAGCACCACGTTCCCACATCTTGCATGTGTAGCAGAGGCTGAATGAGATGTGTAGGACAGCAGTCATGCACTCAGCTGGTATATGACTGTAATATTTCTGTAAGGGATCTGGGATCTTGCAAATCCTGGTGACTAGAGGGGAACGGGTGTATACTCAGTGCATTCTCATTACCAAGTCCTAAAATGTTAGCGAGTTATTCTTGTGTAGTACTCAGTAATGCTAATTTGCTCCAGTTCCTGAAGAAATTAAGGTTTGCTCAGAGCGGCATGGAAGGTACTCAGCCTTGAGCTAATGTAAGCCTTAAACAGGATATGCCACATCTGGACTATGTCAAACACGGTGAAGATAAATGCCTCTTTGTGCTGTGTAATTTTCTCTCTTTTCAAACTTTATCTTTGTTACACTGTTTTGATTAATCTTAATATACTGCAGGAAAGTGGATGTAAAGGAAGGAGAGAGAGTTATGGTGCCTTTAATACAGAAAGCCACATTGGTAGCAGAGAGGCCATCAAATCCCTTAAGAAAGGAGGGAAATAGAAGACTTCTGAGAGACATTTGGATATTTTTAAGCCTTCTCAGAGCAGGTAAGCAGCCTCTCAGCCAAATTTTCTTCGTAGCTGTATGGAATATAGATGATTTTTCTCTAAGTGAGGACAAAACTGCATTTGCAGAAAACTGAAGGAGGAACAGATAACACTGGCAACATACAAAAAGAATTTGTTACGTTCCGAGCTGTGTAGATCTGTGTGAACAGATGAAGAAATGTGATAAGTTTGTTTGGCTTTCTGGATCTTCTGCCTCTGCAATTCTTATCAGCTTTCAATGGAAATATCTTAGAAATATCTTCAACTCTTCTCCGCCTACCAGGTTGCATCAACACCCTGCCTCATTTGTAAGGAACATCTGGAGCGGCATTTACCTCCTCTAACTTTGGCAGTCTTCATGTGAGCTTGTCATCTGCACTTCTTTTGTCATCAGTGTAAAGAAATGGGTACCTGCAGGGTTTGAAGCACCAAGCCTACTCTAGCTGCCTACATGAGTGAGGGTGGATGATATCTAAAAGTGTGAATGTGTTCTCACTGGCTATAAAATATGCTTGACAAACGGCCACTCTTGGTCTGTTTCTCCCAGTTATTAGATGTAGTGTTGTATTTATTTACTGTGCCTTTACTTGTTGGTATTCCCACACTTTTACTCCCAGCTCATCATTCTCTATTTCTGCATTTCTCAGTGTAGGCAAGGAAGTCTGGACTTCTTCACAAAGCAATTCTGTTCCAAAAAGACTTTCTGAGGGCCAACAGCCTGACCCCACTCACATAAGAGAGGTTCTGTGATTCTGTGATTCTGTTAGGAGCTATCTGTAGTTGACTGCACTGTGCACAGGGCTGCAGCACAACACTGTGGCTGTTCTGCTCCAGAACTCTTCATGGCAGCTGTACATTCAGGTCCCTCCATTAGGTTCAAAAAATTTGTCTACAAATTCATAAAATAGCATATGAATCCAAAGATACCACTTCTGGGCCAAGAAACCCCTGAGTGCAGATAACTGGTAGTGGGAAGATAATATTTGCCCTGTTATTCCATTCTTCCATAGGCACCTGATGTTGGCTGCCCAACACAATGCTGGAATGGTGATTTGTTGGAAAGACCTGTTATGATCATTTTTATGTTCTCATTTTCAGAAGCATCTCTCTAAACAAAACCTGAGGAATAGTTACCTAATGGGATCTCTTCCATCTCATACTGCTGAGAATCCTCAACTGTGAGTGTAGGTTAGGGTACCTGATTCTACTTCTACTCACTCTACTGGCAATATTCAGGCTTTATAACTCCTGCAAGTCATATGCTGAGTATAAACTAGAGGATTCTGCTTTTTCTAGAGAGAAATACCTATTATGTTGCAGAGGGTGAGTTTAGCAAACTCAGGTTTTCTTTATTCGTGATTTGTGACTGCTCCAAGTACAGACTTCCTTCTTGCTCCTTGATTAGCAAGTTCTAGCAGCCTAGCAAAGTCGCACAATTTATTACTGCTATAGAGGTTAATGGATCACTTTACATGTTGATAATGTCTTATTATTGCCTTGGATATTAAAATGAATGTAGCTCAGACACCAGGACTCGGTAGTAACATCAAGCATGTTTATTTGATTACAGCAAGGATGAAAAATGCAGTGTGCAGAGTGCACTTGGTGGTTGAAACAAATTCATCACAACCACTTATTACACCCAACCATCTTTTTTACACCCTGCAAATTACCCTTCTTTTCCACACATTGCCTCTATTGACCATGAGAATGGCTATTGTTTATCAGTATTGATGGTGTGAGAAAAAAACAAGGTTAATGGTGTGATTGCTGCAAGAATGGACCAGTAATAACACCTATCTATACTAGAGAGTGCCAGAAGTAGATGCAAAGGTACACCTCACCCTTGGCACTGAAGATCTCCATCCTAAACATTCGTAGTCTGGATTATTCAGCTTCTGTGTTGAAGTACTATAGACAGAATGGAATAAATCACCGTGTTGGAATTACAGAAGTTAGATTTCTACTCTTTTTCATCTGGGATGGTGCTGCTCAATTTTTTCATATCCTTTTTGTCTATTTCCCTGTCTGCAAAATGATGAGGAAAAGAGTTGTATCATATTGCAGCTGCTTTTCTTGCTGCTTCTCTATTGTTACTGAAAATCAGGTTACTTCAATGTTCCTCCATTGACAGTTCAGCTTCAGGGGCTGCAATATGTGGGCATCATTTCAAATCCTTATAGGAACAAGGTGGCCTGGTCTGCCTGGGAGTGCCAAGGTGTTCATGGAGCCCTGCCTCCTTGTGCCACCATTTGGTCAAGGGAGCTGACCTCATTTTGAAGTCTCAAAGGTTGGAGTTCGATGCCTGCACCTTCAAAGACTCATCTTTAGTTTGGTCTGGGCACAAGAGTTTGAGTCAGACCTTATTTCCTGTTCATAACTAGCTGGCAGAAGAATGAGCCAAAGTACGTGCAGCATCCCAGGTATTTTCCTCTGACGTTCTCTGACTAAGTTATGATATTACAAACAGAAATTAAGTTTCACGTCCTTGTTATTTTGCTGCTAAGTCTGCCAGGACTTGGCAGAAGGGAGAAGAGCAGCTGTTTCTCAGGGTGATGAAGGAGGCTGGGGCATCACTAATCTGTTGTTTTCTTTCAGCCTTGACTGCAACATTCACCCAAAGCAAAGTAAGCACAGCCCAACCACATGTAAGGAAGTCCTCATGAATGTCACTTATCAAATAGGCTCCTGAATATTTAAGCACACACATTTATGTATATGTATGTATTTGTACATATGTGTATTTACTGGGGGGGTTGTGGGGGAAGGAGGTGGCTATAAGAAAGAAGGGGACAAATTCTCTAGCAGGATCTGTTGTGATAGGATAAAGGAAAGTGGTTCCAAACCAGGGGAGAATTGGATTGGAGATAAGGAAGAAGTTTTTTACAAGGGTGGTGAGGCACTGGAACAGGTTACCTACAGATGTGGTGGATGCTGATCTGTAGGTGTCCGTGTCTGTTGCAGGCCTGAAGGTTCTGCTATGTCTGTCCCCATATGGCCTCCCTGCTTTAGCCCCATCTCCCTGCCTGGGTTTGCAGAGACAGCCAAGTCCCGCCTCACTCAGCAGTTTGGTGGCAGCCCACTGGTGATGACAGCTAATTAAGAAATGTCATGTCAGAGACTTCTCTTTTATCTTGTCTCATAGAGACCAGAAAAGCTCTCCAACACTTTTTGATAATGGGGGAAAGGAAGCATTAGTGCAGCAACAGCAGCTTTTCTGATAGCAGGCTGACAATGTGGCGAGTACAGGATGTCCTGGAAGGATGTGGCAGCTCATGCCATGGGAATGCAAATCTTTACTCAAACTCACACACATACATAAGGCTGAATTCACTCCAGATGAATCCTTGCAGGACCAATTAACTAAAATCCTTATCAAGTGAAAAACTGGCCAAACTCTACAGTCTTCAGTCAATATTCCTGCTGTAGACAAATGGTATCAAGGTAGGTTAGCTTAAGCTGAGAAAGGATTTTTTCTTTAGAAACAAATGGTTATTTCTCATTTGTTGTCTACTATAGCCTTTCTCTCTTCACTTTGATACAGTGGGCTTGCTGGTTTGTACAAGATGTTAAAGCAAGTGCTTACTGGTCTGGGAGTAGATTACTGGTCCTGCAGTCCAACATCCATTAAAAATAGGTTTCTTCCAAGGAAAAAAAAGACAAGACAAGTCTCCACAGACCACTGATTCCCACTTTTATAAATAATTGCTTGGTTTGGAGTAATGGAAGGCATCAGAGACTTGGAAAGAGGAACATTACAGTGATAGATCGCTCATTCAGCAATAAACCTAACATAGACGAAGATGCATTGGCTGGAACAACTTTTGAGATCATTCCCAGGAGAGTCCTGTCACCTGGCAGCTTACCTGCCTATAACCTGTGCAGCCCTGTTAGTCTGGCCCCATTCTCCTAACCCAAATATCAGTCTTACTGGTAATGACAAAATGCTTGGTAATGGGTTAACAACCTCCAACAAACCTGGCAACTAGAATGATCTATAACAGACAGAGCTCTGTATTTTGCCCTTCCTTCATACCGAGTTGTAGATATTATTGTTAGCATCATTCAGTGGGCAGGTGGTTTAAGATCAAACATCGCCACAAGGCAAGGCAATGTATGAGTAAAGCCTGAAAATCATGCCTGACAGAATGATCCCCCATTTGGGATATTATTTCTCACTTATCCAGAACTCTTTCTGCTTTAGTTCTTAGGTAGTAGATAGATTTTAGAAGAATCCAGCCAGTGGAAAACTTGATTGCTCATAAGGGAATAGTTATTTCCTTGATTTGCTGTAGGCTGGATTAGATTCACAGCCCTGATAGAGAGCCCAGATAGGCTATCACTGCTGAATGTTAAGGCATCAGTCTCTACAGTGGAAGAAGAGGGATGAGGAAGCACAGAGCCCACACTGCGGCTCTGTCCCTGCACAATGCTGTACAGACACCCAGCTCTTCCAGAGCCAGCTGGGGGTCTGACACAGCATGGCACTGCACGATGCATGGCACACACATGTCCCTTCATAGGGGACACAGTTTTATCTGTGACTGCAGTGTCCCAGCTGGGGAAGTGTCATTGGGTTTCTGGAATTACACGTTTGAGAGACTAGCTCAAAACTATCTGAGAAAACAGGCATTCATTTCATGGACTGAGGCCACTTGCAGCTGTTAAGAATTTTGGCCATTCAGCATCTAAAGGGAGGCTACTGCAAAGAAGGGGACAGATTCTTCAGCAGGGTAGGACAAAGGGAAATGGTTTCAAACTAAAAGACGGAAGTCTGAGATTGGATATAAGAAAAAAGTTTTTTACCATAAGAGTACTGAAGCACTGGCACAAGTTGCCCAGAGATGATGGATGCCCCATCCATGCACTCAAGGCCAGGCTGGTCTGGGCTCTGAACACCTGATCTAACTGCAGGCATCGCTGTTCGTTTCAGGGGAGTAGGACTAGGTGATCTTTAAAAGTCTCCTTCAAATCATTCTCTGATTTTATCATTTAGCCCATATTTTATTTTGTCCATTGTAAATTACAAGAAAAAACAAAACTAAACTAAAAATCCCCACCAGAAGAAAGACTTTTGCATGGAAGTAAGACATGGACAAAAGAATGGACAAAGACTAGACATAGTTTCAAAACAGTGTGCATGATGGGACATAAAAAAAACAGAGAAGGAATGATTCCCTATGACTTCTTTGGTGGCTCCCAGAAGAGCAGGATGCTTTTCCTGTCCTTCAAACACAACCATATGAATGTAGGAATGTAGCTTTGGCTCACAATGGCCTCAGACAACTCAGACATCCCTGGGTTCCTAAATCCTGGCAGTCTCTCAGATACTGCTTGGAGCGATAAAATCCCTTTAATCACCCACTGTTCAGTGGCACCTGCCCCAAGGAGGAGGGGGCTTTCAGACTCCTCAGCTTCAAGCACCCAGCTTGACAAAGTGATGCCAAGCTACAAATAGCACAAGAGGCCTCATGGTGCCAAGCTTATACTGCAAGCAACTGCAATAGCCCAAAGGAAGTCCTGTTCACTTCCCACACGCAGCAACATTCATAGTGCAGACACTGTACCTTTGCTTGCAACAAGGGTTTACGCCCTAGTTTTCTGTAAACAGGGCTTTTAACTATGTTTTTCTCTAGGGTGCTGGGGAGAGCAGTTGAATGCACAAAGGTAATAGGCTTTAGATATATTCGTATCTTACTGTCCTGAGAGCATTTTAGTATTTCATCCCCAACAAAAAGGCTTCGACAGGACAATCCCCAGGTGTTTCCTCTACCCCCATCTCAGCAACCTGTAGGAAAGGCAATCGGGCACCTTCCAAAAGGCTGTGTAGAGCAGCTTGGATCCCTTTCTCCCACAGCACAGATGGGCACCTTAGTACCAGCACCACAGGCTGCAAAGCTGGCAAGCCCTCCTGCTCTTTGCTTTTGTGGTTGATGCCTGAGATTCCTCATGAGTAGACCTTGAAATCTGAAGCATTTCATTTAAAGGATGACTAAATGAGCTCTTCTGAAAATTCAGAATGTCACTCGCCATCTTATTTTATAATAGATTGAATTCACTAAATGTTTAAATTACCTTGGCATGACCTTTTTTGAAATAGACAAATTTCACGACAAGCCCCTCATTATTGTTTTTCTCCCACGAAACCCCCAAAACTTCCAAAACACAGCTGTCTCCAGCTATGGCAAAGAGCACGAGGCTGTGTTTGAAAAATCAGGAGTCTCTTTTGAAATGTTTAAAAAATCTTAAGGAATGTCAATGATTTCAAAGAAGCAATTCTAAATTAGCAGTACTTTAAAGTGTATGACATAGCCAGGAGGAACAACTTTATGTTTTCAAAACACTTATGCTTGTTCCTTCATCTCTAACTAACCCAAAACTCAAACTACTAAAAGGCTATAACCTCACAGCTATCAAAATCCCCAAGCCAAAGACACTTGATGCTAAGCAATTACACAGCTTAACACTTCTGTCAGTGCACTCCTTTTACTCCTCAAACTGTTCTGACCCAAACTCTCCCCCTTTGCACGTGCTTCACCTACACTGCAGGTGACACACAAAACCAGTGCAAAGCATATCCTGCCCTGAAGTCATGCCGTTCCAGTTTACATGTTGCCATTTGCAGTAGAGGCTTTGCTGTACCACAAGGCTGCTAACGCTGCATCCACTGCTAAGCAGGAGATGTGAAGGAATTAAGCCAATGCAACCCTAGCACACACCATTAACTTTGTATACTGCCTTCTGGATTGCTAGCATCCTGGTTTAAATAGGAAATTGTAGCTTACTTACGAATACATCCATTAGTAGGTGCTCCAGCGTCACTTCAATATCCTCTAATTTAGCTGCTAAAGTCATTGTGAAGTCAGAGAAGAGCCCTCAGGAGTCCCAATCCAAGCTGTGTGCAGCCAAAACTAATTCTTAAGCTGTAGCAAATGAGTTTTGCACACAAAAAGAAAACCTGAGCAATCAAAATACAGCATCTGAGTGCAGATGATGTCTGGACTCGGTGCTGGCTGTTAGTCCTGCTTGCGGGACTGAGGATTATCCCATGTGTGCAAAATGGAAGCAGAAGCTGCAGTGTGTGTGCTGCTTCCCTTTCAGAGCTTCACAGTCAGAAACATGGAGTTATATCTGGGAAACCACAACAGAGGGAGGGAGAGACACACAGAGGGAGAGAGAGGGGAGGAATGGAATAAACCGCTTTTGACGATGACTGATATTTATAGGACTACTTGTTTTTGACTCCAGTCCATTTCTCTGTTCATTTCTGACCTTTCACAAATGGCTCAGCACACTGGAGCGTATTGTAGAGTGGGGGCAGCAGGTCCTGCAGAAGTTGGCTGTGACCAGCACTGGGCCAATTCACACAAGCGCACCATCAATAGCTCTTTGTCAGAGCATATCAGGCTCTGCTCTGTAGCAAGTGACAGGGGAGAGCACAGACGTGTAAAAAACAAGGAAACAAAAGTTGTTTGGATGCTAATTTTTTCTTAAGGGTATTAATAGATTCCCTTACCCATTCCCCAGGGCGTCAGCTACAGTAAGTGCTGGGTGACTGATGGGATTGTGTACAAAGGGGAAAAAACTCACATAATTCTAGAGAGTTGGATCCTGCGGGCTCCCTGGCACCCCTCTGAGATGTCCTCACACTGCTCAGCCCCTCAGCTCTGCAGCATCCCCATAGAGGTAGCCAAGCTCTTCTCAGGGCAAGACTCTTCCTTTTATATATTTATGGAAAGTTTAAAGCACGATCCTAAGTATTTGGTCTTCCTGCACACATCTGCTCCTACTTAAGTCAATGGAGGAGAGGTGACATTGCTGTTTGCTGAGCATTCCTTGGCTGCAGCTCTCATTGTATTTCGTGTAGCAGTAATATATGGATGGATCTGGATCCCACTGAAGCTAAATCCAGTGGGAATATTTCAAGGATTTTCATTAATGATGGCTTATAACCAAATAGAACAGAAACCAAGGCAAAAAAAGGACAAATACTGGAAGACATGGTAAGGTATGAAATGGTACTGAAGTCTCCTAGGATCCTAGGCTGGGCCAGTTTCACCAAACTGCTTTCCATGGTACCGCATTACTCTGCCAAAGTCTTTTATATTTGTTTAATAAGTGCTTGCAGTATGAAATTTCAGAGTGAAATTGTGCATGTGATGTATTCCAGACACCAGGAAAGAAATCCAAACAACCCACAGAAGGCTGCCCTACAGGTTTCAGAAACTGAAGATCAGTATTATTTATAAAGGTGTTAGATGGATGGAGTTGATGGAGCTTAGAGAGACCTCAAGTCATAAATTCTAACTAAATGTCCTTAGAGTTATAGCTGAAATCACATTTTCAAACATCTAGCATCAGCATCTGAACAGTAGCTGCCTTTGATGGCAGAATTTTACTAGACAACAACGTAACAGACCATTTGGGACATGATATGATGGATAGTTCCAATAGCAAGGAAGAGCATGTAATTCATTTTCCGGATGGACCAGCTCTCATCTGCACAACGCCCTGCATCAGATAATAAGTTGGTTGCTCCAGAAATAAACCCAGCACAGGACACGTGCCTGCTGCAGAACAAGACAGTTCATCATGCACATGCCACCCTTTCATTAAAGATTTGACAAAGTGTCTGTGTTCACCAGTCGGAGCAGAGGGGTATTTTAATGAGCATGAAATATGTTGGGAGGATGTTACACTGGAGGTGGTAAAAACTCAGAGAAGTGTTTTCAGAAAGTCACAGAATCATTAAAGTTGGAAAGACCAATAAGGTTATCTGGTCTAACCATCAGCCCATGCCTACCATAGCTCTAACCACGTTACTCAATATGACATCTACTCTTTTCTTGAAAATCTCCAGGGCTGTAGTATGATGATGGGTAAGCTAGCATGCAAGGGGCCATGTGGGTTTTCCTGAAGACAGAGTTTCACAGTGCTCTGCTCTCTGGAGAGTATTTGCAGAAGAAGACCTGACTGCTGGTAAACTTTCATCTCCTCTTACTCATGGAAATTCAGATATCTCAGGAAGCTTCTATAGCTTACACAAGAGCCTGCTGGGTACAAGAACACTTGGCTGTAATTTAGCAGTTTGCTCATCTCTGCTCCACAACAAGCAGTGCTCAAGTGGTGTGAATATGAATTAACAGAGATCCACTAGGACTGAATTATGCATTTATCTGCCCCTAACTGACACTACTGTCTAACCAATCTGATCACAACAAGAACTGTACTGGAACTGCACTGTCCTGGAAGTGAGTGATCACTTCTTCCCTTTACACACCCATCATTGATTGCACAAAGGTTGTGTGTTAACTGCTGAAGCATGAGATTAAATATCTTTTTCTGTGAGATCTCCGTGGGCAATAACTCTGGGTGACCACGTCACTTGTTCCCTTGACTATCCCTGTATCTGTGTTGCGTTGGTCACAGAGATAAACAGGAGACGTCTTCCAGGGTCAGAACACTGTGTGCACATGACAGATTCTTTGATACCAACACAGGCTCATTTTTCCCTTCACAAAGATGTCTTTTAATATTTCAAAGCAATGGAGAAGATAGTGTCAGACACAAGAAAATGGCTTTGGAGGACACATAATGGCTTCCCTGATTGCCAGTCTACAAACGGTTGGCCCTAAAGGCAGCACTGGTGATGACAAAGAGGTAGAAGGGCTTGCAGATTCTCACCCAGATGAAGATTTAAGTGGCCTGGTTTCCACTATCATTTACATTATACAAGTAAATATCAGACAGATGATTCTCTCTGAGATATACCAGCTCTTAAGCTCTTGCACTCTTAATATTCAGCATAGCAATTCTTTTGCTGATGAGTATTAGCTGTCTTTACAGATGGTCAGAAATGTGGAGAGAATGCTGTTGATTGGAAAATGTGTTTTCTGGAAGAAAGTTCTGTGGAATTTCCCAAGTCCTAGACTGCATGGTATGTTGTGACTAAATGTTTCAGATTCAGAATGAAACACAATGAGGCAACATTCTGAACTTTAGAAAATGTGTAGAAGACGAGAAAAAAAGAGCATGATTCCTCGTTGTCATGGATAGCACAAATGAGAACCACAGAACTGGGTCTAAACAGAATGTTTTCACACACAACAAAGATCAGGGACATCTGAGTCTATCCTGCTGACTCTCTTCCAACTCTCAGTTTAACCTGGCTTACCCCAAATGACCTCTCTTATGGAAACAGCCACCAAAATACAATAAACTGAATTTAGCTGAGCTCTCCAGGGATTATTCCTAAACCCTCTGTGCATGTGTGCATGTGTATTGTAGGCACACAAAAATGAGATTGCATGTAATAGTGAGAAGCTCTAACTTGGTCAACTCTTTAATGCAGTAAACCCAAACAGTTTATTAAATAAATCATTATTTCCATCTTTCCTAATGCCTGAGAATTTATTATGTTGGCCTTTGCAAGAATGAGACCTCTTCTATTTAAAGCAGAGTATCCATCTGACAACACACCAGAGTATTTCTGCAGAACAGGATGTTCTTCTACACCCACATTTTTCCCCTCACTTCCTTCCTAGTTTTCTTCTGCCTTTTGGGAATAAGATACCAGAAAAGAGCTGAAAAGTGAAGTGAAGACTTTTGGAATATTTTTTACTGAAATGAGATTTTTCAAAAGTCTTTCAGAATTTTTTCAAAGATGAAATGTTATGCATGGACACACTGGGTCCAAGAATTGTTTTCCTAGGACAATTTCAGGGATGATGTGGGTGGTAATGGTAGGAAGAAGTCACTCTGCTACTGATTACTGAAGGGTTGGCTTGCAGACAGGGGTGCTAACACCAGAGGAGAAATTTTAGTGGGTAAAGCCAAAAACAGACAGGAAAGGGTTAAGAGCAGATCTGAGCTTAATTAGTCCCAGGATGTTGTGCTTGGACTGGCCCAGCTTGCAAAGAATGGAGCTGAGGAGTCTGAGGAGAACAGACAGATTATTTTTACACATGGCAAGAAGTGTGCCTTGGTCATGTAACCCACCAGAGAAGGGACCCAGGATCACCTCCACTGATTTAGCAAGGGCACAATTGTAAATGTGGATTATGAATGTGTATGATAAATATGAGTGAAAACCACTTTGGGGCATAGTCTTTCCCAGCCCATGGGAATGGTATGCAATGGAAAGTCAGTTGCAGGCAGACAAGCCATGTTTCCAACTGAAAAGTAAGGATCTTTTTGAACTCTGCTGTAAATAATCAAGGTGAGGGTTTGAAAAAGTTCTTTTGGTCTTCTACACTTTCTTTTTTCCCCCTATGTTCTCTTCTGCTCAGAGCAAATAATAGATCTACTGCAACAAAGCATGAATCTATTCTTTTTGGGGATGGTGAAGATGGAGATCTTGTCCTCTTGGTAAGCTTGGAAGACAGGGAAACATAAACTTCTGAAATCCTCCTTCCAGCTTCAGCTTTCCTCCCACACAAAATCCTGGGCATAGGAATGCATCCACCTGATTCCTCCAGGTGGACTGCAGTAATCCTCTGACTGTAGCTGATGGTGAATCACAGTATCTTCCAGCTGGCCAAGAATGCTGCCATCTGGTTTAGGGAGATGTAAGTCAACCTCATCTTTCAGTAATTTTCAGTGTCAGCTGAAGGTCTGGGTGATAATTTTTGCATTGAAAGTATTAACCTAATGTTCCATCAAAGGCTAAAGATCAGCTTCTGGTCCAATCTCAAAGCCATGTCCAGGGTGAAATGCAACAAATTCATGTAAAGAAGGAATCTAGTTCTGACTATGATGGTTGGACCAGGTGATATGATGGTTGGACTAGATGATCTTAGTGGTCTTTTCTGACCTTAATGAGTCTTTGATTTATGACTCAGTATCTCCAGAAGAGGATTCCTGTGAACCTCAAATCTGTGCAATTGAGGCAACAAGGATATGTCCTTTTGAGTTTCTGTAGGCATCTGAGATTGAATACATGCTTCTTTATTTGAGCAATGAGGAAGCACAGTTTTCAGGTGATACGATGATATTCAAGGACAAAGGCCTGCAGCAAGGTATGATGAGTATAAGTGAATGAGCAATAAAGCAGCAAATTAAATTTAATGTAGCCAAACTTGAAGTAATGTTAACAGCAGGAAAAATATACTGAACTTCACATATAAAAGTGAGCCCACGGGTTCTAGGCTCGCTCAGGAGAAAAATGTTGAGATTATTGTAGTTCTATGAAAGTTCAGTTCATTGCTCAGTAGTGGTGGAATAAGCAAATTAAATAGTAAGAGTTACCAAGGGGCAAGAAGAAGAGGGAATTTTATCATGCCACCGAATAAAACCAGGGTTCACTCACATCTTGAAGAGTATCTACCGATCCCTTTTCTCCAGAAATAATATAGTATTGATACTCAAAAAAAAAAAAAACTCAAGGAAGGGCAATAACTATAATTCAAAGTTAAAAAAAAAAAAAAAAAGGATTACTAAGTAAGCAAGATGAACTTTGGTCTGGGAAAGCAAAGATACTTGAGGGATAAGTGAAGGAAATCTTTGGAATGAGGGTGAGTGAGATTTAACGCGAGCAAGTGTAAAGTCTTGCAACTGAAACTCTTCTCTGGAAAGTTCTTCATGAAGACCTTTGAATCCAAGAATATAGCAGTGTCACAGACTCCACGATGATGCCAGATATTTAGATACTACTGATGAGCTTGCACGGAAGGTATATGCATGCTCAAGTGGTAGAACTGATGATACACTGATTGCTGATCAATAGCTTAAGCAACTTACAGTTGTGACCAAGAGCTGCCTGTCTCTCTTGTAGCACGTGTGGTATTTTAAAAATAAATTATTTCTGAAGAGAGATTTATGCACCTTGATTTCCCTTTATTTATAAGTCTTCTCTTTTTCCTAAAGGGATGGAACTCCATGGAGGGGAATATACTTTGACTTGTAGCTGTATTGATTCTGTCCATCCTCTCACTCTTAATGGGATGGGGATGTTATTTTTTGCAGCGGACGGCTTTGCCAGACCAGGGCTGGCCAGCACCATCAGATGAAGAATGTATGTGGGAGTCCCATTCCTGACCTCCTGTCCGCAGTGGGATTGACATAACTCCATAACACAGGAAAAATGCCTCTTCCACACGACAACAAGATAAACGTTTTGATAAGAAGGTCCCCAGATGGGAAACACCAGCAGCCCTGAGGTATTAAAAAGAAAGAAAAAGATGACTGGAGTCGAGCTGCCCAGGCAGGTGTAGAATCAGGACTCACTCCAGCCCTTTTACAGCCCTGAGCATGGATGTATCTGTTTTATAAAGCAAGCTTAGTGTCAGTGAAATGGAGTCTGGGATCACACTGCCTCTGAAGAGTCCCAGGTGCCGTGCAGTGCTCGGCTTTCATGTTCAAAAATCACAGCTATAATTTCTGTTTTATTGCTGCTGTATTCAACCAGCATCCCATCTCCTTCGTGGGCAAGGCTGCTGCTCTCTGTTTTTACTGTCCCCTTTGCATTGCTCTCTCCTCGCTGGGTGGTCCCGCTTTCCCTAGAGGGCCCACACCACTCTCTGCAGCAAAGACATTGTTTTGTTTTCATGATCTGAGTGCCCTGAAAGCCATCCTATGGCTGGAAGGCATCTGTCTCCTGTCCTTCTCACCTCCACTCTCATTTGAAGGCCACTTTTGGAAGGGGAGAGGAAACCTCAACTTTTCTCTCTGACTTTCCCCAGGGACAAAAAAGGCAATGAAGATGGATGACTGTGGTGTCCTTTCATCTTCTACACAGATGAGCTGAGCTAGTGGTGCTCATATGGGTCGGGGCTGTTTAAGCCAGAGAAATAAGGTTGTGGCCAAGGAGAACATGGAGAAATCAAGACTCCCATATGTGCTCAAATCTGTCTCCAGGACAGCAATTTATGCAACACAGTTCATGTAAAAACACCAAGAAAATGTCCCCTTTTCTAATTCTACTTTTCTCAGCCTCACCATTCAATGTCCCAATGCATTTTGCTTACAGAGGTTGTGGATACTCCATCTCTGGAGATGTTTAAGGCCAGACTGGAAAACCTAATCTAGCACTTGATCTAGTTGTTGGAAACCCTGCCCATGGCAGAGGGATTGGAACTGGATGATCTTTGAGGTTCTTTCTGACTCAAGCCACTCTATGATCCTAGAATCTCTCCTCACTTCACTAAAACATCACCCATTTGTCTTTGGGCTCTTCTATTTCTGAAGGTGACCTGCTGGGTAAGGCTCCCACACTGATGCCAACTTCTTAGGAGATTGCTGTGCTATGCATGTCACCAGAGATGTCCAGATGCCACTGAGTCACATGAGACCATTATTCAGCTTGCTGGGATCCCCCTTCAACTCCTCACATTGATGCAGCAAATCAGCTGCATTATTAAAATGATTAAAAATAGACTGAGCTCACCCGAGACTGCATCTATAATGGATCAATTGCTTTTTATACATTTTTGGCTCCCTACAGTGCTGCTTTGTCATGTCACTTGCAGTCGTTTGGGTGAGATCTTGAAATAATAGGCACATTCAAGAGATATAAATATAGCTGTTTATTGCCTTAAAATGGGTCTGCAGACAAATCACAGCCCCAGCTTCAGGTACTTGGCAGTTAAATCTTCTCCCTCTGTCCTTTCTCTCATGGACTTGGATCAAATGCTGGACTTTGCAGCTTGGGGACTGCTTTATCTTAAGATATAGGCTCTATTTCTGCTGCATAAAATTCATTGCCTTCTAGGCCACTGACTTAATCAGTCCTTGGTGTTAGCTTGGACTTGATTCCGGTATGAAATAGTACAGAGTTAACATTGAAAAGCAGCAGTACAGTGAAATAAAAATAAATGTGCTGCATTGTGCAGCTTAACGGGGTGTTAATTTCTTCGGAGCGCATAAATAGGAGGCACAGAGCACATCTGTTTGCTGGCACTGCATTGGGGAAGGGGAAATTTGAAGTTTTGTAACAGGGACAGGCTGAACTTTGTTCCATGTTTTGCAGTGCTGCACAAAGTCTCCTCTGTAGAATAGCCAGTTAATTACAAATGATATTTACAGTCCCTCTGTGATGCATGCCCATATTTCTGCTGTTAGGATTTCTTCAAAGCCTGGCACCACATGAGGGCTGGGGCCCCAGCGAATTATAGTGGTTGGGTTGGAAGGGACCTTAAAGCTCATCTGATTCCCATCACTTGCTGTGGGTTGCTTGCCACCCACAGCTCAGGCTGCCCAGGGCCTCACCCAACCTGCCCTTGAACACCTCCAGGGATGGGGCATCCCATTACCATACCTAACTACCCTCTGAATAAAGAATTTCTCCCTCCTATCTAATCTAAATATGCCTCTTTCAGTGGTATTGACAGCTGTCCTCCTCTCCATGCCACTGGCATCTATACAACACCCTGATGTTTAGAGAGGGGTTATATCACCCACCCACCATTCTGCATGCCCAGGGCTCAACCAGTGAACACGGCACACAGTGTGCTGTTCTCATTGCCCTCTCTGCTTCCTCCTCCAGCTCACTTTACACAGGGCTCACAGAAATCACCTCCAGGCAATGATAGGACACTACCTGGACACCACCAGTACAACAGAACATTTAGCAACATTTGCAATGTTTCTTGCTACATGACACATTAATTTCAGCTTGTAAAGGCTTAATGATTCCAAAAGAACCAATGTCCTGTACTTCGAAAGCATGCACAACATAAAAAGTTGTAGAGATGTCTGAAGATGGAGTAGAGCAGGGATTTTAACCCCCTTATTTATGAGGCTGCACAGTTAATAGCCAGTGGATGGGAGAACTTCTCCAGAGGCAGACTGGAGCAGAAACCTGCACTCCTCCTGACCACCATTAGGGATCAGGGAGGACATCTTCCAACCTATTCCTGACAACTCTCAGCACCCCGTTTGAATTTGAAATGACTTTGTGCACAGGATCATAGAATCATCTAGATTGAAAAAGATTTTCAGCATCAAGTCCAAGCATCATCCTGACCTACAGAATTTCACAACAAAACCATGTCCACATCCACACATCTCTTAAATACATCCAGGGATGGGGACTCCACCGCCTCCCTGGGCAGCCTATTCCAATGCCTGACTACATTCTCTGTGAAGAACTTTTTCTTAATGTTCAATATAAACCTCTCTCTGTTGCAACTTGAGACAATTTCTTCACATCCTATCACTTATCACCTGAGAAGAGACCAAAACCCTCCACACTGCAACCTCCTTTTGGGTAATTACAGAGAGTGATGGAGTCTCCTTTCAACTCCCTCTCCTCCAGAATAAATAACCCCAGTTCTCAGCTGCAAAGCAATCTCAAAGCAATCACAGCAAAGCCATCTTTCATTTAACCTGGCCAGAGGATGTCCCAGAGCTCTCCACCTCTCTTGGAAGAGGTCCTCACCACCCCATCCCTTTCCATCCCCTTCCTTCCTTCATCCTCAGAGCATTTCATCTTTGGGAGAGTCCTCTCACAACTCTAACACAGAACCCTCTCCCAGTTCCCCACAGCACCAGCATCCACCTTCACTCCCACACTCCCAGCTCACCTTGGGCAGGGGAGCACAGCCCCTGAGCTCGGCCGGCACCCGTGAGTGTCTGCAGAATCGCGGGAGCTTGCGCCGCATCCTCACATACTTTTTCATTTCCAACATTTTATTCTCAAACCCTTCCCTCTATTCTTTTTTACATGTTGCTACTCAGTTGTAAAAGGACGGCATCTGCTCACAGGAAAAAAAGATGATGAAAGCTAGAGAAACTCCTTGACACACTCCTTATGGCTTTACGTATTCCACTTTGAATTAAGGTGCCAAACTAGGAGAATGACACTGCAGACTTCTGAGGCATTAAAAAAACATGAATCAGACCTCAGCATGATTTTTTTTTCCTAAAAAAACAGAAAGTCTCCAACTATAGAATAGAAAAAAGAAAAGTATACTTTTTGGGTCCTTTCTCTTTGCTCCTAGTTTTGCTATAGTTCTTTGTACTTCTTTTCCCAACACTAGTAAAGGACAAAAAATCTTCTGTTTTCTTGCCAAGTCTGGTATTGTCAGGTAATGACTTAGTTGGAGGAATCAGGGCTTTAGGAAGGTCTCTGGGACTATGATACTCCTGGGAAAGCCCTTCTCCAAACCGAATCTGGCATCTGTAAAGGGTCCCTCATTGAGCAGCCTGCAGGGGGTTGTACTGGCTTATGGTGGTCTTGTTTTGTTCTCCATGGTCCACAGAGATCAACAAGGATTTCTAAAACAAGGACATTCATCCTGTGGGCATTGAGACATTCTCTCCATGGACTGCTGAACAGAGCCTTAGCGGCTCAGTAAGATGAATCCCCTCCTCAAAGCTTTGGTGAGGGCCAGTAACAAGGGGGAGATAGGAAGGGACACTTTGGTTGGCTCTGCCACTCTGCTATCCTGCCACTACAGGTAGTCCTAGGAAGAGACTTAGTTTGGGAAGAGCTGGGGGCATCTTTTTCACGTCCCTTGTTATCTCAAAGTCCACTTTTTGCAGAGCAAAGAGTTGCCAGCAGACCTCTACAACCAAAAGATGCATTAATTGAATTTCCCAGGCAGACTGGAAGCAACAAGACATATGGGAAAATGACTTTCTGGTGCCAAATCTAGAGTTTGGTTTACCTCTGGAGATGTGGTCAGATCATACAAGATAGGCTTTGGGGAGATAGTAACACTTCCTTAAGTGCTTCTGCACTATTGCATGTCCTCATCCTACCCAAGTGAGACCCCCAAAATGACCCCAAGGGACAAATGACAGATGAAAATAAAACAAGTTTCTCCCTCCTCTCCCAGTATTGAAGCATGGCATACATAACATGACATAGAAATAGGTTGAAGAGACAGCAATCCCCTCTATGGCAGCTGAAAAAATCAGCAGTAATTCCTCCTCATGCCATGGCTCTACAGGGTGGAATAGAGATGACAATTCTGTCACTGATTATGCTCCATTACATCCTTACAGCACTTCCTGTGCTGCCTGCAGAGTAGATATTCTCACTTTGCTTTTAGAGAATTTCAGGCAAAACAGACAGCCAACATTGCTGGCAGCAGAAGCAACCTGATGCTTCGGTGTTTGATCTTTTCCCTATCCATGTATAAATGCTTAGAGGACCCAGAAATCACCACTTTTCTGGGGCATTTATCAGGAAGATACCTATTAAAAGGACATGGTGCCTGCGCACTATGCTCCTTAGCAAGAATTCTGCTGCAAGAACAGATAGGATCCAAACCCTGTGGATCAACGAGTACCTAGTGGAGCCTATCTGCTATTTCAGATGAACTCTAGGAGGCCAGCAGTTTGGATGGCACATGTTTCTCTGCAGATTACTATCTCTTCTTTCCTCTTTCCTATGTGAAGCAGCACTCAGCCCAAAGGCTCCAGCCAAAGCTTTCTGTCCCAGAGCTGTCTGCCTGCATGCCAGCTCTGCCTTGCTCTCTAAATGTCCTCTAGCCACCCAAGAGGAGCTTGAATGCTCCTTGATGAGTTCAACAGGGGACAGATGGAAAGCACTTGCAGGGAGTGCCTCTGGAAATATAGCTAATGCTCGCTCCAGGGTGACAGGTTGTGCTCTCCTGGGTAACCCTGACAGATCCATCAGGAGGCACTTAGTTATAAAACCCCAAGAGCTCTGCAAAGGAACCCCTGTGTTTATGCTGCTCTGAAATGTCTAGCTAATGTAAAAGTGAAAAAAAAAAAGAAAAAAAGAAAAAAAAAACCAACATAATGGGCCTCTTTAGAGGGGGTTTTTAGGCACTTAGTGGAAAGTAGGAAGCCAAGGTCTGTATAATTAAATTGCTAATCTCTCACCAGATCTGGCAGGCTACATTCACTTGTTAAAAACAGGTTTGAGCCCCACAGCAATCTTTGTTTCAATCCTGGGCACAAGCCAGTGTCCTTAATTCCTTCAGCCTTGAAGAACTTCCAGTAGTGTTATACTCTTCATCAGAGAGCTGCCTATAGCAAAGCCCAGACCAAATAGAGTCAAGATGACCAACTTATTTGTTAATAAAGAGACTGCTAAAATGACACGTGCTATGCTCTCTGGTGTGGTCCCTCTCACAACAATGTTCACTCACATCTTTTTTTTTTCTTCTTTCCATACTTAAGAAACCATCTGTGTGAGGATCCCCACCAAACTCAACAAATAAGCCCCATACATGTGAAGTGCCACGCACGTACCTGAGGAAGGATCGTCTTGCTGTCTCCCTACTTTTGCACAGTTTCTACACTGTAAAATAAATATGAAGACCCAACTGGAACAGGCTGCCCGGGGAAGTGATGGAGTCACCATCACTGGAGGTGTTCAAGAAAAGAGTAGTTATGACACTGAGGGACGTGGCTTTGTGAATATGGTGGTGATGGGTCAATGGTTGGACTAGATGATCTTGGAAGTCTTCATTAATGATTCTATGAAATCACAGAATCATAGAATGGTTTGGATTGGAAGGGATCTTTAAGATTACCTATTTCCAACTGCCCTGCTATAGGCTGGGACACCTCTCTCTAGACCAGGTTGCTCACAGCCTCATCCAGTCTGGTCTTGAATGTTTCCAGGAAGAGGGCATTCACAACCTCACTGGGAACCTGTTCCAGTGTCTCACCAACCTCTGTCCTGTTTACTAATCAAAAACAATTTTGGGACAATTTTGGAGCTGAAATAAACTCACACATTCCTTGATTGTTCCTCTCTCCTTCTACAGCATCAAGATTCATTACATGCACAGGAAGCACATGAGGGCCACAGTCATTTTGCCAGGAAAAACAGGCAGTTATGGAGGTATATGGTGGGATATTTGGGTTTAATCAGTGGGGAGGACAGAGGCACCAGGGAAAAGCAGCCTGGAAATCGAAGTGCTCATCTCTTTGAATGGGGCTGGTCCCCAATAGTTCTTTACAGCTCTTTCACTGGTACAGGTGGGCAAAAGGCTCAGAAAGGCAGAGGGGAAGGCAGGTGACATGGGGTGATTAGAGACCCCTAACAAAAAGCATGCAGCAAACAGATGGCACCTGAGAGAAAAACACTCAAAAAACCCTACATAATGGTCGAGACTGCATCCTAGGAGGTCCTTCTGCTTTGGATTGCATCACAAAAGACTTCAGTGTCACCTGAGCCATCAGCTGAAGCAGTGAGAATCCTGCTTGATGACTGCAGTAGATGGTTTGGGCTATAGTAAAACTACTCAATCTTGAAGGCATATGAGACCCTCAAGGACAGTCTCTGTGGTGGTCTTGACATTTGCATCTCCATTGAACTGGCCCTGGGCATGAATGAAAAGAAACATAAGGAGCATTTAACCCCAGGAAAGAAAATCACCCATTTGTTCTTCTAAACATCTTCAATGTTTCTGATAACTGTGAACTTTAAAATATATGGTCTGCTTCCTTTCATAAGAATGCTTTGGTTTGCTCTGAGTCAAGCACCAAGGACATTCAGATTTTATTTATGTCACTGAAGCAGTCACCTGTCACTGTCTGAAATAGCATCAAATATTACAGGTTTTTCCTCAAGACGAGGATGGCGATAAGATGACTGCAAGAAATGAAGCTACTGTGGCTTAGCAAATTGCTACTCATTAGCTTGAAGTGAAGATACTTGCATGCTTCCAGCACATTTCAATACAACATAAAACATAGTAATTTTAATTAACTTAATGGCAATAACTTGCTAATCTGTGATAATTCAGTCATTTGCCTATTGCTCTGCTTATGTAACTGGTTTCACTGGCTGGAGGAATGAAGGGACACACACACATGGGCCGTTTTCCTTTGTAGGTCACCTAGAAAGCCATCTTTATGATGCTCTTAAATACATATATTCTGTAGAAAGAAGATTTACAGGGTTTTTTTTTTTTTTTTTTTTTTTTTTTTTTTTGGAAGAATAGGCCAGTTTTGACAAATGTTTAATGGGGAGACATTTATGACTTTTTAGTTAAAATCAGGAAGAAAGCTTTGCCCCAGTAGGCAGAGTGCTGAGTGGTTGGAGGAGGACTGTACAGGAAACCTTCAGCATCACTCTTCCACATCTCTAGGACATGCTTTACCACTCACTCTTACAACCTAACCTTTTTCCTTGTTCTTTCTCTCTTTTTCAACAGTTATCTCCCCAGGGTGGAAAAGTCTTTATTTTTCCCCTCTAGTGTTCCCTCTAGTTCTACCAACTCTTTGAAAAGGTAGATAACAGCAGTACTAGGGGAAATGGTTTTAAGTTGAAGGAGGGAAGATTTAGGTTGGATGTCAGGGGGAAATTCTTCACTATGAGAGTGGTGAGGTGCTGGAACAGGCTGCCCAGAGAGGCTGTGGATGCTCCGTCCCTGGAGGTGTTCAAGGCCAGATTGGATGGGGCCCTGGGCAGCCTGGTCTAGTATTAAATGGGGAAGTTGGTGGCCCTGCATGTGGCAGGGGAGTTGGAGATTCATGATTCTTGTGGTCCCTTCCAACCCAGGCTATTCTGTGTTTCTGTGATTCTGTGTGAAAGACACAGAAAAGACAGCATGTGGAATTGTTCAAGAAAGTTTTTCTCAGGCAGCTTTACACACTCAGCTTCTGAGAACAGCATCAGAACATAGGGGAGCAACTGGGAAACATATCCCCACTGTGGTTGCAGTTGCCAACCTTGAGTTATTTTGACTCTGTCATGTATTTTTTGACAGATCACAAAAAATGCTGAGAATCTACATTTCCTAAGGCCTCATGAGAGCTATGATCACTAAGGACACCATGAACTGAGACCTGAATGCATTAGCATACCTTCTGGTCTACAAGGCTTCTAAAAAAATACATGATCTGTGGCTTCCCCTGAAAGATTTAGAGTTTTTGTGGTCTGTGAGTTCCAGATAAGCAGCTACACCTCATCCAGAGATGCATGGCCAGAAGAGTTTCTCAAATGGCAGCTTGGTTTGAACAACTGAATCAGGCCCTTGGATTAGGTAATCTAAATCATCCTTCACACACTTTTGGCACTGTAGGAACTCTGCATTTGGTAGCTAGAGGAAAATCTCATCCCAGGTTCCAAGCCTCATTTTTTGAGATCTGCTGCTTGGATTTGGTAGTGAAACAGCAACAACAGCCATGCTGGACGTGAGCAAGTCAACGTACATGCACACAAAGAGATATCTGGCTATTCAGCAATGCTCATTATGTCCCTGTGAAGCTGTCTGTGTGTCCTTGGTGGCACTCAGCTGGGATGTTCCTGCCTGAGAAGCCAATGGCAGCACGTGGGTGCTCATGGGGGGGACACTGATTTTCCTGAGTTGTCCAAGAACCACAGACAGAGGGTGCCAGGGGAAGACCACAAGTGCTACTTTAACAGCTGAGATGTTAAAATCACAGTATAACCAAATTGTGGACATGAAAAGCCTCTCAGTTCTTTGAGATAATAATTGGAATCAACTTCAGTATATTTGAATTTACTTATTATTTTTTGCCTTACACAATTCCTCCATAGAACTAGCTAAGTAAAACACTTCATGTTCCCCTCCCTGCTCAGTCGTGGCACTGGGCACAATTCAGTGCCTACTGTGTGCCATTTCAAAGGTGGTTGTACTTCAGAACTGGGCAAGGAGAATGTATCCTCAATGACAAATACAGAATCTTGCATTAAGCCTTAACCACCTGCTCCCTATATATGTAGGAAGCAATTTCCTACATTGCAGGACTAAATAGATAAGGAGCATTCAGGCTCAGAAAGATGACAAAGGGAAGATATGATCAAAGAGTACAAAATCATGAAGGACACAGAGATGGTGAATAAAGAAGGATTATTATGGTTATTTTTATTTTTGTTGTTATTTTATTGTATAACACCAGGACTTAGGACTATGCAATGACACTATGAGGCTGCATATTTAGAAGGAGAAACAGCTTTACATTACAAAAATAGGGAAAGGATCACTAGAGGAAGCAACTGAAGCCAATGAAGTATATAGGTTGGAAATGCAGCTCTCCAAACTTGCTTTATTTTTTCCTTCTTCTACGTCTTTGTGGATGGATGTTGGGGTAGGTGAACCTTGGTTTGACCAGCAGAGCTGTAACATTACAATACTGGCCATGTTGTCAGAGAGAGTCCTCTTGAGAGTGATTCAGAGCATGGCTGTAATTCAGCTTCTTCCCTCCCACACCCCCCATGGACTGCAGAGCAATGCAGGGGCAGCATAAAGTACATCAGACACCTGAAATTGCTTAGTTCAAATGTCTCTTTTTCTGACTGATTTGTGAAATGCAATAGCAAGTCAGGTGTCTGAACCCCACTGCTTTTAAAACTCTTAATCTACTTTGATGTTTTTTACAGTCTCTCCAGGCACCTCCATGAAACCTCTATGAAAATCAGGCCTGGAGTAATCTCTTCCCTTTTATCTCCTGAAGCTCAGATAGTGCTTGCAAAACGCCTTGTGACCCACAGATAGATGCTATAGCTTCTCCATGCTTTGCAACCATTATTAATGAGGCCTCTCAAACATTAGATTGCCTGAAAAATGCATATTTTGTCTGTTGGCAAGAATTATTTCAGTAAGTTTTCTTTTGACAGATCACAGACAGTGAATGCAGACACACTGGTGGCAGCTCCATCAATCTCTGACTTTTAAAGCTGATCCCTGTTCCTCTTACTTTCCCCATATCACACAAACAAGTTGAGAAAAGAGGAGTCTTCAAGCCTGGCTGGGCAGCTTATGTGTGACCATGCCAGGTTACAGACTGAACCACATGTACCAAAACCATAAATCAGCTCTGCATTGTGAGGCTGCTGGAGGAGAACTCTACTATATGTATTTGTCACATATCCAGGGCTTATTTCAGAGAGACCCTGGTGCAACTGGCTTTATCAGACAAGCTTGCTGGATGTGCACTTTGGTCACACACCAAAGCAGTGGAAAAAACAAGCGAAGTCCCAGATCAGATCTATGTGCAAAGTCTAAATAAGTTCCCTCTACAATTTTTAATTTCTCTGTTACAAAGGTGGAAGAATTTATCTGGTCTGGACAGAAGATGACATATTTTGCTTAATTTAGGGCTATGCTTTTCAAAATAAATATAATCAAGCTGAATTTTACGACACAATTGTTTCTTGAGCAATTTAAATGTTGAAATGATAAAAATGGGCTTTCCTGGTTTGTCAAGAAAGACTAACTCCCCTTTTTGTGTAGCAGAAAACATTAGTTGAATTCAGCCTGAGTCTGTGGATAGTTTCAGTTAGCCTGAAACTGCATTTATTAGCAAAGAAGCTATCCATGTGAAAAATGTTATCTTGTTCTACCCCAAATGTTCTTCCCGTTGCCTAAAAATGTCCTACTTCTAGACAAAGCTATTGTTCAGCATAGATTTAAACCATTGTGGTTCATTGTCTGGCGCTGCATCTCCCAGGGAAAGCAAACCAATTAAGCTGTTCTATTTTGGAGCCTCAGTGCCTGTTTGTGCAGTTATTATGTCATATGAGAGAATACAGTCTTATAGTGTTTGACAGATATGACTGCACTTCTTAGAAGTAAATACCCTGTGTTCAGCAGCTTTGAGATAGAAATGGCCACAACAGAGCTGAGGAAAGCAGGAAAAGCCATCTGAAACCAATGGAGCATCCTTCATCTACATCTATGTCAAGCGCCTGTACCAAAAGCTCCACCAAAAACCTGTTACATGTAATGATGATAGTTTTCATTATTTTACAGATCTTCTCAAAGTTTGATTGAAGGCTTCTTCTCTTGTTATGAAACTAAATTAGCCCACTAAACCATGTTGCTCAGTGCCATATCTACTCTTCTCTTGAACGCCTCCAGGGAACTGTCCTTTCAGTGAGGTTGATGGAAGCAGGGATAGAGGTGCCCTCTTTACTGCAGTGGTGATGGAGCACTGGCATGGGCTGCCCATGGAGCTTGTGGATATCCATCTTCGGAAATTTCAGAGCCTACCTAGACATGGCTCTGAGCATCCTGCTGTAGATGACCCTGCTTTGAGCAGGTGGTTGGAAGAGACAATCTCCAGAGGTCCCTTACAGCCTCAGCCACCCTGTGGTTTTGTGATTATGTGCACGTCCTGACCATGGTTCACAATGACTGTAAGTCACTGTGTGTACAGCTGGTCTCTTAACACATCTGCTCCTGGACCTGCACTTACCCTCATAGTATCGACAGCTTTCATTTTGAAGGCTGCAAGCTGAGTACATCTATTCATTTTATATTTATTTTACCAAGCAGACAAAAATGCATTGGTCAGATTTACAGATTCAATGCTTTCCCTTTATCCAGCAAGGCAGATGGTCTAGGTTCCCAGCTGCCTCATGCCCCTTGGTGACTCATCTGCATCTGTTAGCTACTACTGACTCAGATAGAACTTAGGGTGTTGACCTGTACGGTAGAAACCTTTCATTTTCTTAGTCCGCTCCCTCTCAGGGATATTTTCCAACCATCATCTTAGGAATGAGGTTAAAAAGGCACATGCAAGAGCACAGATTTGTAAATACTGACTTCCATATACATTATTTGATTGGCTCTTACAGCAGGGTTGATCTGACTCTCTGGTTGTGGGAACAGCAAGTGCACTGAATCTTGGGGATTTATCAGTATTTATTGACTGTACATTACTTATGGAGGTCATCTTTTTTTCAGTCCTGCAGTGCATGCTCTATGACTCTGAATTATGTTCCCATTCTTCTCTTGTGGTTAAGATAAGTGAGTTGTTTGGTTCTGCCTGAAAAAATAGTTCACATCCCAGCACTTGCTTCTTACTAAGCAAATTGTCCCCATACATGCTTTTCAGAACCCAAATCAAAGGTTATGCCACTAAAAATATCCAAACTGTACTACAGGAGGAAGAGCCACAGAAAATCCACAAACAACCTAAAAATGAATCATAGAATCATAGAATCACCAAGGTTGGAAAAGACAAGATCACCCAGTCCAACCATCCACCTATCACCAATAGCTCTCACTAAACCATGTCCCTCAACACAACATCTAAATGCTTCTTGTACACCTCCAAGGTTGGTGACTCCATCACCTCACTGGGCAGCCCATTCCAGAGCCTGACCACTCTTTTGGAAAAGTAGTATTTCCTAACATGAACATGAGTTTGTGTTTAGGCAAGAGATTGGACAAGAAATGTCCCTGTCATAGGTGGTGACCTTTAAGAATTCTTTCCAATTCAAATGATTCCATGATTCCACAGTTCTCGATGAGGCTCAGGATAGTTCCAGTTTGTATGGAGCTGGATTAACTGGACCAGACTGGAATGATGGATCAATACACCGACACAGTGCAGCTATAGCCAAGCTTAAGAGCATCAGATAGCCCTGCCTGCTGCTTGCAGTCATTTCCCTCTGCAGCTTAACAATGCCATGGCCTTGTGTTCGTCAGGTGCAGAAGCAGTGTACAGAATACTCTTTGAAGTGCCACAGCAGCTGCAACAGCTTCCTGATAAATTAAAGGAAAATACTTCAATCTCCTGTGTGCTGCTCAAATGCATGCACAGCAATGAATTTTACAGAGCTCAAAATCCCCACACAGATTTCGTGTATTCATTCAAAAGCCTTAGGGAGCACGAGCCCTGCTTTAACAGCGGGAACACAAAGAACCTCTTCTTTGGGAGTGGGGAGTTTTCTTTAACGTGTGAGGGAAACAAAGCCAACTCACCACTCATTTGAGCTCTTTCCCTACTGGGACACAGGATTACTCTGCAGCAGTTTGCTAAGTGCTCAGCCTTAAGGTAGAGTGAATTTGAGTATTCAAGGCACTTCAACAGAGCTGGGTAGGCAGCCTCCTCCCTGCACCCAGATGGCACCCATTTGTCCTAGTATCAGCCCTCAGCTGAGTTTGTACCCTAAGATAATTCCACTTTATTTTCCTCTCTTGATGAGCCTAGCAGGAAGGCTAATTAAACCCTCTGAACTGTTGCCGTTATTCATCGTTCCCTATAATATAAGCAAACTCGCTCTCGCATTTAAGATCAGGTTCCCTATAAATATCTGCCCTGTGCCTTTGCCTTCATGCTCAGAACACTTCACGCAGCAAATGCAATTAATTTCCTTGCAAGAACATCCGAACAGTACAATCACAGTTCTCTGCTAATCCCCGGCAGAAGGCAACTCTCAGTCCACCAGCAGAACGTGCACCAGAATTTGGGGAAACAGCACGACCTAGTGTTCCTTCTGCTTCTCGCTGCCTCCTGATGCTGAACGGCGCATCCCTACCAACGCTACCCCTACTGAGCTCCTGGGAACACAAGATTTCTTTCTCCATTCTCAGTTTCTTCTCCCCAGTGAAAATCATAGAATCATTGCAGTTGGAAAAGACCTCTAAGATCATCTAGTCAAACGATCAACCCATCCCCACCATGCTCACTGACCCATCCCTCAGTGCCATATCTATCCTTTTCTTGAACATCTCCAGGGATGGTGACTCCACCACCTCCCCGTGCCAATACTGCACCACTCTTACTGAGAAGATTTTCCTAACATCCAACCTGATTGTCCTCTAGGGTTTATGCCTCTCTGCCTTTGGCACATCTTGCTTCTTTGTCCAAACTAGAAAGGTGTTATACAACCCTGTATATTCAAGATCAACATGGGCTTAGCAAAGTCTTCTTGCATTTTGATATTGCCAACCTTGTCTTAAACACTGGTACCAGGAATGTCATATATAAAATGGCTCTTTTCTATAAAATGAATTCTACTGAAAGTTGCTTCTACAGCAAGCCAGTTTAGCTCAGCATCCTTTCAGCTAGAGCCCATCAGCCTAAAACCTTGTACGCTGATAATACATGTTTGTAGAAGACAGAATTGCCCACGCACCTTCTGTTACGAACATGACCTCAGAGAAATGAACCAAGCACAAACACCGTGATGTGATCATGCAAGACAAAGTCTGGATCTGCTCTGCTCTGCTATCACTTATATAGCCAGAAAAAAAACAATAAATAGAAATAAAAAAGTAGCGTAGAGAGTAGCTCCAGACAAACTTTAAGACACGGATCTGCTTTTGACCAGGCCTGTTTTTCATATGTTCTCAAAGATCTGTCCTTCTCCATGCTGGAACAGCCCACCTGACTGCTGGAGGCTCAGGGCTGTGTGCTTTAACAGAAAGGCATTGGATTTGCAAAGCAGCTCTAGCTGTGCAATGCTGCCCTGAGGAAACAGAGTTTCTTCCTGACCTCAGAGTCGATCACTTTATTCCCTGGAGTCTGAAGATGCCCTAGAGTTTTTTGTTGCAGTCAATGTAATTGTAAATGTTACTGCTATTCGAAGAACTTGTACAATAAAAGATGCTCCTTCTAGATGCTCCCTGACCAACATCTTGATTGGATGCAACATTAGTGAAAAGTCAGATCTCTCTACTGAACAAATTCAGATACATAGGGGGCTGTAAGAAACTGTGATTTTCAATCTGGGCAAACTGTAAACGGTTTGTGGGCACTGGCAAACCTGGGAAAAAAAGGTCGTGTTGGTTTGCAGATCATCATGCACATAATGACTGCTGTGTTTGTTATTTGGAGAAGGAACAAACAAGGATAGAGCTAGTATCTGGGCAGGGCCACAGGTTTGGCACAGGCTATCCCTGCTACACCTTGCATGGCATGGGAGTTGTGAATGATGAAGCTGTGTTATCCAACCCAGCTGCCAATCCTCTGGAAAGGGATGCCAACCCATCTTTGTACTGGCGAGACTTCATACTCCATTGTATAAACACAGAGGTGCATAATCAGACCTCAAAGCAAGACACAGCTTGTCCAACCTTTCATCCATGCTGGAAGCAGCAGTGCTCTGACAGCTCCACAGCACAGGGCTCCGGATATTGGAGATCTGAGACAGCCACCAAACTGGAAGAGCGGATGGCCTGGCAGCAGATAAAACGTCGACTCCTTATCTATTGCCCACACCATCTGGGAACCTCTCTCCTTGCCTTCCCAACCCTAATTATTTTTACTGCTTGATCTCAAGAGGTGTTTATGGCATGAACCACAACCAGACAAGCCTGCTGTTTCTTGCCCTCTTGCTGGCAGCTGGATTTCAACCACTTTATTACCATCTTCACTTGTGAATCAGATGATTGCTCATGTGATCCCAAAGTATTAGTCCTGCTTGCATTGTCGCAAACATTTGGACATTCCAATTTTAAGGGGATTATATGCAAAGCAGAAGAGACATCAACCGTGCCTTTAATGCTTTCCTCTGGCCTCTCATTTCCCTGGGGACAACTCTTTTATCTCAGGGCGCCTTGAAGAGAAATCAGCATTTCAGCTATACTATTTTTTTGGCCTTTAATTTCAGATACTTATTCCTGTTTGATCACGGCATGCAGCAACTCACAGAAAAAGAATGAAATTGCTCCCGGTTTCAGATGCCAATTTCTTGCTAAAGCAAAAGCAGGGTGCACTCTTTTGTTTGCTCTATCCTTATTTTATTCACTCCTTCAACCTGTCAGACTTAAGGTCTGTCCCTCTGAAATACAGACTTCAAGCTATTTTAGTGGTGAGTTCGCAGGTTCTAACCTGCTTTAGCTTTAATTTCATGATGACATCCAACTGATGAGCTTCATTGTAAGAAAGAGTAGAAGAGTAAGTCTAGAAGGCAACTTGAGCCTGGCTCTTCAAGCATCCTTCCTGCAGGCCAGATCCTTGGGAGCAGATCTTCCCCTATGTTGATTATGCAGGAATGAGGCTGTAGATCCATGTTATAATAATTAATCCTAAACTAATAATCTATAGTTAATAAATCTGGTATACTAAATACAAATCAGTTCAAACTTGGCTTCAGCCCAAATGCAGACAAGCATGGAGTCCAGCCATATTCCATCCAACCACATCCTTCAAGGATGGTGATCTGCAAATGCTGAAACCGTGTGTCCACTGAGTCCAAGAAGGTGGCTTTGGATGTTCCAGTGTGAGACTTAACGTGCAGAGGGAAGGTAGAGGTGTGGGTACATAGTGCTGGGCTGGGAGGATGCTCGTGACATATACTCTGCTCTGTGAGAGAAGCTTAGCCAAGTACAAACCCCATCAAAACTCCTTGCTGAATCAGGGTCTCAATACTGGAAAAAAAACCAAGTTTGTTAATTACTGCTGTTACTGATAAATCTCTAAGTGAAGTGAAAATTATAAGGCAAGTAATTTATTTTATGTGCAGATTGTATCTATTTTAATGAGTTCCAAAAATAGAGCTTTAAAGCAGCGGCTTTAAGCTCTGACGTTGCACAGGGTTTTTTCCACATGAAATTTTCCAGGGTGCTTAGTGGAGCTTTCCTTCCCTAGAGATAGAGAATTTTTTGTGTGTTGCCATGCACTGATGTGTACCCATGGGTTGAACCTCACTTGACTGGCCAATCAAGAACTTGGGTTATTCATCACGGTTCTTCTGATTCAAGCCTACATCCTGCATTACTTGAAAAAGGGACCATGTCAGAGTGCAGAGGCACCTGTAGGATGTGAGGCAATTCCATCCCCATCACCAGTTTTCATGCTCTTGAACAGGAGACATACTGCCTCAATTCCACATCCAGCATAAGAAATGGTAAAACACATGACTGTGTGACTTGGGCCCTTCTCTGACATGCCACACAGCTGAACCAGCAATGCCCTGCACTGCCAGTCTGCAGGAGTTGCTTGGTGCAAACTGGTGCAGAATCAGCATAGAATCATGGAATCACCAAGGTTGGAAAAGACCTCTAAGATCATCCAGTCCAACTGTCCACCTATCACCAATACTTTTCACTAAACTAGAGTCATAGAATATTATGGGCTGGAAGGGACCATAAGGATCATCAAGTCCAACTCCTGGCTCCACACAGGACCACCCAAAGGTCAGAAACCATAAGTATAGGAGACTCCCATTAACACTGTCACTTTATAAGGGGCATGGAGATATTCAGCCTCAGAGACAGAGCCACTGTCATGGCTCTTACTGCCATGACCCCTGCAAGAGAAAACAGCTGTGCAGTTGGAAGGTTGCTTTACCATGTCTTGGTGGAAGCTCCCATCAGCTTTGGTCCTCAAGAGTTGACATTACCCTTCTGGAATCAAAGCTCTGGTTGTTGGCAGAGACTGTAGGTGATTTCCTTGGGGCCGGAGGAAGGGGGAAGGGATGCTGTGAGAACTGTGAGATAGAGACTGCTCTATCTGCATGGTGTCTGGGGATTTCTGGATGGGCATTCCCTGTGCAACTTCATTAATATAATCAAGGCCAGGACTTATTTAGTGCTCATCCAGTCACTGCAAAGGGACTGATTACAGCCTGCTCTCCTGGGGCTCTATTTCAGTCTGGGACTTCATGGTGGAGTATAAATAGCATGGCAGCTTCACCGAGGAGGTATTCCTATGTGACAAAGAAGTTAAAGCCCACGTCGCTAATTGTTCAAATTATTGCTACTGTTAACAGGGCCGCAAATTATGTCAGGGAGCCTTTTAGTAGTCATACTACCCCTGCTACAAATGAGATAGTCCTGGATTAATGTTGACAAAGATAATAACAAGGGGACACATTAATAAAATCAGAATGCTAAGAATAAACACCAAATCAAAAGCAAACAGCAGCTGAAATATTGACTTTGGCAAAATAAAGTGATTCTAAGAGGAAGAGGAAAATGTTACAGAGAGGAGATCAGGAATGGAATTATGCGCAGGGCAACTTCTCCCACATTGAAAAGAAAGTTCAGCCCTAGCCACATGCAGACAAGTTCTGGTGTGCGCCAGTTCAGTTGCAAAAGTTCTCTCCTGACAGAGTCTATGGGAGATGAAGGAGAAGAGATCCCAAGAGAAAGATCCCAAGACTTGATGGCGGGAAATACCCTCTCTTGATGATACTGGAATACTAAATATCACCAGCCCATCTATTTCACCTTGTTGGATGGAATTCTCCTTGTGTTTTCAATGTATCCAACGGATCAGGACAGTGACAAAGATATTTAGTAACAGTAATACAGTCATTCCTCTTTGGAGGAGCAGGATGGTTTCCCCATTTTCCAGTCATGTAACTGAGACTGAGGGATGAGGAGAGCTCTGCCTGGGAAAACGAGGTCAGAGACAAAAACAGGAACCATGCCTGTCAAACTCTAGCACTTCTTTTTCCATGGGACAGCCACTTGCTTCTCCATGTTCAGACAGTGATAAATTTAGGCTGGAGTACTCACTGTAGATAAAAGGGCCTGGCTGATTTCTCTTTTACTGCAGTAAAATCTAAAATCAGGACTAAACAATAGCAACAGCAACAAATATCTGACTTATACTGTATTAAGTCCAATCCAAGAAGATTCAACTTCATATTTGCAGTTTCCCCTCTCTTAGCACTGGAAGGAATGAATTTTCATGTCTCATCCCAGGAAGTCTGTCACGAGTGATGAATCCTCTCTTTCCAATTCCCATCACTGCTGGTGCCACAACATTTCTCTTAATCACATTGTTGTCTTTCTTATATGTTATGTAATCAGAGATTCCTAACATAAAAGATATCAACAGTAACTTCATCCCCACGCATATAAATCTGTAGAGTCAGATACAGAGAAAAATAGAACATCCAAAGTTGGAAGGGACCCATAAGGATCACAGAGTCCAACTCTGGGCTCTATGCAGGACAACCTCTTGTGTAAAAACTCACCTCTAATAATCTGTCCTCTATTTTATAAATTCTCTACCAAACAGTGATTTTTGGTCTCTCTGTAATCTCATTAGCCAGTAGCAGGCTGTGTTTTTGTCTACCTACATGGCAACCTGAAAGCATTTGGAAAACTGTTTCTTGTAAAGAGGAAAATGAATAGAAGGAAAAAGCTGATATTATCCATTTCTGGATGGTATTCTCAGTTCTCTGCTAGTTTTCCATGGACTCCTTTTTAATTGGGATATTAAAATGCACCACACATCTCTTTGCTTCCTAAACCAGTGCAATCAACGGCCGAAACAATCCTTGCAGCAAAGACCAGCAGCTTTGCAATAATTAGCAACAGAGTCTTGCAGAAGATGCAACAGTCCACTGCTTGCAGTAACCTTATTTTAACTTACTTAATCTTCTTAGTGAGGTGTAGATTACATTACCTCAAACCAACCTTGAAAGCTCCTAATCAGCCACATCAAAAACACGAACATTGCAGGCAATTCATTGCTCTGGTCTTAGTAAGCTCTGTAGTTGCAAATTAACGTGGCACAGCTGGTGCTTTCAAAAGCCTTGCATTTGAAGTAACTGATACAGATTTGGAGTCCCTGCTGGGTTGAGCAGGAGATGTCTGTTCATGCCCAGGACTAGAGAATCTGATATTATCAACATTGATGTCATTGCTGGAAGTTCATTTTTAGCTCTTGCTTTAAACAAATCCAAACACTGGTGTTACTTGTTTGTAGTAATTTTAAGAGGCTTAATAGCAATGAGATTGAAAGATTGCTGGGGCCTTCTGGGAATACACCTTATGGTTTCACAACAAGCATATGTAAGGAATTGCTAGGATTAAAACATTTATTTCATTATCACAACTTCATTTTAAGTGGGCACATGGAGCAAAAAGGAAAAATTTCCCATTCCCCATTCTTGTCCTAACAAATCATGGGAGCATCTTCCTTAATGTTAATGAGGCTCTATGGACCTTGAACAGCCAACCTCTAAAAAAGCCAAAATACATTTGGAGGCTGTTACCTCTCTTAAACTGAGGTTGATTTCCTGTAACTAAAAATGACATTGTGCTGTTCATCTGTATGACACTTCAATGTCCCACAGAAAGTGAAGGATAATGAAAGGTGATAAAATCTGTGCTCAGATGCTACCTAACTTGTAAATCTATTCAAGCAGCAAATATTTCATTCGAAACCATGCTTTAGAAGGGACTTTCCATTCTAAATAACTTTCAAGGGCTATAATGAAACCAGAGATAATTGGAGGGATTGCCAGGCTATTTCTGTTGGTAAGAGAAATTGATATGAAACACACAGCCTTGGATCTTGGATCCATTCTGCCTCAATCAGGCACTCTATCCCCCAAATGTGAAATGATTAGTCCTGGGCTCACCCAGTCCTCATCAAATAGAAGTTCAAATTTCTCTCAAGAGGCAGTGGAGCAGGACTCCTCCTGAGACCTTTGTAGGTAGCACCCTCCAAATAAATGAATTCCTCTTCCAGTTTGAATCTCTTGCCATCTGTTATGGACACTGGTTGTGATATGAGAGACCCCTCTCTACTCCCTTGGAAGATTGATTTTCCCTTGGCCATGAAGAAATAATTGTGAATATAGCAAGATGTTAAGAAGGAGTTTTGCCTTTAATTTGGAAACACAAGAGACAGACCTGTGTTGTATTCCAGACTTTGGTCCTTTGAATACGTATTAGATCATCACTAAATTGGATTTTAATGACAGCAGGTGGTTATCTGCAGCTCAGCAGACCTCCTTTTCTGCTGCTCCAGTGAGTTCTGTGTTGACACAGTCTTATCTCATTGCAAGCTTTTCTCTGGCTTTTTCTTCTCAACACTAAAATGTGAGATGGCATTCAAGTCTCATGTTTGCATCTCGGAGACCCCGTTGTGTTCTGCGGGTACCTCTGGTGTTTATGGCATAGAGAGGTTGGACTGTTCCCTTGTGGGACCTGACGTGAGGGCTGGGTAGAAAAAAATCCCTTTCAGAGAGAATGTTGAGGATTTAGATTTAGATTCTGTTGTATTTCTGCAGGAAATGAAACTTATGAAACCTCTGGCCCTTTCTACAGGAGCTTAGAGAGGAGGAGTCCCCAGGTCAGCACTGCAAGGCCTGTGTGTGCTTTCAGCTAATCCTCAGGCCCTAATCCCCCATCACTCTCCATCCCATTGCCTGGCCTGGGAAACCTCCTGAGGAGATTTTTGTTGAAACAAGGATACACTGACAAATTCTAGCCTTGACAACCTGCCATTTCTGACAGTACATCCCATGGTGACTCCCGCTCAGCTCTACTCAGCCTGCTTTGACAGCGTCTATGGGGAATTGGCAGGGAAATGTCTCCATGCAGTTATTAGCAACTTCTAGTCCAATACAGAGAACAGTCATCTTTGTCCCAGACATCTCTGCATGCTGTGTGACAGGGCACTGCATTCCCCAGGCACAGTGCCTTGGCTCACAGGCACTGCTACCAGCCACTGTGCCACCAGGGAAGGGACGGACAGGAGTAGCCAAGTGTCCATCTTCAAATGTCTCCTGTCCCTGGAGACACCAGTGGTCAGGCTGGACGGGGCACTGAGCACCCTGCTCTAGCTGTAGGTGCCCCTGTTCATTGCAGGGAAGGTGAACTAGACAGCCTTTAAGGGTCCCTTCCAACTCAAATGATCTTACGATTCTATGAAATCAAGGGACTACAGACACTGAGCTGAAGACTTCCCACCCTATCCAAGCAGCACATGATGAATGTCTGGCATGCAGCACGAAAACCAAACTACTTCTCTTGTGCTTTGGGCAAAGCTGGACCTCTAAATAAATTAAAAAATAGAGCAATGACTCTAGAAACTGACCAAGTAGAGGTAGAAGCAAGCTTTTGTATCCCTGCAGAAGAGCTGGCAAAGGCAGGAGTGGTCCAGCTGAGCTTTAGCCTTCACAGATGCTGAAGAGGCACTGTCTGTAAACAAACTCTGGTCTCTTTTAGACAGATGTTCCTTTACCGGAATTGCCTTTTATTTTAGGGCATAATTCTGGCATAAGCAGCTTGATCACTGATTTTTCACTGAGTCCTCCCAAAATGTGGTTTCTAACTCATTTCTCTTTACTTACTGCCATCTAGTGAAGCTTGCTGGAAAAACAATTAAGACTTCACTCAAAAACAAAAACAAAAACAAACAAACAAACAAACAAACAAACAAAAACAAAAAACCCACCCAACCCATAACAAAACAAAAAACAAAACAAAACAAAAAAAACAACACCAACAAACAACAACAACCTAAACAAAACCAACCAAAGAAATTAAACCAAACCCAGCCTAACCAACCAACCAGCCAAATAATAATAATCCAGATTAAAATGAGGAACATTTCTTTTAGGCAACAGTTATTTCAGACAGCTCCTGAGTGTAAAACAGCAAGAAAGAGAGATGGGAAGATGCTTTGTTCACACCTGAAACTTTAAAGTTTCTGAAAATTCTAGCAACTCTGAAGAGAAGATTTTAGATCAGTGAGTGGTTTAAACAGCTACCCTGCATGATTTTAACTTGTGTGATCATCTGTGGGCATCCTACCAGTATAAGGAATGTCATGTTGGACGTTAGGAAGTACTTCTTTTCTTAGAGAGTGGTCTGCCACTGGAATGGGCTGCCCAGGGAGGTGATGGAGTCACTGACCCTGGAGGTGTTTAAGAAATGTTTAGATGTTGTATAGAGGGATATGGTTTAGTGGGAACTGTTGGTGAGAGGTGAACAGCTGCACTGGATGATCCTGGTGGTCTTTTCCAACCCTGGTGATTCTGTGATTCTAAGAAGGTCCCGGGCAGCTGAAAGCACAAGCAGTTGTGTGCTGAAATAAAGGGCTGCCCAAACCAGGCCCACAGAAGTAAATGGCAGGCTGGAAACAAGCATCCTGTCTGAAGAAAGCAGTGATGGCAGGCAACCTGCTAAGGGCTAGAGCACACCCAGAATCTCAGTGCCTCAGACACATAAAAGATGTTTGCCATGCAGAGCTCTTAATCAGAAAGCTTTTATTATTAATGATGAGCTTAGCAAGCTGCTTTAAATCATTCAGAGTGTTTTGCTTCTGATATATAAAAAGATATATTTTTTACCACGCTTCACTGAGAAATAGGTAATTGTTAAAGGGAACATGACATTTCTAACCAACACTTGTGCTGAATTCAGTGTATCTTGAGATTCAAGCTGCAAGTGTACCAGCAGTCCTCTCCTTGCATGCTGACTGAGGAGTATTGTAGCACCCAAGCAATGAAACTAGTCGGAGTTCATTTGCTTGAAAAATATACAACCAGTAATATTATTCCACAAATATTGGTCAGGCTCTTGTTTGGCTTATTATGCAACTGTCCAGACTGCAGCAGAGTTATCACAGAATCATAGAATCATAGAATTGCTTGAGGTGGAAAGGACCTCAGAGATCATTTGAGTTCAAAGTCCCCTATCCTGGGCAGCCAACCACAAAATCTGGCACTTGATCAAGTTGCCCAGTGCCCCATGCAACCTGACATATTATATGACATATTATTTCAAAGCAATGGGACAAATGAACTTTAAGCATAGATGAAAAAGCCAATCGGGAACAACCTAGTCCCCAAAAAGTCAAGAGAGTTAAAGGTACTGAAGACTTTCCAGGAGATGTCTTTGTGTCCAGATCATGACAAAACTGGTTGGGAGGCTGGTAGAAGCTCCATGAGAGGGGACAGGGAGGTGAAGTGTTCCCCCTTTAGCTCTTAGCTTTGAAGACAGGCCCAAGTCTTGAGTTCTTGATATTGAATGTTCTGGAGCCAAGTATTAGCTTTTCTCATGGTCAAGTCAAAAGAAGGGTGATTGTTGAGGTGGAAGACTGGATCTGCTTCAACTGTTTTGCCAATTGGACTGAAGCATTCTGGCATTTTTGTTGCCGATTTTGCTTTGTACTGTTATTTAAAGCGAAGTCAAATATACTTAGGAACGAGGACTCGCAACAGATGAACACATAGGTAAATGTGATCAGTGCAAGACAAATGTTCTATGCTAAGTTTCTACAAAACAGGATAGTTAATATTTCCCTAAACCTAGCAGCTATCGAATAAATCATCAGATGGTGAATGGGTTTTTAAGCTCACTCTATATTAGCACATACACAGAGTCCAGCCATAGCCGAATGCTGTAAACATGGGCTGAGCCCCGTAACTCCATTCGGTTACCATCACTTCTCACTGTCGTGTGGTTTTCACATTACAGAACCATTCAGGACTGAACCCTTACAGCAGTGCTAACACCACCAGACAGCCTAGGGAGAAGCAAACTACTTCTTCAGATGCAGAGCTTTTGTTTAGAAACAGCCTCAACACCTAAAGTCCCATTCTGTATGAAGAGCAGCCATTCGGTTACTGTGTGTGTGTACTGAGCATGAGACCCAATTAAGTATATATAATGCAGTCTCCAGGTTACTGACTTATGCTTCAGGTCTTTAATTACACCAGACTTGATTCCAGTGGTTGAAAATATTGCCCTTTGGTGGGGCCTAAAAGCACCAAAGGGAGCTGCTGCAGTGCTTCATCCAGATCAATACAGAGGGAAGGGATAATACAATTACTGGTGGATTAAATTGGAGACAATAGCAATATCATGATGTATTGGGAATTTGGAGCATTTCATCATGAGAAAAAGAGGAAAAAACAATGTGATAAAATTGCTTTTGAGAGAAGAGGAATGCCTGCATTCCTGAGATACCTTACAGATACTTTCTCATAGGTTAGTAAGGGCACAGTTCAGCAACTTTCATTTCTCAGTCTGACCTATTCGCAACAGTCCATAGGATTTCACCTCATCATTTTTTGCTTGGAGAGAGTATTTCCATTTTTAAATTAACTTAGAGGTAGGGCTTCAGTTAATTAGAAAATTTTCCTATTCCCATTGAAACATTTTGAACTCTTCTCTAGGAAATGTGTTACAGAAGCTTTCCAAGAGGTTTTCTGTTCCAGAAGCACTTAAATTATGATCTTTCTGTAAAGCCCTGTCCAGGAAGTAAAATAACAACACATACTGATCTCTAAAAAGTAGCTAGATCTATTTGCAATTTTGGATAGATTTGAATGAACAGTTTTATCTCCAGAAAGGTAGAAAAATTTGTAAATATGCTACAAGGTTTTGCCAGTATAAACAATATGTATTTTTAAGGCTCACTGCTGCCTCAGCACAGTGATATTTTAATAGCTTCTCAGCATTCCTTTACATGGAAGCTGTTACAATGTTTGGAATAACCATCTTTAGTTAAATGGAAGGTCATTGTATTTTCTGGTGTGTCAAAAGTTTTCCAAAACATCCCTTCTAAGGTCAGTCCAGTCTGTTTCCTTTGACCCAACCAGACCCTTACGTGTGTACTTTAAGGGGTAATTCATCAGTGGACTTAACAGCACCTAAGAAGAAAAAAACATGTCATAAATATATTTATTAAGGAATAGTGGCTGTGTTCGCATCTTTGTCTCTTTCAGTTTCACCCCTGAATTTCTTGACAGATTATATATATATTTTTGCTGCTGCTACAGCTCTAAAAGCAACATCCTTAATGAATTAACAATATTTTTATTATCTGGAGCTATTCTGAAAGTGTGTTCTTTAGAAAATAGCCCGAAGAAATGTCATCTCTCTTCTCTGCATCGCTTCAAGCTCTTATTGGCGGCAAGCCACAGCGTTTTCAAGGGAAGGAACTGACCCCACTAGCCCCTGCAGATCTGCTGAGGTGTTGGTGTAGGGGAGAAAGATGTCATTTCATAGACCGTGATGAGGCAAACAGCTTCATCAGTGCTGTAGTCATCTTCCATCATTTGCTTTTGGAAGCACTGTTGCAGGGTGCAGAGCCTGACATCTCATCCTGCAGCTCATCTCCATCCCCGCTGCTCTTCGCCCTCCACTGGGAACAGCCCTCTGTCTCTGCTAACCTTGAGAAAGCCGACTCAGCACAAATTCCCCACGTCCATTTCACTGAGAAAAGGCAATACCAAATACAGATAATAGCCCATTTATGTTGACTCTTGTTTTCCCATCTTGTAAACACCCTCTGAATTTATATTCCCGTCATTTTCGCTATAATACTGTTCCCTAAGCCATAAAAAGAACAATTCTAAGCTTCTTGACAGCTAATATTTCTGCTGAGCAATATTAATGCATTGTGAGTCTGACCTTAATACCGATGCACTGCAGTCTGATCCTACTCAGTACTAAGTTCCCACTGTGCATCTTAACGTACTATCAGGCGCGTGGAAGGAAAGACGCTCAGCAACCAGCAGGATCAGACCCCAGAGAAGAGGTGATGGCACAAAACAGACCTGAGATGCTCAGTCACTCTAATGTAAAGGTGAGACATGCACTTGCAGGAGCTGAACTTGGCAATGCATCCTCTTGGGATAAATCTCAGCAAGAAAATAAAAAGCTTTACATCTTCATGCTGCTTTGGGGGCAAGCAGGGGTCAGAAGAGAGATCTATGCATGGCGTAATTCTAACTGATCACCCATGGGTCGCATGCACTGCATCTATGAGCTGTGAGCTCCTTTGGCTGTATGATTCATTTTCGTGTTAATCACTGCATCTGCAGGAACAGTGTTCTTAATAACTTCGCAGTGTTCACTCTATGGGAAAGCCATGATGATATTTGGTATCACTGTCTTAAAGAGCAACAGGCATCTGTTAAACAAAAGCAGCAATTAGGAGCCATAAGCACACACGCCCCTCCACGTCTGCTGTATTACATTTGTTTCTCCAGTTATACAGGAGACATCTCAAACCCCAAACTGTAATTTGCATAGAAACATCCCAGCCTGGTTTCATTTCAGTGCCTCTTGGGCTAGCAGGGGAAAAAATCATCAGAAAGAAAACCAGAGGGCTCCATTGGCTGACAATACATAAAATTCATCTCTGATTATTCTTGCTTTGTTCAGCTTGGTGCCAAGATGCTTTGAAGTACTTCAGGGGAACGGCTTTAAACTAAAAGAGGGGATATTTAGATTAAATGTTAGGATGCAATTCTTTTCTCAGAGGGTGCTGGCACAGCTGCCCAGAGAAGCTGTGGGTGCCTCATCCCTGGAGGTGCTCAAGGCCAGGAGAGATGGGGCCCTAAACCCCAGCCTGAGCTGGTGGGGGGCAGCCAGCCCATGGCAGGGGCTGGAATTTGATCATTACGATCCCTTCTAACCCAAGCCATTCTATGATTCTATGATACTTCTAATGCTGTGTATGTCTACAAGTCATGATCCCGGAGAGGTTCAAAAGCTGTGCTTTGCCTCTGCCCTATCCTTTTCTCACCTTTTTTATTTGCTAAAGGTTAGCATACTTCAAGCACTGAAGACTCAAGCTAGGAAGGCAGAGCCGATCAAGACTTTCCTGGAGGATTTCTCCTTCCTTCTAAAGGATCTTAATGGAATCAAAGCCATTTAAAATAGCTTTGTTTCCTGGCTACTCAGCACTGACTGATGAAAGTCAGTGAGGTAATGAGAAGTTCAGCCAAATGAGAATTAAGATTTCCAGAGTTGCTTTGTGTCAGTAAGGTTGGCTCTGCTTGGTCAGCTGCAAAGCTTGTCCACAGCAGTCACCAGGGCTGGGAGAGCAGAAGTCAACCTTCCCAGAGTAGCTCCTCTCCTTACCGGCTTCTGGGAGCCTCCAAATTCTGCAGAAGATTAATATTAAAACCTATGTTTCCTGCAATAAGCTGCTTGGTTGTTTAGTCCATCTTACCATCTCCTATTTAAGGTAACACCCAAACTGTCTGCCTGAACAATCCATTAGAAAGTGTAAGCTGCAGGCAGAGTTGAATACATTTGGGTACTTCAGAATCATAGAATCATTTGAGTTGAGAGGGATCTTTAAAGGCCATGTAGTCCAACTCTCCTGCAATGAACAGGGACACCTACAGCTCCATCAGGTGGTCAGAGTCCCATCAGCCTGACCTTGAGTGTCCCCGGGGATGGGGCATCCACTGCCTCTCTGGGCAACATGTGCCAGTGCCTCACCACCATTATAATAAAAAAAACTCTTCCTTAAATCTCTCCCCTTTTAGTGTGAAAGTTTTCTCCTTGTCCTCTCACAACAGACCCTGCTAAAGAATCTCTCCCCTTTTTTCTTACAGCCTTCCTTTAGATACTGAAGGGCCGCTCTCAGGTCTCCCTGGAGGCTTCTCTCTTCCAGGCTGAACAGTGCCAGTTGGAAGAACTCACAAAATCCTCACTTTGGAGGAATTCATGGATTAACTCCCAGTCAAAAGCACTATAGCATTCTCCCTTCATGATCTGCACACTTAAATCACTATAACATCTTTAAAAATACCCAAAGCAAACAGAAACTCAGCTATAATTTTCTCGGACCTCCAGTAAAGGAGGCAGCAGGCAGAGAGCATCAGACTACAAACGTGGCACTCCCTTCTGACTGGGATGGATGCTGGTTGTGGGAATGAACGGCTGCATCGTGGTTTCTGGAGTTTGCTGCAGCTTTTTCTAGAGAAAAGAGCACAATCTCAGGATAGATAAGCTTATACTTGAGCTACACAGGACCTCAGACAAGTCTAAGTCTTCACTGCCCCATATCTGACCTCACCGAGCAAGCGACACCCTGGGGAAATATTTTCTTTTTTCCCCACTAACTTTCGCCACAGCATTGCCCACTGCTTGCTGATGGCAAAGCCTGGGGCTGCTCACCTTGCTTTTCATAACAGAGCTTTCAGCATTAAAAATCTGTACCTCCATAGTGAGAGAGGCAGCAAAGGGAAGGGCTGGACGCAAACAAATTGGTTCACACCAGCATACCTGAGCTTTGGGCACATGGCAGCAGTGCTGATGTGAAGGGTCCTGGGTGTTATCACATGCAGGCTACCCAAAAAGTGCCAAGGCGAGAAGGGAGTATGCATAGTCCTTTTCATTTGGGTACAGACACCTCCCCATTGACGCAGAAGTTAAAGTCCATGCCTTAGGCTAAAAATTTAAATATGTCAACAGCCATCTGCCTGGCAAATGTTTGCACATGTCATTCAGGTGGAAAAAAGGTGACATCCTGCTTTGAGAGTGACCTTTCTGAGCTTCAGGCTTATGCAAAAGACTTTCTTTAACATCTCTCAAGCACTTTGGAAAACCTCTGTGCCAATGGCTGCCATTTTTCTGATGAGTTTGGAGATTTTTGCTTGGTGTTCATTTTTTATTTTCTACTCTTACTACTTCAGTGAATGCTCTGAATCAGGTTACCTGCAACCTTCTCTGCTTTCACTGCTTATTCACTAGGATCTTCAACTTGGAAGTACAATTCACGTCTAATTGTAGCAGGTAAAATTGTAAATGCTGAAACGTCAACTGTCATCATGGAATCAGAGTCGTCTGGGTTGCAAGAGACCATTGTAAATTAATTGTAAGTTAAAGGTTTGGTTAAATGTATTCAGATCTCTGCGCTCAGGAGCTGTGCAGCACTCTGCTGACCTGAAACAGCATAGGACTGTTGGCTTTCTGCTTCACAGCTGGAGGCACATGAGCCCTATACTCAGCCTGGGTGATCTCCAGAGCTCTCCCTGGGCCAAGAAGAGGCATTCCATTTATCCTTCACCCTACAAGAACGAGGATGTCAATGCTGCTAGCCTTGTGCAAACTGGATATGAAAATTAGTTGGCTGTATTTTTTAATGCTGAGGTGTCTCCATTATGGCATCTGATCTGCATGCGTGCTGAAGGCTTTTCGCATCATCTCTCCAAGCTAGAAACACTCATAACTACAGCACTGAAGCCTGGGATACAGGGCCTGAAGATTGTTGTAAAAGAGATGCCTAAGGGTGCCAACATCCAAATCACACCGTTGCCAAGCTAATAGATAAAGACAGTAACACTCTGAGGTAGTTATTTCTGAATGCGTCTCATGGAAGAGAAGAGAGACAATGAGGAAACTGAAGAGCAATGGAAGAGATATGGAGGAAAGCCTCCATTAAACCCACTGTAGCGACACAATGTGTCCTGAATTTAACTTAAAAGATCTCTTCAACTTTCCTATATACCATGTTAGAAAATAAAGCTGTCAGATCTGCTTATGAACTACATGCTATCATGTGAAACACATTTCCTTTGTTCACCAGGATGCAGCAATTTAGCAAATCTTTGTTCTATTATTCTCTCAATTTTATTGACATTTCTAGAGTAAAACCCATGATAATTGGGTGAGGTTTTGAGGGCTCACAGCTGACAGGTAGGGAGAGCACTGAAGGTTGAAGGATGCCATGGAGCTACGTCTGCATTTCATGCCAGATCTTAATCTCCAGTTAAGCAGATGTATATTGAAAAAAGAAGCACTTGTGACACTTAGTCTAACTTCTGTTCCCCTTCCTGCTTGCCCATCTCTCTCCATGAAGTATACAAAGAGCCCACACTTCTAAGTTAAGTAGTTCAAATACTCCTAACTGTGTTCAGTTCAGAGTACAACTGTCTTATGCTCTTTGTTTGCTGAGGTCAAAACTTTATCTCCTCTTTGGAAGTGCTGTGCTCTTAGGACATTAAAATTTCGTAGCTAACAACTTGCTGCCACCAAGGAGGTATCCCCTTCTTTGATTTTATTTTGCTCATGTTCTGTTTTATGTTCATGCCACTTCCTGTGCACAACTGTGGCATTCCCCAGCTTCTCACTGAGGCTGTTAAGACTTCCAAGCCTGCAAGAAACCAAGGTGATATTTCTACTTTTCTACTGGTTAAGAGTGTTGTGCTGTTTCAGTGGTCTGATGAGTACCTGAGCATCAAGAAGAGGGGCTACAGAGACAGCACAGTAGAGGGAAGGTCCTTTATGATAGCAGCAAGACAACAAAGCTCCAACCTCCTTGTGAAGCCTCATCATATCATAGCTCAGCTGAGAGCACAGAGGCAGGATGAATCTGGGCCAAAATCTAGTAAAGGCACAACCTACTAGAAACTGATCTAGATCTCTGTTTTGTCATTCCAAATAAATGAAAATTACTGTGAAAAACAACCTTCCAACCAGCAGGTTAAAGAAACTAGTCAGGGGTAAAGGGCTGTCAGTGAATAGCTTCTATGACAATTTTCCTGGGAGAAATTTGATATAGAGGAAGTCATTTTTGGAGCAGAATGGATTGGAGGAGGGTAAGCTGAAGGACTCAGCATCAGATAATGAGATGCATTGCAAGAGCTAACAAGTGTTTGTGAATATGCTGAATATTTAAAAGCTTTAAAGTTTAGCATGACTAATTCTGAATCACATGTCACTTGCTCTTTGCTGAATATCCTTTTTAGAAGGAGAATTAGAAGATCATTGCAACTAATCAGAGATGTAAGCATTTTTAAGGTAGGTCCTCCACTGGTCTAAAATAGCTGTGTGTCCTGCGGCTGTAGTGGTGATGGAAGTGAGGCCTCTTACAGTCTGACCCACTGAAGTTTGTTAACATAAGGTGTCTGCTGAATAATTGGGCGTCAGTAATGCATTACTGCAGGGAAGAGCAGATGATAATGCTCTGACCATGGCCAGCATCCACCTGGCATGGTGTTGAGCAAGATCTCTGCAAGATTTGGCACCATAAAAAAACACAAGAGGTGATGGATGGCATTTCGACTCAATCAATAGCCTCTGCCATAGCCCTGTACAGTAATCAAGTGGAGTATCTCAGTGACAGCATCATAGAATCATAGAATATCTTGAGTTAGAATGGACCTACAAGGATCATGGAGTCCAATTGCTGTATAAGATGATGCTGACTTTGATCACGAGCAAAGCTATGAAAAATACATCTGCTGGTGTTTTTCAGTCCAGACACCTATCCTTAGTAATGACTTCAAAGATGGCAATGATCATCGTCCTTCCTAAACACCCTGCTGCAACTTTTCACTTGTCCAAGTACTGTCTTTTTCAAGGAAAATATTACAAGACTTTGAAATAGGAATGCAGATCAGGTTATGAACAAGCTAAGGGCTTGGAAGAAGTGTAATTTTCACATAGGCTTACAGAGCTTTGGAGGCTTTGAGCTTGATTTCTTGGATTTCCCTAACTTGAAAATAATCTTGATGAGAAATAATATTTTTATTAAGTACATTCCTGTCTTGTCCTTCTTTGGCTCAAATGTCACTGAACCATCTGGTGAAATGCAGTTTGCAGAGAAGTCCATAATGAATTGGAGGAATTTCAAGCTAATTTTAATGCCTGCAGGCACATGAATATCTATGCACTCAGAGATTTTACTCTTATCCACGATCCTTTGCAGAGTTCTCTGTGCCAGGAACTATTTACAGTTTGTTGGCAGTATGTGAAAAGTTAGTAAGAGGGGAAACATTCAAACTAAACTTTCTTTCTGGAGAGCAAGCATTAGATTTTATTCACAGCTGATTCAGCTAGAAGATACTATCGTGCACAGTTCCTTTTGTTGGCTTGATCCAAGACTTCCTGAAATGAATGTAAATATTCCCACTACTTCGGTGGCTTTAGATCAAATCTGTAATAATTTATAGACCTGAAATATAAAATGAAGACACACATTTCATCTTGTGTCCTTTTTATGGATTTTGGAGATGCTGTTACCATGAGCCTCCAATGCCTACTTATGACTGCTAACTCAGAGCAGAAGACTGAGATCTTGGCCGAGTATTACAAAGACCTTTATTTCCAGGTGTGGTTGAACATTGTGTGGCTCATGTAGGCAGCTTGATATGTGGAATTTCCAGCCCAAACCTAGGTGAGAAATTGATTAAAGTTCATGACATACTATGTCACAAGGGCATCCTATTGGGTACTCTGGTTCTGTGTTGTCACTGGCTTAATTATAATCATAATGTAGAACACACAGAGGGGTTATTAAATAGCCATGCTGTTTAAGTATGCACTAATTATATGAAGCACTGTACCAGGACAGCATGGAATGTCTCCAGTAAGAGTAGCCTGCATCTCTGGCATCCATCTAAATTAAAAACCTTCTCCAAATGATAACCATAAGTAACTAGCCACTTCAGAGGCATCTGTGAAAGAGTTAGAACTAACTCAATCAACTAAATTATGTGTAAATGGCTTGATTTTTATTAGCAGTCTCGAATGTATACAAATTCCAGTGGTAAAGAAGCCACAACAAATGGATTAGTGCATCATCTATTATTACCCCTTCTCTCTGTCAAAACATTTCTCCAGCCCTAAAGACTAGCTTATGAATTAAAAAACAACCAAACAACAACAGCAGCAACAGCAAACTAAACAGGAAAAAAAAATCAGTTTCATATTCCATCCCCTAGTTGTCTTTCAGGAAGATAAAAGATGCACTCTGCATTAAGATATTTGCAAATGCTGTGTAGGGGAAAGCAGAAGGTCATTTTTGCTAGGCACACTGTGGTAAAAGCACTCCAGACAATTATGATACCTGTAAATATAATCTACTCTAACCACTATTTGCATAAGAAATACGTGGGAAATAGAAATCCCTCATCAGCTTCTTTTTTCTCTCTAAATGCAGGCCTCTGTGCCTCAGCATGAAAAAAAATCAATATAAAAGAAATTGTCTTTGATTTGGTGGTGAGTATAGACCTTCATCTGTTTGAACAAACTGCTGTATGATACATAGCCAAGGATGGAGAATGGTACATCACTCTGTGGTTACTGTATGCTCTAATGGAGTGATTTAGATGTAACCTAAATATGCATGTTTTATTAGGAGAGGAAGAGTATCATAGAAGAGAACAAATGTATGATGGGTCCAAAGCGTTTATAAATGAGGTGAGAGAAGAAGAAAGGTGTCTGACAAACTCAGTAACAAAGTTTAGCCAAAATTGGATCAACCGTTTCCTGAGACTGGTCCCATAGTATAGCACTGCAGTAGAGCTTGCCTAGTCAGTAAAGGTTTTCAAGACAAGCCAAACCTATGACCTCTGTGAAGCACTGAGAATGGTCTGTTCTTACCCATAGTAAATGCACAGTGTTTCTTCTCGTATCTTAAGCCTTTGAAGCCAAATTTAGCTCCAGAATATCTACGTGTGTCTCCCAATGTGTAAGGGATGCCCTGACACAGCCATGGTTCTTATCCTGCAGTTATTTTATGGTTCTGAGAGAAGCACATTTGGAGTGTCCCAGAGATGAGCCTGTAATGTGAAAAAGAGTTCAGTTCTCTTGGCATTTGTGTGCTTGCAGTGGAAGATGCCATAAACATCCTTGAATAAATAAAGGTTTTACAGCTCATACTATACCTGATGAATGGGTTCCAGGCTTTGTGCCTGGAAGAACATATTTGCATACACAAAAGTGCATTCAAAACTATTTCCTCTACAGCTTCCACTGCCAGTGGAGGTCAAGGGCCTGAAGTTGTAAATGAAGGCAGCCTGGGAAAAAACAGCACAGGAAGTAGGCTCCAGTCCTTGGTAGACCTTGTAGGCTGCATTTATAAGTGCTTCCTTTTTATTTACTCTTCTTAGCACACCAAGCCCTCTGAATTGTCCATTGCCTAATTTTTTTTTTAAAAAAAAAAGAAGTGCAAAGAGTAAAGCAAGGAAGTTACTGCTTAGTTCAGCAAGACCAAGGGAACAAATGAAAGGAAAGTGTTGGTCATGATTTGCAGATGGGTTATAGCTGGGTGAAGGATAGAGAAAATCTCCCAGTGGGGGCTAAACACATTCTTGCTGCATGCCACTCTACTGTCTGGGAATATATGTCTCAACAGTTGTACTTCAAAACACTCAGATTAGCTCCACAGAACAAGGGATAAAATAATGGTGCCTGCCCCTATCGGCTTTGTCAAAGAATCACTTAGTAACCTTGGATAGTATCTTTCCATGCTGATCTCCACCTGTAAAACACAGATAATAATTCTTCCTGTATATCATATGGTTGTTGTGATGCTTAATTAAAGCGTTTAGAAAGTCTTTCAGGAGCAGTGCTCTATAAATACTAAACGAGGCTGTTATTCCTCTTCTCCCTTGGTTGCCATCAATTGTTTTATTGATCTAGTCCATTATAGACTCGGAAAAGAGTTGTTTACAACAGTGAGAACTTAGAGCTGGAATATTTATCTCTTCCTCACTAGACTCAAAACTTGCTCCAGTGTATAGTTTTCAATCATCAAACAAGTTGACTTAAGTCTACAAAAAAAGGGGAGAAAAATACTGCTTATCACCCCCCACCAACCAAAAGACTTTTTTGTATCTTTCCACAACTGTTATGCTCAATTGGTTGGCATCTATTGGCAATTTCATATCAAAGAGCTTAGAACTTCAACAGAAAAAATACATTTGCTTTTCAATTGCAGCTGGATGAAAAACTAGTTGATATCAGTAGGAGATTTCCCACTATTACACAAAGCTTTGAATCAGATTATTGATGTCCTGCAAACCAATGGTACATAAAATCTGAAATGATTTCACTGAGAGTTTTCTATGCAAAGAAATTGCAAATTTATTCATCAGCACATATGGGGATATGTGACTTTGAAGATGGAAAACTTTTTCTAAAACACTTTTAGAAAAAGTGAATTGTTGCAAGTGTAAAGGAATGATTAACAGTAGAAGATAATTTAGCAATATGCACTGGCAAATTTTCTTCCTCATTACTCTGAATGCATTCATGTTAAAACTCTTAACCATACTGAACTATCTCCACTAGGATCACTTAGTCCAGCTAATACGTTATGGCTGTGACCACTCTGGACCACGTCCCTCAGTGTCACATCTACACGTTTCTTGAAAACCTTGCAGGATGGTGACTCCATCGCCTCCATGGGCAGCCTGTGCCAATGTATCACCACTTCTTCTGAGAAGTTTTTCCTAATATCCAACCTGATCCTCCCCTGGCATACCTTATGGACATTATCTCTCATTCTATCACTGTAACTCAGGAAAAGAGGCTGAGAAAAGGTGTTATCACTGCTTGATAGAGATGGGAGATAAGGTAGTTGCACAAAAGTTGCAGCAGAAATAGGAACATAACTCCTATCACTTGTTTCCTAGCTTGGTGTCTCTTACAAGTTTTTACTTTATGCTCTTTCTCCTTTGGCCCTACATAAATGACTGCAGTGTAGGTGAAGGTTTGAATTCACAGGATGGAAGTAAATTTACAGGAGTAGCTGTTTAGTGTGATGCACTGCAGAGAATGAGGAGGGGGTGAGTGCCTATGCTCAAGTATCTGATGGAGGCCAGCTCATGTCAGCCCACACACCCTACCTGTAGTAGCTGAAGTGCTCTGTACCTACTTTGTGCTGAAATAAAGTTCAATAACTTCAGTTAAGTTATGCAATAATACTAATGCTCAGTCAATCAGCTGTGTGCAGAGGAAAGGGGAGAGTCACAATAGAAAGTTAAGGTGCAGGATACTGTTATGGATAATTGCTATGGCATTCCTGTCTTTTCTCTAGTAACAGCAGTCTGTGTGTGAGAAAACAGAGCCAGTGTATTTCAGATGAAGGATAAGTCTGTACTTTTTCACCCAGAGTTGGAACAAGGATTAGGAGATTAATTAGCCACCAATTTCCTTTTTTACACTAAAAATTGATTAGACCTGTAAGACTTCCTTGTTATTCAAGTATATTTTTTGAACGTTGATTTCAATAAAAGCCAAGGCATGCATGTTAGTGAAACACAAGCAAATCTGGATGCTGATTCTTTTCTTCTAACCAGTTCTTGAACTGCACAAACAAAAATAATTAGCAGTTTGGCACAGCCAGTGCCAGGCATGGCCATTCAGTGGTAAGCAATCCAAAGACATAGCACATATGGGGATATGTGACTTTGAAGATGGAAAGCTTCTGCCATGAAAAAGGAGTGCAGAAATGTTCCCAATACCTTGATTAAATTGCTCGTGACTATTTCTGTATACTCTAAACCATTGAGATTTATTGTTAATGGGAAAAAATAGTACATGAAACATAAAAATTAAAGTTTGTATATGCCATCTGACTTTCAAGCCTGTAATAATCCTTTGGATTTCACTGTTAAGCTTCTTTTAGCAATCACGAAACCTAAAGTGTGCTTTAAAAAGAAATCTGTGTGACATCCACTCTAACCTGACTCCAGGAACTAAGGATCTAAAAACAACTCTAACAACATAAGGTTCACTCTAAATTTATTCTAAAATTCTAGGAGCTGGCAACTACAAGTCTGATAAACCAGCATTTTCCAAATTATAAGCAGAAGGTGGGGAGAAAGAAAGGAAAAAAACAGCCTGCACCCAGGTTGAAGCTAGCATCCGCCTCCTTCTTCCTCCCCCCTCACAGCACCTTGCACCCCAGAAAAGAAGGATGTCTTACAGCACATGCATGCTTATATCTCGCCTTCAGAGCCCTAAGGCTGTGCCAATTGCTAGGAGTTTAAAGAAGGCAGTGAAACGACTTCTGTTTGGCTCTGTAATCCAGGAGCTGAGTAGATACAATCAGCCTTGTGGCAGCATGACAAATCACCGAGCTTCTCCTCTGAGTGCAGCTGACTGTGTGTCTGCAAGCTCGCCCTGCTGCAGAGGTAATGAAGCATGGTAGAGGAGATTTAAGTGTAGTCACTTGTCCTGGGCTCCCAAAGTGAGCAGAGGGATGAGGGTCAGAGTCTTTTCTGGAGTAGCAGCGAGAGGATGAAAGGTAATGGCCTTAATTGTGCCAGGGGAAGCTCGGGTTGAATATCAGGGAAAATTTCTTCTCAGAAAGAATGGTGAGGCATCGGCACAGGCTACCCTGGAGGGTGGTGAAGTTACCATCCTTGGAGGTGTTCAAGAAAAGGGCAGATGTGGCACTGAGGGACATGGTTTAGGGCATAGGATACAGGTATAGGCTGATGGTTGGGCTAGATGATGCCTGTGGTCTTTCCAACCTTAATGATTCTTTGATTCCATTCTATAAGGGATGATTATTGCTGAAGTTGGTCAACTTTCCTTTCATTTCCCTAAAGTCAGCACCATTTTCAGACCTTCACTTGCTGTCCAACTGGTGCAAAAACCATGGTGGGTTTCAAACTCAAAGCAAAGCACAGTGTGGCCCAAGCACAATGCACTGGATGCACTGCCAGTGCTCACGGTGATTGATGGCCTTGGCATGGGGAGGGGTCAGTGTGGAGCAGCACCTTAAATCAACCTGTCTTCCTTCCCGTTTAAAACTTCCCCTGATTAATGGTGCTGAAAGCCTGATAAATGAGAGTGAGCCAAGTTGTGCATACAGATATCTGGGCAGATTAAATAATTAATCATCCTGTAATTAATAAAGACAGATCCTGGCTTTTTTAAACTTTCCCTCCTCTCCTTGCAAAGGCTTTCAAAAGATTTTTGACAAAAATAACTACAGACACGAGCAGCTAATCCTGCTATGTGGGGAAGGGGAGGGGTACTGCTTCGTTAATGTAGCAAAATCGGTGCATACATTTGAGCAGTAATGAGATCTCCAGGGCAAAGTATGACATCTGCTCAGAAACTTCTAAAATACAGGTTAATTTACACTATCCAAACCTCTTTGAAGCCTGGCAGTTTGATTTTCGCTTGTAAACTTAATGTAGTAGCAACCGACAAGCATCCAGGCCTCAAAGGCCTTGCCATTACTTAGCTCCTGGTAAATGAGCCTATCAAAGCACTTTATAAATAATACAATCAAATACTGCATTGGTGGAAGAGCAGCAGAGTCCTTGGGCATCACATGAATGGTCACTTGATCCAAAAGTGGCTGTTGTGCCTGTCAGGCCCAAATGTTCCACCATTGACAGTTTTTCCATTACAGTAATCAAGAAGCTTCAACACATGAGGAATGTAAGTAACAAAAGGCATAAGGAAGTAATGATAGAGAGGAATTAAAACAAAAGGTAAAACTGAATGTTGCAATTTTTACTTCTTCCATGGTAGACCAGTCTACTTTCTTTCTTTGCTTTCCTAAACAAATAGTGCCTTTTTTTTTTTCCCCCTCAAGAAAGACAGCAAGAGTATTACAACAAAATTATCAAATTATTTAAAGTAACTCTAATACACTTATTAGTAAGATGGAGCTAAAACATTCTCATTAAGAAGGATTGTTTTTGATGGGTGGTGGATGAACTGGCATGTTGGTTCAAGTGCAATAAAGGAACACTTCTAAGTCCACTTGTAATGATGCCTTTGCCTTTTTGCACCTTTTTGTCAGAGAATTCTCATTGAGGACCTTGCAGTCCTGGTCTGGAGGGATTAGAAATGGTCCTTAGGTGAAACAGAAGAACTCATGCTGGAGACAGAAGTAGTTCAAATCCCATCAAAACTGCTCATTTTTATTAAGCTGGTTTATCTGAAGTAGACTGTCAGCAGGAAGGTTAAGAGATAACTTGATTACAACCTATTAGCACTTGCATTAGAAGACTTCACAGAGGATTCAGTTCTTCCAGATAAACTGAAAGTCATAAAGAGATGTAAGGGGTGACAGTTAAACAGTTTTAGACCACAAATAAGGATCTCAGGCATCGCTTTGTTTAGTTTTTGTTTAGTTGGCTGTTATTTTTTTTTTAATTTTTTACTTGTGGGGATTTTTTATTTGTTTGTTTGAGAAGAATGGCAACTAACATCCAGAACAACTTAGTAGAGAATACCATAGCTTACTGACCAGATGGACTCCTGCAAGCAGCTCTTTCTAAATATACACAGCATAGCCCATTGAAGACTTGATGCAGAAATTTAAGGGTGAGTTTCTAATGCAGAAGACTAGATGCCTATCATGTTCTGGCCTTTAACCATAGGAGCCATAAACTCCCAGTATGGACGAGAAAAAGAAATTGAAAAACACAGACCACTAAGACTAAGAGAGAATGAGGCAGGACCAGATGTGTCTTAGATAAATCAATTTATTTCCCCCTTGCCTGAAAAGCCTTTCCAACAAATTATTTAATGAGATTATTCTAAGTCTTTTTCACAAAAGTCACCCTCAAATCTGATTTCAGAGATTACCTGCTGCTCTAATCCAGACATAATTCCTAAAATACACTCAGGAATGCTGTGGGCTTACATAGGATATATCTAGAAGAGCAGCCCAAGAGGTTCTGCTCACTGAGGGTCTCTGAGGAAAGGTGCTGGATTATTTTGTGTACTCACTAAACACAAATGAGATTTAGAATAGATAAAGAACAAAATTAATGGAGCAATATGGACACTATCAGGAATGCAGCAGGAAGTAATCAAGTACAAGATCACGTTGCTTGTGTGACTGTTGCCATGACATTCAAAAAGCACTTGCTTTTATCACAGACTATGAATATTCTGTCAGCTGATTGATTGTCTGTGCTTTCTTTTCCTTGTAAGCAAATGCAACGACAATATTAAGCAATTACTGATAATGTCACCCAGCTGCTTTCCTACTGCCTGCGTGATGGGATTTCTGAGCTGCAGAAATAAGAACAAATTTATTAAAGCAAGGTACGCTTGCTCTCCCCCTCAGCTCAGTGGTGTTGCACATTGACTGGTGACAGTGCAGCAGAAGGTTTCATTATAGCAAACTGAAGAACCATATCCTCAGTAAACTTTACTATGGGAAATACCATGGGTCTTATTTAGCTCTGATTAGATCAATGAGACTCTCTAAACACAGCAATTAAAAATACAATTGGTAGCGATGCAGCATGCTTTAAGGCATCTGCATGCCTGAGAAGTTTATGCAGGAAAAATCTTGATAAAGCACATTTCCAGGTAAATAATCAACACAGAATCATAGAATCATAGAATCCTTAGAGGTGGAAGGGACCTCTGAAGGCCATCTACTCCAGTTCTACTGCAATGAACAGGGACACCTGAGCTAGATCAGGCTGCCCAGGGCCTGATCCAGCCTCTGCTTGAGAGTCTCCAGGGGCGACATGTGAGGTACCTCATGGATTCACACAGAATGATGATGAGGGCCAAATTTCCTTCAGTTCAATCTGCCAAGAGCTATTGTGATAATCTTAATTTATGGATTATTTACCAAACTGTGGCCATCTTTTCCCTTAATTATCCAGCAAGTACACATCCCATGCTATGACTTCCCCTGAGCAAAGCAGAAGTTTGGGCTCTAGGAGTGACTGTTGTCTCCTGCTGTCCTTGGTTGTAATGGGGCCACTGGAAACATAATGAGGTCCTGCCATTACCTATGCTGCTCCCTCCTCTCTTGAAATTTGAGAAGCTTTCTTCCAAAGAGTCAGAACATTTTTGGGAAACTGTTTGATCTCAGCTGCTTATGGTGTAGCTCAGGGCACCCCCAAGAAGGACAGTCTCTACAGCTTGCATTAAAGCTGTCTTCTCACTCCCTGTGAATTACTATGGCTATAACAAAGTCAAAGCAGATACGGCAAGTTACACAAGCTAAAGATTTAACCCTAAATTCATGAGGTTTTTTGGAACCACTCTAAAAACCTATAAAATATATAACAGAGATGAATATTCTGCTCATGGGGTTTTAAAGTGTTTTACAGCAGAGCTTTTATTTTATATTAATTTTTATGGATGGCTAAAGTAAACCTGTAGCAATAGTAGCATTTTCTGTTAAATTTTATACAACGTTGCCACTAAGTATTGACATGAGGGTATGTACAGAAAGAAAGATATTGGAGACTGGAAAATTAGAAAAGATAGGAAAGATTTCACAACAATAAAGGTCAGCCACTTACCAGTAGGGTAACTCTTCATGACATGGAGAATATAAGTTAGATTGCAGTGTTTTAAATCACAAATTTCACATGATGACAAAACCCAAGAACAAAATAATAAAGCACACATCGTCTGAGGGATGTGTTCAAGATGTGACAGACATTTACATGACCTGAAGATGATTTTATTTGTATTTCCACACTATCTCCTAAGAAATTATTGAACAATTTCTGGAAGGCCACAGCCAGAGGGATTATAGTTCAGAAAATGTGAGCAGCAAAGAAAGGGTAGATGATGTGGGTTTCCGCGGAAGAGAAATCCAAGGGGCTTTGAAACAGTTTGTCATAAAAAAATTGTAGATGAAGAAGGGATTAATTACAGGAGAAGAACAGTCTGGCTTACTCTGCAGCAAGAAATGAAGTGGGCATTAGAAAAGTCTCTTTTGCCATAAGATTAATTAAGCAGTGGACGAGGAGCTGATTACCTGAGGAGTCAAATCTCCCATGCTAGAAGTCTTGAGAACAGTTTGGGCACACTCCTACTGCAAGCAGTACAAACGTGGCTGTATTGTCTCCAAGTCTGAGTGCCTTCCAGCATTATGTTTAATAATTTCACTCTATAATAAGAGTGTTTGGCATTTGCTGTTTCCTGAGCAGTTTGCAAACAAATAGATTTTCATTATAGTCTTTTGAAAGGTGAGTAGGTGGGCAGGTATCACAACTTTAATTTAGAAAACTGGAGGGAGATGAAGACAAAGATTTAAATAATTTCCCTAAGGCCGGGGAAGAAGCTAATGTGTGAGGTGAGGTTCAGTGACAAACACTCCTGAATCCTGCAGTTTTCAGATCACACCCACCTTTTCCCTTGCAGAGCACCTACCTTTTGGGGCTTGGTTTTTGTCTGGCTCTATGCAGTTGCCTGGTACCTTCCTTGTTTTTTTCTTCCTGAGCACTTTTCCAGCAACCACATCAACAGTTGCATACCTTAGTTTTGTATTTGCCTTACTAGAGGTGAATGCAGATGCTAACTAGATTTCATCCCTATTATCAAAGCTTTGGGGAGTTGCACAAAGCAGATGAGTGACCCATGCTGCTTCCCCAGAGGGCAAAAGATCATCTCACCATCATGAAAAGAGCTCATGTATCAGTGCTCACCATTTCCCTGAACTGTTCCCTTAACAAACACTTGGAAAAAAGCTCCTGGCTAGCTCAAGATTTCTAAGAGGAATACAAAATCCTTAATGTTTATCTTTCATATGTCTTTGGGATGAGATGAAGACTGGTGCTCTGTGCTTTTGCTGGTGAACGAGGTTGCTTTCTCTGAGCATGCCACAAGTGCATTTACCAAAGCAGCAAGAAAAACAGTGGCACTGCTTCAGACCTTATTAATTTATTTTTTTTTAATTACTCCACAGTGGGTTTTTGGTGCTTTTTTGTGTGTTCTGGTTTGTATCTTCAATTCATTTATAAGAAATCCACGGCCTGGGAGGATTAGGGACAATCACAGTGAGAGTAATCAATTCAATACTTGATCCATTCCTCACCAAAACATCCTTCAACATTCTTCTACCTCTCTACGTACGACATGAAATATACTCACATTGTGCAAGTTATTAATTAATCTTTCATAATCAGCAGGCCATATTTTAATCATGGTTTCTTTTGCATTAGAGTAAAGCCAGGAAATCTATGTCTTTTTCCATGGATTACTAGCAAACCGTGTTGAACTTCTCTATGGAATTAGTTTTTGTACTTGGGCTAATAGCAGTAGAGAACTTCCTAAGCAGCACTACCACTGCACATACGGCAGTTGCAGCTAATTTGCACATATGCTGCCATTGGACAGATGCCATGCAGTTAAGAGGATGCCCTTAAGGCGCTAACATTCTCCTCTCACAGTAAGTACAGTGGGAGAAGTCAGCGGGAGTTTATGGGGTGCTATCAACGGGAGTCTGTTATTTCATCAGTTTTTCTATGAATCTCTGAGGCTGTTTCAGGGCTTTGCAGGGAGCCAGCAGAAAGAGATTTCTGAGGTCACTGTGGAAATCTCTCTGCCCCCTTGTTTGCTGCAAAAAGATGAGGCTGCAAGATTACGGTGGTGGACTTCAAAATATCTACTTATATAGTGGCCTGTTTCCCTGTGATCTGGAGTTTTCTCTGTCCTCTTCAGAATGTTTGTAACTCCTCAGTTTTCGTCTAGTCCCAGAAAAAGGCTCATCAGCTACATCCTTGTAGAGTCAACAGGAACCACCTTTCATTGGACAAGAATTAGCATCCCTGTTGGGTACCTCTGACCCTGGTTTACCAGCTGAGTGCTTTGGAATGCTACTGAAACCTAAATGTAGATTTGGAGTAAGTCTGAAACTAATACGTTTTAACCAAAATATCTGGAAAGCGAGCAATCTGAAAATGCTTTGACTGGCAAATTTCAAGCCAAATTTCCACCCTGTGCAGCTCTTAGGTGCTCAGTGAATCCCATTACTACCTGGCAGAGGGATTCTGGCATCGTGATCTATTCCAGGCTGTGTCCAGACGGTCCATGTCTAGGACAACCTGGGAATGATAAAAATTTGCCTCCACAAGTCTGGCATAAGCAGGACTGTGTCTGTCCTCCTAGTCAACACATTTTAGAGAGAAAAGCACAGATCTCACTCCTATGTCCCTGTCTCTTTTCTACACTTTAAACACACAAAACATATGGAATAGATTTGTTCAAAATACTGCACTTACAGCTGCACTGATTTTAAGAGAATGACATTCACCTCCACCATCAGTGCTGTTTTTCCCCAGGTGCTAAAATGATGTATGTTGAGGCTTCAGTGCCACCAGCCAATTTAGGAGTGTTGTCATCATCATAAAAGGAAGAAAATCGATTCAAATCAAAAGCACGCAAAAAACTATGGCCTTATTCAGATCAGAAAAAAAACAACCCCAACCTCTGACAGCTATAGTAGGGTGCCAGAGAAGGCAAGAAGCTATGTAAGATGCATGGTATTGATTACTATGTAATAATGATTTCCCTTCAGCCCACAAACCCTGCAATATACTTCATTCTGCATTCCAGAGCATGTCTCTCAGCATCATAGGGGCTGGGAAGGAACACACACCAGACATTGCTGGGGGTTGCAGGTTAAGTGCTGCACTTAGGTTATACGGAGCAGAAGAGTAGATAAATTCTGTCAAATGAATGTAAATGCTAGGCATTAATTTTTGTTTCTGGGAAGATTTAACCATTTCCTTTTTTTTTTTTTTTTAGAAGTATTTCTCATTTTCATGATTGTCATGGATCTTTCCTTGGCTAGGAGTCTTGGTTTAGTTTAATTTTAATTTTGCTTATTTTTACCAGTGAAAATATTCACGTTTCCTAGCCAAAAGTTTCCATGGTTTATCTACATAGAAATCAGCACTGGTAAGAGTTTGGCAGTTAATCTGGAGCAGAAGCAAAACTTTTAAATAATTCCTGATTTTCGGATCTTGTTCTGAGGTGCCAGGAGCACCACTAAGGCCAAGGAGAAGCCACATTCCTGCCTGAATACCAACTGGAAGAATTCCTTCAAGGCTGGTGGCATAACATGTGCTTCTGCCCTGTACTTCATTCCCTTTAGGTTTGGTCTTTTCTCCACTGACACTAATTCTTCTGCAATGTATGTAGTACATAACACAGCTTTATTTCATCTCCCTGTTAATGTTGTGGATGATATCTTCCAGGGATTAATGGCTAAGGATTATTTAATGGTGTATATTTTTATCACATTAAAAGAAAAATAAAATTGAAAACAGCCTATCTCTTTTTCTGTCCAGATTGAAAAATGTTCTTTTCTCTTTTTTTATTTTCTGTCTCATCTTTGTTGTCTTCCAGCCTTTGGTAATCTCCCAAACAACTTTACCATCTCTCTGTGCATCTGTGATGTTCTCATACTAATATGAGTCATTATCACAAATAATCCTAGTAATTGGTTGTGTGTACAAGAAATTACAGTTTATCTCCACAAGTTTCAGGAATTATGCCAGTAGAGAATTTGACTCTATGAAACACAACCTCAAAAAATTTGTTCCACCACCTCTTGTTTTTTTTTTTTTTTTTTTTTTTTTTGGTTTGGTTTGGTTTGGTTTGGTTTTTTTTTCCCTGTATTGAGGAGAAATGTCAGCTCACTTTGTGAAAGAGCTTTATGACATTTGGGAAAGAGGTCTGAAACATTTGGCTGATGTTTCCCCCTCAGTTTGCTAAAGCACCAGAATATTGTTATCACTGATTTAAGAGGATCATCAAACCAAGGTATATTTCTCCAAACTGTGGTCTCAGGAAAACATGTAGCTCATTGTAGGTTAAAGAAATGCCAAAAAAAAAATTACATTTTCTGCTTAGCCTACCTGACAATCTATCTTAGTATCAAAACGGTGCTTGCTAATTAGAAATTAGCCAGTAAATGTGCAGGAGCGCTTTAACATCAAGTAGCTGCTGGCATATGCAAACTCATGTTTCAAAAAACTGAGTTGTAACACATGCTGAAAGTCATACCCACTTTATAAAGCTTTCTTTACTACCCTATCAAGCAAGTACAAATCACCACGTGTAGCTTATCATGTGTAATATGCAAAATGTTTATTCCAGGCAAAATGGTTTGTAGGTTTGTATATAAGGGAAATAACACCAATTCGCACTCCACCTTCAGTGCGGGCTTTTGCCTCATTTGTATTTTGTGCTTTCAAAAACTGCCTGTCTTTTTCTTAGAATCATAGAATTATCACTAAGATCATCCAGTCCAACCATCAACCCACCCTCACCATGCCCACTAACCATGTCTCTCAGTGACACATCTACTCTGTTCTTAAACACCTCCAGGGATGGTGACTCCATCACATCCCTGGGCAGTCCGTGCCAATGCCTCACCATCGCTCTTTCTGAGATGAATTTCTTCTTCACATCCAACCTATGATACAATACTTTCATCTCCGTTGACATCTCACATGACTATCTGCTGTGTCACTCTGGGTTACTCCAGAAAGGAGCAAGGAGGGACAATGATCTGCAGTCAATTTATCTTGAGCACTTAGAACTAATAGCATGAGGTGAAATTAAAATTAGTCATACGATAACAGCCGTGTGAGTTGGCCTTTTGCACATGGAAATTGCTTCGGGGCAAAAAGTTAGAAAATGCCATGCATTTTCTTCATGATGTTTCATGATAGAATTTTTAATTAGACGATGATATGTTCTTTTCAACCTGGCCTCTGCCCCAGTGGTTTCCTTCTTCCTTGTGGGGTGGAGCTGTCGGAAGGATAATTCAGTGAAGGCATCTTCCTTCTAAGGGGCTCTTTGGCATTTGTGTAAGGCGGAAGGTGTACAGAGAGCGAGGCTGGAAGACACTGCAGGAGATGGAATAAGTCTCTGAGTGAAGATTACTGGTGATGGGTGACTCATGCATCCTAAACTTTTACTAATGACCGCTGACACCTGAGCTTTATTTTTGGGTTTGTGAGAGTGCCCGCACAAAGTTGGAAGAAAGTCTGGACTCTGACAGAGGAAAATGGCAAGGGGTGTGAAGAATAAAGAAAGCCCTGTAAGATGTTAAGGATGTGAAAAAACTCAAAAATGGCCCCAAACTGGAGGAAACATTTAACAATTCCTTCATGGCTCAGTTCTAACAGGCAGAAACCTGGTGCATAATGGCAAGTTTTGATGAACTTTGATATTGTTGCCATTAGTGCCACAGAAGCAAAAATGCAATGCATGAGAAAATGAATAATTCTGTTTTCAGGGAAGTAGTTAGTAAATAAGACCCAGGGTTATTCATTGAGAAAAAAAGAACATAGAATAATGAATGGTTGTTCATTATCCAAGCACTATCCATCTTAACTGTAAGATGAGAGGAAACCTGTGGAAAAAACAGTATGGGATTGCATAATTAAACAAGTTGGAGCTGCATGGTTGTTCTTTGCTCTGATGTTCCCAATCTTGTGTCTTGGTGGCATTCCCTCCTTACAAAGCAGCTATGAACACTTGTGTTTTGCCACCTGGGCAGGAAATTCCCATACTATGGACACCTGTCATCATTCATCCTTGTCCCTTCATCCCTCGCTCTGTCCCTTCATCCCTCACTCATCCTCTCCCAGACTGGATTTTTTGCACATTTTCTCATTTCTGACTTATTTCCCATGCTGCAGTGGGCATTAGCAAGGATCTCAGGGATTCAAAACAGGCTCCCTTTCCATAACACTGGGAACCAATGACCCTGAAGAGATGGCTTCAGTCTGTCTGCTTCCAGTCACGCTAGTACCCCAACATGTGCTACCCAGCTACCAGCAAGAGTCAGGGTGTTGAAGCACTGGCACCATGGGGAGTACTCTGATAACATAGAGATATTGTCAATCTCTAATCTCTCTCAGCACAAGTAGGATGTGAAGTCATTAAAGTGGGTTCCAAGGAAGGTCATGAAGATGATAAGGCTGGAGCACCTCTTCTATGGAAAAAGGTTGAGGGAGGTGGGCTATTTTAGCCTGGAGAAAAGAAGGCTCCGGCGAGACCTCACTGTGGCCTTCCAGTACTTGAAGGGAGCTTACAAGCAGAATGGGGATCAATTTTTTATGCAATCTGATAGTGATAGGATAAGGATGCCTTTAACTAGAAGAGAGGATACTCAGGTTTAATGTTGGCAGAAATTCTTCACTCAGAGGCTGCTGAGGCACTGGCACTGCCCGGAAAAGTGTGGATGCCCCATCCCTGGAGGTGCTCAAGGCCGGGTTGGATGGGGCTGTGGGCAGCCTGAGCTGGTGGAAAGTGTCCCTCTCCATGGCAGGGCGTTGGAGCTGGATGGCATTTGAGGTCTCTTCCAACCTAACCCATTCTATGATTCTATGATTCTATGCTTCTATGATCTCAACAGCTCGCTCTCTCAAGACCACAGTACGCTAGGGAAGGGATTGTGCCATTTTCTCAGGCTGAATATCACTTTATGTGTACAATATATTTCTTGGGCCAGACCACGGAGTATTTACTAAAAAGTATAGTTCTGCAAGTAATTGGTCTTGCTGGAAAAGTATTTCAGTGGCATTAGATAATACTCTAATTCCCTCTAGCCAGAATAATTTACTCTCTGTTAAATGAAACCTATCTTCCTAAAGAAAAATGACTTCTATGGTATTATTCCAAACCTGACCGCGGAGAGATCCAGCTTTAGATGAAGCAGTAATAATTTCACCTTACTTCTTCGCTCAGCTCCTCAGCTACTAGAATTAATTGAGCGTGTAATTAAGGAAGGGTTTTCCTACCAATATGATCATGCTTATAATTAAAATCTCACAAAAAAGTGTGTATGTGGAAAAATAGGGCAGGGCAGAGCAGGGATGAGACCAAAGTGTCTGACAGGTTTACATCAAAGGACCTGTGCTCCTACCGCTCTATGCCAGAGGGAGGGGAGGAAGGGAAGACAGGACTGGCTGATAACTGACTTGATATATTGTTTTTGACCTCCTGTCTACAAAGCCCCAAGTGGTTTGAGTGTTGCCTGCCCAGGAGATTGCTTCTACCTTTCATGTTACTTCAGCAGGTTCAAGCTTTGCAAGCATTTGTGCTACCAGGCCCCATATGAGCAGAGGAACGATGATATCTGCATGACTGGAATGGGTTTGGCTGCTACACTGGGCTGTGTCTCATCAGCGCTGTGACCCAGGGGACACCATGATGTGCCACCAGATGCACTGCTTTCCTCTGCTTTTTAGTGCATTGGAGAACTGAGACTGCGCTTTTGTAAAAAGGAGAAGTGGATTTTTATTACTGCTATTTATACTGCATTTGCTATTAAATTGGCCTTTAATAGCAGGCCTTTAACCTGTGATATGTGACCCAAGTCAACATCTGTGCCTAGGAATGGCTGCACGTTTGGAGATTTTTGGTGTTCCGGAGGTGGAGAGGGGCTGAGTGCCACTGATCTGCAACACAGCCCAAACCCCTGCATAAAAGGGACTAGGAATGCCCCTAAAAAATGTGAGCCTGAACAAAAGAAGGCATTGACTTCCTTAGTTGTCTTCCATGTGTTGCAACAGCTTGTGACTGTATTACGGAAAGAAAACCAGTTCCCATGTGCTATTGCCAAGCTAAGGAGCAAGGCATCAAGGAAAAACTGGGTGTGTATGGGTATTACATGAGGGAAGGCACCTTGAGAAGGAAGAGGCCTGCTCATTTGTTTGTTTCCTACTATGCTTAGGGAAATAGGAGTTTGTATGTTTGTTGACATTGCTGTGTGTTTATAAATGGCAGCAAGGAGACGCCTGTATCTATCCTCAGGTCTTCTCTGAACTGGAACAACCTGCAGGGCCTGGGACTTCTGCCTTATGGTTGGATCCCAAATGGAGTCACGTGTTGGTTGTGCTGTTATGGTGGGGTTTGTGTTGCCACGTAGGCAAGAATAGAAGGAAAAGTTCAAATATGTTAGGTGTGCATTCTCAGGAAGAAAGCCCACATACTCCACCATTCATCTAAACCCAGTAAAATATGATGAGAAAGAGCTGATCACTATTGAAGTGTGCACTGAGGATCAAGCTATGCAGGTATGCACTCTTCAAGGATCAGACTTCATGTAGGTGAAATACGTATTTTGCAAGAGCTTTATTGCATTCTATATAGCTCCAAACATTAAACAGGCCTTGCTAGTAACTTCTGTCAGAGTGATGTGTATCAGGCAGTCATGCAAGGGAGCTGCTTTCCTCCATAGGTAACTACTACACTGGCATTTTGGGAGGGTCATCATTTTCATTTCATAACCATCCTTGCAACTTTCCCATTTCTATAGCAGTTATGGCTTTACGACTTCCCTGGTGGATACCTGTATGACTTGTGATTCACAGCTAGCAGCACGCAGCCCTGCCTGAATCATGCTTTTGAAAAAGATGGCAAATTGCCTTGCCAACAGCTGCCCATTAAGCAAACTGCTTAATGAAATGACTAGAAAGATAGGTGTTCACCAGTATGTCTTATTAAAAACCTGAAGCCTGTAACCCACGCGCTGGGATAGGGAGCTTTGTGCTTTTAATGGTTAAATTGTCAGTGTTCTTTTATTACTCCATTCCATGCCTTGTCCTACTACATTCTAAAGCTTAATATCACTACAATATTTTTTTTATTGTTATTATTATGAATAATAATTTCAATTTGGTATCACTGTAGTCTCTTCATAATCTTTTAGTGCATGTGCTTTTCTATGGAGTCACATGGAAACCAAAAGATTCTTGGAGACTTTCAGGTAACCTCAACTGCAGCAAGATTTGAGCGGACCTGAGATGTTCTTGGGAGCCTCTGTGGTAGCCTAGGCTTTGCACTCAAATAAGACGTGGAGAACTAAGGCCAGAGTGCAGGCTGGCTTTAAGCGGGACATTGCACCTGGGCAGTGGAGAGGCAGAATCATAGAATCATAGAATGGCCTGGGTTGAAAAGGACCACAACAATCATCTAGTTTCAACCCCCCTGCTATGTGCAGGGTCGCCAACCAGCAGACCAGGCTGCCCAGAGTCACATCCAGCCTGGCCCTGAATGCCTCCAGGGATGGGGCATCCACAACCTCCTTGGGCAACCTGTTCCAGTGTTTCATCACCCTCTGAGTGAGGTTGGCAGATTACTATTTCTATTTCTAGCCTCTGAAAGGACCCAGAGACACAATACACATATATGAGAGCTCTGTCATCAAGACATATCATGATCATCCCAGGCTCCAACATAATAGGTGCAAAGCCTATTTGGGTCACCCATCACGGTGGGTTCCAATGCCTGTCTGACAATGGCAGAGGGGGGCCCCAACCAGATGACTGTGCTCTATGCAAAAGGCAAAGCGGCTCCAGCATTGTGTTCATCCTGGACCATCTCAGGGGCTGTTTGATGGTCAGCATGAGAGTGCTCAGCAAGAGCTGAACTCGTTCAGCCTAGTGTGCATCCAAGCAAGCACAGGGCCAGGGTGACGTAGTCTGAATTCAGCTGTGCCATTGACAGTGATGAGAAAGAATCACTCAGTCATTAAATTAGAATCATCATACTGTAGAATCATTAAGGTTGGAAAAGGCCACTAAGATCATCTAATCCAACAGTTAACCCATCACCACCATGCCCACTAACCCACATCCCTCAAAATTATGGGTGAAATGTCAGAATCTTAAAAAACAGAGACAACATACCATGCTTTCCTCCTAGCCTTCTGTAGGGAGCACTGCTTATTTGCTACTGTGCATAACAGCCTCCATGCTGGTATGCTTTGCCAGAGCAATTGCAGTGCAGATCTCATTGGCAGCACAGTGTCCAGATCTTACCCAAGGTGGTGCTTGTTTGTCTATGGTAAATAAACAAATGCTGCTGTTGCTGAGCATGGGGGTCCATTCAGGCATAGCAGCTCACTGTGCTGATACAAAGTACAGCCGGGGAGGAAAAATAACCTTTTGGTTTTATGTTCAGTGATAATCTTGATGGATTTAGGAAATGTTATGGAAGAACAGAAAAGGATCTGCTCCTTCATAAGCATAACATTATGTAATAGTTATTCTGAAGCAAAATTCTGCTCTGAGATATGCTTCTGCAGCCCTCTTTCAGGTATTTATAAAATTATGATTAACAGTAACAGATACAGGACTTAATCATTTCTTGGATACCTTTCTTTTTCACGGTCTAAAAGCTTGGAGAATTACATATGGCCTCATTAACTTCTGAGTAAAACTGCTAACAAGACAGGGAAAAAGGAATCCTGCTCAACCCCATGCCAGATGTGAGTGGCCCATGGAAGGGTGCTGAGGCAGCACCAGTGCTGCACACCCATGCCATGGGCTTCATGTCACCAGCTCATGGGTGATGGCACAGGAACTCAAAAGATTTGGATGCTCAGTGTCCACTGAGAATTATTCCAGGGTGGATGTCAGAGTATCCCAAGTGACTTTATAAATCCCAGTTTATAAGTGTCACTATAACTTGTGTGTCCGTGTGAATGGGATATTTGAAATAGGGGTTAAACACACAGTGGTATTGAAACAGGGATCTGATGCCTCTTCCCTGGAGCTATTCAAGGTCAGGCTGGACAGAGCTCTACACAACCTTATAGAGCTGTAGGTGTCCCTGTTTACTGCAGAAGATTGGACCAGGTGACCTTTAATGATCCCTTCCAAATCAAACAGTTCTATGATTCTGTTACTCCAAAGGAGGTACGAGCAAACTTCTGGGAGGAAGTGTGCCCTCTTTTGCCATTTGCTTTTTCACCATAAGAATATACCAAGAATAATTTCATGTCATATGGAAAGGAATGTATTATCTCTTTAGCTGTGCAAGAGTGCCATAAGGTGACTTTCAGGTGCACAGCTTTCCATACAGTGCAGGATACTTTAAGTTCCAGAGGACCACATGTGAGCTAAGAGCCCATTCAAATGCTTTGCATGATGCAGGATCACAACAGGATACAACAACTGCTTATGTAAATCTCTTCAGTTACCATGCAGGGGGATGAAAAACAGCAGCAATCCCATCTGTAGGTTTAATCACACCCCAGACTTCCTTTCTCTGGAGCATTTTCCCTTCCTCTTTCCACCTCTGGCAGACCCAAAGGTCAGAATCTCAGACCTTTGCTGTTTACGACTCATGGTGGATGTAGCAGCTCCCAAAGTTTCTCTGCTTCAATCCACTGTGAACTTCTTCAAATCGGGCACAAAGGACGAATTAACTGTTCTTTTTGGGAGATCTAGCAGTCAGAAACTCAACTGCTTTGAAAACAGAGCCAAAACAGTTTAGCAAGTAAATAGTAACACCATGGGAGTCCACTAATCCCCCAAATCTATAATAAACAGATAAAGTTAATAAGATTCAATAATAGAGAACAGCCCCATTAAAGTTTTAAAAGCACTATCTAAACATTACACACATTATTTACTAAGTTCCTTGCTGAATTCTCTGTATGGAAGAATACCAAAATTCATTATCTTTGGGTGCAAAGCTTAGTAAATCCAATGGTAATTAATCTCCATTTACCCTCCGTGTCTGTTTGTGAACAAATGAAAAGTTCATTGAAAAAGTTCTTTCAGGAGGCCTGAAAGAAAAGCAGAGCTTTGATAAACAAAAAAACCCCCAATCACAGCTTTCCCAAAGGAAAAGAGAGCCGGCAGCCAGCGCTGTGTGGTGCAAGCCAGGTGCTCATTGCAAATTCAGTAGCATGCACTGGCAAGTGTCAGCGGCGGAGAAACCGAAATTACTGAAATTCTTATGCCAGTGTAATTTGCTGAAGGCAATGCACCAAGGGTTAAGGAAAATTGTGCATGTGTTGAGGATTATAAAACAAATTAAAATGGAGGCTAACAAAAGGATTGTAATATTTATGCATTTCTTCATTCTTTTCACTCCATGGTACTCAATCAACTTCAGAGTCTCTTAAGGCGGTGTGGGGACATTGCTACTGTGTGCATTTGTTTGCTCTTTAAAGGAGGGCTCAGATATATTAAGCCACAGAATTCAACTGCTTCTAATAGTAATTAACAGTGTAGTAATTAAACCACTGCATAGTTACATCCCACTATTACTTTGAGTCGTGTGAACTTTGATCATTGATGCAAAAAATTCTGTTGAATGCATTGCACTTATCTGTTTCAATTTTGATATACTAGCCCATTTTACCACGTATTCCTCCACTTTCCTTTAAATTTCTACATCTGTGTATCCTGGTTATGTAAAAGTAGAAATATACTAACCATCCATGCCTTACTGTAGTTGAGTCCATTACATGGTATAATGCACTTAATGTTCGATATCCAATTTAACTCAACAAATATTTTAAAGAGTTTCTAAGTTATTAAACACCTCACTCTGTGATCATCCAGCATGGCCCAGTAACCAAATGGGTTATCATTTTGTGAAGTGGGAAATGAGTCCCCTATGAAATACTCTGCTGGCTCTGTATTCCCAGCCTAGTGTTAGCAAGCTCTGTAGTGAAGCTGGCTGCTGAAACAAATGCATGTGTACATGCACTTCTGGACCAGAACAAACAGATCGAGCTGTAGGTGTCCTTGTTCATCACAGGGGAGTCGGAATAGATGGCCTTTAAAGGCTCCTACCAACCCCAATGGTTCTATGGTTCTACGATTCTATGTCTCTGCCCCACTGCACTGTGGCTGATGGCTGAGCTACAGCCCTTGTAGACCATACACTATCTGTCTGCAGAAGGGAAGGGAGGTTGGAGCCTGAAGAAGCAAGAGGCACTGAAGACTTGATTGCAACCGTATTTCCTATTGCCACCACCAGATTCTCCCAAGTCCACCTGCAGGGACTTCGGACCTCAGAGGTGCCCTAGGCTTGCTCTAGAGATGACCAGGAACTCACTGTCCTTCAAGTCACTACTTAAACCAAAGGACAAAAAGCTTCCAACTCACCTCAAACACTTGTAACCAAAATGTAAAACAAATGACAGATGGGAGTAGACAGACGGTGGAGTGGAGGGTAAAAAAGGAGGCAATATTAGTGACTGTGACAGGCAGGGGGCTCAGCATATTGGTAGCCTCACTGCTGTCATGTTGGCTTTTTGGATTTTTTTTTTCATAGGCATTACATACTAAGGTTTTGTTTGGAGAGTTTTAGATCTTACATTCAATTTTTTGGCACATCTCCATGTTTTTTTTTCTTGAACACCTCCAAGGACAGTGACTCCATCACCTCCCTGGGCAGCCTGTTGTCTGAGAAGAAATGTTTCCTAACATCCAACCTGAATCTCCCCTGATACAACTTTAGGCCATTATCTCTTGTCCTAAATTAGATCAGTTTTCAAACCTCTTCAAGTAATCTCATTATTTTTTGTGGGAGAGGTAAAAATGTAAGGGCCCAATTCTGACTGTTATTACACACATTTGTTTGAATACCTCCATCATCTGTCCAGAGCAACCCCAGATTAACACCAATGTAATGCCAGTGCCAAGATCAGGAACTTCAAAAGGATCACATCAGTTTAACACCACTGTAACCAATGATTTAAAATCTCATTGTTTTGTCTTGAGAAGGATTTTGTGTACACAAAAAAGTCAGAATCTCTCCCTTTCTCTGCTGTAAGAGCAGATCAGGATCCAGAGGATTAAGTCTGTATTCCCAAGCATACCCCTCTGCAGGATCAATAAGTAGCCTGATAGTGGTAATTGAGATTACACTTTATGAATGGCATTATTAGGATTTACATTCCAGCTGCAGCTATGAAGCAAGTCAGATGAGCAAACATAATACCCAGTCCCGGTCCGCTTCCCTTACTCTGTCATTTTTATAGCTCCATGCATGCTGCAGGTGCTGATAGTACACACATCTAACTTAATCCACACGCCAACCTGATAGCACCAGTGCTGGGAGAGACTGCCTCCAGCCATCATTTCAAGCCTGGTTAGAGGAGCAGAATGGGAACATCAACTAAAAACCTGAAAGTTGTGTTTTCTAAAGCTGGAAACAAGGTCTGGTTTTGTTTCATTTTGTTTTCAATGCTGTGATTTTCCTTTAAAAGTAGTACTGAGAAATGCCTTAGAAAGACCAACAGTAATGCATGTGTTCCTCAGTGATGAGAAGCATGAATGGATGTCCACTGTCCCTCATGAATCTTTCATTCTATAAACTGCCCATTAGCAGTTTAGTGTAATGAAGAGACATATGAAGTAGGTAGATTCTTTTTTTTTAATGCCCAACTTATTAGGCAAGACAGAAAAGAACTGAATGAAGGTGGAAAAAAAAGTCACTGCCCTGGAGAATTACAGCAGAACCATTTGCTGGCAAATTATTATTTAAATCACTTTCCTAGCTTTTAATATTGAAAATACTTTCAATCACTGGAGAGTCTTTAATTTAAGATAGTAGATGGCAGGGATGTGCTAGAGGAGACCAGACCAGCTGATCTGGGGCCAGACCAGATGATTTCTCAGAATCTTCTCTAGTTTTGCATTTATATGCAACAACTCTGGTCTGACTACACCTTTAAAACTGCATACATTTGAGATACATGAAGATGCCACTAAGAATTGCCATTGAATTCCAGTTCTCCCAGTCCTGCGATACAATACAATGGGTCTGCATGTGGTGGTGATGGACTGAAATCAGAAGGATTTACCCACGCCGGTTACTACACGGGATGGAGGAGCAACCAAATAAAACACAATCAGGATTCAGTCCACCCCTCAGGACCACACAGAAAATAACAGCATGGAAAGAGATTTTGCAAACCGAACCATCACTGTATTTCTCTGCCTGTGGCTCTTCCCCACAGGAATTTAAGTTTCTTTCATAATGAGGATTAATGGCAAAACCTTCAAAGAGAGCTCGGAGCAGGAGAGGCCAGCAGACAAGTGCAGCCGTCACTGAGCTCTGCACGCTCACTTTCTCTTTTACAGCTTTTTGTCTCGGTCCGCACCAAGAGTCTCCCACCCTGGTGGGGTTGTAGGGCACGACAGCCTCTCTTTGCTTGTCCAGGTACCCCCTGTTGCTGACAGCACCATGCCGTGTACCCACCGGCAGCATCCCTCCCCGCGCCGCAGGTACGCCTTCCAACAGCCGCTCCCTGGGGATCACGCACAGACACACAGACACAATGAGAGCCTCCGACTGGAAATCCAAACAGAAATATGGCTGTCTGCTCCAAAAAGGCAAACTCATTGACAAAAGTCATCTCTGTCGAGGAAGAGCGATGGGTTACTCCCCTCTCAGAGGCGACCGCTTTCGCCCCGCTGCTGAGTTGCATTCATGAGTTTTGAAAAAGAGAAAAGAAAGAGACAAAAGCGTGGCAAGCCCCCTATTCACACAGCTAGCCCCGCACCTCCCTTTCCTTTCCATGGGTAAAAGCGGCTTTAAAAGACATTAACATCTTCCCCTACCTTCGTTCTCATCGGAGACAGAAGCCCTTCCATGTTGGTCCAATCCTCATGCCAGTCCTCGTCTCCTAGCTCAGCCTGTGATGCCGTCCTCAAGCATCCCACATGAACAAGAGCATCTCAGGGGCTCCGGCCACCCCCTGACGGCAGCTCTCCCGCCCGCTCACCAACTTGCAGCCCTCGGTCGCGTGGCTCGGGGTTCCCGGTGAGACCTTCCTCCCGCTCTCCGTCGCGCTCCTCTCTCTCTCCCTCTCTGCATAATCTGCCTGCAGCTATGTTTGTACCATCGCGGCTGACAAACGAGCCCAGCCTTACGTAATGCATTCAGGACAAGCCATCCCAGCCCCGCCACTGGGATCGGGTCGGGCGGGAGGGATGGGACCAGCGCTGCCTATTGTGCCTGTCGGCTTTTCACGCCGGGCTTAATTTGGCAGCATCTCCACGCGGGGCTGACACTAGCTAGGAAATCACTGCTGAAACTTCGTCACCGTGGAAGGGCTATGGATTCCCTGGGATTTACTTTTCAAAGGGTGTATTCCTCATCCCTAGCACTGCTCGGGGATGCCAATGGTTGGAGCGTTTTCTGTTGGGAGTGTTTGCTGTCGGTGAGTGACCAAACCCATGCTGAAAAGGGAGTTCCCATCAATTGTCAGCTGGGGAATGAGAGGAAGAAAGGAGAGGGAAACAAAAGAAATATCGTCCTGCAAAGTTGCTCCATGAAAGATGTTTGCTGAATGCTTTTTTATTAACATTTTAATCCAGATTGGAGCATGCCTTTGTGGAGAATACTTAATTGCCCCTCCCCACTGCATTTTGGTTTTCATCTCAGGGTGATGCAGAGACTGAATCTCTTATGGGGAACAGCCTTCAGACCTGCACCTTATACACTCCAAACATACAGGCAGTTAGTCCGTGGTACTGGAGCAGAGCACCCTATCCCTGGTAGTGTTCAAGGCCAGGTTGGATGATGCCTTGGGCAGCATGATCTGGTGTGGATAACAACCAAACCATAGCAGTGGGGTTGGAGCTGGATGGGCTTTAAGGTCATTTCCAACACAAACTATTCTATGATTCTATGAATCTAAAGTAAAACCCATCCTAACCATTGCCCAGGGCACGCCAGCTCCTCCTCCAGAGCCACCCACTTCCTCATACAGATGGAAATAAGGTTTCCCTTTTCTGAACTAGAGAATAACTTTCCACACAGCAATTGCTGTTTGAAAATGAAATAAAAAATCTTGTTCCACCACTAGAACCTGGTCCTTGGTGCTAGAAAATGACTGCAATGCTGACAGGTGGAAATTTCTAATGCCCTCTAACTTTGGGTTCTTCTGAGGCCCCGAAGTGGCACAATAAGGAAGAGGTGCCATGTGATGAAGGCACCGGGCTGAGATCTAGCAGATCCAGTTAGACTCCTGACAGTACTACCTATTCCTTAAATGACTGTAAGGATTCACTTCATTCAGTTTTGCCATCTAACACTCGGCTCTCAGGTCCAAGCCAGACACCTGCAAAGCAAATCGAAGACAAGGCTCTTTCCCCAACTGCTTCACCCCAAATTTCCAAAGGCCAAGGCACATTTTATCCTGAAGTCCTGCATGGCTCCTCATCACCATAAGGCTCTCATTTTGCCATAATTTCATGCTTTTTGGGGAGATCTTCACGCTCCATATAGGCTTTTGGAGGCTACACCCAAATGAAGAGTGCAAGGGAATGTGCTCATGGTGTACATGAATGCAAATCCTGTGATGAACACAGAAAAAAAAATAACTCCTGCCTTTGGAAACCCTAGTAGAAGTTGGGCTAGATGATCTTTATGGCCTATTCCCACCTTAATGGCTCTATGATTCTAAGTGCGCTCAGACAGATGAGGATGTTCAGCCCCATACAACCCTCTTCCTCTCCATCTCTCCCTTCCCATTTTTTCAACTTTATAGATCTCACAGTTTGAGTGCTTTTCTCTTATTATGCATTATGAGGTAATAACGGGGGAGAGGGGGAAAATGTGCCCCTTGTTTTATCATTATTATTAATTTCAAAGTAATTAACTGCCCTTGGATAAACTCTGCTCTTTATTAAATGTGAAGGAATTTGATCATTATCACACTGAAGGCAGTGATAAGTTTTCCTGAGCTAAAGAGCCACTCGGTACAACTCTGGCAGGCTCATCTATTTCTTGCTGGGGGTATATAAGTGTATTTTGCTATTGGTATTTACAACTTTAATGAGCGGCCAAATAAGTAGCTGCAGCAATTGTAGGCTCTGGGAAAATACAGTGTTTGTGTTTTTTCTGGCATACAATGTGGTGTCAGATGCTGGTGTGAGGTTCACAGGTCTGTGCACCTGTAAAACAGCCTCATCTCTGAATCATCAGAGGAATGTGACACTCAAAAGTGTCAAAAGAATAACAAAAGAGGAGCATTTGGGAATCTGGGCTATCTCAGGCCACATGGGCACTCAATAATGCAATATAATAACATGGATGGTGCATCCATGACAACATGAATGCCCAATTCTTTGCTAAAGATTGGTTCTGCTTTGAACCAGGCTAACCCATGGTGCCTCATGAGACTTCCTGTGTTATCTCTGTTTACAAGCAAAAAAATAAATGATTTTCCCGAGGGCCAGAAGGGTAATTCTGCCTGAGACCAGAAAAGCAAGCCAGGGCCTTTCTGGTTCAGCAGCACTCAAAGACTCTGATGTGAATGGATCAGGGAGTTGTGCTGATAGTGCATGAGTCAGAGCAGAGCCCAGCTCAGCAGGATGGGGCAGGAACAGGGAGGAAGACTGGGCTGTTGGAGCAGCATCCCTGCTGAGTGTGCACACCTGGGGACAATCACCTCTTGCTCTGCCTCCCTGCTGCACTTCTGAAAGATGCTTGGGGCCCCCAGGATGGGTTGTGAACCCCCACATGGGACCATAGAATTATAGAATCATTTAAGTTGGAAGGGATCCTTAAAGGGCAACTAGTCCAACTCCCCAGCAATAAATAGGGACACCATGTTCTCTTTCAGCAGTGGAACCAGGAAACCCAACTGGTTCTGCCTGGGCACATTTCAGCGTGACTCCTCAGAAAGCAGTAGTGCTGATCATATCCAGCAGGTGGAAGAGCTGATGTGGCAGATGGATGGGGCCATGTAGCGCATTTCATGCTCCTTACAGTCTCCAAGAGCTAGGCAAAACTTGAGTTCATCGTAACACGCTATTAGCTCACGCAGCCACCACGCTGTCCTATGTGCACACAGGAGCAGGACCATGCACCCAACCTGTTTCATGTTCAGGGCAATATCTTTGCAGCTCTAAGAGCCAGAGGTGTGCGTGCTTGCTTTGAAATGAAAGCTTGAGCTGCTGCAGCCAGCACAGAGGTGCCATGATAGCATGTGCCATGGCCTGATAGTTGGTTCCTCCCCAGGGTTGCCACCCATGGCAATGCTCAGATTACCGTGGACTAGTTCTACAGCCTCTGCTCCAGCGATTTTCAGATCAAAGGCACTGCAGAGGCAAAAGGAGCATGTGAACATTTGCTTTCCCATCCTCTCTCTGGGGAGGAGAACACTGCTTGACTCAGAGCCTGGTCAGAAACATCCAGTGTATCTCAGATTCTCTATCTGAAAAAGAGAATGGGACCCAATTGTCTGGTTTGCATAGATGTTGCAGAGGTTCATTCTGTCCTGGATTCAACCCACTTCATGCTAGAAGAGGTGTGTAAGATGAGAATATAATTGTGTAAACTAGGAATATAATTGCTCTTGGTTCATTAGCTAATCTTGAGACTGAGATAGGTGCCTTGAAAATCCCTCATACTGTCATAATTTGAGTGCTTGCTGGCATCCAGACAGTTGACCATGGTAGATGGCTACCTTAAAGCTGGAACTCTTTCTAGGCTCTGCTGGTTTCATGGACTCACCTCCATGGACTAGAATGAGAGTAGAGATACTGATATTTAGTCAAGTAGACATAAGTGTCTGATTTTTAGTGTCTGACTCCGGAGCTGAACTTGGCTCCAGCTACCCAGCAGTGGGGAAAAAAATGGTCACAATTATTATATTTAGTGCTATTATATTCAGTATATTCAGGTTCTTGGCCAAGGGCCTAGAAACAGCCAAACCCTGCAGCTTTCCTCTTGTTCACCTGCTGTAGGTGCATCCACGTTTGAATAAAACTTTGGTAAACTGAAACCTCTTGTACTCTTTAGAGTGGGGATCCCAGGATCCCAACACTGTTACACTGTCTGTAGCCATCCTGAAGAGCAGAGGGAGTCTGTATTCAAACCCAACCTCCATTGCTCTCAGACACTAAGAGCAGCCATCTCCTCCTGCCTACTCTCCTCCAGAATTGCTGCTGGCCATGATCTCCCAACCCATGGTCTCATTTCCCTTTCAGGGCATTAATCTCCCATTTGGGGTTGCCAGAGTCCATTGTTGCCTCCCTGACCTGAAACTGGTTAAGCAATCATCCCTCAAACAAGGTGATTGAAGAGAAAGAAGCGGGACACTGCCTGGTTTTGACCTCTGCCCTGTCTGCAGGTAATGCCCATGGCACCAGGCAGGACGAAGGCACGTCCTAGCCATGGCTAAGCCACAGCCCTGCAGTCTGACCTCACAATTGGTCACTCCATCCAATGAACAAAACGGAGCATCACAATGTTGCCATGGCGACTTCCCCACCATCCGAATCACTATGGCATCATTTAGGGGAGGGGGGAAATATCCCAGGCATACACAGGGGCTCTGCTGAAAATATATTTAGAACATGTGGCGTGGGGAATACTAATGAATATTTAACATTCAGAATGCCTTCCATGCTCGCTTCACTTTTGTTGCAGACTTTCCATAACTGCAACATTTGCCTCCAAATGTTATGAATATTGTTGTTTCTCTCATCAGTGATTTTCCAGATTTACCCTTCTTTTCTTTTCTCTTCTATGAATAAAAGTCAAAAGCAGCAGACAGGGCTGAAAAAAGTTGCGTGGGTAACTGGGAGGGTTGCGTTTAGATTGTGGCTTTTACAAGTCTACAGATAGAATAACAAAAGCAAACCTTTCTGGAGTTGCTTAAAAAAGTATAAGATTTGCTTATTCTTTGCAAGAGCCAGACTCTTTTAGGGCTTTTAAAATTGTGTTTCTCAGTTAAAAATAGCTGCTTTCAGCAATTAATTCTCTGTGCTGTGAAAGGAAAAACAGCACACCACTCCTAACTGTGTTTCATTCATCTAGGCAAAACTCACATCTGAAAATGTCCTGAAATTCTTCTCCTCTCATTTTGTCATTTGGTCATTTTTCCTTAAAAGGAAACCAGACAAAAAAAAGAGGCAAAACCATACAGACTCCAAAATTCAGAACTTTTGTGTGTGTGTGTGTTTTTTTTTTTGTTTTTTTTTTTTATATGGCACATTGCAAAAAATACAAAGGTGTTTGGCATGGTGGTGAGTGGCACTCGCTACTGCCAGGGCTCACCTCCAGGTGATGAGCACACTGATTTTTTTGAGGACTGCAAGGGATGTGGTGGGAGACAGCAAAACCCTCTCTGGTTCGGGTGGAATGGGTTAAATGCTCACAGGTGTTGCCAGCTTGCATATCCCTGTATTGAAGAGGGCACAGTTAGATGGTTGGGTGCTTCCTACTAGGGATGGCGCCACTCCTCCGGTCTCCTTTTCAGCTACAAATCACATTATAAATGGATTTTACAAAGTCATCTTTCAGTTCTCACTCTGAGCTCATCTCCCAGCATATATCAAGCTTCGTTCTCATAAAGCCCATCTTATCAACAGCAATCTTTTGAGTCAAATGTGATCTTTTTGCTAGATGGCGGACAAGCATGCCTGGTGCTGACAGCTGATCTGTGGGTTCCTGCTTGGTATTACTCCAAGGCACCAAGGATACAGGCACAACTCATCTGGCAGCTTCGTCAATGATGCAAGGGGAGGAAGCGTGCTGCACCGGGTGTGGTATAGGCAGCCTTGAAAAGCTGGAGCCATATTTATTTGTTGCCAGATACAGGGCGCATTTTTGAATCCCTAAGGGAGATTTTTCTCTCCAAGGCTGCCGGTGGTCACCTTATGAGATCTGCCCTGTGGCTCCAGCAGAACTGCCTCTGGGGAGGGAAACCTGGGGAGCCCCATGCTCTTTGCAAGCTGTTCCACCACTGCAGCATTTGCATAAGTAATCAGTGTCAAAATCGTTTGCCAGCTTACCCTCCTATGACTCCAGTTGTAGTGAGAGCAGGAAACGCCAATTACTTTTCCTGAGCTCATCTTCAAGGCTTTCATGACCTACTTTTTCTGGGACAGTTATGCCTTTTCCACAAAAGCAAAGCAGAATGATGAACATGAAGGTCTCAAGGCATGATTCAGATTACTTTAGCTGCCTTTCAGATCTGGAAGGCAGACACAAAGATCACATCTGAATATCCTAGGTCTCTGTACTAAGCTGAGAGAGATACTGACTTGGGGCAAAGCCAGTGTAGCATTCTGCCCTGCTTAGCATTGCTGCCAGGCTCTGCCCATCGTCCTCCAACAACTGGGAGGCGTAACAATGTCATAACAATGTCCTCAACTATTATTATTTTTATTCCTATTAAGTCAGTGTTGTAGTTAAAGAAGGAAGAGCTGCCTCTTGCCCATGTGAGTAGCTCACCCCAGCCCCAGTACCCACAAGGGACCCCGATGCCTTGCCACCAACTAGGCAGGGTCAGCAGGACCAGGCTCTGGTTTGTTCACCTGGACAAGGTTCTGACCACTCTGTTTCTCCTCTCCATCCCAGTTCTTGGAAGACCTATCGATGAAAGAATGGAGCTGTGGAGATGAGGCATAGAGATTAAAGCAGACTTTCTGCTCCAGCAGGGGAAATGGTCTCTGGCTCTCCTGGCTCCCAGTGTGCACAACCATGAGGCTGAGCTTCGTGCATTGTCTTCTGACAAAACACGTACTAAAAGTATGATGGAACTTTCTTCCCTAGGCAGTAACCTGTGCTGTATTTTCCTTTCTCTGCTAGATGTATTTGCTGTTCTGGGTGTTAACAGCCAAAACACACACAAAGCCTTTTACCAGAGCATTAGGTCTGTATATGCATTTTCAGCAGTCAGATAGATTATTTATTCATCCACTTCAGTAACCATTCAAACAGGGCACAGCGTTCACTACAGTGTGGATAGCAACAAACACTGTGTTTAGTTTGCAAGAACAAATAAGCAGAACAAGATAACAGAAGTGATTTTTCCAATGTATAGGACTCTACTGCCATCCCTGTTAAAATCTGTCTGTCAAATTAAACACCGTTTCCCCAAGTTATTGGGGAATCCAAGCTATTGCTCTGGAAAAGCATGGCTATTATGTTCTCGGTTAGAAACCTGATCATAGCCACTTTGTGTCTGCCAAAGCACAACCTCTGATGGAAGGTGACTCCCAGATACTCTACAAATGTGCATAAGCAGCTCTGTAGATGTCTCTGCGTGTACGGGGAGAGCAGGGATAGCTCTCATAGAGTGCACGAGGCACTCAATAGGAAATTGCCATTTCTCTGAAGGACAATGCCATTACAACTGTGCAAATCCTGGGTTTTGGTCTTTCTGGCCTGGAGAAGAGGAGGTGGGGAGGGAATGAATACAAAGGCTCAAGGTAAAGCAGAATGAACAGACCGGTAGGCAAAGCTGGCAAAATGCAAAACAAAAATTTTGTCTTGCCCCTAAGCAATTCTGTAAAGCATTGTGTCCTGCCGAGATGCTTTAATTTTCTTCAAACTTTGAGTTACTCCAGATGAAGAGATATCAGCACATTTTTGGATTCTCTCACAGCTGCTCAGCTCTCAAAAGATAAAACTGCATGAAAAGTAGCGGCCCCTGTAGACAGGAGTATCACTAGGATGATGGAATCCAAAGTAGATCCCGCATGTCCCTTGTTTGATGGAGACAGGCTGATTCATGGGACATGACAGGGTGCCAAAAACAGCACCTGGTGAAACAAGGGATTTCTCCCATGGTGATCCTACACTTTCTTCCTTTTGCATATTTTTATCTTGGTTTATTCAAATCTTGCTAAACCCACCGCCTTATGGCCCATACACTATTTGTAAGCTTGGACTCATCCCCATGCCTGGCAGAGCCATCTTCTGGGGGAGGTGGCTTGTACAGCCTAAATGGGGCCCTGCCAACCCCTCCAAAGAGAAGCTCTGTTCCTCCGATGCCAGCAGCATGTGACTGTTCTATTCTGCAATGGATATTTCTTGCTGCATGTGTCCGCCTCCTTCATTAGATGCTTGTAAGCTCCTTCTTAAGTTCCCATCATCTGTGATCTCCCAACCTCTGTGAGGACTGCCAGTAGCTGACCAGCTATCATCTGTGGTAATTTCTGAGCAAATTTCATGGGCTTTGGGAAAAAGATGAAGGCTACTGAGGAAAGACATGCAGATGTTAGGAATTGCCTTTTGCTTTCTTGCTCATCTACATTCCAGAGCCCATTCAGCTCATTTAACTTTTTGGTCCTCTCAAGTCTTTTCACTCCTTAGACTCTTCTCTTTGGGAAAGGGGATCCGTGTATATGAATTGGTGCTGGCCCTGTTTGGGTGCTCCTCTCACTGAAACAAGCCACAGTCACACAGATGTTCTTTTATTAATGCTTCTCATTCCAGGTCTCCCCGCTGTCTCATTTCTCCATCTTTACTGGGTTAGTGGGACATTTATCCATCTCTCAGAATGTCAATAAAGATGTAAAATAATGATGCCGGCACAGCATCCCCAGCCAGGCACAGGAGAGCTTCTACATATAATGAATACTTATCACCAGCCTGTTTTCAGCCCAACCGACAATCCCCACTTACATCAAAGCCTCATCTCAATTAATATTTGATGCTGGGATTCATTCCACTATTAGATGCTGTTAAAATTCAGGGACCCTGGTTTTTCTTCATCTGGAGACAACAACAAACCACACAGAGCAGGGTCAGCCTTCAGAGGGGGGATTTGTCTCAGCCTACTTCAAATGTCTGCACTACGGCTGCCTCCAGCTCAGCCGGTTCATTATCATTTCTTTATAGTATGTGGAGTGAACTGGCACTTCTAGGGCTCTATTTTCCCTTGACCTGTGTTAGGGTAAGGTGATGCGTGTCCTGGCTGCCTAACAGAAATGCATTTTTTATGTTTCCCGTGTCACGATTCTGGCAGAAATAAGGATGAAAATGTCTCATTATGTTTCCTGCTCATTCTCACACGTTAACCCTGTGATTGCTCATCTGAGTTCCCTCTCACACAGCAAGAAAGGTGGTTACTGGGCTGATGGATCCAAACTTCTTAAATAAAAGCAGATAGTATGTGCATCTTGCCACAAAAGACAGAAATTGTAGTTCGAGGAGATGGACTCAGAACCACACAAGTTGCCTAAATCCTGCTTATTATACACATTATGTTCAAAGATAATGCACAGCAGTTCAGTCAGTCGATCAGCTAATTCACTTCATACTAGAGACTTAATATCACCTGGGCATAATGACTACCAGCCACCTTGTTTTTCTAAATGTTTACCCACCTGCTTTTTATCTGCTCTTACATTTGCAAGGTCATCACCACTTCTTAACAGTCCTTTTCTCTTTACCTTACTTTGCTTATTAAAAGCAATATAAAAGGCAGTTCCGCATCCTTCAGCAAACACAATTCAAGATTTAGGGAAGGATCAAATCTAATCAAAGAAAGAAGACCACTGTGGGGTATCTCCTATTAACTTGATAGAGATTGATGTTTGTCTTCTATTTGTTCTCACAGGTGTAACCCAAAGTATGTATCATGTATCTCCCTCTAACCACTAAAAATCTCCCACAGCTCCCAGGGGGATGAAATTCCGCAGACCAGAAGACTGAGCTTGGATCCCCTCAAAGTGCTGTGGCTGGGATTGTTACAGACACTGATCTTCAAAGCATCATCACAATCGATACAGCTGGTGCTGGTGGTGAAGTCACTGGTGATGGAAAACAAAAGCCAACCACGTGACAGTGTTATGGCATTTCATCTGTGTGACTTGTGTCCTAACATTCATCCATGAGGCAAAGGCATGCTTCGTGCCCTGATCAGGCCCAGAAATTCCTGCTGAACATTTGAGGCAGTGCTGTGGTCCAGTGGGTGTAGCACATGGTGGCTTTTACCAGCTTAGGATGTGATTTTTGTGCATCTCCACAAGGAGGGAAAGTTCACCTTGGGGATGAGGAACAGGGGAGTGGGGGGGTCCCAGGTCTCCTCTGCCTAGTAATCCCTTGAGGATTTAGGGCAAGTTGAAATGCAAACCCCTGTGCACTCAGTTTTATCGCTCTATAAGTGAAGATAATCTATATTTCACAGGAACATTGCATGGATAAATCAATTAGCCACGAAATCACAGATGGAAGATGCAGAAGAAATGTAAAAGATTAGTTCTGCAGAGCACCCCTTCCAGGCACAAGTACATTTTTAGATCTTTTTTTCATCCCTAACTAAAAATTACTACCAGGCTGCTCTTTACAGCCCTGCTCACAGAGCTGTTAAAGCACATGCTGCACCTACGGATGACTGTATCAAGATAGGAGTGAGGCCATGCAGGATCAGCACCTTCACTTGGAGACTCTGTCGTGGTACCAGGTCTCTGTTGGGTTTTGGAGCCCACCGCTCTGTGCTATTTGCACATTGAAATAGCAAAAGCAAAAGGAGTCTAATTTAAGGACCATAATCAACAAAAGCATTTTCTTCAGATGTTTGCTGATTCTGTTTTCCCTAAGGGCACTCTCTGTTTTGTGGCAGTGGTCTCCAGCAAGATCACCACCAACAATGAAATGTCATCTCCAATCTGGTACTGTCCTTGATATTGCCTTTGGAGACTCAGAATGGGGGGTATATTCCTGCCCTGGCATTGCTCTTTCACACTGTGAATCTTGCTCCTTGTTCCCTTAGAGCTTCTATTCCTTCAACCAACATCCTTTGAACCCATCTTCCTGACGTGCTCCTGCTGGAGGTGGTCCCCTGGACTATGCTGTGGCTGGGCTTGGTGGCCCCCCTTAGGGCTGTCACAGCATGGCCTTCATTCTCATCTCCATAGTATTTTTCCTTGCCAGATCTGACCACTACTGAACTGCTGTAACTTCTCCTCAATAAGCAATGCTCACATAGGCAATCTAGAAATACATTATTGTTTTAATGAAGTTTAAGAGTTTCTTTAACATCGGAAGTTTTCAAAGACTGTATGGACTACATAGATTTTCTCAAAATGTCCCAAAGATAACTAACTGGTCATCATTTTAAAAAGCCACTTAGAAACATTAATGCATTTAATACCAAAAAAGTGACAGACACCCAGAAGGTAAAATTATCTCACCCAAGGAGAGACTGCCAGGCGAGACAGACTGTAAGCACAAGCATCACACTTGCACATCCCACATGGTTTTGTGTGATGCTTTATCTAGAAACAGCAAGTCAGTGGGCCTCTACAGTTTCCCCAAACCCAGAATTCTTATTCCAGCCTCAATCACCTAAAATCTCAACATCACTTTATCTTCTAAAATATCAGCATCAAATACTTGGTTGGTTAGATGTTGATGAAGTTCACAGTGTGTACTCACACTGTAAGTATTCGATCTGTGTGTGTCTAGTATTTATTTGAAAATATATATACTATATATAAATAAGAAAATAGGAAAAAACTCCAAACTGAGCAGTATACAGGCTAAGCTCATACCTATTTGTCTTTCTGAACTTGTTGGCAACATTTTCAACAGGCATGAATAGCCCTTCTGATCTCAATGACATTACCTTAGACCTGATGACATTTCCAGAGCACATCTGCATTCTTCTGGCAGAAATATCACAATTTCCTTGTCAAATCCATGTTGCTGTGAAGACGGGGGAATGATCATGGTGCAGAGAACAGAACCAGAAACTACTCTTTGAGGAGATTTAGAACTGGATATGAGGAAAAGGCTTTTATAGTAAGTGTGGTGAGGCACTGGAACAGGTTGCCCAGAGAGGTGGTGGATGCCCCATCCCTGGAGACACTCAAGGTCAGGCTGGATGGGGCTCTGAGCACCTGATGGAGCTGTAGGTGTCCCTGTTCATTGCAGGGGACATGGACTACATGGCCTTCAAGGGTCCCTTCCAATTCATATGATTCTATGATTCTGACATTTAATTACAGTACATCCTGAGCACAATTGGCATCACTGGCAGCAGGACCAACCCAGACACCTCTTGGGTACAAATTCAATGTTTCCTCTTTTTGATCCCTTTAGAAGAAAAAGAACATTAAAAAAACTTAAGGGTTTTTCTACAACCTGTTTAGATTTAGAGCAGATTCTTCCACTGAGTCATCCCATCCTCCCAAACAGTTTTCCTCTCCTTTCTCTCCTCCCTTGCTGGTACTTCAGCAACGCCAGCAAGTGCTCTATAAAATCAAGACCCTATCATGCCAAGGGAGGGTTTGTCTGCATAATAAATGTTAACAGGACAGAAGAAAAAAAAAAAGGAATAATCAACAATCTTGTCTCTCATAAGTTGTTCTTCCAGAAACCAAACGATCAGATACATACATTAATCCTAATTGTGTGTTACCATCATTTGAAAAGCACCTATGGCCCAGCTCTGCATATCTCAGCTCTTTTCAGTTCCCTTGTCTCCTGTGGATAAATAAGGTTTGGCTGCAATTATGTTTTAGACCAATCTGAAAAAAGTATATATTCCTAAGGAAAAATGTAATCAGTGTGTGATCATGGCAGGACTTTCACAATTTAAAAGTAGGGTCTTTTGGCCTATATATTATTTTGAAAATTACATTTTTAAAAAACAAATTAAAACCCGAATATTTTTATACATATGGGCATTGTTGGAACTGTCACACCTAATAAGAGCACAAAAAGAAAGATGAAAGCACCGTGCTCATTTCTGAGCAGCTGGGAACGGCACTGAGAAAAGCACAGCAATTGAGATTAAGGGAGAGCCTTCACAGCGCAAGATAACCCAGCTGCTCGGAAAATCAAATCTATTGAACATACAGATTTCATGCAACAAAACAATGCCTTGCTGGGAAAGGAAAATAACAATGCTCACATGGAGTTGTATAGTCGTCGATTCAATTTAGAGATAAATGGGCAGCCTCATATTTTTTCTCTTTAGAAAAAAGCCAGAGTTAGCTTTATAATTGTGACTGCTTATTATCTCTTTTTGCCAACTCTGGAAGATGGGCTCAGAGATGTTCCTGTGCTAATAATGTGCATTGCCATTTACTTGAAAGGGCAGTTGCATGGTACATTGGGATGTGCAACTTCCAAGTTGGGAATGTTCCTTTCCAATGTCTTCCACTGACTTTAAGCACCACCTTCAGTTCTCCTTACTCTCAGTCTTCCTATGCTAAGAAGACAGCTGCACCTTTGTGAAATGTTTTGACTTCTCTAGAAGAAAAGTGTTATATCCCATATTTCTGTACTCCTCCCTAATTCATAGCAAGAACTCAGGATAAACACAATCCACAAAACTGATCATAAAATGTTTTTCCCTGTGTTGTAAATTGTGTGCATTATAGGATGTTACAATTATATCTGAAAAGCCCTATCTGAGCCAAAATGTTTTAGCTTTTTGAGAAAAAAAAGAGATATTTTTTCAATCGAAGTGATCCTTTACATGGTCTTCAGTCCTAAAGCTGAAACCTTATTTTCCATCAAAAACTGATTTTATGGGGTCATTTTTTATCAGCTGCACAACATCAAGCTACTCTACTGGGACAGTAATTTTCACTGAAATTTAATAAATAGAGTATTTTACCCACAGTCAATTTTTAGTCCAGGTGCAAAATGTTGATCAGTTCCACCCATTCTCCATTCCTCTGGTTTGCACTATGGAAACTATGGAACCCAAAAGCACTTTTCCAAAATCGAGACCAAGCCTTCCTTCTCATTCTACAGAAATATACCTACCAATGGAAAGGGCATTATAAAAACTATTTTTCCTTACCTTGAAGAGGACCTTCTGATGACCTATGAAAGTGTAAGATACTAACAGAAATACAATTCTTTTGGAGTTTTAGCTGGATATCAAAGAGATATAATAGTTTTATTTCCTCTAAGCAGTCTTTTATTTATCCATGAAAAGATGGCTAATATGTTCCCTCTGATAGTCTTTTATCAGGCTTTTGGCATTGAAGCTGACTAGTCACTTCTGTTTTCTGTTGTCCAGGCTGGTTTTTAAATCAATGACACAATTCTTTACCTTTCACCAAACGACTCTCATTTCCTCAACAGCCTTTGTGAGAAACTTCATCAAAGGGCTTGCAAAGTCCAAGGAAACCATTGTTGACTAGTCTTCTTTCAACCCATTATTGTATTGGTGATGAAAGAGTTCAGGTAGGTTGGAAAAGGATATCATATTCCCCACAAAAGGCTGTTTGACTTACAAGCATTTATTTCCAATAGAGTCCCCTAAAGCATGGTACTGAAGATGCTCACAGTCAGAGCTGCTCCCTGCTCCTGCTTAAACCTGCAATAATACACATTGCAACTCGTAGTCCTGAAATTACCCTCCTGGGATGAATTCCCAGCACCAGAAGTCCTTTCTTGAGAGGATATAATTAACAATGTTTTGATTCTCCCTCCCTTCTTCCCGGCAGATCTGGACTCAGGCCTTTACGTCTTTGCCTTGTTGTCCTCCAGCCCTTGTGAAAATGATGTGAGTTTTGGCCTTAATAACAAGCCATGCAAAATCCACATAATTGACCCCTTTTCTGAAAATAATTCAAAGCTTTCTCTTTAATCTTTGAATATGTATGTGTGAAAGGAATGCCCTCATTTCAGCACAACCCCGTTGCATTCAGCAGAATTCTTACTATCATACAAAAAGAACAATAGGGAATAGTAAGAAATGGAGGAGTTTTCTTCCCAGAAGCTCTACTTTTTTCATTATGTGCAATTTCGTGAAAAGGAGCTCAATCTCTTTTATTTCTGTGCAAGGAACTCATGGCACGACTGACATTTTGTAATCCCCGTATCCATTTAGGGTGATTGGATCCCATGTGGGGACCATAGCTGGCTGCAAAACTCTGGGGCTTGAGTGAGTGATCTGAAGCTGATTGGTAGCACTGCTCAGGATGGGAATGCTTCTAGGTCTATACTCTTGTACAGAGAGGTGCCCTGACCAAGTCTGAGGGGTGAAAGCTGGATCCCTAACCCGAGGACCTAGAAACCACTTACCAAGAAATGGGATATACTAAGGCACTTCTGCCTTGATCCAAGGCATAAGCTGTCAACATGACCATTTTTCACTATATATCATTTGATTTGACTAATTTCAGTGCTACCTGGACAAGTTCAGGGCTAAACTGTCTAAGTCCAGTTCAGTGTCCACTTGTGTGCAGGCTGCTGCATATTGTTTTAGCTTAACCTAACCAGGGTATTTGCAAATCTGGTCACTCCTTCCACCCCCTTACAGGCAGAATGTGACAACTCATGGCAGAGGCCCTCCCTTCTGATTTCTGTTGAAATTTGGGGACATCTACAAACATTACCTCCACAACCCTTTTTCAGGGATTCCAGATGTCATCATGGGAATATTGTGCAACAGGGAACTGACAGCATGCGGTATGGTGATTTAAAAGATTGTTGCATTTTAAATAGGAAGGAGATGGGGGTTTGGTATAAAAAAAATGAGATGGAGTATCAAGGCTTGCCTATTCACATACAGCTCCTGCAAAATAAATAAATAAATAAATAAGCAAGCAAGCAAGCAAGCAAATAAATAATAATAAATCCTCACCAACAAACAACAACCTGAGAATCCCTTGGGAATCATAGAATCACAGAAGGGCTTAGGTTGGAAGGGACCTTAAAGATCATCTTGTTCCAACCCCTCTGCCATGGAATCCAATCATAAGGTGGGCAGGTGAGCCTTTCAACTGCTGGGGGCAAAATGGCAATCCTAAGTTTTCACTGCTCATTTTCCCCACTTGACACAGCTATGCTTCACAAAAACCTTTCTTCTCTTTTCCCTTAACATTTCTTCCTCACTGAGGCATCATCAAATTGTAGAATCATGGAATCATTTGAGTTGGATGGGTCCTTTGAAGGTCCAGCTCTTCTGCAATGAACGGGGATGTCTACAGTTAGATCAGCTTCCTTCCAAGCACTGGACTATGTCTTACCCACCACTTTTTCACATTACTCTGTTTATCATCCCTCTCCTATCAATCCACCTAAACATTTTTATACATTCATTTACAAAGCCCCATGGTTCTTATTCTTTTATCTGCCAACAGGTCTGAGAAAAATGATGGTGAAAACAGATTGTATTTTAGTATCTGTGGTTAAAACTCATCTGATCTCCTTCCAGAAAGAAACATCCACATCTCCATCCTTTGGAGCCCCTTAGCCCCTCCACTTGGTACAAGACAGCTTCTCCAAGTCAATAGTACTCACGTGTTTATTCAAAATCAGTAGCGCTTATTACAGCTTCGGCAACTGTACCTCACAGAATTGTGCCCCTCTGTCACCTAGTTAACTCACAGCCTTCCTGGCAGACTCCGAGCTCACTGTGAAGTCTTGGAGCTGCAAGATTGAGAAAAAGAGATCATAAAGTCAGCCGGAAATTGAGACCTGCTGACAGGGGATGTCACATCAGATGGGTTGCCAAGAATTCCCTTGCCTTCTTCTCATTCTCTTCACTCAGGCACATATGGCCAGATGAGAGACAGCCGCAGCCTTTGAAACCTCTGCGTTACGCTCAGTTTCTTCCTTCCCTACTGAAGAACAGAGTGATAACTCATACCCAGTGCTGGGGTCAAGGCAAGGATCAGCCACTGGAAGATCAGCTTGGAAAAAAAGCACTACGTAACAGTGTGTAATGTTTTTACACCTTAATGCTGCCCCTGCTGAAGCAGATGGCAGGCTCCCATTGACTTTAATGAGGCCATAAAAAGCACGTTGTGTGCATGCAATATGTAACAGCTACTCTCCTCTCACAGCCCACATGCCGCGAGTGCTGCTTTCCCTTTTGTTGTTTCCACGTGCCAAGCAAGACCCCACCAACCCCCTGCAGAAACCAGACATCCCCTGCATGAAGCTGAGCGAGAGCAGAGTCTGCCTTCATGTCTTGCAAAGACACCGTGGCCAGGAGAAAATCCCAGCACTGAGGGTAGTTTTCTGAAAACATCAGCCCAGTCTGAGGGATGAAAAGTGAACATCAGGAATTTTAACAGAAGGGGTTGAGAATAAAATGCAGACTTCATTAGGCAGCTGTAGACATTTCTGTGCATCTGTATTTTAAAGATTCTGCGTTATTTTGATGACTTCATCAGAAGAAAACTAGAGAAGGAGAAAGAAAAGAGGTGATGAAAAGGGCAGTAGGTCTTTTGCAGAATGCAAGAAAGCGAATAGAGAACTTTCGGGACTGGAGAAGTGAAGAAGAGGAGCTAAAGATAAATGTCTTTTGAATCATATATAGTACGATGAAGAGGAATAGAAAGAGAATACTGATTTGTTTCTCCTAGTATAGGAACTGGTAGGTGTGCACTGATATCATCAAACATTAGTTTAAAATGGACCTGAGAGAGCACTTCTTGTATAGTACATCACTGAACAGGAATCTATTTCCCGAAGATGCTGAGGAGTCTGAGCTATGAATGATCAGAAGGAAATAGATAATTTTAGAGTGATCTTAGCTCTTTCCTGGCTGTTAAACACGAGGGTCCAAGAGAAACTTCTGACTTAGGAATCAACTTATTGCTGGGAAGCAGGATGATACACATTCTTTATTCTTCTTTCTATATCCATTAGATCAAACACTGGGCTAGATGACTGTTTGTCCCATGGTTGTGGGTTGCTTTGTGCATCTACACACACTGCAGGCCCTGTTCTATAGAGGCAGCACAGCTGCAAAGCGCAATTCTCCACGATGAAATAATAAAGTCTGGCATAAGAAGGCAGCTCTTCTGCCACAGACCCTTACAGCAGCAGAGGACTTGGCTCATGGATAGCCCATGGCATTAACTGCTCTGTGTAGAAGTTTCTGTTGAAGACTGTTGTAACAAGTGTGTGTGAAATGCAGGAATATATACACACGTATGTAACCTTTCAGACTTTGATTCTAATTTTTCCTCTGATTATCTTAAAAATCAGAGGCTATTTATAACACTGCAGTCTATAACTGTCAGCTTCGTGACAAATCACCCACTCAGTGCCCTGTCAATGATGTGGAAAATAGTGGCCACATAAACAGACCAAATGAAGTGGAAGTTAGAGCATACAATGGTGTCGGATTGTGGCCTTTGATCTCTAAAGGCCAGAGGTCAAATTTGTCTGCACTGAGAAGAAAAAACGGCTCAGAGAGCCCAGCCTGGTACGTGGGGAGCGAGGAAGCAACAGCTGTGCTCAGGAGAGGTGCAGAAGTAGAGCTGAAGCCTGGGGCACAGCTGAGGTTTTGGGCTGGGACTGATGGAGACCGCAGTTAAGGAAGAGTCACTGGTGGTGCTATAGGAGTACGTGATCAGGAGGAAGCTCTATGAAGTAATCTCCACAATAAGACATACCAGACTTCAAAGAGGATCGTGGGGAAAGGGTGCTCCTCTATATGGCATGTTTCAGTGACTGGATGCCAGCATCCAGAGTTGTGATGGAGCTGTACTGTGTTGCATTGCACAGGGAGCAATCTCAGGCTGAGTTCCTTCACTACTGCTTCACCTGTGATTTTGTATATAACAAAATGTCTTTGATTATTGGGAAGAAATAAGTTATCTTCAGACTAACAAAAGCACTGGGTCCCTAGCCAGGGGACCATTCCTCTTATTTATTTTTATTGACTCACTCTTCTTTTCCCATTTGATTTACAATTTAACAATTGCTTTTAACTGCACCTTTAATAGTTTTTCTTGGCTGCTTTCAATGCATGAAAGTTAAATACTAGGACATGAAATACATTAAAAGCCATTGCAGTTTTAACCCCTGGCAAGCCTATGGCATTGCTTTTGTTTCTTTCTTTTCTTTTTTTTTTTTTTTTTTTCCTTTTAGATCTACCTGACCTTATTTGCAATATTTTCAACTGTTGCACTGGATAAAAATATATTTGCACTTATTGTATAGAGGAAAGAGAGACAAAGAAACAAAACAGTCCTCACCCACCCCTGCCACTGCTGGTGTGAATGGCAGAGCTGCCACGGGTGCCCTGGAACATCGACCAGTGGTTGCATGGTTGTATTCTGCACTGGATGAAGCATCAGGGGTGCAAAGAACCCCAGTGTTCCCTGATTTTGATCTCCCAAGGGATACTCAGAAAATCCACTGTTCTGTCAGAGTAGCCAAATGAAAAAAAAATAAGGCATGTTTTTGGATGCCAGACTCCATAGGGGTAAAGCACTTGTCCTTCTGCCTGACAGCAGGCCACCTGTTCTGCTACAGGCAGTGAATAATCAGCTCTGCACGCTGTGCATTCACCGTCTGAGATTAATTCTTGTGTGGTCACGTGTGCTTGGACCCAGCAATCGGGTACAGCTGCCTCCTCACCTAGGCTGTCATCGTTGCTTATCAGGTAGGAAGCTCACAGCCTCTGATGACGGCCCAGGGGGTCTCAGCAAACTGTGCTTTCAGAGATGCTGAAGTTGATCTATAGCACCAACATGGAGCAGTATGAAACCATCTGGCTCTACAGATGCAGCGGAGCAGAAAGAAACACTTCGTGTCACCAGAGACCTGACAGTTTATCCCAAGTAAGGACCTGCTTTTCCCATGGGATGCAGACCAATCTGGCAGACCCTCAGCCCTACGGTCCACTGTGGCCACTGGTGGGAAGAGCTGCTCCCCTGCTCAGTCCTGCAGAGCAGCACAAAGCGCTGACACAAATCACAGCCCTGATACAAACAGGTGAGGACAGCTACCCTATAATTTCTACTTTCTTTACCTCATCCCTCTAAAAAGACTAAAAAAAATGGACAGTCATCGTTTAGCTCTGCAAAAAATTAATATGCCCTGAGAATACCTCAGACATCCAAGAGAGAGCTTACCCAAGTCCAACCTGAAGGTGGGAATTAGGCTTGCTCTGTAAAAATAATCATTAAGAGAAGAATTTCTCCCATCTGAACTCAGTGTTGAAGCCAGATGGATAATTTTAAGCTAGTCACCCTAGAATGAGCTTCCCTCTAGCCACGGGTGTCCAGAGGCAACTTGTCTCATCACAGATGTCAATTTTGGGCTGAGATGAATGACCTGTTAGAGTAGCTACTACTTTCCTTCACTTATAAGAAGAGACTAAGGTGATTAGCCCAGAATTAGATGTCTACTATCTAGATGTCCTAAACTGGGACAGAAAAGTCACCTCCTGTCCTTAGGGGTAAGGCTGAACTGCTGGGGCCAACACTCATGGGACTCAACCAAATGGGGTGGTGACAACAGGCTGAAGTGCTCAGCCCTGGGTGAGATGAAGGGGAGTCAGACCTGGAGTGATGTTGTCTATTAGCAATGTAACAAGAAATGTTACAAAGACATTTCATGGGTAAACACGAAGGACTTCATGGAGCAGGATAATGAAATTCATTGTCATTACTAAATTTCTCTTTAGTATATTGTGTTTTATGTAGAAATAAATACGCATATTTATGCATCCAAAGAGCAACAACAGCCATTTCAACATCATGGTCAGTTCCTTGGTGACCAGTAATGGTTGACATATGAGGAACAGCAGCTTCTAGAGAGCACCATCCAACAGGCAAGCTCTTCAAAATGCAAGAACAGAAAAGAAACCCACCCTAATATCCACCATTGGGAAATGGCTTGCAACAGCCAAACAGCCACATCATAAGTCAGAGTAAACCAGGGCTCACAGGAGTTCATTCATCTACACTTTCCCAATCAATTGCTTGAGTGAGATTATCACAAGAATGATGAATTAGATCACTTAATCCAGTTGGATGGAAGCTCAGGTGGATGGGTAAACAAGGGGACCTGGGATTCTGTTGGCCTTTACTGACCCAGAATAGCAGCTGATCAAGACAGCATCTTTCAAAGCTGATATTGATCTGCTACTCAGGATTGACACTGTTAACACTGTGCTTATGAGTGCCACTAAAGCTATGTGTAAATTCAGAAAGTGTGTTTGCCATCAGAAGGCCAAGAGCTAGAAAAAGAAGTATTAGGTATTTCTTCCTTATATTTCTCCTTTAGAAACAAATAAAATAGTCCTCATTCAGAAGATAGCAACAAAGAGAAAGCAAGATGAGACTTGAGTACCTGTTTAGCTGCTCCCGACCAAGGCAGAGGACAGAGTTTTGAAAGCAGGGCAAATTTGTGTCCACAAGGCTGGAAATGGTGATGGTGATTGCAACACTGGATTCTGGAAGGTAGGGCAGCACACCTGAGCTACACTTAATGAGGGTGCTTTGATAGCACTAGATATGCACAGCAGCCAGTCCGTCATGTGCAAAGCGCAGTCATTCCTGCCTGGTGATATTTGGTATTAATCAGCACACTGTTGTAATTAAAATTTAACACCTGAATTAGAAAGATTTTGATCATTAATGATTGCACGCAGTGCCACACTCAGCACAAACTACCAGATAAGCATTTTCATTTTGTGTATGCAAACACTGTGGCTGGAAAAGGTAGTATTTAAGAATTTTTTTCTTTTAATTGAAACAATTCCACTCTTCTGACCTGTTAAGACCAACAAGCATTTTATCCTCTTTTCTAGGGGAAAAAAAAAAAGAAAAAAAAAAAAGATGATCACAGTGAAATAAAAACATGAGTGTGTTAATATAATATATGCAATTCATTATGGTCTGATGAATGATTAGAAGTGACATTCAACTCTGCCCTCTTACTAAGTGTTATTAAATTAATGCTTGAGCTGGGAAATGGAAGAAGGTTGAGATCTAGAGCTCTGTATCTGTGTACTGAGTAAGCAGACATCAAAGGACTTCTCAAGTCAGTTGTGGGTGAGGATTTTGTTTTGGGAGGGAGAGAACAAATCTTCCTTCAAAAGCCAAAAAAAAAAGGCAAAGAAAGAATATGCATTTTGCTGACACCAAGCATTTAACTGCAGCAGCCAGAAAACCCAACCAGGGCCAGAAAGGAGGAAACAGTAGAAATGAATAGCAAATGTCCAAACTCACTGCATAATCATCACATATATGTGCATATAAATATACAAATGCATATTCAAATACACTTAGCCTACAGATGTTTTCAAAATTAAAAAAAATAAATAACAAGTTTTTATGCTCTGGCAAAAACCTATATTTTCAGATAATTAAGCCTGATTGCTTCCAGAACAGCCTGTTAATAGACTTTCTTTACTTATCAGGGGTCATTTAACATTTGCAGTGCACAAAACATTACCCCAAATCATCAAGCCACTTTGCTCGAACAAGTCTGCTTAAATGGATGACATTATGGATCTGCGCTGAATCACTCCATGGCTCACACTGCCTGATACCAAGGGCACAATTTACCCAGCAGTTTCCACCTTCAGTGCCCTGAATCTCTTTACAGGTGCCTTGAGCTGTCCTGATGTTCATGTGAGAATCCTTCATCTGTGAGGAATTCAAAGATTAGCCAAGGCTGTTTCCCAGATCCTTACAGAAGGAGCCATGACTGCAGTGTGCTTAGGTAACATGGGCAGAGTCACTTGGTGAAATCACACCTAGAATCTTTGTACAAGCAAGGTGGGGCTTGGTCTCTTCTACTAGGTAACAGTGATAGGATGAGAGGGAATAGCCTCGAGCTGTGTGTGGGGAGGTTCAGGTTGGGTATTAAGAAAAAATTCTTCTCAGAAAGAGTGGAGAGGCACTGGAATGAGCTTCCCAGAGAGGTGGTGGAGTCACCATCCCTGGAGGTGTTCATGATACATGAAGATGTGAAATGGAAGGGTATGATTTAGTGCACATGATGGGGATGGGTTGATGGCTGGACTGGATGATCTCAGTGGTCTTTTCCAACCTTAATGATCCTATGATTCTATGATTCTGTGACTATGTCATTCTATGTAAGTTTTGTCTCCACATCAGCCCCAGGGGAGGGGACTCCTTCCAAGGCAATGTCACTCTTCGGAGTCTGAAGCTATTTGGAGGAGCTAGCAACTCATACGATCTCTGCTAAGCAGATCCAAAGTCCATAGACCTCAGAAGCCATCCATGGAAGATTTGAAAGAGCGAATTTTTGACTGTGGTCTAACAGATGCTGACTTGAACATGAGGATTTACAGAAACTCTTCATGGTGATGTGGGGCCAGAGCTGCGCTCGAATCCATGGGGATGACATGCTGGGTGGAGGCTGTGCTTTGTAGCACCTCAGCAGCTGGCAGTTCCCCAGGGCGGATGCCTGCATGCAATAGGAAATGGCCACTTTGTGTAAGTATTTCTTCACCGGGTATTGTGGGAGAAGGTATGAAGCTGTGTGATTTCACAAAGACTCTCTCTTGTGAATACGTGAACAGCAGTAATTAAATAATTCTGGATTGTTTCCTGGAGGGGGGGGAAGAATGAAATAATATGCGGACAGACACGTGAGTGCAGCAGTTTGCTTCCTTTCCCACAACCACATTCTTCTCTAATATTCTTGCAACATTGGTGGCAGCAGTGTGTGAATTTCAGGTTGTTTGGTGGTTTTGTCTGAAAGTTGCACAAAATCCCGTCTGTTTTCTGAAATCAACTCATGTCTTAAGTACCTTAATTTGCCAGCTCAGTTCAGCTCTATGGTTTGATTGCACTTGTCAAGCGGAGATCAAAAGTGTCACAGGAATATTAGAAAAAGAAAGAGGTAATGCTTGACTCTAAGGGAGGGCTGTTAAATGAGTAAAGATGGAGAGAAAGGAGGCTAAACTACAGTCATTTCATGCTATTTGAGAACTGCCAACTTTCATCTGCAGATCCCACAGCATTTTGTATTTTCTTTTTTCTGGAAGCATCAGAAAGTAGGATGTTCACTTTTGTAGGCAGAAATGTCTCTCTCTTGCAAGGAAAACAATGAAAATTGATGCATAAATATAAAACAAAACAAAAACAAACGGAAGGTTACAAGAAAAGAGACCAAATCCTCTTCAAACTAACCCTATGAAACTTTATATGTGGAGTTCGGCAGCTTGAAATATGTGATAGTGAAATTAAAATGCCAACTTGGAATTCTGTGGAAATGTGGTATTGATAGGAAATTAAGCTTTTTGAGTATTTCTTGCACTGATATTTAAGAAAGTTCGAGAGAGTTTATTTAGTGCAGTTAAAATGCCAAAGTCTGAGAGTCAATCCAGCTGATGAAACCTTTAAAGTTTGGTTTAAAGTATGCAAAACCAAAACTGAGGAAACGCGATCATGTTTTATTTAAAAACACACACACTACAGTCTCCGGTGAATAAAATAAGCTCAGTGCAAATTGCTTACTTTTGCTACTGCAGCATTGAATTTGTGCATTGGTCTCTGATCCCTCATTCTCCCAGAAGAACTGGAATCTCAACGTGGATGCTTGCAGATGTTTTCAGTGTTTCTGAACATTGACTTCTCATCGTGTTTCCCTCCCAAGCCATTCAGGAGCCCACAGTCCCAGAATGGCTGTAATTCCCTCCCTTAAAGGACAGGTAGCAATTAAAGTGTCATTAAGCTTCAGAACTAAATCTCTTTGAGTTAAAGAGGTCAGACTGCCTATTCCGTGATATTGTGTCTCTGCAGATGCTGTAACACATGAGATCAACCCCCATCCAGAAGGTTTTCTTCATAAGGAGACAGGCATGGCATCTTTTAAAGGAAGGTAATTCTGAGAGAACTGATGAGGTCACTAAAGAAATACTGACACAGTGCATTAGCAAGGGCCAGCCTGATCTGACCTCAGCTGTACCACTGGATATTGTGGGATTGCTTTAAATATCGACCGTTCTTCAGGGAGCAGGAGGTCATGTGTATGTGAGTGGTTTGTGGATGACTGATGCCTGTTGATTTTTGGGGCTGCATGGATCACTTGCAGTGAAAGGCACCACGTGTGATTAAAAGTAACTCCTGAGTAAGTCAGGATTGCTATGGGGTAAAAGGTTATTCAGCCTGACTGAGATTGTCTAGGTGCATTCACATGATTTGTGAAGGCGTCTGGGTTTGAGAGGTAGAGCACAACAACAGCAAGGGCAACTTTAAATTGCCCTAATTACACTTCTCGGAGTGTGTCTATGTTTAGTTAGAAAAGCAAACATGCAATGACAGGTCTTCCTCTTTTCTATTATTCTGGAAGATCACTTGGGCTTGTTCAGCTTGGAGAAGGGTCTGGGAAGAACTCATTGAAGGGAGCCTACATTTAGAGAACATTTTACACGGTCTGATAGTGATAGGACAAGGAGGAGCGGCTTTGAACTAAAACTGGAGAAATTTAGGTTAGATGTTGGGAAGAAATTCTTCACTGGTACAGGTGCCCAGAGAAGCTGCGGGTGCCCCATTCCTGGAGGTGCTCAAGGCCAAGTTGGATGAGCCCTGGGCAGCCTGAGCTGGTGGGGGGCAACCAGCCCATGGCAGAGGTTGGAGCAGGATGGACTTTATGGTCCCTTCCAACCTAAGCCATTCTATGATTCTATGATTCTATGATCACTCAAAATCATCTTGAAGGACCATAAGGAGAATTGTACAGAGGTGCCAAGACCTATATCAACATCTGGAAGCAGCCAGTGTGTTAGAAGGGTCCCAACACTAACTGTTTCACTAAGATTTGCTGCTGTTGTGCCACACAATTTGCCAGGGAAACATGGCCAAAGACATCAAGCACGTTGATTCCACCATAAATTCCTTTATTTGTGTGATAGAGTGACATTATGAAATGTTTTAAGTTCAAGACAATTTTTGCCTTGTGCGGAGAAAAGAATCCCAGCTCTTCTAAGTCAAAGCACATGTGCAATAATAAAAGACAACATAAAGACTCCTCAGAGCTATGGTGATGACCCCACACTGAAGTTCAAGCTCCATTTGGACTGTGCTCCGGACATAGGATTTGAATTTTGGGTGGTCTTGTGTGAAGTCAGAAGTTGGGCTTGGTGATCCTTGATCATGATTCTGTAATTTGTGCAGATCTATTCCAACATGAGTAGCCTATGAATCTATGATTTCTACGTATGAATCCATAGATCAGCCTAAGAGTTGCACAAGAGGTGTTCATGAGCTCAGCATGGCAGGACCCCAGATTCATAGGCTAGCAAATGTTAAAATCATTTTTTACTGCACTTCTCTGATATTTTTTCCCAGTTATTAACAAAGTGGTGCACAATTGCTCCCTTTCCTCACATTATTTAACATTTAATGTGAGCAAGAACTTTCCAAAGGCTTCAGAGGTTGGATTAAACCATCAGGTCTGAATGTCAACCTGGAAGGTTGGAAGTATTCTTGACCGGTGAACAGAAAAAATAAATGGCAAATTCAGTACCTGAAGAACTAGAATAAGTATGGGCTGGAGAATAGGGATTCAGGCTAGAATATGTGGTAGTGTAAAACTTGCTGTGGAGTTGAGAGCTTTCCTTTGCCCTACACAGCTGTGATAGCTCCATATGGTCTGTTACGGAACAGAGTAGCATAAAGAGAGTGTGGGCTACATGTAGCACAAATTAGACATTTTCTTTGGTGAAAGCAGTAAGGAATTGCACTTATTTTTGACACATCGCCTCCATGACTCTTTTATTTTTTCATAACCTCAGCTCTGGGAGAAGTGGGATTGTAGTTCCCAACCTTTGATCTTGAAGAATAAGGTTTCAAATGTGAACTTCCAAAAATCTGAGGAAAAAAAATAAGCAAAACAAGACAAAAACAAAACAAAAAACCAAAACCTAAAAACCTTCTTAGTAATATATTTTTTAAACTGATATCGTTAGAGAAGGAAAGTGACTCATGATTTTGAGTGTATGGAGTTGATACTCCATTATAGTGCAAACTTTAAATTGACTCTTTCTCATATGGTACTTCATATGTCTGCAAGTGGAAGTACAGTCATTGTAGATGCAGTGTTAGACTCTGTATGAACCTTGGTAGAAACACAACTTGAATGCAATTGAGATCTGCAGAAAAAGAAGAAAGTGGTAATCCAGAAGAAAAATTCAATTTCACTCCGATCATGGTCCACATCTGACCCCAGATGTCAAACAGGCTGTGTAACAAAACCCAAAATTCAGTGGTCTGTCTACACCCACAAGGGACCCACAGTGGAGAGTGATGGAAAAATTAATTCTATCTGCCTCTAAGAAAGAGGGAAATGCCACTGAGTCAGACATAGCAGAGAAAGGGTCATCACTTATGTCTCTTCGCGCGCTGTCTAACTGGTGCACTTTAGGGCAGGAATCACAGATGTGAACACATCGAGACCTTTCCTGCATCTTTTCTAAGAACAGACAAACAAATGTGCAGCTCTTGCATATCCTGTTACAATTCAGATCATACCTATTTTCTTATCATAAATGCCTGCTTTCTTGTGGTTTTTAATGATGACTGATGGAAATGGATTAGGTGTACTTTCCCAGGCTGGGTGGCTGAGCCCAACATTGGGATATAAGAGCTTGGTGTCTTCATAGAATCATTAAGGTTGGAAAAGACCACTAAGATCATCTAGTCCAACCATCAACCCATCATGATCATGCCCACTAACCATGTCCCTACATGGGGACATCTCACCACAGATGGGATTTTGGTGCAGCTTTGAACAGCACATCACTGGTAGCCTCATCACTAATAATTGGATTCTTGGCCCAATAAGGTTGCCAGCCAAGGAGACGAAACTGCAAACTGCTCAAAGGAAAACCATGCTTTAATGCAGGGAAAGGTGGTTCACATCTCCCCCTGGAGACATCCAAAGGCACCTACCTTTCAACTGATCATTAAAAGGGTGTTCAGCCTCCCTTCCCAGGATGAGGTTGCTAGGCACTTAATTACAGATACAAATTGGGAGCTTAAATTAGTCAGGCTAAGTTCCACACCTGGTACTTATTTATTATGAAACATGCTTTCATTATACGTTCACGTATGTTTTTTTCTCCCTGGAGGACTGTTGCTTCCTTTAAGATGCAGGATGGTCGATCGCTGAGGATGAATTGAAGCTGAGTAATCTGGGAGGGTGATGCTGCAGGACTACTGAGCCTGGCAAGTCCACAGAGATTGTGCCAGAGAAATATGTGGAGAAAGAAAAGTATTGTTGAAGGGAGTTATATACAGAGCTGAAGAAAGGCTGCTCTATCTTACAAAAGTTCAGAATCTGTTTTTTTTCCATCCTGGCACAGGATGGAGATACAGGTTCCCTAAATGTTTCTTCGGATAGTTCAAATACTCCTTCCTTCACTTGGCCACTCCAGCTTGTTTTTAAACTTTGCTAGAAATGGCAAAAAAATTCCAAGCAAAGCAACAACAACAAAAAACAACAGTTCACAATGGAAAATAAAATAAACTAAAATTTTCACAGATGCCTACCTCGATTATTTACACTTTTCTCCCAAATATGTAAATCTGTTCCCATAACCCTTTTCCATGATAACCTCAATTTTCATAGAATCATAAAATATCCTGATTCGGGAGGGGGACATAAAGGTCATCGAGTCCAACTCCTTTCAGCTAAGCACCATTTCCCTGACCATGACACAAACAATCAGTGATGTTAAGTATGTTGAGCACCCTGGGGACACGTGGACGCTGCCTGTACATCTCCCTGCGTGGCACTGGACTCTTCACTACTTACTTTCCTCTTTCTCCGGGCTGAAATCAACAGGAAAGTCTGGAATTTGTTCTGGCATAATACTGAGCACAGGAATCTATTTTAGTAATGCTTCGCGTATATATCATGCTGTACAGTGTTTTGAAAAATCAAGTTCTAGGTGTTTCCAATAATGTAGCTAAATTGAGTGGACACTTTTGACCTTAAACTCTCTTGTAGTGCAGCTTCTCATCTGTAAAATGGTGGTAACAGCATCTTGCCTTCTCATGGAGTTGTATTTGAATAGTACTCACATGGAGTTGTATTTGAATAGTGCTCAGTAATAGTGTGAAGTATTTTATTCATAGTTTTGCTTGTTTTTTTTTTGCTTACAACTCATATTTGATTGTTTGGTGTGGGTCAAACAACAAAGTATAAAAGTTCTTCTAAGTAAGTGACATTTTTCTATATACAAATGAGAACCAAACTGGTGAGGAAATTACAGGATCCTAATTATGCTTTATGCATATAAATCAGCTGTGAAATCATTTGAAACTCTTGTGTGTTTGGGATCTTTGTCAATGAGGCAGAATAATTATCAACAAGCCTCCATTAAGCCTCACTTTAGAAAGATCTCATTATTAAAAATGAAAACAATTCTGCACTTCAAAGTCAAAATGACTCCCCAGCGGACTGGGCAGATATTAAGGCTTGTAAGCATCAATGTGCATATCTCAAAAAATTAAACTATAATTATTTTGTGTTTAAAATAGGAATTCCCCCCTTTACCTTTTATCAGGGCAAGTAATTTCTGTGACCTAGAAACAAAGTTAAGCTTGGTCAAGTGAGACACAGTACTCAAATAGCCAGTTTAAATGCAATGTCAATAAACATAAAACAAGCGTTGATACAATTCTCAATAATGTGTATTTACAATAAGCATGGCATATTTTATCTTCTCGAGTACCACACCATGCATCCAGTGATAAAAGTTATCAATTTCACTCTTCAATCTGGTTCAATAAACACCAAAAATAGATCAAGAAAGACAGACTGAGAAGAGTTTGGTACAGAGCATCTGCAATGAAATTTTAAATTAAAGGTTCCCATGAACAGATTCCAAACATAAAGAACTACCTTTTGCACAGTTCTTCTCAACACAGAATTGCAACACATTTTTTGATGGAGGTAAATAAACTTTTCCCAATTATAAGCTTGTTGAAACAAGCTTGTAGGGGTGAAGCTCATATAATCATAGAATGGCCTGGGTTGAAAAGGACCATAGTGATCATCTAGTTTCAACCCCCCTGCTATGTGCAGGTCGCCAACCAGCAGACCAGGCTGCCCAGAGCCACATCCAGCCTGGCCTTGAATGCCTCCAGGGATGGGGCATCCACAACCTCCTTGGGCAACCTGTTCCAGTGCGTCACCACCCTCTGTGTAGAAAAACTTCCTCCTAATATCTAACCTAAACCTTCCTTGTCTCAGTTTCAGACCATTCCCCCTTGTCCTATTACTATCCACACTTGTAAAGAGCCATTCCCCCTCCTGTTTATACGCTCCCTTCAAATACTGAAGGCCACAATGAGATCTCCCTTGAGCCTTCTCTTCTCCAAGCTAAAATAAGGGCATGGTCAGTGGGCATGGTGGTGATGGGTTGACACTTGGACTAGATGGCCTTGCTGGTCCTTTCGAATCTTGATGGTTCTATGATCCATGATAACAAGGTCAGAAGGCAGAAGACCCTGCTGCTCGCTTGTTGCTGTATGTGTTCTGGCCTTAATAGACATTTTGGGGTGACACACCCTCACCCTCATACCCTATAAACTGCCCATCAGGATGAGGAGGCACTTCAAGAGCTGCCCCTATAGACACCCAGTGCAGGCAGTGAGAGACCAGGCCTGCATGTGTTAATCTGTTTCCTCCTAACTTTATGAAACCCATCACCCATTTCATAGACAAGCACCAGAGTCCCCCAAAGAGCAATAGAGCCAATATAGGGCTGCAGGTGCAGGATGGGAAGGGGCTGCTCCTGGTTCACAGAGCCCCATGGGGAACTGCTGGTGTCACAGCTCCCTCTGTGGGCTTCTCATCAGATTGGTTACCAGCATCCTCCCTTGGCGGATCCAGCACACTTTCCAAACATGAACCAAACTGTGTGCGTGGTGTGGCAGTATCCCCAGACATATCTTAGGATGGAAGCAGTATTCCTACACTAAGCAGCTGCAGCTACAACGCACAGGAACTGACTGATGGTTAGAAGGAAGATTGTGGCACCATGTCACTTTTTCTATGAGATTTTTGTTTGGTTCTGACAGTAACAGTGCCCCCACTCACTCGCAGTGGAGGTGTTACACGAAACTTTGCTCTTTCTATAGAAAATCAGGTGATGGTGGAAAAAAGGGGTGGTTGTAAATAGGTATTTGAAATCAAATATAGGTGCATATAGGCACTTCCTTGTAGACAAATTCCATCTCATATTCCTCAGCCACCTTCTCAATTGAGGGTGGGTTAAAGCAGTGTTTCATCCAGAGACAACATTTGTGGATATGGATGGGGAGGTTTCTGATACAGAGACTTTGTACTATATAAATCACTGCTGAACTGAGCCTGTTCCAGCACTGCTCTGCTGCTCTGCCAAACTTAGCACTCCTTGTGCTCTTGTTGTGACAGATATTGGGACTTAGGCTGGGTATAAAGAAGAGGTTTTTTACAGTAAGGGTGCAGATTGCCCAGAGAGGTGGTGGATGGCCCATCCCTGAAGACACTCAAGGCCAGGATGAATGGAGCTCTGAGCAACCTGATCTAGCTGTAGGTATCCCTGTTCATTACAGGGGAATTGGATTAGATGGCTTTAAGGGTCCCTTCCAACTCCAACAATTCTATGATGAGTTCTCTCCCACCCTCCCAGGCAGACCTGTATCTTTGCTATAATGACTGGGTGATGCTTGTTAACATCATCTGGAGGTGGTGCAAGCTCTGATGCTGCCCTTCTTCTCTGAGCAGGCAGCTCAGAGTAGTGGTGCCCCTCAGTCATGCCAGGCACATCCCTCCTCCTGGACAGAGGTATGATTAGAAAAGAAGCTATAGTCTATCTGGAGAACATGCATCATGAAATGATTGTGTTCCTCTACAAACAATTCTTAAGGGATGGGCAAGTGAATTCACCAGCTACTATGGCCCTGAACTCCACGGTAGGAGATGAACACATTGCCAAGCCAAAGAAACCAGATCCAGTATTTAAACCCTATCCTGCAACAGCTGTAACCTCTTTTTTTCAAATGTTGTTTTGTGTGCATCAGAGGAACCTGGGCCAGCCCCATTCAATCTCTACAGATCCCACTGTCATCCACTTGTGCAGAGAGAGGCACGTGGAGCAGACATGCTGATGGCTCTGTCACTGACTTGTACGCCCATGCCTGTGACACATGCTGACCCCTGACCCAGCAGAACAGACCAAAGGGATTCAACATTCCCCTACAATGGCCTCATGTCCCAGGAAGCCTCACCTGATGTAAGGAGCCAGGTCTTCAGAGGACACAGATGCAGGATCAGACTCTCAGCCACTGTGCTACCACAGCCCCTCCTTCAAAGCAGTCCATCCGATTACCCCACTCAGTTACTGTTTAAAGTCTTTAAGTTTGGAGGCATCTTAACTCTCCCACTGCAAAGGTCTTTGGCAGCTGCAGCAATCACATTTTAAGCACTTAATTTCATTACTGAATCTAGCCCAAGGGTCTTCTGACTGCGCTCTTTGCCTTGCAAAAATTGATCTGAGATCTTCCTTCCTATCTTGAAGTCAATGTAATTGAGATTTGAAACAACCGGGTTCAGCCTATTAAGAAGCATTAATGCTCCTTGAGGATGAAAGTTCCATTACTTTTACATCTCACAGCTGAAAAAATTCCCTTGTAGCTGTTTATTGACCTGTAAATATGTGGTATAAATGCATCCTTGATGTAAAGAAAGCAGAAAGGCAGGTATGACATTTCTCCCTGAGGCAGCCACCACAGCTTAAAATATCTTATCTACAGGAAAAGGAGCTAGAGAAACCTAATCACTGCTTAATTTACTTATAGCCAGACAAAAAAAGACCACTCAGCAACTGCACTTGGCACTCTACCCCTAACGTCTGCCCAGCAAGGGCTGCAATTGATTATCATTATCAGGTGCACTAACAAGCGTTGCACAACTAAGAAGGAAGTAATTGGGTTGCATGGTCATTTCTGTCAAGTTGGCATTGTTTTCTAATCAAGAAGCCCTATGCTAAATAAAGCATTTGGGGCAACAAAAAAATCCCTCATCACCACCAGAAAAAAAAAAAAAAGGCCTTCCAAAGGTGATAATGTTTCTTTTGGTCCTGAATTAACCTGCAGTCTAACATAACATACGAGCCCTGATGTGAATGCAGAGATTATATTGATTAGCCAGATTGGAAAGGGTAATAGGAAGTAGGAAATTAACATTCAGACAGTAGTTAAAGCAAAGAGCTGGAGGAGAAAGTGGAGATGCAGAGATGCACTCCCTCTCCCTGACATATCCCTCTTCTAATTACATTTAGCTAATCCGTTCAATTAACATTGATGAATTTTATGATGAAAAGCATAATGAATCCATTAAACACAAAACAAGTATTGGCATAAACCCTTTTCACCCCAGGAAGTGAATTATATCAGGAGGTCTACAGCAATTTACTAATAAAGTGATCTAATGATGAAAAGAAGCCATTCATTTTGTGGCCAGTTAAGACTCAGTCTCGTGGCGGCGGGATCCTCCAGACTCAATGCTGACGCTAAGGAACTCGCTCCTCTCCTAAATCACAGCAACTGGCAGTGAAATTGGGCCAACAGAGCACATCCCTGGCTGCAACCTAATCAAAGCATTGAGCCCACTTTGCCAGTATCCCTCATCCCCTGCCAGACTCTTCTGTAAAAGCCGATTTGTTTAGCAGTTACTCACTGCTTTATAATTCATAGACTCCCGAAAGTTTTAACGTTCTCCCTACGGAAGCAGTGAGGGGGAAGCACGGATGGAGACAACGACTTACGAGGCACAAATACCCGCTGTAACACCATCTCCTTTGCGATGTGCGCGTTACATTTCTATCATGCGCGCTCTAAATTTATATGTCATGCATTCCCTTAACAAGACTATTCATACAACTATGATAAATAGGGCCATAATCTGCAGCGATTTCAATCCTTCTGTATGCCAGCAGGAGTCTCTTAGCAACGGTTGCCAGGGGCAACACCAGCATCCCGCATCTTTTGTCGGATTCAATGGCAACCAAGCTTCCAGGCTTACGGTGGAGTCTCCAGCTATACCCTGGAGAGCACAAAGCCTCCCTTCCCCCTCCCACCAACCTGTGCTATGGGGAGCGACACTGCATGGCGCATAAGACTCAGCAGTTATTAAAAAATATCAATTCAGCATGATCCAAACATGGACACAATGTGTATCCTTCTGTCTTCTGTCTTCTGTCACACAAAAGGGCTGTTCACTTGTTTTGTGAGAACCCAGCAGCCCTGCCCTTTCCTCAGCCTGCTTACCATTCACAACACTGTCTTTAAAGTGGGTTAGGGAACCTCCATAGAGCGGGACAAAGAAAGCAAGAAACCCCTTTATAGGTTCCCCGAGGAGATGTGTCACCAAGGCACTCTCAGAGCCACATGCAATGTGTGTGCCTGCAAGTACAGCCGTGATCTTAACACTCCTTTGATTTTTTATTGTGGTGATAGCCTCATGTCGTCTCCTAACTGCTTAGCTTCCCCTGCAAGAGGAGTTGTTACATTTGATCTTCTTTTACATGCTGTGATTTCCTGTCCTTCTCAAGCAGGATTCTCCAGATCATATAGTGTTTCTTAATGGTCTTCTGGATTAAAGGAGAAAAGGAAAACCTGGTAAAATCCCTCTGAAAAAACTGATGGGAGCTCTATGCAAATCAAATCAAAGTGTATTGAGCAATGCCAGCTTTAATGATGACATCTGTGATACAGGTTGAGAAGGGTACTGGGCTGCTTCTTCCTCAGGGAATATATGAATTTTTCATCCCAAATCAACTACTGAGTTTTTCTTCCCACTGCAGTCCTTAAGGCTGTCAGACACCTCAGCCTAAAGCCCTCATTCTTAGGCCATTGACACCTCAGTCTTAAAAAAAAGCCCTGAAAATAAATTTACCTCTTGTCTGAAAATTAGCATCAAAAGGGATTACCCTGGAATCACATCATATTTTGATCAATGGCAAACTTTTCTTCTTTATAAAATAATTCCAGCACTTTTCACATACCTTTTCCTCATTTGCATTTAAATTACTTCATTAGGTGGCATGCCATTTTCACTGTGTTCTATTTGTCTTCTAGGAATAATTTCTCCCTTTTCCCTTTCAAACTTGCAAAATTTGCAAGTTTAACCCAAGGCCCACATTGGAGCAATGCTTAGATACCAGCCAAAAAAGTTAAAACGTGGGTGACTGTCTTTCCTATAAGCAGCCACACAGCTGTCAGATCAGTAGAGGAGATGAAATATTATTTGCCATAATACTTTGGCACCAGCGGTTGATTTATGGATCCTATGTCAGATGTAGATTTGAATTTTCTTGTTTATCCTACAGTTGAATCATGATTGTCTTGTTGCTCCCTCCCATGAGAGCCAGTCAGGTATTTCAAGCTTATATTATATTTGCTGGACCAGGACTCATTCTGTTCAGCTTAAAATTAGCACTGCTTGCACAGCCGCTGTATGTTTCAGCCTCATAGCCCTGATCAGACCTTCAGGATACAGCAGGGAGCCTAAAAGCTGCTCTTCACAGCTTTCAGAGGCTTTTAGGTGAGGAATCTACTTGATTCTTCTCATTTTAAAGTTCTGTAATGTAGAGGTTATAGCCTTGCTCTGAGCAATAACATTTGGCCCCCTTCTAAGAGGTGATGGGAAGAGGGAGATCCAGCAACCTTTTAGTGAGCAGGGTGAAAAGAGAGCTGGTGGGCCCTTCCAAAGATGCAGGTGTCAAAATTTAGACCTTTAAAGATGAGAGGAAGCGTAGGACTATAAAGCAGAAGACAACATTTCAAAAATCTATACCACAACCTTATACAATCATCCTAGGGCTAGACACGCTTCTTGTTGGAACTCTGAGATCCTTTCTCACCCAAGTCATTCTGTGATTCCTATTTGGATAATGGGATAGTCCACCTCTTCTCCCAGTGTGTGCCTTGCCTTGCAGCTCTGGGGAATGGGTTGTGCTTTGGACGTATTTGCCCAGTACCAAGCCCTTTGCAGGCTGCCTTCAGAAAGGATTTTGGCATGATGCTCCAACAGAGCTGGGGGCTGAGCCCACCCCTCAAAGTAGCGCTGCCCCTATGCAAATCGGGGTGAGAAATTATCTGAGAAAAAACAACAGCTTGTTTCAGCTGGGTACTTCCGACAATAACGTCAGTGTGGAGGTGATGGGAACAGCAGAAGCAGCCTATTAACCCCTTGTTCCCTGACTGTCATGAACAGCTGAAGGGAGCAGGGGAAGATGCTGCCTTCAATTTTGAGACATGAGGATCATTCTGTTATTTACTCATAGGTGGGTTCAGCCCTTCTTGCGAACCATTCAAGTCCTGGGGAAGTAATGGGATGGAAAGAAGGAATAAAAAGAATGAGAAGAGAGAAAAGAGGAACAAAAAGGAAAAAGTTGAAGAAACAAAGAGTGTTCTTAACAACACAATGACGCTGTGGGAGTCAGATGTAATAATGGCAACTGAGCACAGTACTGAAGCCGAGGGCAAAAGGTTCAGGTTGGATATTAGCAAATCTCTTCTCAGAAAGAGTGGTGAGGCATTGGCACAGGCTGCCCAGGGGTGTGGTGGAATCACCATCCCTGTTCAAGTAAAGGGAAGCACTGAGGGACGTGGTTAGTGGGCACGGTGAGGATGGGTTCATGGTTGGACTAGATGAACTTAGTGATCTTTTCCAACATTAATGACTCTATGATTCTGTGAATCTGTGAAAAGAGCCAATTTAACCAGCTTTACAAAGAGATGCCCTGTCTCAGGTGGATGAGGATGTTTCAACAGTTTACCAGAATTCTGTCTCTAGATATAATGTGATCCCTGGCATTTTACATACCCTGATAGTTAAACATCCATACAAATTGAATTCTACTGTAAGGGTATTTTTTACTAAGTATGAATAAATTTGAGAAGGCAACAGATGATATAGTATAGTACACTTTATATTTACGGAAACCCCCAGGGCTCATTGGTATCACCTCTTTAGTACCTTTAATGTGGAAAAACTTTCCAGAAGGCCATGTGTGCTCCCAGTTGTGTATGACTTCCTGCATTTGACATGACAAAGTAGCCTTCAGGAAACCACTGCCTGTAGGTTTGCATTATCTGTAGAACAGACACAATTTCTTTTGTGACTGGAACTAATGCAATCTGCAAGAAAATCAATGCAGGTTCACAGGGAAATAACCAGACAGTTCTGAGAGTGCACTGCAGTCTAGTAGAGACAAGGTTTGCTAACACTGAAAAATGCTCAATAGCCATGCTTTGATCTTGCTTCCCCCACATTACAGTAAAGCCTTCCAGACTATCAAGAGTGTATCACACAGCTTCCAAACATATCAATCTTGCACTCATTGTTACTGCCTGTACTGCTGTTTGCATTATGAAGACTGATCTTATTATTCAGTGCTGGAGCCAAAAGCGAATATTCTGTGTTCACTTGGAGACAAAGCCCAGCAGGAGAAGACAAAATGGAGGTGTCAGAAAGAGATGTGCCTAGGAGAAAGCAGGAAAGGCTCTGGTCAGCTGAGGATCCGGAGAATGTCTGGAACTACTGAAGAAAAGGTTTGGAGGACAAAAATCTGTCTAGCTGGACAAAGAATATCAGTAAGGGCACAACAGGAGGAGAAAACTGGGATGTGATTAGACAGCTACTGATGGAGAGAAAGGAGAGGGGGATAAGGGTCACTGGGATATGGCTGAGAATCAGCGAGGAGGAGGAGTGGGAGCACACAGTGGTGGGGATAGCTGGGGACAGCTGCGTAGGTGAGGTGCTCTGCTGCAGTTGCACAAGGAAGTCTGAAGCATTTCTTTACTTCCAAGTGCATGAAATGTGTGACTGTGATACTTAATATTTCTCTTATTTATTTATTTATTTATTTATTTAATTACAGTATTAAAAGCCAAAGAACAAAAGAATTTCTTCAGGCAAGAGTGAAATCTCTTGAAGAAATCTCCCAGGGTTTGTTGCAGGAAGCTGTATTTAATACAGTGATTACTGATGTGCAGTGATGGGTCAGCAGCAGAACAAGACTCAGCATACACTGTATGTGACACAGTGGGCTTACTGCCACACAGAAACATGCAGAGTATTTGGCATCAGAGACCACTACCGGCAACAACCTCGCAGCAGACTTCTAGAGATGTGGATATATCCTGGTATCAACCAAACTCAAAGCTGGTTGTGTTTATCCTCTTCGGTGCTTGCTGAGCCCTTGTCCTGTCACAGCATGAGAGATGTCACACTGACTGACTGTCTTTGGAAGGTCCAAGAACTATGCTGAAAACAACACAGATAATCACTGTAATGACATACAGCAGAAAGAGTAGCTTTTTCTCCAGCTGGAACAGTAGTTGAATGAGTAGTTTGTAAGACAAAATAGGACAAGGACTGGAGTCCAAAAGACCTCAGCATGGCAGTCTGCTTCCAGCTTTAGGCTTTATAAACATTGATATAGCAGGTTCCCTTCCAGCTCATTGCCCACCTGTGCTTGATACAGGCATGAGCGAACAGTCCGCTAGCAGACATCTTCTGGGGTCCCTCTAGCTTTGGGCACAAAGCATGACCACAGACAGAGTGATGTACTGAGGGCATCCTGGTTCCTGAAACAGGATTTGAGAGCTAGACAAAGACTATTCATTGCTGGTTATGGATTTAAATTCTGAGAACATTAACTAAGTGGTACAGATTTTCCCAGGAGTGCAGAAGCACTGGAGTCTGATCTGAATCCCAAATAGGGTACATTTACTCTCACAGATTTACTTAAGGAAACTTTAAACTAAATACAGATGAAAGATAATAGCAGATCTCTACCAGGAGGGATTCGTGGTCCCCACAAGATCCCACAAGGTTATTATTGCCAGTATAAAACTGGTTAGTACCGAGCTAGCCAAGTTGTCAACTAAGTTTGCAGTCACACTTCCCTCAGCAGTGACCATGAGCTCCAACCAGCAATACCTGAGTTGGTATAAAAGGAAACAAGAACTGATGATAGTTCTGACCCAAGGAAAAGACAAGCAGATACACAAAAGCAAATCAAAACCCAAAACTCAACATACAAACAGATATAGGAGCAAGCAGACACAGATGTCTTTTAGTGACAAGAGCTGTAGCAACAACAGCTGAAGGAAATCCATTTCAAAAGCTGAAACTGCTGCCTGAAAAGGGGTTCCAGCCACTAACCTGGGAGTCTTAATATCTGGGGAAAGGAATGGAAAACTCTTTGCTGCCGACAGCCTTACCCTCTATGCCTTCTTGTTTGGGAGAGCCTGGATGGGGATGCAGACAGCTTCTGCCATCAGGCTCCCAGCTGTGTCTGGCTGCTTGGTTCAGATTGTAAATTCTGCCATGAAACACAGCTGACCTTTAATGAACATGTCTTCTCCATATGCATAGGGTCAATCACAGTGAACATGAACACCCTTCCTCAGGTCTGGTTGGTCTCTAGCTATTACAGTAGTAAACGTGATTAACTGCAGCCATAAAAAGCAATTTCATTCTGACTGGTAACCTCACAAAAGGAAAGAAAGTTAAATAAACCAAAGCGTGGGCTGCAATATGACATTTTTACATCCACGTTCAGAATCATAGAATTTTCTGATGGAGAATCTAATGTTTTTTGTAGGGAAGAACAGCTGCGTTTGCATAGTTAGCATTTGCCATCACTGCTTTGTAGGGCAGAGGTATTGTAGCTAATTTCCACTACAACAAAGGAGGGAACTGCAGCCTTTCCCCAAGACTGCTGTAACCATTGACAAACATTGGTGTCAATCATTTGTTATGTAGCGAGACAGTCGGAGTCCTTTGCCAAAAGAACTAAAACCACTCTTGCAACCTCAGATGACCAGTAAACTCTGCTGAATGAACAGAGTTGCAAAGGATAGGGCTAGAATTAATCTTGAATTCATTTAATGTAATGTATTTAATCTAAAATACATTAGAGGAGTCTGTTGCCATGGCTCGGAGCACATAATGTCATGAACATCCATCCAATGGGAATGTATTGAGAACAGAGCTCTGTGGAAGCAGTTCAGTTTTCAGAAAACTTGGAGTAAAACGGAATGTCAAACATGTTATTTGTTATTTTCCTTTCTTTGCAGACTTTCAATCATCAAGAGAATACGATGTATCTCTTTGATCATCTTGAAGAATTCACTTAACATAAATCGTATTATTCTGAAGCTTTTTGATTTACCAGGAAAGACTGTAACAATATCCAGTGGCTGAATGCTGAGGTTTGCAAAATTTTGATACAGAGATGTATATTTTTAACAACAAGAATAGTTCATTATTGGAATAAATTTCTGAGGATGTCGTGGGTTATTCATCAGCTGTACCCTTTAAATACTATCAGATTTTTCTGAAGGATTGGACACTTCAATGTCCAACGCCTGGAGTAAAGACAGGCACTGAGATCTAATTTGCACTGGCTATGCTTGAGTTATTTCCTCTGACCTAAGTCTTTTCACTGCAGATGGTGTTTTCCCCGTACTTTCTGTAATTTTATAGCCAAACTCTGTGCCATTCTCTTAATTTTGTAAACAAAGCTCCTTTTATCATGTCTTAAATTAAAGGGAAACTTGAATAGAAATTCATACAAAATATTCACAGCTACATAAATCAACTCAAAGAAGAGATTAGGTGTTTATTAGCAAGAAAGCAAAAGGTATAAGAGCATGCTTTGTACCTTCTTTTCTTTGTGCTTCTGTTGTCAAACATTAAGGATGTCCTAGGATGTGAGGTAATTAGGTAGATAGTGTATTACAGGCAAATAAATGCCACATAGTCCATCCTCTCTGGACAGCCTGTAACTCACTGTTTATTTCCTCACTACAATATAGGTGTTTCTGGAAAGGCTGCACTACCCTGATATGGAAATTGTAAAAATATTTAATTATCAGAGTTTATTCTGTGAAGACACTTGAAATGCATACGAAGGGATGCAATCAGAATTTAATATGCACAGGAAACAACGAGAAAATGAAAGGGGAGCCAGACAATCTCGTCAATGCTCAGCATGCCCTCCTGCTGCCAAGTGAAAAGCAGTGGGAAATAACCACATGCAGCAGCATGAGGTTCACTGTCTGCATGGGGGAACATGAGATTGCACCCTTGGGTACTTCAAGCCATAAGACTTGAAGTCTACATTGTACACCTCAGCCTGGAGCTGTGGTTTGTGCCTGTCTCATGTGCTCTTGCTGCCTCTAACTCCTACCCCAGATTTGGGGCTGAGAATACACAGATAGAAACCTATGGCCAAGCTCATGGTCATCACCATGGCCTAGAAATCTTCTCTGTAAACTCTCTTTCCCCATTTTCTCTCTCATCCTTCTCCCAGCAGCCCAGATGGATTTTTTAGGGGCTTTTGGTTCAGCTGATGCTGCAGTGAAACCTTTCAGGTGCTTCCAGATCAATGCTTGTTAAAAGACAGCAGACCCTGCCAAGTATTATGAGAGGATAAGATTATGTTGTCAAGGCAACGTGTCCCCTGAAAAACTGGACTACAGGAGAGATCTTATCATTTAGTGAGATTACATTTCCTTAAGTGGTCCTCTATCATTATTTCTGCATTGTACTACTTAAGAAATTGAGTGCTAAACATCTGCACACAGACTTTTGTTGCTCACTGCAGATCTTTCCCACTCTTTCCACCTGCTCAGCCAGGATAGCTTCAGCAACTTCAGTTTTCCTTACTTCTCCCATCCAGCCAAACCTGCTATGGAGCTCACAGTTACTCAAGGTAGGTGACGAATGGAACAATGATCCCTTTGGCCATCCCAGCAAAGTCCCTCTTTCAGACCCAATGCAAGGTACCTGTTAGACCAACTTGGAGGTGAAAAGACCTCAAGAGAGCCCTAACAATTAAATATCTGAACTAGAATCATGTAGGAAAACTTACAGATAGATCTGGCTTCACACACTACTATGAGTATATCTATTTGTGCACTCAGGTTTTTAAGACAATTCCATCTAATCGATATGTAAACACAGCTTAATTGATTAAAAGGGAGTTATATGTAAAACCTTCCCTTTTATTTTTAATCACATTACATCCAGACCATCTGGATTTCAAGACTGGCTACAGCACAGAATTTCAATGAATATCTTAAAATTAATTACACGTTAGTCTCACAAACAATGTCTCAACATCACAATTGAGAGGCTGCACCCTCATGAGAGGATGAAAGAAGTTTGTCCCACTGTGGGTCCTTACATCCAAACATTTTAAGTTTAGAAAAGAGCGTGCTCGATCAGCCACACAAAAAGGGAGGAAGGCATCAGCCCTTCCCAATAGAGAATTCTGAAATCTTATTTAAGCGCTGAAAGCACACACACGTTCCAAACAATATTTACAAAGCCTTCATCCTTTGTCTTCATCCTGTGGCACATATTACCTTGCTAAGTCATCAGTAGAGTGCAGTCCAGAAGTGGCTGCTGGAAAATCAGAAATAATATAATGCTTACAAGACCTTTGGTGCCCTCTCAGGGGTACCTTAGTCCTCTGCTACCAACTGATGGAATCATCTGCACTGCTGGCCTCTACAGGAGCCTCCCATCCATGGGGCTCCAGGCTTCTTTCAGCCTCTCACTCCAAAGCCCTCAAGACCTTCACCCAAAGAGTTCAGACTCTCTTGGAACAATTTCACCCCAATAAAACTTTTTTGTTTTGTTTTTAAACAATGATTTGGTCTCTTTGCAAAAGTTTTATAAACATAGGAAAACAGAGGAGAATTTCAAGGGAGCTGTCAAAGCATTGTAGCCTAAGATGCATCCCTCAGTGTATAATTTCAGCTGTCAACACCCAGTGATCCCTTCTTCCCAGTTCATGATACGGTGTGCTCTGTGTCTTTCCAGTAAAACACACTTACTTTAATAGTCCTATTGTGGTTTTATCTTTTTTCTCTTCCTCAGAGAGTTTTTTGCTCTGCCAAAAAATTGCAGCTGCCCCACTTCAGCCCACAGCCTAAAGCCCATCTCTGACAGTGCTCCTGGACAAACCCAAAGGTAAGCTGTTGGCAAACCCCAGAGTCCGTACATCACATCTCTATAGGACACAATAGATAAGTTTGATGAGTGATGGTGAATCTTGCCAGCAAATTCAGGGCTTTTGAGATGTCAGTCATCAAGACTTCCTCACTGATATCTGCCTTTGCCATTTGCTCTGCACACATTCACTCTCGGCTTCCTTTGTTTTGCTTTTGCATCCAGGACAACACAGACAATGACTTTGGTCTAAAAGGGAACCTTCCATAGGCAGGTTTGAAGCCACTGAAGTCAAGGCTGAGCTCTCAGTAGGCTCCACCTTGGAAACCTTCTTAGCTGTATTGCAGGCTGACCCAGCATCTATTTTTCCAAAGATTTCTTTCCCCCCCCCGTCCATTTGTTCCACCTGTATCCTGAACAGGTTGTTGCTTGCCCTCATTCAAACTAATAAGGCAGATTTCAGTCTCCGTAGCAAAGTAATTTGGCAGTAAAGGACAGTCCAGGTTTCTCTGACAGATGCAAACATTTACATCAGACAGCAAACATGCCACGAGGTCAAGCAGCAGAGCAGCTGCACTACCAGCATAAAGCCACAAAGTGTTCTCTTTGGCTCTAGGTTCACATAATTGATTGAATCAGCAGATAATCAGTTACACTAAACACCCACTAAATTTTCTCTCTGTCAGCAAAGATGCAGCTTCTTACAGAGACAGACATTTAAAGCATTAGGTAAAGCTATTTCCCATAGTTGTGCGTAAATACAAGCATCATTATTCAAAGTACATAGTGTACACATTTAAACTACCCACCACAGGCCTGTGGAACAAGCCAGCATACTCATCATCTGATTTTCTCCTTAATTTTCATTAAATAAAGATAATTTTGTGCTGAAAGTCTAAAAGGGGATGTTCCCAGCTGGGACACTTGAGCCCAGCCAGCTGCATGGTCTCCCTGTTGCGATAATGGAAACAGGTGTGTTCTGGTCATGAACCATCTCACCCTATTCTAGCTAAATAATCTCCAAACATCTGTTTCTCTCCTCTGATAATACGATAATACAAGGTGTGGGGATAAATAGCTCATATGTAAGGATGTACAATGGAGAGACAGTGTTGGGTCAGATGATTTCCCTGCTCAGCATCAAAATTAGCCCCACTTAAGCAGCAGTAATAAAAATCTAACAGAGAAGTTACCAATGTTTAGCTTCTAGTTTGGGTCAAAACAGTAAAATGCTACAGAAATCTGTCCTCTTTTTTGACTCATTTTCCAAGTCACATTCCACATGGTTGTCCAAATTTCTGCTCTTGTTTATCCTACCTTTCTGCTAAAAACCATAGGATCGTAGGATAGTTTGGAAAAGACCTCTTAGATCATCTAGTCCAGCTGTCAACTCATCCCTATTGTGTCCATTAAACCATGTCCCTCAGTGCCACATTTGCACATTTCTTGAACACCTCCAAGGATGGTAACCCCACCATCTCCCTGGGCAGCCTGTGCCAATGTATCACCACTCTTTCTGAAAATAAATACTTCCTCATATCCAACCTGAGTCTCCCCTGGCACAACTTAAGGCCATTCCCTCTTATCTTATTGCTGTTACTGGGGAGAAGAGGTGACCACCACCTCTCCACAACCTCCTTTCAGGCAGCTGTACAGAGCAATAAGGTCTCCCCGAGCCTCCTCTTCTCCAGACTGAACAATTCCAAACCCTTCCAGAATGCATTTGGTAGGACTTCATCCTGCGGGCTGGCACACCCCACTTTTTAAGAGAAGTATGAAAAAATGTCTATGTTCCTACAACACATGTAGCACATATTACCAACCACAGAAAAGCTTACTGCGACACTGATGTATCTGGGGCAGCTTGTAGAAGGTTGTGCAGACACCTATTTTGATGGGTTTTCTCTGCTGCCTTCTGGGAGATTTGTCTTCAGAGGAAGGAGTTAAGTCAGCTGCTCCAAATCTTTCTGGCACTCCCAGATGACACTGTCTTTCTTATGGCTCTGGAGCACAGTTAAATGCTGGGATTTGTTTTAATCACCTGAAATGATTCTGCACAAATTGTTAAAGTGGAGCATGAAAAAATCCCCCAAAACCATCTGAGTGGGGTGTATTGGTGGTAGAGAAGTGTGCTGGAATTGGACTTTGCATGCAGATCAGGGAAACTGCAAAGCCATGCAGTTATACCTTTATATATATATACACATACATATACACCTTTATATAATCAGTTATTGACTTATATTCAAACATATCCTGATTGTCACTCCTCTTCAAAATTTGTTTAACTCTTTCTGTTGAAGGGATGTATTCCTCTGGAAGCAAACATCTATGTGAGGAATGAGAGAGGAGAGCTTGGATGGAAGAAAAAGGGGATGAAAGAATCTCACTTTGCAGAGATACCAGGAGGCCTTAAAGTTGCTTTTGAACCTGTACCCTTGTCTCCACAACCCTTTTCCTTATGCACAATATCCACGGTAGTAAGAAAAGAGCTCTCTGAAATCAGCTGAGAGCATTCCAGTGATGTTGGCATGCATCTATCTTCTAGAGATTTGAGGGCAGCTTTTCAGGATGTGCTTCCCCTTAAATGTACACCAGCCTCCCCATCAGTGATGAAAGTTTCCTCCTTGGAGTGCTAAGGAACAGAAAGAAATGCAAACTGTGCAGTCCTTTCATTGAGTTTCAGTGAAAGAAAGAAGAACGTCAGCTGATGCTATCCCACAACATTTGTCTTTTGCTGGCTAATCAATTGAGCATCTCCACCAGGAACAATTGTGTAAAAGGACATCATGTTTAAAAAACGAAACCTCAGAGTTTAAATGTATGGCTCAACATAAATAAATCATGAACAGAGGAGCTAATTTCAAATTCACAGAGAAGTAAATGAAAGGGAGACAAAAGAAAAAAAAAAAGTCTGCCTTTATGCAATAAGCTTTACATCTCTCTCAGGTGTGAAACCCTGGTGACTTCAACAGAATTGCACCAGGGATGGATTTAGTCCCATATATTTGCCTTGAAGAGTTTATCTGCCCCAAAGCAATAGGTTGTCCCTGAGGAAGCAATCACAGCTCTGATGTGCAGAACTGGGGAGGATCAGTATCTTGCTGCCTGAATTTAGCAGTAGCAGAATGCATTAGTGTGCAGGAGAGGGCTCAGGAGGAGGCAGGTTTGCAGAGGGATGCTCCATTAAATATAGGAGCAGTGTGCATTCAACCACAAGCACGAGCTGCACACGTTACCTGTCTTACTATTCTCTCTGCCCCTGGCAATGATATGAGGACAACTAAAATTGAGCAGTTTGCAAAATTGGGTTTGGGACTCCAACAAAATCTATTTCTGCCCCAACTCTACTCCTGGAGGGAGAGTGAGCACCTCGTGGGGCCACAGAGCCTCCAATTACCTGCAGTCTTTATTGGAGCAATCTGACTAACCTCTCCTACTTCCCCTATTGTTGTCTCCCACATCTCATATGCTCAGCTTCTTCAGCTGTTATTTCAGTTTATCAAAGTTCCCCTTCATTGTTTTGTTGTTTTGTATTCCCCCTTTTAAAGTGCCCAAGACATAGAAGCGTCAGGCCATCTTGGCCTTCACTTTCATAACTTGTAGCCTCATGATCTGCTGGGAAATTTAGTTACACAGCGACTAATGTACCTTAGGGGAAATGAGAAAGGCAAATCTGAATTAGTTATGTGCTTGTTGTAAGATGCCAAAGCCATGGCTGAGACTTGTGTGTACAAGGTACTCAGAGAGGCATGAGCAATTGCGTATCTCCACTAGCATTACAATATAAGTAAAAAGAGGTTAAACAATGATAACAAATACCAAAAATAAGGACATAACTGATGTAAATTTGACATAAACCACACAAGTATACAATGGCGGAAATAGGAATTCACACAAACCACATTCACATTGTCCAAAATGGTGAGTTCAGTGACAAATCACAGAAATACAATCAACTGTAGAGCTGAATGGTGAGTCTAGATCCTTAGTTTATCAAGTGATACCAGATGACAGAAGGAAAAGGGCTATTCTTTGTCAGGAAAAGATTGCAGTGAGTGTTTTGGACAAATATAAACCTACTGAAGTTTGAGTACTGAGTTCAGGCACTGGATGAGCAAAATTTCCTGCCAAGAGAACCAAAGCTGGGTTGTCTTTGTCCACTTCATCTTCTAAGGACCCTCATACTAAATTACACTGCTTGGAAGCAAGTATCTAGTTTCTTATCCTATCTTCTTATAGGAAAAAACACATGTGAGAAAGGGGAAAAAGATAGAAATCAACTACACAATCCTATTATTTAAAGTAAGGAAAGCATTTTTAAAGTGGCACTTTTCAATCGTCCTGAGCAGAGGGATCAATAACAACCAAACAAGAGATGAGAGACATAACCCAGGCAAATAAGAAAATGGTCTCTATAGTGATTGCCTTGTGAAAACACAGCAAGTTTAATGAATTCACTTCCTGCTCCTCCAAAGAACATCTCTGTCTCCATAAAAGCATTGAACTACTTTAATGGTATTGATTTTGGTCAAAGTTTACAAGGCCTCCAATCTGGATACAGTTATGTTGGCCTTATTTCAGATACAAGAATTCAGAAAGGAGGGTAAGTAAATTTGTTGTATAGGTACATTCACTCCAGAGATTATTTTGGTATTGATATTTAGTTTAAACTTTTCATGTATTAAAAAAGAAAAACAGAAAAAAAGAAAAAAAGCTAAACTAAATTAGTTAAAAAGCTGACCCCAGATCTCAAACCCCTATGAAACACAGATATTCTTCAGTATCTTGAAATGTTATTTCAGGTGGTGTTAACTAGATATTAAGCTGTGGCAATTTTGGAGTGAAAATTTCTTCCATTGGGACATCCCAGTGGGAAGGTCTCCCAGCTGCAGCCGCACAACCGTTCCAGTTTCATTCACTTACAGGTGGGAATGGGATCCTTCATTTTTGGTCAATAATACAGAAGAGACTTTAAGGAGTGATTTCAAGTGGAATGGCATACCTTACACCACAGATGAGCAGATAAACCATCACATATTTTAAATCAGTTTTCCTTTGCCTTTGTTGTACAGATTACCCACAAGGGGCTTGTCCCCTCAGCTGATGGAGGTAATTTGCAGCAGTGGGAGTTGCTCTTGTAAGAACAACAGCTGGGTCAGGCCACAGTACACTTACAGAAGGAGATTAGTGCTTAATGGGTAGGACTTTATCTTTGAGACTTGGGAAAAATAGAATAAATAATACATCCCTTAGCCAAAATCTTGTTTTCAGCTCAAGAGCCACTAAACTGTTTCATAAGACTCTCTAGGAATATAATAAGTGAGATTCAGAATACGTTCAAGGGACTCTTCCTTGCGAATAAATAAACCAAATGAGCATGCTGTGCCACACTCCAATTCATAAAGAGAACCAGAGGGCAGACTGCAAGCAGAAGGAAATTGCAAGAAGACCAATAAAATGCAGTCCTGATCTCATGCCATCAGCTGGACTAGGCAACAGGGATAAATAAAGTCACAAACTTCCACATTTATGATTCCTTATTGTTGTAGAACTTCTCTCAGAGCAAAAACAAGCCTGGAAGGGAGATGGTCATGTTGCTTTCAAATGGCAGCGTTTAAGAACAGAGAACCATATGGTTTTGAGTTGGCTCAACTGCCGCAGTCAGGAAACTAATCCGCAGATTTATTAGAGCTGGCATACATAACAGAGTGGCAATGCTCCTTTCATTTGCTGCCAAGAAATTCTCTGTGGCGATGAGCTTTACCTTGAACAGCAAGTGCTTACTGGGCATATGGGCCTTATTTCTGCAAATGGGAGTGGAAGAGACTCAATTTGCAAATCAAATTGGAATTCTCTTCCTCCTGCCGCTCCAGTTTACTACGCAGACTTTATTCATAGCTGAAGGAGCCCAGATTTCTGCCTCTTTTTTTCTCTAATGAACTTGTTCTCTTGATTTAGGACATCTAAACTGAAGAAATGTGATGAAGAGAGAAGAAACCATTTAGATCATTGCCACTGACCAGATAAAAATTATTGCAATAAGTACTTTACCTAATAGCTCATCACACTGTGCCCAATTGCTAGGAGACCCCTGGCTATTATCATTAGAATTCCTGACATCCTGATTTTTCTTGAAAAGGTCATACAAGAGCAGTGAATGGCAGATCAGTCAGTGAGCTGTCTAAAGTATATGATCAGCTGTTCAAGTGGTTTCTTCATCTAGGGTATGAAGCACGATAAAGAATACCCAAGCGTTCTTTGGGCATATTCAAAGAAAGGTTCTCAGGGATCCCTTAGGGCTCTCTTGGAAAGAGGTATCAAAGGCCTGGCTTCTGAGGAGAGGCAAGGTGGCAGGGGATGATTGATAGGTGAGCTGCAACTCCTTACAAGTGCAAATGCAAGGCAGTTGAGTTTGGAATCAGCCTTGCTTGCTTGGGAAACGTGCAGTGCCATGTCTGAGGTCTGAAGCAAAGCACTGGGTTTTTCAGGGAGGGAGATGCAGTAATGTAGTGTTAAATCGCTGCCAGAGATTTCCTATAAGCAGCAACTAGAGACATCATGAAACGTATATAATTTCTCTGGGAAGCTATTGCTGAAAACCGTGCTGATCTATTTTACAGTATTTATAGTACTGTTTTCCTCTGTGAAAGAAGAGCATAACAAAGGAAACTAAAAATGCTTTGCCCAATAAGTTTGATCCAACTACAAACGTGCTGTCTTGACTGTGTGCAGTACCAGAGACGTCTGAGAAAGGTAGGAATGGCTGCAATGACCACATGGATAGTTCCATAATACACCTCTCTCTTCATGCCCAGTTCCCAGAATATATGTCTGGAAACACTGGTGTACCCAGCAGGAGCAGTAACTTATGAACACAGCAGCTCCATCAGTCTCTGATACTAATCAGCAGAAGTCTGCAATGAATTAGGGGAATAAATCATTTTGCTTTTAAAGGTTAACATTTGCCATCTCTGTCTGCAAGATAACTCCTCTGTAAAACTGAACATTGCTCTGAGCACAAAAATATTATTGAAGAAGTTAAATTGTCTCCTGAAGACTATGCTAAATCTGAAGGTGGCATTCAAATCAACTAAACATGGGTTCAGAGCAGTCAGTAAAGAAAGGCAAAACTACAAGGATTGCCACAGGTCTCTGAGGCCCTTTGCAACCTTATTTTGGATAAGTCTCTAATAAAATGAGGTGGAACAATGCTTTACTTTGGCAAACAATTCAGACATTCACAGTTCTCTCTGTTCATTATTTGCCATAGGTAAGAGGGCAGAAACAGGGACTGGAATGTAAAAATGTGTATTTTTCATTCTGCCTACTGAAGAGGCTTTAGAGCACATATATGCACACACAGACAATGAAAAATTAATTACATGGGAATAATTCCATATTTTATGACCTTAACTTATCGCTTTGGTACAGTTGGTGGTAGAAATTCTTCATTCTGAATAAGCATCCATACACACAAATATATTAGTCTATACATTCGCACCATTGAACTAAAGTGCTATTAAGGAAGATTTCAATCATCCACCTCATGAAATTAATGTTTCTTTGACCATATAAATGATTTTAAGAGGTGATTTTTGAAAGTAAGTATAACTGTCATAACCATAAATATCTGAATTTGTTTGCAATTTCAACCATGAACATTGTGATTGCAAAATGATTTAAAAAAATAGGATATCTGTCAGAATAACTCTGCCCACTATGCAGATAAAAGAAACAAAAATCAGTCTGCTATTTCTGTACCAAACTACTGAAAAGCACATGAGCTAACGCTGACCCACAGAGCCCTTAATGCCATGTCCTCATCTGAAAGATGGAGAACAAAACCAGCCTGATGTATTCATGAGAAAGGAGTATCTATTTGCCAGTGAAAGCAGATACAGTCACTGCTATGTGTCCTTTGAAATTGCTTTAAAGATTATGTGAACAGACAAGAAGCCTTCACATTCCCAAGCATCAGTTAGTATGCCTTCTCTCTCTGAACTAATGGATTAAATCATTTGGAATTCAGAATGTGATTCCACCAAAATAAGATCAAGGTCTGATGAAAGGAACAAATTGCTTTATGCATGCACGTGGTGGGAGTCTCATTCCTTCTGCTGCAGAAGAGTTGCCTTTAAAGCAGTGACTATCTGCCTCCTCCCACCCTACAAATGGGGTGAAGAAACAGAGCCCTTCTACTTATATGGGTACTTGAGAAGCAGCCAGTGCTTTGCACTGATTCTACGTGGACTTCTTGCTGTCCACGCTGCTGCTGTGAACCACAGCAGTTTAAGCTATAATCCCACTGCATCTACCAAGGAGTATATCAGGCCTAGAGAGCACTGAAATAATGGAAACATGCTGCCCTGGTACTCAAGAGAAGTCCTACATCCCTGAAGCATGACCTCCTGTCTTACCTGTCTGTTTGGACATAAAGACCTCTGGGATATGGCTACTGCTACGAGTGTGTCAGTGAGCAGCAGAAAGCAGGGTGGCCTCTGGAGGTAGCCATAAAGCATATTGCCAAGAACACGACTTTGCATTAGGTATCTCTTTATCTTGACATTATTCCAGCATCTTTATCTGTAATTTGGCTCTGTCAGCTATTAAACAGGCATCATGCAAACAGCTAAGCGAAAAATTCAATGTCTGAAACACATGTTGTTCTAATTGCAACCTTTTAGCTCTCCCAAAATGTCAGGTATTGGTCTTGCAGATATTATAGAAAGCAGTTTGCTTGGCAGCATGAATAAACAATTCAGCTATTTCTCGAAAGAAAGATTTAAAAGAAAATAGCTCACCAAGACTTTCAGAATTAAAGGAATTTTCAAAAATAACCTCAAGCCTTTGAGCTTCCAGAAGAATTCTTTCCACTTCTCGGTCCACATTTAAGAAGAAACAGCTTGTTTTAGTCCACAGAGTCTGTTTTTCACACTGTCAGTAAAAGAGAGCAGTTCCTCGCAGTGCCCTCCAAAGATGTCTCCCATTGCTGTCCGTAATCAAGACGAGTGACAGATCACACAGCGGGATTTTTGTTTGCAGATCTCTGAAATCAGTGAGTGCATCTAAACACCTCTCATCTATATCACTTTGTCCCCAGTCCTATTTGTTCCTTACAAACAGGCCTGAGCATTTTCATTTAATAGATTGCTGAGCTCTCCTGCTCACTCCTCTGTTCATTAATCTTCATAAAGTAATATGGCATCAAGAATTGCTGGAGTTCTCCCTGTGCTACCTGCTGCACTCTTAGCTCTGGTGAATAAAGAAGAGAGAGCCTAAAATATGGAGAGAAAGGTTTAAGTCTGTGTTCCTTTATGTATTGGAATATCTACAGTCTATGTCCCTATGGAAATGTAAAGATTTGTATAGGCTGATTTGCTATGCAGTGCCATACAGCAGGACTTCTGAAGGCACATTCCAGAGGAGATAAAGCAGTGAAGCAAGTTCCAGGTAGCACAGCACTTTGTGCAGTGCATAAATCAACATATGCCACATGATGAAATTCTTTTTTGTAGGTAGTGTAGCATTAAACATATTTCCAAAGGAATCCTCCAAAAGAAAATATTTTTAGAGCAGCAAAAAGAGCATTGCATTCTGTCCTTTGGTGCAGGAAAGGAATCTGCAGACAGCAAAACTTGCTCCTGAACACAGAACCATAGAATTGTAGGAGTTGTAAGGGACCTCTGCAGATCATGAAGTCCAACCCCTCTGATAAAACATGTTCCTTACAGTAGGTTACGTGTCACATGTGACACCTGTTGGTAGCTTCTCCCACAGCTAGAAGGATCTGACATCCTACATTTTAGACTTGCAGAATGCTAGTGCATGCCTCAAAAGGAGAAAAATATAATCGGTGTTATGCTCTCAGCAGGCTGCCAAAGGCATTTCTTGAAACCTGCATCTGGAGCACAAGTTGGTTGGCCTCAACATGTCACTTCAAGCTTTGCTTACCAAATCACAGGATGCTTAGAAGAGGAAATAACTTCTGGAGGTCGTATTATCCACTCCCTGCTCAAAGTAGGGCCACTTCCAGCAGGTTGTTAAGGGATATGTCCTGCTGGACTTGCAGTGTCTCCAAGTGGTGTTTAACCACCATTCACAGTAAAAAGTTTTTTCTTACACTTAAATGGAAGTTCCTGCATTTCGTTTCTTCGTATGTCCTGCCTCTGGGTGTCACTGAGAAGAGCCTGGCTCCCTCTTCTTTATTCCATCGCTTCAGATATTTACACACACTGATAAGATCTCCCTTCTTTTCTCCAGGCTGAGTAATCCCATCTTTCTCAGCCTCTCCTTGTACAAAAATTGCTCTAATACCTTGACCGTCTTCACAGACCATTCTGGACTGGCTCTGTGTGCTCACATCTGTTTTTACTATACCTGCCATACCTTGACCAAGCACCCCAGATGTATCTCACAAGTGTCAACAAAGCAGAAGGATCACTTCCCTCAATCTTCTGGCACTGCTCTGCCTAGTACAGTTCAGGAGGCTGCTTGTCACAAGGTCACATTGCTGGCTCATGGACCACTTGGGCGGATCCTTTTCTGCAGCGCTGCTTTCGAAGTATCACTAAGGTTGGAAAAGACCACTAAGATCATCTAGCCCAGCTGTCAACACATCAACACCATGCCCACTAACCACATCCCTCTAAACAGCCCATTGGATGTAGCCTGTACTAGCACATGGTGTTCTTCCTCCCCATCTGCAAGTGTATGTGTTTCACTTGGCTGAATATATGTATGTGTTTCACTTGCTGAGGTTGCCAGCCCATTTCTCTAAGGTGCTGACCTCCCTCTGATGGGCAATCAACTCACCTGGGATATCAGCCATTCCTCTCATTTTTGTATTGCTTCATCTTGAACTTTTTAGCATGAGTAGTGCCAAATTAAGTAGCACTGTTCTCTTGCAAGAAAAATACTTCTCATTCTTGGTACTATCTGTTGTATTCTGCATCTTTAGAGTGGGAAAGGGCCGGTTTGTACAGGATGTGGCAGCAATTTCATGATCTTAGAGAACTCAAACTAAGCAAGTGTAATATAACAAACACTAGACATGTTGAGAATATTTCAACAATGTATATAATGATAAAATATATAATGATAAAACTGTGACGTGCCTTTTTTTCTAGTTTAGGGAGAGCAGTCTTCACAGACTAAGTCAGATTACAGACTTCTTCCCACAGGGAATTTTTGCTCTGGGGCATCAATAACATTGATTGTCCATATTGACAGGAGGCAACAAGAGACTTGAGAAAGTACTGATGAGCAGTGCTTAGTTCAAAATAAATGGCATTTTGACCTGTATTGGACATGTCCTAGATAGTAGTGAGATAAAGATTTGTATCCGAAATAGTGCAGCTAAAGACATTAGGGAGGTGCTCATCTCTCTCTATTTGGCACTAGTGAGGCCACAAATCGAGTGTTCAGTTTTGGGCCCCTCACTACAAGAAAGGCATCAAGGCCCTGGAGTATGTCCAGAGAAGGGCAGCAAAGCTGTCAGGGGTCTGGAATACAGGTCTTATGAGGCGTAGGTGAGGGAACTGGTCCTGCTCAGTCTGGAGAAGAGGAGGCTCGGGGGAGACCTCATCACTCCCTACAACTGCCTGAAAGGAGGTTGTGGTGAGGTGGATCTCAGTTAGAAGAACTAAAGGAGAGAAGAGGAGGTAAACATGCAACGCTTGGAAGTAATATGGAGAGGCTTTGTGCATATGGAAGTGTTATGGCGTAGTTCCCAGATGAGTGTCACATTTGAGAAAGAAGTTTTCATCCCTTATGGAAACACTGAGATGAGATATTTCAGTGATTTTTCAATTTAAATACAAGAAATGAAAAAATGAAAGAATACGAGAAATGAAAACAATCTTTGATTTTTGTAGCTTCACTGTAACTGCTTTGATAAGAAATTCCTGGTCAATAGTAACATCACAAGAATAGGGATCTTTCCTGCTGGCACTTACTGTGAAAGATGATATAAACTGATTCCACTTGCTGTTATCAATATATATCTTACATCTGCATCCAAGATGAAATTCAGATACCCTGTGGTTTAAAATTTTCAGTATACACAAACCTGGAATTCTCCTGCTTGCTTAATGTAGAATTTAGGCTATTGATACAGGGACATTTTGCATTTCAAAGCCTTCTTAATTTTTTTTTTCTTTTTGCCTATTAAATAGCTCAGAAAAAAATTAAATAATGATCATACTTCTGATTTTTATTCCCCTCCAAAAATTCCCTTCTTCTCAAGCTCTCATTTATTCTGCACCTTCTTCAGGGTAAGCCTTGTTTGTCTGAACAAATTTAATTAGCAAATGTCAATAAGTATACATGTGCTCACTGCAACAACACACTGTGACTTCCTTGGAGCATAAATATACTTGGGGTGATAATAAAAAGAATTTTGCTCTTAAATGCAACAGTTTGGAAAATGGGTCCATAAAAAAATGAACAAATTCTAGGAAACATGAAGGTTATGTTTCCAGGAAAATTGTAGTTTTATGAAATCTCTCTGTTTCAGTCTTTGAGGACTTTTACTGACCAGGTGTTGTGTAGTCCTAAAGTGGAATTGGACAGGAATGCAATTTCCATGGATTTGCTGAAACAAGAACGACAGCGAGCATGTTTGGAAGAGTCTGGATATTGGAATACACAGTTGCTTTCTATCTCCACCCATTAACACATGAAGTAATTTGAGGAACAGAAATTCATATCCAAAGCAAAGGAATAGATATGACAAAAGAGTCCTTTAGAAAGGACTCACAAAAGATGAAATGGAAAGCAGAAGAACATGAAACTTTGAGCAGAAGATGGAGCAAGCCATAAGCTTGTGTAACCAAAATGTAGACTGGAGGGTCAGAGCAGATGTGAATGTACTTTTTCAAAAAGACAAACTAAGAGGTGAACCAAAAATAAATCTTGTCCCACCAAGTGGGATCTAAAATAAACTGCCAAAACATGCAAGAAGAGGAGGAGGAAGTCAACAAAATAAGTGGAAGGTCTCTTTCTTTATATTCAGACTGTCTTGCACCTGTGGTGTGCTCTTGAGGTGTTAAATTGCCATTCAGATCAGCACAGAGAGCAATTAGATCTCAATATCACCTTTTATAAACAGATACTGATAGAGGATTTCTGCCACCAAAACAGGGTTCCAGCAACCTAAACAAGAAATAGAGTTGAGGTGCTCCAAAGGAGCACTTGAATCATCTCCATGCCACCAGGACTGGCCATTAGGGTACCTGAGTAATGCTGACTGTGCTCAGGTAAGGAGATATTTAAAGATTATTTTTCTTTTCATTGACAAAGCACCTGTCAGAAGCTTGGGATGGATAGAGTTAATGTCTCCAAACAGGTCTGTCTCTGGAGATGAACCAAAGCAAGGAGAGCTTCAGGCAGGTGAACCCTGAGCATGCCATGGTCTGGTAACAACACACCAGCAAGTGCTTTGGACCCACATCAAGTGCCTGTATGCTGTCGTATGGTCATATTGCTGAGTTTTTCAGCCAAAAGCCATGACAAAATAAATTTCTTTATTGAAGGAAAAGGACAGGAGACAAAAATCTAGGCATTTTATGAAAGAGATAAAAACAAAATTGGGGCTTTCCCAAGGAATGTTAATCACTGACACCAGTCTTGATCAGGCCTGGACTGTGGGTTCACTTCATTTTCATATTTAGTGAGTACTATTGGTGATAGGTGGATGGTTGGACTGGATGATCTCTAAGGTCTTTTCCAACCTTGGTGATTCTGTGATTCTATGATATGGTCACTATTTGTATCCCAAGAAAGCTTGTGTGCATTCAGTATTGAAAAGACAGTAAGCAGACGAGAAAAAGCACTTTTTTTCTTTTCAAATGCACGGTATCTAACAGGTTGGTTGAAGACTTTGTTGTCTTCCAAAAGGAAAATTGATTTTTCATATATTTTCTTCATAAAAATTACTTATTTGGGTATTTGAATTTTGATTACATTGGTATTTCTTGCAGACGCAGTTCTTGATGAGAAAAAATGTGGTTCTTTTTTTCCACATGTAATGGAAAGTAATAGAGTTTTTGTAGTTGACACAGGACCCTTTTAGATGTAAAGTTCTCTGAGAGGAATTAGCTCTAAATTTTAAGACTAAAAAAGGTAGAGACCTCGGCAAGTACAAATCAGGATATTTTCAATAAATTCAAAGTAGTTATTTTGGTGCATGCTAGCTAAGGACATGAGTAAATTCTTGAAAGGAGAAAATTACACTTTGAATTTATAGCAAGATATATGTGAGCTGTCTATAAATTAAGACACTTTCTCACAACTCACAAATAGAACAAATCTTTTAAAAAGTGTTAAAAATTAATAAGGAGAACAGAGAAGGAGATCAAAGCTAAACCAGAGGCTTCAGCAAACTGTCAAAGAATTGACAGAAGAAATCTTTCAGATTTAGTTCATAAGAAGAGACCAGAAAAACATTTCCCCTTTGGAGGAATGAAGCAGGTTTCAATCCAATAGAAGAGAATTTGAAATGAAGTGTCTACAGGGGAATAGGTCTCTTAATTCCCCTCCTAATGGGGAAAACTTGCTTGATCTGAATTCAAAAGTTGAGAACTGATCTTTCACTGTCTCACCTGAAATGTATCCAATTGCCCTCAGTAATGAAGAAAAAGGACATGTGAAATCCTTTAGAAGCACACACTTACATGCAGAACAGGCCCTCACAGCTGCAGTGTTATCCTGCAGGGATCAAATGATTTTATTAAGAAGTTATTTTAGTTCCAGATCCCACATTTTGGGCTTTGTGAGGCAGATTTTCACTGCGTTCATTCCAGAATGAACTCATTCTGCTGCACTTGGCTCCTGACACTATTGGGTGATGGCTGCCATGAACCATCCACTAGCACCCAATGCTGCTGCTTTCCTTCAAAGAAAAGCATCCTCAGAGAGAGTCAAGTCAGCAAGTCTTGGTAATAAGGACCACACATGGCCATAAAATACCTTCAATAGTATAACTTGGGCTTCAGTGAGAAAGGAGGAATGCTTCCTCCCTTCACAACTAAACTCCAGCAGCCTTCCAGGGATGTGCAAAACACACCTGATATTGCAGCTACATGACATGCGTGTCCATAGAAGGGCAATGATGCTGTGAAGGGTTTGGAACACAAGTCTTCGGGGAGAGGCTGATGGAGCTCGCATTGTTCAGTCTGGAGAAGAGGAAGCTCAGGGGAGACCTCATAACTCCCTACAGCTGACTGAAGGAGGTTGTAGTGAGGTGGATGTCAGCCTCTTCTCCCATGTAACAGCAATAGAATGAGAGGTAATGGCCTTAAGCTGTGCCAGGAAAGGTTCAGATTGGATATGAGGAAACATTTCTTCTTAGAAGGAGTGGTGAGACATTGGCACAGGCTGCCCAGGGAGGTGGTGGAGTCACTGTCCCTGGAAGTGTTGAAGGAAAGGGCAGATGTGGCACTGAGGGACATGGTTAGTGGGCATGGTGGGGATGTGTTGATGGTTTGACTACATGATCTTAGAGGTCTTTTCCAACCTTAATGATTCTATGATTCTATCATGTAACAACAAACAGGGAGTAGAACCTTTGAGATAATCCTGGACACCTCAGACATTATGTCTGGATTAGATGAGGATTAACACACAGTTCAAAGACTCTGGCAGTCCTGCAGAAGTCCAAACCTTAGGTACAGATTTCAGGGAGCCATCTGGGCTCATTCTATGTCTGGATAGAAGCAGCAGTCCCCACTGGGAGGTTAGTCCCATTCTCAGGCAATCCTGGAGACTAGGGGACCAGTTTCCTTTTCTCACTCCATCAACCTGAAGTTGGAGAGCCTGATATAGGAAGAGAGGAATCATACCCCACAGAAATTATTACCCAGGTTGGATAAGCAACTCACTGCAAAAATGGTTCCTAAATTTGAGTTTAGTCTAGGCATTTTTTCAACACTGTTCCCTGGCAACAAGACAGGACCCAGTTTCAGAGCTCACATTTAGCATTACAGCCTCTGCGTGCATAGCTGGCAGAGAGACCTACACAGCCTGTGACAAAGCCAGAGAAAGATAAGGGCAGGTCACGGAACACATCTATAATTGCTTAAAAAAAAAAAATTTTTTAAATGTTGTTCATCTAAAACTTTCACAGCTCTCAGTAAAGCAATTGGATTTTATTTTAAATTCACCTCCCTACAAGTATCATTTTGATTTATATGAGCAGAACAAAGAAAATTAAGCTGCAAAATGAAAACAAACAAACACACAGAAATCCCTAAAAATAGCCATGGATTTATTTTAACAACATAAGGTATTTTCAAAGAAGTGTTTTATCTTCCATCGTCCAACCAAGGACACATTTCTTTCTGCCACAGCTATTTGTTTTACTCTATTTTAAGAGTACCGGAGAAAAACAAATGACAGGGAGCTAAAAGTTGTCTAGCAGCTTTCAAGACCTGCTGAAGAGGTAAAACTCACTGTCCCCCTCCAAGTAAGTACCAGTAATATACTGCACAGCCTACGTCTCTCTGACAATCTTTCCAGCTCCACTGAACAATTTCTGTTTTACACCAGTGCTAAAGAGGGGAGGGAGAAGTCAGATATCATAAATCTTTTCATTGAGTGACATTTTGAAGGGCTCATATATCACTTTGAAACTAAGGTCTAAACTCTCAGTATAGATGACCTAAAGAATGGCTTATATGCCCCAAAGACTCTGCTTTTTTCCTCTGATAGCATTTGCTTCAGAAGATATTAATTCTATCTACAAAGCCTGTCTCACTGGACTCTCGATAGCATTTAGAATCCAAAGATCAATTGATTGTAAGGATAACACCTTCAGGACATTTACTTAATACCATTCACTAATATTAAAAAGACAGCAACATTTTCTCAAGCAATTCAGCAATTTAATAGCCTGATTTGAGCACCAAAGGGATAAGGTTTCTAAATGATTTGTGAAAACTGCAGCCTTTATAGTTCATTAGACATCCTGCAGGAAAGAAGCCAGTGCTGGCAGTCCCTGACCTGGCCATGCAATGACACAATTGTGGAGCATTACAAGACATGTTCACTGCCATGTAGTCATCGGCTCTGCAAAGGATTCTGAATAAGGGACAAGACAAAGCTGTCTTTTGTTCATTGCGGCATATCCTCATCTTCCCTTATGTTGTAGATAGAGTGTTAAAACAGATTCCGCTGCACTTTGCCCCAGTGCATGCATTGTTGATATCAGAATGTCAGATTTTTGCTCATTTGCCATATGCACCTTCTCAAAATCATAGAATCATAAAGGTTGTAAAAGAACTCTTAGATCAACTACTGACCCATCCCCACCATTCCCACTGAACCACGTCCCCTAGTGCCACATCTACTCACTGAACGCCTCCAGGGACAATGACTCCACTGGGCAGCCTGTGCCAATGCCTCACTACCGTCCTTGAGAAGAAGCCAACCTGAACATCCCCTGCTGCAACTTAAGGCCATTCCCTCTGGTCCTACTACCTGGAAGAAGAGGCCGACCCCAACATCGCTGCAACCTCCTTTCAGGCAGTTGTAGGGAGCAGTAATATCTCTCCTAAGCCCCTGAGTCTTATAGTCCATACAAATAAGAAAATGAAGAGAGTATCTCAGCAAAATGACGTTTCCAGATCTCCATTTCCCAGCTTTGATTCACTGTGCTTGAAACATTAAGAAAAGCCTCACTGGGCTGCAGAAAGGATGTCAGTCACCATCCCATTCAGCAGAACTGTGTGAAACCAAAGATATGAGTGTGCTCTTGAGTAGAATTCAAAGCTTTTCTTAGGGTGAGACTTAGGCAAGCAGATATGTCATACAGGTACTGATATAAAAAGAAAGGTGCATGGCCTCTTCCAACAGAGGAGAAGGGCTGGTATATTGAAAAGTGTTGTAATTATGTGCAGTTTTTATGAGTTAATGAGAGGAGAAAAAGCTTCTAGTCTGATAATCTTATGACTGGTAGGATCTGTGTGTACACATCAAACGTAGGTCTGAGCATCTGAACAAATGGTCTGAGGCATCCACTGTAGCATATGAAGTCAAACCAATGGAGTTTAGTGTGCAACTCATGTAGCCAAAATTAGGCAGCACTGACCAGAGTCTGCATTTGAAAATAAATTATATTATAAAGCAATCCTAGACTTAGATTTATATTCAATAGGCTGTAATTTTTCAGACGAATTCCAAATAATTGTCTCAAAGAACTAGTTTGATTTTAGGAAAAGATCAAAGTTATCCAACTTGAAAGACCAAGTATAAGATCAAGTTGAGGAAAGTGGCATGTCCTCAACCACACACTGCTTTAAACCCCCCCCAAAATTCACCAGCTCACAAGCACCAACATGATCATCAGAGAACATATGAATATATTCCTGCATGAACACTGAAACTTGCAAAATTAAAAGTGAGGCTGGAAGATCCTTTATCCCCAACTCAAACACGAGGCTGGCATACTACACTTGACCAGATGTCAAATTCAAGCTGTAGGAGTCGTATCTCTTGGTGGTGATGAAATTAATGATCAGTTGGTGACAACTCTACTGGGCCATAAAACTGCATTAGCAATTAGCCTGCTGAAATATTAAAGATAATAGTTCCAACTCTAACAACATACCATTATATAGTGATTCACAGTCTGAAAGCATAACTAATTATAGACTGGGTTTTGCAGCAAATATATTGGTAGGGCTTGAGACAATATTTAAATGTGTGTGTGGGCAGTTATAACATACTTCCAGAAATCTGAACAAAGACTTTTGCAGAAGATTATAAAACTAAATCTTTGAAGAGCAGAAGTAGCGTGCGAGCCGTGTCCTTTACACAAACCGTATTACTGCGCTGTCACTCACTTAGCAATGGATTAAAGTGCTTTGTACTGGAATCCTATTAGTGGCTAATACCAACATAATACAAATTCTGGGTCTTGAAGGTGCAGTGTTGCAGTTATGTCCTGCTTGTAGCACTGTTGTAGAAAAAAAAAAAAAAAACTGTTAAAAGTACAGCAAAGTTAAAATACGTCGGCACAGTTTTGAAATAATGTGTTTATTGCTACAATTTTCCTATCACAGATTTTCTTGTTACAGATTTTAAAGCTAATACACACTTATCTAAAAAATTTAATAATATCAGGGAGGAGAGCAGTGAGGGTCACCTGTGCTTGTTCACACAGATTGAGTTGTGTCATTAGGTACAACCTACTTCCATTCTCCCCAGAGGAGAATGAACACTCAGCTGCCCTGATGGAGACAGGAATTGAGCCTTAGAAACACTGCTGTATTCACTGTTTTTTCCCTGAGGTGAAAATTGCATATTTTACCCTCACAGATAATTTCCCTGACTCACCCAGGGAATGGGAAGAGATGTCACAAAACAGTCTTTGTTCCCTAAGTCTAATCTGCGGCCCTGAATGCTTGCACAGAATCAGGATGCAATCTTGCTTTGGGTTAGGAGTCGGAGATGTGAGTGTCTGAAGATTTTCTTCTGGAAAAATTTTGAGTCACCACCACCAGAAATACATACATGAATGTCTTAAGATCTCTCAAATGGTGCTCGATGCCTTTGACGGAGTCATGGAATCTCATCCCCTGCACATCAGTCAACACCATCATCAGCAGAATTCAGCTCTTCCTAAAGCAGTTATCTCATGATGCAACCATAACTCAACACCACTGACTGTGTCTCCGTGGATGGTAAGAGCATAAACTCCTTCTGTATGTATAGGTACTTTAACTGAGCTTCTGACTCTGTAAGCTGTATGCTAAGGTACATGGATCTCAGCCTGAGGGACAGAAGATGATGTCAGAAAACTGAATTTTCAAATTTCTTTAGATTTTAGTATTCTGAAAAAGCAGATTTTGATTAGATTTGCCTAGCATTTGGATGTTCACTTGATGCCATTTTTCATTTTTTTTTGCATTTCTCAAGTAATAGCATCAGTACTTACAGTCCCAGGTGTTATTATTTTTATTATTTCATATCAGCTGTAGAATATTGTTTGTAAAAACTCTAAAGAAACATCTCAGGGGATAAAGCTTTCCTTTGTCTGATGTGTAAACTTCAACTAGGTTGGCAAACATGACCTGGCTGAGTCATCAAGATCTATGATCAGTTTTTTTATTGGGCTTCAAAACCAGATACTTCTTCTTTGCCTTTTAAAATTCATGTTTTATCTCAGTGAAGTTTGTTTTCCTAATTATTCACAGGGCCATCATTTTTGTATGCACAGACCGATGAATCAGTCTACTAAAGTTCCTTGTAAACTACAGAGGACATATTTTAGACTGACAGCTTTCTGAGCAGTAAAAACTGGAATTACTGATTAAAAACTCTATTGCCTAAATTGTTCAGAAGGTCAAACTGCACTACCATACCAATGGTTAGCCTTGTTTTCTTGGAAGAGATATTTGATCTGCTTGTAGACAAGATGGGGTACTGAATATCTGATTTTTCCAGAGAATTTGGTTTCTCCTTAAACTCAGAACAAAAAGGTATTTTTGTTTATGTGCTTTCCTGGGCTGCATCAAAAGAAGCGTGGCCAGCAGGGCAAGGGAGGTGATCCTGCCCCTCTGCTCTGTGCTGGTGAGGCCTCACCTGGAGCACTGCGTGCAGATGGGGAGTCCTCAGTCAGGAGAGATGTGGACCTGTTGGAGCGCGTCCAGAGGAGGGCCACAAAAATGATCTGAGGAATGGAACACCTCTCCTATGAGGACAAGCTGAGAGAGCTGGGGCTGTTCAGGCTGGAGAAGAGAAGGCTGCGAGGTGACCTGAGAGCGACCTTTCAGAATCTAAAGGGGGGCTCTAAGAAAGAAGGAGACAGACTCTGTAGCAGGGTCTGTCATGAAAGGACAAGGGGAAATGGTTCCCTAAACTAAAAGAGTGGAGATTTGGATTGCATATGAGGAAGAAGGATGGTGAGGCACTGGAACACTTGCCCAGAGATGTGGTTGATGCCCCATCCCTGAAGACTTTTGAGGTGAGGCTGGATCAGGCCCTGGGCAACCTGATCTAGCTGTGGTGTCCCTGTTCATTACAGAGGAGTTGGACTAGATGGCCTTTAAAGGTCCCTCCCAGCTCTAAGATTCTATGATTTATTTTAAATATTGCCAGAAACCTTCCACCAACAGGCAAACAAACTGAAATCAGTTGCTAGAAGATTTGATGAAAACCTGTATGAAAATGATATTAAAGAATTTCACTTTGTTTTTTCATGTAACAGGGCTCTTTCCTAGAGTAGGAGGCTGATCCTTCCTAATTTTTGGCTTTTCAGATATTTGATCAGGGCTGAACATGATAAACAAAATAAAAAGCAATATACAACATAACAAACAAAATAAAAGCTATGTACAATAAACATTCCTTCATTTGCCTTTGGTGTGGTACATGAAAATCATCTCCATTTTAGAAAGCTTTTTTTTCATGAATCAACACCATTAGCAATCAAAGAAACAGCTACGAGCACTAAGTGCAAATGTTTGAACTTTATAATTTGCATGTCACTAATGAGGGGCCTGGAACAGCTTAGTCAGAAAGTTTTCTTTGAAAGTTCCCATCAGTATTACAGCTTGTGTCAAGGTAGCATTCATTATGAGATTCCTAATTATGTCTAATTTAGTTTTTAGGGAGCTAGAAGTCACGTCTAGCACATTGGGCTTTGAAACTTTGTCCATTGAAGCATGAACCTCTGCTTGTGCAAATACCCCTTGGTGAGGAGAAGGAGTTTGAAACCACTCCAGCAACATCTCTTTTTAATTTACTATGTTTTCATCTTTGTGCATAGGTCATGAACCTGCTTTATTGCTCTTTTCTATTGTTATTGGATTGTTGGATTGCCAAAATAGCACACTGTAGAAATGCAAAAGATGTCCTATTAAAAAGAAAATGTTGACCCCATTTAGAAAAATATAAATACCAAGAGGTGAAGGAGTCTGCTGAAGGGCACAGAGGAAATCACTGCTTGTGCTTGAAATTTAGTCCTCAAAATTCAAATCTATTGCTGTGAGGCTTAGAAGCCAAAGAGTAAAAACAGGCAGCTATCACTGAATTATTGGTAGATTGACATTGGGAAACCAAAATAAAATACTTTGCACCATAAAGACAGAGCCAAAGATGAAAAAGAAAATCAAACACCCAATTGAACAAAGTTAGTTGACTTGACTAGTCAAGTATTCCCTCTTTTCTACCTCTAAAACTCATGATGAAGATGGGCATTTTCATCACCTCAGTGATTTGCAATAACCAGCAGAGTGACATGAACCAAACCAACAAGTGGAGAAAATAACTGACCTTTTTGATTAAAAATAGTCAATAATGCAGCACGGATGGGTTCAGTAGGTGGAAAGAGCTGGAAACACAGACAGTGAGATGGGAAAGACCAAGTGAGTGAAGCACAGAGCTGAGTTCCTCTCCTCTCCTGTGACTGTAAGACAGAGAGTGGATATACAGCTGCAGTCCGTGGGTGAATGCAATAACCCTGCTGAATATTGCAATCCACAGCTGGCTGACCCAGAAAAATTACATCTCATGCCTGAACTAATTTACTGTCCTGATTCAGCAGGATTCCAAGGGGTGACCCAAAGATACAAAACTCTTTGGCACTGCTCAGAAAAACCAAAATATGACATCATAGCCCTTGCTTTTCCCCATAAGAGGGTTTTAAGATCACCTTCAGATCTACAGCAGTCACCTCACCCATTCACTGTGAAACGGCCTCATCTTTGGAGAGGTAGTTTGGACAACATACAAAGAAACCTGCACACACTTCTGTCCCAGGTCAGAAAGGTACCAGGAGACAGGTAGAGTCCTATCAATCATGATGGTGCTCCCACCACTTGCAGAAGACCTAAAATCTCAACTTTGATCAAGCAGTGAGTATAACACTGAGAATCATTGCTGTCTCTTGCAGTAGGACAGCAGAAAAGAGAAAGGACTCTGTGAACTTGAGCTGTCTGCTGTGCAACTTGCCCCAAAATGATAGAAACTATTCAGTCTCTGGGTGCAGTGGTTGTTTCAAAGCTGCTGACTTGGTGTAGGGAACCTGCTTTGGCAGGGGGGTTGGTCTCGATGATCTCTAGAGGTCCCTTCCAACCCCTACAATTCTGTGATTCTGTGATTCTGTGACTTGTCCTCTAATCCAGTTGATCTGACTATCTGTTCCAGTATGATCCCATAGGTACCACTCAGCTGGCAGGCTACAAGAACGCCGTCCTCAACCAGCCCCCTAGCTTAGCCTTGGGCCAGAAAGGGGCTGCAGACTGATCCATAACTGTCCAAATACTTACTGCATGAATCAAATTTCATACAGGCAATTTTCAGTGGAGAGCAGCAGTTTAGTTAAATCTGCTTCACCCAGAAGTTGCCACCTGTGCAGGTCACTAGAAATTATGAAAATAACACTGGTCTTCCCAACACAGGGTGGATGCTTTATCTGCAGTTTAATATTCTTTCCTGATTTTACTGCAGGCCACAGCGTTTTTAGTCGTTGACACTGCAGTCAGATGAGTTTTAATTCTGTTTAGCTACACAAACATACATGTGTTCCTCCAGCAGTCAGCAACAAAAGTAAAATAGACTCAATTTTTATAAACATCAAACACAGCCCACATACTTGAGTTACATAAAAATGTTTGGCTCAGTACAAAATTTATAGCAACCCTTTTAGTGCAAGATGCATCACAGCAAAATCTTGATTTGAGTAAGTGTTTGATATTCTCATGCAGCCATTTCTGCTAACAGGATTCATAAGTCACATTCCTCTAGCATATGTAACTTTAAAGAGGACCATTCACATTGTATTTAAATCTCACTATAAATTTCTCCAGAGGAAAACCTACAAAGAATACAGTCATCCTTACCAGCCAAGGGAGACAAATGTCCAATTTACAATGATCTAAAAGATTTGGAAGCAAAAATGAAAAGGAAATATAATATATATATTTTTTACAATATTTGTGGAGTTTCTGTTACGGTAAAGCTCCTGCCTCCAACAATAATCTGGGAACCATACTAAATCAAACACATGGTGGCACACAGAGGTATGACTGGGAGCAAGGGAATAAGTTTCAAATGGTGCTGGCTGAGTGCTGGCATGGAGGGAGGGAGATAGGAGCAGTGAATTCCCAGCAGGAAGTTCACTCTTCTTCCTAAGGGGAAAAAGCAGATCTATCTACCACTGCCAATGATGTTCTTTCCTGCGCTAAAAATGTAGGCTAATCTTCAAAACATGACTTTTCTTTCTTGTAAGTGGGATGTACAGTACGATAGGGAATGATAACCTCACCATATCTGCCACAGCTGAGAAGCAGCTGCAGTTACTGTTCCTCAGCATATACACAGAACTTAGATTTTATTTGTTGCAAAGTAATGGAAAATAAATTCACCCGAAATGTCATGGAAGAGCACAAAGAGCAAAAGGACAGATGGAGCATCCACGTGGCCACATTCATTTCAGATGTTAAGTAAGTACAATCCACACTCAGGTTGGATATTAGGATGAATTTCTCTTCTCAGAAAGTGTGGGGAGGTATGAGAACAGATTGCCCAGGAAAGTGGTGGAGTCACCATCTCTGGAGATGTTTAAGGAAAGGGTAGATGTAGTTCTTAGGGATATGGTTTAGTGGGCATATTGGTGATAGGTGGATGGTTGGACTAGATGACCTTAGTTGTCTTTTCCAACTGTAGTAATTCTATGATATGATTCTATGACTGGGGTGGTCCTTTGGATGGCAAAGATCACCCCATGGGCTAACATTTAACATTCCCTGCAAGCTTAACTTTCATCTACAATTGCCTCAACTCCTGTCCTGTGAAGTCTGCTGCCCAGCAAGGTTCTTCACACTGCTGAGGAAAAATTACGCAGTGGAATATAATATTAACATGTAGAACCATGGACAAAATTTGTTTCAGAGGAGGGCTGCATTTTGAGATACTTCACAATGGGCCTTCAATAAGAATATTGACAAACCCAGTGTAACCCAAAGAGGTAGTAGAAGATCTAATAGTACCTCTCTTGTACCATGTAGGATACAGTGCAGCTGATCCTTACTGCTTACCAGAAGGACACCTTCAGACAATTTGATTCTGGCAATGACACTTTTTCTGATTAACAGCAATTTCCCCTCCAGATGTTGTGCTCTGGAAACCTTTGCTGTAGTTTCCCACCCTGTAGTGCCTTTGTAAATGCTGCAGCTCAGAGATGGTACGTACAGAAGATGTTTTCTCATTTAGACCAGCAGCACTAGAATTAAAACTGATAAAACTGAGGTACAAGGGGAGACAAGAAGCAAGTGGGGAGAAGAAAAAACTTGTTTCTTTCAACAGAGAGGTCCTGCCAGCCCACTTTCAGGAGGAAAGATGGGCTAACCAGACTCTTGGGATGGCTCACATGGCATCTTTTTGGAGATTCAGTGGACATCTCTCTTGGTTTCCATGGGGACAGAGTTGATTTTTCCTTCATAGTGTCTGGTATTGGATCAAAAATTTTTTTTTTTTTTTTAACTCAGAAGGTGGTGAGGTACTGGCATAGGCTGTCCAGAGAAGATGTGGGTCCCTGAAAGCTACCAAGGCCAGGCTGGATGAGGCCCTGGGCAGCCTGATCCGGTGGGTGGACACCAACCTACCAGCAGAGGTTGGAAGTGCTTTAAGGTCCCTTCCAACCTAAGCCATTTTTTGATTCTTGGATTCTACAGTTCTGTGATCCAGAAGGCAAACTTACCTACTGAACATATTCCTGAGTGTCCTGATTCTGGAAGCACTCAGAAGTCCATATCCCTGCTCCTTGGGTGAGCTCTCAACCTTCCCTAAAACCTGTTTTATGCCGACACACCAGCGGTGTGGAACTGGGACAGGCATCCCCTGCATTCCACTCCATAAAGTGTACTGTACCCTCTCACCTTCACTGCTATGCTCAATTAGTCCTCTGTGCTACTGGAAGAAAAGCAACTCCTCATATCCAAGTCATTTTTATGAGTTGTGAAGCTGTTAAGTATCCAGCAAAAATTCACTTTGAGACTTTTTAATTATAACAAAATGCAAAATTTATTGCTGAAGTATCATTTTTAAGCAGAAAAATTAAAGCGACAAAACACACATTTTGTTGACAGTTTGTACTAATAGGAACTGAATATTCAGGCATTTGGTGACTAATATTCCAAACCATTTTCTCTACTGCTGATTTGCTCATCTGAGTATTGCTCATCTGAGTCTCCCAAGACGGTAGCGATGAAACTGCTGCAGCACAGAGTCAGAAGATGTGTGCCACACAAGGAGATACTTGACCTTCCCTTCCCAAGATCCCAGCTTTAAGCCTCCAGTTTCCAGCAAGCTTCCAGCTCCCTTTAATCACAGCTGAGTCCCCTCTGCATATCCTTCTCTATCAGGCAGTCTCCTAATTTCTTGTGTGCTTCCCAACATGCTCCAGGCTCAGCCCAAGCGCTTCCTTACCCATGCCATGAGATCTCATCCTTCCTCTCCACAGAGCACCTTCCACTAAGTATGAACCTCAGCATGTAAAGGTGAGCTTTTTTGCTACAGACACACCCAAAGGCTTGTTACAGAAATTAGAGAAAGGTACTGGAGACAAAATAAAAAATAAAACAAAAATTACAAAAAGAAATAAAGTAAAAAATCCACACAAGCAACAGTATGAAGTTTTTCTCATTCAGATGTCACTGCTCTACATTCAGGAGCCCAAGGAGATCTTAGCAAGGAGCTACGTGAGAAATATTAACCATACTGGTTATGGCTACCTTCCCACGTTAATGTTTAAGACACCTATTATATCCACATTTATAGCTTCTTTTGGGTTGCTTCTCTGTTGTTCATTGACTTGACAGATTTCTTTAGACAGCAAGAGACTTGAAGGGAAATTAACAGAACAAGACTGACCTGCAGTGCCCCACAGCCCCATTTCCTTATTTCACACCACCTCCCAACCCCAAATCCTTTCCCATATTCTTTGTGCTTTCCTTCTGCAGCATTCCTAGCCCCTCACTTGGTCCTCTGCTTGTGCTGCCACCTGAGTTAAGGTCATTTAACAGCATAACCACCAGCCACAATGTCCATCAGTTACAATAGGACTGTTACTACCACTGAATACACTGAAATATGAGAGCAAATGTTCAGCCTTTAGAAGACGCAGGGGATTCTTTTACATCATGCTGGATGCCATGTGCAGGCAATGTCTAGTAAAAAGGGTACAAGTTGCAAGAAAATGGACCTTGGTTTCTCTGGGCACTTGGAGAACTGACTTGAGATTTTTCCTGGCTTGAGCAATGATTACATACAACATCACTTGCAATGCAGTCAGATTCAGACTCCATATCATGAATTCTTGCTTCCTTTGAAGGCGAATGCAAAGCCCTGGACAATCACTGCTGCTCCATAGTGAGTTTAAGTGACATGAGTAAAAACCACTGCTGTCAAAAAGAAGGGCAGCAGCTTAAAACAGAGCTGCTAACCTTCTGCCCCTTGAAGTTACTGGCAAAATTTCACTTTCTTTCAGCATGAACAGATTTAGACCTTGGGTATTTGCAGATGGAATATCTTAGAAGCCACTCATGGAGTAAAATTAAAATCACAATTTTAGCAATTGCATTTCTTTTAAGTAATGACAGCACAAAAGATAAAGTAACAATCTCTGTTTCTCCATGTGTTTAGAATTGATTACTGCAGTTTTTGTCTCTGGTTTTTTTTTTTTTTTGATTTTTTTTTTTAAATTTAAATAGTCTTCACCCTGGAGAAAAGAGCTCCTTTGATGTTACCGTTGACCTTTTGGGTTTATTCTACATAATTTTTTTCCCTCAAAAAGCTTTCCACCTCTGCAAAAGACAGAAAAATAAATCAAACTGTTTTTCTTTAATCCTAGAAGCATCCCATATTAACCTCGGGTTTCAGATCAGCATTTTAATTTTTCCCAACAAGCTTTTCTATACTAAACCGTGCAGGAATAAGACCCTCCCTTTGAAAACTCCCTCCTAACTTATTTACTAGGCTACTGTAAGATTTTGGGTAAGCTAACTGTAAGTTACCTTTTAATGAATCCACCTTCTGAGCATTCAGGATGTAGTTATACTTCTGGTAGGGAACATATGAGGACAAAAATTCTCACATGGGTATTTAGGATCATACTGTATAAACAATTACAGCATTCAGTGTCTGCAAAAAATCAAGTGGTAAATCAGCAGTGAATATCAATTATACATCTGCTGCATCGCAGAGGCAGATGGCACTTTAATTGTACATCAGAAACATTATAGACCATTTTCCATACCCCAGCCTCATTGAAATTGTAGCTTTAGCACCCCAAAATACCAAGGTAGTGTATGCATGCAATGACTCATCAGCAAGAATTCCTTTCTATTTGAAAATAAATATTCCACCAGTAAACCAATAATAATCTCTAAGACTGGTAGCTCTCACACAGCAAATCCTGCTATCGTGATCAAGGTAAGGACTTCTGTCAGTGAAAAGAAATTGACTGCATGGGTCACAGCATTCAGCTCAGAGTGTGAAATTCTCTCAGACTTTGGAGATCAATGAGCCAAATTCTTTTGATGGCATCTTTAGAAATTGGAAGAAATGTCACAGAGATAAATAGAATTATATGGATTTACACTCCTTTCCCCACTTGATCCTAAGAGAACAAAGATCAAATCCTCCTCCCTCAGACAGGAATGTTTTTTGCAATGGTTCAGGTTTCATGGAATTTAAACAGACTCAATATTACAACTATTGACCGTGGAGAAATCAATTGACACCAAACTACGAATGGAAATAATGACTCTGGCTAGCCAGAGGCAGTTATGTTAATGCACAAATATCCAAAATGTTGCGAATGCTTACTTAATTAAAGATTATTAAAAATTAATACTGACCGTTTTCTTCCTCTGTGACTATTTATTATTCAGTATATGTATAGGCTTTGGCAATAAAAACACTCCTACTCTATTATACTACAATCGAGCACATTTCAAAAAGGATTTGCTTTTCTTTACTCTCATTATGCACAAAACTTCTCTGTTTTATTTCTTTGTTGGTTGTGTTTTTTGCTTGTTGCTGGGGATGGAGTTGGATGGTTGCTTGGATTTTTATTTTTTTATCCCCTATTCACTCTCATTTCTCTGTGTGGTCATACAGCCTTAAAAATGTCTGATAAATCTCAGAATGCATTTAAATGCGCAAGTCAGTTACACTCATTCACTCCTCTCCTCCCCAGATACATTTAGCTTTAGCCACTTTTGAAAATTTTGTTCTACGATGTGAGAACAAGAGCCTTTTTTGGAGAGAAATAAAGGAATGTTATGGTAGAATCTCTACTTGGAAGTGGTATTCTCAGTAAACCTCTAGCCACAGACAAACCAAACCAAAACATCCAAATAGGATCCATGTCCAAAACACCAGATACCCTCTGGACTTCACAGCAAAGGTTTAATTCCTACTGGTGAATCAAAGGGAAACTTCTTACAGATGATTCTCTAACCATTCAAACGTAGATGATGCATCCAAAATTCAGAAACTTCCTAAACTGACCTAAGCACTACTTCTCCAAAGTAGTAAAATAGATGAAATAATGGGATGAAATATTCCTACAATGCAAAAACCTTTCATCTTCAAGTAATGCAAACAGTATGTTTTGTTTTTTCCCTCTTCGAAGACACTGGACAACAAAGGGGCTGTTATCTAATATAAAATACAGAGGATGAAGAGAATTCAAGAGGAGAAATCCATCAGAAGTAAATGACTGTGAACAAATAAACCTTTGCTTGTATGTCTCAGTAAGGATGATGAAAAAATGAGTTTCTATAGTGATGAAGAGGGTAATACAAGCCTCTTCACAAGGAATTGTTTAATTCCTGACTCCAAAACAAAATTCCAAGATGGGGGAAAGAACACTGCTAGGAATTCTGGAAAGGTGCAAAACTTCCCCATCATTTTCATCATGCCATCCCTCTATCTTTTGCTGGCTTTAATTCTGTTTCATTAGAGCTGATTTGCTTCCTCACATTCTCACGAAAGCCAATGGCCTTAGAATATTGATTCAAGGATTTTGGTCTGCATGAAAGACTCATCCTTGCTTTAAATACAACTAAAGAAAACAGCATTCAATATAACACTGTATTTAATATAGCAAATAAGTGCTTGTATTACTGTCTCTTTAAACAAAGATATGTTTGGTTTCATTAGCAGTTCTTTTGTCATTAACCAGAAAGTAAGGAATATCTAACCACACCAATCTGCCAGAGAAAGAAGCACTATTCATCATTTTCAGAACTGTGATTTCAGAGTTTTCATTTTCAATAGAAATATCGCCTTCCTGCTCTGGGTGCTCCAACCTACAGAGCAGTCTGAGGGGTAGCAAAATATGCAGATTTCCTGATAGTTTCTGCTTGAGATGGAAGTAAGAAGCCCTTCAGTGGGCAGTAGGATAACAGGAATGAGGGTTGTTTTTTGTGATTTTGGCCCATCACCAAATGAATTAATTTAAACGAGAATCAAACCAAGCCTTAGTTCTCACAACATCAATACCACTAATCCAGTATGCAGCCACACCACCTCTGACAAGGCACATGAGCAGAGGGGCTTTTGCTGGATGAGGATCCAGTCCTTTGGAAATGGCCATAAAAGCACAGCCTGCACCGATCTGCTGGGAATGCCAGCACTTTTAGCTTTGTAAACATAGATGATCATTCTCTCAATCACTTCAGCTACTTGGTCCCTGCTTTTAAGAACGTGGGCAAACTCTAATTTTCTAAAAAAATTGATGTCAATACAGAATAATTCAGAACAGTCTTTGTCCCTCCATCTCTGAAAAGAGAACAGAATAGGGAAAATGGGTTTTTGAAAAGCTCATGCCAACTTTTTTTCTATTTCAATAGCTTATATAATGGCAGTAATAATGACCTTCACTAGACATTTCCTTGAGTACTAATGACCTGAGGTTAATGGCCCAAAGCATAGTTTTATGCAGTCAGCTATCACAGCTAGCAATTAATTACCAGGAAATACAATGGGCTTTGACCGCTGTGGCTCAGTTAGCCTCATATTACTCAAAAATGAAAAACACCTCAATCTTATTTACTGTGGAGCTGCCCCAGATTTTACTTTAATATATTAATGTAAAAAATAAGGGAACTCAAACCTATATTAAGCCAAACATATGTTATGCAACATTCCTCCATTAACTTCGCACAAATTACACAGAGCCAAAGCAGAGTGTCTTGCAATACAATGATCATCACAGTCTACCCACAGATGGAAAAATATTGTAGTGCACAGCTCTGTGTGAATTCTGCTTCTATACTACTAAAGCCTCCCCCAGGATAATCTACAGCTCTCTGGTGGCTGTAAGTGGGTGAAGAGAAGGGAAGACAGAGGAGAATGCTCTGTAGAGAACAATCTGTTGTTAGCAAGAGGGCACTTTGGCTAAAGATATGAAGGGGAAGGGATATTCTGCTTTTACCAAGCTGTAAGATGCTTCAGAATCCCTGCACCTGAAACAGATTTACAAAGAATACCAGGGTATATGGTTTTTGCACTCAGCTTTCTGCTCTCATTTGTTACATTTTACTATTTGAGCAACATATCCTGAAAACAAATGAGCTCAAATCTCATTGTTCCTGATCAGTTGTTGGCATTTTGATATTGTCACTAAGTTTTGGAATCTCAGAGAGCTAAAGCCAAGCACAAGACTAACGCTAGGAGGTGATGGCTTTAACCTAGGGATTACTAGTTTTAATCCCATGAAGGATGTAATCAAGTGCTAATGTTTTGTGTGTAGGTCCATTCCTCTAAATAAGTTTACTTATTTGGCATTCACTACTGTTTTTATTTCTCTGAAATATAAACAGACACTTCTATAGATCTCTTCATATCTAGGGGACATTTTGAGGATGATGTCAGCTCACTATCTTCTGTCAAGACTTCAGAATAGCCACCTGGTCACAGGAACTGCTGATGGACAAGCATACATTAACTGGGCTCTGAGTAGGACTGGCAAATGAGATGGGACCCTTCAAAAGGAAAGGAGGAGCCTCTTGTCATGGACTTTGAGAGTCTCATCTCCAAGCAAACTAAAAATTCATCTAAACAAGAGAATGCATATCGCCTGAAGGAGGTAATGGGTTTGGGTTAGTTTGTTACTCACTAACATTAAAACCTCATGATGAAAGAGAACTTCCACCTGAACTTCCAGGAAGTTCCATCTGAACTCGAGAAAGAAATTCTTTAATTTGAGGGTGACAGAGCACTGGAACAGGCTGCCCAGAGAGGCTGTAGAGTCTTCTTCTCTGGAGATATTTGGAATTCACCTGGACTTTTTCTTTTGAATCCTACTGTAGGAAAGCTGCTTTAGCAGGGGGATTGGACTAAATGATTTACCGAGGTCCCTTCCAACCTGTATAATTCTGTGATTCTGTTAAATGACTGATTTCAACTCCTTTCTACAAATTTCCTTATTTGTTGATATTTTAAAAAGGAAGAATAAAGTATGTGGGGTAAAAATAGATGTATCTCCCTGAAGGGCAGTGGGGAGAATTTACCTGAAATTTGTCATTCATGGCAAATGTGGAACACTGATCCCCTGGCAGCAATTACAGTGGCTACGTAGACTAGGATTCAGCACATTGGCCAGAGAGAGCCTAAATCTGGTCCAGTGCCCTTGACCAATCCAGCATACAGTTGGGGTGTTCGGTGCTTCTGAAAAGAAGCAGTTGCAATTGTTGGTAGACCCAGTGAGCACACGTAATCAGCCACCTGAGCGCAACAGCTATGGGCACCGAATCTCAAAAATTTACATTTTCATGGGATTTACTGAGGAAGGAACCATGTGGGATTTGTGTAAGTCTCTAAGCCATGGTGTACTAACCACATTAGCCTGTCAGAGGGCTGGATCTATGCCACACTGAGAACTTAAGAGTTCAGTAATTATGGAAATATGACATTCATAACCAGAAGGCAAAGAGCTGAATAATTGCAGCTGCCCAGTGCTACAAGCCCTTCCCTTGTATGGGTAGCTATTCATAGCCTTGCATTTTAATTGTGGTAATTACAGCATTTTATTTTGTTTTAGTGATATCAGTCAACTTTTCTACTACTTTTTATTTTAAGAAAATGAGTGACACTATTCTTTCATCTATCGACAAGAAGAGTTGTCATCTTTAGTGATCTATTCAAATCATTAATATGTTACATTTCCCCAATTGTAGAAAGGCTCTAATTACTCATAATGAACATTTACTGAAATGCACACTAATTCACTTCCACAAATAGCCATGCTCTCTGCTATGATACAAAAATAATAATAAAAGTCAATGGCTGTGCATCTCTGACAAGAACATTTTATCAGTCAATCAGAATGAGCAGCTGGAATAAAAGGTACAATCATATCCATAATGAAAAAAAAAAAGAGAGATAATTCTTCTTACTCTTGTTTTAAAGTAGAGTAATGAATGGAAGAATTCAATTTGCAAGCATTATGGCCTGATTCTGCTACAAGATTTCAAGACTTCAAGAAAACATAAGTGCAGAGGAACGAGGGAAAAGAAAACTGCTGCAGTAGAATCGAATGGATAATGATTTTGCAGGTGGGTGAAAGGTGAAATCCACTACAGGGAAACTAAGAGCAATCCCAGGAGCTGTTTAATCTCTTTCAGCTGTATTAAATCACTATGTTTGAAGTCTTATTTTGAGTTTATGGAGGCTTGTAGTACTGCTCAGGTACAATTCAAAGTATCTTATCATTAAGAAATAGCTAAATTACCAGGCCGAGATAGCAAGCAGTGCAATACTGCTCTCATTCCATCCTCCAAAAGAGCAACCAGCTCAGCTCAGCTATTTGCTGCTTATGAAGCCCATTAGCAAATGAGTGCCAAGGCAGCAGGGAGCATCCTGCAGGCAGGGTTCCCCCCCAGGCATCCCTGAGTGCCACCACACATCGCTGCCTCCTGCCTGGGCCTTCTGTGAGGCTAAGCATGAAGCCCACACACCTGCACAGCAGAAATATCTGCAAAAGGAGCACGGAGAGGGCTGCATAATCACCTCACTGTTCAGTCCTCCCCACAGACCTCATTTCAGATGTTGAACTGGAGAGGGCCAGACATCAGCTGTGCAACCAGCTCCTTAGGGAAGGCGTTGCTCATTCCAAAGCAGCTCCACTTACAGCCAGGCCTCGTGGCTGGGGCACAAGCAGCTGACATGTCACACCCCTCAGTGTCAAACAGAGGCTGTGACAACTCCTACCCCGTGCAAAGGTGACAAAGAAGCAGGAGTTGATTTAGTGGAAGGAGCATTGCCAGCTGCAGATTGCCTCCCAGATCAGTGCAGTCTGAAGGTGAGGTTGCAGACAGGAGGTTTGAATGTCAAAGGCTTTTGCATACTGTCGACACAAAGATAATTTAATGCTGAGGTGAAGAAGGCAGAAAACAATGACCTCATCCCTCCAGTGAAACTTTGTTGCTCCCAAAGGTTTCAATATGATCCTCCAAGGCAAGCTGCATTGCTGCAGATCTGTCCAGAGATTTGAATGGGAGAGAACAGAGGTTTGGGTTGTGTGTATGGAGGGGGGGGGGCAAGGGGTGATCTTCAGTTCTGGCTTTAAAACACAGAGCTTCTCAGCCCTGTTTAGTCAGTTTCCCAATTTGCCTTCACTAGGGCAGTCTTCAACTTTGGGCATACCAAAAATATTTAGCGAATCCATTAAATAATTTATTAAATATTCAGAGCACTATGAAGTCCAACAGCTTATAAATCAATAAATTAAGGCGTGGACTTCATGGGATTTAGTAGTAATACAGTTAGTATGTATGAATGTTTTTAGGGGAGATCCTACAGAATTTAGTGCTGTACTTCATGAGAATGGTCAGATTAATAAGATTCATGTTATTTTAAGGACTTCGGTTTAGCTTTGATTGAGAAATGGAAGACCAACCCAGGAAAATCCCCTCTGAGAGGGGAACCGGAAGCACAGCTCTAAACTGAGATACTCAGTGGGCAATGACATTGGGATGGCAATTGTTTCTGCAAGGTGTAACTGTTCGTCAGTTTTCTCATGGCCTCCTGCTGCAGGTTAGAATCATAGAATCATAGAACAGCTTGGGTTGGAAGGTGTCTCAAGGATCATCCAGTTCCAATGCCCTTGCTGAGGGCAGAGTTGCCAACCACTAAATCAGGCACTAGATCAGGTTGCCCAAGGCCCCATCCAACCTGGCCTCCAACACCTCCATATTTTGTCTCTGAGAACTGTAGCAGTGCCTTCAGTCAGGGAACATGGAATCATCAAGGCAGGCAGTCCTTACCATGGGTCATCTAGCTTCTTGCTGTTCATCCTGGGCAGCAATGTGAACACACAGGTTGAGTTCACGCTCTGAATTCCCTGCTGGAAGCCTTTTTTTCCCCTGTAACTCCAGATTAGCTGACTCTCACCTCGTTAGGTCCATCTAGGATATCTCAGATCCACTTGTATCCTAACATCAGCTTTGAATGTAACTCAGGCATAAATAATAATTTTCAGAGTGTGGAAGAGTGTCACAGAGTGCTCTGAAATGAAAGACAGTCCTCCAAACACAAGCAGTCACCTTTACTTTACTAAGAGCACTTGTTTCCTAAATGGTATGCTGTTATTTCTTCAAGGAAAAATGTTACGTACACAGAGCAGGGAGGGCAAGGCTGGGTTATAAACATGAGAAAGCTTCAATTTGATGGAGAGGGTGAGAGGAACAGGCTTGAACTACATCTTCTGGAAACAGAAATCCTTGTTACTCTTATGTATCATTTTAAGAATGTTTTGGACTAATTGGTATATGCCAAGCTGTATATCTTGCTCATCTGAACTTCTGTTGTCACTTAACACTCATTAATTAGCATTATTGCTACAACCTACAGCAGTTTGAAGGGAAAGACCTTAAGAGATATTTTTGTGACGAGCAGTAATGTTGTCTCGAGAGACACCAGGAATCATAACTTACTGTGCTGTTAAAATTTATACAATCAATATGTCTGTCGCTTTAAAATTTTACAGCAACTAATAAGATAGACATAAAATGCAACTAGAATTGCACTGATTCCCATCAGCATTAATGATCTTAACATAGCAGGTGTTATCGTTCCTAACAAGACAGAGTATTTGCTATTTCATGGTTCACAAGAGCTGATGAAGCCCCATTTTATGCATTAGATAATGCTACAGGCAGAGGCTCTTTGGGCACAGCTCTGCCAATTTCCCCCACGATGAACCAATCTGTGCCCCTCTGATCACTGCAGCAAGGTAGGGGCAGGGGTCTCACATAGCCAGGCACAGTCTAGAGTTAATTGCAGTAAATTTCAGACACCAGAAGAGAAAAAATGTAGTTCTACTGTCAGATTGCATTCTTTGTATGAAAAGAATATGTTTGGAAAATACATATACAAGACTGAAACTCTCCTTTATAGAGAATTTTTTCTGGTCTAGGAGAAAAAAAGCTCATAAAGAAAAAAGAAAGAAGAATCATCTAAGTATTAAACGAGCTAGAAAACAAGACCAAAATAAAAACAGATACAATCCAGATAAATCAAGGTCTTTGGGTCATCAACATTTATGTCACTACACCGAAGTCTGTCCCATCCACTTAAGGCTACTGGTTTAATGGGATTCTCTCGTGTGCTTCTGTCTGCACATGGCAGCAGCTGATCTGGGAGCTGCTTTAGGCTCTATTAGCTCCATGTGCTGGGTAGCATACGTCAGGCAAGGTGCTGTGAACTGTCATCATGGCTGAGACTCAGCAATGCCTTGTGCAACTCTGTTGGGACGTTTTGATGCTGGATACCTATGTTGTAACTGATGCTGGACACCTATGGTCTATGCATAGTTCTTCTATTTAAGGAAATCCTCATCTCCTGGAGATGCGTATTTCTCTTAACTGACCAAAAAGGAGTTTTGAATGATCAAATTCTTAATTTAGGTCACATTTTCGTGCATCTAATTCCAGTATAAAGTCATTTAATGGCCCTGAACCTTAGTTTTTTTTTTACCTGCAAAGTACTTTGCAGAACCCATCAAGAAGGGGATGTTTTCAGACTGAATGTGATGCAGCCAATTTTGTTGCCAAATATGTCTTTAAAAAATAAATAAATAAATTGGATGCATATTCTGCATAGTATTCCAAGGAAAATGCTGTACTGAAATATTTCTCATAGAGCTAAAGGAGAGCTCTCTCAAAGGAGAAAGCCCATCAATGTATTAAAAGCTACCTCTCTGGACTTCCCGAAGACATCTAATCCTTTAATCTCTGGAGAGTGGCAGTTCTGGAAGAGATGCCATTATAGCTGCTCATCATGGGATGAATTATGCAAGAATTTATTATTGATTCTAGGGAAGCCTGCTCAAGCATGCAACCAAAACCATGTGGAGAGGACCAGGTTTCTCCAGTTAACTAAACAGATTCATAGCCCAAGAAAATCTAAGGAATAAAAATACCAAACAGATGGCAAGATGAAACATTTTAAGTCCCAAATTACCTTTTTCACACCCATTATAAACTTCTAGTACCAAAGGATTCCAGAGCAAGTAGTTACACAAGTCCTTCCAAGCCCATAAGTGCATCCCCTCCACCACCACCCCAACCATCCATGAGGAACCTCTGATCCAATGCATCCACACGGGGTGGCACACCACAGTAACCCTGCCCAGATCTGTGCCCAAGATGAAGAGATCCAAAGGATCCAGGCTTCAGGCCAGAGTTGTAGAAACACCCTCAGCACCACAAAATGCCACTGGCACAAGGCTGTGCACTGCAGAACGTTAAATTTAAAGAGAAAATTGTAGTGGGTACATTAGCACTGATGGACACTTAGATCCAGGAATATATATGAGGGATGGAGAGAGAGAGGTTTAACTTGAAATTAAGAGCACAGTGAAACTAAAAGCATATATGGCAAGTGATGACAGGCACCCATCAATTTATCCTTGAATGAGGAAAAGATGGAGGTTATTTAAAAAGCCGGGAAGGCCAGAAGTAAGCAAGAGGAAGTTAAATGAGCTTACACAGCACATTAGACCCTGGGAAATACAAAACTAACAGTGTGGTGGTTTAATAGCATTTAGCATTTCGAGTAATGGACATAAAATTTGCTTTTCTCTACTTGACCTTTGTTACCAGCCCTGAGCGCTACAGATCCTGTGGTGTGCCCTTGCAAAACTCATCATGTCTCTGAGTGCCGGGGACCATTTCCTACTGCAACCAGAAAAGAGATCCATAATAATTATATATGTAATACATACATATGCACTGGTGTGCACACACACATGCTCTTTGCTTATAACAGCTCTCCAGCAGGAACATTACAGTGACATTTAAGCAGAAAAATATCCAGCAGAGGTCTTACACTAAAATTGTTCCCGATGCGAGTACATAGAAAATGGCAACAAGAGTAAAGGAGGAAAAAAGCCCCGAAACAGTGCAACTAAACAACTCTCTAATACACCACCAGACGGTTTTTTTTTTAATTGCAGAAGGACAAGAGGATGTATCTGGACTCAGCCACGTGTTATGCTAAATAATCTCCTTTGAATTATTATTAATATGCAGAAGTTGGGGAAGTAGGTCAGTAGCTCAACACGTTGCAGCAAATAGCTCGGATAAATGCCAGTCATCGCCAGGTCTGCAGTCCGACACGGGCTGCAGCGAGCCGAATGGCGACAGCGGCTCAGAGCAGCGGTCCCCAAGTGACACAGCACCCGAGCACCTGGCTGCAAGCACAAACCCAGCTCTCCTCTGCATTTCGGTGATATCAGGAGCAAAATGAAACATCTACAGCGCAGTGTAAATCTTGCATGCAAGCACCGGTCAGGAAGGTGACTTCAGATCCCTGCCATGGCAATCAGGATGCACTATAAATATCGTGGGATGGGCACTTCCACCTCAGCTCCAGATGAACCCCTTGCAAAGTTCCCTGTGACCTGCACCAGCCCAGTGGAGGCTCAGGCAGAACTCTGAGGATGCTGTGCCCTGCATCCCTGCGGCTCAGCATCCCTCACCCCCTTCCATCCCCACCGGCTCGCAGCAGGCACTCACCATCAGCAGGCTGAGAGCAGCCTCGGGTGCACGCTGCACGGCCATCGCCTCTCCTCCTACATGCAAATCCTCGGCTCAGCCCTCGGCCCTCCGTCACGGCACGGCATCCACAGAGTCCACGACTGGCTGCAGGGAGAGAAACCCCAAATCGGGGTCGGAGAGCGTTGGCAGGAGGAGGGGAGGATGGGTGAGGGGGTGGGGAGGAGGGGAGGGAAAGGAATAACCTTCTCAGTCAGGGAAAGAGGCTTAAGCTAGGCCAAATTTTACACCGGAGAGAGGAGGAGAATGAAACGCAGAGCTTGCTGCAGAGAGGAGACAGGGGAGCTGCAGGGTATTTAAAGCTCGCATGAACGCCGCCACGGCGAGGACACATCAAACACCTACGTGACAAGTTAGGTCCCAGCCATCCTCCCCCTGCCCCGCACGCTGCAATTAGCTGGTTGTTAATTGCCGTTCTTCTTCCTCTATCTACATACATGCTTAGGTCAGGTATAGCTGCCGTGCCCCTGTATCTTCCTCTCTGCCCTGCAAATGCGAGCGCAGAAACAGCATCAAACATCACAACGTACCGCTTCCCACACAGGCAAACTGCTTCTCTCTTCTTGCAAAGCCCTGCTTTGCCCGTTTGTGAAAGCAGACCCCTGCATAATACAGACAGGAGCAAGAAGAGCCCGAACCAGGGAGCAGCGGTGCTCAGTTGACAGCAATGATTACTGTCAGCATATTGCAGCAGGAGCTGGGTTACGCACTGACCCTCTTCACCTCATCCGAAAAAAAAGGCTCTTCCTCCTCCTCCTTTCCAAATGGACTCAGCTCCCCGTGGAGCTAACACACTTCCTAGAAACGTGTGATTACACAGCCCAGTCTGCCAGCACTCTGATCATGCTGCTTGCACTGCATGTAAACGGCAGCCAGGAAAGAGCAGCCCTCTTCCCTTCCCTTCCCTTCCCTTCCCTTCCCTTCCCTTCCCTTCCCTTCCCTTCCCTTCCCTTCCCTTCCCTTCCCTTCCCTTCCCTTCCCTTCCCTTCCCTTCCCTTCCCTTCCCTTCCGTTCCCTTCCCTTCCCTTCATTCAGGAGCCCAGGGATGGATAATTGTGGAAATGTAGCTGATTAAGACTAGTTAGCCTTGAAATTAAGATGCTGATTGAAGAGTTAATTGTAAATGCAATATGTTTGTTTTGTTTTTTTTTTTTTAAAGTTTTTAGGAAAATTAAGCAGCACTCTGGTATGAAGACAGCACTGCCTCATAGACATGGCAGAGCAGCTGGTGACTCAGAAGAGCTAAAGCATCTGCAACACCTGTCACATCCATGGGACCTTTATTTTTATAGAGCTCAAAAGCATCCTGTGCTTCAGTGCAGCAGCTCTCACATCTTCCTTCTGAAAGAGAACAATTTTGATTTTATTTCTTAAAATATTAGATTTCATACAACGTCAGCGTCTGTTCAGTTTCCAGCTCCCACCTGCACACTCCTCCCCACCCCCACCATCATTTTGGAACTCAAAACTTTCAGGCAAATTCAACCAGAGATAAGCAGTCTCTGACACACATCATTCTTGCGAGTACCATAGAAATTGGCACCACGGTAGAAAAGAAAATCAAATTACTGTCATAAAGGCAGTTAGCAGCAATCTTGTGTTCTGAAAGCCACATATGGCAGGTCAGTTGGGGTGAGTAGCATACTGGAGCACTCATTTGCCCAAGCCTCCCACTGGTCACTGATCACCATGTTTACCAAACAAGGCACAATATCTAAAAGGGAGCTATAAGGAAGCAAGGAACAGACTCATGGCAGAATGTATTGTGGTAGGACAAGGAGAAATGGTTTCAAAATGAAAGAGGGGAAATTTAGATTGGATACAAGGGAAAAAAAATTTCATTAAGGGTAATGAGGCACTGGCACAGGTTGCCCAGAAATGTGGTGGATGCCCCATCCCTGAAGACATTCAAGGTCAGGCTGCACCAGGCTCTGAGCAACCTGATCTATCTGTAGGTATCCCTGTTTATTGCAGGAGAGTTGGACTACTTGACCTTTAAGGATCCCTTCCAACTCAAATGATTCCATGATCCTATGACATGGGGAGATGTGCAGACACTGCCCTAGGAAGGCCACTCAATACATCTGCTGCAGACCTATGCACCCAACACAGTCTTCTGTGAGCCAGGAGAGGGAAGGAAAGTGGCTCAGCGACACACAGAAAGGTGGGTTTGGAGTCTTTTCTCCTTAGTTTTGGGTTACAGACACCAGTTTCCAAAGTTCTTTGTATCACACCTAGGAGGACGGAGTTCCCAGTTCAAGTTCCCACTTCTCAAGTGCACCAAGGTACTTGAGCAGCAAAGATCTCTGGGTTTCGACCACTTACTTCAATTAAACAGAGAGCTGAATACAGTTTCCCAGTGCTTTCTACCCACAGAGCCCATCCTGGCTGCCTGCACTCAGTTATTCTTCACCTCACGCTCATCTGAATCTACCAGAGTTCATACAACACAATCCACTCCCTTCCAAAGATAAGCAGGTTGCTGACTGCTATAGAGGAATAGAGAAGCAGCTACTTAAATGTCTCTTGAAAGGGGAAAATAGGCATAATAAAAGATGAAGGCAGGTTTTAAAAAACATCTCAAGGCATCAAATTAAAAAAACCATGTAACTAAACCTTTTTCCACAGTACCGTGACAAATATCCTCAGGCTAATAAATTTTTTCTGCACTAACCCAAGCTGAAGTACTGTGAGGAGGTGGCTGCAGAAAAGAGGCATTCATTAACTCGTGTGTCTGGCAACAAAACTTCTTCCTTCCAAGTGATTTTAAGGGACCAGTCTATCCCTATGTTTTTGGTCTCAGCTAAAACTAGATGACTTTTCCATCTGTAGTTCCTGTGTTCATTACGCCGTTGTTCAGGCAAAAATCCATGTCAAACACTAGGATTTAGTCATGATTTGTGGTGTCCTTGAAAAAGTGAAGGTTTGTACTGAGCTCTGCAAGTCTCAGGATAATGATCATGTGTAGGGAACCATCTGTGCACAAGTATATGATCTATGACTTCAAGGTACATTTGCAAACTTCCTTACAGGTTTGCTGCCTTCTACTATTTAGGTGAATAAATTTCATAGTACAAGAAGAACAAAAATTAGATCATTATTTACTTCAAGTTGTCCATAGATAAGAAAAGATCTTTAAATTGAACTTAATGGGTAGATGGTAAGAGCTACAGCCCTGTGATTTGTTTCAGGGCTTAAAACTGCAGCATTAAAAAAAAAAAAAAAAAAAGAATTGCTTACAATTCCTCAAAGAAAAGCTATTATGACAAACAGTGGATTAATAGAATAATTCATACCTGTAAGGAGACATAAAGCACTTGCAGACTAGCGTATGGAGAAGAATCCTGTTATCACAGCCATTCCTTGGACATGAACACTGTAAGCATGGATTTGCCTTGCCATGCCATGCCATGGCAGGTCACCATCAGTAGAGCTGGTGGTTGCTTGGGTTGGGGCTTGAGGATCTGGTACTGTGGTGCAGTAAGAAAGCCCCCTGCTAAGAGTAATTATAGTGACCTCTCATAGACATACAGAACCTCACAGGTACACACCATCTTCAGTAGGAGACACTGGATGTGGGTTGTGCCAGGGAAGGTTCAAGTTGGATGTTAGGAGGAGTTTCTTCTTAGAAAGAGCAGTGAGGCATTGGCACAGGCTGTTCAGGGACGTGGTGGAGTCACCATTCCTGGAGGTGTTCAGGGAAAGGACAGACGTGGCACTGAGCGACATGGTTAGTGGGCATGGTGGGGATAAGTCGATGGTTTGACTAGATGATCCCAGTGGTCTTATCCAAGCTAAATGATTCTATGATTCCATGATTGCTTTGGAGGTATCATTAGCATAGGCAATACAGAGCTCAGCATTAATTGCAAGACTTTTTCAGCTGGTACAGAGCCTATATTTGTTATTAAATTTATTTTCAGTGTTTTTCTTCAATGAACATACAAGAGCTCTTGCTTTCAGTGAAGTCAATGTGAATTTCTCATACAAATATACCAGGTATATTTTAATCATTGAAAATCATCACCATTCACTGATGATGTTTTTGAAATCAAAATCCAGATAAGAATTTTAACTTGCCTTCTAGCATGATAGATGGAAGTGAAATGCCTAGTGAGACGACAACTGCTAGGAGGCCGCTTATCTAAGGATAAGCATGTACAAGGAACAGTGTTTAATCAAGTGTTAGCAAAGAATTATAGAATCATAGAATCATTAATGCTGGAAAATACCACTATCATCATCCAGTCCAATCATCAACCCACCCCCACCATGCCCACTAACCATCTCCCTCAGTGCCGCATCTGCTCTTTCCTTGAACTCCTCCAGGGATGGTGACTCTACCACGTCCCTGGACAGGCTGTGCCAGTTCATCACCACTCTTTCTGAGAAGAATTTTTTTCCTAATATCCAACCTGATCATCCCCTGGTTCAATTTAAAGCAACTACCTCTTGTTCTGTCGCTGTTACCTGAGTGAAGAGGCCAACTTTCACCTCACTGCAACCTCCTTTCAGGCAGTTGCAGAGAGTTACAGGGTCTCCTCTTCCTTAACTTAATTTAAAAGAACTTTATAAAACAAGTTATAACGTTGTTTTGGTAGGAAAATAGGCAATTAAGGTTGATGGTACTACCGTAAGTATCATCGTGACCAGAAGTCACAACCTTGCACACCCAAGCAACCAGTGGGGAATCTACAAAGCATTTTCTGGAACTTAACATATATCACAATTTTTTAACATTTTTTACTTTAAATTTAAAAGATACTAATTTTTCAGTGTGTGAAAAGAATCAGTGCTGCAAAAGCATGAAAAGTTGTCAGAGTTTTTTGAATTTCCCTTGGCCATTCACACATTCCTTTCCCGCTGGAATTTAAGTCATTAGTTCCATGTAAGTTTCAGGAACAAAATTTGCATTGAATGACCATGGCTGTGCTCCTGCTTTGATCCACAAAGGAGGAACCACTTCATACAACAAACCACAACAAAGCAACACAGCTGGGATGTCTAAGATGCCAAACCAAGCTACAGAGAATTGCACTAAAATAAATGTTCTCATAATTCAAACAGACAAATTTGTGGACCTAGATTTTGCTTGTAGCATATCCCCAAAGAAGATAAAAGGCTGATTCCAACAAGTAAATTATTCATTGTGAATTATTCACTTGGCTTTAATAAGAATCTGGAAGCGGTTTAATGCATTAACTCTTCTTCTTACCTTCCTGTGCTCCCTTCCGTCAATCCAGTTGCTCTAAAAAACACTTGCCATACCCTACAAACAGATCTCACCAGGGCAGAGGCTGTTCCTTTTGGAAACTCTCTTGAAAGCTTTTGATACCTACAATTGCAATACTGCCAAAGTGGTACTTTGTAAGAGCTGTACAGGGAGAGGAATGTCATTTCTGCCACTAGCAGACAGTCAAAAAAGCCACCAGATGTGGATATCTGAGGGGAAGGGCCTGTGGTTAGCTGTTTCCTCCTGTACCGCTATCTGGAGAGAGAAGTTAATGAAGGGTTGCTGACCAGGTGTTTGGGAAAATATGTCTTTGCTTTCTTACATGAAATATTACAGCAAATATTGTAAGAAATCTTAGCAGGTTAGATGGAGAACTGGATTACAGAATCATAGGAACATATAGGAAGGAAAAGACCTTCAACATTATGAAGTCCAACCATCAACTTAATCTACTGAGTCCTATCACTAAAACACGTCCCTTTGTGCATTGATGTTCAACCTTTTGGTTTATCTGGGCTGCACTGAGTGAAGAGGAGCTGTCTCAAACTGAGTTATACATAGATTGCACCAAAAGTAATGCCTCCTGTATAATTCCATGAAAACAACAGATACAAAGAGCACAACAGCATTGTGTAATAGAGCACATTCTCAGCTACAAAACACTATTTTTCATCATACTCACCACCATTAGTTATGTGCTTTCACCAGCAATGAACAGAAGCCTATATACTGTGTGTGTCAAAACCTGCACCAGCAGAGGTGACCCACTGTTGCCATTGCTCCTGCTGAAACACACCACCCATTGCCTCACTGTGCTAACAGCACTGTTTGGTCTCCATGAACATACAGCAGGCATCAATGAATGTCAATGGGTGCTGTGTTTTTTGCATGGAGGAATTCAGTGACACACTTTTGCTTCGTACATATTTCCATGTCAGATTCCATTTTGTCAAACTGTCACATGGCAACAAAATGTAATGGAATATTGGTGGGAAGGTTCAACCACCAACATCCGTCTCTGATGTTGTGGACCAACATAATAAAATAAGAGGCATTATTTTTGGAGCAGCCCTCATAAAAAACGTGATGTAGTTCATGAATAAGAGTAACAAAAGTCATTGTAGTCTTTAATATTTATTTTTCAAACAAAAAAAGAGGACAACAAAAACATAAAACTAATGGGACGTTTGTCCTTGTTTTTGTGAAGCCAATGCATCAGTCTGGTTTGATGGAAGCGGCCGCCATTCTTAGTGAAGTCTTAAGGTGCTCGTCACAGAGTTTTGATGAAATTTTACTCTTCCTGTGCTTCATCCCTGAAAACAGTTCATAAATGTTCTTACTGAAGAAGTGATGACATGCATAAGGTGCTATTGTGAAGTGAGAGATATTTTTCTCTGGTAAGACAGGTGTTATAAAAGTCTGGTTGTCTTAGTTTCAGCTTGGATAGTATTGGTTTTTTTTTCAGAGTATCTGGTATGATGCTACGTTTTGGTTCTGGACATTGGAGAAAAACAATGTTGATAACACACTGATGTTTACAGTTGCCTTCTAAGCCAATTTACAGCAAAGGACCCAAGGAGCTGGGAGAGAACAGAATTAGAACAGCTGATTTAAACTGGCCAAAGGGATATTCCATACCACATGATATCATGTGAGAGTTTTGAAGAGAGTGGGAGTTCATCTCTCTCTTCCACTGCTCAGGGGGCTAGCTGGGCATTAGTTAAGGGGTGGTGAACAATTGCTTGCCATCGCTTGAGTTGGCACTGCACTGTTTCAGCCCAGACAGCATCAATAGCACACCAGTGTTTGGTTGTTGATTGGGCAATGAGTGTGTGCCAGAAAGAGCTGCTGCCCTTATAGTGCAGGGCAGGGGACAGTCATAGGACAGGCTGGGCCACATGCAGCCCGTGGGCTGTGTGTTGGACATGCATGGCTTAGTCTCAGCCTTCTTAAGACACACGCTAAAAGAAGAATTGATTTGAAGCTCATCTCTAAATTCCATTTTGCGTATTGATTGGTACATTCCCTTTGTCTTACCATTTTTGACAATTCTTCTTTAAGAAAATTGTGTTCCCATTGCTGCTATAAACCAGAGGCTCTGTCTCCATGTGCGTGCTTCTCTGACTGAACATTTCTGGACCAATTGTCCTTACAGCTGAGCAAGCAATCCACAGGCTGCTCATTGCTGAGTGGTCCTACAGCCAGAAGGACTTAGATCTGAAACTGATTAGTTACGATAGACTCTGCTTTGGAATAAAACAGTCTTAGAATTTATTGTTGTAAGAACTAATTATTATAAGGACAAGCATTTGATAGCACAGACTGACAGACCACCATAGATGGAGGTGGAGATGCTGCTTGGACTTTGTGAAGACGCTTCTTCATGACAGTGACAATCACTGGAGAACAAAAGACTCTTATAAAAGAAAAAGTCATTGCACACCTCTTCCACAGTTGCAAGGATGATATCCAACAAAGCAAGATGACCTGTCCAGCATCTTCCCTACTTGGAGGTTTCTTGTGGCCTCTGTGCAAGCCACAAAGCAAAGCCGAGATTTGAACAATTTCCAAGAGATTTAAGCAAACCAGGAATGCCTAGTGTACAGGAATGCAAGAACTGGAGCATCTCAACAGTTGTTCCAGTCAAATGGCTTTGAATGGTCTTCGCCTGCAGAAGCACACCATAGTCACATAAAGTTGGAAGTCAGGCAGCTTCCTATTAGAAGAGGTGAATGGACACTGATGTGTGAGATCTGTTGACTGCTTTTGTATGTGGTCAGCTGCATCAGGTTTTACTGACTCTTTCAGTTTCATGATGAGGATTGTCTTACTTTTTTTTGCCTCTTTATAGGAGAAAGATCTGCCTGGTGCAAGACTTCAGGGATCCTAATAGTCTACATTTGATATTCGGAAGGCAAAGTGGAGCTCTGATCAGTGGGAAATGACATCTAACAACATCTCCTTCATCTCTAAACAATCAGTGCTATCTTTCCACTCTTAACAGAGCCTTGAAAGACAATACGCTATAGCTGTTTTGAATGAGGTGGGTGTGGCAGCTCCTTTAGTCAGACCCAAGCAAAACTCTGAACTGTCTCTACTTGAAGAAAGTGCCCTTGGCATTTAAACCTGTTTTTTATTCCATTCCATTCCATTCCATTCTATTCTATTCCATTCCATTCCATTCCATTCCAATCTACACTATGCTACACTACTCCATTCTACCTTACTCTATTCTGGAGTGGCAGAGTGGGATAGAGAAAAAGAAAAACTTAACATAAGGATGCATTTCAAAACTTGACCTCTAAAGTTCTTCCAGCCTATATTCTATTCAATTTAGCATGCAAGAACTTAACATTAATGGTGCATTGGGGCAACCTTAAATTAAAACACCTGAAAGTTAATAACTAGAAAATAAACATGCCGTAGGTTAAAGTATGACTTAATAATGGCACAGTAATTGACATTCAATAACCATCCAACTCAATTTAAAACCTCTGGGTTTCATATTATGATTGTTTAATATTAATTTGACATTTATAAGATGATGATCTCAGCAGACTGGGATATTAGAAGTTGTTAAACCTAGAGACCAATACAGAATATGGGAGCCTGAAAGTGTGCATCACTATTGCAGTTAAATTTGTTTTCCAAGAATTCATTCCCCTGTGCTACCACAGGATCTGTATGGCTATACTTAGAATCATAGAATGACAGAACAGTTAGGGTTGCAAGGTACCTTTAGCATCACCTACTTCCAACCCCCCTGCTATAGGCAAGGACATCTCCCACAAGACTAGGATGCTTCCAGGGATGGGGCATCCACAACCTCTCTGGGCAGCCTGTTCCAGTGTCTCGCTACCCTCACAGTAAAAAATTTATTCCTAATGTCTAGTCTAAATCTACCTTCTTCCACTTTAAAACAATTTCCCTTCATCCTGTCACTACTTGCCCTTATAAAAAGTTCCTCCCCAGCTTTCCTGTAGGCCCACTTCAGGTACTGGAAGAAGGCCGATATAAGGTCCTCCCCAGTGCTTTCTCTTCTCCAGGCTGAAGAACCCCAGCTCTCCAGCCTGTTCTCATAGGGGAACTGCTTCAGTGCTCTGATCATCTTTGTGACTCTCCTCTGAACCTGCTCCAACAGCCTTCTTGTGCTGGGGGCCCCAGAACCAGAAGCAATACTCCAGATGTGGTCTCATGAGAGCAGAGTTGAGGGACAGAATCACCTCCCTCGACCTGCTGGTAATACTTCTCTTGATGCAACTCAGGATATGATTGGCCTTCTGGGCTGAAAGTATACACTGATAGATCATGTTGAGTCTTTAATCAATTAATACCCACAAATCCTTCTCCTCAGGGCTGCTCTCCAACCATTCTCTGCCCATCCTGTATCTGTATTTGGGATTTCCCCGGCCCAGGTACAGGACCTGTACTTGGCCTTGCTGAACTTCAGAAGGTTGACATGGGCCCATCTCTCAAGCCTGTCCAGATCCTTCTGGATGGCATCCCTTCCTTCTAGTGTGTCAGCTGCATCACTCAGCTTGGTGTCATCCATAAACTGAGGGTGCACTCTATCCCACTGTCCACGTCGCCTACAAAGATGTTAAATAACTTGTGCTGCTGGACCTTATTTGCACATGTGGTTGTGTAATTTTAGTGAATTTAAACAGCAGTTTTCAACCAATTCCATTTGTCAAGTAATTCCTTTTCATATAGGAGAACTTGGCTGCAAAACAGGAAAATAGAGCTAGACATAACATGTGTATGACACTGGATCAGGGATGTCATCATCAACCATTTGTTACCACTCCCACATCAGAACAAATCATGAGATTTAGGCTAGATGCTGGCAAGCAATTTTTTACTCAGAGGGCGGTGAGGCACTGGCACCTAGGGCCAGAGAAGCTGTGGATGCCCCAGCCCTGGAGCCCTGGGCAGCCTGATCTGTTGGCAACCGGCTCACAGCAAGGAGCTGGAACTGGGTGAGCTTTAACGTCCCTTCCAACCCAAGCCATTCTATGACTCTATGAGTCTATGTGAACTTACCTTCTTCAGAATAAACACAGGCCTTAAATAAACAAACAAACAAATAAAAGGAAAGGGGAAAGTGGTGAAAACTTGCACAATCTGTTCACCTGGCTTCCAATATCCTATAACCATTCAAAGTACCGTGACCATTCCAGCAGTTATTAATGTAGCATGACCTAAGTAAGATGCATTTCTCACCCTGAAGAGCTGAAAATCCACGGTGAGATGGAGAGAACAAGAGCACTGGTTTAAGAGGTAGGGGTGGAAGATTGCACTCACAGCAGTAAGAAGCAAAGGTTTTATTCATTCAGGATATTTACAGCAATCTGTATATTGATGATTGCCAGAGCAAGTTATTCATAGCATTAAGATTTTAGCATTCAGTTGCTACTTCATAAATTAAACAGAGTGACAGTGTCATATTTAACAGAAGTCAGCTTTAAAATAAAAAGGAAAATCAGTTTTATTCAATTACGAATTACTGCTACAAGTAACAAATATATAGAACTAGCAATAAAAGTGTGACTGTGTTCACTAGGTAACAACTACAATTATGGAAGCGTATGGCCATTATAAATAGGAGCAAGTGCAGAATTTTAAGTACCTTTCCTCAGCCTAGAAATACATTCCATGGAAACCTCACATAAGGGAGTGAACAATTCAGTTCAGTCCATTAATTGCCCTAAATATCATGACTGGTAATCTGCAAATGAGATTATAAAACCTCATTGCTTATAAACAAATGCCAAGATAGACTGCCTCTGCCTTCTCGGCAATTAGTTTGCAAAACAGTTACTGTATTTTATGTTTAACTGCATTAGAGAGCCAACAGTGATTTCACAGTAAAGGAGCTTCATAATGAATATTGTTTTTATGAATCCTAAGTCCAGTCATTAAATTTTTATGGTTTCTCATATAACTTAATTTTTTTTTTTAAGATACTTCTGGTCTTCACTTAATCTCATCAGCCCTGGGTAACCAGGAGCTACGCTTCTAAGCCCATATAGCACATTATATGCCCAGATTTCCCCTAGATGTGTCCTCTTTTTCTTTCCCAGGAATATCATCTGGTGGGATATTGAGAAGCTACCACGACAGCCTAGAATTTCTAGACATCTGATGTCTCTGACATGGGAGGTAGATGATGAGGATGGTTTTCAGTGTCTTAAGGTGTCCAAGAAACGTGTGGCACTGAGCAACATGATTAGCAGGCATGGTGGGGATGTGTTGATGGTTGGACTGGATGATCTTAGTAGTCTTTTCCAACATTCGTGATTCTATAATTAATCTAGAAATTAAAGATGACCACAGCACACATACAGCAGCTTTCATATTTTGAGGAAATGAAAAGATTTTAAATGCCATTGACACCACAGCAATTAACAACGCGGTCCATAGATTGACCACCCTATCTAATGTTCTGCAGATGTGAAAGTAGTAATATGGGACTGCATACAGAGCTGTTCCAAAACACATCTCATTTCTTGGTCATGAATGTGGTACCTGAAGAAATTCATCTCCATTTTAAAAATGAGTCAAAGAGATCAAGTTTAAAACACTGCAGAAATTGTTACTGCTGTCAGTTTGCCACTAGACAGCTTATCAAGCTCTTCTTTCTCACCTTCTTTCAGCTGGAAGTTACTGTCCTGTCTTAGGGCCAGGACAGGTACAGGCTGCAGCTACCAGCATCTAGTTTGGGGGATGAGCTGCTGGAGAGGAGCTCTGCAGAGAGGGACCTGGGCGTCCTGGTGGACAACAGGTTGGCCATGAGCCAGCAGTGTGCCCTTGTGGCCAAAAAGGCCAATGGCATTCTGGGGTGCATTAAGAAGAGCGTGGCCAGCAGGTCGAGGGAGGTGATCCTCCCCCTCTACTCTGCCCTGGTAAGGCCTCATCTGGAGTACTGTGTCCAGTTCTGGGCTCCCCAGTACAAAAAAGACAGGGATCTCTTGGAAAGAGTCCAGCGGAGGGCCACAAAGATGGTGAAGGGCCTGGAGCATCTCCCCTATGAAGAAAGGCTAAGTGAACTGGGTCTGTTTAGCCTTGAGAAAAGAAGACTGAGAGGGGACCTGATCCAGGTTTATAAATATCTGAGGTGTGGCGGCCATAGTGGTGAGGCCAGTCTCTTTTCAGTGGTACGTGGAGACAGGACGAGGGGAAACGGACATAAGCTGCAGCACAGGAAGTTTCGCACGAATGTGCGTAAGAACTTCTTCACGGTGAGGGTGACGGAGCACTGGAACAGGCTGCCCAGGGAGGTTGTGGAGTCTCCTTCTCTGGAGATATTCAAGTCTCGCCTGGACGCCTACCTGTGCGACCTGGTGTAGGGAACCTGCTTTGGCAGGGGGGTTGGTCTCGATGATCTCTAGAGGTCCCTTCCAACCCCTACAATTCTGTGATTCTGTATGATTCTGTATGATTCTATATGGCACATGATGCCAACATTTTCAGCTGTGCTGGGTGTCAAATTTATAGTCTGCAGAGCTCAATACATTCTCCTACTGAAAGTAAGGAGGATTTACATCAACTTCTCTCTGAGAAAATATAGAATCACAGTATCATAGGTTGTTTTGGGTTGGAAGGGATCTTTAAGATCACCTAGTTCCAAACCCCCTGCTAAAGGCAGGAACACCTCCCACTAGAGCAGGTTGCCCAAAGCCCCATCCAGCCTGGCCCTGAGTACCTCCACAACCTCCCTTCAGCTCTACTGATGCATACAAACAGCTGGAAGTTTGAGAGATCCATTTTGCTTAGCATGACTGCTCTTGAATAAGCCAATGCCTGTTAATTTCCAAAAGATGTTGTCACTTAGGGAAGTGCATGCTTGAGCTGAGGACTGTGTTGTCTCTCCAGTGGTACACAGTCCCAATAATGTTTCACCTAAAAGCTCAGATATTCAAAAGCAAGGCTGAGATTCGATATTCACACCACAAGTTTTGCACGATTGTCACACCTTGGCTGCTTTCATTCTCCCCAGCAGGTCAGTAAAGTCATTGAGGAAAATAAGGAATTTCTCTGCTTTGCATCAGCAAACAAACGTTACCAGTAAGGGATGAGTTTTCAAGCTAAGAGCCAGTGAACTCTGGCTGTATACCATCTGGATATTCACTTCTGGAGGCTGAAATCAGTGTCCTGCAAAGCCACATCTAAGCACGTCTAGGTAAGGATGGCAGCAAGTTTGTGGGGATGGCACATGTCTCCTCCCTCCCATTGTAAGAGCATCCCCGTCAATGAGACCAAAAACCCACAGATCCAGAATGACTCAAGGCAGTCATAGATCATGTTCACATCTGGTAAGCAGCCTCCAGGAGAGAAGCAATGGAAAGGAAATAAAACTGAAACAAACTATTTCATTTTAGTAATTCCTACACTGTAGTGTGAGATTATATTTAGAGTCATAGCTAATTATAAAGCTATTTGTGGTTTTGTGGGGAAAATAAACGGCGTATTTGATTTGAAAGTAACTGATTCATTTGTTCACATCAGAAGATTTTTTTCCACTTCAGGACCCTTCTACTTCTTTATTCAATTAAGCAAATTAAAAAAATCAAAAAAGACAATGATGCCTTGTGAGTGACACACACAGAAACAGGTAATTGGACTTCAGCCTCTCAGATTTTTCTTTCCATCCTCCCTTTCTTCAGAGACAAAGAGCTCTGACTAGTTTCATTAAAATATGGTTAAATAATTCTACTACTGCCAATTTTCCAAGTATATTTTGTAATGAGAGGAGATCTCCTTCACAGTGTGTGACCTTTTACAGTGCTGGATCTAAGCAAAGTGAAAACATTTTTCCTAGCAGCCATTCAAATAGTGTTTTTTGAATTAGATAATGACAATTTCCTTTAAAATGTCAGATTAACTTAAGTCAATCTAGTTCTCTCTGCCTGCATTATAACTCAAGTATTCTTACGCAAGTTCTTACTGAGACAACGCATTTAATGCTGTTTACTACTAATGGCACAAATAGAAGCCTGTATAACTCATATTAGTAGTGATGTTTGTTAAACAAAAATGTGATGTATTTGTTTTATGTTCTGGGAATACATCTACAGAGTAATTTGTAGCCTTGTTATTTCCAATGGCTGAATGATTACTGTGCAAGTGTAAGTGCCATGTGCCTTTTAAAAAATAATGAGCCAGAATGTCTTTATTGCTCTGCTAATTAATACAAAGTTTAGTTCAGGGCTCTAAATTAATATGAGATGTCACGTATTTCCTTAGCACAGGAGTGTCTTAGTTTCCCTTATTGAGCTGTAAATAGAGGAAAATCATTACTGTGGCATTTGTAGGGTACTCAGTGGACATCAACCACTCAAATAAAATTTTCTGTTGGGGGCTGTGAAATGCTAAAAGTGAAATGGGAATTCATGTCATTGTTACTGCATTTCAATGGTATACTATGAGGTTCCCAATGTTGACTATTACTGGAACCATATAATAAGAAAGCAAACAAGAACAATAAAAATGTCTAGAAAGAAAGCTGAAGGAAAAAGATGAAGAGAAGTGAAGTCTGAGAACACTTTTTAGAGAGAGTAAAAAAAGATATTGAAAGAACAAAAACTGAAAAAAAATGTATTTTATTAAAAAAAAAAAACAGCAAAAAACAAAACAACAAAATCACCACCCAAAATCACCATCCACAGAACTCCCAGAGTTTGGCTGTTGCCTCATTTTCAAGCTTCGTTTCAAATCAGTACCACTAAGTCACCTGGACTCTGCTGATGGTGGCCAGGATGCTCTTATGGCAACTTTAGTGTTTGTGTGTGACAGAGATGCAATAAGAGGGATGCGAGGAAAAATAAAATGAACTCTAAGAGATCAATAAAGTGTGGCCTTCTGACCTTGTGGCTGATCCTTGTCCATTTGTCAGATTTGGGTGATAAAGTCAGTACAGGATAGGGCTTTAATCTTCCCATTACTGCTATTTTGTGTGTCTGTGAACGTATGCATTCACTGGCCATGGTGATCTATTTTGGGATGTAGATACAGGTCCCCTAAAGATGAAACTAAATTCCTGATTGGTATTATAAGTGGCTTTGATAAAATTAACATTTGTACTCAAACCGTTTCAGTTCCTGAAGTTTATCTCAGGAACAGAGAGGGCACCATCTTCTCTGCTAGGAGGGGAAAAAAAAGGCAAGATAATAAGAAATTGAGCAGATGGAGTAAATTTTCAAAGCTGTGTGTGGGAGTCAAGCATTCAAATTCCATTAGCCAATAACAGTCAGAAGAGCAGACTCCTACTCACTGGGCTCTGAAAACGAGTTTGCATTTCTCCAGTTTCCCTTGCTCTTATGTGTCCCTGATGCTGTCCTGGCTCCTTTTGAGCAGGGTGACATTTACACAACACCCTAGGGTCAAATATGCCTTTACATTTGGAGCAGAGCTCCTTATCAACAGATAGAAATAGAAATACGTCAAGTATAGAGGGGAGATTATGTGTACACCACCTATGCTCATGGATATGGTTGAGAGAAGGGACAGAAATAATATGTAAGGAAATATATATAATAATATATAAGGAAAAAATTTTTTGTTTTTTTTTTTACAGTAGGGCTACTGAAGCACTGGAACAGCTTCCCTAGAGAGGTGTATGGGGCTCTGAGCACCCTGGTCTAGTTGTAGGGGTCCATGTTCATTGCAGGGGAGTTGGACTAAGTGGCCTTTAAGAATCCCTTCCAACTCAAATGGTTATATGATTCTATGAAATGATGACTGGCTGCATCCAATGATCTGAATCAAATCATATTTCATCAGTAGCTTGGCGTGGATGAAGGATGAAAAGCAGATAGATGCAGCCAGGCTGGGTGTTCAGCAATGCTCCACAGTCTGCAAACGAACATGTGTTTACATACATCAGCTTTGTAGCTCCTTAATCATGAGAAATACTCGGTTCAGGCCAATGCAATGACCTTCGGGGGAAAGTATTTCTACTGCCAACTCCCCTGCACAGGAGATGATAATAAGCACAGCTTTTGATTTTCTTGCACTCTGGACAAAGAACTGTGTGTTCAGCTGGGACTGGCATATGTTGCCTAAGACTCAGCTTCTCCCCAGGATCATCTCCACAGTTTTCTCTTATGTAACAAAATGTCCTCTTCTGCAAAATCAGGTTCTCCGTCCTGGAGAGCTAATGGTAAGTGGCTGTCTTCAGCTCTGCTGTATTTTATCATGGTAGCTTTATTTTTAACAGACATTAATCACCCAGTTATTAAGAGTGACACAGCACTTACAGACTTATCGCTGCAATCTAATTAACTTCTGATCCTATAAATCAGTGTTGTACATCAAATATGTAGTATCTATGGACCAAATCTCTTATTTGCTCCACAGGAACATTTAGCTGTGCCAGTTATGAGTGAAGTGTGATATAAAAGAGAAAAAAGCAATTTTTGCATACTTTAGTCCTTCCTAGCTTAAAGCATTAATTTCCCACAGATTATAGAATATCCCAAATTGGAAGGGACTCATATGGGTCATCGAGTTCAACTCCCAGCTCCAAACAGGACCATCAAAACCCAAACCCTCTGTCTAAAAGCATTGCCCAAACTCTCCTTGAGCACTGGCAGCTCAGGGTTGTGAACCTGGATACTCCTGTTCCCCAGGAAGCAATGAATCTGAGGCAATGAGAGAAGAATATTGGACAGTTTGGCTATAGGGAGGTTAGTTCTGCCTGGTGTCTGTCTTTCTCCTGCTGCATCCCAGTGACTGCTGCACACAGCACCCTGATGCACCCTTTATCAACTGCTCAGTCTGCGCTGAGTTCTTCAGAGCACATCCTCATGGTAGATGGCACTAGATTTTATAGATAATTTCCCTTTTGAAGCCCTCAGAAGGTGTCTGGCCAGATTTAATCCTTTTGAAAGATATTTCTTTCTAACCTCTTCGGAAGAAAGGCTTGATGTGACTTTAATAATAACAAGCATTGTTCCAGTTCCTTGGAAATGCAAGTATAGTGTTGCCAGTGCAGATGTCACATCCTTAACAGTCCTTGGCTCACTGAGGGGGAAAATTTCCCCTCCCTCCTCTCAATATGAAGTCTATCCAGTCTGATCCTTACATTCTGATATTCATGTGCACAGCAGTAAACACAGTTTCAACATTTAAATGCGGTGGCAATGGTGACTGACTACATACATCCTTCCAGGACTTTGAGTAGTCAACAATCCCTGCATTAAAACACGGGAAGGGGAAATGAGGAGGGCTGTTAGACTCGGGCTGAAAAAGCAGCCAGGTGCCATGGGGTGTGACAGATGCTGTGTTCCCAAGTCACATACCACTCCAGAAGGACACAGACTTTAATTCTGTCCCTGGAGAAAAGTTGTCATTTGAGATTACAAGCAGTGCACTAACAGCAGGCAGGGAACCTGACTGAAGAGTGAGGCTGAGATATTGCTCCATGCGACTGTAGCCCACGGCCTGGGATTTCAGATTGGATATTAGGAAAAAAGATTTCTCAGAAAGAATGCTGAGGTACTGAAACAGACTGTCCAGGGAGATGGTGGAGTCACTATCCCCGGAGATGCCCAAGAAAAGGGCAGATGTGACACTGAGGGACATGGTTAGTGGGCATGGTGGGCATAAACTGATGGTTGGACTAGGTGATCTTAGTGATCTTTTACAAACGAAATGATTCCATGATTCTGTGATTTACAGGTGTGAGTGCAAGAATACCCAGCCATTACTGCACCCACCGTAATGCAGACCAGGGCCTCCTGTGCCACCCCATGGTGGCTGCAGAGCTGCAAACTCCAGTCAGATCCAATGAGACATGACGGTCTCAATGAAATTTATTTTGCTTCCCTTGGCTAGATGATCAGTTCTCTGAGCATATCTGACAGCTTCAACCATCATCAATTACTGCTTTCACTATGCAGTGACTCTTTGTCACACCTTCTGTTACAGAGACCACTGAAATCTGCTGTATTCCAAAAAACAAACATACTGTGATTCCTCTTTTCATATTAGTCTTCTAAAAATATTACACCTCAATAATAGGAACCTAACAGGAGACTCACCTGATGTGGGATTTCTTCCTCACGTGGTACTCAGGCTGCCTGTTGGAAAGCTATTCTCTAAATGCAATGATATAACCAATGTGCTTTTGTTCTTTATAGATTTGGGTTCATAGCAGATCAGAGTGAAGTCACTGAAGCAGTGCCTTTGTCTGCAGAAGTATCCGGATCCACTGGTGCTCATGAGGAATCATTGCTTCCCAGCTCCTTGGGTTCCTCTGTGCAGGCTCTGATGCTGCTCATCGTAAGAGCAGATGGGCTTTGTGAGATGACTGAGCACAAGCTGCCTGCCAGGCATGATACTGATGAGTGTTAAATCTCCATCCTACTTGTGTATGAAGAGGAAGGAGGGAGTGGCTGAAGCTGCAGGATCCAAACCCCTCACCATGCTGACACCCAACATGTAGAAACAAGCCCTCCTTACCAGGCAGGAGAATTAGACCTTTGCCATGAGCACTGCACTGAGGTGGACGATGGATGAAGAACTATTTTCTCCCAGGACATAACTGAAGGATTTTGCAATTCCCTACTTCCCCATATCTGCATCTAGGGAAAAGACCACTGTAGTTAACCATGACTGCAAGGCCAGGAAACGTGTCAAGCCCTGAGAGAATACTGTGCTTGCAGACAGCAGTGCATTAAGATTTTCTGCCATCACAATTCCTATGTGGGAAGCAATAAAGCTTCACTCTTGGAAAATAAATATTTGTTCACGCCAAACAAAAGAAATCAATGAAAACGCTGAGTTGGAATATATACAGAGATCCAAAGCCTCAGCTTCCTGGTTGAGCTGAATTAGGCATCAGAAGGCCTGGGTTTGTATTCTGAGAGAGTCACTGTTTGTTGAGTGGCCTGGACCAGGTTGTTTGCTTGCTCTGTGCCTCTGTTTCTCCTCATGAGAAATGGGGCCAGTTGTACTGATTTGAAGTAACATCTATTGATGCCACGGAGTCTCATTCATATCCGGAAAGATGCAAACAGAACACCTCTTGAAGCTGTAACAGTCTCCTTGGAAGTACCTTTCAATAGCATTATCTGCAGCTCATACATAGAACCAAACCTGCTACCACCAGGGATGCTTAAACACTCTGATTAAGATTGATGTTGAGTTTTGCATGGGGGACTATCTACCAAACATTGCAAAGCTAGATAATTACATAGCCTAAAGCTTTGGGATGCTTGGAGGTCTGAACTTGTCTCTAAGCCTATGTTATCTCTTTCTGCTGTAGGAGGCTACAGGTTTGTCTGATGCATGCAGAGCAGAAAGCAGTCCATGGTTTTTAGGCTTCCACCAGCCCATAACTTTCCATATAAACTAATCACTGTGCAATATTATTCCACTTGTCAACAGTTCAGGAGGAACTGACAGATCCTGGTTTAACTATTTAGCTCTGCCAGGGGTAATGAGCTCTCTCATGCATTAAATTAAAAATGACACTTGAAAATAAGTACATTATGGACCAAACACAGCACACAAATAGGGGGCAAAGATTTAAACTGCTGCCTGGTGGAGAATTGCCAATGAAGCAACGTGCATCTCATTATCCAGACTTGCACTGAACACATCCACAGCGAAGCCCGCTGAATATAGATGCATTTGCTGTGGGCAGTGCCTGCTCTTGGCATAGACAAGCATGGCTGTTTCCCCTTGGAACAGTGCTTGAGTTAAAAAACCCACTGCCCTCCTTAGGGTAGGCAAATTCTGGGCACGGCAACCTGTACTCTTCTTCATCCCTTGCAATTTTTGGGTTGTGCCTCATGGTCTGTTTGCAAAACTCCCTGTTACTATCTGACAACCAAAGGTGATTAGATGATAAGACACACTTGCTTGATAGCAATAATAACATCAATAAAGATAGATTCTACTTGTAAGTGGAGTGTATTTCTTCCAGGGGGAATGAAATTTCTGTAAAAGCTCCATTCTTCTGTTCTTCATCAGTGGTGGTTCTCTATACGTTCTCTAACAACTGTGGACTCAAGGTGGTCCATGCATTTTCCTCCTTTCTGCATTTTACTTTGTGATGCTTTTTTACCCAAGACTGTTCATTTTTGTAGCAGTGTCTACTTCTTACACAGACACATAGCTCTATTTAGTCTTGGTGATGAAGCACAATTCCAGTCCATTGACAGGCAGAATCATAGAATAGAGTCACACAGAATGCCCCTAGTTGGAAGGAAACCACAAGGAATCATAGAATCAATGGCTCTGGCTGGAAGAGACCTTAAAACTCATCCGGTTCCAACCCCTGCTGTGAGCTGTTTGCCACCCACCAGATCAGGCTGCCCAGATCCCCATTCAACCTGGCCTTCATCACTTGAAGGATATCAAGCCCAGCTCCTAGCTCCACACCGAACTACCTAAAAATTGAGCCACGTTTAAGAGTTTTGTCCAAATGTTTCTTAAACTTGAGGTGGTTTTTTGTGCCCCTTAATCCAAAACTTTAGTCAGCTATGTGATTTGATCTCCTTTGCAGTTAACAGAGAATAACTGGAATTTATAAGGAACAACTAATCTGGTCTTCTTGAATGAAGCACGTAATCTGCCCTGTTAGCATGTCTTATAAACTGAGTCACTCCACATCTTTCCAGAGCATCAAATAACGCTGGGAAGGAAAGACTGCAATAGAAAAGACTACTGGCAGCCCAGCTAGCTGGCTTAGGTTTAGTCTGCAGACGTCTGAAGTTAGGAAACAGGAATCTCCCCATGTAAGTTATGCTTTTAAGTGAGATGACACCTCAAAAAGGAAACTTTGAATGAAGAGCACATGTAATACTCAGAGCCATTAGTATGAGCTGAAAAGGAATATGTAAAAGGAGATGTAATGAAGCTTGAAGTTCTCCAAAACTGAGAGCCACAGATTGAAGCTGTGAGCATGAAAAGACCAGCTTCCATAGCCAGGCTGGCAGCTGTGACAGCTGACACAGGTATATATACCTGCCAAGGCAGGATATAGATGTACTCAGACACTGCAAGAAGCTATGAGAGTGTGGCTGTGCCAGAGAACAGCCCGAGTTGGACATAGGACCCATGCTGTGTCCATCTGTCCCAGGAGGATAACAAAAATATCAACAAGTTATCCATTGCTTCTAGCATTGTATTCTGCATGTCCTCCCATAATATAGAAAGTACTCTTAAAAAGAGACACTGTATTTTCAGCAGATTTATAGGCTATCAATTAGCTAAATGTATACAAACTGGTTTACAAGTTCTATCAAAACTATATCCTCTGGAGTATGGATGTGGAACATTTTCTGTCAAAAGTCTGTTATCCAGTATATGGTGGTGATTTTAACAGTGAAGTTCTTACTAGCTGAACACCCCTTCAATTCTGTGTAAAATATGAGGGCTGCTCCGAAAGTAATGCCTCCTGTTTTATTATGTTGGCCCTGACATCAAAGGTGGACACTGGCAGTAGAGGTTGAACCTCCCAACCAACATTCCACTATATTTTGTTGCCCTACAACAGATGGCAGCAGAGGGGCAGTTTGACAAAATGATGCCTGACACAGCAGTGCAGATGAAGCAAAAGTGTGTCACTGAGCTCCTCCAAGCAGAAAAAATTATATCCATTGACATTCACCAATGCTTGCTGAAAATTTACGGAGACCAAACAGTGGATGGATGGGAGCACAGTGAGGCAGTGGGTGGTGCATTTCAGCAATGGTGACAGCAACTGTGGGTCACCTCCACTGGTGCAGAATTTTATGAGCACAGAATACAGGCTTTTGTTCATCACTGGCAAAAATGCATAGATAAAAGTGGTGACTGTGCTGAAAATGAGTGTGTTGTAGCTGAGAATAACACTATCAAATAGTATTATTGTGCCCTTTGTATCTGTTGAACTTGCCATGGAAAAATAGGAGGCTTTACTGTCAGAGTAACTTGTGTATAAAAGAAATTATCGTAGTAAAAGAAATCCTAATCAAAGCAGTAATTTCCCTGAGGTTGCAAGGAGACATCAGGACATTTACAGAATCACAGAATCACAAAATGGTCTGGGTTGGAAGGGACCTCAAGTATCGTGAATCTCCAACCCTCTGCCACATGCAGGGTCACCAACTCCCCATTTAATACTGACCAGGCTTCCCAGGGCCCCATCCAATCTGGCCTTGAGCACCTCCAGGGACGGGGCATCCAAACCTCTCTGGCAGCTGTTCCAGCACCTCACCACTCTCACACTAAAGAACTTCCCCCTGACATCCAACTTAAATCTTCCTTCCCTCAACTTAAAACAATTTCCCCTTGTCCTGCAGTTATCTACCCTTTCAAAGAGTTGATTCCCCTCCTGTTTATAGGCTCCCTGTAGATACTGAACTGCTGCAATGAGGTCACCCCACAGCCTTCTCTTCTCCAGGCTGAACAAGCCCAGCTCCCTCAGCCTGTCTTCGTAAGGGAGGTGCTCCAGCCCCCTAATCATCTTTGTGACTTTCCTCTGGACCCTCTCCAACAGCTCTCTGTCCTTCTTCTGTTGGGGGCTCCAGACCTGGATATAGTACTCCAGATGGGGCCTCACAAGGGCAGAGTAGAAGAAAACAATCACTTCCCTGACCCTGCTGGTCATCCCTCTTCTGATGGAGCGCAGGATACCATTTGCTTTATGAGCTGCAAGAGCACACTGCTGGCTCATGTTAAGTTTTTCATTCACCAGGACCCCCAGGTCCTTCTTTGCAGGGCTCCTCTCAAGGATTGTTCCTTCCAGTCTGTATGGATGCCTGGGATTCCTCCAGCCCAAGTGCAAATCCTTGCACTTTGCTGTGTTGAACCTCATTAGATCTTCCTGAGCCCACCTTTCAAGTCTGTTGAGGTCCCTCTGAATGGCATCCCTTCCTTCCACCATGTCAACCACACCACTCAGCTTGGTATCATCAGCAAACTTGCTGAAGATGCACTCAATTCTGTTGTTGATGTCATTGGTAAAGATGTTAAAGAACAACACTGGTCCCAAGACAGACCCTTGGGAGATGCCGCCTGTTACCAGCCTCCTTTTATCAAAAAGCCACTGCAAATAGGAGAGACATACATGAGTGTTGTAGTGACAAGCTCTACATGCTAACAGTCAAGCCAGATGTGTGAAGATATCCATCTAGAGCAGAAATAAAGACATTTATTCCCACAGCTACTAGAAGAATGAAATTCACATCATTTGGGGTTTTAATCAGAGGCCACATCATCTGTGTTGAGTAGTCTACTTCCTGAGACTGTAAAAAGTCTTCCACCAGAATGTATCTCTAGGAGAAAAATGTGAGTGGCCCCATCCATTTTGCCAAAGCACACTGAAGACTGAGTTCTCCCCCTCTAGAAACTTGGGTGGCAATTAATCACCCCTTCTCAGCTGCACCATGACTACATTTGTTAAGATGGCTTGTGCTCATTCCAGCAGAGCATCTCTGGTGCCTGGTACCAGCTTCATCCCACAATGATGAGCTATGCCAAAGCTGAAGGGACTTATAGCTGGTATCCAGAGAGGTTACTGAGATGGGAAGAACTCCCTGAGAGGGAGAATCACCTTATGTGACCGAAAGGGAGGAATCAAAATCAATCTTTTCTCAGCAGCCCTGTGTGTCATAGCTTAGCTGACTTGCTGCCTTGAACAATGCCTGAGGAGCAAACAAAATTCTCAGAAATCCTTTCCTGGATTGCTCAGAGTCATTCATATTCATTAGTGGTTATCAGCACGCAAGCAAGACCCACATTAATTAAATATCTTTGGCATTTGGGAATTGCAGAGTTTGTTCTTGTTCTGTTTAAGTTTGCTTATTTATTAGGAGAATTGACTTATTCTGACCTAACTTTTTCTGACATCTTTTCCACTTGCACGCAGACTGGATTATAAGCAAGGTATTGGAAAATGCATTCACAAAGGTGGAGAGAGCATAGCAGGCATGTTGGAACCCTACAGTCCAACCTCCATTTTATGAAGTGCTTTTTAAGGCATCATATAAGAAAAACATGGGACGACTTCATCCTTTCTTGGCTCCTTCTCAACAAATCATTCTACCAAGAATGCTAATTACCTTTGAACTTAAATCTAAATGAATTGCTTCCATTACCGAAACAATGCATGCATGTGTAGTTATTTCCAGTTCCTCAAAAATTGATTCACAACATTAACACATGGCAGTTAAAAACGCTGTGGTCAGGGATGTGAATCTGCTGACAGACTCATTGTAAAAGGCAGATACCTTCATTCAAAACCACCACGTTCACAAAGTTCATTGCCTGATATTATTTTTTTGATAGCATCACTGTTTGTTGTTTGTAACTCAATATCAATACCACAATGGCCTGCAGGGTCATATTTCAGCAGCAATCCTACAGTGACTCCATCTGAGCACTGATTTATTCCTTCATTTTTATCAGACAGAAAACCTTCCTATTGTACCACTTTCCTTGTTAACTGAAGGATGGAAAAAAAATTAAAACATCTAAACTACTTCAAAAGCATGAGGTAATTTATAACAGGTGTTATTTTACTGATATGAAACAACTGCTCCAAGGGGGAATAAACTTCAAATAATAATAATAAATAAATGGTTGTACAACTTTGTGTCACAAGCAAAACACTTGAAATCCTTTCAGTAGAAAGAAGCCACGGAAGTGTTGAAGAAAAGGGACACAGTTTAGTAGTCAATATTGATAGTAGATGGGCAGTTGGACTAAATGGTCGTAAAAGTCTTTTCCATTCTTAATGATTCTACGGTTCCATCTCTGCTGCTGCTATACTAACAGCGCCTGACACTTCTGCCTAAGCCAGGAGAGTTACAGATGTTTTATACGTATATGCATAATGAGGTGAAATTTTTATTAAACTTGCCTGTAGAAGCTATTGTAGAGCCTGAATCATATTTACTACAATATAATAAATTTTCAAAGCAGTGGTGACACCATGGTAACAATATTGATAATGTAATTATTCATGCCTCTAAAATAGAGTCACGTCTTTGTAACATGTAGCAACACTGTGCAATAATTGAACACAATTAGGGTTCCTTTTCTCTAAGCAGGAGATGAGGAATTGAAAATACACTTCTCAGTGTTAATTTGAATCAGTAACTATTTACAGAGATCCATACAGAGATCCAGGAATTAGCTGAACACAGTCCTTCTGTTTTGTTATTTTGCTATTGGAAAAGATCACTAAGATCATCCAATCCAACCATCAGCCCATCCCCACCATGCCCAATAATCACATCCCTCAGTGCCACATTTACCTTCTCCTGAACAGCTCCAAGTAATGTGACTCCACCACCTCCCTGGGCAGCCTGTGCCAATGCCTCACCATTCTTTCTGAGAAGTTTTTCCTAGCATCGAACCCAAACCTCTCCTGGTGCACCTTAGGGCCACTGCTTATTCATTACCCATTACTAGTGCCAACAACACAAACAGCTCCTAAATGAAGGCTGGAGCTACTTTGCTGTGACATACATTGATGGAGCACAGCTGAAGCCAATTAAACTCCACTGTATCCTGCACTGAAAGATGCATTTCCCTTCCAAGTTTTGCTAATGATAAGTCATTCTAAAACTATCCTTGTTAAAATTGTTTCCTCATTTAGTTTCCCCTGTATAGTGAGAAGGTATTTGATGGGATGGGATGGAAAATCTCATGGAAAAGGACTTAAGATGTGAATTTCAGACTGTTTTATTCACTTTCACTGAATTCATACTTCAGCCTCTGAAAAAGTAGGAGAACGAGCACATTACTGTGACTGTGAGAACAGGAAAAAACACTATCTCATGTAGGAGAAACCTATTCCATTGAATTTGCTGAAGATATTGGCTGCATTTTAGCAGGCGCATTCAGCCTAGTCTGTGTTCATCACAAAGAACTGCTCAGCATTTTTCACACTATAGGAAGTATGGTCAGGAAACACCTGAAGGGAGTTAATAAAGAGATCTCTATCAAAGAAGGCTTTTTTTTTTTACCAAAAGCCCATTGCAGTCAATAGCATTACTCTCACGCTTAGTATTAAACATGTGCTTAAGTGCTTTGCTGGACAGAGGCCAGGTGGCTCAACACTTTGCAAAACAGAGCTGTAAGTGGAGCTTCCTGAGGTCTGGCTGCCCTTCAGCATGGCCCTCCTTGGTCTCATCATGGCTCTCTAGGTATTTAAGGCAGGCTTATTTCCCAGTTATTTATATCAGTTCAGAAATGACCCACTCTCTTTGCTGTTGTGATAATGGATTCTCTAGAAATTCCTGAAATAAACAAATGCAATTAATGTATTTGTTAAGAGAAACTTAAATTTGGGCTGTTCTGACTGTAGAGTTAGTTAGAAATAGAATAGTAGAGTTAGAAATTGAGCTGCAGAGATGTTGGCACTACAGTTTTCTCTTCGGTGAATCAGGTGGGTCGTGTTAATCAGAAGACTTATGCTAGAAGGAAATGGCATTTGGAACAGCTCCTTACATGCAGTAAGTGAAAACAGTGAAAACAGTGAGCACAGAGGTGCATCAAGGTCCTGCAAACAGCAGTTGGATTAGCTCAGCATCAGTTCTCAAACCTTAGAGGCCTCCGTTTATTAAAAGAACCAAGCACATTTCAGTCTTTGCTTTTCGAGACACAGATGCTGATTCAGTCCATCCTCTTGTCTTTACACCCTGGCCAGCCCAGACCACAGGAGATTTACAGTCAACGTATGTACAGTCAGTTTGATGGGGACAGGTCAGTGATTGGACTTGATGATTTTAGTAATCTTTTCCAATTTTGATTCTGTGGTTCTGTGATTCTGTGATTCAGTATACCAAGACAAACCTATGTATTTCATGAAATAATGACAGGGGAAGAAGTGTGTGTGCTCCATCCTCCTGCAGATACAGTCAGTGCAGCAAAAGACACCAGCCCCTGGGCAGAGAGAAACACCAAGATCAAACAAGGAGCAAGCAAACTCAGTAGTGGAGCATTGTCCTGGGATAGAAAAGTTGGGTCTATTACTAGGTTCTGCTTCATGCAAAATGTAGAAAAGGTGCTGAGTACTGAGAGCCAATCCAGAACTCACCTTTTTCAGAACTGCCAAGCTCAACTCTTCTGAGCACACTTTGATACTTTGCTTTCCCAGAGCCTAAATAGAGACACTGTACTACTTTTGTTCATATCATAGATAATGGCATTCAGCAATGATGTGGCTGAAGTGAGAATGTATCTAGTCTAAAGATAAACTTTCAGGTGTTCAGGTGCAGATGAAAGGAAATGAGCCCCCTACAACAGTCTGCACTGAGATAAAGGAAGGGTTAAAAAAAAAAAAAAACTTGCTTGCAACTGAAACTGGGAGGGGAGGGGAGGGGGAAAGTTATATTTTGTTACCTTCAAACCCTGTCCTTTCATTTCTAGCCCTATTGCTAGAGTGACTCAGACAGGGGCTGTCTGGCTACAAAGATAAGGACAGATGTGATGACTGGTCTGTACAGTTAATGATATATGCTTTATTGTCAAGCTTCGTGTTGTGTAAAGTCAATAAGCCTCATAGCTATCGATCATGTTGGGAAAGGAAATTAATTTGGACATGGCTTGTTTTTGCAATATGATAGGTATGTCTGTATATCATCACCTGACAGCCCTGAGCTATTGTGCTTCCTTGATTTTGATGGGATGCATCTATCCAAAATCTGGATAAATAATAAAAACCGGTGGTGATCTTTGAGTAACATCAGAGTTGTGATCATGAATAGAGGGCAGTAGCTAGGAAATGACTTACAGGATCTTTTTTTTTACCAACATGGCATATTAATCAGTGTTAGAATAAGCACACTTCTACCAAGTCTCATACAGACAACTATTTTTACTCATAAGCAGATCTACAGATATGAAAGTCAGCTGGAGATGTAAGGTTTGCAGGTCATAATCCTTACTTTGCTGCTTGTGATTTTATTAAAAAAAAAAAAAAAAAGTTACAATTATTACTACAAAGTTCCTTGCTGTTTTTACACTTTTGTCCACTTCTCCATTAATCCATCATGAGTTGTGTCAGAGAAAAACCCACAGATTTTAATCAGGTGGAAGTGGTTTGTTTTTTTGAAGGAAGAAATTTCCCCTGAACCACAGCACATTATGAATTTTCCATCCCTAGTAGATCGACCGAATGATATTTGAGTCACAGTGAGAAATGGAGCTGCATGGTTGGATGAAAGCAGTAAAAATAATTAAGTGCCTTGCTGAGCATGCAGTGTTGCTACTCTGCTTTGCTCCATCTTTTCATGAGTTACCATCAATTTTACTGCATCAAATGAGGGAAGACACTTCAGAAAACCACCTTGCAGGAAGGTACTAACTCTAGTTAGAAGTTTGGACTACTTCTGTGGGTAATTTAGATGCAAAACTGATAAACAAACAAACAGAAAACCTTTCTTCTTCCAATTTTTCAGTCTACTAGTTTGCAGTTTCTGGCTCGTATCACACAGCCTGCAGAGAGTCAGTATATACATATCCAAACCAAACTGGCACAAACAAATTTTTCCAACAGTGCTAGTTGTTTGCCTGGAGTTTCATTTGCCTATGTTTATAGCTGTGGAGATGGCATTAACAAAGCCAGCAGTAATAAAAAACCCTGTTGCTGCTCCCTGCAGGCTTCCTGCTATCCCAAGGCAGGGTCCCTGCACTCTTTTATCTGTCTTTTCAGCCCTGACAAGTTTCAGGACCTCATAGAATCATAGAATCACAGAATCATTAAGGTTGGAAAAGACCACTAAGACCACCTACCACAGCCCATCCCCACCATGCCCACTAACCACGTCCCTCAGTGCCACATCTGCCCTTTTCTTAAACACCTCCAGGGACAGCACCATCTCCCTGGGCAGTCTGTTCCAGTGCCTCACCACTCTTTCTGAGAATAAATTTTTCCTAATATCCAACCCGTGTTGGATGTGTTCTATTCCCATCATCAGTCCTACCTATGGGTGATCATACACTTGTCAGAGGTTAAAAAAAAAACAACCCTCACTCCTCAGGATCTGGCTATTTTTTTGAGCAGGAACCGGCTTGACAGCATGGCCTGTTGCTTCCTGAAACGCTGCAGATAGGGGATTGAGCCTGGAGCCATCACGTGCAGATAATTCTCATTTACTGCCCTTATAGCAAGCTTTAATCTTTTCTAAACAGCTCTCTATGGCTCCAAAGGGACACATCTGAATGGTCCTGATAGGTTGTCATCATTTCACTAATGGGGGTTTTAGCATTTGACTAATGGACAGAGACTTAATTCCACTTCTCACTGCTGCCCTGCAGAAAGTGTGGTCCTGCTTCACTCCCCGCTGCCAGAGTCCCTCTGCAAGACAGGTGTGACCTTAAAAACAGAAGTGCAGAAGGATCAGCCCAAGTCCCTTCCAGAGCTTAATTAAACTGAAGTCTTCAGCCATCACAGTGGTGAGTAGAGATGGATGAAAGAAGACTTGAAATATTTCCACAGATTAATCCATGCATTATTTTTATTGTTTGCTTTTGGAAGGCATTAGGATGCTGGGGCTTGGTGTTCTTCTTTCTGATGGTGAGGATATGAATGGACAGAGACTGTTCTCAGCAGTGCACAGAGAAAGTTGGACAAAATGTACGGAGCAAAAGGAGCAACGTGAAAAGTCCATTTGATTATTAAATGTATACATTTATGGTTAACCACTGGAGCAGAGTGCCCGAATAATCTGTGTAAACACCATCACTGGAAATTTTCAGAACTCAGCTGGATAAAAAGCATCCAAGCAGCCTGACCCGATTTGCAAGTTAGACCTGTTGTGTACAGGAGGTTGGAATACAGACCCCCCTGGGCTCACTTCAACCTGTGTTATTCAATCAGCCTGTGACTCCACAGGCAGTTCAGAAACTGGGCTGCCAACGTTAACACACAGAGAATTACAGAACATCCAGATGTTAGTCTGTTCTCTTAAAACTAAACTCAAGATAGATGAATCACAGATCTTAAAATAAACAAAGAAAACCAAACTATCTACTTACTGAAAGAGTAAACTCATTCTTTTATTTCTATGTGCATTTGGGAAGCTGAAGATGTAACTCAGACAGGGAGGTCTCCCAGTCTCCATGCACATAATGTGTCTTCAGGGTGTAATTGTAGGTGAAAAGTCATATTTACAGAAGATCTTTGTATTCAGTTATTTTCCTGGAAACCCCTATGTTTTCAGGGTCCTCTTTCCACCTTGGAGCCAAATCTCTTCAGCAGGCAAGTCCAGCATTTCCCACTCCAAATGTGTGGTAGTCTTCAGTTTGAGAACACCTCTGCAGCTTTGGGCAGCTTAGATCTTGTGAACTTCATCTGGTCCTAATGAGGATTCATCCCTATTTAATTGGGAAACCATGTAAATATCTCAGTGCAAACCTTTTTTTATGCATGATAGTTCACACCAAATTATGAAACAGCTGCACTTAAACAAGGAATTACATTGTGCATCTCATTGCTGACTCTCATTTAAAGCAAGTCACAATAATAAAACAGTTGGAGGCCCTACTGCATTAGCAGACCTCAACCCAGTGTAGTCTCCAGACATATCTTTGAAAAATGTTTTGATTAAATTCTTAATTTAGATTATGTAAAACATCCCTCCTGCAAAACCTGTAACTATAATAGAATTGTAGAATAGTAGAAACAAAGAATGGCTCAGGTTGGAAGATCATTTCTAACTGAAAAAAAGAGAGAGAGAGAGAAGGTGAGGTTTAAACAAACATCAATAAATGAAGAGGCTGAGGGTGTTAGTGACTGAGATGGCAGCACACTGCTCAGCACAGACTAATTGACCTAGTTTTTCACTATCACATGATTACATTACCCCAGAAAGAGTGCCCTGACCTCACACCTTCTGCTGGAAGAGAAGTCCTACATCAAACCCACATCCTGCCCTGAAACCACCAGGGGCTGTTAGGAGAGTGCAAAACATATTAACATTAAACAATGCTAATGCACATATGTTATCCCAACAGTGGGGATCAGGTGTTGAAATGTGAATCCAGAACGTGAGGTGTAATTGCCAAGTCCTGCCTATGCTTCCGATTATCCCAGGTCAAATCACTCCCTAGGCTTCCACCTGTAATTTTATCTCACGTTTCCTAGCTACCTTTTTTTTTTTTTTTTTTTCTTTTTTTCCCAGCAGAAACATGAGAGGTTTCTACCCTGTGGAACAATCAGGGGAAGTTGTAGTTACCATATGAGCTGAGATTATTTTTTCTCCAAGTTCCATGATCCTATCCTTTTATTTCACTCTGGTATCACATTTTTTCAGCTGTACGTGTTGTGTTGTGCACGATTGCTGGGAAAGCACGTTAATTTTCTTTAAGGTGCCATTCACCACATAACACATGTATCAGTAAAGTAAGCACTTTCACTGTAAAATCTATGTGTTTCATTATATGCTCTATATGATGTATATATTCTATTGTGAAATGTTGCCCTCTGTTTGCTACTTTATGTTATGGTCCTCAGGAGGTTACCTTGACTTTCATGTGGCTGCTATACTGGATTTTTTGTTATACCCACATAACCTTTTAAGACATACATGTTTTTTTGTTACAGGTACAAAAGGAGTTAGGTTCACACATTGCAGCTTTTATTAGCGCTCACAGAGAGGTCTCATTACTCTGAAGGAAGCAATAATACCTGTTTTAAGGCAAGGCTTCATCTTTTCAATAGCCATATACGTTCCTGTTGTCTGCACGGTAATTTTTTTTCTTTTGATACTAAAACAGGAAATACTCTGAGAAAAAAAAAAGGTTTATTCCGTATTGACTTCACACAGTCTTGTTAATATCGGTCCAAGGGATGTAAAACATTGCAAACGCAGGCTTTGCAATGATGGTGGGAGCAGCAGCTTCTACAGACAGCAGTCCTGAAACTACTGACAAAAAATCAATTTTGGTCCATTGGAGTCAAAAGACAATAGGGTATAAATGAGAGGGGCAACTGACCTATTTTCTTAGAACAACTTTTCTAAGACTAATTAATTGGCTTGTGGACACCCTTTAAAGTCACAGCCCTACGTTATCTATCACCTTGTCCCACTTTTACACAGTTACACCACCACAGAAGACACACCAGCTGAAATAGGAGCAATGAAGCGATGAACTGCTGTCACAAAGTCCATAACACATAACACATAACACAGTCTTGGAAGTGATGTTTGAAATGAGACCCAATTTTCTTGGCATGGAGGAAAAGTGTGATCAAATTTGAAATCTGTGACAGGTTGCTTTGTGCACTGAGTAGCATTGTGCACTAGGTAACAAGAGGTGGCTGGGATGCATGATGTGTGTGATAGGGAACAGATCCTGCTACAAGGAGCTTATAAGTGACCAGTCTGACATACGATTTTATGGAGCAAAATAATTCTGTCCAGAGTGAATGTGCAATGCAGAAAGATGGTAAGCTGAATCCATGTTATGTAGCCATTTGATATGTTATTTCTGTCCTGGTAGCTTCTCTTCACAGCTGAGATGAGGGCCCTGCTGTATCCCCAGATCAGCAGCTTGCTCACTTTTTGATCGCTGGAGAGAAAGGTGCATCTAGTGGGCAATCTAAATCTCAGGGAAAGTTAATTTTCTTCTGGAAATGTCTCAAGAGACATGCAGACTTTAAGGGATCTAAGTGTCATTAATCAAACAAGATGATTCTGGGCCACCTTCCTCAAAGTCAAATATGGTGTGTGGGGCAAAAATCATGACTCAAAAAGGGAGTTTTCAATATATGTATTGACCGTAAAGGATTGAAGCTGTGTGTTATCAACTGTAGGCACCCAATTTGCACCTAGGTTTTAGGTATCAGCGAAGCTGTTCTGCTAACATAAGCATCTCTGTAGGGTTGATGAAGAAAAAACAGGCATTAGAATGACAGAACATCCCAAGTTGGAAGGGGCCTATAAGGATCATTAAATCCAACTCCAATCTCCACACAGCTCGACCCCAAATCCAAACTCTATGTCTGAGAGCGTTGACCAAACACCCTTTGAATTCAGGCAGCTCGATGCTGTGCCCACTGCCCTGGACAGGCTGTCCCATGCCCATCGCCTTCTGGTGCAGACCCTTTCCCTAACAACCCCCTGCCCCTCCCCTGACACAGCTCCATGCCGTTCCCTCAGGCCCTGTCGCTGTCACAGAGAGCAGAGCTCAGCGCTGCCCTCCGCTCCCTGTGAGGAGCTGCAGCCGCCATGAGGCCTCCCCTCAGCTCCTCTGCTCTGGGCTGAGCAAACCCAGGGACCTCAGCTGCTCCTCACACACCTCGCCCTCTAGGCCCCTCTCTATGTCATATCCCTGCATCAAATGCTGTCCAATAGCTTTATGTTCTTGTGGCACTCACACTGCACCCAGCACTGGAGGTGCCTTTTTTTGGGCTTTTTTTGGGCTGCTCTCCAGCATCTCATCCCCCAACCTGTACGTACAACCAGGAATACCCCATCACACGTGCAAAATCTGGCAGTTGCTCTTGTTAAATTTCACTCAGTTGATGATTGGCCAAGTATCTAATTTGTCAAAATCTCTCTGCAAGACCTCTCTACTCTTGAGGGAGTCATCTGTTCCTCCTAATTTAGTATCATCTGCAAACTTACTTAGTATGCACATCAGTCCTGCATCAAGATCAGTTACAAAGAGAACTGGCCCTAAAATGGCCATCTGAAGCAGAAGTACACTGTATTTCATGCACTGTGTAGAAAAGACCTGAAGAAATGCAAAGTCACTGCACTGCACAGCAAAAGTGTGTTTTTGAGAATAAAGCAAGAGGGCATATGTGAAAAGGAGCAGTTAGGATTAACACAGCCACCCGTATTTTGTCATTTATTAACTCATGAGCTCAATGCTAAGCCTGTCTGCCCTGGTAAGGGAAGAGTTTTGCTAGGAATATTAATAAGAAGTACAATTTACTTTCCCTTTGTTCAGGTGCAACTTCTATCAATAGTAATGGGACGCAGATAAACAAATCCAGGGAGGGAAAGGGGAATAAGAAGGAGTAGAAATGTTAGTGTTCAGATAACACCACTCAAACATAGGCTTTAAACAGTGCGCTGTGATTTAACACTGTCTTTCATACAAATAAAACATAGCAGACTTGATCTCCCCTTGTTTTTCAACTTCTATACTGTACAATCATAAAAATGCTGCCATTCTTATAACTTATTTTATGCTGATTCCATCGACGGCATCTATTGGAGAACACAGAGAAACAGAGCAAATCCTCTAGGATTAAGGACAGAATTAACATCTCTGGGTTGATAGTTACACCCATGGAGAGGTTAGCCCTATAAAACATTCAGAGATAAAATACTGCAAGCAGTTTAAAGTTTGTGTTGCTGAAATTGCCTTTTGTATAAAATTCCTGTCATGTATTTACAAAACCCCTGCCTCTACTAGATAATAGCACATTACAAATTACAAATGAATGCAGCTGTATTTCATTATTAATTGTTACATATTCCCAAGCTGTTAAGTCTCATGGTCTGCTGATCATGCCTGACCCACAAATGGAAGTACTCAGAGCAATAAAATTTCACACACACTCAGTGTCCTTTCTAATTAGCGAATGAGTCATGCCCTATGTCTACAGAGCAGAACTGCACTGCCTGGGTTCCAAGAGCATCGATAGATGGATGTGTAGATGTCAATTCAGATTGCACTGCATACCACAGTTTTGAAAGGATCAGAAGATCAGGAGTTAAGTTTTACACCAAAATCACAGGCACCTACAGGAGTCTGTTTGGGGAGCTGGCTCATTCAAAAAATGATTAGGGGTTTTATTTTATTTTCTCTCTTGGTTATACTTGGGAGGTTTGGATGAGTTTCACATTAGACTAATGCTAACTCTGTTTGTGTTGTTGCTTCTGTGTATGACAGTACAGTGTCCTTCAGATAGAAATGGATGCAGGGAGGCTGTTTCCATGGGTATTGTCAGGACATCACCACATGGTGTACACAATTAGTTGTGATGTGCGAATTGCTGCTCAGCTAAAGGGCTCTCTGCTGACAGCAAAGCTTGCTCTGTGACTGAAGTGACTTGCTGCCAAGCGGTTCTGCTGTTCAGGAAAAAGAATGGACTAGTTTAAATGAGGTCATTAAGTCACTTGGCCAAATTCCTACCCCAGGCATTTATCCTGTATGTCTTGTCCAATTCTGTAACACAGCTGTTAATTGAAAGCCGGATTTTGCCTAAGAGTGATGCGAATCTCATCCCCTCCAAGCTTTCTGAACCACCAGGAAACTTGTAATTCTCAAATGCCCATGTACACCAAAGTGACCCTTTACTCATACTTTGAGGTATTGCTTAATTGCCCATTAAGTTATTCCAGCAAAAGTCAAACTACTTTCTCTATCAAACCCTTCCAGATGGGATTCACCTGATACCTGATCAGAAGGATGGATGTATTTCTGACCAGCTGGCTGTCCTTTCTCTCTTTGTGCCTGGCAGTATCCCTCCCTCAGCCTGCCACGTGGACTAGAGGACAGTGGCAAGGGCAAAACAGAAAGGGAAAATAGCCCCAAATGACATATTTACTCTGCTCTGATCTGATTTGCTGGACAGCAGAAGTTAAACTGTCCAAAAGAGAAGCACAGTTATTCAGAGTAATAGCTGGGTATAAACACCATCACTCTGCCCAGCACATGGATTTTGCTGTTGGCCATTCTCACAACACCCAAGCTCTGTGAGGAAACATTGAATCATAGAATAGTAGAATCATTAAGGTTGGAAAAGACCAGTAAGATCATCTTGTCCAACCATCCACCTACCACCACTTTTGCCCACTAAACCATGTTCCTTCAGTGCACATCTACACATTTCTTGAGCAGCTCTAGGGACGGTGACTCCACCACCTCCCTAAGCAGCCTGTTCCAGTGCCTCACTACTCAATTTTTTCCTAATATCCAACGTGAAACTGCCCTTGCCATTCCTTCTCATCCTACCGCTAGTTACATGGGAGAAGAAGCCAACCTCCTTTCAGGCAGTTATAGAAAGCAATAAGGTCTCCCCTGAGACTCCTTTTCTCCAGACTGAACAGTCCCAGTTCCCTCCGCCACTCCTCATAAGACTTGTGCTCCAATTATATGAATTATTTTCCTCTGAGCAGAGCTGTATGAGCACACAGCAGCTTCATATTTTGGCCAAATGGATAGTTTGTCCATTGTGAAATCTTCATGCAGGTTCAGAGAGCTCAGCTGTTTTGCTCCAAAGGGACTTGACTCTATGATCTTTGAGTCAGCCCACAGAAATAATTACCAAAGAAATACACTTACTGGCATACTGGGGTCATGCAAAGAGAAACAGAAATTAGGCTGTCTAAAATTTTAATGGCTCTAGCATAGATTAAAATGTTAATTTGCCATCAGTCCTTTTCCTCCTACATCATTTTTTTTCTAATGGATCTCTAACGAAATTCCTTTTTAATCTAATTGTACTTCTTCCAGCTTAGTAAATTTATTTCTATATTGAAATTATTAGTCTCATTACTATTAGCAAGTGCAAGATGAAAGAATGAAAGAACAGCAGAAATTCACATGACTGCATGAGGCTGAAGTGAGCTTTCACATGAGGCTACCAAGCAGCATCCCAACCCCTGGTGGGTCTATAGTGACTCACAAATGATTCAGATTTGTCTGTGGACCACACTCACACTGACAGACCACAATCAGAGCACAAACTGCAGAGAGTTATGTTGTCTGTGCAGTTTCTATAGGCATTGACTGAACAGAAGGGAAAAGAAGTTACGGAGTTCTTGATGTGGAAGGAAGAAATTTTCCACTTGCCTGAGTTACTGTCCTTTGCTGACTTTTACTAAACCCCTCTTCATGCCAGAACTTCCTAAGAATGGTCTAATTCATACAGATCTATGTAAAATGCACATGAAAATCATCTCTATGGACTTACAGACACATATAAGGGCTTTCTGACATCAATGTCTTCCCTACACTATCCATGTCTCATTGTAAGCAAGAGCTTCCCAGGGCATTTTATTTGTCATTCTTCCCTCCTCCTTCTGCCCCCCCCCCAAAAAAACAAGCAAGTAAACAAGCAAAAACAAGGGAATCCACAGATATTTTCATGGGTTCACATCATATGTACTAAAATGTTTTATCTGTACATACAAGTAATACATCTAGCCATTTTCTCATAGTGTGAGAACATAATATAGGACAGAGGAAATAGCTGGTTCCCAGAATGAAGAGGGATAGAGGGATAGATGCAGTGAAGCTACAGCTATTATGCTGCAATGCATCTAACCCAGAAGCAATTAAAGGCTGCCAAATTTGAATAGCCAATTTTCAAAAGATGTTCCTGGAAGTAGATAACCTGCTGCTTCTGCCAGGCTTCTGCTAACTGACTGGAACCTCCAGTAACACCAGCAGTAGCCCAGCTTATACTGGGGACACCAGGTTTAGCACATAAGAACTCTAAGCATGGATGATGTTGCACTAACAACTACCAATTCCAAAGTTCTAATATTTCAAGAATGGGAAGAAATGTGGAATTTGGTATGAACTTGGAAGATCCTTTCATAAATATATAAATGACTCAAAGCCACAAAGAGAGATAGCAGCCCAAACGTCTTCTGAAATTTGGTAGTGATTAATGAGACAAGTCCATGAATTAGTCTTTTATTTCCTACTCAGAAATTTTTTTCAGCATTAAAGGGATGGAAAGTTAGCTTTGATACCTCTCCAGCTCCAAGAGATCTTCTACTCTCAGTGCTGGATGAGGAGGTGATTTTGTGCAGAGAAGGTTTACTTCGGGGTTGTTAGTGAAACTGCAGTTCAGTCGAACTCCTAATGAAAGGGTAAAGGTGGCCATAATGAATTCCCCTTTCAAAAAAAGGTTGACATGAATTCCTCATTTTCCTAATGAAATAATAACACTGCCACTCCCTATCAGGTGCTGTGAGGTATAATAAGCATTTTGAGATATTCAGTTATTCTGGCAGCCAGGATCAGCTGTGCATGAGAAATAAGCATCGTATAAATCAATAAGAAACAGGAGCTTCATATCACTAATACAAAAAACTGCAGGAATGTTTATGTTAAAGAGACTTTTAGTGGACTCTAGGTACCCTGTACAAAGCTAGGTTAGATTCCTAACTAAACCATCTTGCTCTGGGTCATGGCCCACTTTTTTGAAACTTTCCAAGAACTTTCTTATATCCATTGTGTGACCATTGCACCTCTGAGAAATAACAGCTTTATAATCTGTATAAGCCACACTAAGAATCTGAAACATGATGTCACATCCTGTTTATTCTCCTGGAAAATAAACAGACTCAGTTCCCACTAGTATTCCTCTACAACATGTGCTCTTCATAGCCTTTAACTCTCTCCAGTTTACCAATAAATCATTAGCCTAGTATAGAAATGCAAAGTTTCTAGATACATGCAAGACACTGGATTTCAGATCTGCCATACAGTTATGTTATATATGTCTATATAAACAATATACAACTAGTTTAAGCATGTTCATCAGCTTCCAAATGTTTTAGCTCTATATATTTCTGTTTTAGTCCTCTTAAGTCATATAGTTTGGACACCTGGCTTTGCAGATGGTCAGACAATAAAAATATAAATATATTCCTGGTACATCTGTTTAAACATTTACAAAATAGCATCTTATTAAAATTTTCAACATATGGAGGCTATTACTAATATTCCTAATTCACAATAGTATCCAATGGCACCACACATTCAACGGTGATGCTTTATGGTGCAACACTTCCCTGCGGGAGGAAATCAAGTAGTCTTAAAGAGCTTGGACCAAGAAGTTTTCAAACAATGCTATACAAAAAGCAGGACACAAAAAAGGGGAAATGGTATGTAGGTATGTATTGTTTGCACAAATTGTCACCAGAACAGCCAGAAATAAGTAAGCCTTCAAACTGGCAGATAGTTCTACATGACTCTTCGTTTCTTGCTTCCTACCTTTGAGTTTTGTTAGGAGATGTACTGAATGACACTTGTTGAAGTTTTCTGAAGCCCTCAGATTTTGTGAGAATTATGAAATATGAAGTGACTATTTTAAGCTTAAACCAAGAAAACCCTTATTTCTCATCTCACCACTGCACGTGTTTCTGTTGTGCACTCCTTCCTGGTACTGTTTGTGCCAGAGCTGATGCTGTACACCCTGATATTACCCTAATTTCACATATTTCCGAGCAGAAAAGAAAATCACACTCTTGGATTAATTTTATATGCATAGGTAAAGGCACTATATCTAATCTTCAAAATGAAAACTTTTCTCAACAAAGCAGACTGTGAGACCAAAATGGATTTGATAATTCAGCAGAAAAGCATTAGCAGCAAAAGTAATCAAACAGACATTTTGTCTTACTTGCTGGAATACGGGACTACAGGGACTCCAATGGACAATAGTGTCAAATCATCTCATTCACAAGTTCAGAATTTTTCTCCATCTTCGATTACCATCTCTGTTTTGGGCAACTAAATTGGGTGGAGGAAAGAAGCCCTCCTAAGCCAGAAACTTAAATGGGATCACAATAGGAGTGATTGTGTGGCTTTCTCATGTGCCTGTCTACACAGCAAATCGGTTAGTTATCTCTTGACATGTTCAAGGAGTCTATTTGTAGCACAGCAGTCCCTCCATCCCAGCTTCATGTAATCTCTTCATCCCCTGAGAAAGTCTGACATATTTAATCTAAATACATCTTCCCCTTGCAGAGGAGAGCTTCACACACAGATGGCTGCTCAAATGTGCATCATCTGTTGGTGTTTCGGCAGTTTCAGTCTGTGAGTTAAAGATTTTCTTATATCTCCTGACATTCGCTCCCATTACATGGCTCCCACCCTTTGCAACCTCTGGGCTCCAGTTGAAAACTCTTGGAGGTGAACTGTCCTATCTTCTCACGCAAGGAGCCCAGCAGTAATTAGAAAAGCTGTTTAAAAAAGTGGCAGCTCTTACAGGTAAGTGACAGGCTGGGAAAGACCTGCTAAGGATGTGGTGTATTTTAATAACTCTCTCTCCTACCCATGGTGCCTACAATAGAAACACAACTAGCTTAATGGGAAGGCAAACCACAGGCAGAGTGAGCAGAGACCAAAGAAATGAATGTAATACATAAAATAAAGCTTTTGATATTGTGGTACCAAATGGATTACCCAGAAGAATGTGCTGAAAGGAAACAAGCATCTCCCATTCAATATTTATATATCCCTAGATAACAGCCTTCATTGAGATGGATTGTCGGAGTTACACTGCTGAGCATCCTTTTATGGTTAGTTTCTCAATTTTACGCCTAGCAATAAATGGAAGTGATGCTTTCTATTAGCAATGTACAACAGCTAGATTTGGCATGAAGTTCAAAATCTGATTCCAAAATGGCAGCAATTTATGAGACTTTGACAAAAATACATAAATGCAATAAGAAAATATTGATTCCTCTGACTTCCACTTTATAGATTTGACACATGCACTTATGGCCCAGTATAAACAAATAATAACAATAATAGTAGTGATTAATTTCCTTCTGAGCTTTCAGATCTTGCCTTTGAAACTCTTCATGGCTTTGTCTTATTGCCATAACTGTTCAAATTCCCTCATGTTAATCTTACTTTTAATAACTGTTAGCTATAATGCAGCATCTCCAGAGGCTGCAGAAGTTTAAAACTCCATTTTAAAAAATGGGACCTAATTTTTCAGTTACCAGCACATATTGTGTCCATGTTGAAGGGTTCATGATATTATCACAGGTAAGCCAGAAGCAGTCAAACATATCAAATATGAGAACATCTCCTGTTGTCTATTGCAACCTGTCTTAATCCCTCATTTCTCCCATTCATTCAAGTTGTCACAACTTGTATGGGATGTCTTCTCATTGCTGGTGTCCATGATCTGTGTCGGCTGAATTCAGAACTTCACTTACAACACTATTCCTTGTGAAGCTCTTCATTGCCAGTCTATCAAAGAGGGATTACAGAAACATCCCTGCTAGGATCTTAAATTTGGGGCAAAAATGAGCATGATCACCAGGAACAGTTCATGACGACTGGTATCTATCTTAGCATAATGGACATAAGCCTGTTTGCTTCACAGATGTCAGATAAACTTGATCAGGAGTGCTGGTAAGAATCATAGAATCACAGAATCATACAGGTTGGAAAAGACCGCTAAGAACATCCAGCCCAACCATCAGCCCACTCCCACCATGCCCACTAACCACGTCCCTCAGTGCCACATCTATCATTTTCTTGAACCTCCAGGGATGGTGACTCCACCACCTCCCTGGGCAGCCTGTTTCAGTGCATCACCATCCCTTCTAAGAAGAAATTTTTCCTCACATCCAACCTGAATCTTTCTGTGTGCAGCTTAAGGCTGTTACCTCTTGTTCTATTGTCATTACATGGGAGAAGAGGCCGACTCCCACCTCAGCACAACCTCCTTTCAGGCGGCTGTAGAGCACGATACGGTCTCTCCTGAGCCTCCTGTTCTCCAGACTGAACAATCCCAGTTCCCCCAGCTGCTCTTCCTATGACTTGTATTCTGGATAGAAGAAACATTACTTTTTGCTCCAACTGACTGCATTGTGTGAATAAGCTGAAGATTTCTGAATTTGCAGTATTTTGTCAGAGAGAGTTGAGACAGTTGGCTCTGAGTATCTCAGAAGATTTAAAGAATGAATGGAGAGTTTCCATCATTCCCCTTATCAAGGAGGAATGCTTAGAGACGCAAGCTAAGAATGCACAGATGTAAAAATCCAAGAGATATATTATACCTTGTATTCTTATTTATTCTTTGATCTTTAAAATTCTCTTGATTCTTGGGTCTCCTTGATGTTTTCATAAGGCACAGGTCTGGCAGCATGGAAGTTCAGCTTCTTGGTCTGGGAATCCAAAAGATTTTTTAAAAATTGAATTTATCATGTGTTGGAGACTGCACAGAAACAATGGTGCATAGGATGTTGTAGATCAGCACTGAAACAAGGGACAGGCATTCCCAAGAGAATTATTTGCAAAATGCAGAAAGAGCTCTTTCCAACCACAGCTGAAGAGTTTGGAACACAGACTTGTCTTTTTAGCTAGAAATTACGGACTCTCATAAGCTGTATTTCATTTAAAAGTCTTTCAAAGACTGGAAAATTGACATCAAAGACAACAAGCAAATGAAATGTCTGAACAGAAGGCGATTTTTTAGCTTTTCAAAATGCTACTGAAATTCAATATACTGAACACAAATATTGCCAAGAGGCTCAGAAATTCTGCAGTTTTTTTCATTTGATTCACTTAATTGCCATTCATACACCTGAGGAGACATTGCTCAGAAAAAATCTTTATTAGAATGTCATTATGCCCCTACCTTTTTAACAAAGGTTGAAAAAAATTTGCAATATAAATCAGAGATCATTGAATCACTCCCCAAAATAAGAGAACACAAGTCCTATTTTAATATATTAAACTGACCCTCCCCCCTCCCTCCCCCCCCCCCCAAAAAAAGGCTTCTTTTTGAAGATAGGTGAGACAAAAGAACTTCCAGATTTATTTTTATGCATGGAGGGAAGCAAAAGTTGGGAAAATGTCTTTTTCTTCCTTTGTGAATTACATTTAATTATTGTAGAATGTCACTACTGAGGCATGAAAGAAAACTGCATCATGTCTTGGTGTTTTGCCGATGTTAATGTTTTCTTACTGCTTCATATTTTCTTCTTTCCCCGTTAAGTGGGAAAGCAGGAGAAAAGAACCTGGAGATAAGCAGATTTGTTGTGAAAATGGCAGCTGTCTTTGGGCTGCAGTCCTAAGTCATTCTCATCCACCTGAAAGTAGGTCTACTGATTTCACCCAAAGCCTTGGGCTTATCTGTAAGGTACTTCGAGCTTCTCCAACTGAAACTACTTCTGGAGAGCATAATATTATTGGATTGCCTTTTGGGGGCAGGTGGCTGCAAAAATCTATGTTTTAAACCACAACCTTAGGAAATAAAGACAAGAGTCTGACAGGTATGTTCATCAGACAACTTTCAGCAACAGGGCTTTTTTCACGCATCAGGTCTTTTTGGATATTTGTGATGGTTCAGTCTGCTCATTGGTATTCTGGAGGGGGTCTGCAGGAGTTCAACTCATATTTCTTCTGTCAACACATTTGTCAGCAACTTCTTAGCATGTCTGACACACTATGAATATATGGTTCTGGAATCAAAAATACATCAGGACTGAGACATACACTTCTGACACTCGCTACATAGAGTAAAGGTATTTTGCTCCCATAGGAATCCTGGCATTCTTTTTAGAAATGTCAGTCATAAGAGAGCACTGTAAGTTTCCTTGAAAGTCTTTTAAATACTAAAATCAACAGTTAAACACCTATTTAATTTTCTCCCCATTCCAGTAGCTCATGTAATGCCCATTTTAATTAGAAAATTGCATTATTTTGCTATAGGAATGAGGTTTGCAGTGCTGCAGAAAGGAAAATAAAACTTTCTGCTTCCATTATCATTCCACTTCTAGATAGCCCAACTCTAGGAAGAGCCCTTCCCCATTTTCTTTTCCTAACTTAGTTTAAAGAGGAGAGAAAGGTGATTGTCCAATGGAATAATGTCTTTAGAGAAATTATGCACCTATACAAGTCTGTAACACAGTAGTATCTTCATAATACCAAGGCATCTTTAAAACAATCTTTCTTTGAAACAAGATCTGCTTTTAATCTTCTTGTCTTGCATATTTTTGTGTAGCCTGCAGAAATGCCAGTGGTTTTATAAGGGAAAATAAAATTGTTTGCAATGTTACAGGCTCAGTTTGAGTAAAAATTCCATTCCAGTGTGTTCCTTCCTTCCTCCTACATGCTGCTGTTTTGGGTCAGCTCCAAAACTGAACATAGCAGTTTAGCTTAAATGGGAGACTCACAGTCAATAATCACTAGCACGATTGCACCTATGTCAACACATCATTCCCTTCCCTGCATATTTATGCTGGAATAATTCCACAGGATGACAAAAGCTTGGGGTTGATACAAGGAGAATCTCATACCAGGGTTGTCACAGAAGCTGTCTTTATGGGCTTGTGCAGTTTAAAATAAAATTATCCAATGTGGTCTGTTGAAATGGGCATTAGAGACTGGAACAGGCTTGATAGTCTGGACAAAAGTTTATCTGATTTACTTCTTGACGGCAGCTAAAACTGGTTACCAGGAGAGGAGATAAGAATCAGACAGATCTTTATCCTTACCAAAGCTTCTAACTCCAGCAGTGCAGGCACTTCCAAGCCACACACACTGCCCCTGGGCCATCACATCTGATAGTCCAGAGTGGGTGTATTTGCTGTGAATTTGATCAGTTCCTCTTCAAATCCATTTTTATTTTGAATTCCACAGTAACTTCTTACAAGGACAGCCAAATTTTCACATTGTTATGAGAGAACATGTTTCCATCGCTTACTTAAAATGTACTGCTCAGTCATTTTGAAGATGCTTCCTCAGCACTGTGCAACAAAAGCATAAGGATGGACACACGGTCAAGAACGAAGAAGGGCCCAGCCTGGTGCTCTCTGACAGCAACCAAGAAGAGTTTTCATAAAAGAAGACAAGGCTGTGATCCATCCCTGAAATCTGTATCTGAAAGGCTCCCTGACTCAGTGACTTTGCATTTAACCATATTTATTGGTTTTTCTTTTATCACTTTACCCAACTTCTGTTTGAAACCTTCTAGATTTTCAAGACCATCCTGTGACAAGGAGTCCCATAATTTTAAGCCTATGTTGTATGGAAACCAATCACTCTTAGGGCATCACTCTCACTGTACAGCTATTCATCTGTTCTTTTAGATGTTTTCTAAAGCCTTCTGCCTGTGGGTTTATGTTGGTGCAATTCTTGATAGTGAAAGAAAGATGAGCTGGACCTTAGGCATCTTCTGACCTGGAGACACTCAAGATCAGGCTGGACAGACTCTGAGCTGATCTCACTATAGGTATCCCTGTTCATTGCAGGGAAGTTAGACTAGATGATCTTTAAAAATCAGTTCCAACTCAAATTATTCTATGATTCTGCTATTGATTTGCTCTACCCTTGGTCCACCAGGCACTTCTCTTTTATTCAGGACTGTGCAGTGCCACACACTCTCTCTGAGAACATAATCACACTTGTGATTCATGGTTTCTCTTTACAAAAGCCATGCTTATTTTCACAATGTATTTATTCATGTGTCTGCTGATTGTTTTATATTACAGTTACAGAAGATTTTCCTGGTGTGGAAGTCAAATATACTCATTAGATACACTAGCAAACCAAAATACTTGTGAGGACATAGTAAATAACCGCTTCAACCCAAGTAATATTTCTGTGGACTCCCCAGAGTCCTTTTAATGCAGAACCGATTTTTAACAGAATTTCTCTGCTAGTGTAATTGATTCCAGTGACAGGTTACACACCAGTGCAGGTAGTTTAGCAAATTCCTACGTGTGTTCATTTAGAATGAAAGCCTCCTTTGGCTCACTCCCACCCAAATAATGTTCAGAAGGACTGTAAATCAAGAAGTTGAGACTCACTGAAAAGTGTGGGGTCCTTTTCCTCATGCTAAGCATAGAGTGGATCTCCTTGGATCTAAGCAGTTGCAATTACTGTAGAGGAGAGTAGTCAGGAAACACCTATGTTTGTTTACAAAAATAGTGCAGACAATTAGGATCCAATTACTGCCCTTTTTCCAGTTAACGCTTCATTTTCCCTGGCAAATGATTCAGCATGGTGGATACAGGTGAGATCTAAGTTGCTAATGATTAAATTGCTCCAGTTGATCTACAGGCATTTCAGATGAGTTTGATTTAGTTTGTTGCTTTGCACGAAGGGCAATCATTTGTCTTATTGGAGCTATGTGTCCCTGTGAGGGGATGGAGAGCATTAGTAGAGGTTGCTTGTGTTACAGAAAGAATTTAATCAGTGTGTACCAAACTGTCCTGAAACCCAGACCAAATCCTGCATGAGAACTGCAGGGGGATTTGTTTCAAAATCTCACCAAGGTGCTGAACCAATTGGCGGTTGTGGACGAATCTTTAGACTACTAGGTTTTCGAAATGCCAAGCTGCCCTTCAGGAGCAAAGAATAGACTTAGTTTTACTTCTATTTATGTAAACTGGAATAATAAGAGCTCAATTTCCAGGGCCAGAAATGGTTATCAAATCTCCAATTATGTAGCCGGAAGTTTAGGGGATTTTAATGGGGCTTGTTATAAGCATTCCTCAAACTCCTGTCCTTACTCTACATACTGTTTCACAAGAGTGTCTTTATCTTGCCAAGAGAAGCATGGGTCACCAGGCTTCCCACATGCACCCATGTCTGGACTGACCTTGAGTGTCTCCAGGGATGAGGCATTCTCCACGCCTATGGGCAACCTGTGTCAATGCTTCACTACACTTATTATAAAAAATATCCTTATATCTAATCTAAATTTCCCCTCTTTTAGTTTGAAACCATTTCCTCTTGTCCTATCACCAAAGACCCTGCTAAAGAGTCTGTTCCCTTTTTTCTTACAGCCCCCCTTTAGGTCCTGAAAGGCCACTCTCAGGTCACCTCGCACCCTTCTCTTCTCCAGCCTGAACAGCCCCAGCTCTCTCAGCCTGTCCTCATAGGAGAGGTGTTCCATCCCTTGGATCATTTTTGTGGCCCTCCTCTGGATGCACTCCAACAGGCCCACATCTCTCCTGTACTGAGGACTCCCCATCTGGATACAGTGCTCCAGGTGAGTCCTGGTGCACAGAGCAGAGGAGCAGGATCACCTTCCTTGCCCTGCTGGCCACGCTTCTTTTGATGCAGCCCAGGATACAGGTGGCTTTCTGGGCTGGGAGGGCACATTGCTGGCTCACGTCCAGCTTCCCATCCACCATTACCCCCAGGTCCTTTTCAGCAGGGCTGAACTCTATCCTTAGATCACTCAGCTTGTGGGAGTCTGGGGACATTGACATGACCCAGGTGCAAGACCATAAAAGTAAGTATTCTATCTGCACACATGCTGATCAGTTTTGTTATAATATTAATTCTGTCCTCTCCTCAGTGTAGTTGCCTGATTTCTCCCACCCAGTGTTTGGAAGCTGTATTTCACCTGCTGTGTGTGGAAGCTGTCTACTTACATCCCTATTTGACTGTCTCATAGCCCAGAGGAAGCACAGCTTCCAGGCATATCAGGTGCTGGGAACACTGGCTAGGATGACAGAGAAGTAGCAAACAAGCCCTCCTCTCCTGTCAGAGTAATCCCCTCATCAAGGAGCCCTGAATAGCTCCCAAGGATGAAGCAGATGGGGCTTCCTCTTTCAGACCCAATGCGATGCTTGTGTCCTCTTAAAAGTAAGATGTTTGTAGATAACAAATAGGAGAGGGAGAAAGGGAGCATAATGGGGGAGGAGGTGTTGGAGGAAAAAAAAAAAAGCAGCTCTGCTCATTAGAGGCACAGGGAAGTGATGCCTTTCATACCTGCTCTGCTGCCTTTTACTCCTTCCATTCTTCAGACAAATGAGATACCCACGGTGCACGCAGTGTGTCGGTGTGCTTCCTCAATTATTAATGGGTGATGCTTTGTTTTGTTTAATGCCGCAATTTTGATTAGTTTATTCCCCTGGGGCACGCTTTTTTTCTCTCACCTTCTTCTTTCCTCCTCCTTTCTCTAGTCAACCGTTAATCCATTTTTCCCCTCGTAGCACCACTGAGCCTTTGTTGTGCTCCTGCCACCTGGCATTCTGCTGACCCCAGCTCAGGTGAGCCAGGCAGGAATGATGTTTCTCCAAAAGGCCACGCACTGCCAGAGCTCCTTCTTGGGAGAGAGTGAGGCTTGCTCAAAAATAATGAGAACTGGCAGCTCTGATGGTCCGAAGCTGAGAAACATATGCCTGGCCTGCCTCTTTCATCTCTGTAATTGGGTTTTCCCACTCCTGTCAATTAGGGCTTTTTTCTCTTCCTTCTGCCCCAGTGTTTCTCCTTTGGCAGAGCAACGCATGCGTGTCTGAATGGCTGATAACAAGGACAGCCCTATGGGAGCAGGAGTGGGGCAGTGCACAGAAGGAGACTTTTACAGGATCACGGAAGCTCTCCATAAAACCCTGCGATTACTTTGATGGGAGAGGGAGCACAGTGTTTGCCAGAGGTAGATGACATCTCAAGGCTTTATTTTACTTTGTTGTCTTCAGAACAGCTGGGATGCTACTTGCTGGTGTAATTAAAGATAAGCTCCTAATCCTATGTGAGGCTTCTTCTTAATTCCACTTCCAGCCATGGGCTATACTCACACTTAAGGTCCAGCTCCTCTCTCTTTCTCTATGAAGAACTGCACCAAAAGAAATCCACCATTCCATTGGATCACAGAATCATAGAAACCTTTGATTTGGAAGAGACCATTAATGACCATCTAGTTCAACTCCCCTGCAATGAACAGGGACAGCTACAGCTAGATCAGGTGCTCAGAGCCCATCCAGCCTGACCTTGAGTGTCTCCAGGAACAGGACATCCACCACTTCTCTGGGCAACCTGTGCCAGTGCTTCACCACTCTTACAGTAAAAAACTTCTTCCTTATATCCAGTCTATCTCTCCCCACTTTTAGTTTGAAACCCATGAAGACAAGCCATGTAGAATCCATATTTATTGATATTATTCATATTTCTCAAGTCTTTTAAAAATCACTTTCTCTAAGTGCAAGAAAATGTCCAGCTCAACAGCTCAAGAGTACGTGAGAAAGGTGAAAGCGTGTGTTAAGTTCTGCCAAATAATTCAAATACTCATCCTCTTCTTGGAGCAGGACATAGTCCATTGCTTCTGCCTCCCATCACAAATATCAGTTTGTTTCTATCAGGAATTCAGAGCTGGAACCTGAGCTCCCATGCTGAAGGCTGTAACTGTTGGCTGCAGTCATAGCTTTGGCCATCAGCTTAGTTCCCAATCTGCATGCACTGTTATAACTGGAAATCATAGAAAATTATTCATGGAGTGGATTAAAATATATTTTTTCTGTTCAAGAAAAGGAGACAAAAGCTTGTCGCTTTTTAAAACTACTTCAAATTTCACATTGCTTAACACAATTTTTTTTTTATTGGATAGATAATGTTAAAAAAAGATGTTTTGTCTTATTTTTCATTTTTCTTGACCACTGCAAATCACATTTCAAAAAGGGCTACAAAAAAAATGAGTGCATCCAAAAATTCCAAAGCCCTTCCTTATTCTTGGTCTCTGTGCTTTTTGTGCATTTTGGTGGTGCTCAGAAGTCTGCTGGAAACATCCAATATTTTGTGACTTGTGATGGATGTGAGTGGCTGCTCTTCTTCTATGCATCTAATACCTGGGTGTTCACAACTGGAGAACCAACACTTCTGGGTCCTATGCAACAGTCCAAATGTAAGGATACTTATTTTACAAAGAATTTGGCTGTGTTGTAGATATCATAGCAAGAACTTTCCTCCATTCATCAAAAACAGTGGAGTCACAAACCAGCTTTGCATACTATGTAAAGTATTCAGCAAGGTTTTTTCTATTTGGTTGTTCCCAGAAGGGCACACAGGGGTGGCCATGGGTGTCTGTTTATGCAGGAAAGGAGGCAGCACACATACTTTTTATGTTTCACCCATTTTTCACCTGAAGAAATGCTGAAATGAGCAAGTACTGTGATATTTTGTATCATATTTATCTTTATCCAACCATCTAGGCTTATACAAACTGATGGCAACATCAGATGCCTGGAGGTAGTTATACATCATTTTACATGGTGAGATTCAGGGAAGACAAATTATTTCACAAGCCTCAGAACCAATTAAATCTCTGTTTCATTTTCAAATAATTTATTGTTGCTAGTGGTCTCTTCTGTGTCTGCAATTTTCCTCCTAATGCTCCTCATCTGAAGCAGTAAGGACAATACACCAGCAGAGGAGCACCATTCCCTTCCCAGACCTTTCTCCCAAGCTTTAGCTGAAATCCCCTGCTAATACACAGCAAACTGGCTAACCTAAAAACCTTTGAAGATATGTCATGGCAACCTCACCCAGCTACCAGAAACTCAAAGCATGAGCCAAAAAATTTAAACCTGAACCTCTACAGCTGCTAGAAAACAGTGGCTTGAACAATAAACTCAGCCTTAAGGCCTCAACTGCTGTCACGCTGCCAACCCATTCTTCACAAAGGAGTGACTTGCAAAATTAACTTTAAAAATTTGGCAACAAAATAGATACATCCGTTGAAAATCCAGCTCTAAATTTTCTTTGAATGTAATTGAGGGCAAAATATTATCTGTATTTTAAGTATTGGGCCTGTAGATTGTTTGCACCTTTTAAATTGCATGCGCTAATTTTATGTCTTTCATTTGTAGCTCCTCCCAAGCTTTCTCATTTATTTTCTCTTTTCTTCCATCATCTCATTATCATAAAAACGACTAAAAATTAACAAAGGCAAACACAGCTTGAGACATCTCTGCATGTCCAAGGGAGCTGGGAGCATCAAGGTCAATGCATTTCTAGGGTAAGAGGAAGGACCAGCACCTGGCTCTTTCACACTTGAGAGGATGAGCTCATTGCTGGCTATTAGTCTTCTACATGGCTTGAAAGTTTGCCTGTGCCAGGACCTCTTCCTCTTACCAAATCTAAACCTGGAATCAAATCAGTGGGAATTGCCATTAGGTGCCTACATAGTGCTGTAGATCTGGCTATAAGCAGTAAGCCAGGGAAGGAGATGTAGCCCTGCCTTTTTCCTGTGCTTCAGTTATGTGCGTGGAATACAGGAACACTAGTTATGTCTATCTGGACACACAATCTCAGGATTTTCTGTCAAAGTGTTGAAGTGCGTTGAACTTTGCTTTTGAAAGTAGATCCACCACCCACTAGAGGTGTTATTGTTCCTCTGGAGACTGCAAATGTCTGTATCCCAGTCCAATTTCTGTGTTTTCCAGGCTCTGAGCAACCTGAATTACCTGTAGATATCCCTGTTCATTGCAAGGAAGATATGGATTAGGTGACCTTTAGAGGTCCTTCCAATTCAAATGATTCTATGATGCCTTTCTGAGAGCACTCCCAGACACCTATTACAAACTTCCACTTCTTTCCATCTCCCTTGATCTCACCCATCTAAGTGCTTACCCTAACCAACACTGGCCCCTAGAAGCCAACCTCAGCAAGATGAGGGATGTATCAAACACACAGAGCTTGAAGCTTTCATAGAAATTATGGACTTTGCCATCTCCTTCACCTTTTACCAACATTTGCTGCGTAAGATTCAATGTCCAATAGCTTTAAAAATTGTAGACATTGATTTCCCGTAATTTCTTCTTATTTTAATCTTCTTTCCAGCTTGTCTGAAATCCTGTGATCATCTTCACTATGTCTTGACACATACTCTGGTTGGACTAGATGGCCACAGAGGTCACTTCCCACTTCTACCAATCTGTGCTACTGTCAGTTCCAACATTTTGGTGATAAGAATTGGTGATTTCCTCTGGGAAATGATGATTATCTTCCCCATTGCAAGTGCTTACTCTTGGCATGGATCTCCCAGGTCACTCTGTTTCTTGTCTAGGTTACTTTGGTGGTAGAAGAGCCAGCACAGGGGTTCCTGTTGTGCTCCCTTGAGATGCAGTTTCTTGTTTCCATCCAGGTTAACCATGTGAAGGTTGCGCTGTGCAGCAAGTTAAAGGAGATGCTGGCATTTCATAACTGAGAAAAGAACAGACAAAGGAGGCAGCAGGGAAGGAATGGCTTTGAACCATAGCTGTTAAGAGTATTCCTCCTTTATTTTCTTATAGTCAATTTTAGATTTTTAAACATACTTTTTGATTTTATACACAAACAAATAAAAGAAGCAAACCTTAAGATTAGATTGAATTGACCCCTCTCTCAGTAGCAGTCATTAATAATAACAAATGAGCAGCATTCTTCTGCTGGTCACACCTCTCTGCGGTGCATTCAACTCTATCCTGCAGATCCAAACTGAAACAGAGAGGGAATTCCACAAAAGGAAAGCTCTCCTATTTGCTCATGGTCCAAATTTCAGAGAAGTCACTCCAAACCCTTCCAGTCTTTCTAACTAGCTGTATAGTAAAACACAGAGTGGTCTTCCACCATTCCCCAACATCTGGACTCATCACAGTTGATAGATACTCCAGTTATTTGGGAAAGAAAAAGAAGCAAGAGAAAAAAGTAAGAGGAAATTGATTCTTGCCTTGTTCAGATTGTATTTATTTCCTAATTGGAATAATTACAATTCAAAGCAAAATATATTTTCTTCAAGTGAGAGAATTAACTACTTTTCTAGAATTTTTGTCATTAAAATAAAGAAAAAGAAAAAGAAAAAGAAAAAGATATTAAGTTACTTAAACCAAGAAATGTGTTGCTGAGATAATTCAACGTTGCAATAGACACAGTACTTATTCTTTTCCATTTTCTCCTTTCAGCCTACAGACCAGCAAAGAAAAAATCCTCATTAGGTGATGAAGGGTAAATCACAGCTGTTCCAGCTTGATGTGTTCTGTAAGATTTTAAGGTCATCGTGCTGCACAGAGAAGGAAATGATCACAGGAAATATTGAGCTTCACGCGTCTGCAGCTGGATTAAGTGTTTTATTACTTACTGCTGAGGACGCTTCTGTTTGACACAAATATATTTGTTAGAGTATTTTATTAAATTACACCAAACATCTGAATTCAGAGTGGAGCTATTGAGAAGGTAAATGTAAAAGGAATTGATGCTACGGCATCTTATCAGCAGTAAAGCTGTAATCAGTTCTGACAGATATTATTCATGTGCTTCAGGCTTGGTGAGGAGTTGTTCAGATACCACCATGGTGAAGCAGAAAGGAATGAAATACCAGGAGCTGTGGAAAAGGGCTCTCCAGAGTTGTTTCACTCTATTTTTCACTGACCAAACTAAAAAATGGAGGACTGTAGGTAAATCAGAGGAAAATAACGCTATTTGGGGGAAAAAAATGGCATATTTGTTAACAGCTCTGCCTGCACAGGGAACGTTTCTCACAGACACCATCTGTAGAAGGCATTTGCTGGAGTTAAGGGCTTCTTGCTCATCACAACACAGTGACTGTCCCAAAGGAATATTCTTAGGTTCATACTTATTCCTTTCAATCTGCCTTATAATCCTGACAGTTATTTGAGCACAGGTACATCCTGAGTCACTTTTGAAATACCAAAGGAATTGCACAGCAGAGATTACTTCCTCCCTCTTGCACGCAAATCATCCTCAAAAGACTTTGCCTTGAAAATAATTTTTTTTTTCCCCAAGGGTATGTGCTCTTTTATTTGTCAGGGATCAAAATGCTTATGTGAAGATGGATGAGGAGCTATTTAAATCTAGAGTGCTTTGAGATGGCAGCAGCTTTGTTTGCTGGTGATGGCTCTGGAGCACAAATCTTATGGGGAGCAGCTGGGGAAACTGGTGCTGTTCAGTCCAGAGAGGAGGAGGCTCAGGGGAGACCTTATCCCTCTCTACAACTGCCTGAAAGGAGGTTGTGATGAGGGAGGGGTTGGCCTCTTCTCCCAGGTAACTGCAATAGGACAAGAGGGATCGGCCTCAAGTTGCACCAGAGGAGGTTCCAATTGGATATAGGAAAAATTTCTTCTCTGAAAGAATGGTGAGGTACTGGAACAGGCTGCCCACAGAGGTGGTGGATTCACTGTCCCTGGAGGTGTTCAAGAAACATGCAGATGTGACGCTGAGGGACGTGGCTAGTGAACATGGTGGGGGTGGGTTGGCCATTGGATCATAGAATCATAGAACCACAGAATCATAGAATCATTATGGTTGGAAAAGACCTCTAAGGTCATCCAGTGATCATCTAGTAATCAGCTGATTAACTGTAAATTCTTGTTGTGGACAAGCTCTTCCTCTGCAGACTCCTCAGATTTGTCCCTGTACCTCTCGCAGTAAGCTGCATCCCACCCAGACTCTGGTGCAGAAGTTTTGAGATGTCAGCTACTTTTCTATTGAAGTTCCTTGACCATAATCATGTTTTGAAATTATCCATTTAGCAATGATGAGCAGGTGCCAGTCTTCTGAAACTGAGCACTGCACGTGAAAAATCCCCTTAAAGTATCCAAATTCCTCATACAATCAATGGAAAAAGAAAGGTGTTTTTGAAGATTTCCAAGGGGCAAGCCCAAATGAGGGGCTTTACTTGATTAGATCCCTCAGAAGACCAAGACACTCACCCATGGTGCTTTCTCCATGGTTAGGTGTCCTTCCGGATGGTGACATGAAATACATGCTCATAGAATCACAGAACCATGGAATGGCTTGGGTTGAAAAGGACCACGATGATACTCATGTTTCAGTGATTTCAGTAGAAATTGAAGGTCTTGTCCTAGGTCACAAACGAACTGCACACAGCAAGAGATTTACATAACTAGGAAAGAGCACTGGTGTGCAAATGCACAACACATTTCAAATGTGCAATTGTGTCTGAATGCAAGCAGCCCATCTACTCTTTGTGTTGGGTCCTCTGTCCAGTGCCAAATGCACAGGCAGGGAACGAACTGTTCCATTGACTAACACCACAGGGAGTCCTTCCACTAAATTTTATGTTTTATGTCTCAAAAATAAAACCGTAACAGTTCAGGAAGAGTTTCTAGTTTCTGGAAGACCCCTGCTAACTAAAGCTGTCTGATAAATTGGGCGTTGTTTTTCCTGGTGTTAGCCATTGTGAGCCAAAACCACTAGAAGTGGCAGGACATTGTAGGTGAGCTTGTGGTTTTCTAATGTAACAAAGGAGTTGTGTGTTCAGCTCTTTTCCTTCCTCAAAGGAGCAAACTCTTATTCTTTTTCAGTTTCCTCTCCGGAGAGAGCTTTATTTAAAATTCTGTTTTTACATCTTTTTTTCCTTAGTGCCTCTGGGCCTTGAGAAATCTGGAAGCTTATGAATTCAGGCTTAAAGGAGGATGTTTAGAAAAACTTCAGCGTGCTACAGCCCAGATGCAGGCTGGTGCCTTTGATTATCGATACACATCATTCTCTGTCAAGAATCTTTATTTGCATGCAATTGGGTGAAAAATTCCCCATCTAGCAGTTGCCTTCAGAGGCAGAAAATGCTAATGTTTGTGTCTGCTGCAATTCACTTTTGGCAGAAAAAGAGGCTCTGTGCAGAAGTCTTAGCGTTGGCAATCCCTCCTTTTTAGGTGGAGTACGTACCTATATCACAATCGTATATAATCACTGCAGGTTGGTTTCAGCAGAGAATAAAGTGCTTAAATTTATGGCTTCTCTGACTGTGATTGCATCCTGCATCTCATTTGACTATTTATCATGCTCCATACTCTCAGCCCTCCCTACAGTTGAGGATGTCGTCTATCAGAGGATAAACCCTTCGTCAAGTCATAAATTTATCATTAAACATTAAATAGATACATATTTCTAAGTTACTGACATAAGTAGTTTTTATCTATAGCATATATTACATCTCTAGAACACCTTGCAAAGAGATTTCAACTGCCATGTCCTGCTCACACTGTAACTCCAGGAATTACACAATACTGTCAGGAAGAACCAGATCTTCAGCTGGTTAAACTGACAATATCAGTGTAGCACCACAGCTGCAGCTCTGCTGATTCGTAGCACGATGGCCTGACAGCATCTTCTCCTTAATGCCATACAAGCTGCCTTGTGAGCTCCTCGCCATCTCGCAGGGGCTGAACCCAAGCTCAGTGTTACCCACGTGGCTAAGGCAGTGCAGCTCATCGAATGTAGAAGGATGTTTGATTCTTGCTGGGCATGGAAGCTGCAAGGCCACAAACACGTTGACCAGTCTGCAGACACAGAAGATGCAATATCACTTTGACTCCAGTTCTTGTTCATGCTCTCCTGTGTGATTCCATCAACACCCAACAGCTGCAAGTATTTTTGGTTTACCTTCTCCTTTGCAGACTGTACTGCTTCCTCCTGCTGTTGCTCTTCTGGCCATGCTCCAGGCTTCATTCCTTCACATGCTTTTACAAAACCATTTACAGAACCTTGGAGATACTCAAAATTCAAATGGACGAAGTCACGAGTAACCTCTTTTAAGCTTATAGAATCATAGCGTCGTTAAGGTTGGAAAGACCACTAAGATCATCAAGTCCAACCATCTGTGACTGAAAACTGACCCTACTCTAAGCAAGGGTTGGATCAGAGACACCTGAAGGTTCCTTCCAACCTCATTTATTGCACAGACCTATGATCAGTGCCCAAGTGCACAGTCAGAAAGCCACGGGGCCTTGGAGGACCACGGAGCTGTGAGCAGCAACAGAAATGCAGGCACAGCCAAGGGAGAAGCTGAACAGACAAAAGGAACTGTTTAAGATTACGTGTGGTATCCACAGTGCAAATGAGCTGAGGAGAGGCCCGCAGGAAGGACCATGGGACAGGGCACTGGAGTTACTGACTCCAGGTCTTGCTCCGGCCCCACCGAAATTAGGAGAGGGAATGATATTGCATGTGTCATGTTATAGTCTGACTTTCCAGAGAGGAACCACAGCATAAGAACAAGTGTATTACTTTGATCTTCATGAGCTAGGCATACAAATAATCCATGCCACTTGAACTCTCCTCTTGCTTTCCAATTTTACATATTTTTTCTCAGAAAGACACTAAAAATTAGAAATATTTCCAGGCAACCTTCCAAAAATCAGAAAGTAGAGCCTATCAAATACCGTTTTTCCTTTTCTAGACTTCTTAATCAATTTTAATCACAAGAGGATACATCTTCAAAGTGGCACTTAGAGGCAGACAATTCATGTTAAAAAGTACCAGGATTTCTGTCCCTGAATCACCATGACTGATGTTAAATAATGACCTGAAGGCAGCTCAATTTTCTGTCCAGGCAAAACATGAGACAGAGGAAACAGCTGTGAGTGTAGGAACAAGCCTGAAGCTCTCTTGCTTAAGAAACTCTCTTTCATGGCACATGTCTCAAGAAGATCCCAGGAGTGGCTGGGAGCTGTGACCTGTGTCCTATATCCTCCTCCTCCTGTGTGCCAGCTTGTTTTTGTCATCGCAGAATCACAGAATTATGGAATATCCCAAGTTGAAAGGGATCCACAAGGATCATTGAATCCAACTCCTGGCTCCAGACAGGACCACCCAAAATTCAGACCACATTTCTGAGAGCACTGTCCAGATGTCACCCATCCCCACTGCACCCCACACAATGCCCCCAGATGAGGGCCCAAATGCAGACACTTTTAGACACGGGGTGTTCTACTGAACCCAGTGGGATATTGAGAGTCTACAGAGGAGTGAGGAGCTGCCATGGTTGGGCTGAAGCACGAAGGAGGAGGCCAAGACCACACAGTGAGCTGAACAGAGTGCCAGGAATACAGTCCAGCAGTTTTTTGGCTCCTTGTTCCTCATTCAGACCTCAGGATCAGGCTCCCTCTCTCCATTCATTTCATGTAAAAAGAGTAAGGAAAAGCAGGGGTCAGTGGTAGGAGGCTGCTTCCAACGAGTTGTGCATTCTTTGGAGATGCTCCATGCTTCTTTGCGTTGTGATACAGATAAGAAGATATCTGGGGGGAGGTAGGTAACTACATTTGAACATAGCTAATGGTTGACAGTAACAAAATAGAGCTGCTCAAAGAACAGGGCTGATAGCTGAGATCTAAAAATAATAAAATACATCATTCACAACATTATTTTGTACAGCAATATCTGAACAAAACACTGGACTTCAGGGCATGTGGCATTTGTGGGACTTGCAGGAACACAAACAATTCTGTATGAGGCTTAAGGCCACGCTTCCTCCACACTCCTGAACACTCTTTCCAAAAGAGAGTTTGTTTACTACTTGAAAAGGAGCACTGAATTTTTGACGGAAGAAGTTAAAGTGGACATTTGAGATACAAAGTCACTCATTGGTGCATTTTTAACACAAAGGAGAAAGAACTACAACTATAAGAAGACTCAAACACTGCTCTGCTCTTTGTTTTTCTTTATGAATCATAGAATGATAGAATTGTTCAGGTTGGAAAAGACCTTAAAGATCATCGAGTCCAACCACAACCTAACCACACTACCCTAACAACCCACCACTAAATCATGTCCCTGAGCACCACATCCAAACGGTTTTTAAACACATCCAGGGTTATGAGTTGCCTGTAGGCAGTTTTCCCCTGGCACACACACAGACCCTGCCCTGCCCACGCCGTGTTTGTTCTGCAATGGACTCAAACCACGTTGAAACACTATGGAGAGTGCCAGAGCTGTGAGTGCTCGGAGCACAGCCATGAACATCTCCAGCTCTGTTCTTAGCATTGATGTTGGCTCTGCCTGCCCTGAACAGGGATATCTGTGACCCGACTCAGTGATCTTTCCATGAGTTAACCACTGCCTCACAGGAAATGAAACACAATGACTGGAAGTCATGGCTGGAAGAGGAATTGTGTGTCTTCTCGCCTTGTTCTTGCTGCACTTAGGATAACCATGACATTCGCAAGACAGCAAGTGATTTTTGAAGCTTCCTTGGCTCTGTCCTTGCCTTTATGAAGACAGCTGCTGCGGAGGAGTTGTTATTCAAAATGTTTTCAGTGAATAGCATGACTTAACTATGCAGGCCTTTTCTTAGACGCTTTCCTCTTATTTGGAGGCTTAGACATCCCAAATACCGTCAGTTTTAAATTAATCTAAGCATAGGGATGCCACCACTGGTACAATTGTCCAGGTGGGTGGCAACCAGATCTAGTGGGTGACAACCATGCCTGGACTGGAACTGGATGATTTTTAAGGTCCCTTCCCACCCAAACCATACTTAAGGGAGCCAGTTGCTGTTTGGCAAGAGAACCCATAGCATGTACCAGTTTCATTAAAGACATCCTCACTTCATCTTCATAGGATGGAAACGGGGCACCAACTCCTGTGGTCTCATGAAGAACATATGCTTCCCCACAATGTTGGAGGGGCCGCAGCATCTCAAATCTGTCTCGAGCCTTTTCCCAATTATCAGAACCAGGCTGTGTGAAAAGCCCATCTGTGTGCTCAGCCAAAAGCATTTTGTACCTAAAAGCTGTTTTATAAAAAATAAGCTCAGTAGCTTTGGAATAAGGGCGCTTTTGAATGCAGCAATCTGTGCCAAACTGAAAGAAGTGTGTTTTTAAATCCAAAGCTACATATATAAAGAAGCAAAGTTATATTGAGGTCAACACCACAAAAGCACCAAAAATATCAGTAGCTGATATTCAGTTCCAGCTGCAAGCATTGCTGCGAAAACAGTACATTGCTACAAGCAACAGATATTGTCCTATCTTTTCATGTTTGCTTATTAATTTTTTCGTTTTGAAGTGATTTCAGTTAGTGAGTATGAGACACAAATGTCGAGGGACTGGAGAACTTGGAGACATTCAGACCTCTGAAGTCCCCTCCAACTTAGACAGTTCAATGTCTCTATGACTCCATTCACTTCAAAAGGCTCCAGAAGCCACTCTGGGGAAAGAAAGCTCAGCACATTGCTCCCGGCTCCAGCACTCAGGCAGGGAGAGCTGCACCCCGAGGCCCTGCAGCTCCAGAGCAGAATGTGTGCTACAGGGTTTGTCCTGTGCAATTCCGGGGTTTCTCTGAGCCCTGTCTTTGCTTTAGAGATTGCTTGGGGGTTTTTAGTTCATTTGTTTTTCTGTGCTAGACACGACCTTGTTGAATGCCAGCTTTCAGGCAGGTCAGGGTGGAGCTCAGGACACATCTATTTTATTATATTTTAATCAATTCTCCTATTTTCAGGTGTTCATTTTGGATTTCATGGGCTTTCCTCAAGCATCAGCAGATCTATTTCCTGCACAGGAAGACCCCAAATATCACCTGCAGGTCTTAACCCCAACACAGGAGCAGGGCTGGCCGTGGCCTACATGCACACTCTTACAAATGCCATTGAGTGGCACAGGCGTGTCTGTGTAGGAGGTGGAAGGGGCACACGGCTGTGCAGAGGGCCAGCAGCCCCCAAATGGAGCATTCCCCCCTGCAGACAGATGGTGAAGGCTGGAGGAGGAAGTGAGAGTGTTCACACGGCAGGAGGTGGTTTGATGCAAGCAGGGAAGAGTGGCAGGGTCTGGCTGATTTGGCCAGGCTGCTGCTCGTCGTTATGGCAACGGGAGGATGCTGCTGGCAGTGAGAGGATGGAGAGCAGGGATGGGGAAAGGGAAAACTTTAGGAAGAAAAGGAAGGATTCAAAAGGGGGAAAAAGAGGGAGAAAAGGTTTGTAGATCAAGATGGAAAGTGAAGAAGGATGAGTAGGAGCTTGGGATCTTAATGGTGTCCCACTGAGCTCCTTTTGAATCAGAGCAATCATAGAATCATAGAACAGTTTGAATTAGAAGGGACCCTAAAAGGTCATCTAGCCCAATTCCCCTGCAGTGAACAGGCATACCTACAACTGGATCAGGTGCTCAGAGCTCTGTCCAGCCTGACCCTGAATGCTCTGGTAAGGCCTGTACCCTGCCCAGCCCAAGAGGAAAGGGCTGCCGGGCCATGAAGGACATAGCAGTGCTCTCCAACAGGACCAGCACCGCTGCTGATGGCTGGAGGTGTCTCCATGGGCTGATATCAGGACCTGGGGTGGGGATGAGCCCTGGAGATGTGCCCCAGTACACCTGGGGGCTTTCATGCCTTCTGACAACGCTTTGGGTCTCTGCGGGGATCCAGCACTGCAACAACAGCTCGCAGACACCCTCATGCCATTGGCAAAGCATCCCTATGGCCCACAGCGAGCACATCTGTGGGGACTGCAGCCCCAGAAAGCATTTGTAAACCCCATCTCCTGAATCACTGAAATCTTCAAACATTCAAGGCATTTTTTTTGCACAATGCCTCAGCGCAGTGCGACCGTAATGTAATTTGCATCGCAAAATCACTAATTAATCCTGTGTTTCCCCAAGAAAGCACCAGGTTTTGGTACAACAAGCCCCCAGAGCTCGGCAGGGCTGCGTTTTAGTAGGAAAGCTTTCGAGGAAGAAGAAGGGAAACCCTCCGGACGGCCCAACACCGCTCCGCTCCCGGCGCCCAGGAGATGGCAGCAGCGGGTGCAGCGGAGCCTCACGCAGCCCCGGCGCAGCGCTGCTCAGCTCGGCTGCTCTCGGTTCTGTCTGCGATTTATCCCTCAGCGTTCCCCGTTTTCGTTCGCCGTGCTCCCACAAACCGAGGGTTCGGGCTGAGTTCCCCTCGTTCTGAGCAGCGCTGCGGTTCTCAGCCTCACACGCTCATTTTAGGATCCATCCCAAGGACTCCTAACTAATGAAGTACCTTTCGTTACAAACCAGGCCTGGGGAACAATCCAGGGGCAGGGAGGCCTGAACAGGCAGAAGGAGCCGGGGATGAAAGGGGGCAATGGGAAGGGAATTAAAGCACAATGAGGCTTCAAGGAGAAAAAGAGGGGGAAAAAAAAAAAAAAGAAAAAAAAAAAGAAGAAAAGGTATGGTACATTAGGTTTGAACACAAGAACATTTTATGCTTTGCACAGGGCTCAGCTTTTGAGATAGACTTGCTGTTCAACCTTGGCACAAGTCTTACAGGGAGTGGCTGAGGGAGCTGGGGTTGTTTCATCTGGAGAAGAGGAGGCTCAAGGCAGACCTTACTGCTCTCTGTAACTGCCTGAAAGGAGGTTGTGGTGAGGTGGGGTTGGCTTCTGCTCCCAGGTAACAGCGGTAGAATGAGAGGGAATGGCCTCAAGTTGTGCCAGCAGAGGTTCAGGTTGGATATGAGGAAGAATTTCTTCTCAGAAAGAGCAGTGAGGCATTGGCACAGGCTGCCAGGGAGGAGTGGAGTTAGCACTCTTGGAGGTGTTCAAGAAAAGGGCAGACATGGCACTGAGGGCCACGGTTAGGGGCATGGTGGGGGTGGGCTGATGGTTGGGCTGGATGATCTTAGTGGTCTTTTCCAACCTTAATGATTCTGTGATTTCCTGATTAATATTTTGAGCGTTTAGGGTGCAACTCAGAAGGAACTCTCTGGGACCAAGAAAATGACCAAAAAAAATCAAGATCTGCATTTTGAAGAGAAATTACTCTCTGGCATTCAATGAGTTAATTCCTCACAGAAGAAATTAATTTCTATAATTAACCATCAGTCTTGAAGCATAAGTATCACTGCGATAAATAAGTGCCCACTTTTTGGAGCAGACACCCTACAGAAGACAATTCACCTGTTAAAGGCAGATATCCTGCTGGCTGTAACACAAAAAGCCCCCACATCACCTGACAAAGCCCCTTAGGGAAGGAGATGGCCTGGGATGCACCAGGCTGCTGTGCTCCAAATCCAGAGCAGGTGCAGTTCCACTGGTGCACAGGAACTGCTCTGCAGGCAGCGTCCTCTGCCCCTTCATACTGAGTGGCACACGATCCCAGCGAACCCTCATAAGGGGTTGAAGCTCGCTGGCTGCTTTTTAATTTTCAGGCACAATGAAGTAGACTTGGCATTTCAATTGCATTACGAAAGATTGCTTTCAGAATAGCTGAAGAGGGGGAAAGAAGTACATTTCTTCTTCCCATCTAATCAGACTGAAGTTTCCTGGTGCCAACCTCAATCTGTGTTAAATTGCTCATGCCATCCGCCAGAGAGATCAGGCTTGGGTACATAATAGAAGCTAATTCTGAAAATGATTACTTGGATAATTAAGTGCTACAGCTGTAGAGGGGGATTGTGGTTCCTGCATTCCCTCTTAGGTGTTCCATCTCCCTTGCCACAACTACAGAGATGCCACCTCTCCTCACTGCTTGAACCAGGGCATGTTGCTTGTCCTCAGCTCTTTTCAGAAGCCACAGTACCTCATCATTACAAGGGAACAAAATTCTCTGAGAATGAATGGATGTTTAGAGGTGGCGTTCAAACGTGGCTTCAGAGTCCTTGCAGTGAAGATGTTCCCTCCAGGTCAGGTGTTGCAGGCGCCTTTAGAGTCAAAGAGGAGCTGAACTGCACTTCAGAGGTCTGGCTTCTCTGCACTGATGAAGTGAAATCCAGGCAATTAGCTCAAACGTGCCCATCTGAAGTACAGCAACACTGAGCCCCTGGGTAACCTGTCAGTGGAATAGAAATCCCTGTCTTGCCTCAGAGGGGCAATGTAGGCAGCAAGTGATGGCCTGGCTCCAACCTTTATGTTAAAGCAATGCCAGAGGATGGACCATGGATATCAGTGCTCTTTTACCATGGCTTTTACCATGGAGAACCATCATCAGTGTTTAAGAGGGCACGGCCAATCTTCACAGCATAACACAAGCAGTTTAAAGTGGTGTGGTGGGGTGAAAAAATATCTGATGTTTCCACTCCTTCAGATCTCATTAATTGCTGGTGCTTTTCCCACTGCTTAGTGTTGAGAATACAACTCACCCTCCCCTTCATCACCCTAAAGACATCAGTTGTGATACTACAGGAACGGCACCACTGAAGCTGGTTCATCTCCAGCCACTTTGCTCACTTCTTTAGCACCTCTGGTCACCGTGTTTGCCATCAGCCATTGTAAGGTATGAATGACATCTATGGCTCCTGCATCTGCAACCAAGAAGATTTAAGAGTGCTTCTCTCCATACAGCTATGGCAGGCATAGCCAAGTTGCACATGGCCACAGGAGCACAAGCAGAGCCCCGCTGTGAAGATCCGTGTAGAGCAGACCTATGCTTGCAAAGCCACACGACAAAATGTATTAGCTCAGTGCAATCCAAAAAGGCATGCAAAAGGAAGATCAGCTTTTCCGCTGGACTTGCTGCAAAAGAAATATCAAATGTCCTCCACTTTGTTTTCATTCTGGAGCTGGAGTGAAATATCAAAGGATAATTCAAAACACATTTGGATATGCTTGAGGTAGGAGAGCACGAGGCAATATCTCCACCAGACCATAAAAACCTATTCTGTATTAACTCTATTCTTTCTTACCTCCCCCACATTTGACAGCTCCTGGAGCAGGCCCAGCACCATTGCATCAGCATTACTGCCAGGATCCATTCCACATGCTGAGCAGTTTCTGAAGGAAAAAGCATTTCCTGACATCTGTTCTGAATTCACCACTCTGGTCCTCCTCCCCCACTTCATTTCACTGCACTCTGCTCTGTCTCCCCATCCACCAACACCTGTCCCCTGCTAGCCGGGGCTCTCCAGGATGAGCTGAGGTTCTTGGGGGTGAACTGATCACTCACACCTGTTCCAACCATGTCTCCAATGCCCTGCTAGTTTTTTCTCCTTCTGTTAACGTAAGATTTTTCTTTCCAAGGCACAGAACAATCTAGCTCTAAACCAGCAAATCATTTATGCACACACTTTCTTTCACATGTCCAGCTTTGTCATACTAGAACCACAGGCTTGAGTGGTAGCTAAATTAAAAGCCCCTTTGCAGGACTGAACCCAGGAGCAGACTCGTTACTGCTTCCTCACTGCCTTTTTCAATGGAGCAGTGATAATGCTTGTGGTTCCAAGGCTCAATTCTGCTTTGATAAACTTAGAAGAAGAAATGACTGCCAAAACTGTTTGGTTCCCATCAGGAGTTTCCCCTCGTTGCCTCACTTTTCACTGGCTAAAAAGCCCTTTTTAAAGATATGAGGAGATAATAGGACTAAGAGACACAACTTACCTTTCTCCTGCAAATTACTTTGTTGGTTGTTTTGCATATACAAATACAGATGGAGTTTTAAGGACCTAGAAGTCACCACAATCTTGATGCTTCGCTATTCTATATCACCTGGATATTTCAGTGCAGACCCCACAGTTTTGATTCCAACAGGATGTGACAGACACCACTGCATACTCCAAGCATGTAGAAGATTTTATTAAGCATGACTTTGGTTCTAAGTATTCCTCATTTTTGTAATACCTTTAGTTAAAAACAATTATACAAGAGCAAATACAAAAAATATTAAATTATGAAAACAAATCCTTTAAGGCTCCCTTTTTTATATTTATATATATTTATATATGTACACTCAAACAAGTGCAGATATTAACAGAAGGTTAAAGCCACAAAAATTCTAAAAAATTTACTACTGTACTATCAAAAGCAAGAATTTTTAAAAAGTACTGCCTTATTAGAGGCAGAAGTGGTCAAAGTAAGTAAGCCATTTTCAAATCACTGAATATTTGCAGGATTGCTTCAGATCCCCTGTAGCTGAAGGACAGGTAGGAATAGCTCACCTCCGTTGGCAAGCAGTGTCTTACCTAGGTAGCCACCCAGGACACTCATGCTCTGATAGCTGACTACCCACATAAGAGCTACTCATCCCAGCCCAATCCTGACATTAAAGACAGGCTTTTGCTTGTCAAATCAATAGGAGAGTGATTTGGATTCCTAGACTAAAAGGTCAGCAGGATTCGAAGATGCTCTAATGAACACACTGATGTTCTGATTGTATGCAGAATGAACTCCAAGTGAAAACAAAAGAAATCTACCTCACACTGTATGTACAAGGGGGTTTTCTGGCCTCCTGTGTTTCGTAACAAGAAACTACCCTGAATCACAAGCTGATATGGAGAGGAAGCAACATACTTTCTGCTTTGGAGGGCCCAATCCAATGCTTACAGAAGTCAAGGAGAAACTGTTGTCCCTACCGACTCCGGTGCCATTTGGATTGCACCCACCTCCATTCATTTTGCTGTGCCTGCACAGTAGGATTGCCATGTTCACTGAAGACAAAGGGCTGCAAAGAAATAGCCTGCTGAAGCCAGAGGAGGGTTTCCTCACCGATTCCCAGACATTTCCATACTGAACAGAAGGTTAATTGTAGAGTGGAATCCAACACACAAAGTTAGGTAGGCTGGGAATGGTTAGGGTAAAATGTGTGGCATGGAACTCTAACACTGTCCCAACAATCAACAATATGGAACAAATCCAAGCAGTGCAAGTGCCAGAACTTTTATAATAATAACAAGTAGGTCCTCTTCTCATACGGGAAGGAAGAGTGAGGAAGAACCTGCAGCACTGAGTGTTCCTCTTCTGAGAAAATACAAAGAGTTGTATTTGGCCTTTGTCCCTTGTAACTCCATAATCAGAATGGTCTGGCAGACCATCTTCACATTTAATCATCTAGATATGAGTCACACTGCAAATCTAAATCAATGGCAATACACTTATCACAATTCAATTTACTCCTGATATGATTATGTCCTCATAATAAATGCCTGGATCTTGAGAAATTGAAGTCTGTCTCTAAGAAACACTGCTAATTGTAAGCATTTTGTCCCAAGTGCTATGCTGAAATTGTGTTTAAAACATCTGATACCTACAGGAAAGGCAAAAGAAACTAAAAAATAACAAACCAACAAACCCTCCCCCGCAATACAAACATGCCACTGTTGATATTAGTAAAAAGTGTTCTCGAACAGTCACGTCCTTTATAAATACAAAGTCAAAATCATTCCATTTAGCATCCTAAGGCAAAGACTATGATTAGATCCTCAGCTGATATGGATGAATACAGCCTTAGCGAAAGCTAGGAATATGCTAAGCAAGGAAGATGAGAATTTCTCTCCACTTTCTGAAGACAAAATATCTGCATCTATCTCACCCCAGGTAAGAATCCAACTCTATAATCCTACATGAGTAATCTGTTCCCCCCCTCCTCATCCCAGGCTTTCCTGGATCACTAGTAGTCATAAGCATGAAGGATCAGATTCTGCCATCCCTATAAAACTGAACAGTATTTTATTTAATGGCAAGTCATGGAATAACTTGCAGAAAGGCAGAATGTGACAGAATTGGGCCTGAAGAGTCGGTGGTAATACATTTCCCCTCTGTTGAAGCTAGAGGAAGGACGGGATAAAATGAATGTCATTTTATGCCTCTCTTCAGGGAAGAATTCTCCATTTTGGTAGATTCCAACCATCAGTTTGGTCTGGTTTAAACAGTGCTCTGTTGCTGGAGCTACAGAAAATTCCTGCAACAGCCGAGCAGAAATTGATGGCAGAAAAGACTCCTGGTTTCAGTTCCAGCAAATGAGTCATGTGCTAGCACTGCAGTCAGACCAGCATGTTCTTGGAGGAGAAAGGCCACAGCAGTAAAGTAGGTAGGATTTCAAAATACAAAGATTAGAAGACAGGTCATTTTGCATTGAGAGGTAAGAGATGTAAATACACAGGTAGCACTGTACAGACCTTCATATAACATTTTAAGTTTAAAGAAAGAGATAAATCAGCTTCTTGATTCTCTAGTGAAAGGATCACCGGATTTCTGCTCTTTCATAGCCCAGATTCTACATGCAAAATGGAGAATTGGGCTTTAAGGCTGCTCACCTGTTCACTGCTGGTGAATTTTAAGCATTCCCGTTCTGCCTGCAAGTGCCTATCCCTGTGGGGACGGGCATCGATGATCAACACACCTCCTGTCATCCCAGATTTGATAAAAATTCCAACTGAACACAAATAAATTGTGAGATATACACAGGCTTTAGGTCTAGATGGAGAAAACTTATCTGCACAGTAAAGTTTCGTAAGATATCACAGGAGGAGTTTGTTTTGATTTAAAGCAAAATATCATCTGTGTACCTCCGCTAAACTAGAATCACAAGAGAGAAAAAGCAGTGCAACACTGAAGAAGCTTCCCTGCTATCCCTGGTTAAAATCTCTGAGTAAGCACTTCCATAAGCACTGGTCCATGACACTGCACTGACGGACTCCTGATGCCACGCATCAATCCCAGAACTGCATTTGGCAAGTCGATCTGTTACAATCTATAATCCACTCGTCCTAGGAAATAAAAATCTCATCTTCAGTGTCAGGTGAATGCTGTTCTTTTCCCTCTTGATGGGGCAAATCTGAGACAACTTGCAAAAGTCTCTCTGCAGCCACAGCAGGAAAGCTGGAAGTCTTAGTGGGCGCTGCCTCTATGAGTCTGGTGCTTCTGTAGCTTCCTGGACCGTCCTCCTCAAGTTACCCTTGACTTTGACAAATTCAGGTGCATTTTCCTGCTCTTCTTGTATCTTCTGTTGCTCCAGCTCCAGCTTAAAAGAGATTCACGTGTTAAATATAAGCATATAAAAGAGATAATCAAAAGAAAAGACAAAAATGTGACGGGTTCAATAACTGGCCGTGCAAAACAATTTAAACTGCTTCTTGTCTTTCTCTCATAGAAAAAATAAAGCTGAATTTCTTTGGGACTATCTGTTCTCACAAACTATTAGCCTTTTCAAACCTTTGGCTCCAGATCATTCCAGCAGACTATAAAAACCTGCACTATGTGCTAATGCAGAGCCTTACTTACACACTGCACAGAATAAAGACTGCTTAGCAATCCACAGTGAAGGCAGACAGGTCACGTCACCAGAAAGAAGGAAACAAGCCTTTAGAAAACTAACAGAAGCTCCTGAAAGGATCTTTATCTTAGAACACACCATGGTCTCTCCGATTAATGGAGACCATGCTGTTGGTCTTATTTAGCTCACCTCAGTAATGTCTCCTTTGTCTCTGATTCACTGACGAGGAACATGCCCTGTTACAGTAAATCACAACAACATTCCTCCATGTGTCACACAGTCAATTAATGACATCCCTACGATGCTTACAAAGTCATAACACTTTTACTTGCCCACATGCAGTGGGCAGGCTTTTCCTCTTCTAAGAGAATTTTCTATTCTATGTGTGTCCTTGGGTGGCTGAATTCCAAATCAGGCATCTTCCCACAGACTAAGCCATTTGAAAGCTGACCTTATCTCTTTCAGGGCTTAAGGCAAAAGTGACAGGATGATATATTTAAAATTACAATGGTTTTCTCCCACCAAAAATATTTCTATGCCTGATTAAGAAAAACTGGAATAGAAAAAAAGGGCCGAACATAATAATTGATGTGACTACACCTCATTTTCAAGAGTTATTTGATTTAATTGATTTCTGTTGAGAAATTTAATTGATTTCTGTTTTAGAGCATTCATTTTTTTAGAAGTAAATACACAAGGTATTTAATTGAATAAATTCTGCCTCTCAGGTACACAGAGTGCCTTAAGAGGCCCAAAGACATTTGGCTGTCCCTCTGCTTAGCAGTTAAGTTTCCCAGCAAAAGACTGCAACTCCATATAATTCTCTGTACATAGGGTATGAGAATGTTTTCCTTCGTTTGAAAAATGGGTTCATTCATTAAAAAGTCCCTCTGTAGCCTTAGAAAGTCACCTCATTTAGTACACAGCCCAGAAGAAAGAAAAAACTGAGGTTTTTATTCGCCGAGTATCTAGTTTTAATGCACTACAGTCTAACATCTATTCTTGGTGGATCATCTCTTCATACAAACGAGGCAATGGCAGCGTGTGAATTGGCTAACTGTAGAAAATTTATTTGCATTTTGTCAGAGGAACTGTGCAAAAATCATCTGCTGCCTCTTTCTTAGAGAGCACCAGGTGACTAGCTCAGAGATTGATGTGTGAAGTCAGTGTTATCTCCCATCTTACCTGTTCCAGTTTCTGCTGCCGTTTCAGTAGCTCTATTTCCAAGTCTGACTTCTTCTTTTGTGCCTCCTCTTCTTTTTGCTGTTTAATAACTTGATCCCTTTTTCTTTTCTCCATCACCTTTTGTAACTCCGGTTTGTTCTGAGGTGCAAGACCCCTTCAAATTAAATGGGAGTAGAGGGGAGAAGGAAACAAGGAAGAAAGACCATTTTTTAATAAGCTGACATTCACAGTGACCTGTAGGCAGGTTTTCTCAAGTCAACTGGCTGCCCATTTAGGTACTTTGAAAAACAAATATTTAATTACAAGCAAAAAATAGGCAGAAGATGTATTGGTCTCCAACAATAAGGTGGAAATGAAGCCATATTATCACTGAGAATGTTTCCCTTTAACACACATGCTAATGTTTCTCCTGAATAATTCACTGATATGGCTTTCATCTTGAGCCTTCCCTCTTTTCTCCATTCCAGAAGAACCAATTTTAAAAACATCACAAATCAGAGCTGAAAACTAATTTTGGAAAACAAACAAACAAACAAAGCTGGCTGATAACGCAGAGGGACTGCATTCAGACAGTCCTGCACTGGGTACCATGTCCAGAGAAGTCTGCATGGACAGAACAAAAACATATCGTCCCTCTGGATTTTGTCACATTGCTTCTGGAAATCATTAATTCAGACCTTCCTTGACAATATGACAGCTTTAGCCATGCCTGGCTGCTGCACTATTTCCATTGAGAACAGCGAGAGCTCCCAGGCTATGCTGAAAATCACACAGAAAGGGGCTAAAACAACAAAAACCCCACATAAAAAAAAGTTGCAGTCACACTGGAGATCAGACAAAGGGGGAAGGATGCTCTGATGAGATTTTAGTTAGTACAAAATATTTTCCAAGCCGACTTCTCTAAAATGGAAAAGCTTACTCTTTGCAGTTGGACTCGATGATCCTTTTGAGTCCCTTCCAACTCCAGATATTCTAGGATTCTATTTTGGAATATCCTCATCATTCCATTATTAGTTGGAGCCGAAAGATCCAAAATATGCCTTTGTTATTGTAGTCTTCAATGGGATGACTGTTGTATGAGCACATCCGGCATCGAGTTTAACACCAGCCATTTTTAACTTCAATTTCAAGAAACTCAGTAATCTGAAGAAGCTTTCAAAAAATGCATATTTTTACCACTTCTCAGTGTATTATCTGTGGTCGCCTAATTCTTCCATGTGTATCTGACAGCATGTCTAAAAATATATTAAAAAGCCATTTTACAGTGGCATCTATGAGCGACTCCATATATTATGCAACATTCTATCAGTGTACATACCCTAGCAGCAAAATCAAATATTTAGCAACACCACATGCTGCTCCATATTTCTCATAATGCAACTCATGGCCTGAATGCAACAAGCTGCAAGACTGTATTAATATTTTATGTTTCATGCTATTTTAATTACATTTCAGCAGTTAAAAATTAAGTCAGGCAAGAGAAAAGCTGAAGTAATATTTTATTATAATGACTACTGCTACTACTATTAACAACTTCTACTACATCTGGGTCAGTGAGGGCTGAATCAATGGGAACTTCTATACTGATGAGCAGTGAAGGCAGCCGTGAATCAGATGCAAGCTGCTAAGTAACATTACACATTACTGGTTTAGGTGTCCAATTTATCCTAACTACAGCACAACTAATACCTGCAGAAGACCTCTCCATCTAATCAAAAGGGATCAGTAGTCAGGCTGTGAAATAACACCTGTAACGTCAATTCTATTCTCACTCCTGCTTTTAGAGAGGGAAAGCAACAAATAGGCTGCTACTGGACTAAGTAAGTGTCTTGTATCACCTCTTCGTGATTTTTCTAGTTAAAAACTTTAGCACAGAGCAAAAAAACTGTGCTTAACCACTTCTATCAGAGCACTGAAATTCCTCCACATACGTGGCAATTTGCAGTAACAAAGCATACCCCTTATTGATCTATTGCAGAGGAGGAAGAAATTTTTCACACAGATGGTGATGAAGCACTGGAACAGGTTGCCCAAGGAGGTTGTGGATGCCCCATCCCTGCAGGCATTCAAGGCCAGGCTGGATGTGGCTCTGGGCAGCCTGGTCTGCTGGTTGGTGACCCTGCACACAGCAGGGGGTTGAAACTAGATGATCACTGTGCTCCTTTTCAACCCAGGCCATTCTGTGATTCTGTGTGTGTGATAACACAAACCTAATACCTACATCAAGGAAAAGCCTCGTATCAGAGGTAGTACCACAGAATAAAGCACAGAGTCCTAAACATCTTTTCAAAGAAGATTTTCTGCTGCTGAAACCCTCAAAGTATTTCATTTCTGCACCAATAAATAAGGCTCTAAAATTAACAGCTGCAACTAATCAAAATCACAATAAGAGAAGAAGGGGTATTGAGGGCAGCACAACTGTTTTGTGTAATAGGATATTCTTCAGAAAGAAAAGAACTTCATACTGGTTTCAAGTGCTTTATGCTTTCATAAACTTAAAAAGGAAAAAAAAAATAGACTTAATTTAGTGCAGTCTCCACATCCTTTACAATAAAATCATAAGTTGAGAAACTTCATCTTCCTTTCAATGCCTTTAAACTCTGTGGTGCTGGGAACTGACTTTGATGTTTAATCCCATTAACAAAAAAAAAAAAAAATAGGACAAACACCTATTTAGGCCAGTTTCTTCCAATTCAGTTGGCATTCTGTAAAACATTTCTACTTCTTCATCACTAAAGAAATGCTGTATTGTGTAAGCAGTTCATTCAGAATTAAGTATCTAAGCCTAGCATTTGTGAGGATTTTGCTGTTACACATAGAAAAGGCCCTTTTCTCCCCTCAAAATACCACTCTGCCAGAAAGGGAAAAAAAGAGAAACTTTCAGAATGCAACTCTTCTGCCAAATACACAAATCCAGCTGAACTGAAGTAGTTCTTCCTCTACTTTACTAAGGTCCTGGGTCTCAAAAAGCCTGCAAGAGTGTTAACAGCAATTTTTATCTTCAAATGCACTCTGAAATAGTTCTTTCACTTCTACTTTGGGGATCCCCACACCCTTGCCTATGTGATATGCCTTTTGAGTGGTTCTTTGTTTTTTGTAGACAGGCTGTAGAGAAGACACTCAGGGTGCATCTGTTACTGCAGCCTTAAGTTAAAAACTGCAGAGGCAGCTGATAAATGAAGGCAAAAGACAAAGGAGCAAATCAAGTCCAAGCCACTTCCTGAGTGGCATCCACGCTGCAATCCCTCGTAGCATTCGAGTTATTGGAAGAGATGTGAAAATGATGATTAAAGGATCTACTGTCACGCAAGCTGCAAGTGGCCAAGGAACACTAGGACTAAAATTATGTATCTTATTAAAGGATTAAATAAGATTCCTGAATTGCAAGTTCTAATTAATCTGTGAGGAGGCAGAAGACAACACATCTTCACTTACTCCTGCTAGGACAGCCATTAAGATTACACTCTGATATCAAAGTAACACTGGATATCTTCATCAAATCATGAATCTATACAGATGTTAGTTTCTACTTGTTTAAATGGTGGAGTCCCACAAGCTTGGAGGCTTTTTCTCCTCTGTGTAGTTAGGCAGCTATTTTTCAGTGGGTTTTTTGTTGTTGTTGTTGTTGTTGTTTTTGTTTTTCTTTTGTTTTGTTTTAAAGAGTTGTTTGTTGTTGAAGAGATTTAACAACAGACCCTCATCTACCCCTGGGCCAAGCCCCTGTGTCTCAGCACAGTTGATGAAATCAAGTTCCAATTCTTTACATCTTCACAAGCAATATATAAAGCAACAGCTGTTCAATCCCATCCCAGGAAGAAGGAAGCAGAATTTGCAAAATACACAAAGAAATACTTGTGCAGCAGCAGAGCAGGCATCAGGCTATCACTGTAACATAAGAAAGATCAAGTAACCACAGAACAACTCAGAACAACTTCTGAAATAAAATATACAATTTCTTTAACTTAGAAGTGCTGGGAATGGTGAAAACAGATATGATGATATTGTTGGTGACTATCAAATATCTGACAAAATCCATTTAAATTGAGAGCTGAAGACAAAATACAGTGCTGATAACAAATATCAAATGTGACGTGGGAGAACTGAACCTCTTCCTCATGAAAACAGCCTTTAGTGAGTATTCACAAACACCACGTGGCAAGTCTGATTTACATAAGCTTTTACACAGTTTTGCTGAATGATCAACAACTGATCTTGTGTTTGATATCCTCAGTGTGGTTTCTGACTAGCACTGAAACAGACATGGAAGACCTTCAGTTAGATTAAGACTCAGATGAAATAGTGGAGCAGCCTATAGCTTTCTTACACAACTGTTATGTCAGCATTGTTTTAGATTCTGTTGGTTATACATAGGTTTTTAAGTATCCCACCTGCAGCTAGTGTAGGTAGCATCACTGATTACACAACACGTAAACTGTAGGCAATATGGCAAAGCCTTTGTAATGAAAATAATGATTCAATACGAAAACGGATATCAAAGCTGTCTGAAAATAAAGCTAACGATTAAATTTGGAAATGAAGATAAAATTCTCACAGAAAGAAGGATTGGACCAATTGAACTCCAATTCAAACAAATAAGCACCATGGTTAAGAACTGCAGTCTTTTCATGTACAAGGTTTTCATCAATGAAATATGTCCAGTGAGTGTAGGGTGAAACATCACTTTGATGAAACTCAAGCTGTGTGTTTGGGGTCGGGGAATGGCACATGTGATTGTCAGACTTTTACCTTTTCTGATTCATAAGCAGCTCTCTATGGAGATCTTGATGATTCCGGGATGACTTCACAGGATTAATTAATTTCTGAGGTCTAATTAACTCAGGATTGTCATCATCTATGTAGTCTGGTTCAGCCATAATCTTCCTTGGAACGGGAAATGGATCTTTGGGTTCGGTGTCCTTACTCACAGTATCTGGAAAACAAGGGGGGGGGAAGACCATGGTAAATCAACTGAAAGACCTTTTGAAAATGTATTAAAACACGCAGAGGTACACTTTACCACATCAATAACATTTAAGCTTTTCTGGATAGATTTTGTCTTAGTAAATTAATGTGCTCAGTGCAAACATCAGTACTGTTGTTTTTTGTTTTTTTTTTAATAGATGGCAATTTCAAAACCCTTCATCCCTTCACAGGGATACACAGATTCCTCTCATTCTAATAGCTGGACAAATATTCCAAGTCAAACATGCAAAAAGCCGTAATGATCTTAAATAAGTCATAGAATCATAGAATAATTAAGGTTAGAAAAGACTACTAAGAACACACAGTCCAACAGCTGACCCATCCCTACCATGGCCACTAACTACATCCCTCTGGCTTTCCTTGAACACCTCCAGGGCCAGTGACTCCCCCACTTCCCTGGGCAGCCTGTGCCAACGCCTCACCACACTTCTGAGAAAAATCCATCCCATTCCACTAAAAGCCATGGCCACAAAAAGTTCAGCGTCTGAAACAAAACACATTCAGAGCAGTTCTGTCTCCACTTGCTGTCACAGAAAGCAGCACACAGAATCCAGCATGCTGCAGTTTGGTGAAAAACATTGGTCTCTTGATTGGACAAGAAAAAACAACCTCACAGCATGTGGGTTTTACAGAGATGAATCAATGGGACATGAAAGAAAAAGACAGAGACCTCCATCAGCCTGACTGACAGAACAGCCGAATGCTGCATGCTGTAGAGTATGGAGCTCTGAGATGAGTCAGAGAATCACTGGGGTTTGCCACGTATCTTCCATTAGAAGCTGAATCTGTGTTTTAATTCAGATCCCACTGTTACCAGCGCTTACCTCTTGGCACAGTAAAAAGGTTTCCAATGTAAGATGTGGATACCTTCATACAGAACATCACCAGCACGCAGCAGAGCTGCAAGTGGGCTTACAGACGAAGAAGGGAAACCACAGCACTCGTGTCCCTGGATGCAGGGAAGCCATGCTGGATTTGAATGTGTCTAACAAACCCTGTAAAGCCCTTTCAGTGTCTTCACTTGAAAGCACAGTGGGGGTTGTGTGCTGTTATTGGTGCTACATCTCACACATCTCACTTCTACAGAGCTAATCCCATGAGAAGCAGCTTACCAGAGTGAGCTGCTCTCAGGGTGGCCCTGGCATTAGTTTTTCATGGTGAGGACATCTGTAGCATTTCTGAACTCTGTGGGAGTGTCAGTTCTCACTGGGATCTCTGAAACTAGTAAAGAAAAAGTAGCTGTCAGCAGTGCCAGTGGTTCAAAACAACGTAAGCATATTGCAGCAGATGGCACAAACCCATTTCTGATGTTGACTATACAATAAGAATACTTCAGTCAGCCCGTCAGAGTCGTTGCTTCACTCAAGCAACCACCTATCCCCACAAACACCAAATACAAAGAACCCTTGGAAAATTCAGATGAGAAGAAATTCAGTTCTAGTCTAACCTCCTGCTGAAGGTAGTATCAGCTCTGGGTCAAACCAGGCTGCTCAAGGCTTTATCCAGCAAGGTCCCAAGTCCCCTAAGGCTGCACAGCTTCTATAGGCAACCTGTTCCCAGGCTCACTGATCTTCATGGTGAACTTTTCCCGTATGGCAGCTGTGTTCCCGCTTCTGCCTGCTGCTTCTTATCCTCCTGCCATGCACTGCTGGGAAGACCATGGTGCTGTATAATTGCATGTCCTATAAAAAGGCCAAAACTTAAGGAACTACCCCAAACAGAGCCTATTTCTCAATGCACATCACTTAGAAGTGTCGAAGTTTACCTTCTCTATCAATGACTGAATAAACTAGGGTTTTTTTCCCCTTTTATTTCTTCTACATAGGAATGCAGCAATTCATACTCCCTTGGTATTCCCGTCAGGCCTATCACAACTAAAATAAGTCTGGTATCTACAGGTTTATTTCAGTCAGAGGATGGGTATTAAGTTCTGTTCTTCTATACTCTCAGCTTTGTTGCTCTGGTAGGGCTGCCAGACTCTTGGAAGGCATTTATCATCCACAGCTCTCCATAAAAGTACCGTATAATCATAAAAGTATAGTTTTCTATGTACAGTATAACTGTGTAATCAGCCAGAAAATGACCTGCTGCTTCTTTAAGACAAGTTTTCCATCTACTCAGGCAAAGATGAAAAATGCAGAATCACCCACAACTGTTCGTCATGAACAACGTATTGGTTTTCTAACACGAGCCCCTGAAAAATCAATCGTTTCTCAGAAAGTTTGATGTAATATTTTGCAACTTGTATGTTTGCTTTTGGCAAAAACTTAAAGTGGAGTCTATTCTTTCTTCTGTCCCATTTCTATTTTTAAAAACATGTATTCAGCTCCAAGGTCAGAAATAGTGGTTTCCTAATGTAACATGAACTCTACCAGCAGCAAGCATGAATGAATGAAATTCCTTTGGGAGCTGAAGACGCTTTCCACATGTGATTAAGCTGCAAGTCATTTCAGCTAGGATTTCCAAGCAGAGCTAGCATTGTAGGTCTGAGGACACCCAGCTTCTGCTTACTGAATCCCCTTCCACCCTTTGCAAATCTGGGCTGGCCTGACTGAAGGCCACCATCCCAGTCCTGCAATACACAACCAACACAATTAGCACAGTGTGATTTCTACCCACACCCTTTCAAAGCAAACATTTAGGAAAACACAGGTAGATTTCACAAAAGAAGGAGACTGAGGCACCAAGAGTTCAGCACACAATAGACAGGATAGACAGGAACTGTGCTGGAAGTGTAACCACTGAGTTTCATTCTGATATTCAGATAACACGTTGGTACATCAGCCAAGCTTGATAACAGAATCCCTTAAGTTCAAAAACACAGTTTAATAGAATGACAAAATTATCATGATTATTCAGTGAGTCCCTACTGTTCATCACTGCAAAAACCACAACACATAGAGCCGCTCTCAGATCATCACAGTGGAACATGAAGAGCATTACTATTACATGCCATTAATAATGTTCCAGCATTACTGGAAAGACAGAGGAGATTTAGGTTAGATATTAGGAGGAAGTTTTTCACAGAGGGTGAAGCACTGGAACAGGTTGCCCAAGGGGGTTGTGGATGCCCCATCCCTGCAGGCATTCAAGGCCAGGCTGGATGTGGCTCTGGGCAGCCTGACCTGGTGGTTGGTGACCCTGCACATAGCAGGGAGTTGGAACTAGATGATTAATATGGCCCTTTTCAACCCAGCCTGTTCTATGAATGGTCTCTGCACAATTCTGTCTTGCGAATCTACACAAAGTATTTTATATTTTTCCAAGTCTTAATCCAAACAATCAGTTGGCAGGAATATGCTGCTGGAGAGACTCCTTTCAGTCATCCACACATCAAGCATAATCCATTTTTGCATTTCACTGTTACCTTACAACAAAACTGAGATAAAGAGATTTGGATTCACTGGATGTTTTGGCTGAGCTTGTTCTCAGTGTAATAATTGCATGCTAGAGGAATGCAAGTAACATTTAAGAGGAACATCTCCAGGAGACATGTCCATTTCTGGTGTTCTTCATTTTTTATTCCATCTACAGAGTTTTGTCCAGCAAAACTCCCTGTAAGACATGTGCCAAGACTGCTATGGACAGTCACTGGCATTTTGAGCAAATTCAATGCAGATCTTAACAACACTGGGTGAAGGATTCTCCATATGCCAGAGTGTTTGCAGCAACAGAGCTCATAAGGCTTCAGAGAAGGAAGTTCATGCAAAAAAAAAGCTTGTGTTTATATGGCATTCAGGGAATTGCATTTATTTTCTCTCTGGTATTTGTCATACCAGAAATCACCCTACACACATGGGATCTGAACATAAAAATTCCTGTGAGACACCAGACATTTATATGATTGTACAAATATGAGGCATTTTCACCCTTCAAATGGCTCCCACAATTATTTACAGCTGTGGAAGCAGTGGTAGACTTGAGGACCCTTAGAAAGCAGACAAATAAATGCCTAGGAATACAGATGAACTTCAAAATAAGACTAGCCTAGGATCCAAAAATTACATTAAAGCAAAATTCATATCATTTCCTCTTTGTCTTACTAAATGATTGAATTAATATCTTCCCCAGAAGCATTAGCCCAAACACTGGATACCTCCTGAAATCAGATTTTATTCTGGAAAAAGCCTGAACATCTGTTCTGAGCTGTACTGCAAACCATCAAACACTGGTTTTTAAGACTTATATTTTTAGATCTTTATACTACTTCATAGACTCGTGGTTTGTTACAAGTAACCCAAAGGCATTCTTTAGGAAGAAATATGGTTTTACTCTCCTCCTTCCCATTTTGAGAAGAATTGGAATAAGAAGTGTTCACTGTGCCAGCTCAAACAGTGCTGCCTTGCACAGTCCAGCTTGGATGGAAAGCTAAAGAGCTGCTTCTATACACACTGAACCTTACAATCACCTCAACACTGAACATCAAAGCCCTTCACCATTATCATTTTCATCTAAATGCACTCAGTGCAGCAAGAGGCACTTGACTGCAAAGATATACTTGATTAATCCATGATTACAGATATCATTAATAACTTCCCACAGCTCGCCCTTTCATTCAAAGTTAGAGTTGCTGAAAATAGAATGCAAAATACTCTTCCCAGGCAGAATGCTGATGCCAGCCTATGTCCAAGCAGTTTGGCTTCTAGCCATGTAGGCTTCTGCAGCTGAGAGGGACGGTGAGGTTTGGATCACAGCAGACTAAATGAAGTAGCAAGCCTGAAATTTTGCTGTCAGTACAATGCCAGAATAATGTAACTAACAGCACCCTTCTCACAGGCAGATTTTATAAGCTCTCTGAATGTATGTAACCTTTCTCCTTTGCAATAACGTTGAGATTACCTCACTCGAATACACCAGTAAGAAAGACCTCCTAAGCTACTATTAAATGCAAATAGAAATGGTTAATTTATTAGAAGTATTTTTAACCCTCCTCCTTTCATTCACCACAGTCTGATGGCACATCTTATAGCAACACTCTTAAAAAATGTGTGAGCCTAATAGATGACACTGCAATAAGGCCCACATAAACACAATCACATGAACTCAGAACACCTTCCTGATTACAGTGGCAGTGAACAGGGTCCATCGCTCTCCAGCCTCAAACCCAGGGAGCAAGGGATTGATCTGTGTTTAGGAAAATACAGAAGAACCTACAGCTAATGGCTTTATTAGCCACACAGCTGCAAGAAGAGTGAAGGACCATGGAGACTCCTCACAGTAACTGTGGTGCTGCTCCTGCTCACTTGACCAGAGCAGCCCAAAGCAATTTCAGTGATGCCATGAGTTTGGAGAAAAGCAGGGCTCACCAGCTACTGAAACTATTCCTACTGTCATATTAAAATGAACTAAAGTACTCCAAACCTTAAGGATATCCAGTTAACATTTTCTTCCCTTAGTACTGCTGACAATGTAATGTCAACACAGCACAGATAAAACACCCACTAGATGAGAAACTAGAAGAAAAAGGGTCATTTCAAAGATGTTTGTATTGGCACTGACACCTAAAGGGGAAGGGAATGCAAGATCTAGGGCAGTGTTCCATATTACCATAGTTCTCTCAAATGCAAAGCGTTGCTTATGGCTCTCATACAATTTAAACACTACCAGGCAGTCTCTGTTCTTGTGCTCTTAAGTTCAGTCAAGCCTTGGGTGCTAAGAAGAGCCTACATCCCCAGTGAGGCTAATGGCTAAAAGGTGATGCTGGTAAGAGCACAGTGACTGGTCCCTCTTAGTTTCCAGTCTATCTGGAAAAAAGAAAGAGAGTCAAGAGTCTTTAAGAGTGTTTTCACCTTATACTGAAATCATGAGAACAAACGAGAATGAATTTATTGTAATCCAAAATAATTTTCCCTACATACAACCTCTGTCAGCATATCTGAAACGAGCTAGATGTACCAACAGCCCTACATAGTTGAGTTTCTTCTCTTCCTTGGTTAAAATGCTGAAAATGTACCAATGAAGCTGTGCAATTACAGGTAGAAAAGGAGAGAAAGTGCCTCTTGAAAATCTGTAAACAAAGGTAATTGTAAGAGCACAGGGAAGGAAAGAAACCAAGACTTGTGTTCACCACTGCAGATGTAGACCAGGTCCTCTTTTTGCCAGGCAGGCAAAACTCAGGTATGGATTTTCCCTGTAAAACTGTTTGGCATCTACGTTTTATTAGAGCAGAGGAGGGACAGAAAGACACAGGATAAAAACTAAAAGGCTGTGAACAGCACACATCTTCCCAAAATGTTTGTCCCTGGCCAACCCACTGGCACTAAGCTTCCAATCTGAAATTCACAGAAAATAAAGCAAACTACGCACCTTGTATCATTTCTGTTCCCAGAAAGCACTGCATTTCACAGAACATTGGCATGCCATGCATACCTCTTCCCTTCCATCTAATCTAATGTCATTCACTTGGCAGGAATAAATCACAAAGTAAAGACATGCAACTGAAAATGTGTATGTGGCTTTCACCTCTGTGCTACCCGGTAATTCTTACGCACCACAGTAAACGTGACATTCAGGAGAAGTAGGTCAATGTACATTTCATACAAAAACAGAACGTTAATTCAAAACCAGAAGTTCCAAGAGTCAGAGGACAGTTTCTTCAGGACTTGACTATTGCAAATGTGAAGAACTATCAAACAGTGTCACCCAGTGGTAAAGGGCTTCCTACAGACAGGAGCAGAAGCTTTTGGCACAGAGAGCAGTCAAAGCAGGGGAAGGGAAAAGACGGACCAAAATCAGTGTTTTTATACAAAACTGCTAAACTTCTGAGTAAACAAACAAAAAATCCCACGGCCTTTTAGCAGAAGGTCCTACTTTTAAGACGGTCTGTTTGTGAAGCCATCAGCATTACAAGTCGGTCATTTCTCAGTCATAGGAAGCTTTAAGATTAAAGAAGGGTATTTCCACTGGGGGAAAAACATCCAGAGCAGCCAGCAACATGTTATTAATATGGAGAGTGGAAACATTTCATACATCTGACATCAGCTGCCAAAAAGAGATGGGTGAGTCTTGAATGCTCTTAAAATCTAGTTCACACAGTTCAGCAAGATTCTTCCACACAAGAGAGGAACACGTGATGATGGTTGTTTCTGTATTTTTTGTGTATTTTGTTCACCAAGAACTGATGAGAGAGGTGAGACAGCAACATGTGTCTCTATGCAAGGTCCAAGAACACAAGAAGTGAAGCACTGGAACAGGCTGTCCAGAGAGTTGGTGGGTGCCCCATCCCTGGAGACATTCAAGGTGTGGCTGGATGGGGCTCTGAGCACCTGATGTAGCTGTAGGTGTCCCTGTTCACTGCAGGGAAGTTCATCTAGATAACTTTTAAAGGTCTCTTCCATCTCAAACTTGTTTCTATGATTCTAAGTTAAATCATGCTCTCTAAATAGAAATCTTCTGGATGTTACAACAATGATGATGAGATTTGTGCACTTGATTCACTTGAGCATAAGTTTACGCCAGTTAAAAGTCAAAAAAGGTAAACCAACCTTTGGTAAGTATATATAACAAAATTTTGGAGTTAGAGAAGAGTTAGGTTACTTGGCATTCCTATAAATATGACTGGCATAGGGAGCACAGCTTTGCTATGTATAACAAATAGAACATTAAAAAGGAAATCAGCACGTTTGCTGATGACACCAAGCTGTGGGGTGTGGTTGACACACCAGAAGGACAGGATGCCATTCACAGGGACCTAGACAGGCTTTAGCAGTGAGCCTTGCTGAACCTCATGAGGTTCAACAAATCCAAGTGCAAGGTATTGCACTTGGGTTGGGTTGTGGCAGCCCCCACAACCAATACAAACTCAGAGATGAAAGGATTGAGAGCAACCCTAATGAAAATGATCTAGGGATATTGGTGGATGGGAAGCTGGACGTGAGCCAGCAATGTGCCCTCCCAGCCCAGAAAGCCACCTGTATCCTGGGCTGCATCAAAAGAAGGGTGGCCAGCAGGGCGAGGGAGATGATCCTGCTCCTCTGCTCTGTGCTGGTGAGGTCTCACCTGGAGTACTGCATCCAGATGGGGAGTCCTCAGTACAGGAGAGATGTGGGCCTGTTGGATGCACCACAAAAATGATCCAAGGGATGGATCATCTCTCCTATGAGGACGGGCTGAGAGAGCTGGGGCTGTTCAGGCTGGAGAAGAGAAGGGTGCGAGGTGACCTGAGAGCGGCCTTTCAGGACCTAAAGGGGGGCTGTAAGAAAGAAGGAGACAGACTCTGTAGCAGGGCTTGTGGTGACAGAACAACAGGAAATGGCATCAAGCTCTGGGAGGTTAGGCTAGATATAAGGAAAAATCTTTTACAATGAGGGTGGCAAGGTACTGGAACAGGTTGCCCAGAGATGTGGTTGATGCCCTGTTCCTGAAGACTGTCAAGGCCAGGCTGGATCAGGCCCTGGGCAACCTGATCTAGCTGTGGTGCCCCTGTTCATTGCAGGGGAGTTGAACTAGGTGGCCTTCAGATGTTCCTTCCAACTCTAAGGATTCTATGATTCTACAAAATGCAAAAGTAGTAACATTAAGAACTGGAGAATACACTGTATATTGGTGTGGTCAAAAGAGCTCAGTCCACTTGGCTTAAAAAATGTGCAGCTTAAGATCAGCTTGTTTATCCTACAAGCAGCAAGCCTGAAGATGGTTGGAGACAGGGACTAGACAACACATTTCTAAAAATAAGGCACACACTTTTAAAGTGAGGAAAATGCAATAGTAAAGCGACTGAAAGACTTGTAATGTGAAGTCAAAGGCAGTTCAATCACATGGAGAGATCAAATTACAGGATAATTATCCCTTCTAATTTTACAAATTTATAAGTCTATGAGTGCAATTAATAAGCATTTGAAATTAAATCTGAAAATTAGAATCTTTGCATTAATCAGATTTACATTAAGTAGGAACAGCAACAAAAATGAGACCAAGTGAGCTGAGTAGTTTACATGCTGCTTAAGTTACACCAGTGCTGTAAATCTTCAATTCTTGCCTTTTGGAGTGTGAGGTTTTAGTGAACCTCCAGATCTTGCTTTGTGCCTCATGCTGATCTTTGGGAAACACCAGCACTCTGTTTGGAGTTATGGTACAGCACGATCTGCTGAGCTGTCATGCCTCCCATTGTTAATAATGGGTGTACATTGTTTCTGAATGACAACTTAAAAGAAATTCTACACAAAAGATTACTATTTTCAACACATTTAAAAACTCTGGCATAATGAAAATCAGACAGTGATTTTTCAGTGCAAGTGCAACTTGCCCATTTCCTAAGTAAATTCATAGGTAGTTACATAAAAACTAAATACTTCCTCAGACCAGGCAGATGTGAATCGATTACCTGCCAACTCAACCTCTCAAGTTCTCTTCATTTTCCAGGAAGAAAATCCTTCCCTGGCTTAAAAAAAAAATAAAAATCTTTGCTAGTAAAATTGTTTTTTTCCAAGTTCTCTCATGCTGGCAAGGAGCTTCAAAGAGGCATCCAGCTTATAGGAATTGGAGTTGGACTTGATGATCCTTATGGGTCCCTTCCAACACACGACATTCTATGATTCTCTGAATTTTGATTTCTTAACACAAAGAATATCTTTTCTTAGAAACAGAGAAAAGGAAACTAAAAGAAGTAGTTTTCGTACACATATCACTACTCCAAGCTAATACATTTCCAGCTTACTCACAGGAAAGAAATAAAGCCTTCACCTCTGCAAGTTGGTTTTGGCTCTAGCAACTACATCCACATTCCAGTCTGCACTGTGTCCACAAAGAGACACCCTTCCTTGCCCAGACCTGTTTTATCTGCTCTCACACTCTGAGATGTATTTTAGGTATGTGGCTCCTCACTGCAACTCAGTCCAAAAGGGCACCACTACAAAGGCAAGGAAGAAAGACCTGAAAGAAAAGGCCAGAATAAAACTGATGACCTGATCCTCCAAAAGGGAGGCAGAGCAAGAAATTAAAGAATAGGGTGTTCCACACCCTCCTCATGACCTTAACCAAAAGTACCATAATTCTCTAATGGATTTACATGGAAACTGTGGGTGTAAGAATGTATGTCAGTCAGAACAAGCCTTCAGAAAATGTAGGACATAGGAGCCATGGCACACATTAGCTGGCTTTAAGACAGCTTTGAGATACATGTGTAGTTACAAAACTGCAAAGGTGATTAACAGGGGACCTGAAAGACCACAATGTGCCACAATGCATCTACAGAAACATCACCTCTTCACTGTTAAATGGAAGGAGTCAGAGCCCCAAAAGCACGAAATTATAGAAAGCAAAACTATTGACGCTGGGTCACATCTTTCAAAGCTGTCGATTTTTACATGCTCTTTAAGCAGCTACAGTCAGCAGCTCTTACTGCAACTCTGTAAATCAGGAAGCTCTGAAACCAGGGCAGAGCTGCATATCAGTTGGTACACAGCAAGTGAAAGGACAGCACACCCTGTTCTTGCTCACAGAGGAAGGGCACTGTTTTCTGAAGAAACAAGCCTCCATCCGAACACCACATCAATGTGCTCCTCACAGAGATGAGCTGCCTGTGGCCTTTTAGCCTTGCTTGAATGAAGCACCCACAATGACAACATCTAAACCAAAAGCAGTCACACCAGCTTACCAAGCACATAGGTGAGATTTTATCTTATACTCTGGCAGAACAAATTAAGCAGTGTGGTGACACTGGGCTGTTTCTAGGAGGTTTTCTAGAACATCACCTTCTTCGGTTTTCTTTGAAAGGTTTGATGAAATTCAGGGAGGGAGAAACAAACCACCACTCCATAATCCATGGATTCCATAAAGGAACTGCTCAACAAATTCCCAACAGCTAACAAAAAAAAAAAAAAAAAGAAACCAGAGGGATGACCCCAGTCTCTCATACAGGGGTTGTTTGTTGAGCTTGAGTTGGTGACGGAAAAGGAATTTCCTACAATTGTTACCTTTCTGCTTGACAGACCACCTGGAGGGAAATCCCAGCCTGTCCTCCATTAGCAGCACTGATGAAGGGGCCCAGCCGTGCCACCAGCATCAGTAAAAGCCCCTCAGCTCTGCTCCTTGCTTCCTTCCTTCGGGGTTTCAGCAGGATGGATCACTTGCTCTATGTGCTGCAGAAGAAATGGGCTTGGATTTGAACATAAACTGGAAGAACTCAAACTGTCAGCTCAACTTGCAAAAACACAAAAGAACAAAAAAAGTCAGCAGTCCTAGTAGGTACTGCAGGGATCTCCAGCAAACTACTAAAACAAACTACCCACATCCCAGAGTCACATGCTAATTCACAGAAGTCCTGTCTCCTCATGTTTGCAAGAGAAAATAAAGATAAACCTCAAAGAAAAAGAAGCCAAAGAACAAAGGGTTGCACAAGACTCAGAGCCAAAACGGACTGAAAGTCTTTGGCATAGATGTCTGCTGCCTAAATACACTGTGGCTGTGGGGAACAAAACCAGTGTTAGGTCACAACTTGGCTCTTGCTGGTGAAGATCCGAAGAAGCAGCGCACACAGCTTCTGGAGAAAGAATACCATTTGTCATTCACAGACAGTGGTGAATATCTATTGATAAACTCTCCTTGTTGCCAGTAGCCAGCTGTACCTGTTGATGCCTGAAGGCAGCCCTGGTTTTGCCCTCTGCTGAACAGAGGACATGGGCTCTCACTGCACACTGGGCCCAGAACCAAAGAGGGAAGCTTGCAGGCCAGCAAGCTTAATGTGCAATAAACCATGCTAGGAATCCTTAAGACGTCACCATACTGCATCCCCAGCAAGATATCATCTTGCTCTCTCAGATAATTGTAGAATGAAGGAACAAACGTCAAGAGGTTTTTCTGTGGTCCTCTTCCTGCTCTCCTTCAATAGTTAACTGAGCTATTTAAAGAAAAAAAAAAACAAATACAGAAAAACTGCAATTAAAATTCCAACAAGTATACATGATCGTGGTTTTTAAACACATGCCTCTGTTTTGGAATCATAAGAGACTAAACAAATGGTCACTGGTGAATACTGAGAGCAGTTCAGTGAGATCAGTGTGCTCGGTCACGGTGGCGAGCACTGCCACTACTAGTGTTCTCCATGGCTATGCAGCCTCCAAAAATGTAATGTCTTGTTAGAAGGAGAGAAAAAATCCTTGTGATCGAGGGTTCAAGGGGAACTGATGTTTGGGTAGGTCTCTCATGCATTCTTGATTTCCAGAGTTGTGCTTCACCTGCAAGAATGGTGGCTTGCAAATACACCCGTATTTCTATCAATAAAGGGAGGTTAAAATCCAATCACTGCAAATTCTTGACCAGCTCCCACACATTCTAAGCCATGTTGCTCAAGCTCCTACATCTAACAGAGCTGGTCCATTCTCTTGCAACATAATCACTTCCTCAACCTCCTTGCTTAACAAATATTGCTAAAGCAGAAATTCAATATTTCCTTTTTACTATGTTTCACTGAGGAAGTATGTTTCAAAACTGCAAAAGAATCACTAAGGAAGGAGAATTCATCAGAAAATAAAGTGGGACCTGTTCTTTATAAGAGGCTTGGTCACGACAGAAGCTCACTCATTCAGAAGGAGAGCTGCCCCATAATTACAGTGAGGAACTGAGTTATGGCAGAAGAGAGACTCTATTCTCAGCCCTACCAAATACTGGATTTGTGATGCTGAGCAGGACACTTGAGCCTAAATTAATATGGAACAGGCTGTGGTTGTCAGCACAAGACAATATGTTGGATACCAAACGCAGAGAGCACAAAACATGCTTTTTTTGGGTGAGCAGATCAGTAAGAGACATCATAAATTATGACAATGCTATGCTTTGTTCTATTATAGGCAGCATTTTGTAAAAAAAATTTGGAGACATTTCATGTAAAGCAGACTTTTATGATGGAAAAAAATGCTTGTTTTAGAGTCAAAAGGCATAATTCAAATAGGTAACTGGCTGCCTAAAGCTTAGAAAATGAAACTGATGATGTTTAAAATAAGATGATAAGTTATGGGTTAGCACATACACAGAAGAAAGATTAGAAAGAGATTAAAATTAATAACACACCAGCTGGGAATTTTCTCTTTGTGTTACAAAAGAAGTGCATGGGATTTTTAATTCTTATGCCTTATGGACCATCACTACCATTTTCACTCTGTGTCTATTTTTATGAATTTCTTCCTTCCCAAGTTATTAGCAGCCACAAGATTTTTTTTTTGCTTGTTGTTATTTGTTTATTGATTTCTCATTCAAACGACAAACCCAGACACATAAAATGCATGTTTTCCTAATTTGCACTGGGAAATACGTCCTCAGAAGCGTCTCCAGGATGAAGGGCCAGAATAAGAGCTGGGAGCCTCAGGGCTTTCCTACCCACTGGTGAATACAGCACTTTCTTCTCAAGTGTGTCAGTAATAAGATGGAGACTCATTTATCAAAATCTGTCCTCTTTAAAGCAGCATGCACTCCTCAGTAATCTCAGCGCTCAGCAGGGCACAAATTTTGCCTCTTCAGACACTTCATCAATGCAAGTTTAACATCTACGTTACCATCTGAATTGCAGTAACCATTTGTGGCAATCAAGTCTTATTTCATCACAACAACATTAATAGTCATCTTTCAACACCAATGTCAAAAAATCAGCCTTATTTTTTTTTTTTATTCTGTATCTTCTACATATACAATATTATAAGCACAGAATTCCTGCCCAGTCTGCTTAGCCAACAGCCTGTTTGCAGAGGGAATGGTGTCCCACCTGCTTTCATACCGATCCAAAATGAAACAATCCTAGAAGCGGTTCTTCAGTGCATTTGGCTATGAAAGCAAACAGGCCATCAAAACTCATCCAGCAGCCCTCCCCTGCACAGATCATAGAATTATAGGATCATTAAGGTTGGAAAAGACCAGAAAGATCATCTAGGCCAACCGCTGACCCATCTCCACCATGCCCACTAACCACATCCCTCAGTGCCACACCTGCCCTTTTCTTGAACACGTCCAGAGACAGTGACTCCATCACCTTCCTGGGCAGCCTGTGCCAATGCCTCACCACCCTTCCTAAGAAGAAATTTTTCCTAATATCCTACCTGAGTGCTGTGTTTTGAATTCTTCTTGTTCCACCTATACTTTTCCAGGGCTGCCAGGGGCAAAAGCACAGGTACAGATGGTAACAAACTACAACCAGTAAATGTCTGGGCACGGTGGGTATGGTTTGAACAGTGTGTAGCTCAACCACATTTGCCTAACGGATATTTACCAGCAGATGACAGCTTGCTCCAGCCAGTCCCAAATCTTAGACACCTTATTGCAGCATTTGGCTCGTGGTATACCTGTGTTTTCAAACAGGACCTGCAAGGAAGCAAGATCCCCCAAACAAACAGGCACTGTCAGCGGCGACTGTGCAACTTCTTTCAATGCAATATGCTAATGAAAATCAGAAGACGCATCTATTTGTGTAGGTATCAAGCAAAGTTATTCCAGATCGGAAATAGATGTGCCACATAAACATAGGGGTCACAGAAAGCTGACTGAAATGACAACGTTTCAATCATTGTTATTTGAGTTTCATTAGAGCTCATGTTATAAATGTACTTTACAAAGTGAAAAGAACTTCGCTGTCCACAGACACAGCTGATAAAGTCACTAATTAGCCATTGGAAGGGCTGCAGCATTTTCCCCAGTTTATATCCCAAACCTTCCAGAAAGTCAATGGACTTTAGAGCCTAAATTGGAGAACTTTTGGAAGTTTTACTTTCAACAGCTTTCAGTCCTTTTCAATCCTGCATTCATCCAAAGAAATATGACCCCTGGACAAGCATCTCACGCAAAGCTAATATCCCAATATCCCACTTGTGTTTTAGTTAATGGTTCAGTTGAACTCCTTCAGAAAAAAAAAAAAAAATAAAGATAAGTGGGCACCTCCATCACCAAGGCTCACCTTGTCAGCACTACAAGGCTGGTGCTACAAAGCAGGCAGTGCAAGATGGTATCTTCTGTATCGTTAGGCAGCAGAACTGTCACCTCCCTCGCAGCGCACTGTTATGGCACTGTTCTGTATGCAGCTCAGCTCTCAACTGCACCATTTCAAGCTCAATACCCTCTTTCAAGAGTCATTTCCTTCTCACAAACACACCTAATTAAACATACACCTTAGGACCTGGTGAAAAAACAATAAATCTTTGCGGCTCTACAGTGGTGCACATTTTGAGACAGGAAGTGTATGTCTGCAAATTGATTTCGATTCACATCCTACTGTGCTCTGTGTTTTCCTACGGCTTCCATTCAGCATAAACATTTACTAGTATTGAAAAAGCAGTACTTCCAGGAAAGCAATGCTTACAGTTGCATTCACACAGTGATAAAAATGACAATGTGAATGTTAGAAGTTGGAAGTAAATGGATGAACTTTGAGAGTCAGTAGCAGGGGTTTACTTGAGTGCACGCCAGCAGATGTGCCTGTCCAGCAGCGTAAGTGCTGGTCTCACTGCTGGGGAGATCAGCACATTTGCTGGTTGTTTCCAGCACTAAACAAGAAGTTTGTAGAGGCTACAACACAGGAGATTTTTCAGGGAGGCTTATGCAGAATTTCAGAGTTTTTTAAGCTCAGGTTATTTCCATTGATGGAGAATGGTGACATTCGTTTTAGAGAAAAAAAATCCCTTCCCCCAAAATCCGAAAGGACAGCTGCATTATGTCAATAAATGGTTTGAGAGACAGGAAGAGATAGCACAGTACATGAGTAAGGCAGATACATGAAAGACCAAGAAGAACTTCATTGGAAATCTCACATCTCGTTCTCCCCTTCTTTACATCAGAGAAATAAATACTTCCGATAATTCAGCAAAGTCCAGCTGTAGACATCTTCTATTAACCTTACTCAAGACCTCATTTAAAAACTGAAGACAACAACCACTTGTCATAGCCTTCTTCAACATCTTTTATATATCCCACTCAAACCTCTGTTTATACCATTATTATATTATCTAAATATAAACAAAGACTTGATTAAAACTATACATATTTATAGAAGCATTCATGTCACCTACCTTTAGGCCTTCAACTGCTGTAGCTAAAATAGGCAAGCAAGCTCCTTATAGCATTAGCATGGTGATCCAGGGGGCAAATGAGAGCAGCTACCCTGATCACTAATGTCAGTTATCATCGCCCTCAATCAGTTGCCAGAGACATTCACCTTCCTCTGCTGGGGTTACATGAAGCCCAAGGGGCCTGGGCTCCCCAGCCTGCTTTTTGGCAGCACTGGAAAAGGTCTCTTCAAGAAAAAAGAGGAAAGAGTGAGAAATTCCACCCCAGCTCTCATAAACTACAATAACACTGAGCACATCAGCCTGTCACTGCTTTCTGTTACATCTCCTGTGTGCCAGATATGCCAGGCTTCACACACTGTATAAAATAAAACCGTGGAAAGTAAGCAGTTTAATCATTTCCTGTATTATTCACCACATTGTCTGCAATACCTTGTGGATTAATTAGCTAGATAAGAAAATGTCTGCATGGGGCAAGCTTGTTGTAAGTCTGAAGCAGTGATCTAAAGCCATGTACTCATGCAAACTGCTGCATTAAGACAGAAGCTGAATGAGGGAGGAAGAACCCATCCTACCTGCTCCCCACAGGTGACAAAACCCCTTTCCACCCTGTGCAGGAAGGTAATCAAACCATTACGCAACTGTGGAAAGTCCCAGAGACTGGGAAAAGAGAAGAGAGGAAATTTGTGCCTGGAAATCAAACTGTTCAAAAGTGCCGAAGGACGGGTCACTGAGTCTGACACATCTAACTTTTTTCATTTGAAATCAAATGAGGAGTCAGAAAATCTCATCAGTCACTACATTAAATTACCATGCCATAAATGCTGCATAGTATAAATAATTTTTCTGTCCTTCATGTACGATTCCAAAAAGTAATGCAGTATCATCAGTGTTTCAACTCGCTGCTGAGCCCAGCGGATCCTCAGTACCAAAAGTTTCCAAGCACTCAAACCTGGCCAGAAACTCCAACACAGCAAGTCCAGGTTGGCGATTAGGAAAAGGTTCTTCACTGGAAGGTGATGGGACATGGAACTGGCTCCCAAGGGCAGTGGTTGCACCCCAAGCTGCCAAAGTGTTTGAACAATGCTCTTGGACGTATGGTCTACTTTTTGGGTGGTCCTACATGGAGCCAGGGGTCAAACTCAACGATGGTTGTGGCTCCCTTCCAACTGAGAATAGTCTGTGAAACACTGAGTTTGTAGCGTGGAGGTGGCTACTCAAAAAGTGGGACCAGGGCACAGAGGAAGGGAGAAAAAGAACAGAAAACAGCTACTGTGATCCTTGTCATTCAACAGTGGCATCTAAATGTAACATCTCTACATTGCTGCTTTGAGCTGGTCTATGCCCATTTAGGCTTTATCTGTAGGGGAAAAGAAAAAAGAGATAAAGAACAGCACCTCCAGGAAGTGCCCAACTCCACTTATCTTAGCATTGGGTAAAAATTTCCTTTAGAGAGTGCTTGTGTTGATTTGCCAAAGTCAGCCCAATGATGAGATACCACAGCCAAGACAACGGAGCCCTGCTGAACCACAGAGCCCTCCAGCTCTACCAGCCACTGCAGCAGCCACAGGAAGCCCTTGAGCAGAACTTCTGCTCCCCTAATATAACCCATGGGCATCCACTCCCACACAGCTGGAAACGTCTCATTTCTGTGCATCCTGATTAAGCAGGAGGCACAGATTTCTGTTTGAAGGCAGTGAAAATCACAGCACTGGAAATACCACTGGAAATATTTGTTATTTCCAGGCCACCAAACACAAGTAGCACTTACTAGTTTACTACTCCGGTTTCCAATATGATAAATGACTTGAAGAGAAGCAGTTTCTTAAATACATACCAAATGCCACTGAACACAAATGTGCCTAAACCTTGTTTGAGAGAGCTGTGTTTTTAAATTAGCTTTGAGAATTTTCTAGCTTAAAAGTAAGGGACAAAAAAGAGCAGAGGAGGAAATAGTTGCTGGTACGAGCAGGAAGAAAGACAGATTTACATGCAGTTTCAAAGCAAAGTGCTAGCAGCAAAAAGATTAGATTATTGATGCAGAGAGGGAGAGGAAGTTGCAAAGCTGCTCAACATTTCAAGAAGCTGCGAGGTTTATTGCGCTGTAGCTGGGGAAAATCAAAACATTCTTTGAGTAGGATTTAGTAACTCAATAACAAAAGTCAAATAGATTAAATGCCGCATCTGTTGTTATAATTAAATTAACGAAGTAATGATAGAATCATGCATGCTTTTCCCCTGTGAAATATACCTTGGGTAAAGACGGGTTGTACTTATACATAGTTCCCATTTTATAAAGAAAGCACAAGCCAAAATCACCCTTCCTGCAGTGCTATTAACATGAAGGAAAATTATCCCAGGGATAAATCTGGCCAAGAGATGTTTTTTACCAGAGATGAGTTTCAGAAGAAATTATCCTGAAATAGGGCTGCATGGAAATACTTGAAACATTTTCACTGACATTCCCAGACCACTTCTTTAAAAATATATTGGAACAGATTTTTCCCAGTATTAAATAGGTGGAAAATTTGAAGATGGAGTTTTACACTGCTCTGTTTCCAGGGAATCAAGTTAATATTCTTAAGGTCTGGACATGGATCTTATATTTGGGAGGGTTTTTTTGTTGTCTTTATTTGGGCAGGGTTAATTTTTTGTTGTTAGTTTTAAAATAGTAAGCATCGGTACTCATAAAAAAAAGCCACTTTGTGTGCAGCTCAGCTTGGGTACTGAGAATTGAGGAGTTCAGAAATTACAGGTCTGCCAGGAGAATGAGAGCCACGCACTCACAAAATTTCATGTTTTTACATTGAGATTCCACGATCAGATTAAGAATTACTATAAATAACATAAAGTTCTACTTTGAGCTGGAATGAGTTGGAGATAGTCTATTAAAATAAATTAATTTTCCTCAGCTTATCTGACTCGCTCAGGAACTTGCACAATTGTTGATATTACAGTTCTCCACGGGCTGACATATGCAGTACTGCCAAGGGCAATGGCCTGGGTTCACCTTCATGTGTGGGAGTGCAACGCTGGAGACCTGCAGCAACGCACCCGTAACACATCTCCCACAAAAGTGCACCAACTAAAACAATGTACGCAGATACCAAGCACATACAAATTGCTGAGAGCAATGTATCTACAGCAAATTGCACAGCTAACAAGCACTGTAATCATGTTTTTTGCAGAATCTTAGAAAATGGGGCTGGAAGGAACTTCAAGAGGCTGCTCACCCCATCCCTGCCCCACAGCAAGCTGCTGCAGCACCTCAACATTCCTCATGTCTCCATCCTCCGATGTTCCTGAGCCAAAATGTTTCATTCTTGATCTCAGTCCAAAACAAGATCTGACTTAAGCTTGGTTATTCAGCTTGTTTTGAGCTCTAGTTGCTTGATTTTTAGTGCTGATACATATACAGAACATCAAACTGGCTGGCCAGTTCCTAAGCAGCAGTGAATGTAGAGCTAGGCCTTTGCTAACTTGGGGATAGAAGAAGATATAGAACAAGAATCAACCATATCAGAAACAAAATCATAATGAAAAGTCTCTTTAAGAGATTTTAATTTCAAAAGCTATCTTTAGCACACCTGGAGAAGAGCACAGAGGACATGAGAAAGCAGTGCTCCCACGAGGCTGCCCTCTGCTAAGAGGGGTACCAGGGCATCCATCTTCCCACTGCTCGTTCTCATCAGCACAGAAGGATGCAGCAATAAAAGAAGGATCTGGATATCAGATCCTAGTTTTAAAAAAGTTTTAAGTTAGCACAGCAACGCATTGGTTCTTGTAAGAAGCAGCTACAGATTATTGAAAGAAAACAACCCAATAATAAGAATGTTTTTTCGTTCCAGAGCTTCTTGGCATGGCAACTAGGGCTTGTTTAGAAGGGTTTCCATCACTTCTGCCACAGCCCTGAAAACAAACTTGTGTACATAAGGAGATGCAATCTTGTCTCACTGCAGTTCTAAACCAGAATATATATTTCTTCTTTTTTTTTCTCCTGTCTGTTTATTTCTTTTCATTTCAAACAAATCATACTCATCCATCTCCTGGGAGTCAGTTTTTCCCCAATAATTATGAATGTTTTCCCTTCTCTGATGTTCTGCAGGGTAACATCATTTGGGATTGACTGATGTTCTTTCAGGGTAGCATGGTTTGGGTTTTTTTTTGGGGGGAGGAGGTGGTGTATGATCCCTTTTCAGTATTACAAAACCTAAGGCAGAGTGTAATAAAAAAATGCGACAACTCTATTGCTTATTTTTGCAATCTGACATTTTCATTTCATGTCATAATGAGTCTAATCAATCTCTCCTACATTACACACATACCGTATTCCTAACTACTCACAATTAGAAATAGCTATCCGATTTCTTTCTTCCAGAATTGCATGAAAATTAATGTCACTTGTCACAAAGAGTTCAGACTACAAAAAGCAGCACAAAACACTGAGGACTTTAATTCTGCATCGCTCTTTATGCAGATCTCAAATCAAAAGCAACAGTGTTAAACACTATTATTAGTTCCCCTGCTTGGATCATCACTCTGAATAGAGGCACTAATGAGATGGAGCCCTGCAAAGCATTTTCTTAGAAGCAATAAAAATCAAAACTAAATTGGAACAACTTGGTTCTCTGAATTAAAAATCCTCTGCAAGTCACATCATTACCAAGAAAAGTACTAAACGAGGAGTATTTCTGGTGGCTCTGCTTCTGCACAGCTGGCAGGTGGGGTACCTGCAGTGACCCATGTGGGAGCCTCTTGGTGACCCTGTTAGCGATGTGGTGGTATTCATCAGTGCAGGAGCTGTGCTAGCAGCGCTCCAGCACGGGCTCAAATTTTCAACAAGGAAATTCCACCAGCTGCCTACTCATAGGACTTGCCTGCTCTGCTCCTACACATTTGATCCATTCTGAGATCCAGCAAGGACGGTTGTCCCAGTAAAGCAGGAGGAGTCCTGCCTCGGCTCACGCCATCGCAAAGGTCCAGCCCTCTAACACTGGCAGCTGCAGTGGAAGCAACTGTTCTACTCCTGTGAGGAATGGCCAGTTGCTGCTGCAGCCACATCTCCCCCAACTGATGCACATGAGAAGCAGGGACATTTCTTCATGTTGCTTACAGAAGCCGTGCCTTTTGTGTCACTTCAGACACAGCTCATTCCTTGTCTATCAGATTCACTCACTTGGTGCGCTGGAATCTTTTAAGGAGCAAGTGACAAACAGAAAAAACAAAAACAAAGACCCAGAAGCTGGAGTAACACCGAGCCCTTCTCTAGCTACAGCTCCTGTATCCAACACTAAAAGCAGCTATATTTCATCCAGAATGGGCAGCTTTACCAACACGGGACATCTCCCTTTCAATTCTGCCCATCACTGCTATGCTAACACTGAAATACAGACTACATGTAAAGCAAACAAGGGAGAACCAAGAAACCAGTGATTCAGACTCATCTCTCTACCGTCTACTCAGATTAACATCTTTTTCATAACAACATCTGCCTGTTCTGCCTATGTGCTAAAGTGAGAGTGAAAAACAGGGGCATAGAGTCATAGAACAGCCCGAGCTGAAAGGGACCCCTAAGGATTCAGTCCAACTTCTCTTGCAGGTGTGCAAAGCTCAGCCAGTCAGAGAATAGGCTACAGGTCAGATAAACAGTCAGGACATGTGCATGGTGAAAGACAGCATTAATTTTTTTTCTTCACAGGGTAGCAAGATGGACAGACAGTAATGTCTGCTGCAAAATCATCCTGCAGAAAGTGAGCGACAAAAGTAGGGATCCAGAACAAGTGCATACAAACCTATGTAGTCCGAATACCATGTGCAGAAATGGGGATATTTATAATATAATATAATGGGGATAATTGCACGCTGAATCCTGGACAAAACACCTATGGACCACCATCCAGGGGATTTCCAGGGAAGCCTCTGAAAGTCAAACAGCTCACCAGCTATTAGCAAAGCTTGTGCTAAACAGGACACTAAAATAATACTAGAAGAGCCCTTAAACGATACCAGGTGATCCCTCATTCGGTCTTGACTTGCCACTGAATGCAGTAACAAGACAAAATCCAAGGACTCTCTTTTATTTGAGCAGTTCCCCTGAGGCCCAGTTCCTTCAAAACAGAAAGCAATTACAAAGCTTTCTGTCATGAACCATTAACCTCTCCACTGCCAAACCGTAGGATTCATAAAGTTTCATTTCACACATGAAATGCTTCCATACTCTTCTAAATCCTTTATTCAATCCACACATATGAATGAATATTACATTTATTCGGCTATTAGCAAACCAAATATAACCGTGCTGGCTTTAAGTGAAGTAAAGAATCGAGTGCAGGTTCTAACCCTAATGGTTACATAATTTGCCCACAAATATTTATGTGCATCTTCCAACTGCTGACTAAATCAAAACCCACAGAAAGACATAAACCATGGGGCAAATCTTTCGGCAGGTACAAGTCAGCACAGCCTGAACAACTTGACATACATAATTACACTGCCAAATACTTGATCAAAAGAACGGAGTAGATGCCAGCATGTGCTTCATGTAAAATAGACAAGAGGGTCTTTGTTGGACAAGAGTTAATTTAAGACTCATAAGAGGAACCGTATCATATCGTTTAAAAGAAAATCACACTCCAAACACATGTGCAGGCCTGAAAAGAGACAGTAAAAAATGTAAGAAATTACCAATGAGGTCTGGCCCAAAACATTTGTTCTGTTCTCTGAGATGCAGCAAGGACAGTTGTCCCAGTGAAGCAGGAAGTGTCCTGCCCCAGCTCGTGCTGTTGCAAGGAAGAGATCCAATGGCAATACTATCCAAGGGATAGTACTATCTACTGCACACAGAGAACAAATGTTAGAGCAGGCAGCCTGCTTGCTGCCCTAAAACAGCTGCTTCAACATGCAGGCTGACTGTTGTTCTTTTCTTTGGTGCATCATGTAGGAAAACTGCTTTGCTGACCCAACAGTGCCAGATAGCAGAAATGTTCCACAGAAGAGAGAAGGCCTTTGGGCTGAATTAGTGCCTGGTAAGAAGTACATGTTGTTTATAGTGTTCTGAAGCAGAGACCACAGTGCCATACTGATGCCAGAAGCATGTGGAAGCTGCTGTGTGTTTGAGGATACAGCTCAGTATACTCACAGCAGAGCGATGTCCTTGAGTCATTCCAATGATGGTTAAAATTAGCAATGCAATGGGATGTTTCCTGTCTTGTCTGTTCCCACACCTTTGTCATAAAGGAGCACCGAAGAGGAAGCCATTAGTTAAGGCACAAAAACCTTGTGTATTCGGGTGAGCAGCAAATGTCTGTGCTGGAGATATGCACACAAGACCAGCCCATGCTAGTCAGAGTCGTGTACTGTGAATTAAAATTGAAGCAGCTTGCACTGCACAAGCACCACATTTGCAGCCTACTTGCCTGCTAGTTTTCTTGCATACATCCAGTCACTCACCTTAGTCTTGTGTGGGTTCATCAGATCCAAAAGACTTGAAAAACACAAGTTGAATATTTTTGCTTTTTGTTGGAACAAAAACAACTGATAAACTGAAACTTTCAAAAGAGACCATAAAATTGAAGTTCACTAACCACAAACCATTTCCAAAGCCATGGCTCATTTCAGTCCTATTTCACACATTCACACACACAGAGTTTTTGCACATTTACTGAAAACAAAAGATGTGTTCAGATGTGCTCTGAAAAGTCCATCATTCGACTAGGTATCTCATAAATACAAATAAGAAGCAGTTCTAGTCTGATACAATACAGCAGTTTCAATTCAATTCAAAATCTTGTTGGCACTGTGGCTTGAGCCACACAATTTAAAGGAAAGCCATCAGACCTTCTCTCATGTGAATATTTAATGTTCAGAGAGAAGTGAGGGAATTTTGTGTTGAAGCACATGCTGTTCTCTTAAACACTGCATGTTTTAAATTAGGGTTAACCAACTTGTAAACTTGCTCAGAAGATCTCCAAACCCCAAACAAAGCCAGAGGAACTCAATCAGAAAAGCTGTGGACAAATAAGATTACCATCCTGCCATACTAGTGAGAAGAGCCTGTCAAAAAGAGAAGAATCACATCGCCAAATGGAAAATTTTTAAATAATTATGACTAAATATAACATCTTGCTGATGGGTTTTGTGTTTTGTGTCTTGTTTTGCCCCTACAACCTTTCTTTTACAATAAAAACATACATTTCTGTGTGTTCCATTAGATAACAAAAGGCAGCAAAGTCTTCTTCAAATTTTTTACGCTTCAGGCCCAAAGTGATGGCACCCATGGGAGTGAGATGAAGCTTTTCCTTCCAGGTTCCACAGTATAGAAGCAGCAGCACTAAAGCCAGGGAACGAGGCCAGCAAGTGCAGGGGAAGGTAGAGGAAATACCTTCCCAGACCCATCTTCTTCACAGGTCTTGTCAAAATATCTGTAAGGCAGCCAAGATTCCCAAGCAGACTGGAGGGAGGAAGACTCATACATTCACATCTGAAAGTGTCACTGAGAATTAGAATTTTGAGCTCATTACAAAAGGGCACAGGAAATCAAGCAGAGGATCCTTTTCACACTGAACCTAGACCAAGGCAAAGACTGTTTATTCTACTACAGTGAAATATTTTATATTCACAGTCATCACCACAGTGTTGAATAAAGTGAAGGAAAGTGTTGTTGCTTCTTCCTTTTAGCATTCTCTGTTGCTGAACCCTCTGCCATCCGCATTCCCACTTCCACTGACACCCTCCTGAAATGTCAGTGCAGTGACTTTCTAGGAATTTGATCCGAGTTCAAAAATCCCCATCTGTTCCCACTGGAAAAGAATGAGATCAGATTGTAAATGCGTGACAGTCTCCTCACAAGGAGACACGCGAGCACAATTTGGTCACATATAAAAGTTGGTCCCAGCTTCCTTTATTTAAATTAAAAACTACAGGCTCATCTCTGTCTTTCTGTAATAAGTTATTCAGATATTCAGATAACAGAATCATGAAATTGTAGAATCACAGAATCCTTAGAGTTGGAAGGGACCTCTGAAGGCCACCTAGTCCAACTTTCCTGCAATGAACAGCGGCACCACAGCTAGATCAGGTTGCCCAGGGCCTGATCCAGCCTGGCCTTGACAGTCTTCAGGAACAGGGCATCAACCACATCTCTGGGCAACCTCAGAGTGGTTCCAGTGCCTCACCATCCTCACTGTAAAAGGTTTTTTATTTATATTCAACCTAAATCTACCCTCTTTGAGCTTGAAGCCATTTCTCCTTGTTCTGTCACCACAGGCCCTGCTTAAAGTCTGTCCCCTTCTTTCCTGTAGCCCCCCTTTAGATACTGAAAAGCCACTCTCAGGTCACCTCACAGCCTTCTCTTTTCCAGCCTGAACAGCCCCTATGCTTCTAATCATCACACGCTTAAGTTAAGTGCATGTATAGGCAAGTACTCTCAAGACACTTCATTAATCTAGATTTTAACGAAAGATGTTTAAAGTTATAGACATGCAAGCACACAAGGAGTTTTTCAAGACTTAAAAGCTACTGGGTCTTGAGAAATGTGGCTCTGGTAGTACTTATTACAGTTATTTAAATAAATTCAAAATAAATGTATGTTTAAATTAGCATGAGACTCATCATTAGACACCAGCATCGTCATCATCCCCTCTCTCATCATTGTAAGAGCTTTTCTGAACAACTCAATTCTCTACTTTGAAGCATGGGATGGGTACCCTTGACAAAAGTACACATGCACATCAGGAAAACATGTTCAAAAAAAGATTTCGTCATAGTTTGTCATCATAGTATGCAGCCTCCAGGACACAAATGCTACAAAAGATGCCCTTCATATGAGTGCATCCATCTTGCAAGTGACTTGCAGGAAGAGAACAGGAGAAGGACCAGCAGCAGGAGGGTGGAGGAGCACACCCATTGGGATGGGGCACAGGATTTCCCCGACTGCCGACAAAGAACTTTGTGCCCTTTGAGCCATTTTTCAAAGAAATAAAAGAAATTTATAAAACCTCAAATGTTTTAGAAGGCAAGACTGAGATCTGTTTCAGGAGTGCCTAAATGAGAAACTGGAGGTGCAGTTTGGATACTGTCTGTGCAACAGGCAGACTGTGCTATGAAGCATGTCAGTGGCAAGCTGAACTGGAAGCTAGACATAATTATGCTTGTGGGTCCTTTCCAACTTAAGATATTCTACGGTTTTATGGGTGCAGGTTTTTGCTTTGCTGCAATTACTGCTCTCAGTAGCAATGGCAGCACCATGCTGCTGTCAGGCTCTTTGGGGAGGCTGTGGTCCTGTTGAGTGATGCTCACCACACAGCACATGTGAGCATCAGACACGTCCCACAGTTTGTACAGAAGTATCTGTGTTAACTTTCATCACTCCACGTCACAATTAGGACCACCACAGAAAGTGCTGTACAGCCCCAAGTTTACCAAGGCCAACATCCAGAGGCAGTCATGGTATCACTACATGCAGCTGGACACCCATGTTAAAGAAAAGCCATTACATCATAAAAGAAAGGCAGGACACATCACAGCTCCTGGGAAACTCACATTTGTGTGCTTGTTTGTCATCTGAAATGCACAAAGTTACCTTCTTGAGATGTTTCTCTTTACCTGACTGCCTCCACAACTAGACCAGGGCTAATGGTAGGAGTAGGAGCCTGCATCATCCACTGCACATTTCTCAATTTGCCTTCATGGCACTCTGTGGAGCACCAGTAAGATGAGGATTGTAAAAAAAAAATCAAGCTATCTGTCCAAAGCTCTGTAAGAACTAAAGGCAGACCCTGTGAGTCCCAGCTGAGTACTGTAAGGTTAACTTTGCTGCATTTGACACTTCTAGATGCACAGTAACTTCAAATTCAGTCAAGTTAAGCACTCACTGAACACTGCTGGATTTTCCTTCACTGGAAAAAGATGACCCAAACTCAGGGAAGATTAGACAATCCCAAGCATCTCTCTTGCTTGCATTTATTTGCACTTCTTTTAAGTCCAGTACATTTGCAGCCAAGAAAAAGCAATGTGTTTGTATTCTGCATGTGGTTAAAGCCACATGACCGAAGTCTTCAGTTCTAAAATATACAAATACACACATACATATATCTTTTGTCATTAATTAAAATTGTTTTTAATAAATAACCTGGATTTGATTTTTTTTTTTTTTTTACAGTAAGTCTTATGGAAAGCAATTTCCCAAATGTGCAAACCATTAGCAAAATATGTAAAAAAACCTGAAGTCTGATCGGCAGATTAAAGTTGCAGAATGAGTAAGACTTAAGCTTGTTTAGTATTAATACCAGAAGATCCCTCTGCACTCTAAAATGTGAAATACCATTTGCTTTGTTAGCCCTTCATCAACTATTCATTCAATTTGCTCTAGAAACAGGAAGAAATTAACACAGATAACTTAGAAGTCATGCAAAGATAGCACTACTTTTTCATAAGAGTTTCAGTTATAAAAATTCTTACTGAACGCTGCTGAATTGCTTTGACAGTCCACATGGCCAGCACTAGAAGTCTGTTGATATAACTAATAAGTTACTTATTAATTAAAACAGATTCAATTAAAACAAGTCTTCCTTTTCCACTAACTGAATACCAACTGTTATGCATTTAGAGCTGACTATAAGAGCAAAGCTCGTGCACCACTTCAAGCTGCAGTTTCACAGATGATGGAAAAGTCTGTTTATTTATTTATTTTAATAGGGGAAGAAAAAAAAAGGAGAAAAGTAAGATTAAATGCTGATGTAACCTCGAGGCCAGCATCATTCTGCAGGAAAACACCATCATGCTTCTGGAAAGAAAGTGCATTTAGACTTAGCAGGCTCTGTCATGATCAGAAAATATCCATGCTGCTTCTGCATAACTTCAGGGATATCTTACTTAAGTGGAGCCCAGCATACCAGCAATGAACTGCAGCCTCACCTGCTATTGTATGGTTTGTGGGCTTATTAGTATCAGAGCTGTGTACATCCCCATGCTGACAAAGGAGTGGGAGACGATGATAAAGATCTGCACTAAATTAGAGTCTACTTTTATGACTGCAAAAAGAATAGGCAGCAAAGTCAGGATGAATAAAAGTAAGTGCAGGAAGGTTACTCACACTACCAGTCCCTTATAGGTTTAGATCTTCTAGGCCAAACATTAACATCTACCCACTTCTCCAAACCAGTCAATCTCACCACCAAGTTCATTTCTTTGTCATTATCAAACTAACCCTCCATGGGGAAGGAGTATTGGCTTCAATAAGCCCCAGTCAATGCACTTAATTTCTAAATTTCAGGTTAAGACAGTAAATCACCACTACTATCAACACAGAAGGATAGTGGATATGGCAAAAATAAGAAAACCCTCTTCCCATTCAAAAAAAAAAAAAAAAAAAAAAAGGCAAGAAAATGATTTTTTAAAGAAATTACTTGCAGAGCTGTTCCGAAACTCTAACTCCCAAATTCCCTATCACATTACTGTGTGCACTGCAGATGAAACAAAGCAAGGGAGAGTAACAAGGCCACTTTTGAAAGGAAAATACCATCATGAAAAGCTCATGTAGTGAATATAACAAAAGCAACAGGCAAAACTGAGAAGGCAGAGAATGAAAAGCAATAATATTGATTTAAGGAGTTCCTGGATTTCTTTCTAAGGGATATCAAAGAAGCATTTTATGCCTAATAGGTGCCATCAGTGTGCAAATATTTTCTAAAATAATGACAGATTTATTCTTACCTACAGGAAAAAAAATATCTGTACCATAAATGACTCTTTTCTCCCAACAGAAGCCTGCAGCAAAGCACATAGGTGAGAAAGAGCAGAAATATGCAGAAGTCCTTTACAAAAGAGGTCATCCTGGGAGACAGGTATGCACAGATTTCAAGAACCAAAGTGACTCACAGACCATGTGAAACAAAAAGAAACCTTATCCCCAGTAAAAGCCCTTTGATATTGAAACAGTTCAATAGGAGGTGAGTGCTATGGACACTGAACTGCTCTGCTGTCTTAATTTCCAAAGCAGATTAAAATGTTTTCATTTCGCAAGCCTGGCTAACCCTGACTTCTAAGAGAAAGCAAATTTATTATTAAGTACCCTTCAGGGCTTCAATTTAAAAAAAAAAAAGAAAAAGTGCATTATGTGTCCTCGAAGGGGAATTGAGAGCTTTATCCAAAGCCTTTCTACAAACTGCCCAGAATGGCAGATGGTGTCTCCATGAGTTCTTCCCACCTGGCCAGGCACTTCATGTGTGAAGGAGTTTGGTCACCAGTTTCATTACAACCAACGAAGAGCTCTCTTGTTCCAGAGATGCAGCTCTGGCTCAGTTTTGTTCCATATCACCTTCTACAAGCATTTCTTGCTGGAAGGAAGACAGACATTTGAGTTGTAATGCTAGACGGGATGAAGACAAGTCTCTATAATCTCTAAAAGAAACTATCCAGCACTGAAGTGATATGATACTAACACATTAAAACTTCGACAGTTAAGAGATTTTTATTTTTTATTTTTGCATAAGCATGTCTTTCTTTCCTCTCCCCCCATCATTTACTGCTTTATTTGGTCACTGTAGTTAATGGATGGGCCACAACCTCCAACAGCAGCACAGCCAACTGACCCACACTGGCATCCTGATAGCACTCATCTGCATCCTCAAAACTCGACTCCACAATAAGGCCTCTGCTCCCACATCTTATAGCTTTTTGGTTCTATTTTAATTCAAGTTTTCTGGCACAGCTTTATTTTGGGTATAGCTTTAATGACATAAGCACATCCCTGTTGTTTATTTAATTGTCCACAGTGCCAGACAATCACAGTTTCACTGCATTTACCAAAAGATGCAGTGTTTTGAAAGCCTTTAAGTTATTCTGTTTAGCTTTCAGCTTGAACCCTTCTGATCAACTGCATTAACTTCACATCAGATTTTGATGAGAAATCTTCACTTCCTTAATTAGATTTACGTTTGCATTACAATGCTACTCTTCCATCCATGGTGAAGAAGGATTATAACCTTAACCATACACAGAAAAATATATGCTGCTGTTCTGTTATTCCCAGGGGGAAAAAGAAAACAAAGCATTTTATACAGACATCTTACATTTTTGCAAATTTTCTTCCTTCTTTTTAAGCATCCAGCTGAGGGAAGGAGGATAATATATTTGGAACTAATCATAAATATCAAAAGCAGAAAAGCCACTCTATAAGCCATTTGGGGCACCATCCCTGGAGGCATTCAAGGCCAGGCTGGATGTGGCTGTGGGCAGCCTGGTGTAGTGGTTGGCAACCCTGCTCATGGCAGGGGGGTTGAAACTAGATGATCATTGTGGTCCTTTTCAACCCGGGCCATTCTGTGATTCTTTGATAGGATTCTATGTTTGATGTTAAGAACATAGAAATTCTCACTGACTTTCATTAGCCTTTATCGATGTAAAACAGCAATGGTGCCAGTTCAGTATCTTCTTTTAGTGCTCTTAAAGGTTAGGAAGAATTTCAACACAGTTAATAACACAGATGGAATCAAGAAGTTTAAGCAATAATCCACGTTCCTTATCTTGGAATAGGTGCAGTGCACAGAGCAGGATGCTTCTTTCCAAGGCTTTGCCTCATGCATGCCTTCATTGCATTGGTGCACCTATTTGGTCAATGCATATTCTTGAATTAATCATTTCAAACCATTTCTGATAGATTAACATTCTTCTGCCATTGCAAAGCTACTACCATTCCAGCAAGCTATTGAGAAAAATGCAGCATTAATACATATATTGATTCTTTAAATCACTAACAAGAATTGAAAGCAAGTCTTTCTCTGAAACAGAATGATTCTTACAAATGTGAGCTTTCTTCCCTTTTGACCTAAAGATCTGAAGTTTTAAAAAAAACCAACAAAATTGGGCTATATTCTCTTTAGACAAAAAGTTTATTTGATTGGAAAAACTGATTAAAAGAGAACCAATATTCAATAATGAAAATGGCTGAGGAAAATAAATAATTTGGATCCCACAAGCTCTGTGTAGAGCTTTACAAAAAGACCCCAACAGTTGCTTTCTACCTCTTCCCCTTCCTCTTTCTGCATCTTGCTTAAATGCTTTCAGTATTTGTGTTTTGAACGTTTAAGTCTATTTCACATATGTTAACAATAAAACTGTAATTCTGCTAATTGATCAAGTCCCATCACTTAAAGCATAAATTCTAATCCTTAATTAGTTTGCAAACCAAGGCCTTTTTTCATTCATTTTGCATAAATTGCTCTCCTCCTTTTCCAGTCTCCACAACAGAGAATTTCATTTGTTGATGTTTTCCCCTGTAATCTCATTAGCAGACTCTCTCCCTCTGCCACTGGTTAGGTTTTGTACTTGGATAGAATGGCTTTCAGTACTGCCAGGCAACAATTGCAGCAATCATATGGATGGAATTGAATGTGCTTTTCAGTCTACTGTGATTTTGTTAACAACAAATATTCAGATAAATAGTAAGGGTTTAAAAAAAAGTTACAGATCTCCACAGAGGTAAACATACTTGATACATATTTCCTTCATTTACTGAGCAAACATGCAAAGAAGCACATGATTTCCTCCAGAGAGCCAAAAAAGCACGTGAGAGGGTCACACAGACTGAAGAAGGAGACTGTGCAAAATCACTGTCTCCCTGCTTGTCTTGCACAAAGGACACCAGCTGGCAACGACACAGAAAAGCACAGACTCAAAGCCTCCCTTCTGCTTGCCTCAGTGGCTCCATCTTCTATGGTAATGGGTAATAAGTCTTCAGAACCAAAGGGAACCAAGAACAGACTTTTAAAGAACTTCAAACAGCACTGGAAAGCCCAAAGGGCACTGGAGAGAAGTGCTGGGACACGACCAGCAATCACCTTTCAGAAACCAGAGCCTTACTGGGGCAGCTGGCAGACATCCTCCACCTCAGCCCAGAAGAATGAGCCAAAACCTGCATAACTGTCCATGTCAGCCAAACCTACAACAATCCTGTGCTGAGGAACACCCATCATCTCTTCTACCTCCATCGGCAGACGCAGACACACAGTGGAAATCTGCTTCAAACATCTGCTTCAACACACACGCAGCCTTCAACAGACCAGACAGTACCTTGCAGAACCTCATGTCAGGTTACCACTTATTGACTCTGGTAGTGGAGAGAAAGCTGAAGTTGTAAATCGCTGACATAACCATCATCTTTGAAATGTAACTGAAACCAGCTTTAAGATTTCCTTCTTATGACTAATTCCCTTTATCCAGGCATCTGTTAGATTTAAGAAAGAAGTCATAACAAGCTTCCATTTCCAAACTTGCTTTTACCCAAGACCAAAGTCCTGCCTTGAAAGGCTACAAAGGTTCTTCACAGTCTGCACACAAATATATTCATGCAGGGCTAGGGGAACTTCTGCACATTCGAAGCTTGCAGTATGTGGGTTCAATCTTTTAGAACAGAGCAAGGGACAGCCTCAAAATAATCCCATGCTTCCATTATTCACTTCAGCTAGAAAGGATTCAAGACAACATCAGGGAAAAAATACCAGTGTTGATTTGTATTCTAGGAATGAATGAATGCTAAAATCAAAATGATTTAAGGACACATCTTGACTGTGAAGTATTTGTAGCTTTTTTTATGATTCCAGCTGCACTCTGCAGAAGGGTTGTTGTAATATGAGCATTTTATTTGCTTAACAGGCAGGTAAGATGCACTAATTGGTTGGATATGATACTTATTCAAACTCTTTATTACAGCACTGAAAATGATTCAGTTCCAGTGTTCAAAGTAAATACATTTTCAGCAGCTATTCATAGAAAAGTTGCACTAAAACAACTGAAGACAGAGCAAGTTTGCAAAATCACTGCTGCTAAACTGATTTTAATTACTTAAATAAAGTCACTTGGAGCAGGTTGGATGCATGCTGGTAACCGACCAAGTTTATTAAAAAAAGTAATTATCATCTAAAATTAACAATTTGATTATTTTTGGTTATTATTCCAGTTGTTTTAAAACTAGTATACAACTTTCTCTGTCTTCGTGTATGTATTTCTAATTTTAAATAAAAAGTTTCAATCTACGAATTTAAGAGACTTATCCCCACACACACATTCACCCTAGAACAGGCCCTTTGTCAATGTACAGTCAGTGTTTGCATCTGAGGTCCCCAACAGAGGATCCTGGTCAGGACTCGCTTCTGTATCACAAGGTTGGCAGGATGCCTACACAGCAATGCTAAGGCACGAACAGCAGCTGTTTCCATACTCCATTTGGTTCCCAGTTAGAGAGCAGAGCAGAGGAGACCACAGCAGTGATGAGTACCCACAAGGAGATGCATGTAGAGTTTGCTGCTGGAGCCATCACCTCCAAAACGTCTTCTTAAAAACTTCTGTGCACAGTAGAAAGTCTTCAGGCGCTGGTTACCTGTGTTATTTTTTCCTCAGAGAGGAGGATTCTTCAAAAGGCACACTACTCAGTGCACAAATCTTTACCTTTTCTTCTTGCTACAGCTCAGCAACCTGCATCTGAATGACTGCAGCTCTAGGTACAGACCGGCCCCTTTCCTGCCCAACTTCTCCTCTCACTTTTACTGGCAAGGACAGAAACCACCTGGCTTTCTAGCTCAGATAGATAAGCTGCTCTAACCTCCCCACAGCAGCTACCACCCGCTTTCCCTTCTCTTTTCAGACCTTGTAGCTCTCAGGGCTGGCACAAGATGCTGCCACGTTACCCAAAAGTCAAAGATGAGAGCAGCACATTCCCAGATTTGGGAATTTTCAGTGTCCTGAACAGTCTGGCATACAGATGTGGAACCACCTAATAATGTAGGCCTGTTTGCTAAAAGCACAGACCAAACATCAGATTATGTGCTTATGTGTACACGTCAGGATAAAAGGAGGCAGAGATGGTCAAAAAGATACTGCTGCATAAATGGTTGCAGAAGCTTCCAGTGCAAACATAGGAGCGCTGGGGGAACGTGCCAGAGGCTTGCAAAGCACAGCAGAGAGCCAGGGTAGGTTTGTTGTGATGAGGGACAGGATAACAGCACTGTAACAGAGAAACCTGAACTGCTTTAATTGGGTCCTTCTCCTTATAAAATAGTTATAAAAAGAAATGTGAGATTACAGGACCAGCTGAAACTGGAGTGCTAATAAAACACAGGAAACCATTGATCTCAACAAGAGTCATTTACTGCACGCATACGGAGTGCTGGGTCTGCAGGGCTGAAATATCCTTTTTTAAATAAATTAAGAATAAAAGAAAAAAGCCACCATGTGCAGTACCTTGAGAAAGCGAAAACATCAAGCACAGCAATTGGAGAGAACCCACATACTGCAGTGACCATAGGTTTGCTGGAATCATGGAGACAGAAGATAAAACTTTTTCTGCCAAAACACCAGAATGACCCTTTTAAAAAGCTTTTCACAACCTGCCAAAGTAACTTGGACAACATCATACCATTTCCAAAAATGTAGGAAACATACGGAGTGCAGAGAAAAGCTCGGAAGCAGATATAATTTTTTTTCCACATCACTGACTGTGCTGCTGAGATCTTTTTACCCTGAAGTATCACTAAAAGATCAGCCAGTAGCCAAAAAGCAAATCAAGAACACAAAAGGAGAGAAGGAATGCACTTAAGATATACAATTGATGCTGGCAAATCTCAGCCTCAGGAAAAGAAAACCAACTAAACAGATACTTACCAGAGGATTTTATAAATACAGGTCGATGCTCACGTACCCCTCAGTATTGCATGTGATTGCAAAGATTTGCCATCTCATGAGACCATATGCATATACCCATAAGTTTCAAACTTACATAAGTTTTTGCCAGAAACAGTCAGTCAGACATTCTCCTTTACCTCCTCAGCTGCTGAAAACTATGATCTCTTCCATACTCTCTCATGTCCAAATTTTGCTGGATTTTGAAATGATCCACACTTTCTATTTAAAGCTTGAGCTGGAATGGATGTTTAAGTCGTTTCACAAAGAGTTTGGTTTACATCTCCCTTTATGAAAGATTTAAGTCATTCAGCTGAAAAGCAGTGTCTTTTTACCCTGAGCAGCTACTCCAGCAGCAATGAAGTAAATAATATGAAACAAAAACAGGGGAAAGAACCAAAGTGTTCTGTAACAGAAGAGGGTTTGGGTTTGTTTTCGCAAAGTTCAAACACATGAAGTTTTATGGCTTAATTAAAAAGAGTGCAAAAGGGTTGAGAGAAGGAAGGTTTCCATTAAGAAGATCTGAACTAGTTCAGCAGTTGTTTGAGCTCTGTTTGAGCTCATTTTTTGCCTGGTCACAATAGCAGAAGACTTCAGCAGCAAACCAAAAGTTTAGAAAACAGGAGTGAGCTGATGCTAGATGAGAGGGCAAGAGGCAAAGCAGAGGTCATCTCTAAAATAATTACCGGCACTGTATTACAGCCTGCCACAAGACAGCTTTTCCCATTTTTAAAGCTGCAAATATAAACAACACTTACAAGGAAATTTAATTTGAATGGTGAGCCAGGAAATGAAAAAGTGGGCTGGAAAAAATGATGGATTTTCCTGTGACCCAAGGAGCAGCCCAAGGAAGTCCCTGCTCTCAGAGAATTCCACTTACTGATCACTGGGATTCTCTATCTGCAGGGAGTAGGCTTTCAAGACACTGTTTCCTCTCCCTCCCTTTGCTGGCCATTACCAGAGGCTGCTATCCTCTGCTATAAATGTTCCTGTGGGACCTGGAGAGAACTGTAAGGCAGCTCAGGACAGCTAATGTGCAGTAGACTTCAGCTGCTTTAAGAATCTGGGAGTCACTCTGGTTTAGGGAGGAGTCATCCTTCATCTGCACTTTTCAGATAGCAAAGTAATAATTTGATGGTGAAAAGACGCCCCTAAAATGCTTTCTTGCTGCAATGACTCCAGCAAAAAAGCAGAGCTGGGAAACTGACAGCATCTGCAATTTACTGTAAATGGCCAACTAGCTGCAGCCAGCCAGAGCAGCGCGTGGGCAAGGATGCTTGAGCTGTGGCCATCAGCATCCACACTGCTGAAAGGCATCCTGAGCACAATCCTTGGAAAAAGGCCACCACAACCACAGAACATGACCCTGCAAAAGGACAACTGGCAGAAGCTGCGTGTGCCAGCTCACACAGCCCATAGCTGAAGGCAAGTCTGCACCCAAACCGTCAGCCAGGGCCTCAACTCACACTCAGGAAGCCAGGCTTGAAACAGGGTGTGGATGTTGCCACTGCATCCTTCCTTTGTGCACTGTGGGGTTGTGCCCAGGGATCCCCATTAAGGTGAAACAGCTGATATTGCAAATACATGGATATCACAGCCCTGGATCCAGAGGGACACAGCACTGTGGAACTGAAGCTCCACTCCTGTAACACACTGTCATTCTGACAAGGAGCTAACAAAATGTCCTTTCATCTCAGGCAGCTCAGCCAGGACGTCTCCCTTTTGACAGCTTAACATTTCATCTGCAGATCTCTGCCTAATCAGCTCAGCATTAGGATCTGCAGTTAAACCTCATTTGCTGGAGCTGAAGATTAGAGATAAGAAATGGGAGATTCGAGAACAAAAAGTAAACAAAGACAATAGGAGCTCTTATTTCCTTCCTCATTAATTCCTCATTGCAACTGCTCTCAAAGAACAATCACCTGACAGTATATCAACTCAGTTTCTCTCAGAGGGCAGGTCAGGCAAGTATCAACCTCCAAAAAAGCAAGTCAGAACTACAAACACCTTATACAAGTTGGGAGCAGGGAGACTCATTCCTCAAGTAACACAAGCTGCTGTCTGCTCCGGGCAGCCCAGCTGCCCAACACTGGCTCAGACAGCTTAAATCCTAACTTACTGGGTTGAGGAGTCCTTGCCCGTTGTGGGTAACTTTTTGCAAGGTAGAAGTAATCCTGAACAGGAATTTTCCTCTCCAAGGAACTCTGCAGAGGGCAGCCACATACTGCAGTCACTCCGGTAGGCAAAGCCAACAGGAATCCTACCACATATTTCCTGTGCTCTATATACAAAGGCAACTTTAAATATGGATTGGCTTGATACAGGTGACCCTTTAGGACGGCAGCACAAACACACAGATGTAGGGAACCAGGTAAGCTGAGTAAGCAAGATTTCTTTGCACAAAGGCACTTGCTGGCCAGTTTTTCCTCAGCTCCACTGTGGGATGGAAATGGAAATGTTTTTGATAACAGATAATAATGACTTAGGCAAGTTTCTCTAGTTTGTATTTATTATGTGGGCAAGAGGCCAGACAGAACATTTAGTTAATTAAAGTTTTATTGAAAGTAGAAAGTGGTGTGTTTCTAACAACCCTCCATTTTCCCCAGAAGAACATGGCCCTTAGCCTTCCTTTAATATACTAACATAAAAGAAAATTACAAAAATATACCCATGCAGCTCCTTGCAAGATCCAAATAAAAAACTACTGCTAAAACAAAAAATTAAATTCATCATTCAACATAGCATCCCCACAGAAAAAAAAAATAATAATACGCAGGAGAAATAGGCAAGAGAAAAGCTATATTAAAAAGGTAAAATTTGGAATAAAAAAGCAAAGGCAGGAAATAGGGCAAAAACCAACAAGATCCTTACACTACTCAAGTTGGCCAAAGATATCAAGCCTTGTTCTGTTTGTTTTTCATGCATTACTCACCAGGCGTGTTCATGCACTGGGAAGGATACCAGCTAAAACATGTGGTTAGCGGCCAGCAGAGATAATACAGTTAGAAGACACACAGGTCTGCAGCAGCTTTCCTTTCCAACTATTTCCTATTTAAGCAAAGATTGATTTTACATGATGTGACAAGGCCAACGATCCATAGAAACCACCGCACCATGCAGACCTTTACTGTAAAGCACAGAGTGAATGTATCCTCACTGTGGGCTTACTGAGTTTCGGACTTAAGTTTCCGTTTCATGCAACAGCAAGTTGTGTTTTTCTGTGGCATAACCCTGTTGCGTGGTGAACTCAGTGGTTGCTCTTTCAGCTCAGAGCCCTGCAATTAGTGTACAAATACACAACACTTTGAAATAACGAGGTTACTCTCTGCTCTAATTTTTCAAGACTTCACAATACACCTCACTGAATTACAGGAATTGTTCATTTGGTTACACTCAGCTTCTAGAAGGAAGTGATAAGTAAGCATTGCACTTTTACTGGTAAAGTAAGTGGTAAAGGAACGAGGGGGCAGAAATATATGGGGTTTTCCCCCCATCTTCAGCTTCACAGAATTTTTGTATGGTTCACTGGTCTGACAGTGAGAATGAAAGCGCAGCCAGCACTCCCCGTTGCAGCTACCCACAAAATGACAGTTTAAATCATGCTGTGTGGTCTGCTTCCACAACAGGCTTCTACAAAGGTAGCAACCATGTTGTAACGCATTTAGACACATGGAAAGAATGCTGCTCTGATATGAGAGATGAAGCAACCATGGCTTACAGAAGGCAACACCTGAGGGTCTGCACATTGACTGCATGAGAACTGGGTAACAACAGGGATTTCCTTATGCAGCACAGAAGAATCCAAGCTTGTGATTCTGGTGCAGAAGGCTCATGCAAGCTTATCTCACACAGATCAGCTAGAAAGCTTACAGCTCCAGCTCATAGTGCAAGTTGAAACAGATAAACCTCAAAGACTTCTTTTTTTCTTGAATTCTCTCATTTCCTTTTCTTTCCAGTCTACTATAACCACCTGGTATCATAATCTGATCCACTTTTTTTCCCCCTGTACAGAAATCGGGTCAAAATTTATCAAACAATGATGAAGAAAAGGTCAAATCTAAGGTGAGAGAACGCCCATGTTCCATCTGAAAGGAGATGTTTTGCAAGCTTGGTATCTCTGGCATCTGTGGCACATTTGGAAAAATAAATATTAAAAAAAAAAATCCCAATCTATTCCAGCTTTAAGTACAAAGAACTTAGAAAAGCAAACACACCATTGTCATATTGGACATAATTAAAATCCACTAACGTCCTCTCTCTGCTCTCACTACATGCTGCCTCAGTGACCTCCATTCATATCCTTGCAAGAAGTACTTTGGGTCATTTTACAGACTTTGTCATCTGTCTACATAACTGACACCTATATTCCAAAGCAACTTTCATTTTTAAAGAGTTAAATTTCAGCAAAATGCCATATACTGGGTAATGCTCAAGGTTCAGCTCTCCTGCAGTAAGAATAACCCCAGGCTAGTTACTCAGCTGAGCGCAAGTTGTATCACTAAAAGTCTTTACTCCAGGTAATGTCTGATTTGCCTTTACATCTCTTGCTTATTTTGTTCATGCCTAGAAGATAATCAGGCAGAGACCCACCTGCAGTCCAACATCATTATCTGGCTCTGGAAGACATACATACCTGTAACAAAGCACGCAGCTCCGCTCGGCACTTCACCCCCTGCCTGTGAAAGGCAATGAGGAGTCAAGTAGAGGGCTGGGAGGAGAAGCTTAGTGACACCACCAGCAACAGCTGCAAGGCAGATTTTTTCTTCATTGATATTTAGTGCACATGCATGTACACCTCAGCTGGTTTCCAATCAGCCTTTAGTTCTGAAGTTAGAGCATTTAGGCTGACCACACTACACTTGAACAGTATGATGACATTCCTTCGCCAACAGCAAAGTGATTCCATACACTTCAAGTTCTAGCTTCAATTATAAACCCTAAGCAAAGAAAAAGGGCACAGATATGCTTCCCCTTCCATTAAGGGCTTCAAAGTAACAGCATTTAAATCTAGTCTAACCTTTAAATGTCCCAAACTGTAATGATTCAAGCTTTTAAGCTTCCAACCATCCATCCACTTCTCATTCCACAGCTGGCTTACAGAAATATTTTTAAATTGTTTTTAAGATCACTGTAGGACCTTCTGGTTGTCCAGCATGCACTATCACCTATTTACCTCAGGTTTTCCCTCAGTTGAATGCTGGCTATTTGACATTCAAACGAACCACAGGCACCAGAGCAAACATGAGATTGTTAAAGTAAAGGAATCTGATTCAAACAACATCCAGGAGAGAAAACCCATAATAGTATGGAAAGCTAATAAAAGTTTGGTTTGCTTTTTTAATTAACTATGTTTAGAAATAAGAAATAATCATTAAGGAAGTCCAAACTGCTTAAATGTATACAGGAGCAACAAAAAAAATCCTCGTCTCTTCATTTTCACCGTAGATGCAAATGCTTTGACCAAAACACGTGGTGCAATGAATCAAAGTGCTTTCCCAACGCATCAGAAAAGGGGAAAATCCCCAGTGCTGTTACAGTAGCACACGGTTGTCAGTCAACACACAGACACTGACACTGTGCAAAACATTTATCCTTTGGCTCAGCCCAAACTCTAATGAAATTCCACATTTGACCAAGATACGGGGAAAATTGCAATGTAGCTCAACTGTAGCTGATGACATCCCACCAAAGAACGGCAACCTCTTGTCTCTGAGTCAGCTACATTTCCACATTTAGTGAAGTTGCTTCAGGTGACTCAGACGCACAGCCTGGGAGGTGAGTACAGAAAATCTCTTAGCAGGATTCCGCTGCAGCTTTTCAAGATGAAGCCCGATTTGCCTGGTGCTCCTTATTTGAACTTCAGTTATTTGGAAATATAATTTAAACTGCAATTTGTCTTAAGGAATTTCCTGAGAAGCAACAAACTTAATAAAGGTAACATCAGAGGCACAGAACCGTCATGTAAGGAAATGACCATGGTCCAACCAGATCCTGTTTTCACCTCACAGCAGTTTCTTAAGCTGCCTACTTGCCTAAAGGCCTTTAAGGGAAGATGATTTCTATCCTTGTGCAGTAAGTTCCTGCTTGAAATACAAAGTTTAACGTGTTTATGTTATCTTTTCATTAGCACTGTTTGCAATATTCCATCCTGTTTATTTTTTCGTCTTGGTTCAAAGTCCCGAGTTAAAATTCTATCCTTTGCTAATTACTTATAGTGTAATCAAATCATTTCAGCCTTTGCTTCCCAATTAGTAAAAAAGGACAACAATAAATATTTATCTAATTGAATACATATTTGCTTACCCTGACAGCTTGATTTTCAAATACACAATGACTCTACAGAATTCTAAGCAGAAATTACCTAGTTTCTTATCCTTCTATGACCAAGTTACAAGTGTGATGGATGAGGGAAGGGCTGTCAACATAGTCTACCTAGACTACAGCAAAACCTTTGGCACTGCCTCTCACAGTATTCTCTTGGAGAACCTGGCAGCCCACAATTTGCTCAGATACACTCCTTGTTGGGTAAAGAACTGGCTGGAGGGCTGGGCCCAGAGAATGGTGGTGAATGGAATTAAATCCAGCTAGCAACTGGTCACGAGTGCTGTTCCCCTTGAGTCATACTGGAGCCTGTTCTCTTCAGTATCTTCATTGATTATCTGGATGAGGGCACTGAGTGCACCCTCAGTAAGTTTGCAGATGACGCCAACTTGGAAGGAAGTGTCAATCTGCCTGAGGCCCTACAGAGGGATCTGGACAGGCTGCATTGCTGGGCTGAAGCCAATGGGATGAAGTTCAACAAGACCAAATGCTGGGTCCTGCGCTTTGGCCACAACAACCCTAGGCAATGCTACAGGCTTCGGGCAGAGTGGCTGGAAGACTGTAAAGGACCTGGGGCTGTTAGCTGACGCTCACCTAAACGTGAGACAGCAGCACGTCCAGGTGGCCAAGCAGGCCAGTAGTATCCTGGCTTGTATCAAAAATCATATAGCCACAAGAACAGAGAAGCAATCATCCGTCTATATTCAACCCTGGAGGAGCACAAGTCCTATGGGAAGCAGCTGAGAGAACTAAGATTATTTAGTCTGGAGAAGAAGAGACTCAAGTAAAACCTTATTGCTCTCTACAACTGCCTTAAGGGAGGCTGTGGTGAGGTGGGGGTTAGCTTCTGCTCCCAGGTAACAGTGATAGGATGAGAGGGAATGGTCTCAAGTTGTGCCAGGGGAGCTTCAGGTTGGATATTTGGAAAAACTTCTCTGAAAGAGTGGTTGGGCAATGGAACAGCTGCCCAGGGAGGTGGTGGCATCACTGACCCTGGAGGCACTCAAGAAATGTGTAGATGTGGTACTAAGGAACATAGTTTAGTGGCGAGGTTGGTGGGAGGTAAATGGTTGGACTAGATGATCTTAGAGGTCTTTTCCAACCTATGATTCCGTGATTCTAGGTTAACTACACTAAATAATTACCATAATTTTTTGTACCTGCCCTGTTGAACTTTCACATCCTCCCCTTACTTAGGGATACCAATTCTTACTCCGCACTTCTAAGCTTGCCATTATGCAAAACATGATACTCCAAAAAGAGTTTGTAGCATCTTACTTCTGTCAGATTTTTGAAAGAGGACTGATACATTGATTATAAAGCCTTAAGAATCTGAATGGTTGTGTTTTAAAGTAAAGCAATCTTTCCAGTCCCCTTCCTGGAGGAACAGGATCCAACAGGAAGGAGAGTAGAGCTCCTTATTTCATTGCTTTTATAATAATGACTTATCTTTCTTATTCAACGTTTTGTTGACTAAATATGTATAATCTAGTCTGCCCAACTTCATGGAACTCTAAACATCTTCATTTCGATAGAAAATTAACTACATCAGTGGCTGTTCTAGCAGTCAATTAATCTTCTTCCCATTAAAAATAAAATAATAATAATAATAAAAAAAGCAAACTACCAAACATCCTAAATCAAGGGACTTCATTAATTTAATTCCAGTCAATAATGGAAGGAATAAGCCCTTTTAAAGCACATACTCTTTCAGCTCAAAGTTCATTACCAAACTACCCTTGCCTTCCTTACAGTGCACATTACAGTTCATTACAAATGCAGCCCTCTGCCTGTGTGCTACCAGATATGGCAGTCAAAGGAATTAAGCATTAAAACAGAGACATCCAAAGATACAGCGAAACACAGGTAAAATAAGACAGGTAAAATAAGTGACAGCATTGTCTTTCAGCAGCTAGAGATTTTTTCTTACATAATTCTGAAGGAGGAAAAAGTTCTACTGAAAGCTGATACTGGGACAATTAAGAATTTTACATGGCAGACACTAAGAGACTAGTGGCATAGTGTTATAGTACCTGGTGGAAAGCTACATACCTCACAGAGCTGACCTCAGCCTCAGTGTCACAGAAACAGGAACCCTCCTGTGGCCGATGCCATCTGTAGTCACGCTATGCCAGCAACATCATGGCAGTTTTGAAGAAAGGAAATAAAATGACTTAGCTGCAGGACACCATGGCAGTGGATTAGGAAGAGATCAGATATACTTGAATTATAATTCAAGCAGAAAATTTAGCTATGTATGTGGACCACTGTTATATCATCCAAGGGGCCTCCCAAGACTTAAAAACTTCCCTTTCTTTTAAAGCTCTTTGCCTTTAAAAAGTTATCCCAGCATCACTGGTCAGACCAGTTTTTGACTGCACCTCCAATTGACCTCCATTATTTGAGGAATGAACTATAACATTGCACAATAAAAGTGACATCTGTGGCAGAGATTTTCAAGAGAGAAGTTTTGCTTTATAGTTCTTTCAGTCCTATTTTCCTAGACAATAAGATTTGCTGTATCTACCAGTGTTTCTCCTCTTTGCTATTACTTCCAGCAGACACTGGGAAATGGATTACATTTAACTAAAGAAACATGTTTTCTTCTGTCAATCCTGTTAGTTCCCTGGAAGCAGATAATAAGTTAAGGAGATGACTTTTTAATACTTCTACAGAGAAGAGTGGACCTTAACTAGCTGGAAAGTACACAGATTCCTGTAAGTCAGCTTGCAAAGTAAAAAATTATTCCTGTAATGCAATAAGCATGAGCAATAAAGCAGTTTGTACAGATACATAAAGTCTGTAAAAACACTGAACTAGTGATAAAAAAGTAACATGCTTCACTTTTTTGCATTTCTAATCACCTTTTCCTCACTCTCTTCCCTATTTGAACTGCACGTTCCTCAGGGCTGAGACTGTCTCTTTAGATGTGACTGAATAGTGCTGAGCTGAGTTGACAGGACCAAGAACTCCATCTTTCTCAAAAAGAGGGTGTTTTGATAGAATGATGTCTGTAATGCATTTCAGCCTTTTAAACCAAAAGAATCTGACTGGTGTGGACATTCACAACTGCAATCTTCATATTACATTTCAAAGCTAGCTTTCCAGTTGCTGGAACTTCAGAACATCTTTGTACACCTTTTCAATGTAACATGACATCAGCCCAAGAAATAATGTTTTCTGCTCTTCAGATACCTAACATTTCTCACATATTAAGCTGAATTTACAGCTAGAATTTATTTCCCAGAAAAAGAAAGAACGTACTCATATTCACTCATCTTTTACAAATGACTTGTTCAGTTTTCTTGTACTTGGAAGATGAAGTGGGTAAATGAAGAAAACAACAGACATGCTTAGACTGTCTTTGGAGAGTTAGCTGCAGTAACAGAACCATACAGCCAGGGCTTTCCTCCAGAACACACACAGCTCCCTGTGCCCGACACAGGTCAGTGTGTCCTTGTGCAGCTGGGTGTGACAAAAAGTACTTGGAAAGGGTGCTCACAGGAGAGTCACAGAGCAAGCAAGCCAGGCTGCCTACCAGTCACTTACAACAAGTCATCTCTTCGGCTTGCAAAGCCTACTGCCAGCACAACCAGGAAGTCAGTTACAATGCACAATGCTCTGATTTGCTTCTTTGTATTACACAGAAGTATTTCTGAGACTTGGAAAGAAGAAAAAAAAAAAAAGAATTACTTTTCAAAATAGTCCCCAAATCCTTCTTTTCCCCTTTCTCCCCCTCCCCCCAAAAACCACGCCGCTACTCCTTTCCTGCCCTTTTCTCCATTATTTAAAAAATAAAAATAAAAAACCTAGCTATGGATTTTTGCCAGACTACTTTCAGGGAACAGTGGCAATGTGCCTCACATTATGCAAGTTGAACTATATATTGACTATATATTACAGCTTGCATTACATGACATAGCTAAGCTTCAAGAACAAATGGCCTAGGAGAGTTGGATGAAAAATAAATCACAACACAAAGACTATCATAACCCAATCAAATTCCTTCATATCCTCTCCAGAAACAAACCCCCAATATCCTAGTGGATTCAGATGAAAATTGGTTGTCTCTCTCTACAAAGAGGCAAGCACCAAGCTGCATCTCAGTAAGAGTCCGGAAGAGGCAGCCTGGTTCATTCTTCCATGAAAGGCAGCAAGGAGCTCAGCTATTGCAGCAAGCCTGAAGGACACGACAGCAACACAGCAGGACAGCCAGCCCATCACCTTTTTCCCTGATGATACCTGCAAGGAAACTGAGGTAGCAGGGATGTCCTTCATAGGAAACAACAAAGCAGGGAACATATTTAAAGGACTGTTCGGCAACTCATCCTGCCAGTAAGAAGAAAATTTCCTTTGGCTCAAACTAAATTCCTTGCTCTCCAGCAGTACCAAACAGCAAAGCTTCTTCTTTATTTGCATAACATGCAAAGCAACTGAAGACCATGCATTTGGATCCTGATCTTTAAGTGCTCTGCTCAGCAAGAGGTGCACTTCATGCATCTGACAGCTAAACTCACTCCAGCCCCTCTGAAATCTTTATAACTTGTTTAGAAGCACACAGAACAGCCATTGGCCTAAATTAGGAGCACATTTATGCACACATGAACAATCTTGACCCAGTTCTTGTCACATCGTGTCCAACACTCCATTTTATTATTAGCACAAGAACAAAGGCCTGTGTATATACATGAGGTGTTATGAATACCCATTCACTGCACATATGAGGAATGAAATGGGAAGAATCATTCCATTATTTGCCATCATCATCCTCGAAGACCCACATAAGGCCATCACTATAAAAATACATCTGGCTGGCAGTGTTTGATTCTGATTCAAAGCACATGCCACTGGACCCTGTGAGTTAGCTAGCACCAGCTGGCACAGGCACGGTGAACAGAATGTCTTTCTAGCACAGGCGGGAGAACTCTCAACATTCAAGTACACAAAAACAGCTTAATGTGGGTTTTGCTTTACGATTTCAAAACTCAGTTTCCCTCCCTACAATACACTACACTGCAAAGCAGAAGGGCCACTTCAACCAATGCCAAACATGAGGGCATTTTCTCCTCCAAAAGCCTTTATGGGTTGTAGCTTTCTTGCTTAGAGGATAGATGACTAATTCCTGGCTGAGGGATAAAACTAAGATCCACCCCACCACAACAAACAGCAAGGCTGCTGTTGTCCAGGTCATTAAAGCATTCTGCATAGCAGAAGCACATTTCGTGCTTGATCATCATAAAGATAGTTCTCCACAGGATTCTTAATGAAGTTCTAAATGTCATGGGCTGAAATCTGCTAGAGGACACCACACAGGATTTACATTTTATCCTGCAAGCACGTACGCTGCCTGAACTTTCAGTTTAAGTGTAAAAAAAGAAGGAAACAGATCTCACCTGAAAGAAACAAATTTGTTCCTAGCAGACTGAGCTACTTCTCTTTTTGAGAAGCCCAAAAGGCAAACTTCTAGCTTTGTATTGCCAGAGAAATTTTTAAAATGTAAGCAAATCCAGAAGTTTTGCTCATAGGATAAATAACAGTGCCTTATTTAGTCTGACTGCATTTGTGCTCCTTGCTCTCCTCATCAAACTAGCATCCTCATCCCATCAAAGTAAGCTGATGACTTGCTAAAGGCTCAGTTAATTCCAAGCTAGACTATATCTATACCAGAATTCAAACTGCACCAAGCCACGACAAACCCTGCCCTGATAGCTTTAGATCCGGGATTAAGAATAGGAGTAAATACTAAGCTGAAATGTGTCCACTGGACTGTATCATATTTTTAAAATCACAAGCATCCCAAAATCTCTGTGGCTTGTTCTTTGATAGACATAACTTGGAAACACTGATTTCTCACCTGTGATTTTCCTGCCCTTCACCACATGAAACATAAACTAAACACAAAGCAGACTGCAAGCTCAAAACATGTTCTGAAACTAAACTTAAGACAGTGAGAGATTGCAATTCCAACAGCCAACAAAGCCTTAGTTCAAACTTCTGTATTCCCACTGCCATGAAACACAAACACAAGCAGGTACCCTATGATGTTTTCAGGTTCTGTGGAAAGAAGGAAATGGCTCTGTTAGACCATCTCCTTTCCTCACAGATGTTAGTGCTCCCTCCTCACAGAATCTCCATGAGAACTCTGCCACAAGAGAATCACCCCAACTGCCCCCTGCTGCACACAACCCTTGGCACTAAGATCAGCTAGGTGTGTGACTGCACGTAACAGAGAAGCATCAGGACCTATAGAAAGTACCTTTAGAGAGTGTCAGAAGCCTGGTCTCTCATGGTAGGATTTGCACTCACATCATCTAACCGAGCCAGAGGGGCCAGAGAGGCAGTCATGGTCTCACCAGCACCTTCCTGGCTCTGCAGAGCTTCTACTTCTCTTATGTTGGCTCTTGCTCACCTGCAGTGAGCTGAAGGAGCACCCCAGAAATCCAGCCGGAGTCATGTCTGTGAAAACCATGCCTACCATTTAAAGGAAAATGTAGAAAGGAGAAAAAAAATGTTTCTGTTTTCTCTCTCCTGTACGTGCTGAATGTTCTTGTTAAAAGACTCATCAGCACAAAAAACTTTTCAGCATGATCTAACAACAACCAGTACACATGCTGGTTGTGGCCAAGTGCTTCTTCAACCAACCTCTCTGTTCACAACCAATTCCCTTTCTACAGATGAACCCTTCTGTCATCTTGCTTTAGAAATAAACATTAAAGCATCAACTTCCATGCTCTGCAGGTACATTAATAAAAAAAGTTTCAGCCCTTCTAACATCATCTTAAGTTTGAAACCATACTTGCACTGATAATCAAGAACATGCAAGCTATGGCCAAACCAGAATAAACTTTTGACTAGTCAGTGAACTGGAGAAGCACTTTTTCTTTTTTTCATAGAACCACAGAATCACCAAGGTTGGAAAAGACCTCCAAGATCATTCATTCCAACCATCCACCTATCACCAACGCTGCTCACTAAACCATGTCCCTCAGCAGAACATCTAAACATTTCTTGAACACCTCCAGGAACGGTGACTCCACAATCTCCCTGTGGTAGAGGAGTGCAGAGAAGTTTTTCCTAATGTCCAAGCTGAATCTCCCCTGGTGCAACTTGAGGCCATTCCCTCTAATCCTACAGATAGTTACTCAAGAAGAGAGGCTAACGCTCACCTCACCACAACCTCCAGGTCTGTTTCCTTTGCAGTCTTCCAGCCACTCTGCCCCAAGCCTGTAACACTGCCTACGGTTGTTGTAGCCAAAGTGGAGGACCCAGCACTTAGTGTTGAGCCCATTGGCCTCAGCCCAGTTATCTAGCCTGTCCAGATCCCTCTGTAGGGCCTTCCTACCCTCGGGCAGATCAAGTTGGTGTCACCTGCAACCTGAGGATGCACTCAATGCCCTCATTCTGGTCATCAATAAAGATACTGAACAAGACAGGGCCCAGTACAACACCTGGAGAACCCCACTCAAGACCAGTCATCAGCTGGATTTAATTCCATTCATCACCACTCTCTGGTCCCGACCCTCCAGCCAGTTCTTTACACAACAAAGAGTGTACCTGTGCAACCCATGGGCTTCTCTCTGAAGTTAGACAGTACGTGGAGCTTACACTTTAATGCTTGTTTTTTTCCAAAAATGTCAGAATAGAATCAGCTGGAAATTGTGTCTGACATGCTCTTCTTTTTGTACTTATGACATGAAAACAGACAGATCCAAAGTTGTACTGTACAAAACTGTCAGAGAAAAATGAATCAAAGATTTTGTGAAGCTGAGCACTGAAGCTTGCTGTCTTTAAAACTACCACAGTGCCAGACAATTTAGAGTCAGACAAACATATTTAGTATGGTTGCATGCATACAAAGATAACATAATTCTGTTCAGTTAAATCATGTTTTGAAGCTTTGTTGGATCCAAACATCTATCAAGACCAATTACTGGTTTTACAGTTCCATTCTTCTTTCCACAACTTTTAAGCAAGAATCTTTGCTTCTCTCTCTACTAGTTTTCTTTTGCTCCAATTTTTAGACTTTTTTTCTTTCCTTACTAACATTACGTTACTGATGTTGAGATGTGGTGTTGAGAAACAGAACTGTTTTTGATTAAAACACATAGCACTGTGTAAAAATTCAGTGAATTTTCCCCCACACATCCTGATCCGCTCACTCAGTCTATCTCAAGCCTGGCTGTTACACTATGTGACTCTGTCAAACAATCTCCCACTTCAGCAAATGCATTGACCATAACCACCACACAAATCAGCTTGTAAAGAAGAGGCATGTGCATGTATGAATAATGAAAGATGTCCAAACTGCAGCTGCCATGCAGTTCATCACTTACCTAGTAGTGCAGCGTTATTGTAGGACAGCTCAATACAGCTATTCTCAAAACCCTCCCGTGCTCATGATTCAGAGAAACTTCTTAATTTTGAAGAGAGAAAAAAAGGTGCCAAGACTGAAAAAGAATGAAGATTTTAAACCAAGGGATACAAGATCTGTAGCAGAAGGGGGAAAGCAAATGGGAGAATATTTAGATCTGATTATAAGTGGGTCCTCACCTTCACCCCTAACTTTCAGGGCAAACCAGCCTAACACTGTAATTACTCATGCTTAATGACACTTACATGCTGGAGATAAAATAGCAACATTACTCATGGGCATTTTGGACCCTGAAAAATACAAGTGACACTTCACCTGCCAAAATCATCCTGGCAAAACTCCACTGACATCAGTGGAGCTTCACTAACCATGAAATTGGCTCATAGTTGCTTTAAGACAATGAAAGCTTTGTTTTAGGAATATAGGGTATTCGTGTTGTTCTTAATAAAGCCCAGCAAACAATCACTTACTGTTAGTGAGCAAATACCACTGACAATAAGCAAGCAGCTACCACATTCGTTGTATACACTGCCTGTCCATATATTGCTGGGAAAACAGCCATCAATAAGGGAAGAGATTCTCAATTCGTATCAGGAGGAGATTGCTACTCGGGTTGCCCAAAAGAGCCAGAAGTTATTTCCATTTTAAAAATGTTCTTCTATACTCCTACCTCACTGCCAAGCCAAAGAAAGTTAAATATCCTGATCAGTGCTGCAGGATTTAGTACACACATATCTGTCCCACAGTGCAGAACAGACTGCTGCCAGAGTTATTCAATAACACGCCCACCACAAACTATACACAACAACCACATTGTGCTGGTTCAAAAGATTTCTTCCTCATTTTGATACATTTTTGTTGGACTCTGCAAATTCTTAATGCAAAACAAAAGTTCACACGTTCCTATCACCTAATAGAATCACAGAATAGAATAACTGAACTATTTGAATTGGAAGAAACCCTTAAAGGTCATCAACTCTGCTGCAATGAACAGGGACTCCTAAGCTAGATCAGGTGCTCAGAGCCGAATGTCTCCAGGGATGGGGCATCCAGAGCCTCACTGTCCACATTATAAAAAACTTTTTCCCTGTATTCACTCTAAACCCTCTTTTAGCATGAAACCATTTCCCCTTTTCCTGCCACAACAGACCCTGCTAACAGACCATTTGCTCCTATGGTCTCCCAAGTGTCCTACAAGTGTGCCCTGAACTTGCAGAACCAGCTCCAACCAAGACAGTACGTAGCACTGACATACAGCTCAATGAGTTCTGGCATTAAAAAAAAAAAATCAAAGAAGAAGGAAACAAATAACTAAGTCACAGAGACCTACGTATCACCCCTTACTCATGTGAACACCCAAGTTCACAAAATCACAGAACTGTAGGGGCTAGAAGGGATCCGTGGAGATAGAGTCCAACCTCCCTGCTAAAGCAGGCTCCCTACAGCAGATCACAGAGGATGGCATCCAGATGGCTCTCGAATATCTCCAGAGGAGACTCCACAACCTCTCTGGGCAGCCTGTTCTCCTCGATGTGCAGCCAGTTGCACCGTCCTTCAACCCAATGCGGAGGAAGATCTGGACATCTGGACTCGCAACACACACAGGAGGATTGAAACCCCGACTGAACCACAGAATGGGAGCACAGAGTGAGCAGAGCCTGCTCTCGCTCCGAAGTAAAGCTAGGTTCAGATGCACACTTTGTACACGAGAAGTTCAGCTGCGCTCGCTGCCCTGAGCTCTGTGCCATCCCAGCCCCACGCAGCCCCGGGCGGCCGCCCCCCAGCCCACGGGCTCCTCTTGGGGAGGACAAAAGTTGCTTCACGGAGGAAACCGTTCCACCAGACTAAAACCAGGAGGAAATTTGCCATCATGGGCAAAACCACCGTTCAGGCTCCCGTGTCTGCTCGGACAGGAGCTCTCCCGGTTCTCTGCCCGCCCCAAGAGCGATGGGCATCTTCTATTCCCGCGATCCCGATCACACCTACGGGCGGGCAGACGGGGCTCCGCGGGAGCGCCTCCCCCAGCTCAGCCAGCCCGCCTTTGTGTGCCGGCAGACGCTGCACCTACCTCGCCAGGGCGGCTCTCTGCGGGGAACGAGGAGAAAAAGACCACGAGACGGGAGGAGGGGACGAATGAGGCCGCGCGGTACCCGCCCGCTCACCGAGTGCAGGCGCGGCCCCAACACACGCGCGGCTCCGTCCCGGCCTCGCCTGAGGGAGCGCCGGGGCGGGCCGGGGCGGGCCGGGGGCGGGTCTGCCGCTGAGTCACCGCCGGGGCGGCCCCGGACCCGAGCCCCGCGTTGTCTTTGTTGTCAGGAGCGGGGGGAAGAGGAGCGAGGGGGAAACTGCGAAAGGGGAAAAAAAAGCGCTTAGAGAGAGAGGGGAGGGGATGGGCTGCCCGCGGGGCCGCAGTCTGCCCTGAGGCGGGCGCGGAGCGCTGTGCTGCCTCCATCCGCGCTGAGTGCAGCGGGACGGGCTGCTGTTCGCGCGGGGCTCCTGGTCTCATCGCAGGTGGTTCCCAAACGCGTGCTGAGGGCATTAGGCCGCCGAGTGAGCTCGTTTACCTGCGAGTGACTCCTCTTTCTCTTCCTGTTGGAAGAGGAGTTTCCAAGTGCGTTTTTAGCTCCCTCGTTTGTATTTCTGCTCCCTTTTGTCCAAATCCGCTGAAGCTTCACTTTGTCACAAAATGGCCTGGGTTGGAAGGGACCTCAAGGATCACGAATCTCCAACCCCCCTGCCACATGCAAGGCCACCAAACTCCACGTTTAGTACTAGACCAGGCTGCCCAGAGCCCCATCCAATCTGGCCTTGAACACCTCCAGGGACGGGGCATCCACAACCTCTCTGGGCAGCCTGTTCCAGCACCTCACCACTCTCTCTGTAAAGAATTTCCCCCTGACATCCAACCTAAATCTTCCTTCCCTCAACTTAAAACCATTTCCCCTTGTCCTGCAGTTATCTACCCTTTCAAAGAGTTGATTCCCCTCCTGTTTGTAGGCTTCCTTTAGGTACTGAACTGCTGCCACGAGGTCACCCAGCAGCCTTCTTTTCTCCAGGCTGAACAAGCCCAGCTCCCTCAGCCTGTCTTCACAGGGGAGGTGCTCCAGTCCCGTGATCGTCTTTGTGACTTTCCTCTGGACCCTCTCCTTTGATATTCCCACTAGAGAGGAATTAGGATCCCCACTCTGTGAGCAGACACGTCCATGCATTACCCAGGTGCAGAAGACAGGTTCAGATTGCTCTGCAGTTCATCCCTATGGTGCTCTGTGCCCCAAAGTCTGTTTCATAGCAATAAGTGATAGAAACAGGACGGAGTCTGCAACATAGCACAGTGTGTGGATGTTTAGAGTATGAACCAAAAAAATGACCTTTGGGGATGAAATGTATGTTTATATATTGCTGTACGTACTTGGATTAAATCAGCTTCTTTTGTATATTTATCACCAGGATTATTTTGAGTTTCTTCAGAGCAGATGCCTTGTGTCATGGCACAGTGACAGAAGCATCTTGAATCATCCCAGCGATAGAAAGCTGCTGGGCCTGTCAGACTGCAGCTTGAGGAGCTGAGTAGTGCTGAGCATCCAATGTAATGGGCTCTCCAAAAACCCCATCCCCAAGAAGTCTGTCGGAAGGATATTGGGCACTCAGCAGGTGGTGCTGTTTCCACTGAGTCTGTCCTAAATAATCCACTGCCCCTGCACGTCCAAGGGAAATCAGTGGGTAGGGAGAAGTGTTTTCTGTGGGGAAAGGCTGAAATCCTGAGTGCTGGCATGTATTAAAAGACTACTCAGGTCTTTGTGTGCAGCTGTTCTATCACTAGGAAAAAAAGGCAACCACAAAGTACCTGTGTGAAATGTGGCAAATGGATGAAAACCAGAATGTGTGTGTTGCTTCTCTCAGTTCTGGTGCCATTTAAGTCTGTTGTCAAGTGCCAAGTTATGCAATCAGAGCTATGCTGAGGAAATGTTATGAAGTGCAACATGATCCCCAAAAAGTCAATATCAGCACTGCAAGCCGGGCAGCCATTTGTCTTGTCCGTGTTCATAGTTTTGAGCCCTGACTGTGACCTGACTCATACCCCAGGTGAGTATTTCATCACAGGAGTGAAGGTATGTGTGAGGTATATTTTTTCCTGTACACAGAGCCCATGGTTACTATAGAGAGAAGAACCTCATAAAAATTGATTATTTTTAATTAAATGCAGTAAAGTGATGTGCCAAGACAGATGAGAGAGTATCAGTATTGAATATTGAGTTCCCTGTTCTGTAAACTACTTTCTCTTTGAAACGTGCAAGGAAGGTGTATTACTAGACACACGCAAACAGTGAAGAAAGAAAATGAATAGCAAAGGCAGCTGGACTGCTAGATTTCCCTATCTTTTGCATTCTTGACCTTATTGACCTCTCCATATCATTTTTGTATTTAAGCATTAACCATTCGTATTCTAAGGATACTTTGTAGTCCTCATCAAGTTTTTTATCTCCATTGCTTTAGACACTGCACAGGCAGTTGTCCCTGCTCTGAAATCTGTCACTTTACATCAATAGTGTATATTGATAATAGAGTCCTTTCTGAGCATAGACAACTATTTTGCTGCAATATGTACAATTTCCCCAACATATACTGCATATCCACATCTTTAAACAGAATATAACACTTTGCAGAAGCTACCAACAATTTCTGGGTACCTTTGCATGGTGATAGCTAGCTTGTTCCAGTGATACATTCAGTTTGAAGAGTGTGGTTATGTTACACATACTATCAACTTGTGCTCCATTAAATGACTGTAACATCACACAGCTACCATGGTTACATCCAGATTGAAAAGCATTGCTGTACACACACAAGGAAGGAAAAATTGGGAGAGAGAAGCAGAAAGTTGAAAGTACTCACCAAGAACACATCTGAGGACCAATGATGGCAGAGATCAACAGGTTATCTTAGTTTCCTACTCGGTGCCTTATACAAGACAGTGTCAAATGATAACCCTTGAGTCAGACATCTCGCAAGTAATTTAAGGGGCAGGTCTGTGTCATGTGGTTGTCTGGTTTTGGTGGAATAGCTGCTTGGCATGCCTGGGTCTGGAGAAGCTGAGTCACTTTAGCTCAGCTCCAGCCCATAACTGAGGAGGAAGGACTCATGAGGAGTTAGTATAGTCTCCCAGCCACGAGCCACTCAGGTTCCTAGAGTTCCCCTTCTTTCTTTAAGGCACACAGTGTGTGCCTCATGGCCCTTGACCACAAAGACCACAGTGCATGGTCCGTGTGATGAGGAAATTTAACCACAACTGCATTGTACTCATGACAAGCCTTCCACCAGCACTGGCTGTACTAAAACTCCAGAAAGAGGTTGAGAAAGTCTCAGGGGTCTTTCTAGATGAAAAGCACTAATGTAAAGCATTACTATTATATTTTAAATGAAAAGCACTATACTGGAATCTAAACCATGAATAAACCTGCTGTACTTTAGAACAGCTCTCAGACTGGACAAGGCTCTGGAAACACTCAAGATAAATCCTCTTTTTATTAATATCATAGCAAAAAATATATAGTCATTCTATTATATAAGTTTCAAAGAACGTAACTAATTTGGCATTTTGGTATCTTATGAATTAAATCTTTCTATTTTGTATTTTAATTGCCTGTTGCTGTTTATATTTCTTTTCAGCCAAACTTTGGAATTAAAAACAAAATCATCCTTTTACTACTGGAGTTCTCTTTGAGGGCAGGAGTTGCATCTTCCTCCATGCTTGCACCGTACCTGGCCTTTGAGTGTTACCATAATGTAATCTGAAATAATGATAGTAGCTTTTTTGTGTATGGCAGAAGCAAAATGGATTAGAGCCATCTGCTGTGGGATTCCCCTTGCTTAATTTTAGCTGTCTGAAAGCAGACGTCTGGTCTAAGCAGGTCATCTAGGGTAGGTGAGAGATGAGGGAGAGAGATTTGTGCCTCCTACCTTAGGTGTCTATTCCAGAACTGGTTAAATTCCTTCTGGAAGTGCCTCTGCTGCTTACAAAAGGCAGCAGTTTGACAAGCTTCAGCTAGTTGCCTTCCTCATAAATTCTTTAGTTGTGTGTAATTCCTTTCCCCAAAGTGGCAAAACGCTTCCCCATTACCTACTTTCATTTATAAATAGGAGATGAGCACTGCTCATATAGCAGATAACACAGAGAAGCACTGACTGTACCAGAAAGTGATTTTCTTTGTTGAAACATATTCACTTACAGTGTTGTTGATTTTCTTCCTAGAATTTTTCCTTTAATTTAATCAAAGTAAATCAATTGGAATGCAAGTTGCTATAAAGACTTTTCTATGCCATAGTTTTAGAGAATATCTGAAAAAACATCTGCTGCGCACGGAGATGTGTAAATACATATGGGAGCCAAACAACACGATTTTCAGTTTGCAGTTCTCTACACAAAACCACAGGCATAAAAGGGATTTCCTCCAAGTTTTCTTGTGTATTAATAATGAAGATCAGGATGCCACCTTTGTTTCCTGCCTTCTGAATACACAGTGGAAGGAAATGATTTTGGATCGAATCACAAGGAACGGTGGAAAAAAATAGTTCTTTCCACACTGGCAGTCAGGAATTTAATTATCCATCATGCTGCATATTTATGGAAGAAGGAGACAGATAAATCCCATATGTTAATAGCTGCCCCCCTGTGACTGACCCCTGGCTCAAATATTCCATATTGTGATTAATGTGGCACGGTTGGATCCAAAGTATGCTCATTCCCCAGGCTGCAGGGGTCGAAAAAAGGAGGATTTTATTTACCTTCCAACTGCAGAATTTCATTTGACCACTGTTTTGCAGACTGTTTTCTCCCTGCCTTTACATCAGCTGCCTCTGGAGATCTATTCTGCTCTCCTTAAACTAGGACTCTTGGTTTCTACCTTCTCCTCCAGCCTCTGCTACTGGCTGGCTGGGCAGCCTGTGATGTCATCTTACCTCATGTTCTGATCTAGCAGACTAAAAAAATCACTGACTCATTTGATGATACAGCTTGAAATCTGCAGATAGGAGACACTAAAAAAGTTCATCTCTAAATGAAATTAAGTACTGACCTTTAAAATCTGGAGCTTTTACTGGATTAGGTCAGAAAATCATTGCTACACGTGGATCATGGTTTTCTGGGCACCTTCACCCCATAGCTTGTAATTCTTATGTGTCCATTGATTCAATTTGCATTCTCATGTCCTTGTAGTCACTTTTGATCATTCTAATACCATAAATTGTATTACTGTCCCTGACACAGCAAAGCAGGCATCGTGATCTCTGTTCCCAATGTGCCAGTTTCATCCTGAAGGCACACAGTCTTTCTGTGAATATTCACCTCATGCATTACAAATATGCAGTGCATAGCTCTCATGGCACTTTTCTGGGGAAATGAGATCCTCAGACACGTGGTAATAGGTGGGCTCAGAGTTGTAATATTAAGCATGTGTCAGATTCACAGCATGCCCCCGGCATCTGCTCTAGACTCAAAGCCTTGAGGTGCAGTGATTGATAATACCAGAATTCCTCTCTGTTTGACTTCTCTAGAGAAAACACAGAGGATGTTGCCCAAATTAAAGCCATTGCAAAAATTCCCACATCCTTCAAACAAGTTTAGATTGAGCTCTCATTTCTGCCTTTCTCTTAGATGGGATGAAACAGCAAAGCCTAATGAAGACCTAGGAGCTGCTCCTGCTCCCATGGGGATCACAAAGTTGTGCCCAGCTGTCTTCCCAGGAATGACAGAAAGGTCTATAAAAATACAGCTGTAAAAGCTGGAAAGACAGGAAAACATGACACAAAGCCTGTGAGAAGCTCTATCCCTATCTCCCCATCAATCCAGATGTTAGAACACATCTGGATTGATATACAGACTGCATTTTTGTTGTTGTTGATTTTTTTTTTTTTACATTTCCAAACTATTTTATTTACTGAAGATGACAGGCTGCTAGCAGACTGTACTTAAGGTGGCCTTACAGAGACAATCTTGTGTCATTTCCCATGGCAGTAAATAATAGTCTTTTTTCCTCCATGATAGGAAAGACAGACAGATGTCCTCCATCCTCTGAACCATAAAGTAGAAACACAGAATCGTAGAATCATTAATGTTGGAAAAGACCACTAAGATCATCTAGTCCAACCATCAAGTACATGTAAGTAGCTTTTTTTCTGTATTTTATGTCATAATGATTGAACTCCAAAGACTTTCCATGAACCACGTACACACTTAGAGAAACCCACACACCAGTTGAGACTCTACAGCATCCTCTATTGCACGATCTGAAAGTGCTGGTTAAGCCTAACAACTCTTGGAAGTCAATAAGCATGTCTTTTCCTTATGCTTATGTTTTTTCATGCTTACTGCCATAGTATATAAGCATGTCTATTTTAGAAATGAGTAAACAGAAGATTTTCTGTCTCAGAGAAACTGTATTTGAATTGAAAACCTTAGAGTTCACCACATTTGAATATACAATAAAACAGGAAGAAGAAAGGAAAGAAAACATTGTTTTTGCTGATACCTGACATTTAAAAGCAGAAAGTTTCATCTCTAGGTGTTGAATTCCCAGTATTTCTGTGGGGTTTCCTGGGCAGGTATCCATGAGAATGGATCATGCTGTGCAGAGCAGCAAGTCCCATGCAAGCTTAACAACTCAGAGCTTATGTGGAAGTCCTGCAAAGTCAGTGTGCACCCGTGCAGTGTCCAAAGAGTTCTGAGTGCATGCAGCTCCCTGTGTAGACAGATTAGTTCTACTTGCCATGCCATAGCTGAGCTGCCAAGCACCCAGAAACCTTTAATGTGAGAGTTAAGATAGCAAACCTCCACTGTTTTTCCATAAAGTCATAGAAAAAGAGAAAAAGCCAAGGGATGACAGATGACTTGGAGAAGTGATAGAGTTGGCAGACACCCAGGTCAACACACTGAGTTTGCAACAGTATTGGCAATTGGAGTCAGCACCAGCTGCTCACTGTCCAAGTCACAGGCAGGTTGCACACCAGAGTCTATGTCCATCACAGAACTGGTTCAGATGTGCGACCTGCATCTGACAGCTTTCTGGCTTGGGCAAGTCTTAGGCACTCTCACTGAAATTCTGCCTGCATTATCTCTGGCACTGCATTCTACCAGTGCAGCCTGATCTAGTGGTTGGCAACCCTGCCCAAGGCATGGGGATTGCAGCTCAATGATCTTTGAGGTCTCTTCCAACCTAAGCCATTCTATGATTCTATGGTTCTGCTTATTCTAGGATCATTCTTTCAGGGGAAGTTGTGCTAAAATGAGTTAAAATTCTCTCATTCTTTCTTAGTGAGTCATTAATCAGGGGAATACTTGTCTTGTTCTTCTAGACACGTGGGAAAAACTGTGGGAAGAAACTGAAGGACAGAGTAAATGTGTTAGCATCCCAAGGGAAAGCAGAGCCTTGGTCATAACCTGCACTTCCACCCATGGCTTCAAAGTCAAGCAACAGTGGGTTATGTGTGATCAAGAAAGAAACCATGGGAAATGCTGCATCAGAGCCCTCTGCAGTGGGTTGTGAAGACATAGTGTGAACACAATAGATCCATTTCAGCTTGATCAGCTTATGCTCTCAGCTGAGTCTCTAGTCACCAATTCTAATACAAATAATAATAAAAATTTATGACAGGAACATAGGCAATTAACAGAAATAGGTTGTCAATGTTGTTTTGCTTTCCCACTAATAATAAATCATTATTCCATGCCCAACTTTTCATTTTTATTTTTTTTTTCTGCCCCCTGTGGTTTAGCAACCAGCTGGCATTCCTTATAAAGAAATCTGCAGGTTGATTGAGACTGTGGCTACCCTGAAGACCTCTGAGGCTTTCTTATTGACTGGCCATATCTTAGATAAGTAAACTATAGCTTTGCTTGAGAGCATCTGCTCAGGGCTGTTCTCCCCTCATTATAAAACCTGATCTAATCCTGCATGTCTCTTCAATTACTGGAGAGCTCAATTCAAGAAGTGGCTTCCCCAGTGAACACAAAATGAGATAAGCTATTCCTAAGTAGGGTAAACATGAATACCCAAGAGTGAATCTAAGCATTTCCAGTACAGGCTTCTTCTGATTTCTATGTGGTTTCCAACTAAATAACGTATCACTGCTCCTGTTAGTGTTGACTTATTTCACAACAGAAAAGTATGTTCAAAATTGGATGTCCTTATACTTGTCAGTAGAACTACTTGTAAGTATGTCTGTCTGCAAGCGTTACGTTTGTGACAATTCAGGTGATTGGAAATGTACTAAATAAGCCACTTGCTTTAGAGCCTCCAGTTGCCATGAAAAGTCTTGGGAGATGCTTATCTCTGTGCAAAGATACAGGAAAGACATTTCATTTGTGAGATCAATGAATGTCAGATGGCAAATGGAAAAGGAAGAAGCTTATCTTACTATTTTAGGCAGATGAATTATGTCCTGGACTGGAGGATGAGTTCAACACTTCAGTGCTGATGGAAACAAGTTTTTCTGTTTATAATTCAAGTACCTGCTGCAAGTTCCAGCCATTGAGACAGCTGCCATCACTGTCTCGACCATCCACACATGTAATAACATGAATGGACAGCTTTGCAGATCTTGCCTGAGCTTCAGCCCATCTTGAGCCTCACCACTGTGAGTACCCTTCCACTGGTGATAGCAATAAGTGGCGTTAATACAAATATGACAGCTATGCTTCATTTTTTATTTACAGCTTTGTATTTTTGTCTGTATAAACAGAAAAAAAAACAGAAGAATTTCTTTCATTCAAGGGGCAAATTTATGTCTACCAACAAGACCAATGGAAACAGTGAAGCCTGACCAAGGTCATATGCCAATTTGACCCAATGTAACATTGTTGAATTGTTCTAACTGTGCATTAGAAACCCAGGTTATGTTCACTGCACAGCATTTATTTCTGTCTAAGGAAAATTTGTTATTGTAGCTCAAAATACAGGGTGAATTTTGACATGTGGTGGGAAATATGCAGTCTCACCACTGCCAACATCTATGTGTGCTATTTATTAGATCACAATTCAGCACTGAGGAGAGTAAGACTGTTTGGAATGCCAGATGATAGATGGAGGAGGAGCACATGTGGGGATATGGTGGAACTCTTAGACCACACTTTCTCAACCAGAGCTACATAGCCTGCACAGAAGTGTTATTTGTCCTCTTAGAAACTTCTTGCCATTTCATTCTGACTGATCATAGTATAAGGATAGAAAAGACTGTAAGAGTGGCTGCAGCATTCAGATTGCAGATCTATCTAGACCATCTCTGACGAAGAACAAAAGCAGATGCTTTGGGAATGGGGCAAACATGCACAGCATCCCACTGCTCTCACAGCCTTCAGCCACCTGCAGCCTCCTGAGATGGATGTAGAATTCTACAAATGTGATAACTCAGCAGACCTTCCCATGAACGCATTCCCTCACATTCACATAAGGTTCTGGCGATGCCATTTTGGCAAGAAATTCCAAAATTTATTATTCTTTTCATGAAGAGGATACATTGCTACCACTGGAGGAAAAAACGTGTTTTGTAAATGTTAACTACTCATACTTAGTAAAATCTTTCTTATGGGGAACACTATCCTACAATCAATGAAGGCAACTTTTTCAGGCCTCAGCAATGTGGCCTAACCCAAGCCCTTCAAAATCAGTGAGAGTCATTTTATTTGGGCCCATAATTCCCATCTGCCAAAATAAATAAACAAAAAGACACAAAATACATATAGTGTCTTTCAAAATAACAACCAAGTCAAAGTGAGATTTCACTTCCCCTAAGTAACCAGCACAGGTCAATGCACTGGTTTTGTATTTTCTAGCTTTGTAATTCTGCCTTTGGCTTATAAGAGAATGTTGATGTTGTTTCAAAAAACCTACAGAATGTTTCTTAAGGAAAGATGAAAGGATGAATGCTAATGAATGGTGAGTGGGGCTGCTCCCCTACAAACAACTACGGAAACAAATGTGTTCAGTGAAAAGCTCTGCTCTGATTTGCATGGCTATCGTGCTCATCTAGCTAAATTGTGGCCCTTTATATCAAAGGATTAAATCTAGCTGATCTCCTTTGTAATTCCCTCAGGCTTATACCCCATGCATTCCATTTCTGATCATCTATTTTTTGTTTTGCTATTAATTAAGGCCAAGGTGCCCTGTACATACAGTAGGCTTTGGTGAAAAGGATTCTGTTATTTACATGTTTATAGGTAATATAAATATTTCCCCAAATAGATGTGACCCATGTAGCCAGTGTGTGCTGCATTTGCATTCTTTTATAATGCAAGGCAGTCGTAGTGTTATGCACAAGTAGATCTCAGGAGGCCCCGGCCTCCCAGCTGCATTAAATAAATCCCCATAAGCACGAAAGAGGAAAAAAAGGAAACAAAAAGCTTCCTGCTAGCTTTTCCTGGAAGTGCAGAAGTGAAATATTTCACTTCCTTCCTGTCCTGTGATATTCAAGCACAGTTAGAAAACATCAGAAATGAAGCTCTATAAAAATACAGTGCCAGAAGGGGAGCAGTGAACATCTTGCCTTTAGAAACAGATGGATTTGTCCCTGTATATTTGGTCCTCATTACAGCCCTGCAGACAATGCTTGGTCCTTCCTCTTTGCTCATAGTTACAGGGTGTTTTTTGCCAGTAGTCTATATAAACTCTTCTGCTCTGCTTTACTGAATTGCAAATTTATCTCTTTATTGATGCACATGCAATCCCCCAGCTGATCTTGTTCTGATGAAAAGAGCTGTTCAGACATAATTTCTGTGTGTTTTTTTTCTTGCAGAATCTTTAAATGAATATTTGAAAACAATCTTGTTTCAGTTTAAAATCAAACATTTTTCACATTTAGTTCATACATTAATTAAATAATGCATGCCTTCCTAAAACTTCTGACAGATATTTCCATTGACTCTAAAAATCAATTTCCTGTTGGAGCAGGAGAACAACAGAAAAATTCTTTTTGGAGATACCAGTTCTTCTTCAAAAGCTGATGTTAGACTTCTTATGATCCTAGAAAAAACCCAGTTGTGCGGATAATTGTCAGTGCTTTCTTGTCAGCAGCTTATGGTGCCAGCCTATGCTTTAAGCCCTACACAAATTTAACACTGAGTCCCCAAGAGCATGCACCCCATTGTCTGTGTTCTCCGGGTGTAATGGGAAGTGGAGGGATCTTTCATTCATCTCCTATGTTGAGCAGGTTTTTTTCCATATGTCCCCTCCCCAAAGAGACAGAATGGAAAATCATTGGGGTTTTGTTTGTGTGTATGTTGTAGGATGGGTTTTGGTCAGGGCAGCTCTGTGGGGTTTAGTTATGGCACTTTGGTTTTCTCCACTAATTTCATTGTCCTGGTTTCACAGTAGCCACAGTAGAGATACATGTTTGTTTAGTAATAAAGTGAATGGAAAAGTGATGGCAAAGGTTTGGTTTATGCACATGTCATTTCAGAGACTGTAAGATCGAGTGTTAGGAGACAGCAAGTTTAATCTTACCATGTGTCACCAACTCTCCCAGGACCTGCCATGTCTTGCATATAAACGTGATTTTACCAGTCCTAGAACCATGTCAGGAGCCTCATTTGCATATGATAATCTATGCCATATGAGCTTTGTTTTGTAAAACCCAAAGTGGGAATGACTGGGATGTAATCAAAACTCCCTAACTGGGAAGAGTTAGATAAATGGTTCTGGTTTCAGCCTATCTAGTTTGTTAATCTTATTAGAGCCATCTCATGCTCATTTAAACTAAATATATAACCCAATTAAAACAATCCTGAGCTATTACATCTACAGAAGCAGACTAAATTTCAGTGCTTCTGATATTTTAGATCATTCAAACCTCCAATCACAGAATGGCCAGGGTTGGAAGGGACCTCGAGGATCATGAATCTCTAACCTTCTGCCACATGCAGGGCCACCAACCTCCCCATTTAATACTAGACCAGGCTGCCCAGGGCCCCATCCAACCTGGCCTTGAACACCTCCAGGGATGGGGCATCCACAACCTAAACGTCCAGAGCATGAATATCTGTATTATCTGTATTATCACTTCAGTTTCTTTCATCTCACTCATCATGAATACATTGTGCATATGGGTTAGGAGGTTGGTATGTTTCAGATACGATGCAATAGTCCAAACTTCTTTAATAGCCAGCATCTAAAGAAGTTATTGGGCATAAAAATTCCTTTCTATGGCTCTACAGGATGCAGGAAAAATTTCTTGGGTTCAGGGATCATGGCAATGTGCTGAAGTGATGGCAAGGGGGGACAGAGGAAAAAGATGGAGCTGGAAGTTTCTGGGCTATCAGCACAATGGCTTTCCTAGCAGAGATGGAACCTCACTAGGTTCTTTTTTTTTTGCTGCAGGAAGTAATCTGCTAGCTGGAGACCTCACAGTGAAAGGAAACAAAGGGAAGGGAATAGTGAGACTGAAACAATGAAATGCTTTTCTCATCAGCTCCTCTTATACCCAGCTGCAAGACGATCTGTTTGTTAGGATCAGGCAAGCAAGGTCTTTTCAGGGGATTCTCATAAGGTTGCAATTAGAAACAAGACACACACAAGAAATTAAAATGAGCATTTAGCTAAAACAAGAGCAGGGAAGTCACGGCCAACTTAAAGCTGAGCAAATAACTTCAAGTTTATAATTTGTTCTGTGGATTTGTACAAATTAAGTTCACAAACTGTTTACAAACAGATTGCAAAATTAAAACCAACAAATAAATAAGAAAAGATTAATTCATTTTTCAAATGATTGATTTAATGAACTAGAGATAATTCTTTGTCTCCAAACTGTATTAACTAGGATTGTGTCACAGCTGTAATTCACACAGTAACTTTGCCATGTGAATGAGAGCAAAGAGAATGGCTCTGTAGGACTTTAAAAAAGCAGCACAGTTCCATCTCGAGGGTGACTGAAAGCTCTCATGTATCAAAATCAGCAGAGGACTTGGTAGAGCTGGGGAGGCACACAGATGGATCTGCAGCCTTACAGGAGGAGATAAGAAAGGCTGGGACTCTTAACTTTAGAGAAAAGGCACCTGAGAAGGAGTACAGCTAAGGTTTACAAGCTCACAGAGGTAGTGGGTAAAGTCCAAAGACAGTTATCCAGTTTATCCAGTTATCCCACAGTGCCATAGCTAGCATAGCCCCGCAGTGACACACACCTATTCATGGGGCCACCCATAGACCTGATTCATGACTGCCAAAAGGTGTCCAACAGCACCAGGGAAGGCAATCAGGCCCTTCCAACACTCGGATCCCAAATAAAACAGTGGTCATGGCCAAGAGAAAGTGGTGAAAGGAAACTTTAATCTGACTATTTGAGTGTTTCCTACATCTGTGGGATGTCCTTCATGTGGCATAACTGACCTGAGTATAAAATGAGTCCTAGTTGTATAAACTTGATCAAGTGTGGGAAAATGTGTGAATGACACCATCATAGATTTCTCCACCTTCATTTTGGTCTGAAAAATTCAGGTCAGACTCCACATCGTTGTTTGCATACATGTACCAGAACTTGGCTTCCCAAGGTCAGAAATTAAAAGGGATGCAAACTTAAGCAGAGTGAAGAAACTCAACAGCTGTGTGCACAGAGGCTCAGCGATAGGACCTTCCTGTGACTTGCTTTTGGTCAGTAGCAGATGCCAAGGCCATGGAGTCCATTAATCAGCATGTGGCCTGTGTTTTATCTTCTCAGCTTGCTTTCCTGTTGTTCTGCTTTCCTGTCATGCCTTAACATTCTTCCCTGTAAGGAAGAAATGAGGCTGCTGGTTCTCTTTCCCACCCACATCTCCTTTCATTCCCCCATCCCCTTTCACACTCTGAATACACATTTGAACCTGGCAGACGTGTAGGGTACTGTACAGCAGTGACGTGATGTGCTGGGAGAAGAGTTAGCCTTGCAGGAAAAGCTATTCAAGGATCTGGGCAGGAGAGCTTTGTGCTTCACTTTCAGTGGAGCTAATGCTCCACAGCTGAGGTGAAAGTGTCCAGCTGACACATGCATTTACACCTCGTGGCACATGGATTGGATGCAAATCAAAGATGAATCACTTTGTCAAGTGACTGAGATCCTGAATTTCAGTGGTGTTTCAAACTGACAAAATGACATTTTTCTTCCTTTTTTTTTTTTTTTTTTTTTTTTGGCACTTGCAAATAGTTGTGGGAGTGATTTTCTGTCATCATTTATACAGGAGGGTAATTTGTGCTTCTCGGAGGGCTTAGCAAAACTGCAGGCATTGCTTCTTTTGTGCCCAGTTCCAGAAGGAAAAACACACCTGCAATTACATGTACGTTGGTGCAAATTGCAGGGATAATGCTTAAACAAGATTTGGAGTTTTCCAGTGAGATTGCATTTGGCTGGGAAACAAAGATAATAAAACTGATGTACCTGAGCTGAGTTTTTTCATGGGAATGTTCATACCCATTTCAACAATGGTGACATCACAGTATGGTTTGGATTGGAAGGGATCTTAAAGGTCATTTGGTTTTAACCCCCTGCCATGGGCTGGTTGCCACCCACCAGTTCAGGCTGCCCAGGGCCTCGTCCAACCTGTCCTCGAATGCTTCAGAGAGCCTTCAAGCAAAGCTAAGACAGGTGACATCAGAACAAACTCTTCAAATCACCTCTTTAATCATAGATATTAAGGTTGGAAAAGACCACTAAGATCACACAGTCTGACTGTCAACCCATCCCCACCATGTCCACTAACCAAATCCCTCAATGCCACATCTACACACTTCTTAAACACCTGCAGGGACAGTGACTCCACCACCTCCCTGGGCAGCTTGTGCCAATGCATCACCACTCTTGATGAGAATTTTTTTTTTAATATCCAACCTGATGTTCCCCTGGCACAATTTAAGGCCGCTATCTCTTGTCCTATCACTGTTACATGGGAGAAGACACCAGCCCCCACATCACCACAACCTCCTTTCAGGCAGTTGTAGAGAACAATAAGGTCTCCTCTGAGTCTCCTCTTCTACAGACTGAACAACATTATGTGTACCCATACATCCCACCTTGATGCAGGGCAAAAGAAAGGTTTGTGAGTGTTGGTTTCCTAAATGTCTGTCAATAAAGATACATTACCTTGAAATTCAGGAAATTTTTATCCAGATAGGTTCAGGTGTGCATATCTTCTACAACTCATTTCTCTCTTCATAGAAGATTGTATCACAGAAGGAGAAACTATCTGGTCTAGGCTCCAACAAATAGCCTAGTCCAGCTGTAGTTGAAAGAAACCTACTTGTAAAGTGATATGAAGAGATGTCTGCCCCTCTTTTCTCTGTGTCCTTCCCTTTCTGTGCTGTGGCATATACAAGCTGTGAAGAAGAGGATGAGACACAAGGAGGTTTGTCTCTCATCAGTTTTGCAGATACAAATCCTTACTTTGGCTGTCATATCTCAGGTTCAAGAGTGATGAGCCACAAAATGACAGAGGGACTGGAGCACCTCTGCTATGAGAAGGCAGAGACTGAGAGAGCTGGGACTGGAGAAGAGGATGCTCAGGGGGATCTGATCAATATCCATAAGTACCTGAAGAGAGAGTGCAATGAGAACAGAGACAGGCTCTTTTCAGCGGTGCCCAGTGAAAGGACAAGAGGCAGTGGGCACAAACTGGAACACAGGAGGTTCTATGTAAGTATCAGGAAGCACTGGTGTTGCCAGAGTGTTGGCACAGATTGCCTAGAGAGGTTGTGGAGCCTTGGCCCTGGACGTGGCCCTGGGCACTCTGTGCTGGATGTCCCTGCTTGAGCAGGGGTTGGGCCAGATGTGCCCAGAGGTCTCTCTGATTTTTTTATGTTAAGAGCTGCTTTCTTCTAGAGAACTAATCTAATCAGAACGAATCTAAACTCAGAGACTGCTGAATCCTCCAAGTTTCATCTCAGTGACATACAACATTTCTCCTCCAGCTTTGCTGAAAAAGAACAGACATTGGAGCTTCTGCTTCATTAGAGCATAATGAGGCAAAAATGGGGCTTGCTGGCGCCACACAGCAATTCAACACCATGATCGTCCTCAAAGCCAGCAAAATAGGAGTGCTGCCAGCCCCTTCTGCAGCACGTGGCACTGGCTCAGAATCAGCAGAAAACATCCATTGGGGTTTTACTAAGGAGCCTGCCATCACAGTAGCAACAACCGAGTCAGAAGTAGCCCCGATGAGAGCAGGGACACAGGGCAGGAGTAGCAGCTGAAAGGCACTGGGGCAGAGCTGCTCCAGAATTGCCATTCCTAAGGGCTGCAGGGAGTGTTAATAGGCCCCATGTGCTGCAGGAATGCAAAGCTCTGCATGGGCTGGGAGAATTATGCTCTTGACATTGGGAGAACATCCTGACTGAGAGCTAATTGCTTTGGCCTGTGAGTGTCTCTGTTCCAGATTAACGTTATTGAATGGTAAACCTAAAGGAGCAGCAAAACCAAAGGCAGATAGCTGTCCTGTGTGAGATGCTTCTGGTTTCCCCTCACATTTCTGAGGATATGGAGCATGCTTTAATTCAGTTTGTGTTTATTTGTCATTTAACTGTTATACAAAGATGAGACTGGTCCCATTATGGTTATTTCATAATGCATGTCTCCAACAAGGGCCTATAGCCAAGGCGTGCAGTCAACCTATCCCTACCCTGCCACTAACCATGTCCCTCAGTGCCACATCTACTCTCTTTCTAAACACCTCCAGGGACGGTGACTCCATCACCTCCCTGGGCAGCCTTTGCCAATGCCTCAACACTCTTTCTGAGAAGAAGTTTTTCCTAACATCCAACCTTCACCTCCTCTGGTGCAACTTAAGGCCATTTCCTCTCACTGTTATATGGGAGAATATGAGACCAGAGTCAGAGATCCAGTTGTCCCATTTTTTTATTATTTCTGATTGCTGACCAATGAACCTAAAGCTGAACTCTTCTTGGGGAAAGAATCAACGTATTTGAAGGATGTGCTTGAGATGAGATCAGCTGAAAATGTGGACATTCAGTTGGAAGCTCAGTGTCCAGGAACTTTGCTTTTATTTGTAACCTACTGAAACACTCAGCAAAGGTTTGTGTGCTCGAACAATGAGAGGAACCTGCAATGTATTGTAAGGAACCTGCTTAGAGGGGGATTGGACTTGATGATCCCCAGAGGTCCCTTCCAACTCCTGCAACTCTATGATTCTGTGGAAAGGTGGAGGGACATGCTGCCAAAGGAGAAGGAAACAACCCAGAGAGAGAAAAAATTAAAAGATCTGGAGAAGGCACATGCACAGAGGTTCAGTAGTAGATAGAGATGTCAGTGGGTTGGAAGGAGAAAAAAAGAAATGATGCTCTGGAGTTTGTGTTGGTTTGAGCCCAGTTTGGTTCTTGTGTGTGGGCAGAACTGACAAAAGTCACAGACCACAGAAACACCAGAAACTGAGGGAAACAAGGTTCCTTTTTAAGGGATTCCTCTACCACCATATGATGTACTGAATCTTTATTCCCCAGCTCCTTGTTAACACAGTACTGTCAGGCTCCACTGCCAACCCTGAATACTTCTGATTCATTCCTGTGGTTCCCTGAGTATCCAAACGAGACAGAAATTCAGTCGGCTAACTTACTTAGGAATGCCTTCTCCCCTCTCCTTTACTGCTCACATTGCAGTATATTGCTGGCATTGTTTAAACTGTTACTGGCAAACAATATTGCTCTGTACATTATAAATAGAAAGCAGGCAGCAAATGGAGTTAAATGTGGACCGAGAGGCACAAATTCCTAAGCAAATAGTCTGTGTGTCTGACAGGAAATAGAAGAACATTGTTAAATTTGCCCGTGGCCAGTCTAATCTAATCTTTTTTTTTTCTTTTTTTTTCTTTAAGAATATGATATTGTATGCCTACCAAATAACAGCTTCTTAAAACCAAAAATAAAACCACTAATATAAGATCTCCCCAGAACATCCACATTATTTAAACCTGCACAGGGCTTCGAATTCTGCTTTTCCAGTGTTCTCGGGTATCAGATAACAGTGAACAACAGCTCACACAAACACACTGTGAGTTACATGGGCAATAAGCTGCCAAGCATGTCTACAAAGGACAGGCCGGTAACAAATCCTCACCTTGCTCATAAATGCCCTTCATCTGTAGGAAAGATCACAGTGACACTCGGCTCCCATTATCTGTGATAAAACAAAAACTGTGCTGCAATCCAAGATGCCCTGCAGTGCACTGGTGGTGAAGTGCACCCATCTGTTGTGATTCCTGCTTGCCACTGGGGTCTGCATGACGCAGGCATCTTCTGCATGAAATGCAGCACAGATGTAAAACTTTTCACTGAACTTCTCAGAGTCTATCTTATTTTTGTATATATTGATTGGTTTTATGGTTTGGAGTTTTTTTGAGTTTTCCTTCCAGATTGAAGTTTTGCAAGAACATTGTGGTCCCTTCTGGTGACAATTGGAGTGAAGAATGTTGAGTTTGCAGCAGTTTCTATCATTTTCTGCTGGGGTAGCGAGGACTTCTGGAAGATTAAGATTAATCTTTCCTGCTTCCTGGCTCCTAAAGATAGCAGGAGGCTCTCCCCTAACTGCACTGCAAGCTCATTTCACAGCTAAAAGCTCTTAATTAAGAATTATCTATTCCTACTTCTCCCTCATTTCTTCCTCAGCTTGCTTCATCTTTCAGATTTTAGAGAAAGGTTTTGCCACCCTGACAGTTTCATTTCACACTCAATATGAGTTGCAAGAATCCAGCCTGTTCAGTGTTCACTGAATATTCTTCTACAGATATCTTTGGGGGTTTACTGTAAACTTGGAGGATCAAAAAATTTCCTTGGACAAGCAGATCATTTTCAGTTTCATGTTGCAAACCTTGAAACATTTTCATTTTTTAATGAGATTTACATCAAAGAATCATAAAATTTGGAAAAGATCATGAAGATCATCCAGTTCAATCATCAGCCTATCCCCAATAATCACTTCCCTCAGTGCCACATTTGCACATTTCTTGAAGACCTCCAGGGATGGTGACACAGGTGGGCAGCCTATGCCAATGTCTCACCACTCTTTTGGAAAAGAATTATTGCCTTATATCCAACTTGAACCCTCCTTGGAGCAACTTAAGGCCATTCCCTCTCCTTTTATTATCAGGAAGCAGAAGCTGACCCCCACCTCATCACAACCCTCTTTCAGGCAGTTGTAGAGAACAATAAGATCTCCCCTGAGCCTCCTCTTCTCCAGACTGAACAATCCCTGTTCCCTCAGCTGCTCCACTTAAGACTTGTGCTCCAGACCCCTTTTTTGAAGGGCACACATTTTGGTTTTGGAGCAGCTTACATTTTCTGCTGGAAGAGCAGGACAGAGCGACATAAGCTTTGCTTTGCTGGAACAAACTACAGAAAAAACTCTGCTGAACTCTGATGAAGAGCTGTATGTATCCCCAGCACTCAAGGAGAAGTTGAGAGGTTGAAAGACGCTTCTTGACCTTCCCTTCATGTGAAAGCCTAAGAGCTGAACGTCCCCAAACTCTCCATCTCTGCAAGCCAGGTGCTCTTACTTTCTCCCTTGGTGTAAGAAAAGAAGAGGAAGAGAGTGCAGACAGGAATTAAAAAAAAAGGGCTGGACCATGCCTGGGACTGTATTGAGGTCAAAGAAGATCCTGTGCAAATCCAGAGACCTGGACCTTATTTCACGATGCGTGAACATGGTCCTACATACATGACACAGCTCCCGTTGATCTTTGTTCTGTGGGATGAGGACGTGAATGAGCTGGGACTGAGCAAACATTTAATACACAACAGAGCTTTGTGAGTATTTTAATTACAGCCTCTTGCTTGAAAAACATAATAGTGTTCTGCAGTGGTAACTTATACTGCAAATTTGTAATAGTATTATTTACTTATCTTTAGACAGACAACGCAATATGGCAAATGGGAGCTTAATAACTTGTTGATTACTTTAGAAATGTCTTGCAAAAAATATGCAAAAATAAGTGATAATAAAAGAGGAAAGGATTAGTGCTGCTGATTTAAAACTTTATGAGGCAGATTCTAAATCCTGAAGCTGAAGCATTTGTTCTAGCATATAAAAATGCAAAGAACAGACTGGCGGAGTCCTTGTTCGAACAACTGGCAGGCAAGTAGCAATAAATCATGAAAATTACATTTCCTAAACTTTACCTTTTAATAAATGAGGTGCTGTTCGTAAAATAGCCTGAGAGAACATGCTCATACAGCACAGCTCGCTCAGTAATGAGCCAAATCCAGCTCTGCATTTTGGCCGAGCTGCACGAGAGATAGATTTGGCTCCGTCCCTCCATAGACGTGAATCAAGCTGTTTGCATTTTGTCATTACACTACCCTGGCCCAGGAGGATACATTTCCTTGGCAACTACAATTAAGGAGCTGACAAAAATACTACATATTATCTACATCATTTTTTCTTCCTTAACGAAAGCTGCATTTCCCCAGCCCTACTCCTCCCTGTGTGAGAAAGATTAAGGGGCCCATCCAACTTCCTGCAACACAAGAGATAACATTTCCAGTGGTTTTAATAGATAAAGCAGAACTCACTTTGTTCTGCAATTATTTATCAGATTGATAGGCTGAGCCAGGCAGCACTTCCAGCCCCATTGGCTCTACTGCCTACACTTCAGTTTATAAAACTTTTTCTGTCCAAGGTGAAGGCAAAGAGAAGGAGAAGGTGGCTGCAACGGCAGCTGCACTGAGAACACTCTGAGTTTGCAGGTGTTTGGGCAAGGTTACACTGACTAACACTCTGGGAAATTACCAAGAGCATGAGCTACACAGGTACTTCAGGATCACACACACGTTTAATGAAATAATAGAATCATAGAATGGCTTGGGTTGGAAGGGACCTCAAGGATCATGAATCTCCAACCCCCCTGCCACAGACAGGACCACCAACCTCCACATTCAATACTAGACCAGGCTGCCCAGGGCCCCATCCAACCTGGCCTTGAACACCTCCAGGGACAGGGCATCCACAACCTCTCTGGGCAGCCTGTTCCAGCACCCCACCACTTTCTCTGTAAAGAACTTCCCCCTGACATCCAACCTAAATCTTCCCTCCTTCAACTTAAAACCATTTCCCCTTGTCCTGCTGTTATCTACCCTTTTGAAGAGTTGACTCCCTTCCTGTTTATAGGCTCCCTTTAGGTACTGGAAGGCTGCCATGAGGTCACCCCATAGCCTTCTTTTCTCCAGGCTCAAATGACTCAGAGAATGCTGTTCTACACATTAAGGCTTTCATCCAATTGGCCAAATGGATCCTGGTGATATCAAAAGCAAAGCAGAGGGGTTTGGGTCCTAGTCCTTTAGACACTTCCTTGGATACGAAGTGCTCTTATATCTCATAGGCATTGCTTGAAGGAATGTTACACTTCATGGATATCTCTAGCTGAATGTGCCATTGGGAAAATGGGGTTGCAGCTCCTTCCTTTTACTACAGTGGGACCTTCAGGCTTGGCTCCCACTTGGTTTCTCTATAGCAGAGCTCAGATCCTGGCTCGCCCTTTTAGGAGCAGCTATAATCTTCGCCTTCCTCCTGATATGTCAAATAAATTATAAAATAAAGTATTTATAGTCCCTCATGATTTTATGCTCTGTAAAATATTCTGATGAATGCAAATCCCTCTCCCAAACCCTTATCAGATTTCTATTCCTGATCCAACACAAATCAAGACTAAATATAAGAGAAGAACTAATAATTCTAGGAATTTCCATCATGACTCTTCCCAGCTAGATGTTACGTTTTAGGATGAAAATAACAACATGTGCATCGGTTGTAATAACATAAGATACTCTTCGCTGAGCATCAGGAAACTCTTTCTTTAAGAACACATTTGGAAGAAGCTTGTCAAACTTCACTTTCAGGGGAAATCTCAGTGATTTCAGGATTAATTTTAAATTTTAGGCTGCATCCATGAGCAGTGTGTTTGTTCCCTCCTTGGGAGGAAGCTGACAGTGCAAGTTAACTGCAACGAATGCTCATTGTTGTTAGAGATAAACTCTAATTCAGCCAACTGAACCCAATCCACAATCTTCTGCCTGTCACTCCGAGGTGCCAGGAGGTGAGTTCCAGCCAACATATCCATCCCCTGCTGTCTGAGACACAAGAGTACAGTGGTTCTATTGAACTGCACTCCACAGACCCACCTTGGTGACCTGTGAAGTTTTCACCTGGCTGATGGCAAGCCAGAAAAACAGCAAGAGAACAAAACAAAATCTGCTTTCCTCCTCTGTTGCTTGCTTGCGTGGCAACATGATAACACCACTATCAGGATCAGCAGCCCTTTTCCGTTCTCATAACAAATCAGTCATTGCCATCACATAGAAAACGAGTCTGAACCTGCTTTGGGTTGCTTTTGAGTATTGGGTTGGGGGGATTTCCACATCTGTTTCCTGTGCTTGCGGCTGTAAAGCAGGAAGAGCACTGCTCCACACAGCAGCTGCTAACCCTTGGGGGAGCCGGCCTGTGAGCGTGCCTGGAAGTCCTTCACACTTCATCTCCTGTAGCTTTGAAAACACAGACTGCTATTGAACCCACCCAACGTGCTGCATCAGGGCAGGAGCCTGAATGGGGAGAGGGTTTGATTTGGTTATAGTTAAGAAAAAAAGGGGGGAGAAAAGGAACAAAGCAGTCGGTGAAGGGAAGGAAATAATGAAGCTTGGCCTTAGCAGGCCGATTACCAAGCATGCCAGCATGAGAACTCATCTCCTCCCAGGGCATGCCTTGGCTGTATCTTCATGCTCTAATATGGACAACTGCTGTGAAGATTTCCCTGATTGCTCTCCTTTGTTTGCTTCATGAATCTACTCCAGGATGTCCTCTCTGCAGGAAGAGACATATTTTGAGTCACTCCTGCTACTGACCTGGGTGGAATGACTGAAACACCTTCCTTGTCACATCCCTGGCTTCTCCCAGCCCTCTCCCCTTTAGTCCATAGAGCTGCAAGAAGTCAACCTTCACTTGCTTAGGAGAGCCACCACTTCCAGTGCTACCAGTCAGCATCATCCCCTGAGGTTCCCTCCAATCTCAGCAGCCAATAAACTCCCCCCTTGATCCATCTTCTTTGTCAGTACTTCCTCACTGTATGTGGCTGTCAAGTCTTGCGCATTTATTTGCTGTAACAAGGCTGTCTCTCTTTCTTAGGCTTCAAAGGATATAAAAACATGTAGCTCTTCCCCACTCATTCCCTCCTCACAAGGAAAGCTTATGAGCAAGGAAGGATAAACACCTGTCATTCAAAACCTCTTTCCCCAGTAACCTCTGGCCATCTGGCCCCTGTCTCTTATTCCCAAGCCAGGTAAGTTGTCTGCCTGATTTCCTTCAGCTCGTTTTCACACTTTCCAAAACTTGAAACTTGCGCACTGCTGAGCGCTTGAGACTAATTAAAAATAGCTTGTGTTGGGCAAAACAACTAGTGAGTTTTCCACTGCCTGCCCCATACAAGGATCTCATGTAGCACCTTGTTGAACGCTAATCACAGAATCACAGAATGGCTTGGGTTGGAAGAGACCTTAAAGTCCATCCAGTTCCAACCCCGTCCTGTGGTCTGGTTGCCCCCACCAGCTCAGGCTGCCCAGGGCCCCATCCAACCTGGTCTTGAGCACCTCCAGGAATGGAGTATCCACAGCTCCACAGCTTCTCTGGGCAGCTCTGCCAGTGCCTCACTGCCCTGATTTGAGGAAAGATGAGATGTGGCTGCTGAGGTCATCTCTTCAGCTTGAATGTCCCAGTAAGACTGATGAGGGCCTCCTGAAGGCTGGCTGCCCTTATCATGAACAGGTAGAAAACAAAAGAGGAAAGAATGCATCATTTTAGAAGACTTCTGCTTCATATAGCAGAAAATAAATAGAGGACATTAAGTGTTTTCCACAAAGCAGCCAATGGCAGCCCAAAAGGCTAGCAGTGTATACAGAGAGACTAAAGCTTTAAAGTCTTCCTGACCGCATTGTGGCTGCAAATTCAAGAGCTGTAGCACAACAAAAGCACAGCAATGTACTTTAGATAGCATCATGCCTCTCTTCAACATAAGCTTCCTAAGTAAAAACCAGTGCAATGCAGCGTTGCTTATCAAACACTGATGTAGTGTGCTTTCACCTTCATCCTCACCTTCACCTTTTAATCCTTAACAAAACGTGCTCTGAATGTGCAGCAAAGATGAGTGTTAATGAATCCCCAGCGTGCACAGAACTGCAGGGCTCAATGTGGTGTTCAATACAGCTCTGGGATTACATACAATTAGAGCGTCTAGACCGCATTCAGCAGGGATATGGATGGGGTGAGGATTACAGCTGAGAAATCAGACAGATTCAATGAGAGTGTGGGGGGCTGGTCTGTGTGGGAGAGGAAGCCAAGTGGAAATGCAAGAATGCACCAAATTATCACTGGGCCTGATTGTACACCTCCAGCTTCCTTGAATCATAGAATCATGGAATCGTCTGAGTTGGAAAGGATCTTTAAAGGTCCCAGCTCCCTTCCACAAACATGGACATTTACAGCTAGATCAGGCTGCTCAGAACTCAGGTTCAGGTAAGCTGAGCTTCACCACCCATCTGCTCTCTGTATGTGGCTTACTGCTTTGCAAACACCAAGCTTGGATATCTCTTGGACACAAAAGCACAGAACCTTTCATGTGGTCCCATCAGGTCCACCTGGTCCATATAGAGTCCTGAGTAGACTAAACCCTAATCCCAGATCCCCAGACTCTTTTAATCCCCAGACCATGCTGCCAACCATGGCTCTTCCCTTATAGAATCATAGTAATGTAAAGGCGGATCACCTAGTTCAACCATCAACCTGTCACCACCATACTCACTAAACCATGTCCCTCAGTGCCATATCTACCTTCCCTTCTACTCATCTAGGACATTACTGCCATATGTAAGAATATTCCTAAAGAAATCATTGCACAGTCACAATCTATTTGACAAGCCAAGAGTAATTCTCACATTTGAACCAGAAAAAATGTCCTATTTTCTTTCTCTGCTCCCCATGCAGGCAACTGGGCCAAAACCTATTCCTTCATGCTGAATCTGATGGAGAAACACAGAGAAGATGACTTGTCTCTCCTCAGCCTCAGACTCATGGCACAAAGATTGATTTTCCTATGCTGGAGCACAGCAGCACTGAGCATTATTCTCAATGATATCTGAAAAGATGTGGAAATCAGGTGAAGTCCTTGGTGACTGGAAAAAAAGGCAACATCATACTCATTTTTAAGAAGGGTAAAAAGGATGACTCCAGGAACTACTGACCTGCCAGTCTCACCTCTGTGCTGAAGAAGATCATGGAGCAGATCCTCCTGGAAGCCATGCTAAGGCACACGGAAGACTGGGAGGTGATATGGGAGAACAAGCATAGCTTCACCAAGAGCAAATCCTTCTGACCAAACCAGTGCCCTTCTATGATGATGTAACTGCATCAGTGGACAAGGGAAGAGCCACTGATGTCATCTATCTGGACTTCAGTAAGGCCTTTGACATGGTACCCCACAACATCCTTCTCTCCAAATTGGAAAGATATGGATTTGATGGGTAGGCTGTTCAACAGACAAAGAACTGGCTGCAAGATCAAGTCCAGAGAGTGGTGGTCAATGGTTCAGTAGGTGGATGGAGATCAGTGATGAGTGGTGTCCCACTGGGGTCAGTGCTGGGACCAATACTAGTTAATATCTGGTGGACGGAAAGCTGGACATGAGCCTGCAGTGTGCCTTTGCAGCTCAGAAAGCCAACCATATCTTGGGCTGCATCAAAGGAATTGTGACCAGCAGGGCAAGGGAGGTGATCCTGCCCCTCTGCTCTGTGCTGGTGAGGCCTCACCTGGAGTACTGCATCCAGATGGGGAGTCCTCAGTACAGGAGAGATGTGGACCACAAAAATGATTCAAGGGATGGAATATCTCTCCTATGAGGACAGGCTGAGAGAGCTGGGGCTGTTCAGCCTGGAGAAGAGAAGGCTGTGAGGTGGTCTGAGAGCAGCTTTTCAGTATTTAAAGGGGAGCTACAGGAAAGAAGGGGACAGACTCTGTAGCAGGGTCTGTGATGACAGAACAAGGGGAAATGGCTTCAAGCTCAAAGAGGGTAGATTTAGGCTGGATATAAGGAAAAAGTCTTTTACAATGAGGATGGTGAGGCACTGGAACAGGTTGCCCAGAGATGTGGTTGACGCCCCATCCCTGGAGACTTTTGAGGTGAGGCTGGATCAGGCCCTGGGCAACCTGATCTAGCTGTGGTGTCCCTGTTCACTGCAGGGGAGTTGGACTAGATGGCTTTCAGAGGTCCCTCTAAGGACTCTAAGGATTCCATGGTTCTATGATCCTATTCTTATTTGAGTCCTGAGCTTTGGCACCCCAGCAGTACCCAGGATGACATGACTTCTTGTCTTCTGCCTTCCTAGGTTATTCTCCAGGGAAGTATGCATAGACCTGCTTTATGGTTGCTGTACGTGAGCTCTATGTGTATACAACGGCCACAGACTGCTTTTAGGAGCTCACTCCTATTGCTCCTTTGTGTCAGGCTGCATGGATGTGTCCCAGTGTGTGTGTTCTGGAGCCAGATGGTCCTCCCACTTGTTGCTTCCCACCAGCCTGAGCATCCAGATCAGAGGGGCCCCAACAGGAAGGACGTTATGCTGAAGCACATTTCAGCTCTTTTAAACACATCTCCAAAGTCTAACGTGGAGAATACCCGTGCTAGACTTTGCCTCCAAAGCATATTTAGCCAATCTGATCCAGGAACCTGACCATATTTTAGAGAGCATATCCTTTACCTTACTCCAGGCAGGCCTGTGATTGGCAAGCTTCACACGGTTACAAATGTGAGCAGGAAGAGTCTCTCTCCAGCAGACAGTTAAAAAAACCCAAATTTTTCACTGCATGAGTACTGAAGTTCACCTACTTCTTTACTTACTCGTCCAGCAGTGCTGTTTGGTGGCGTGCAGGCGCTCCTCAGCATCACTCCTGCACTCTCCCTCTCCCCTCACTAAAATAGGACAGAAGGCTGAGGGGAAAAAATGAGTATTTTTTGCAGAGCTGTTGAACCTGAGTGTACTAACTGTGAGCTCCTGCCTGCTCAGACCCTTCTGTAACGTCTCAGGATTTTTGCCATTCCCCGTGGCCTCAGAAGGAGCCACCCACCCTGTGACACCACACTTTATGGAGAGTGGGTGCAGAAAATACTCTGCTGATCTTTTTGGCACCAAGAAGCCATTTTCTACTCTGAACAGACCCACAGAGACTCTGGGTGCATGACAAGCAGTAGATGTGGTAGGTGTGGGGAGCTTGGGATGTATCCCACTATGCCAGAGCTGGAAAAACAAATCTCCAGCTTTTCCATGAAGTTTTTACCACCTGTCTCATTCCTTCCCTGCAGGAAACCCAGCCTCCCTCCCTCCTGTAGACAGTGACTGGAGCTTTGCTTGTGGATGCTCTTTCACAAGTAACATCAGTGCTGAGTAGTAAACACAGTGCCACTAAACTGGGAAAAGCAATAATTGAAGTTTGGAAGATCATGATGTTCTTTTCTCCTGACTTGGGCAAGAGCAGCTACCAAATTCTTAGACTTCTTGCAAATAGCCCCTCACTGTCTTTTGCCTTCCAGCAGCACCCTGGAATCCCCATGGGTTGAGGCTTTGCCATGGTGGCAGCAGCATCACCTTTGGAAGTTTGTTCAACACAAAGACATGGCAAAGCTGCAGAGCTAAGGGAAAACCCCACTCAGCAGGAGCAGATCTGAATCCATCTCCCTTAAATCATAGAATCATAAAGATTGGAAAAAACCACTAAGATCATCCAGTTCAACCATCAGCTCATCCCCACCATGCCCACTAACCATGGCCCTCAATGCCACATCTGCCCTTTTATCCATACTGGTGTTTTTACCCAATGCTATATACATCATGCTTCACGCATCCCCTTTAGACTATATTCACATCTGTTCTGCTTTGTACACTCTAGGTTGAGTGACTGAAATTTTAAGATTAGAGAGGCAGAGACAGATCTAATGGAGGTACAAACCTGACTTCATCAGGAGAAGTTTAGAGGAGATTACTTGTAGAGCCTGTGGTATGCAAATGGAAAAAAAGGAACATGAGAATCACTGAACCTGATCTAATCTAAAGTCCAGTTAGCTCAGTATCCAATCTCCAAGGCCAAATAAGTGACTTCAGGAGCTGATAAGCACGTATCTTCAGCTATGAGGTTTCTATTTCTCTTCCAGAAGTGATGATAACTTAAAAATCCTTAAATTGGGTCTTTTTCCAGCCCTTCTGCCCTAAATTTTTTCAAGCCTTGTATTTCCTGGTAAAAAAAATAGGCACTCGAGACTAAATAATTTAAGATGTGTGAACATAATGTTAGCCCAATATCTCAATATATTGTACTTCATGGTCTTGAGTTAAAAGAAAAGAACTGGTTAGAGGAACAGGTAAAACACTGATAATGGATCTTGCAAATTCCATAGGGAACTGTAATGGTGCATTTGCTGGGATGTGGCCTTTACTGCATGCATCCTCAAGCAGTCACAAAGATTATGCCCAAGGTCTCATCCTTCAGATCAAAAGTAGCATAAATGTCTCTCCTTCATTCACAAGCAGATTCACAGAAGGAAAGTCCACCTGAATCTTGCACACAAACTTTCTTCTACTTAGAATGGTGACAGACCTGGTCCTGGAGAGGATAAATCTGTGGAGCACAAAAGACTGGAGGAAGGCTCCTTGATTTCTATCCAGGAGGTCTATCAAAGGTTCAGTACCACCTAAAGGCCATGTCAACAAGATTGCTCCTCTGGAATTTGCCATGGAAAATGACTGTTATGATTAAAGGAAAGGTTTTAAATGATTAGAAGTTTTGCTGAGTTGGTTTTAACTGTGTGCCAGATTCTCCAGCAAGTTTTTGATGTCTAGGGTGGTCCAAAAGGAATTTCAAAAGAAGCGATTTACACTTTCTATACAAGAGCAGGAGGTGAGGAAAGCCTCACTGAGTACAATGAAAGAGCTCTGGATTTCTATGGAATAAAATAATAAGTAGGCTGAACTGCCAGACCCCTTAGTGACCACATTCTCTTTCCAGAGATGGTGAAATGATGGACCACCAGTTTTTAAATGAGCCTTACATTTCCAGGAATCTCTTTGCTTTTTTTTTTAAAAAAAAAACAAACTATGGGATTAGAAGCGATAGTGTTAAGATACCGAGATAAAGGTTATCCTTGAGTATATTTAGCCTGATTGGAAGTCAGAAATATCACAAACCCCTCAAGACTTCCAGCTCCATTTGCCCATTTTAGGAAATACAAATAAATCCCCCAGTATTTGCTTGCTTATCTGCCGCATCAAAGGAAAAGTGCTTGCACAACAATGTTCAGTGTAGTTCACTCTTGTGCTGGCTGGTGGCTTCACATCCTTTGCCTTCTCCCTGCCACCCATGGAGAAAAAGAGAAGGAATCCCACAGAGGAGGTGTTCCTGGCTCCTCAAAATCTTTGGAGTTGTGAAGTGGTCCAGAAGCACCAGGGAACCCATTCCTCTATAGATTCCCTTTCTAATAGATGACCAATTAGAAACACTTACAGTCTTAAGACGGCCAGGACAGGGCACAGCTCATGTCCAAATAACGTGAAAGAATCTGCTTTCTGAACACTGACAAGTTATATGGCATCTGTATTTTGGATCAAATCCATGTGTCATGGTGGCTTGTTTCAAGATGGGCGATATATATTTGCATACATTGTAGAAAAGAAGGTCTTTTTAGGTTCTTCTTATCTCAACACACACAGATGGAGCAGAGTTTGGAAGTGTATTTGTGATACTGATGATGCTTTGAGACATTTTTTACTGGGGAATAAACTATGTTGAGGTAGTTCCTTTTAATAAAACATCTCCACAATCTGTGCCCTTTATCCCCCTTTATTTTCAGCACTTCCCTTGATTTTCAGCTTCCAATTTGTTATGTGGTATTGCAGAGAGATTGTCCTAAGGTGTGGGTGCTGCACTGCTTACACCATCCACATAGAATCATAGAACTATCTGAGTTGGAAGGAAATCTTAGAGATCGTCTAGTCCAACTCCCCTGCAATGAATAGGGACATTTACAGTTAGACCAAGGCACTCAGAGCCCTGTCCAACCTGACCCTGAATGTCTCCAAGGATGGGACTTCCACCCCCTTTTTGGGAACCTGTGCCAGAGCCTCATTGTGCTTGATGGAAGCAGTGAAACATGGAGTACTTTCCCATTTGCAAGACCCAAATCCATCTCTGGTCTAACTCTGTTTGGCACTACTGAGTTCTTTCAGCAATATCCTTTTTAGACACTGCTTCATTTGTCATTTGTTAACCTGATGCTAAGGCAGCTTTTTCGCTGCTGAGGAAATAAACATCTTGGCCATTTCGGGCTTTCCCTGTGTAAGTTGCTACCTCAGGAAGAGAAGAAGTCTGAGATAGCAAAATGTTTCATTCCTCAGTAGCTGAATAAAGAAGTTGGGGTTTAATGGAGAAATTCTGCAAAGCTGTGAGCCATGGACAGACAGAGAGACATGCTGAACTGCAGCTGCCAGCAGAAAAGCAGTGCACATAAACATGGTGTCACTGAATCACAGAATGGCTTGAGTTGGAAGGGACCTCAAAGGTTAACACTGGTTAAGAATACACATGACCTGATCCTGCATTTAAGGAAGACAGTAAAAGAAATCATTCTGAAATACTTAATAATATGCATGGTGCAGTCATGTGCTTTCTTGCCACCAGAAGCAGACATGGCCTGGTGCCCAGGTCTTACTAGTCAGTTCACCACCCAATGCTGATATTTCTGTCTTGTCAATCATTAAATGTAGTGATAAAGTTAATTTAAGCATCCTTATACTCCAAACCAGATGCAGAGGAGTGATGTGTCCAGTTGATCTCCATCACATTTTAAACCACTCCAGCTATATGCAGACTGAGCTACCTGCAAACATTCTGAGTCTGGCACCAAAACGCGATTTCTGCTTTGCTTGGGTGGCAGCCAGCTCACTTGTGGTGCAGCACATAACCACACTGTGGCAGAAAGAAGAGAGCAGCCATCCTGTGGATTTTCTTTAGCAAGAAGCCAGAACACTGTTTTTCCTTCATTTCCACTGGTTTTCTACTGCAGCTTTGCTTTCAGGATCTGCAGAGGTGGGATGGGTGTTTTGAGGCTGCTCTTGGGGTTTATCTTTCCCCAGCACTGTGGTATTGATGACTGGTGCCAGGAGAAGTGCCCAACGATGGGCTTGGTAAAGAAGGTGCAGCAGCAAAATGGTACAGAGAAGAGAAACTTGCTGTTTGCGCAACACAGCCTTATCTTGGAGCTGTTAGTATGGATCTCTGTGCCACTCATCTTTAAGCAGAGATCTGCCAACTGGATGGCAGTGGGACAGCCAGCCCCAACACTGCAAGTGATCAGAGGGCAAAAGGTAATGGATTAAAGTTATGCCAAGGGAGGTTCAAGTTGGGTGTTAGGAAACATTTCTTCTCAGAAGGAGTGGTGAGGCATTGGCACAGGCTGCCCAGGGAGGAGGGTGGAGTCATCGACCCTGGAGGTGTTCAAGAAACAGGCAGATGTGGCACTGAGGGACGTGGTTAGTGGGCATGGTGGGGAATGGCTGGTGGTTGTACTGGATGATGTCAGTGATTGCTTTTGTGTGTTGTTTTATTATTATACTTTTTACTGTAAAAGGCATTAAGGCAAAGAAGGCATCTTTGCAAGTAAACTAGCAAAACTCATACCCTTATTTTTAAAGCATACTCTCACGTCAGATCGTATATTTGCCTGAACTGTACATGTGAAGCCCTAAGAACACCACTCCTGTGCTGAGAAGTTCTCAGCATATTACAGATGGACATAACATGAGAGGTTATTGAGTCACCACCACTGGAGGTGTTGAAGAAATGTATAGCTGTGATACTAAGGAAGATGGCTTAGTGGGCAGTATTGGCAGTAGGTCAGTGGTTGGACTGGATGATCTCAGAGATCTTTTCCAGCCTTGGTGATTCTACAGTTCTATGATTCTAAGGTTGGAAAGACTAACAAAATCATCTAGATCAACCGAGAGAGTTCCTGAGGCATCAGTCTTTCCTACAAATTCATCTTTGTATCTTGCTGCTCTTTAACTGGGTTTAGCGTAGATGTTTATGACAAATAACCCTTTTGTTGTGCGTTTTGTTTTAAGACTAGTTTCTTCACAGACTTTCATTTCATTTGGCATCGTCCTGTTTTTAGCCAGGAAAATACAGATTTCATTTTACAAAATTGACAAGCATTCCTGTCTGCAACATTAAAAAAATTGCATATGTTTTCTGATCTTTTCAGATTTGAGATGGAAAATATTTGCTGCTCTTTTTCCCAGAAAATCAACTAAATATTGCTTACATTCTCTCTTCAGTAGAATCGAGATAAATCACAATCCAGAGGGCAACTCTCCAGCTCAGTATTGATCTCCATCTACTCAGAGCATCTCTGCTCATTAGTGTTTCTGTTGGATTGCAAATGCAAGAGCCAGGAGCCTTGCTTTCATTTGTCTGTCACAAAAAATAAAAGCTACCTCACAGCTGATTCTAACTGACGAAGGGTGAAAAATACATTGGTGAAACATTTTATTTCACTGCTGCTGCCTTACAATGCTGCCTCCAGGACATGGCACAGACGTGGCATACAAAGCCCTTCTTGTCCAAGCAGGGCAGATTCAGCTCTGATATGAGCAAGGAAGACACAAATACCTTTGTTCTCCCACTCGTTTTCCATCAGCACAATGCCAACCCTTTGCAGCACCATCCTGCTGTGCAGCACTACCCCTGGGTCCAACCCCACAGGCAGAACTCCTCTGCCATCAGTGTGTGCTCAGCACTTGTAAAGGTTGCGCACATCCATGATTCTATGTGTCTGTGGAAGAAAGGTGGATGTTCTGATGTGCATTTATCTGGGATCATGTTTTTGTGGGATCTCACCCCTCTTGCTGTGGGCAGATGGAGTCCATGTCCCAGGGGAGGGCTTTTAATTGAAATTCCTTCCACCCAACAAGTATGACTAACAGAACCCAAACTGTTTTAACAAATTGCCCCAGATTTAAATGCTCTCTGGCCTGTATTATTCACAGGGCAAAATTAATCAATCCTCTGCTTTCTGAGTTTACAAAGCAGATGCAGCAGCGAAACTCAATGAGTGATGCTGATGTTTATGATGGAGGATCTCTTATCAGGGCTGAGGTCTTCTCTTCTTACAGAATACTTTTTGACCGGTCCTCACAATGAATTTCTGGGAGCAAGAGGTCCCTCAAGACTGCCAGAAACAGGTCTGGGCAGCTATGGACAGGATAAGGAGCAGTTTCCCACCAAAACAAGCTCAGAATGGCAGGGAACAGACATCACTGATACCTTTTTAACAGATGCTTTGGGAGCTGCCAATGATTTTCACAGCCAGCTCTGCTAAACAGGAATGAGCAACCTGCAGCCTGGCTGTGACTCACATCCCAAAATTTATAGACAGATTTCACGGCCTAACATTTCTTGTTAGGGAAAAGAGAATGACATTTTTAAAGGTGGAAATGGACAAATTTCTCTTCATTCTCCCTGTAAGGACATGCCTCTGTAATATACAGACTGCAGGAGAAAACAAATTCTGAGCATACCATAGTTCATTATCTTTCGCAAGGGATGAGGTCAAAAACTTTTTAAATTGCATTAGCTGCAGATGCCTGTCCTCTCATCATACAGGCATAGACACACTGTTGAAAAACTCACAGGATCAGAAGCAGGCTGTAATGGACATATAACAAGTCCCAGAGCTGTTATCTCAGATGTATCTGTGTTTTATTTACTGCTATCTGAATGTCATCACATTATCATCATGGATCAGGTCAATTTGTAAAAAGACAGGTTTAAATTGGCCCCACCAACAAGAAGCAAGCTCCATGCACCATGTGTACCTGATGAAGGCTTGTTCTCCAAGACTGGCAAATCCAGCTCCTTCTGTGACTCCTCCTCCTCCTCCTCCTCTTCTTCCTTTTATGTTGCATTTCCAAAGAGAAAGCAGAGAAAACAGAGAAAGCACACATGATTAAAATGTTCGTCAAAAAGAAACAAAAGATACTAATAACAAATAGATACATGAACTACATCAAAAGCATCTTTCATCTAATAGTTTTGTAGTTCATGCCTAGCATGAAAGCAAACTCCCCAACAGCTCTGTGCCAGACTTCACTTCCCCATGACGCCACTAATGTGTATGGAGGGTCTGAAGCCCAGAAATTGTGTGATGCCTCATAAAGCCCACCCAGAATTTGAGTGATAGTTGGCTGGAGATGAAAATCCAAGACTTGATTTTGACACAGAAGCCCCACATTGATTGTCCTGTGTTCCAGCTGAAGACATAGAGCTACTTTATCCATTTCAGAAAAGAAAAGAATTTTTTTCAGAAAAAAATTTTACTAGAATTATTCAACTCTTCCTTATTAAAATACTAACTCCAGTCATCTGAAAATCCCATTGATGTCAAATGCAGAAAAAAGAAAAAGGCACAATTGTTTTTTCTTCTGATTTTGTCCCTTGGAAAGTGAATGTCCTCAACATTCAGAAGAAAAGATCTGGTCACAGATCAACATCTGCCTTGTCATCTCAAGTTTAGTTAAGAGAAGGAATCCAGTATTTCCCATAACTACGCTACTGTTAACATTGCAGTAACCTGATGGCCTCTGCTGCTGTCAGCCATTACACACAGGGCTACATTCAGTGTGGTGGGAATAGCTTTCTTATACTGCTTGGAAAATGACTGGGAATGGAGGATAACCATAGGCCTGTGGAGATGCAGCCTTCTTCCCCCAGCAGCCTTCTTCCTTGTTTGGGGCAAGCTGGCCCAAGAGGGATACTTTCTCTTTTGTCTGCCTGTAGGCTTTCGTGAGGCTCCTCCAGGTGGTGACCTGTCCCATCTGAAAGAGTCACTTCAAACAGGTGAGTCTGGAGACAGCTTAGGATGAACAGCAGAGACTGTCATGGGCCAGACACAAAGCTGTCAGATGACCTGAGTGACAGAAGGTGGGCTCTGCTCTCTACCAGGATATAAATCAGTGCTGGGCAATGAGCAGATGACACATGGATGGAGCTTCACAGCTCTCTAGGACTGCAGCCAGATACAGCAAAGGCTCGTCTGCAATTACCTTAGTGAAATGTAACTGAAAACTAGCAGAAGTCAAGATCCTTCTCTCAGCCCTTTCAAATCTGTTTGACTAATGCCCTGCCAGAAGTGCCCATGTGATTTTAAAAGGGAAAAAGAGAAGCACATTCAGGTGATACGAGCAAGCAGTGGCAGCAGGTTTTGTGGTGCTAACCTGAAGATGAATTACATTCTGGGGAACACAGAGCGGCTTTGGCCACAGAGCCTGCAACCCTGCCTTGCTGCAAATCACTTGTATTTAAAATAAGATGTGAACTTTTTGCTTTATTGTTCCTCGTAACAGACAAAGAATCATTAAGATTGGATAAGACCACTAGGACCATAGAATCATAGAATCATCTTCTCTTTCTGAGAAGAAATTGTTCCTAATATCCAACCTAAACCTACCCTGGCACAACTTGAGGTCATTCCCTCTTCTCCTATCTGTTACCTGGGAGAACAGGCTGACTCTCACCTTGCTACAACCTCCTACCAACGTCTCCTCTGAGCCTCCTCTTCTCCAGACCGAACAATCCCAGTTCCCTCAGTCACTCCCCATCAGACTTGTGCTCCAGACCCGTCACAGTTTCAGTGCCCTTCTCTTGACGTTGTCCAGGGCCTCAGTCTTTCTCATAGTGAGGGGCTCAAAACTGAACACGGTACTGAAGGTGTCTATGGCCCAATGCTCAGCCTGCTGATCAGGTTCACCCCCTCCTTCCCCTTTCCACAACATCAGGCCAAGCCACTTCATCTCTCCAGACCTTGGTTTTCCAGCCACAAGCAAATAACTACAGCCTTCCTGCAGGCTGTAAACCACAGATACATCACTAAATAGACCTCTATCTTATGGGATATTTGGCAATGAGCTGGTCGTGGAAATGAATGTGAATGATCCAACCTTGAGGACTCTGCCCCAGGAATGACACGAAGCAGGAGCTGCTGGAGCATAAAGCAAGCAGGAGATCACATTCAACTTTCAGAGTAGTATTTCCAGATTAAATATAAGAGGGAAGCTCAGAGAGGTCAGAGGGGCTGAGCTTTCAGAATGACTCCTTTGACGTCCAAAGAGGCTTATAAAAAATGCAGTGTGGATTGCAAATCCGTCACACACCCAAGCCACCAAGTGGAGTAGGAGGATGGATGAGGTGGTTATGGAGAACCTGTTGACAACAACAACCTCTCAAGTGACAAGTCGGAGAACAGTTTGCTGTTATTCAGCATTGTTTTAACAGAAATTACACAAAGGAGCTGTGTGGGGGGCAAGGGATGAACATTCACATCCGCTTGGAGGTTTGTTTATAATCTCACAGTGGGGAAGTATGGCTTTGAATGAGAATTAAGCCAGTTTAGCAAGGCTGTGTAGGAAGGGGAAAGACATCAGAGAGGAAATCATGGGGGTGAAGAGGAGGAAATGGAAAAGAAATGACTGTGGAAGAGTAGGTGACACAACTGGGATACACTGGGTAAAGGCTCAGCCTGGTCTGCTCTGGGGAAAACTTTTGTCAAGTATCTCCCTAGCTTTACAGCTGCATCAGCTGTGGAGCACACTGGATTTTACCTGCTGTAACGTTTCTTGTCTGTAGAGACATTAATAGGGTAAAGCTGATGGTGATCAGTGCAAAGGCAAGCAGGGAGCTACATAATCTACAAGCAAAGAGCTTGCACCCAATGTATGCTCCCCGTTCATCTTTCATCCCCAGAGCAGCTGTTTGATAGCTGCTTTGCCACCTCAGTAACAGCACCATTCACTTGTTGCAATTTGAACTTAACCCACAGAAAGATCCTTAATGGAAAATTTTAATGTTTGATTAAAAAAAAAAAAATCCACAACACAACAGTAATCATGATACTCTGAAGTGGTAGGTCTAGAAATGTTGCCAAGATGCCTCTAGGAGATTTGTTTAGATTTGAGCTTATAAATTATTAGATTATGATATTAATGCTCTATTCTCAGTAAACTACACTGTGCCTCCAAAACGATTTCACTTGCAAGAAATGCACGTGAAAGTTTCAGGCTGAGAAGCACTCAGGGAGACAGAGTCTAGATATGCTGGAAGATGCAGGTCATGGCACAATGGTGCCTGAAATAAGGGCACTATATTCCATGAATTTTCACCGGAGAATATTAAAAAAGAATTTTTGTAAGACAGGCATTTGATAAAATCAAATGATAGAATCACAGAATACTTTGAGTAGGAAGGAACCTCTAAGGGTCATCTAGTCCAACCCGCCCGCAATGAGTTCAAGGAACTAAGTACAGGGACTGCTGCTGAACTGTGCCACCAGACATACAAACTGCTCTGGGTGGGGAAAAAGTAAAAAAGAGGACACAAAATATGACATTTTTTATCAGAAGCTGATGTAATGTCGAGGCATCTGAAAAATGCAGCTTAGCACTAAATGTAGCCAGGATCTTCTGGGCATGTTTAAGGCAGACTTCATCTGAAGGAATGTTTCATTTTTCTGAGGGAACTGAAGAACATTTCCCCAGTGTGGGAATCCCGGGACAAGTGTCCTGTTCAAACTGACCAGAGAATGGAGTAGGACAAACAGCGTGGGCATTCCTCCCTGCTAGGAGTTAATAAGGATGAGATGGCTTTGTTAATGACATGCTAAGGGGATGAAATAATGTCTTGAATGAAAGCATGGTGATAGGGCAAGAGTGATATTTATGGGGGCACAGGGCAAGGAATGCTTCATATGTATTTCAACGCTTCAAAGATAAAAAGAGAATGTTTTCTTATAGGCTTTGTGGGACAGATAAGAGGATATATATTAACTACATTTCCGGCCCATAAGCCCTAGAAATGCATGTATTTGGTTCATGTGCCAACTATGACATAAGAGACAAGCTACATGATTATTCCATTGTGTAGTTTGGGTTGTAAGAATTACAGCTGATCTTTTGTGTTTCCCTTTAGCCCAGCAGAGTGGGCAGATAAACTACCCTGTGTCCTCCACCAGCATAGCACGGCTGAGATGGGACCCCCCTTCTGGTGTTGGGATGCACATCTTTGACATCAGAAATGGGCCATTTATCTCTCCCTGCTCCACTCCTGACCTCTTAGTAAATAACATCTGGTTTCTCACCACCTCAACTGGTTTAAATCCAGCTCAGATCAGTGGCACCTTTCTCATACAAGAATTATTTGGGGATCTATCCAAAAGGCACTCATCATCTTCATCCCTTTCTTAAGGGCTGCAGTACAGCTGCAGCTCGTTGGAAATTTGGGCAGAGATTTGAAGCAAGGCAAGAGCCCTGGGGACTGCCTGGGCCCACAGAGAGCCAGGGCCCAGAAGTGCCCTGCCTAGGAAACATCTTCAGCTGCCTAAGTTAAATCCAAGCTGGCAGTCAAGAAAGACCTTCCAGTGACATGGACAGGGACATTCTTTGCTGTCAGCAGTTCATCTGAGATTTGAAGCTCAGGCAAGAGCTAGACGACTTACCTGTTATATTAGCATGGGTATATTATATTGTATTGGTATATATGCAGAGATGTAAGAGGATATAGGATAAATAATTCCTCCCTCAGTTTTCTCATTTCAGATTTTCTACAGACATACGATGGAGCCTGTGAACATAGCAGGAAAGCTGCAAGGCCACACACTGAAATATTTCCATAAACATTCTCTGATTTTGCAGAAGAAAAGCAAAATCTTACCTCAGCATCACTGGGCAAGCCCAACATTTCTCTGTGCACGCTGGTGTGGGATTAGATATTTCAGTGCCAGGGTCTGCCAGCTACAGCCTCTGGTTTCAGAGACTCTTCCAGGAGCTCCAGCTACACTGCTGTGCAACAGATGACTGCATTTCCCATCACACACTTCCCATTTTACAGTGGTGATACACCAAGAGATGTGGCAGCTGGCATACATGCCTGCATGTATCCATATTGGGATAATGCTTTCACAAAACCCAACAAAGAGGAGGAGACAGGTCAGAGAGGCAAATGCAAGGGAAAAATTGGCTTTCTTAGTGTTCAGCAGGAAGGGTGCACTAGAGAGGCTTATCTGCCACCCCAGTCATTCTCCTTCTCCACTGAGGCTGCTCCTTGGCAGTGTGAGACGTAGTCACAGCTTCCTCTAGTTGGATGGGGCCTGTGCCCCTCTCCTCAGCTCAGGTTTGAGGTGTTTAGCTCTCAATAAGATGCTGGGGCTGGAAGCTGGGGCTGGATAAATGCGATCTTAGGGAATGTGAGGGAATTGGACTTTGGCAGGGCTGACTGGACAGGTGCTAGTCTCACCAGTCCCTTTTAGGCACAGTAAGAAATGTATTTTCTTAAAGGTCTAGACCTATCTTAGATGTTAAAGCAGAAAGACTCAAGCCAAACAAATTTTCCTTCAAGGTAGCAGGCATCAGAACCTTTCCCCACAGTTTCACTGTCTTCTCTTTCCCCTTCCAGTTATTAACAGAGAAGTTCCATATGTGAATGTGATAGGGTACACAAGACCTACCAGGTGTCTGACAGAAATAGGAACCATGTGGCCAGATCAGAGTTTGTTGCATTTCTAGGTTTCCTCTTCACCACACTAGACCATTACCAGCATAACTTCAGGGGTTTGCCCTTTCCTGTGAATTCTTGGAAAGCATCTTTTGTTACTGTCACTTGAGCCATGCTGGAGGCTGGGGGAGATGGATGGTAGGGATGACACAGGCATGTTGTACATCATCACTCAGAGGCCCATGAACATCTCCTTAGGACACAGGACCTCATTATGTATGCCAGGATTTGTGAGTCCAGTGTGGTCCTCAGATACGGTCCAACTGGAAGGGGCACCAAGGCGGCATGCAATGAAGAGAGAGCATGAGGATAACAACCACATGTAGAGCTTCAATAAATGATTGCTAAACCTTCCTGATTCACCTCTCCAAGCCCAGACCAGGGGAAGCAGACAGAGGATATGAGGCATGAAATCTACAGCTCTGGTTGGACTTCCAGCTTCTATCACCACCTCTTTCTCAGGTACTGCTGCTGCTGCTCAGCTGTTTCCCCTTCGTAAAATCTGCCATTGTTTCTAACAGATACTTTTGTTGCTGACACAGATCAGAGAACACCAGGTCTCCAGGAAGAAGAGAAAAGCTCAGAGAAAGCTGTGGTGTGTTGAAAAAGGCACTGATAAAGGAAAGCACAAAAAGGCTGGAGGTTGGGTGTTGTCTGACCTGACAGCTGACTGTGCTGAACCACGAGGCTGGCAATGAGCACTTGATCTAACAGCTGGTTTTCTTCAGCACAGACAAGCCATGGGGGATATCACACCCACCCACTCTTCCCAGTTTCCGCTCCCATGCTCTTGCAAATCCCAGTAAGGATCCACGCTGCCCTTTCACACAAACGCCTGGAGATTAGTAGCTGCCCTCAATGTCCACATCCTCCTCCGAAAACTGCTACAATTACTCCCCTAAGAAGAAAAGACTTCCTGGCTCATCCTGACCAAAACCCCTGAAGCGTGACACAGACGGGCTCTGAGCATCCCCTTCATGGATGCTCCTTGGAATAGCAGGAAGATGGCACTGCAAAAATTATTTTGGATCCCTTGTTTACAGCATGTACCTTCACCACACTGACCTCAAGCTAATTTAGAATACTCTGAGTTGCTTATGCAAGCTTGAGTTTGCCCCAAAAGAACCGCAAAAGAGGTGTCAAAAGCTGTGCTCCCTGACTCTGGACCCAATAGGTGAGGGTCAACACCAGCCACCCACACTGATTCCACAGCATCAAAACAGTTCTCCACAAAGAATGAGAGGAAGGAAACCAACCGAACCAGGTTGTAATACCCACCAGACCAGCAATACCACCAGCTGTCTAAACAAGAATAGTGGTCTGCCTGATCACACACTTCCTCCAATCCATTGTGAAACAGCACAAGTCCCAAAGTCTTGTTTGGCCTTGCCTTTCCTGTAGAAGCAATTGGTGCCAGCAGTGACTTCTCCTCGCACATCTGTTTTTAAGGGACACCCTGTCCCTTCATTTGTGACTCACGTGGCCATCTTGACTCTTCCATTCAGCCTTCGTATGCTGCCGACCACGCAGTGTTGCAATGGGACAAACTGCTATGAAGGCAATATGTTTGAGGTCTGCCACCAACACCATCTCCCATGTGCTGCTCTTACCAAAATTTCCATTCTCTCCTTTAGATCATAAAACAGCTCCTGGCCCATATAGCCACCCATCTCCGCCGGGTCAGAGGTCCATGAAAAGCAGATTCCCCTTGAGTTTAGAGTGTGAGGCAGACACATTTCTCTTTAAACGATACAAGTCACACGGCCCAGAGCACGTGGAAGTCAGAGGTTGTTCTTGGCCTGGGGCTTTCAGTTCCAGAAGAAACTTCCAGATGTGTTACAGGTTGCATATATGCTGCCCATTGCTATGGGATCTGAGCTCTTTCTGCATAAAGTTGACAGCAAGTAATTGTGTAATTTCTTGGACTCTTGGTAGTTTGTCTTTTAATATACGTGTATATATAAATATATGTGTGTGTATATAAATCATACATAAATTATATGTATGTATATAAATATATAATATGTTTCAAAACTACATTTAGAAAGTTTTCTGATTTTGAGAGGATTCACTTCTCACCTCGTCTATTTTCTGGCTGGCAGAGTTATGAGCTTAGCTGGAATAGCAGCATTGCAAAATATTACCTTTATGATAAAAAGACTTTTTATAAAGAAAGAAAGCATTTTCAGGGATTCAAAAGCTGGTCAGACTAGAACTGCCTGATCTCTTCCTATCCTTTGCTCCCTCCCTGGTTCTCCTCAAGCAAGAATGCTTTGTCATTGGCTCTCTCCAGCCTTGCCCTGGGCTCTGTGATCAAATGCTCAAGCTCCTATAAATAGCTTTTGTATTTTCTGCCTGGAAAACCTTTTTGTCTCCTTACATAAACATTACAGAAGTGGCAGAAACCACTTTCCAGCTGAAATAAAAGCCTCAGTTTGGCTGCCTTTAAGCCTCTTGACTGTATGAAAATGAACTGAGTGCATCAACAAATCTTAATTACACCTCAAGATAAAACAGGGTTCTCAAACACATAGCACTAATGTCTCAGCTTTGGATCATATTCTTGCTTCTGTCCTTTTTATCAAAATAGACATTCAAAAATCATTTCTGCTCTTCCAGCCTTCAGGTCTCAAAGGTGTCCTTGGGAGTAGGCAGATGTGTCACTGAGGGCCATGGTTAGTGTGCATGATGGGGGAGCATTGATGGTTGGCCTAAATCAACCCTGTGGTCTTTTACAACCTGAATGATTTTATGATTCTACGAGTCAGGGTCACAAATCTTTGTTTCTAAACTGAGGACTTTGTAGATACAAACTGAACGAAAGGGTGAAGGTCTTATAATGAATGGAGGAATACAAGGATAAAAAAAAAAGGAGAAAAACAGCGTCTCCATGGAATGGACTTAGTAGTCCTCATGCACCCAGAGATGTGTGGTGGGATGAAGACAACCTGTTGAGCTGCTTTCAGAGGGGCAAGCTGTAAGTGCTATGAGACAGGCAATTTCCTACCCACCCTTCCACCATACCAGGACATATCTCAACAAATACATACGCATCCAGCACAGAATGTTTTTTTCTTGCCACTGGCCTACAGAGAATCTACAAGCTTCTAAGGCTGACCTAGGGTTGGTACCTAAGCACCGGGCCCCTTTCTTGCCCAAAAGAGCTGTGATGCACCTTCTGAGAAATGCTTATGAGGATGTATTTGCTGAAGTTGAAAAGTCCACCAAGGAGAGCATTTTGTATCAGAAGTACTTTCTCCCAGAGGAAACTTTCCTGGGGACCTGGCATCTTACTGGCTTCTTGCAGGGTATCTATGGAAAGTGTTGAGAGCTCTTGTTTCTGGACTGCTATGATACAGCACATTTCCTCAGCTTGTTGATTTCCATGATTTTTACTCTCATTGTTTCCTCTTTTCCTGGAATATTTGCCTCAGTGTTTGAAAGAAGCCACACACAAATAACTGGCTATGGGCAGATCCCGCTCTCTGGTGACAAAATTCATTGAGACTCTTAGAATAACCAAGATTTCCAAGATGATGGAGTGGCCAAAGCCATGAAGAGATTAGAAGGAGTTGAGAGGTTAAAGTTCCATGTTGTTAATTTGGGAATGTATGGGGAAGAAGGCTACTATAGAAAGCACTGCTTAATATTCGTGCAAAAGATGAATCCTTTTGCATCCCTTTTCTAGGATATTTACAACACTGTGACAAATTTTCCCCAGATCAAAAAGAGAGAACAAAGCTCACAAAAATCAATAGTGAATCAGTATGGTGCCAAAGGGGAGAGAGTAGCCCTCTGTGCTATTTGTGGCAAACAGGTCAGGCAAAATGAGGCTGTGAGATATGGCCAGATATTTCTCACCCAGGAGCCTGGTAAAGGCTTTTTCTTCATAAAGGAGGTCAGAGGCAGAGCAGAGCAAATCCATCCCAAAACTGGCAGCAAAGGATCAGTGCAGCAATTACATGCAGAAGGACGAGGAAATTTAAGATGGGGGCTGGACACAAGCAAAGAGTGCTTGCAAAAAGCAAGAGGTAAGATCTGTGCCTACCCCCAGGCACAGATTCCCACTTCACTTTAAGCCCACAGACAGACACTACTAACTGGTTTTCCTTCTTCCAAGCAGAAAAGTGAAGTGCAACCATTTGGATCTAGAAACATAAATCTTTTTAGAAAGCACACTGGGGGTCACTGGAAGGCTTCTGAATGTAAATGGTCAATTCAAAGAATTATCCTTTTCCCATCTGTGCTAAAGGAGCACCCCAGGCATCATCACATTTCATCCTTCTGCTGAACACTTTTGCTGGGCTTGGTAAGCCCATGCCAAGCACTGGGCAGAACTTGGAAAGGAAAGGTGTCACAGGACATAGGCCAACGGAGGTGATCCTCAGCAAGAAGTCTTAGAAGCAGTAATTATTTCAGTGATAATAACTTCATGTAGTAGAACCAAATTTCTCTCAAAATCTCCCTGGAATGTCTGATTTCTGTGGGCAGTTTTCTTCAACTTCTGTTGCACTCATATCACTTCTGTTCATCCCGAGAGTGCAGGACCACATTTGAAAGGTTTGATATTTACATGTTCACATCAGAGAACATAATTTGCTCAAATAAATACATTTGCCCACATCCTCCCCCTGGCTGTGTGTGAGTGCAGCCTCAGTGCTCAGGGAATCACTGCCCAGCTTAGTGCAGCCCTCCCACAATCTGGGACCGCCCTCAGCTGCCTCCCCACTTTTATATCCTTCACATATTTCCAGTTGAGGTAATCTCCATTGGAAGATCCAAGGCACAAGAAATTATCCCCATGCTGGTGTCCTCCTCGTGCCAAGATTTATATCACCGGTTGATCTGGATTTGCTGGAGGTACTTGGACATTGGTTGTGTCTAGAGAGCTCCAGGCACCAAGCAGCTTCCAGGAAGCCTTAAGTTAGGTGCCATCATCAACTAAGTTGACCTAGAGTAAGCAAAAGGGTTGAAAGCTAAAACAGAAGGAGTGAAAGAAAGGAGCTCCTCACTAAGCCCTTTTACATATATCTGCACTTCATGTAGCAATACTGGCAGATGACTGAGCCATGAGGCAGTTGTGCAATCCTGCAAGGGGCTTTGCAATAAAGATTGAGAAAGCTGAAGTTTCTGGTTTCTGCGGCCAAAGCTGAACACCCAGGACTAGGAAAGGTCTCATATCAGGGCTGTACCTGCCTGATCTCAGGCTTCTGACACCCTGGCACAGATTCTCCAGATTTGCAGAGATGAACGGTTCTTCAAGGAGCTTCCTGACCTGTTCTATGGCCACACTGGACCCACTCCCACCTCTGCTTTCTCTAAAAAGCCCCCTTTGGTGCAGCTCTATTGCAGGAGGTAGGGTGAAAGTTTTTAGACTTGTATCAGCTGCAGACACAAAATGAAAGGTGGGATACTGGTTCTGTCTCCTACCATGATACTCCTGTGCTTATTAATCGAAGCAGGAAGCACAGGGGATTTATGACACAGGGATAGCCCCACAGCCCGCTAACATACACTGATAATGGGCAGCAAAACACCTTCATTCCCCTTAAGTGAAAAGATTTACTGGGTTTGCAGTGCTGGTGTTGGGTAAGAATGGTCCCTGTGTGGGGCAGGAGAGAGGTGGTGACAAAGCTGAGGTTCTCTCTTATTTCTCAATTGGAGTTTATTTTAAGGGCAAAAAAAATGCCTTCCTTCTCCTTCCTGTGCTTCACATTGCTATGAAAGGGGAGGAAATGGGTGGAGGGGAGCAAAATTTCACTTCTCCCTTTAGTTGGGGACTGATACGTTTCACAGATGGGTTACCCCCAACAGGTGATTTGGGGTAACTTATCCCAAAAAATACAGTTTTCTGTTAGAAAAATTAAATCAGAAGTTTCGTCATTGTCAAGAATTAAGCTGCTACCTCCCATACACAAGTGTCCTTGTGAAGAGCAGATGAGTTATCTAAGACATGCCAATCCTGCCTTTTGATTGCTTTTCTTAGACAATCTCCCCAGGTTGGATATTAGGACAAATTTCTTCACAGAAGAGTGATGAGGCATTGGCACAGGCTGTCCAGGGAAGTGGTGAAATCACCGTCCTTGGAGGTGTTCAAGAAAAGGGCAGATGTGGCACTGAGGGACATGGTTAGTGAGCACACTGGGGATGAGTTGGCAGTTGTACTGGATGATCTTAGATGTCATTTCCAACCTTAATGATTATATGATTCAAGGCAATCAGAATACAAAAGAAAAACTTGTATTCTGCAGCACTGTCCTTCCCCTTCAGTACCTCCTGATGGCTCTAAAAGTGTGAAGGAATGTTCTCGTTTCCCATTATGGTCTTTTCCAGAAGGCAAAGGCTAAAGTCGCTTGCAGCTATCATTGTGCTTCTGCGCATCAGGGGAGCAGCTGAGAGATCTTTCTTAGCTTTTTTCCCTTGTAACATTTAGCTGATCTCCCTCAGGCAGCAGCAGAGGTGGCAGAGAAGAATACATGCCTGTGTCCTGCAATCTGAGCCAGAAAGGGACAGAGATGTTCAGTGCCTCTGGATCTTTGCATGCTACCCTGCAGCCACATCAACTCATAGGAAGCCTCCTTTGGGCTTTCCCAAGTAAATTTGCCCAGAGTAGAGCAAAAGATGGGGAGTGAACATCCCTTCCTAGCTCTCTTATGAGGGTTACAAGTTCCAGCATCACGTTTCAAATGTGCCATATACAAGCCCACTATCTTGCACAGACACCACCACAGTTCCCTATTTTCCAGGTTTCCCAGCAGTTTTGCCCAGGCAGTCACACAACACCCCTGCTGTGTTAAGTTCTGAGGTACTGGCTGTAAATCTCAAACAAAAACACCTTTGCTTCCCTCTCCTCTCACTATTTCAGTGCTCCATCTCTCCTCTCTTCAGAACTAACCATCCCCTTTTAGATATCTTCTCTTTGGCCCTGGGGCAAACTGAATCTCTTTTATATGTTCCTCAACAGGTTTCTCTACCCCCATTCCCTAACGTCAAGATGTACCTCTTCATAACTACAGACTCCATCTGCCCTTTATATCTCCCAGCCCCACTCAACCTCTTTGGCTCTGAACACCTCATTTGGAGCTTTCCAAGGTCCAAAGCTGAGCTGCAGGGGATCACTGCAAGTGTCCTCTCCGTCATTGCGCTGCCCTACCACACTCTTCTGCATTGTTTTTGTGTTCAAGCTCTAGAGGTAGGGGATGCATCCAGTGATTCTTAAAAAACAGAGCTAGAGATACAGACACCAGAATCAACCTTTAAGACTCTGGTTACTTTTGTCTCAGAGCTTCTACAACTCACAAGCTATCTGCGAGCTAAAGATATGTGACTTCTGCAGAGGGAAATACATACATTTGTCTGGTCTGTGCAAGTCACCAGACTTGCAGGGTAAAGAGCATTCTGCAGTCTCTGGTCATTCTTCATCTTCACTTCTGCAATCATTAATGTCTAGCAGTGCCAAAACACTGGGATTGAACTGCACTGTGGAAAAAGTGCTGCGTGCTATAAACTGGACTCAGATGGATGTCCAATTTGGTCTGCTCAAAAGAACAAATTAGTCGTGCGACTTTGGAACTTCCAGAGAAATGTCTCTGCAAGACAAGTATTTTTCTTTCATGAGTGGTACTTGACTATTAATAAAATAATAAGTATAATGATTTATTGGCCTTAAATTAGTCATTCAGAAGAAGGTCCCTGTGCTTTTGCCCTCAGGATGACTTGCTTTAAATTATTTTGTTATGCATAAAACCTCTTCTAGTCTGCTCTGTTCTCCTTGTGAAAGTTGGAAACCAAAACCACTTCTGTAAGAGTCCCCATTTCCCTAAAAAGTGAATTCTCTGCTGTTGACAAAGAACGGGAGATGAGCTGAGGCCCATGGGAACCCAACCTGTGCAGGAGAAACTCTTGCATTCTTGGAAAATGGCAGTAAGAAGACAGGATTGGGTGCATATATTTTTAATGCCATTGTTTACTTTCCCCAACTTTTTCTCTTATTCCCATTTTGAAGGATGGCTTGATTTTACAGAGCCTGACAAAGCCCAGCTCGGTGTAAGTCATCAAAAGATCAGTGAGATACCAGTCTTGCAAAGAAAAGTTTCCTATATGTTGGAAGGAACAGATGAGTGACCTTGTATGATTGGTCAGAGGTGGGACGGAGAGGGACCTTCCAGACCAAATCCCTGCACGTAGCAGTGGCATCTGGGTATGCTGAGTTGGAAAGACCCTCTTGAACCACAGAGGCATCACTCCAACCATTCCCTGGAACCTCAACCATAGGATGGGCCAGCCAGGAGAAAAATGGCAGAGGTCTCTGCTCTTGTTTCTGTTGAACCTTGGTAGAGCTTTCAGAGGAGAAGGGATGAGATCTTTATCAGCAGGGCAGCTTTAACAATTCAGACAATAAATTCATTGTCTAGTGAAAAATTCTTACAGAAAGCTTGCAGTAGGGTCTTCTGAGCAGGATAGAGGAAAACCTGATCTGAATCAGCTTTGTGATGGATTCAGAACAACAATAAAAGGTGTGTGGAAGAGGTCTCAACCTGCTCTCTAGGAATGTGAACTGTGCAATTTTACTGCAGAAAGGTGGTCTTTATGGCAGCGTTCAACATAAAAGCATTGAAATCAGCTTCCATGCTGTGCCATACAGTTCAGGCCACAGCTTATCTCTGAAACCAGAGCTTCATGGTAGACACAAACAGGCCTCAAGCACTCTGTCTGCTCCTTTGTTTTGCTGTAGACCTGTCACTAAAGCTCTGAGTGCCCAGAATTAGGGATCCCATATTTCCAGCTGGGATTTGCCAAGTGGAAAAGTCCCAGTGACTATTTGGGAGCAATCTGATGTGCCATGTGCAGGGCATGGAGAAAGAGCAGCAACAATGGCTTAGACTCTCTGGATGCCTGGCACCAAAGTGAGAAAGGCTGCAGTTTTCTGTTGTTGGGAAAATGAGGGAAAGAGTCTGGAAAAAAGCCACATCTTTAATCATCAGAGGTGTTGATAAAAATATGATCCAAAAACATTCTGCTTTAACAAGATGCAAACAGCATGCACAGCCCTACAGAAGGGCTTTGTCACATCCCCCATTTGCAGCATGCTACTTCCCTGTAATTTGCTCCAACCCCTTCTGTGCAAGTGCAGGTGAGCACAGCATGCAATGCAGCATGGAGCATGCAAAAAATACAGACCACAGAAATGGTATCTGAGAAAGGCATCTCTGCTCTGAGGATATATTGAAGCCTCAGAGCCAGGAACAGCCCTTATGATGTGCATGATGGAGGAGGACACAGCTGCTATGGGAACAGTCATTAGCATTGCATGACTCATTAAATTCATGTTACACTGGGTGGTACTAATGGGGAGAGGGTTATCAACTTTTTTCTTTCCCCAGGAAATCTACCTTTGGTGTTGCTGTGCAGAAATACAGGCAGATCATGAGAGGAAGAGATCTGGGCTGTTTTTCAGCCAGATTAACAGGCTGACCTGCTTCATCGTGTGAAGTCACAACTGTGGTGGTGACAGCAACACGCAGCCAGGGCTGGGCTGGACTGAGATGGGACAGGACAAGCTGGGTTTTCCCTCTGGGCTGATTTGAATTAGTTTGAACTACATGAAAGCCCATTTTTAATTTGCCCTTTGGTAAGGATAAAGAATTCTCTTTTAATGGGGAAATTGTGATGCTCCACTGTATTTTGGAGACACTCTAACCACAGCATCCTGCTGCAGATCATAACTGAGTTAAGTGTGTTGAGCAAGTAATATTTTGGCTGCTAACAGTTGAGTCAACATCAGGGTGATCAAGATTTAATCTGTTACTTCACAGGAGGAGACCATGCTGCTATTTTACAAAGTCTTTTTCATCACAATATCAAAGGCTTACTTTGGGGTGGAGACCTGCAATTGCGTTCCTGTCAAACATATGCTACTTTCCAAGCACAAATAGCTTTCAGCTCCTTGCAGTTCAATATAATAACTGGTGTTCTTTAACATCTTTATCAGTGACAGCAATCAAGTGCACCCTCAGCAAGTTTGCTGATGACACCAAGCTGAGTTGTGCGGTTGACACGGTGGAAGGAAGGGATGCCATTCAGAGGGACCTCAACAGACTTGAAAGATGGGCTCAGGAAAATCTAATGAGGTTTAACACAACAAAGTGCAAGGATTTGCACTTGGGCCAGAGGAATCCCATGCATTTATACAGACTGGAAGGAGCGGTCCTTGAAAGTAGCCCTCCAGAGAAGGGCCTGGCAGTCCTGATGGATGAAAAGCTTAACATGAGCCAACAGTGTGCTCTTGCAGCTCACAAAGCAAATGGTATCCTGGGCTCTGTCAGAAGAGGGGTGGCCAGCAGGGACAGGGAGGTGATTGTCCCCCTCTACTCTGCTCTGCTGAGGCCCCATCTGGAGTACTGTGTCCAGGTCTGGAGTCGCCAGTACTAGAAAGACAGAGAGCTGTTGGAGAGGGTCCAGAGGAGAGCCATGAAGATGATCAGAGAGTTGGAACACCTCCCCTGTGAGGACAGGCTGAGGGAGCTGGGCTTGTTCAGCCTGGAGAAAAGAAGGCTGCGGGTATTGAAAGAATACCTAAAGGAAGCCTACAAACAGGAGGGGAATCAACTCTTTGAAAGAGTAGATAAAAGCAGGACGAGGGGAAATGGTTTTAAGTTGAAGGAGGGAAGATTTAGGTTGGATGTTAGGGGGAAATTCTTCACTATGAAAGTGGTGAAGTGCTGGAACAGGCTGCCCAGAGAGGTTGTGGATGCCCCGTCCCTGGAGGTGTTCAAGGCCAGGTTGGATGGGGCCCTGGGCAGCCTGGTCTAGTATTGAATGTGGAGGTTGGTGGCCCTGCCTGTGGCAGGGGGGTTGGAAATTCGTGATCCTTGAGGTTTCTTCCAACCCTGGCCATTCTATGATTCTGTGATTTTGTGATTCTTTGATTCTGTGATTCTGTGATTCTGTGATAATTGCTTTCCAGAAAAGGGAGGTGGTGCCTTCCTGTGAGTTCGGGGTTCCATCAAGAATGTGTTGGTTGGGATGCTGCTAGAAAAGCATACTTCATTATCAAGGAATCAATTTCTCAGAGTCAACAAAGGAGAAAAAAAACTACAGGAGGCTAAAAAGTGAAGAATTTGAATCAGGAAGAAGTGAGAATATTGCCTCCCCTTGCCCTTGACCAGCAAGGTTGTGAATGCCTCCTTCCCGGAAGCATTCAAGGCCAGGCTGGATGGGACTCTGAGCAGCCTGATGTAGAGGGAGGTGTCCCTGCCTTTAGCAGAAGGGTTGGAACTAGATGGTCCTACAGGTCACTTCCAACCCAAACCATTCTATGATTCACTCTATGATTCTTTTCTTTTCTTTTCTTTTCTTTTCTTTTCTTTTCTTTTCTTTTCTTTTCTTTTCTTTTCTTTTCTTTTCTTTTCTTTTCTTTTCTTTTCTTTTCTTTTCTTTCCTTTTCTTTCCTTTTCTTTCCTTTTCTTTCCCTTTTCAGAATAAAAAAAAACACCCCCTTAGCTTTAAGCCCCTTTCAAAATCAGTGGGGTAAATCAGACATTTCTTTCAAAAACAAGCTGAAATTATGCTGAATATTTTTTGATCTTTGTAGGGTTATCACTATGTAATTGGATTTGCTCTCTGCAAGATTACATTAGATGAGTGTAAGGATTCCTTCTGCCCTTAAAGTCTATCCATTTTGTCATGTCAATTACTTTTAGAGTTCTTTCATTTTACTGCATCAAAATTCTGAAGTCAGGCAGTAATTTCTAGTTCTGCATGTGGTCACATCAGCAGATAAACCATTTTACCCCCCAGGGATGTGGAAATATTATACAATCTGCTTGGGATATGTTGATGAGACTCGATGTTAGGAAGCTTTAGGCGACTCACTTGAGCACAGAACCTGTATATTTAGCAATTGCCGATGACCACAATGAATCTCAGTGTTTGCACGGGGTGGCGCAAAGCTCTTTTGCAATGCCATCTCTAGCTGAGGGGGTTATTGCAGTAAGACAGCTCCTCACTGAAGGACATGGTTCAATGGGCATGGGTGATGGGTTGACAGTTGGTCTAGATGATCGTAATGGTCTTTTCCTGCCTTAATGATTCTATGATTCACCTCTCCATAACCTGCTCCAGACCTCCTCAGACCCATGCTGTGCCGTAGAATATGGGGTGTGAGGAGCAGAGAACACAAGTGAACAGAGCAGGACTTTAGACAGGGGCCAGGCTGAGCCCTGTGTCCATCTGCAATCCAAAGTTGGGAGAGAAAGAACTCTGCACCCAAGGACTCTTCTGGAGGGAAGGGTAAGTGAGGAACCACCACCAAACCTGAAAACTGTCCTGATGGCATATTTTGTTCTGAGAAGTTTAGGTTGTCAAAGGAGCCTGTACAAAAACAGGAGAAAGCAATTGCTTATAATAAATGTGCAACAGCCTGGGCCAGCTCTCCAGATCTGACACAGAGGAGAACCATCACCATGGTCTTAGGCATGCCTGGGAGTACTGACGTTTGAAAAGTGAAAAGTGACTCTTAAGAAGACTTTTTTGCAGTTAGCAAAGAATCTCTGTGAGGTAAAAAGGAAGATCTGCTTAGGAGGGTTTCAGTAAGGTTGAAAACTTAGAGCAGTGCACTGTGTTGCATGTTTTCTGATTATAGAATACTGAAGCAAAGCAGCCAGCAGAGCTGTAGCAATTTGGGTGTGCAGTCAGCAGGGCTTGAAGGGGACTGAGATCAGAGGAGCAGCAGTTGGTGGTCACTGGAGCAGTTCCTATGACCCCAGTGAGGGGCATCCTATGGGATGGGGACACCGGGTGGCTGGGGTTGAGGTTGGTTGTTGAAAATGCCTTTACTTATTGGGAAGGATGACAAAGTAGGGAAAGGGAAAAGGAAAGTGAGCTGTCTGGAGGGGAAGTGGTCACGATTTTATTCTCTCAGCAAGAAGGGGCTGGCAGCAAGCTAATTACTTCTGCAAGCAAGGAACCAGCCCTCCATTGCTGCCCTTCCCCAGCCCACACTCCTGGTAGAGTGCAAAGTGATAAATGTGTAAGTCCTTCCATCAAGAAACACGACCTCTCTGTGTTTCTGTGCCAGCCTGAAATGGAACGTTAGCTAAACATTGCCCTTCAAAGTCACAGTTAGATTTCCAGTGCTCCTAGGCCAGCCCTGGAAGTGCATCAGGTTGTGGAGCTACCCAAGTCTTTTGATAATGAGATGTGCTATGATATGATGCCCAGCAAAGAAATATCTGCATCACATCCCTGCATTTCCTCCCCTAATATCCCCTGCTTGTTTGCAAGCCAACTGAAGAACAAGGATAAAAAAGAGGTGAAATAGAAAGTGAAGTAGCTCACCTCTAATTGCTCTCTGAAAAAAAAAAAAAGAAAACAGTTTGCTTTGACATATTAGATTACTCACACTTCCTGAGAGACCCAGAACATCAACACATTCACCACACTCCCCTTAGGTATGAAGTGTTCAAGCAACATGCAGATGTGCCACTTATGGGCATGAGCTTGTGGTCATGGTGGTGGCAGGATGATGGCTGATAATCTTAGAGGACTTTTCCAAACTTAATGATTCTGTGATTCTAAGAGAGCGTGTGTGAAGCCAAATTCCTGCCACGGTTTGGTTGCTCTGCTAAGCTGCTCCTCATTGTACCATGCACAAACTGAAATGCAGTGTAACTGTTTTGGGTACATGCCCTCCAGTTCCACCTGCACAGAGGAGACTGGCAAAATGAGTGAAGCACAGCAGTGGAAAATACATATCCATTATCTTATTACCCTTTGTCATCTCCAGAAATCCATAATGACTGAGGTCCAAAATGCATTAAGAGCCTTTGAACCAATCATTTACAGAAAATCACCTGCATCATTGCAATTGGCTATTTCTAGAGTTTAGTGAGTGCCACACTGCATGCTATGATACAAACAAGAAATGTTAGAGGAAGGCAAAGTGTGTGGGAAAGTACTAAGGGGCCAGACCCACCTACTGCAGGAGGTATGAGAGCAGAAGCTGGGTTAAAATCACGAGCACTACATTAGAAAATAAGCTCGTTATGCTAGATTGTATAGACTTATTCCTCTAATGCCTTGCCCTGGCATAGCTCCTCTCATTACATGCCCATATGGGCTAATTGAGACACTGCTTTGTAACGTCAGTGCAAACTACAAAAATGATCATAGCTTTGTCTAGCACCCAGCATAAGTCTCCTAGGAACAGCACTAGAGCAAGCTGAGCTCCAGATGCTCCTTTGTATATGAATACATGCATTCCTCCTCTTGGGGTTTCAGACCGAACCAGGCAGATCTTACTGAGAAATTATCCCATGCTCCACACATGTGATTCTGCTGATTTTGCAGGAAAATCATGCTCCTTTCTGTTGCTGGTAACATTTGTTAATAAAGTGATGGTGAAGGGAACCAACACAATGGGATTCAACCAGCACTTGTACCCAGGGTGTTTCTCTGCAAAGCAATTCCACAAGCAAAACTAACGATGATGAAAAATGACATAAGTGTTAATATTATTTCTGAGAAAATGCTAAATTACACTAGCCTGGGGAGCTGCAAGAATGCTTTAGTAGAAATTTCCTTGTGTCAGTTTTCTTCCCAACACATGCAAGTGAACCCCACTGGGAAAATCCTCCTGTGGAGAAGACAAATCCCCCTGGAAACAGGAAAGCTCTCCAGAAATACTGCCTCTGAGTAAAATAAAATATTCCTAAGATCTAACCTAAATCTCCTCTCTTTTACTTCAAAGCCATTCCTCCTTGTCCTGTCACTACCAGACCATGTAAGAAGAAAGGCAGAGCAGCCTGCTATGTCTTGCTCTGAGAGGTACCAGCTTCTACTGAATAAGCTGTGGGAGAACAGAGCTGCCCTGAGGCACACAAGCCCTCTCCTGTCCTTTCCCATCATAGAAGCAGCTTTGATTTCATCCTGCCGAGGACACGCCAGCAAGTTACAACCAGGAACCAAAGAGGAATTCCTGGAACATGGACATTTCTATCAATGATTATTCCCTCTGGAGCAAGTAATACTGAAATCATACAAGGAGAAAAGAAAAAAAAAAAAAAAAAAAAAAAAAGCAATCCAGAGATTAAGGGAAGTAACAGAAGAGGTTAGGGGAGTAATCAGTTGCTTTCAGTCCATCTGCAAGAAGCCATGAGCAAGAGGGACTCAGCCCACCATAGTCAGTCCACAGCCAGCAGCATAGACCTGAAGGATAGGAACTGTAGACTTCTGAGCTGGAACAGCTTAATTTGAGCAGGGAGAAAAGGCCCAGCTGTATTTGGAAATCTCTGAGGGAATGTCCTAGCACACAGTGATGGTGGATGACTTCAGCTGTTGAGGTTGGGCCAGATAAACCTTGGCAAGATGAAAGCCAAGAGAAGGAGAGGTATTTCAAGGTGAAACTGTTTTGTACACCATTTCTAAGCTAGAGAAAGGTGCTTGGAAATACCAATCTCCAGCAATGAGTATTTCAAAGGGTATTTCAAGAGATGGTCAAGAAGTGTTTCAACAGTTACCAAGACTTTCAGAGGGGATTTTGTGGACACAGGACTGTTCTTCTCCTGTCCTTCTACCTCAACTATGCATCTACTCATGTATCAACTTGTGGCCATTTTTGTTACCTTAAATACTACTCTGTTTCACTCAGTCACATGCAAAAAGACTCACTTCTTCTCATGGGACAACACCATTAATATTCTGCCAGTGGACGATGGCCCAGGATAAATAATTTTCATTTACTCCGCTGCTGCTTCCTCTCTGAAGCTGTGCATGATTTCAGACCAGAAAGGATCTCAAGATTTAGTACTTAATTTCACATGCTTTTCTGTTGAGCAAGCCAGATGATAAACTGCAGAATTCTTGTGCAGTGGAAACAGACTCGTCTTGGAAATTATGAGACTGCAACATTCCAAATATTGTGCATTATTATATTTGGCTGAAAAAAAGAACAATCTCTTCTGTTGTTTTCTTTTTTGTGTGTGTACTTGATTTTCTGTTGTTTCTTTTTGTAGTAGCTGTTGTTGTGTTTCTAATTATTCATTTGCAAATGCCACAATTAAGAAAAGCTGCAAAGGGTGTAGGCTGTATGTAACAAGATCAGTGTAATGAATATTAGATGCTTCTGTCAAAGAGATAAATGTCTGTGGAACGTCTGATTGAATAATTGCAGACAAACTGGAATAAAAAAATCTTATGTATGTACCCCAGAGAGTGGGGAAATAAGCTACGTGAAGGACTGAAGTTCACTCTGGTTTTAAGGTTCAATAGAGAAAGCAGAACTGAAACTATTTTTGCAGTACAATATTTACATATGCTTTTAACCTTTTGAAGGCCACATAACTTCCCAGCAGAGGCAGCTGGAACTGAGAAGCTTTGGCCTATAAAAGGAAGCAGGCCCACAGAGGAGGATATCAACAGACAGAAGAGCTTTCAGACAGGTTAGTGGAAGCAGTGGAAGAGTTGGGCTTAACATTGGAACAAGATCTGCCTAGGAAGACTTCCAGAAAAGGTGAACATGTCCAAGCTATGGGGTTGGTTCCTATGAATGGTGAATTTGTTGACTCTCTTACCTTTGCTTAGTTTCTCTTCCCAGAGCTTGTAAAATGTCAGGACTAGAGGCAGCTGTCGATGTGTACAGGTGAAAAGGACGTGCTGTTCCAAGAGAAGGCAACATTTTGTTGGTGCTTTGTTTCAGGGCAGCACAGCTAAGAGTCCCTTCTGCTATTGCTGCAGTGTTTTCCTGCTTAATTAAAGAGTTACCAAAAAAAAAAAAAAAAAAAAAAAAAAGCACTAATTCAAGCAGAGCAGCTGGAAAGCTGTGGCTTGGACAAGAAGGTGCAAAGGGCTACATTCAAAATGCATAGCTGGGCCCAAATTACAGGAACCTGCTATTATTCTTGGAGGGATTTTAGTCTTTGTGTGCATCCCTAACCTAAAATAAAGTTCCCTGTGCCTATTCTGAAGCCTTCTGAGGCCTCTGAATTTCAAACAGCATTTTATGTCTGATTCTCGGACACTGAAATCAATGACAAAGCCTCTTGGGATGAACCCACCTCATCAACCACTTAGGTCCAGCTGTGCCTACTTGTTTCATTAGAGGAACTAATGGCCCAAAACATTTGTTTGTGTTTGCCACTGTTGGCACACTTATTCTGCAGTCATAATGCTTCCATTAAGACTTTTGTAAACATCACTATTTAGGCATATTGTTTGGAGGGAAGTTGAATGCTTGCATCGTTGGTGAGTTGCTGTCAAGCTATTGCCATTTGTACATGTTTTGTGTTATCACCTAGCCGTGGTATGTTAAGTACAGTACTTTTAGGTAGTATTGTTCTTAACTTATAGCTACAGGACAAATAAGAAAAGCAGAAGTGAAAACATTTTCATGTCAGAAACATTTGATGCCATGAGGCATGGTCTCAGAAGGTCTCAAAAATGTCATAGAATCATAGAATCATTTGAGTTGAAAAGGACCTTTAAAGGTCAGCTAGTCCAACTCCCCTGAAATGAAAGGACACCTACAGCTAGATCACATTGCTCAGAGCCTGATTCAGTCTGCTATATCTGGATACAATTAAATATCTTTAATATAGACATATACCCAGGGTCCCATCCAATCTGGCCTTGATTGCCTCAGGGATGGGGGATCCACAGCTTCTCTGGGTTGCCTGTGCCTCACTACCCAAGGTCCTACAGTCTACAAAGCGACTCCTGAAAGGCTGATGAGCAGTTAGTTGCTGGATCAGGCTCTTCAGAGACAACCTCTTTGACTCCTGAAATTAACCAAAACCAATACAGACAGAGGAGCCTCAGCAAAAACACTGGTCCCAAGAGGCAATTAAAACTGAGCTAGGATCTTGTTAATCTTCTGTGCTCAGCTGCTGTAAGAACCTGGAGCAGAAGGCTGCCAAGGTTGATAGGGGACAAACAGCCTTGTGGTTGGAGGTAGTCACCCAGGCTCCTGTGCAAGCTTAGCGTGGGTCTAGTCTCCCTGGCTACGTTTATCTTACCTCAGCTCTCTGATGGAGAGAGCAGTCAAGACTTGCATGGTCCTAAACTCTTACATGGTCCCTGGGAAGCCACGTACCCTTTTACGCATCCTGAGCTCAGCTCTTCTTCTTTACTAAAGAAAGATAACCCCACAAGCGTCAACTTGTCTCTTCCTCTTGCTGCCAGGGAGGAGTGGTTGTAGCTTCAGCAAAGGGGAAGGCTGCTTAGCAGCCAAGCCTGGATCAGTAAGAACACACAGTATTGACAGAGTTTGCTTTATCAGTGACACAAATGCTGCTGAGCCACAAAACAGCTGAGCAACGATGTGTCAAGTCATAAATAACTCATCATGAGGAAAGTGTGCACTGTCTGGGCATAGAGCCATAGCATTCATCCTTAGATACGCATTCAAATCAGCTCCATTAGTATCATATTCTTCTGTAATTACTCCATTGATTCAAACTGCATCTTATCTCCTCTCCAAGAGCCGCTAACACCCTTTAATTTACTGGGGTGCAGGATGAAAGGGAATGCTGATGTAACACCCATGTGCATTCATAGCAAGGCTAGGGACCACATACAAATGGGCTATAAAAACCTACGAATGCCAAGCAATATCAATTCTGCAGGTGCTAAACTCTGTAAAAGCAAAAGCAGTGCTAATGAGATGTATTTATTTCCATTGCAGCATCCCAGGTCCCTCATGCTCACCCTAAGAGGAGAAGGGGTATGAACACATACAGGGTTCAGGTTCAGTGACCCTGTGCCTGTGATGAAACCCAAAACCTGTCAAGTTTCATGTGGTCTCCAATTTCCTCACGGAAGTTTCAAAGTGCTCGTGTTACGTTACCTTGTTTTCAGAAGTACTTTTCATGAAACCACAAATTCTGCTCCTCAATCCCGTTTAAATGAGGCTCTTGTGACTTCTAAGATCTCCCTGAAAGCTCTGCTATTCCTGTTATTATTGCTGGCACACAGGAGGCTCATTACTACTGAGAGCTGCTGGAATAGGTTTCAGGGTGAGAGGGGGCATGAAGGAAGCTCTTTGGCTGTCTCTCATCACTCCAGTATGCAGGAGAACAGCAGCTGAAAGCTGCATGACCCCTCTGCAGAAATAACCCAGCCAATGGAAGCTGAGAAATGAGGGGGTACGAAGCAGATATAGAGAAAGAAAAAAAAAAAAAAAGAGGTTTTTTGTTTGTTTGTTTGGTTGGTTGTTTTTTTTGGTTTTTTGGTCAAATAGATTAAACTGCACCATTTTGGTCAGAGTCACATCTGGAATAGCAATTTCCTGTGAAAGATGAAGGGGGGTTGGCAGAATGGAGAATCCTGCAGGCAGGAGAAGGATAGTGGTGCAGAGATGCACCAACTCAGAGTCCTTTTGATTAGAACTTGCTTCTATCAGCAAGATGGATTTTGTGTATGCTCAAACCATGGAAGTAATCAAGTTGTATGTTGGTCAGGATGAAAGGCTCTGTGCTGCGCAATGCCATTACCTCTGTATTTATGTGGGAGTGGAGAGCAAAGAAAAAATGTAATGAGAAAGTCTGGTTTCATTTAGGTGTTGTTTATATTCAGAGTGAAGAATTCCAAGCCCACACACACTCTTCCCAGCTAAAGCTAAAGAATCAAGATTGAGGGAAAGAGATGAAAGGAAAACATTACAGTGCTGTTTGCTAGTAAGAGAGGTTTTGGTGGTAAAGCACAAGAAATCAGTCACAAAACTGAATCCAGTCCAGTGACTCTCTCAGGCTTTTTGGAGGGTTCTGGCCAAGTCACCAGGGCCATAAATTCCCAGCTTAATTTGCCTAAGCGTTAAAATATAAACATCATTAAAGTACATGGCAACATTCTTTGAGGTGCTAAGCTCCTGAAAATACTGGGGAAGGCAAGGGTGTTAATGTTCCTCTGGCAAGCAGAGGCATAGCTGAGTGCCCAGTCTGGGCATTTTAATGGGATGGGATTTACCCTCTCAATTTCATTTGCTTGAATGAAAGCAAATTTGCATCAGAGTATGCGTGGAGAACATGAAGGCAGATTTTACACGTTGAACTGGAGAAAAGACTGTCCTCATGTAATGTCCACGATAAAATGATATTAATATTCTTCTGCTGATGGAGGGAAACCTTCACAGAGGTAAGCATACCTCTGCTCAGCATGAGTTCAGTATCAACTAGCCACTGGTCACCAAGTACTGCTGCTCCTCTTCTGCCAATCATTAGCTGTTAATTAGAAATCAAAATACTTAACCACTTTCAAAATTTGAGAGACTGCACTTAGAACACACTCCTTAGCAGTCGGACACTGGTCCTGCAGGACCATCCTGCACCCAGAGAGGCTGAACACCAACACTTGTTCCCATTTTCCCATTAGCAGTGCTTGGAACTTGGCCCATAGCCTCTCAAGAACAGCATTTCTAGGAGCTGGTTCTACAAAGCCACAGGTATGAGTCAGGTATGAGTTAATTTTCAACCAACCATTCATATTCTCCATGTGTTTATGGAGTTCACCTATGGGCTTTACCTAGGCAGCCTCTGGTATGTATCCTCCTTCTCAACTGTCCTCATCTCTTGCAGTGCTTTATCTCCATGCAACAAGCACTTTCCCCTGCTGTAAATACGTGCTGTAAATATGTGTAAACTGTGATCAGGCTCTATTTTACTGTTGATCTGCACGGGTATAAATAGTTGTGCAAACTGCCAAGCAAGTGGAATCAAGCTTGACTGATGCAATGCGTTACCTTAAAGCTCTTAGAAGTGAACTGTGGCTACATTGTCCAGAGAAAGAGTCACAGAATAAATGGGGATGATAACAGAAATTTATCTTGTTCTTTGTGTGAAGAAATATTTATGAGGTTTCTTTTCATTTTCCTTGACAGCTGTGAATCTGGGAGCCTGACATCATTATCTCATTATCTTGCTACTCAGACCAATTCTGATCCAAAATCTAGTCTTTCAGACGCTCAAAAATGAGCTTCATTCGATCAAATGACTCTCGAGGTTCTCAAGCAAAGAAGCTAATCTAAGTAACAAAATGGTGCAAGTGAAAAAGAGACGTAGTTACACAGTCAAGTTTTGGAAGTGGCCATAAGGTCCTCTAATGATCTCTACCTACCCTAGAGGCATGACTGACACTTTATGTAGAAAAACACAGGTGAGAGAATTGAGTTCAGTGAGATTCCCCAGGTGCAGTGGGAAGTACAGCTTGCTTCATCAGATGTATCCCTCCCAGGATCTCTCATTTGAGGTCACAGATCCCATGTTTCTGGAGTCCCAAACAACTTGAAAGGGTAGAGACAACTCCATGGTGTTTTGGAAGATTTTTGAGTTTCTTTTGGTTCGGAAAAAAACAAGCTGAATCTGGAGGTCAGTAGTGTTCTAGTCAGATGAATGCCATCACTAGTTACAAAGCAATCACTAATATGCTTTTGTTGACGTGAAACATTTATTGGAGTCACAGTTGTTGGTTCAGCATAATAGGGCTTTCTCCTTAGTTTCCACCCTTGAGTTTACCAGTGGCTAAAATTGGACTTGGAAACAAAATACAGGATTTTTTTTTTTATGTAGATGTGGTAAAAAACTAAGCAAGCAAGCTTCAGTGTGTAATTCTGGCATCTCTGATTTATGGCCTTGTAATGGCTGATAAAGACCTTTCAGATAGGGCAGAAAACACAGAAGAATTAATTCCTTACATGTCAGAGTCAGGAGAAGATGCTAGATGTGAAGAACTTTATTGACTTTTAATCATGCCTTATTACCAATGCAATCTGCAAATGTTAAAATGATGGTCAGTTATTTACAAGCACATTGCTGCCACAGGAATTTGTGATGAAACAAGTCTAACTCAATCTCTTCAATAATTATACCCAAATCTAATTTTTGTTGGAATTGTGAATATACTGGATTTTAAGGTTGGCTCCATCTGGAGCAGATGCAGTCTTCACATAAAGAGAATAATTGATCAAATTTTGGATTTGGTTACATGCGTGCAACTCCATCGTATTACAAAATGTGTGACTACTTGTCCCGGTGGGGAGGGTCAGCTGGAAGAACTTGTTAATTAGTGCATTCTGTGCTCAGAGTAGAAATTTTATGCTGCTATTAGTTAAAAACAAACTGATTCTCTGCTTGAAAAGGGTTATGCTGACAGGGAGGCAGCACAACTCTTGGTACTGTAAGTCCTCAGTATATTAGTCCTCAGTCCCTTGCTGATTTCAGTTCTGAAATGAAAGAGACAAATCAGCATATGCATTTTTCTTGATGTGACTCCAACATTTGTTTAAAATTTTTTTGTGAGATCATGAATTAAAGGTGTCTTGAATAGCACTGTGAGATTCCTGTGTTGATATAGCATGTTTGCTTTTTGCCACCTAGCAGTTAAAAGTTATTTTAATGTAAAGGTTTCAGTATGATTTTGTGGGAAAGAGGACAAATCTTGCCCATTGTATAACTTGAGAAACTGAGACATAAAGGGAAGCTCAGCAGTGTCAAGAGGGAAAGAAATCTGTCTTTCCCATTGGGCTTCACTGGCTCTTTTAGCAAGGTTTGGGTGTTGTTTCACAGAATCATAGAATCACAAAATAATCTGAGTTCAAAGGGATCCACAAAGAGCTTTGAATCCAACTCCTGGTTCTATGCTCTTTACTGTTTTTAACTTCTCTGTTACTGCTGTACTTTGTTTTGTCAAAGCAGTGCAGATCAGCTGTCCAAATTAGAGCTTTCTGTATTGACACAGACTTGCATTAGCAGTAGAAGGCCTCCCAGCTTGTGATTGCTGGAACAAAAAGATAATTGTAATGGTCGGGCACTGGCACAGGCTCCCCAGGGCAGTGGTCACAGCACTAAGCCTGCTGGAGTTCAAGAAGATTTTGGACAACGCTTATTTAAATATACATCAGTTATTAAAAATATGTTTGGTGAAATATTGGGGTGGAAACTGTAGATAACTTTGGTCAGTAAGTGTTTGGTGTAGTATTTCTGTATCTGTGTGCTCCACAGGCTGCAAGACCTTTGGTGCTGCTCGTGCAGCTCATCAGATACCAAGGGACTTGCTTGGATTTCCTGGGTTGGCTGAGGGAACATGTTTTAGGACAGGCACAAACTCTGCTCTGGGGACCAAAATGCCTCCATCTCCTGTTGTCAGGCTGCCCTGAGCCTTCTCCTTTCCTCTCTGCCCTCCCACAAAGGCTGCCCATGCCCTGCCCATGAAGGACCTTGTGCTCCCCTTTCTCACCCTATGACCCATGTGTTCCTTCAGTCCTGCGTTCCAGTCCCTTCCCTTAGATAGATGCCAGATGTTCATTTCCTTTTCTCTACATCTTCCTTCTCCTCATGCTAGCAGCTGTGTGTGGTCTCTACACACCATGATCATAACCTCTCTCTCTCTTCATTTTAGGTCTCTTCCCTATTCTGTGCTGCAGTCCCATTGCTGGAGCCGTCTACTTTTTCTCCATATTTACCACTCTTCTTTCCCTTCTGTGGCAAAGATGCTCCTTATGTTGTGGGGATTTCATGAGTATCATGAACTCCATAGACCTTGGCTGAATGCTGAAGGGCAGCAGAAAGCCCAATTCCTAGCTGCAACAAGGAGTTTCCTCTCCCACTGACAGGAAAATGTCTAGATGCACAGAAGAGGTTCAGCAGGACCTCAGGGCAAGACCACACATCATTCTGATATATGTGACTTTGTAGTTTATTCTTAAGAAAAAAAAAGTTATGGACAGATCTGTGCATCAGTACATCCTCAGCCCTTCAACATTGCCTTTTCCATCACTGACCTGTGAAATTTAGTGGTGGAAGAGCATTAGAGGAAAGACAATGTGAAGTGGTTGGAAAGGAGCATGTCAGAGCAGAAGGAGGGGAGAAATTGTCACAAAAGTGTTATTAGGCCAAAAGCACCACCTGTGTTTCTGCCTCAGTAACAGAAAAGAGTCCGATCTCAGTCCAACCCTATTTCCACGTGTGTGTAAGCAGCATATAGGCACCGATACATCAGAATCACAGAAATGCTGGTTGAAGGAGCCTGAAATAGTGGTCTACAGAGCTGGGGTTCTGGCAACAGTAGCATAAACCAACTGAAAACCCAGTAGCTCTCTTGGTTCTCTTAATTCTATAAATTCCAGCAGCTATATTTCGTATTGTTTTCAAACACTTCTCCCACAAGGTCAGGATCATTGCCAAGCAATGATTATTTGATAGTGAAAGAGAATCAGAGAGGCCATCTATATATGTGATCTGGCAGGGAACTCACTAGAGAAATGAACTACTAAAATAAAAAGCTGTAGTATAAAACTGTTGAGTCACACATGTGGCTTCTATTCTTCTTTCTTTATCAGTGGAAAAAAAAAAAAAAAAAGCACATGTTCTCCAGTTACCTAACCAAGAGAAAATTAGAACAACTTTATTTGCCTATCTCTATTCACTATTTTAATGGTATCAGTGTCAAAGTATTCAACCTTGTGATCTACTCATTCAAGCAAGAATATACTGAATTCACCAGAGCTGTACTCAAAACTTTACCATTGCCTCCAAGCACATCCAAGTTAAAAAAAAAGATGGAAAACCAAGGTTCTCCAACCACTAATGTTTTCGAGATACCCAGCTAAAGACACAAAAATGCAGCATTCACTCCATTCACTCGAGTCAATGGAAAAAAATACCTGTTCCTGTGAGGGGATTTTGGATCAGATCCAAAACAAGTGAGGATCAATAAAAGATAGGAAGAAGCTTGTGAATGAGAAGCACTGTGAAAGTGCCTGGTATTATTACAAACATTCCACAAAGCTTCTGATAATAGCACAGGAAAGCAGTATCTGTCATATTGTATTATTCGAGTAAGAACAACCCATCTTGACTGCATTCCAATCAATACAAGATAAATACTTCTATGGATTTTTTCCCCTTTTTATACTTTGTTAAAGAGAGCCAGTTCTCTTACCTTGCCGCACAGTAACTTCAGAGAACTCACCTTTGGCACATGGATGATGGATGGTCGGGGGATGTGGGTACAGAGCGCAATAGCATCATGGTTCAGCTCATTAGCAGCAAACACTGATGGCTCTGTGGTAGCAGACAGTGGCTGAACTGCAGTATGATTGCTAGAACTGCTGTTTGTGCGGCCGTGCTTTTCAGAGTACCAAAGAGCTTTGAACATCCCCTCACTGCCCCTCTCTTCCACCTGCCTGAGGCTGCTGGCTGCTCGTGCAGCTGGCTGCTGGCACACGGCTGAGGTCTCCTCGGTCTTCTGCTCCTCCATGGCTAGAGGGCTTGTGCTGGGCTGGTCAAATGGAGTGTTTTCGTGTGCATTTCTGAAGCAGGTGAGCAGGGCTGAGCAAGGGAAAGGATGCATCTTGGATGACAGGTTATCGGATCCGCTTAGCCTGCTTTTCACAGCAGCATAATCAACAGGCTGCAGAAGAGAGCCCAAAATGAAAGCCCAGGTATAATGTCCTTACGGTCTTTCCAGACTGAGCATCCCCTTTTTGGCTGCCAGATGCACCCAGAAGCGGGGTACTGCATGCACATCCCCCTCTGCCCTCCACTGCAGTCAGCCCGTTACCTCCTCGCCTCTGCCTGCTCCTATTGTCAGCAAGCCAAAGAAGTGCCAACACAATGAGAATGTTTGCAACAGTTGCATGCTCTTCCTCTGAGTTGTCAGCAGCTAAACAAAGCCCTCACAATAGTCCCATAACCCTGGCAGGCTACAGTTACAGAAACGGAGGCTGCAGCATCAGGCGGTCCTCAGTTAATAGTGCTGCGGCCTCAAGTTACCTGGTGAAGGAGGCAAAAAGATAATGTAGCCCGAGCTCTCCAGCCATAATAGCATCATCATGTGTATCAGTATCGTCATAACAATAGTACAACTTGCTCCAATTACACTGCTCTGATATTTATTAGCCATAAAAAACCAAAATTATTCATCTGTCACCGACTTAGATTGGAAATGCACTTTCAAGTTCTGATGTGGTTGCTCATTGAGAAGGGAAACTGAGAGGCAGCTATGGTCAGGGAGGAGAAGACAAGGTGCTGTGGAGACACTTCAGGTTCATGTTCTCTCTTTTAGCACGGACAGTGGAAGCTCCTTCACTGCACTGCATCACTGCTCCCAGGTATACTCCAATAGCACCCACTACTCTTCTGACCCTCTGCTTTCCAGGGAAAATCAGGCCAGCATCCCATTGAAACTCAGCTGCTGTCGAGAGGACATAAGAGGAGATGTTTCCTCGTACAGCGTGCAGTGTCTTGAGGCTGGCCGCTAAAACAAGAATATGTGGGGAGGAGGGAAGGAAGGAGGGAAGGAAGGAGGAAAAGTTTGTGCTTAGAGCATCTATCTCCATAAAATCCCAATTTGTCTTCTTTTTGTGCTGCCATCGGCTTCCTGTGTGGCAGTAGAGATGTTATTCAATATCTATCTCCATCTGTAAGAAGGTGGAGAGTACTTCTTTTTTCCACCCACTGTGTTGCTTCTGTCTTGTCATGAAGGGTCGTAATCTCTTGTTTTTGAGATGCTGGTCTAAGAGCTCTAATCTCGTAATTCAAATGTGGCATCTATCTACTAACAGTATTCAAGGTGAAATCTTGACTTTTGATCTTTTCCAAGAAACTCGTGAGGTTTTTGAAACTCTAGAAAGTTTTCTGTGTTATCTTCTAATCTCAGCTCTATCCTTTTGAGAGTTTGCCCCGCAGTTGGGCTAGATGTGGTACTCCTTGAGTATTCATTGTCTTTGCAAGCATTTCACTGTGACTGTACTGAAAACAGCCCTTCCAACAAGGGCTAAGCAATTTGGTTATTTGGAGAGCCTATTTTGTAGCATATGTTCACAACACATACAGAGAAATCCTGGATATCGGATGCAAAAGGCTTTGTAACCCACTGTGGCTGAGACCTTGAGTATGAACACTGAGCTAGTTGAGGCCGTCCCATCAGTATTTGATTGTCCTATCACGATCAGACTATGTAAAAAGTGAGTCTCCCCCCTGTTCATAAGCTCTCTTGAAGTACTGGAAGGCTGCAAAGTAGTCTCTCTGAAGCCTTAGAATCATAGAACCATAGGATCATAGAATCCTTAGAGTTGGAAGAGATCTTAAAGGTCATCTAGTCCAACTCCCCTGCAATGAACAGGGACATCACAGCTAGATCAGGTTGCCCAGGGCCTGGTCCAACTTCACCTTGAAAGTATCCAGGGATGTAGCATCAACCACATCTCTGGCAACTTGTTCCAGTGCTTCACCACTCTCACAGTAAAAGATTTTTTCCTTATATCTAACCTAAATCTCTAAGCTTGAAGCCAATTCTCCTTTTTCTACAACAACAGACCCTGCAAAAGAGTCTGTCTCCTTCTTTCCTGCAGCTCCCCTTTAGATATTGAAAGATTGCTATTGAAGCCTTCTCTTCTCCAAGCTGAACAAGCCCAGTTTCCTTGCCTTTCTTCATAAGAAAGCTGTTCCAGCCCTCAAATATAAATATAAATATAAATATAAATATAAATAAATATAAAAGAGATTGAGATGTGTATAATTAATTTATTAATTTATTGTTTAAAGACAATGTGAGATATTGCCACCTGTGGAGAACTTCAAAATGAACCAATGGTACATGTAACAGGTGACAGTCATGATCCCCAGCTATCAAACCCACCCCTTGGTCTTCTCCATTTGGGATATTTGGTTTTGGCTTGAGCTCATCACCGTAGCTAACACTGACGATATGATTCAAGGTTAATTTCATTCGAGCCAATCTCCTTGTACGCATTAAGCAGTTTGCTAACCCCAATTTTACTCGTGATGAGATATTATTCAGACAAGTGATGAGACTTGCTTTATTTCTCTTGAATTTGCTCATAAATTACTGATGAGTTAAAATGTGCTGGCTTAACGCCTCAGCAAGCTGTACATTTCAAGTAAATGGAAAGCTGAATTTCAGCCAACTCTTGACCTGTCTTTGGTATCATTTCTGCAAGAGAAAAATTTCCTTCAGGTGTTTGATGGATATTATAATCTTTTCTTAGCAAAAAACATCAAATTATATTTAGCTCAGACTGTGCTTCCAGCAAGGGCTAAGCAAGCTGGTTATTTGGAGAGTCTATTTTGCAGCATGCCATCCTGCCTGCATGTATATTATCCCTTCTTTCCTCACCACTATGCCTTTACAGTACCACTGATTCTACAAACATCTCCCAAAGCCCTGTTTGTCTGCTGCGGGTTTCCTGTAGCCTGGTGTTTCCCTGCTGCTCCTCTTTGTCATCATGCTTTAAGCCCTAGCCTGTATCTGCTCCCCCCTTATGCTAGCTGCAGAAGGAAAATGTTCATTGTGTCAGAGTACATTTTAGGCTAAATCTGAACTGGTAATGACCAGCACAGCTCCACCATGTTGGAAGCTTTTTTTCCCCAGTTACTCATTGTCCAACATCCTTTAACAGGGTAACCATTGTCATAACTCTTCAACATCATATTCTGTCCCACAAAGAGAGGAGCGTATGCAGTCCACCAAGTATGGAGGTCGGAAATGGCGAACGGAATCCTGCTACCCACTGACCATTTTTCATAGCCTGTCCAAAATTTAGACAAAAATCAGCTGAAGTTCTGGCTTCCTCTACTTAATATACCCTGTCTATAGATGCATAACATATATGTTCCATAGAAAAACATGAGTAGGATATGAAGAGAGTGTATCTAAATCACAAAACACAGCTAGAAGCAGCATAGCAGTACTGAGACGGAACTTAATGTAGGGCAAATCAGAGAAGAGCTGTGCAGATGGCAGAGGACCAGCTCCAAGAGAAGGTTTAAAGGGCTTATTTGGACACACAGTAAGAAAGCAGTAAGATACAACATTGTTTTTATCTGCAAAGCATAAGGATTGAGGTTAAAAAAAATGATTATGGTAGTCCGAACACTCCAGTTTTTTTTTTTATTTTCTTGTATTAGGCATGACTGGGGATAAGTGATGGGATTAGAGGGCCCATTAGTCTTACAGAGTTGTGGAAATTCCCATATTTCTAAACAGGAAAACAACCTGAGTAGCAAAAAATAAAAAGTTACTTAATTGTAAGCTAATTTAAAAAAATTCCCAGTGACTCAAAAATCTCACTCCTACGAGGTTGTGAAAAACTCATTCCTTGTTATTCTTAAAACCCCACAGGACTAAGTGAGGTAGAGACTGAGTATGCTCCTCTCTCTGTGGGACAGAATATGATGTTGAAGGGTTATGACAGTGGTTACCCTGCTAAAGGATGTTGGACAACGAGTAGCTGGGGAAAAAAAGCTTTCAAAAGCTGCAATGAAGAAGGCGGCAGTGAAGGGCTAAACTAAAATCTTTCTCAATAAATTGTGCCCTCCTGCTGCAGCATTTCAAAACAAAGAGCACGATGATAGCAAAAGTCTGATGGATGCATACATGTACTCTTAATAACAATTGAGAGTCCTTGTTCAGATTTTCTGTTTTCAGCTATGCAAATAATATTCAGACTGAAGTCCTGGGCATGGGAGCCAGCAGCTCTTGTGAACTGGGTCTTGATTCCACTATTGAAATGGGTATAACCAAGATGATAATGTTTATTTAGCTATCCTCCAGCTGGGCAGTGAGAGCTGGGAAAATCTGAAAGTTGCTTAATAACACAAATTGTTTTTTTTTTACAGAAAGCATCAGTAGTTTCTGAGGAAACTTATTCTTCAAGTTAACTCTATAACAGCCAGTTGTCTGGCTTAACAGCAATTGATGTAAAACTTCCATCTGAGCTGAGGTTGTCCTTGAGACAGGAGCAGAATCTCTTCTGTCTGTAGTTTAATGGATTCGGGATTAAAAACTGTGTTATTATTTGTAAGTAGCCTGTTGTGCAATGCTGACACTCAAAGATTCTGATCCAAAAAGGTGTTTTCATCTGATGCTTTGTGAATGATCAAGTTTATTTATGATCTACACTACCCTCCTTTACACAAATGGACTTCAAAATTTCATACATTTATAGCAATTTTCCATTTTTTACTCTCGCCCTACTAGTATTATGTGGTGTGACCACACAGCAAATCAGAAGATTATGTAAAACAAAAGTGCAATGACAAAACACTTATTCAGCTTCACTGATTTTATTTTATAGATTTCTTTCGAATTTACCAAGAAGGATGCCAGACTCAGTGTAGCCCTTTTAAAATACTATAGGCCTGCCTCATAGCTCATTTTTACCCCAAAAGGCAAGTCACATTCAAGGAGTAAAATAAAAGGATTATCTTGTGTCTCATATGCAGCAGGTGCATCCCTGGACCCTCATGGCCTGATCCAGCACCAATACACCTTGCTGGGACTTGATGAGCACTGGATCACGATCTGCAGAAATAGACATTCTCCAGCCAGCTGCAGGGCAATGCACAGGTTGGCATATGGCTGCAGCAGATTGCCAGAAGCCCTTCTGGAAATGAATGTGCTGGCTGCCTGTGTCCCAGCAGGGATTTTCCCCAACAGCTCTAATGTTCTCAGCTTCTGCACAACTGGCACGTGGGAGGGGGTTTCAGCCTTCCCCTGGCTACTCCACAGCCATGTTCCAGCTCCCTGCAGCAATGGGCAATGGGCATCAGCCAAGCAAGCTGTGTTTGGGGCATCATCCTCTGGCTGCCCCTTCCTGCTCTGCTGGCTGAGCCAAACCCCTTCCAGCCGCACACCACAGATGGCTAATTAGTATCATGGGGAGAGCAAAGCTGCTCTCTGGCCTTCTGTGCTGGAAAACAACTAGTCATTTTGCAGATGACATCCATTGCCGCTCTGCCTTTGCAGCGTGCAAATCCAAGCAGCACAGACCTGCCCTCGGGCACTGATGGAGGACGCAGAGAAATGAGGCGTGCAAAAGAAGAGAGCAATGTCTGGAGCATCTTGTCATTGAGAGGGTGAAGGGCCTCATAGAGGTGCCAATAGCTGCCCCTGCTGGATGTCCTCTCTGGCTCCTGTTCACTCTCCTCTTGCTCCACAATTCCTGATGACCCTTGGAGATTTTCCTCTGGCAGGAACGGTTGGTTTCCAGGATCTTTGCATTCCCACTGACCCCTTGTCTGAACTCTACCCAAATCCACCTAAAAAATACCATCAGAGCTACTTCAAGGCACCATCACAGTCTCTGACAGTTCAAATTGACTCTTGTCACTCGACTATGTTAATTGCAATGTGCCAATTAGCTCTCAGTACAAATTCACCCAATTCCTTTGACTCAGATCCCTTCATTGACCAAGCCTCCAGGGCCAACAGGTCTGGAAGCTAATCTGTGGATCTGAGAGTCATGGATTTGTCTCATACAGGCACAAAATTGCCCTCTGAAACTGCTGATGCCTGGAGAATTCCCTTCTTCCCTTACTTAGGCTTGAAAGACAGCCTCACAGGATTTTCACATATTGTTCTTTGCATTCTGCATACCTGCTGAACAAAACCTGAGCTTCATCTCAGCAGAGTGACAATTTGTAACTAATAAAAATAAAATCAACTTTAAAAGGGAACATAATGAGATATTTTTGAAATGTATAGTTGCAGTTTGGTTTGTATTTCCCTGCAAACCTCTGGGTGCTTTATATAAGCACTTCAAAAATGCTAATATTTCATTTATATGATGAAAAATATCATCTCTTTTTCCTCTGTATAAAAAAGGTTATCTTCCTGGCAAAATAATAACAACAACAATAATAATAATAATAACAATAATAATAAATTATGGATAAATAAAAAAGAATACCAAAACAATTATCACCTCTCAAAACGATTACTTTGGTAAATTATCTTTGTTTGGGGAAAGCCAATATTAAAAAGAATCTATATAATGGCCTTGATCAGAGCCAGATGATTACTTCAAACATAGTTCAGAACCATTTTCTGTCCTCAATCTAATTTTGGCTATGTCTGCACATCGCTTGGCTTTCTTCACTTTGCAACATCCATGCTAGATTCTTGGGAGAATGGAGAGCAGAATCTGTGGCTGTGGCTGTACTGAACCAAGGAACAAGTCCAGCCTCTAACTGCGCAAAACTCACCTCGTGTAGACACAAGTGCAACAAAAACTTCATTTACTGAGTCTAGGAGTCATAGCTATCAGCTGTGAGTGAGATCTACATAGTAAAATTTGGGCCCTGATGGCTGGGGCTGCCCTGCAACACCAACTACTATGCAATGTAGGCAGTTTGGCACCAACAGGCATGTAATACATATGTGTATTCGTGCAATGCACTTGTTTGAGATTTGTTTACAGTGCTGGAAGGAAACACAGATGGTGGGGTTTGCTCCTGCCTCTGCAGACATTTCACTGACTCACATTCTTGCTTAACCCTCACAGGCGATGATCCAAACATATTATTGTAATATTCATAAAAACAGATTATCCAGAACTTTACCCACAGTTACCCACCTACACAAGTTTTAACAGAGGGGTGTCATTTTTACAGACATTTGGACCATGAATGAGCCCATGACAGACCTATTGCCACTGCACCTCCATATCACTTCCACACTCCATGTATCATAATTTAATTGAGTTCCACAATTAAAACATCCTCTTTTTCTTACACCCACAGCTCACAGGTGCAGCTTTCCACCGCTTGACTTGCAGGGCAGGGTTCTGCCTCTGCAGCTGCCTGCCCAACTGAGCCCAAAGCGCATTTAGCAGCTGTCTTGCTCTCACAGATTGCTCCAATTTCTATGAAAATAGTTTTAAATAGCTGTTTTCTCCTCGCTTTCAACTTCACAGTGATATGATCAGGTCATGACAAACCACAGCATGGGTGTGTTTTGCTCTACCTTCAAAAACAAATATTTGGCAAGAACAGAAGTCACTGGCATGCTCAAGGTGCTTCAGGCTTGGAAAATATGGCCCTTTATTCACATGCCTCAAATATGAAAATAACAGCCAAATCTCAGCAGCAACTGTGAAAATCTCATTGCAACTGGGTCTGTCTGCATCAGGTGTGGGTGTGCGGGTGGCAGAGGAGCAGCTGAGGCTGCTGTGCTGCAGAGTGAACCAATGCCTCACATCTCCTACACCCAAACACCCTTAAAACTGCTGATTATGGGAGCTGGTCTTATGCAGACAGACAGGGCAGGCATAGACTGGGGGTATTAAGAATGTGGATTCTAGCAAATAAATAGATGTCAAACTTGGCTGGCCCGAAAGTTGCCCAATGCTGGCTCTGCCTGCCCCATGCTGAGCTCCCTCCTGGGATTTTAGTTATTTTGGGATAGCTACAAATTTCATAGCTGCATTTTGAGATCCCATGAAATCTCTCAATTTGCAAAAACTCCTCAGAAAGGCTGTGGGGAAGCACTCACTGATAACAGTGTCACATCTAAGGAGCTCTTGGCTCAGCATAGCCACGTGCCTCCAACGCTCCCAACAAGACACTGCTCCGTCTCCACCCATAGGCACAAGCACAGCCAGAAGGTCACATCCCCCCAGGTCCTTTGGACAGAAATTCTTTTCGTAGTTCTCTTTCCAGCAACAGTAACCATTGCTTCACAACTTCCTCCTATGCTCCACAGCAGGTGGACAAAACGCTTTCTCTCACCATGTGATGCTAGGAGACAGAACGGCTCTCTTTTGCCAGAATCTACAAAATGGAGGTCTCAGCAGTAGGGAGAAAATAGCTTTTCAGGCTGCTGAGTTTGCTGGCATCAGCAAACGTTCACTTACAGAATGAGACTGCTCCAGAACGCTGCAGGCTGATGGCAGCTATTTTCTGCATCAGCTAATTGGGTTTGGGAGTCCCACCTGGTACACAACACATTCACAGAGTAAACATTTTCCTTCCCCCTATTTTTAAAACTATTTCTTAAACATGCAGATGATGTGAGCTCCTTTACCACTAAATAATTTTGCATAGGAAACCCTACCAAGCCATGGTACAATGGAAATTTTGGGGCTCTGCTGAGCTCATTTGACTCACGGCAACATGAGTTTATCCTCATGTGACGCATGGCTCCATGGTCACACCTCAGGCAAATGTAGTCATGGCTGAGGGCACAAGACAACATGGAACTCAAAATAAATACATATTCTTGGCCACAAGGAAAACTGGTTCTTTAAAAACTGCAGGCAATGGGTTTCATTCATTTACCAAATTTTTTTGGCAATGAAATACATATATGTGTTTTTTGTACATAGGTTTACCTCACTGCAAAATGATACGGTAACTTTGGATAGGAAATGCAGATCATCTTGCTTCCATTTTGGGAGGAAAATGGAGGTAGAAAGAAAGTTTCAAATAAGTTCTGCTTGGCCAGGTCCCCAAACTTTACACTCTCCTCCTTTATGAAGTGCTAGAAAATCTTAACAAGATGGAAGTGAAGATGTGCAAAGGCACACGTCTGGAAGATAAGTAACATCAGCACCAAAGCACAGCCTTCATTCACTACCAGCTGACACCCAGCCACCCCAAAACTGAGATTTTACACTTCAAGCCATAATTCCTACTCAGTTTCCTCCTACTGAGCTACTGTGAAACTCAGCTCAAGTAGTAGGTGAAATTATCTGCTGCAAATGGAGGGAGATCTGGTCAGAAAGGCAGTTTGATTGATAACTGATAATTACTGAATTAGGAAAAGAAATCTGGTGCTTCTCAGAGGTTCTAGCTGCCACTTTGCTTTTCTTCAGTATATGTAAAATGGAAAGTTCTGTGTTACATGAAAGATTGCTCCCTTAATCCCTGGAGGAGAAATCTGCCCAGCCTTTTCAACAAAACTGCACCAGTGGGCAGATGGATTCAGCCCTCCAAATAGGTAAAAATAAAACAATTGGGCTGTAAGAGAAACATACAGCATTAGTGTAAAATCTATTCAGAGTCTTAACATGCTCACTGGAGCACTTCAGCCACATTTGACACATTAATTTCCATGCAGTCCTGCACCTCCTTGTTTAGAGCAGATATACCCAAATATCTTACTAATACATACTTTTTTTCTATCCATCTATCTTTCTACTTATGTTTGTGACGAGAAATACTGAAAACTTGCTGAGAAAACAGGTAAGACAGGCTTAATTCAGTGACTTCAACACATCTATCTCATCCAGTGCAGGCCGACATGACCCAGGACCTCCAGCAGATGCACATCGTTCCAGGCCAGCTGGAAGTTCCACAGGTCTCCTGGGGTGTACTAAATGGCACTAGAGATGCTCAGACCAGTAATCAAATCTAAGTTTACCAGACAATGCAAGACTGTCAAGGGTCAGAGGTGAACCCTTAGTTGTTTTTTTAATTTGTAACACATTAGAAGTTTGGTCATTACTCCTGGGAATACAGGAAAGGCTCTTTCCTCCTGCTTGTGCTACATACGTGCACTCTGACCCTCTTATTCTTTTCCTTGCCTTTGCCAAATCTCAGTAACTTAGCTTTGAGTTACACCTAAGAAAAAGAAAAAAAAGGATCCTGAAGTTTGGCCCATCCTCCTAGGAAAACACAGGCACAATGCCTGCTCAATGGGCTGCTCAGGGACTGCATCAGTGCCTATGAAAATTACAGCATCATGAGTTCATTAACCTCAATATACTGACACAGAAAGCATGCTTACAAGTAACCACTGAAATTGAAGAAAATGCAGTCTGAATCCTTTTCCTACTGGCTTGTGATGTGGCACTGAACTATGGAAATAACAGCCTATTTCAAAGCCTTCCTACACACAAAAAGGCTTTTTTCCTAAGTTCTGGATCGTGTTTTATTTTTCTCCCCCAGCTAGCAATAAGCAGGTCTCACTTTTCCAGAGTGGCTCAATCAGATGAAAGATTTGTCCTGCCACTGCTGCCAATCTCAGGCTTTGGGACCAGCTCATACCTTGCCCACCAAGGCTGAAGCTGCTCACTCATGTTTCAGTTACAAATCTGTCCTGATTTTCTCAACTTTTCTAGGCACAACAATGCAGGCTGGGAGATGGCACACTCCCCTCTGGTGAGGTTAGAGGTTACTCTGCTGACTCCAATGAAGGGACAGGAGCTTTCTAAGGCAGAATGAACTGTGCTGTCCTCTCATGAGTTGTACTGATCTTCCTGCATCATCTATTTGTCAGCTTAAAATTAAGCTGTATGGGATCTACCTGTATGGAAAGCAAATAATTCATCTAAACAAGCAAAACGTCCTGGACTAGCAGGATTTTTAGGGAGGGAAGATTTAGGTTGGATGTTAGGGGGAAGTTCTTTGCAGAGAGAGTGGTGAGGTGCTGGAACAGGCTGCCCAGAGAGGTTGTGGATGCCCCGTCCCTGGAGGTGTTCAAGGCCAGGTTGGATGGGGACCAGGGCAGCCTGGTCTAGTATTAAATGGGGAGGTTGGTGGCCCTGCCTGTGGCAGGGGGGTTGGAGCTTCATGATCCTTGAGGTTCCTTCCAACCCTGGGCATTCTGTGATTCTGTGATCCTGTGATTCTGTGATTTTCTGGTTGTGTGACCATCCACTGTATAAACACAGAATAGCAAGGGATTTGAAAAATGCCAAACAAAATAAAATGTATCACAGTAAAATATTTCTTGATCTTAAATATGAGAGATGAGAGCTCAAATTATATTGAAATCCTCTGAAAACTTCAGTTTAGCAGAGTAAGCAGAGGCAGCAAAATCCCTGGCTATCTATGGATTTTGGCAGAATATAATACAGGTAGACAAGATGTATCAAAAGAGTTTAGTGATCTATCAAAAGAGATTAAATAGTTTATGTTTTAATTTATGATTGCTTCTAAAGTTCTTTAGACTGAGTGTATGTGGCAAGACGCTGCAAAGACAATAAACACAAGAGAAAATGCAGGATCGTTCAGTAGTTATCCCCAAACAAAGACCTATGGTGTATGGAATAAACCCCACGGTAAATCACAGATACAGATCAGACGAGCCATTCAAGAACTGTGGGGAACTATCTGACCTTTCTGAACTAGCAGGAAAAATTCACAAAATCAAACCGGTCCTTACCTTCCTCAAACCAGTCTGTGCTTATGCTGTATAACTGCAGAATCTATCACATTATCACTCTGGCATTGGAAATTTTTGTTTTAATTAGAGCATAGCATACATTTATGTCCTACTGATCATCTCATCCATGACAAAGATTACAAGTGAAACTCATTATTCTGTCCTTTGTGCACTACTTTGTGCTTTAAAAACACAGACTCAGACTGTTTTTCCAGGATTTGGCTTTATTCAGTAATAGAAAAAGGTTATCTGCAGGGTCCCTGCCTCTCTCTTTTACCACTAAAATGAAAGGATAGAAGCTTTTAGGAAAGCCTTGATGCTGCCAACAGAAGGTGCAGCCAAATAACAGTGTATGAGATTACAAGCTGATTTTTGCTAAACCTCAGCTTCCGATAGAACTGGGTGAAGACACAGTCACATGCCATGTTTTGTCAGAACTCACAGAGCCACAACCACCAGCAAGGTGCGAATGTAGCCTCGGAACCCTCCCTTCAGCTCCCAGCCTAAATCTTAGCAGAGCTCAGAGGCAGCTCATGCAACATGGCCGGAGTGATTTAAACCTGCCTCACGTCAGTATAACTCGTGCTTGTAAATTACAAACTCTACTGGTGTCGGCCACACTCAAAATCAATGGAGAACCTAATCTCTGCTCCAGTTGGGTATTGATTGAACTCCATTGACTTAAATTCAAATCTACTAAATCAATAGAGCTCCCTAGCACCGACACAAAATCTCAGGTTAGAGGTACTTCTGTCAGTGTAGCTTGTCCAAAGAAAAATCATTTTAGCAGGATTAATTTTTTTTTGCCTGGGTTTCCCTGTGGATATGGTTGGACAATTGCAAGTGGGCAAGTTAGTTCCTGAAGGCATTTGGGAGGAAACAGCACCACTGCAAGGAAGAAACCTCCACAAAAGACTGGAAAAAGCAGAAGGCAGGACACTCTGCATGGTCCTCCAAAGCTTGACTGTCTGTTTGCTGAGTGCTTGTGCATAACAGTGTGCGTGAATGCTGCCAGTTTTCTGCCAGAGTAAAATGAAAAAATGAAATAACTGAACCGCCTTGCAACAAACGTTTGATGTTAGAAGCTGATCAACCCATCATGGGGGTGGGTTTAAGTCAGCCAGTGGACCTGGAGAGGAACGTGTTCCGTGCCAGCTCCTAGCAAGAATTTCTTACTGGATTCAAGGCAAAGAATAAGAAAATCAGAAGAGCAGATGCATACAAATAGTGGTGATGCATAGTAAGAGGCAGAGTGTTTCCTAGCAACACAGGCTTTAGATGGTTAGTTTTGGTTAGCATTCTCTGGCTAACAGCTGCAATTTTCATCTGCTGCTCACTTGCCCACCCGTGCTGAAAGAGACAAGAAACAAGAGAGAACATAGAATAGAATCCATCTGTGCTAAAGCTCATTTCGAAAGTGAGATTCCTGCTTGTGTGGGCTCCTAACTGATGGATCAAAAGCAGCTCCAAATGCCCATTCCTGCCACATGTGAAGAGCTCAGAGCTGGACTTTGTGCTGCAGGACACACAGCTTTCACCTCAACTCTGCTCTGGCACTCCCCTCCTTCCCTACCATCATCCCACAGCACTGGAATACCCCATGGTAAAATCTGTTTTTACTATCAGCAAATAGAGACCCTGGACTTCACCAGTAATAGGGCAGAGACCTTGAGTTTTATTTACTTATGGAATTCTTCTGTGGCTTTACTCACATCATGTTATTAGCGAATAATATAGGAGAACTGTGTGTGTGTGTGTGTGTGTGTGTGCCTGTGCAAGTGTATGCACAGGTCATAGCTAATAGGGACCCTGGCTTACCTATTGCAAGGTAAATAATTCATGCTTGCATGTCTGTTAGTAACCTTTTCTGAAGGTGTTTGAAAAAAAAATGTCTTGTGTTGCAAGGTTACTACAAAGGCAATTCCTAATAAACTCTGCAACAATACCTTCAGATAATACCTGTGAGCAATATGTGCTTGGTACCAGTGTCTGCTCTGGGTTTTTTACACGGACGCTGAGGGTTCAGCTCCATACTCAGGCTCCAAAGTTCTACTTTCCCCATAACAATTCCACTCACTCCTCCCCAGCCTGTCAGAAACCTCAGGTTCAGCCCTGCTCATCCTGGAAAGCTCTTTGGATTTTAAGTCCAGTTTCCTTTCTGTAAGAGGAAAGTATGCAAGAGATGCTTTAGAGAGCACGTAAGGCTTCACATTGTCCTTAGCTCCACTGTTCTGCCAGAGAGGAAAAAAACACATAGCTGCTGAAAATTGCTGAAAGGCAGGCAGAGAGAGCAGCTGCTGCACCCCAAGCAACCTGGGCTTGCAGCCTTCTGTCCTTCAGCCTCCTGTGCTTAAAGTGTTTAAAGCTCAGGACCAGTGCTTTCGTGGTCCATGACACCCCTAGAGTTGGTGGCAGCAGCTCCTCTGTCACATTTCTTTTCCCCATAGCTAGAATTCTCCATAGCCCCTAAGAGGAAGGTCGGAGAACAAATCTTATCAGCCCCAGAGCAATCTCTCAACAGAATCACAAGACGAATGCCAACCCTTGTGCATTGCTGAGACAAAAGCAACAGAACCACAGGACAGGAAGCCATGGGAAATGGGGCTCCATTCACTCCCTTTGCTGGCTGCTTATATGCGACATTCAGGTTTTATCTGCCACCATACACTGTCTGAGTAAGAGGAGAGCAAGTGAGTTTTTGACATATAAAGAAAGCAAAGCCTAATTAACTGAAGGGGAAGAAGAGATTCCATTTATTCAGGTTATTTAAAACTCTGCAGTCTTTGTTAACAGCTGCTCAACTTGAACAAGCAACCTCACTCTCAAGAATTCAGCACCGCTCCAGCTTCATTGAAGAGCTGGGAAAGTGCCCATCCACGTGTGTGAGTCATCCAGACTGCTCTGTCTGGGATGAGAATACAAGCCCCAAACTCTCTTTTTCCTGGCCTGATCCGTAAGTAGACACAAAAAGATTATTTCCCTTTCTTCTTAGGTTTAGAAAGTCAAAAGAACGGAAGGAGTCTGTGGGCAGGGACCCAAGAGGGACAAACAAATGTGACCAGAAAAGACCCCAAAGCCCAGAAATTTGCTTTAAATCCTCAGCCTACTTACACAATCTGACGAATATCTGTCTTCTTAAACTTTTCACACATCTTTTGAAAAGGTACGTGGTCACCAACTGACTTCAGCAATGATTTTTGCAGGCAAAGAAGGGAACATTTTCAGCACTTTTGAGAGTCCACAGGTGTAGAAGATGCACCCAAAAATCGGGGGCTAACTTGGTCAGAAATCACCTGCCACAAGGATGGAAATCCCTCTTCTGTGGGGTTAAAACATCTCCTGGCAAAGCAGCACAGAGGTGCCAGAGACCTGCTCATAAAAAATGCCCACAACACGCAAATAAAGGCTTCTCTATTTCTAGGTGGTATTGAATGATGTTATTATCATTTTGTTTAATTTTGTATCTGTAATAAACCCTGTTGTAAACCTTGGACTGTGGCAGCTTGTCACATTAACAAACATAATGAATGTGCAATTAAATGAATTAATGCATAAGGTAATGCACCAATGAAATATTCCTCTCATGCTGGAGTGCACCACACAGAAAACAGTGGGGGATTTCTGCTAACTTTTACTGTGTGTGAAAGGCAAACAGACTGCCTGTGGTTTTAATTCAATGATGAGAGCCTACTGTCTCTACCTGTTTGACCTGCCCCACTGGGGTCCATGGTGAAGAAGTCCTCTTCAGCACAGGATTGGGAATTCCTGTTGGTTTGGCTCATGTCTTTGCTTTTCACTTTTCTTATGGCTGTAAGTTCTTCAAGATCTTGTGTTTCTTTCTCTGTTGTAGAACAGAACTCGGAGCAATAATATCTGAACATAAGAACAGCTCTGGGAAATCACCAAATGGTAACCTGGAAAAAAGACTTGAAAATTCATTTTAATGCATTTCTTCAAAGGGTGGTTCCATGGGAGAGATTGATGCTACTGATGGTGTCTGCTGTGTGGAAGGGAGAAGACAAAAAGCAGCAAGTCTTCTGCAGCAGCTCTTCTGCAAAAATCTCAGGGGTTGCCCCACACTTCCAAGGAAGTGAGGAGTCCCTGCAGCATCACTGTTTAACATCAGAGCACGGAGAGATTTTACAGTGTAAATGGTGTGATTGCACAAAGCTCCTGCAGTAGGACCCACCAACATAATGAGTCCCAATGGTGCAGTCCTCACATCTGCCCTGAAATTGAGTCAACCCTCATCAGCATGCACAGCTTTCCACAAATATGAGAGCTATTTTGCTTGTGTGCAACTACCTGGACCCAGGTGGCTAATACTAGTGACAAATAACAGGTGCCTGAAATACATCAGCCCTAAATTTCTCACCAAGGGAGAACAGGGCAGTTGTCACCTGATAAGCAGTGCAGCGTCCCTCCTCTGCACCCCTTGCCTCTCCCATTTTCAGTCTGGAAAGGTAAAAGGGGTTTCAGTCCATCTATTCAGTCATCAGCTGCCGAACTGCCAACAGTTGTGCTAATTTTCTCCTGCTGTAATGTGGTGTTTAGTGTCTCAGCCAACAATCAGGGAAGCTGCTGGAAAGAGTCCCACTGATTTCAATGACTGTCCAACAACATGGAGCCATACACGCTGAAAATTAAGCACTGATCCTCCAGACTCATTTCACACAGGCCACAGGACTGTCCTCTGTTACTAGTAATTATCATTATTATTGTCATTATGGGATTTGAAAAAAAGCCCATGAGAGCAGATGGACAGTGATTTTTATCTATCAAAATTCTGCCATTTAAGGAGGACTTTATCAGAGCCTAAAACAAAAGAGAATGGTTCCAGATGCTGTTCTGTTCTCTTTCCATCCTCCCAGCTGCTGACCAGTGATGGTGTCCACAGCAAAATTTGAATTTCATTCAAGTGAAATGCAAAACCTGTCAAAAAAAAAAGTCCTTACATACTGCAACAAGAAAATAAAAGCCTTAAGTTGAACAGCAGAAACTGGTAAAGCTGCCAAAGGAAAATTAGCAAGTTAGCTAAAGACAGGGTTCATTAACACTTTTTAATTTTTTTATTTAATTAAAAAAAGAGAGATGATTGCACTGTAGTTTAGAAATAGAACTCTAATTTCATCTTACAGAAAATGGTGGGCTTGTGGGAAAGGAATTTCTTCTGTCAACTCTGTACGGATCCCATTAACACTTCTTTTTTTATTTTATTAAAAGGAGCTCAGAATCTATCAACACTTTCATCTCAGCTCAATAAAGCTAATCCTAGAGTCAGTTTTAACATGGGCATTTAATTGTGTTTAATCACCTTCTGCAAAAATCAATTTAGGTGACACGATACTGACCAGGACTGGTCAGTAGAGATAAGGAAGAGTGATGTTCTAGCTACCCCAGCCTATTAAACCCATCTCTAAGCAGGCAACTAATTAATGTAGTTATCCTCATAACACCTTTGGGAGGAACAGAAAATGCTACGCTTGGGGTTTTTTTCAGACGAAGAACTCAAGAAACAGTAAATTTAAATGACTTCCTCAAGGTCACACTGCAAATCTCTGACAGCATGCAAAGTCACCTTCTTGTTTCAAGCTTGTACCCCCATCCCTAAATCAGTTTTTACACCTAAAATTAAGGTACCTGTCACTGACTTGCAGCTAAGTGTGACTTATTTTGGCAATCAGCTCTTCCTACACTGCTAGATTAGGCACCATTCTGTTTTGTAAGGAAGTGATACTACAGCGTACCAAATTCACCCAGTGCTCAATGAGCACCAGGGTTTCCACACAGAGCACAAAATCGAATTTCATTCATATTTTACCTTGGAACCAGCTTGGAAAGCTCTGGCATTGCACCATGACATCTTCTCTCATTCACGTTGTCACTCAGGCCTGCATTATTAACCAATAACATTTTATATTTACTGAGCACTCTCCAAGAAGGACCTCAGCACACTTCCTGCCTATTATTAAAACCTTCCAATGTCCCTGTAAAGTGATTCTGGCATCATTTAAGAGATGGGAAAACTGGGGCATGGAGAGGAAAAAGGCCAAAATGTAAAACGGAGTTATCTGAAGATTTTTCTATTATTTTCCATGGGGAAAAAAAAAAAAAAAAATCGAATGTACATTTTAACATTGCCAGATTTTACCTAAGTAATAAAATTGTTTAACCAACCATGACCATCACAGGTGTGCCTGGAGACAACAGCACCTGATGAGACTACGGCAATTCTCAAAACAGCAAAGAGAATACATATTTCTTTCTTTATTAACATGGATTGTGTATGCAATTATCTGAAGCACAGGCTTATTATTACTCTAAAGAAAATCACACACATTTTATTTTCATAATTGCGAACAGAGCTTTCTCAAATGTGACTTGTGTGAGTTCTCAATTCTAGCAATGAAATATATTCCCTGTGTGTCATTGGTGCCTTCCTCTTCTGTTGAATAACCTGCAATTGGATGAATAGTGGCAGAGGAGAACAGTGTCAGAGCAACATGGAAGAGGTTTGCATCTTTGGGACAACGTTACTTTCAAACTGAGACACTGGCAATTTCCCTCAGGAAACTTCAGTGTATGGGTTCACAACTCTTTGCATGAACACTGATCAGAGTCCCAGTCTCTTCCCTCTCTGCACTGTGCTGGTAAGAACACATCTGGAATACTGTGTCCAGTTCTGGGCTCCACAGTTCAAGACAGGAAACTGCTGGACAGTGTCCAGCATAGTGCCACAAATATGATGAGCGGCCTGGAGCATCTCCCTTATGAGGAAAGGCCAAGAGACCTTCAGTTTGGAGAAGTCTGAGTGAAGGATCTTATCAGTGCTTATAAACATCTAATGGGCACAAGTCAAGAAGATGGGGCCAGGCTCTTTTCAGTAGTGCCCAGCGGCAGAACAAGGGGCAATGGAAACTGGAACATAGCAAGTTCCACGTGTACATGAGGAAAAAAATTACTTTGAGGATAACAGAACATTGGAACAAGCTGCCCAGAGAGGCTGTGCAGTCTCCTTCTCTGGAGATATTCAAAACTTGCCTGGACACTTTCCTGTATGACATATTGTAGGGAACCTGCTTTAGCAGGGTTGTTAGATTAGATGTCTCCACGGGTCCCTTCCAACCTTTACAACTCTGTGATTCTGAGACTTCCAAACAAAAGCAAACTGATGTTCAATAGGCTTTATGTCATCTGAAGAAAAAACGTATCTTCTTGGGATATTCTCTAATAAGCACTCCAGTGTAAGTTAAAAAAAATAACAAACTGGCTTCAACTTTACTGCAAACCTACTGAGCCAAACTGGCTCAGCGCTGTAGATAATTTGTAACATTGCAATTACATGCTGTGTTGATGCCACCTGCAGGTATTAATTCCAGCCTTTCAACAGATCTTCCGGCCAAGCTTTCTATGCACTTTTTCTGCCAATTCTGATTCTGCAATCGGAATCTCGATCCATAAAAACACTCTGCCCAGCTTATTAAACATTAAAACAAGCATTTAATTCAGTGATTAATCACAATATTTAATTATTGACCCACTGACTCAACTTGCCTCTTCCCCGTCACCTAGCTACTGTGATCATGAAGCAATGAAGACACTGAAATCAACTTTATTATGTCCCTTTTGCAATGGATGGAAAGTGTTAAAGCAAACCCAGAACTCATCTGCATCCTCCACTGAAAGTCAACAACTTCAGGAGAGTTGCACAGGTATCTAGAAATCTAAAAGCAAGCAGTGCTTTAGTTATTGCCAAATACCGATGGTATAACTGCTTCTGGGGATTTAAGCAAGCTGTTTGAGGAGCTTATCTTATACAAATTTATACATATATATAAGATGGATGCTTTTACGAAAACAAGTGATGGGCAGACATCAGTAGGATGTTAGCACCTCCCTGTGCAGCCTCATGTTGTCTGGGGAAGGCCCTCTTTTTGAAAACCAAGAATGAAGTGCCACCTAGTGGATCTCCGTCGAGGTCTCCTCACAACCAAGCTCTCCCCTGAGTTTTCCTTAGCAGCTCCAGTGACTCCAGCCCCATCTCCAAGCTGGAGATCACAGTCTTCCAGCTGCCAGATCCTCCTTGGAGCTTAATTTCCCGATAATGAAGTCAGAAAACACATAAGAAAATTAAAAGGAATTCTCTCATCCTTCCTTTCTCATCCCAAGGGACATTTTAGAGTTTATACACTATTTACCAGCCACAAAACAGTCTGTTGTTTAGAGATACTTGCTCCTATTCTAAATACTTAACAGATGTTACTGCTTTCTTTTTTTTTCTTTTTTTCTTTTTTCTTTTTCTTTTTTTTCCTCTTCTATAATCTCCATGATTTTCCCGCTACGGACAGTATTTCTGCACTTAAGCCTTGCAGACTGCCTGGGAATACAGACATTATTTTGAGCAAGTTCATGTCACACTGTGTTTCCAGCTGGCCTCACGGTGGCAGGCCTGGTTTTTGGATGGCTGACAGATGTGCCACAGACTGGGAGAGAATGTGCACATCTGAGATTCTGACCTTGTTTCGGGCAGAGAAACATTTAGACACTGGTTTGGAAATGATGCTAATATGTTTCAGTAGCATACCAGGCCAAATCTACAGTGTTGTAGCAAAAGAGCGTGGTGGGTACATGCATGTACCTGGGAATGTGTGGAACATTAAGTAGACTGGGGATGAGTCTTTCTCCTGTTCCTGACCAGAGGAAGAGTTTTGCCCAGGGGTGCAAAAAGCTATCTTCTAGTTGCACTCTGAGTCCAGACTGCTACTGGCATCAGCGTTCCCCTCTTTCTTCCTACATTAAGCATTTTAAGGCTTTCACTTACTCACAGAACTGCCATAACAAGTAGGGCAACCTTTTCTTTAGAAGTGGGTTGTTACCCTATTTCTAAATTAACTCCAGCCCAGTACAACTTCACAGTTTCCCATTAGCTAAGGGAAACACATGAAGCACACAGACAGACAAGCTCTTTTTACTCCACTACTACTGGCTGTCACAAACAACTGATAAGGCATTTCCAGCTGCTCACAGGCAGGTTCACTTACAACTGGAAAGAGTGTTAACTGCTTTAGTTAAGATAAGCAGTACTTCTGTGTTTCTGTCCTGATGTATCCATGACATAAGAACACCTGGAAAATAACTGTAGATGTGCTTAGTAGTCTAGGTGATGTTGGTAGTGTGGCCAAAAGCACTTTTCCATGCATGCATTAGATATATCCTTCTAGGTTCTAATTCCATCTCCAGTCTTTTCATGTAAATGATGCTAATGGCACTAGGATAGAAAGCACAAGAGAAATAAGATTTCTGTTCTCCATGATCACCTCATGAACACAGACAGTTGCAAGCTAAGCTCCAGCTACAGAGCTCTTGGTCAGCCTTCAGTAAGCTCTGTTAGGGCAAGGGCAATAGTCCTATGACTTAGGAAACAAAACCCTCTGTAGTTTCAACTAGTAGCAAAGCTCCCACACATCCCAGAGATCCACAGGTCACTGACACAACCAATCACAAAGGCTGCCCAGCCAAGAGCTACCTTCAGTAGCATGTACACACAGGACTCACAAAAAACACACACAGGCAGGTGTGACCCCTTCCTCCATATGGCTGTTGCTTACAGAAGTTCACCAGTGCAGTCACACAGTGCACCTCCACATTCATAAACGCTCAAACATTCACACACCTCAAGTACCAGCATGGCCCAGCAACCCTGCCCAGATCCTGGGCCCCTTCCCCACTTGACACGTCAACTACCCATACCAGGGACCTACAGCACAGACCCATGCCAGTATCTGGCACTGAGGTTCACCCAGCCTCATCCAGATCTTACCAGTATCCGGTAATTAATCCTTGCAGCTTGCATATACACAGGAGAGAGGGTGCAAAAACACATAAATTAGTGTAACTGAACAGAGTTGGTTCCCCTCACTGCCTCCCTTTCTCATTATCCCTTGTTGCCTTGGAAAAGGTCCTTGTCCGGGTGCCTTCAAAAGAGCAGTCTCCTCTTACACATCCTTATATCTGTCAAGAGAGATCCACCAACACACACCATCAAAATCATGCTGGAACATGGTTTTCGGTGACTTCCATCTGTGTTTTAGCTCAAGTGTTGCAGCCCAAGCACATTCTCCTTTCTTTTCACAAAGCAACCCAACATCTACAGCTGCAAACCCATGTCCCTCCCTAATTCAGTGAAATTGATCTGAAGTAGAGCACAATGTATTTTGTAACTTGTGCTTAGAAATAGCTCATTTGAAAAAGTAGAAACCATACATTTTAGTAGCATATTTTACAAATAAAGTTGTTGAATTATGTGATTCTCATTTGCAAAATTGCAATAGTTTTCAAATGTTGTGAATAGTATTTGTATAGTATTGTAGACCAGAAAGCATGTTGCAAGGCTATTCTGTTTTGATAAGAGACCCTCAGCAAAAGAACAGCAGGCTTATCAAACGTCAAAGAAGCCAGGGACACCACACAATACCAAATTGTCTCATTAGGTTGGGATGCAACAGGGAGGCATGGGGATACTCCCCTCTATCTTCTTTCCAAGCTTGTCCCTATCCAAGGATGAGCAGATGTTCAAAAATAATGGCCGAGTGCTAAGTGAGCAATGTTATGATTTTGGCACCTATAATTTACTTATAATTGGCATTCTCCTACTGAGCATGCATCAATGAAGAAAGTTCATCTAGAGGATGAGCGAGGAAGACCACTGGATGAAGTAAAAGACTGTCAGTTGGACTGCCACGATGCTAAAAGGACGAAAGGCGGTAGAAGAGATCATGGAATAAAAGACTGGAGACCTCATAAATTACTACCTGATAGGAGTGTATATGTTAATTGTCCAACACGTAATTAATGAATATGTATTACCTGTGGGAATATAGAGGTCTCTGAAATATGTAATCTTTGAAGAATTTATGGTAAAAATATCCCCAGTGCTTCCCAGCGCCGTAATAAACATACCTGCTTTATAACATTATGTGGGTTACAGAGATTGATTCTGCACATCAAAACTCTCCAACATTAGGGAAAATTTCCTCTCGGAAAGCAGTGAGGCATTGGCACAGGCTGCCCAGGGAGGGGGTGGAGTCACCACCCCTGGAGGTGTTCAAAAATAGGACAGCAGTGGCACTGAGGGATGTGGTTAGTGGGAATGATGGTTGGACTACGTGCTCTTAGTGGCCTTTTCGAACCTTAGTGGTTCTTTGCCTCAGAAAAACAACAGCCAGGATTTTCAGAGGCTAAAAGCGAAGCACTGGGGATGTGCTACTGATGGGGATGTGAGACTTCAGCACGTCAGGAGGCGAGTTCTGCCTGAATAACATTAAATCTCCCTAAATTTTGGGCAGAGTTAAAGAACACATTGATTAGTAAAAATAATAACAATAATCTGTGGTAGTGCAGATGGATTTCTCCAGCAGAAGTGGACACAGCACGATGTACTTTCAGAAGTTCGCCACACCTGGTTGGGCTGTGCAGAATCAGCACTTCAGCATGACCGCCTCACTGATAATGACGAGACTTGGCTAAAAAAAATATTTACACTGTCTGCACGCGCTTCATTAAGTAGCCATAAAACCTCCTTAGCATATGCATGAAATAACTTCATTCATCCTTCTCCGTTTCAACTTCTGTTTTCGTAATAACCTGCTGTTAAATTAACTCCCGGCTCCGCGTACCGCGCTGCCTTCATCAGCCCTTTCCGGCCCCTAGCGCAAAGCCTGCCGCGTTGCCATGATCAATGACGTCACGCTCATCTTTTTTTTATTGGTCGCTTCGCCGATGACGCCACTCCCAAGCTGCGGGGTCGCAGAGAAGGACGGACAAACAGTGCGCTTCGTCGCGATTGGTTTAAGAGACGGGCTTTGATTGGTGGCCGGGAAGAGAGGGGGAGCGGGATTGGTTGCGCGGGGCATTGTGGGGTGGCGGGCGCGCGTGGCTGATGGCGGCCATCGGCGTTCACCTGGGCGCTACCTGCGCGTGTGCCGCTGTCTACAAGGTGTGCGAGCCCGGGGCGCCGCAGGATCGCGGTGGGGCCCGGGGTTGCGGGGCTGCGCTGCAGGGCGGCTCATGGTGATGCTTCTCTCTGCAGGACGGCCGCGCCGATGTGGTCGCTAACGACGCCGGAGACAGAGTGACTCCTGCGGTTGTGGCTTTCGCAGAGAACGAGGAGGTGAGGCTGCGCTCGGCGGCGGGTTGGGAGGGGCTCTGACTGGGAATTACTTCTTTTTTTAACTTGTTTAATTCAGGTTGTGGGCTTGGCTGCAAAGCAGAGCAGAATAAGGAACATTTCCAACACTGTGGTGAAAGTGAAGCAGATCCTGGGGAGGAGGTAAGTGATGTAGTGAAGTTAACCTGGCACTGAAAGGTGGGTACACCCAGCGTTAAAGGTTAATTCATTGAATTAGCTGGAAAAGATCCCTCAGATCATTGAAAGCTGGAAAAGATCCCTCAGATTATTGAGTCCAACCATTGACCGATCCCCACCACCTCAGTGCCATCTCTACCCTTCCCTCAGCACATCCCTGGCTGATGACTGCACCACCTCCCTGGGCAATTCCAGTGCCTCACCGCTAAGAAGAAATTTGTCCCATTATCCAACATTTATCTCTTCTCCTTTCACTGTTATCTGGAGACCAACCCCTGCCTTGCCACAGCCTCCTTTCAGGCAGTTATAGAGAGCCATGAAATCTCCCCTGAGCCTCCTTTTCTTCAGACCAAACAATCCCAGTTCCCTTAGCTGCTCCCCGTAAGACTTGTGCTCTAGACCCCTCATAGCTTCAGTTGCCCTTCTCTGGACACAGTCCAGGGTCTCGATGTTTCTCTTGTAGTGAGAAGTCCAAAGCTGAAGACAGTTCTCAAGATGCAACCTCACCACTGCTGAGTACAGAGGGATGATCACTTCTCTAATCCTGTGGGCTGCACTATTAGTAGTTGAAGGAGAGAGGAAGTCAGAACATTCACTTTGTTTTGTTGTTTTTTTTTTTTTAATCTCTATAAATGTATCTACAGCATGAGAAGAGGAATTTTGCCTAGAATGTAGCTTAATATGACACTAAAAGAAAAATTAAATTGACACTAAAAGAAACCCTAGCAAGATGAATTTCTTGCAGTTACTCTTGAGCAAACAACTTATTTTGCTATTCTGTGTTTGTCTTGACAGTTCTGGAGACCCCCAAGCAAAGAAATATATTAAAGAAAGCAAATGTTCGGTGAGTATGATCTAGTTTTTTGTTCTCAGAATAACTTGCTTCAGTTTACACTGTTGTTTTCTGCTGTTTGTGTTCTGCAGTGATCAGCTCTCAGTGTATGATCTGTTTGCTCTTGTATAGAGCATGTGTATCTCTTTACATAGTAGAGAATGTCATCACTTCCTGAGATGCGTCGCTGCAATATAGTCCAACAGAAAAATTACATACATCTCTTGACTGCATCAAGAGAAACAATTATTTTAATAACATTGTAGTATTTCTTAGGGTACTTTGCTAGTTACTAAAAACTTCCTGGCCTCTTGTAATATATGAGGAGAAGAAACATCTTGGAACATACCTTCCTTAGGATGTGTGGTTTTCCCTGGGTTTTTCACTGTTGATATCCATAGGTTTATTTTTATTGAATAGAAGCAGGCAAGTAGTTTAGTTGTTGTCATACAGAAAACATTTTAATAGCAAAAGGAAACTTACAGCACCGTGAATGTCACTGTTCTGTCTGTTGGATAATACAAGCTCCTCCTTTTTTATTCCTTAGCTATTAGAACAGAAACTAAATTGAACAATACTTTCAGTAGTAACCAAAGTATGCATCTAACAAGGGTATGTTGTCTTTCTTTACAGGTTGTTGAGAAGAATGGAAAACTTCAATATGAGATAGATAATAAACTTATTAGCCCAGAAGATGTGGCAAAACTAATTTTCAGTAAAATGAAAGGTATATAATAAATGTTCTTAAGCTGTCCTCATAGTTTTAAGATATGTTGATGTTTTGCTTTTAATCAACATGTTCTGCCTGTGTTTATAAACAGAAACTGCTCAATCTGCATTGGGTTCAGATGTAAATGACGTTGTTATCACTGTACCATTTGATTTTGGAGAGAATCAGAAAAATGCCCTTGGGTAAGAGGATTAAGATTTCTGTTATTTGACATGCCTAAAGCAGACCTGACAGATCAGCAATGGAAGTTCTTCTGCTGGACTTGAACTTGCAGCTGTCAATCAAGACATTAGGTTCCTATTTGAAACAGAGAAAATGTGAAGATAGGAAATAAAATCCTGCCTAGTAACTTTTCATGGCACTTACCTTTCTGAAATGAAATTCTCAATCAGTTGAACTGAATGGGAGTTTTCATATAATGAGAAATAGGATATGATTTAATATGCTGGCTCTTCTTTTTGTGGAGTGTGCAAGTCTGATAGATCAATGTTTTCCTCGACAAAAAAGCCTACAGCAGGTCCAGCTAACTGAAGAAAAAAATTGCAGCTGAACTTTTGTATTTTTCTTTTCTGGTCATTTTACTTATAACCAAGTGCTGAATTGGTTGTGTATCTAGTTCTGATGAGGTCTTAATGTGCATACCTTAGTGATTTCACTGTAGTTAAATGCTGTTGTGTGTTATCACAGGGAAGCAGCTGCAGCTGCTGGTTTTAATGTTATGAGATTAATTCATGAACCCTCTGCAGCTCTCCTGGCTTACGGAATTGGCCAAGATTCACCCACTGGGAAAAGGTAAATATTTTACTACTCAAACTTAAGCTGCTGTGGTTTAAATTTATAGAGATTTAACACATCGCATTCTAGCCTGAGAAATCTTAAATGAGGGAGTGCTGCATTGCCAGATTTTCAGGTTGGAATGTACAGTGTTTAAAAACTCTTTATTGTTCCAGTTTTTCACTTTTTTTTTTTTTTTAAAAGACATTGTCCTTAAGATTTGTCCCTGGATTGTGTTGTGCTTTAATGAGCTGACTGGCTTGAAGAAAAATGTATCCCTTCAACAGTAGATTTACACAGCCAGTTGGAGGAAGTGGGGTCACTTTACAGACACTTGAAGACTTAAAGGTTCTGCCTGGAATGTGTATTGAGTTCCTCTCAGGAGAATTCAGATAATTCATAAGGTTTTCAAAATAGCCATGACTGCCATCAGTGAAAACAGATGGCTTTCTTTCCTTACTGGCAATTTATTTTTTTTTTAATCATTTGCATATAATTGGGATCCATGACCTTAAATGTAGTGCTCAGTTGTGTTGTAGGATTAACGTTGCTGACTCTTGCTGTATAGAACAGAGTAACTTGTTCTTTAGGAGACATGGTCAAGTAGTGAGTGGTTACAGGATAGGTAAATACAAACAGCTGAAATCAAACTTTCTTGGCAGAACTGATTAAAACCTGCAATTCATTATACAGTAGTGGTGATTTTAGAAAGTATGCCAAAGTAAGCATAACTTTAGATGGCTTATTAATGCTACTTTCAATTTTCCTTACCGTGACAGCAATGTGTTGGTTTATAAACTTGGTGGAACATCGCTTTCTATCACAGTTATAGAGGTAAACAGTGGAATATATCGTGTGCTTGCTACAAACACAGATGATGGCATTGGTGGAGTGTGCTTCACAGAAGCTTTAGCACAACACTTAGCATCTGAATTCCAGAGGTAGGTTTTGAATGCCAAGTATGTTGTCAAGACAGGACATTGATTATCTGATGTTTGTTTTCAAAAAAAGAATTAATATTAACTTGTCAGATGTAGCAGACTGAGTCATTTTACTCACAAAGATAGTGAAGAAACAGTAAGCTGTTGGAGCTGAGAATCAGTTCAGAGTCTTATATCTTTATATAAATGTCTAAGTGAAGAGGAATGGCTCCACACAGTGTTCTTCAGTTAGAAATGGAATAGATGCTCTCATTCTCTGTGAATTTTCAGTAGAGTCGTTGTAGGTAATGCTAAAATGTCTACAGACAAATGTTAACAGCTCTGAGTAATATTTTTTTTTTCAGCAAGTTAATGTTGCCATTCAAATGCTTGCCTTTCTAAACAGACTTTTTTTTTTTTCTTAACGTAGGTCTTGTAAGCATGATATCAGAGGAAATCCCAGGGCTATGATGAAGTTAATGAACAGTGCTGATGTTGCAAAGCACTCATTATCAACATTGGGAAGTGCAAACTGTTTTGTAGATTCACTGTACGATGGATTGGATTTTGATTGTAATGTATCCAGGTAAAACAAACCTTGAAGCTACTACTGTTATGTAAAAGTGTGCTGTAAGATTTTCTGTTTTGTATTTAGAATGTTAATACGCTTTGGGATTTGGCAATGCTAGTTTTTGGAAACAGATGTAAGAGGGGAGGTCAACTTGTGGTTTCTTCTTTTTTCTTTTGAGCTGTCTTTCATGTTGATTCTGTCATGTCATGATCTGTAGTAGCTGAGCAGTAACACTAGAAATGTTTGTGTAATGGATTAAAAAAAATACACTGAAAAGGTACATGGAGATCCCATTTTTGGAGTCTGGTCCCTGATGAAAGGCAAACAGATACTAAATTACTCAAGATGTTTCTCTCTATTCTTCTTGTTGCTGTGATTCTTCTTCTTACAGGAAAGCGCTTTGGGACTCTTAACTAAATGAGCTTTAGAATGATAGGAGTCCTGGAAATCTTGATGTCTTTTTGACAGCTGTAATGAAAAATGTTTTTTATCACCTTGTTTATACTACTGTGTCCTGCTCTAAGTACTTTCTTTCTTGGAAATGATCTTTTAGTGAAGTATTTAGTAACTTTTTATCGTTCTTTCAGTCACCAGCAGCTTTGGCAAAGTGAAATTGGACTTTAGTTTTCTTTTTTCAAAGCTGTGCACGCATTATAGCAGCAGTTAGATCTGGTGAAGTCAGGCACAGTGTCTCCAAGCATGAGAAGCTCTGCTGTGTAGCATGTTTGGCTTGATTGGGATAATGATACTTGTGTCACAGAATTTGACTTACTGTGTTTTTGTGGAGTGAAAGATCCTATTCAGGTTTGAAAGAGCTTGAATTAAGCACTGGTTACTTTTTAATTTTACAAGTACCTACCCCTCAGAGGAAGCTTGATTGCCTCTGGAAGTTTAAGTTCAAATATTTTTCCTTCTTTATTGTTGTGTTCATGAGACTTTTTTTTTTCTTCAAGATTACACAAAGAAAAACGAACCTGAATTTCCTAAAGGTGTTAATGATAGAATAGATAGTACAAATACTATCTTAACAAAAGTAATTTCTTTAAGATTAATAAATTGGAAATCAGATCTTGACTGCTTAAAAATGGCATAAAATGAGGTATAGCTATAGAAGTAAAGTATATTCTAAGAGTGATTGATCTGCTTTGGGTGTTTGTTGCTAATGAATGACATTACACGGTTTTTATTGTTTCTTTTTTTTTTTTTTCTTTTTAGGGCCAGATTTGAACTTATCTGTTCTTCGCTTTTTAGTAAGTGTGTAGAAGCAATTAAAAAGCTCTTGGAGCAAGTTGAATTTACAGCTGAGGATATCAATAAGGTAATAATAATTGTCCGTGTTAAGCTTTATAGCTCCACAAGAAAAAGTAGGGGACCTGTTTTCCTTACACTGAGCTATTTCTGGATGTGTTTATGCATTTTTAGCTCCAGTGTAACAAAGCGTGTACATTCCAGGTCTTTAAAGGGTACTTGGACTAAAGTGTAAGGTAAATTCAGTCAATTATTTTTTGTTGATGCCTGCTGAGTGCGTGGCAGAGATTTGTCTCTGTTAGGTGTGTTAGTGTAACTCTCAGTAGATCTGAGGAGTACTTTCTGTAATACAGATTTTGCTTTCACTGCTTTTTGGGTTGGGTTAGCTGACATTTGAAGAAAGCCCAAGTTTCAGCTTGTTCTCATGAGTTAAACAAGGTGCTGAATGTCTGCTTGGTGCCACTGTTTCTCCTCCGTTCCTCCTTGTTAAGACATTAGATGTGAAATCAGTGCTTTAACGTCAAAGGTGTCGAGTAAAAAAATAGTAACTATTACTAGTTGCTTCAGATGTCCTTTTGGCTTTGGTACAAGAGAGTAACTTGATCCTAACTGCTGTGCAACTATCTGTAGGGAATATTGCTGTAATTGTTACTCATGGAATTGGTGGAAGAAGTTTAACAGCAGTTTGCCTTTGCAGCACAGAAGTAATAACAGGAGCATTGTCGTGAGTGTTGAGAAGCTTTTCCTTTCCACTCTGACCAACTGCATCTGGATGGCCATTTCTGTAGTTCACAGAAATACTGAAACTTGTGCAGCAGAAAGGCTGAATCATAAGATGTTCAAGGAGGGGCCAGGAGAAAGGTGTTTTCTTGGCTGTTAGAAGGCTCAGGGATAGACCTTTGTGTTGCCTACAGTTGCCTGGTTGGAAGGCATAAATAAGACAAAACATGACTTATTTGTGTAAGTACATGATGGAGTAGCAACCAGCACAACTTGTGATGGGAGGAAACAGGAGAAGGTTGTAGTATGAGGGCAATCAAACAATGAAGGTAGGGCCTGCAGAGAGATTTTGGAATCCGTATCTGTTTAGCTGCTTGTTGATGAGTTCTGAACAGGAGACTGGGCCTCTGGAGGTCTCTCCCAGCCTAACCAGATTTTATGATGGATTTCTAAATCTTTAAAATGCTTCTTCATCTTGTTGGTGCTTCTTATGAGAAACTTTTTCAGGATGCTATTTCAAACTTGCAAACTATTTCCTTTAACTTCAAATGCAAAAGGAAGAGAAGCTAAATGGAGATAGCATCAGAGTTGTTGTTTGTTTTTTTTTTTTTTTTTTTTTTAACAGCTATGGATACTAAAGGATCCCAGAACAGTTTATGGTTCTCTGTTGCAGGCTGTTGCCTGTCTTTTTTTGTTGTTGTTGTTTGGAAATTACTTTCTGAAAAGAGATTTGAAAACACTGTCGTATTTTCCAGGTAGTTTTGTGTGGTGGATCTGCTCGAATCCCAAAACTGCAGCAGCTGATCAAAGACATCTTCCCAAATGTGGAACTACTGAGCTCAATACCTCCGGATGAAGTTATTCCCATTGGTGCAGCGATAGAGGCAGGAATCCTACTAGGGAAAGAAAATCCTTCTCTAGAAGAAGAGGCGTTGTTTATTGAGTGTTCTGCCAAGGATATTCTTCTTAAGGTAAGGGTAAAATTACTTGAAAATGTTACTGCTGCAGTGGTTGTGTAGTACTACTTATGCGTTGATGTTAAAGAAATAATATTGTTTTAATAAATTACAACTTAACACCTGACCAGTGTATGTGTATTGGTATTGATAGAGCAGCTCCTCTTGACTCAAGAAGATGGATTGTCCTTGCTATTTCTTTAACAATTGCTGTGCCCTTGTAATTGCTGGATCTTTTTCACTTCCAGAAACTTTTTTTTTTTTTTAATGGAATTGTTGTGATGGTAAATACAGCAGAGGGAATGTATCTTGCATTTCTTTTCTCTTGGAGCACTATTACAAGGCTTCTGGCTTACTAAAATACTTTGAAAGGCATTAACTTTTTTTCTTTCTTTTTAAAGGGAGTAGATGAGACGGGGGCTGACAAATTCACAGTGCTATTTCCATCAGGGACCCCGTTACCAGCTCGAAGGCAGCACACCTTGCATGCTCCTGGAAACACTTCTTCTGTATGCCTTGAACTGTATGAGTCGTTAGGGAAAAGTCCTATGAACGAAGAAAACAAATTTGCACAAGTGAGTGTAGACATGTGCATGTGTGCTTGCAGTATAACCTACTTGGAAATGACATGGATTTAGGGGGTAAAAAATTAAATCGAGCAGTCATGCTTCCACTGTAACTTGTTACAAAATTAAAATGAAATGCATTTCTCTGGAAACTGTACTGGAACGTTCTATAAACGTACCGTGAATTACTGAGTGCTTTAAAAAAAAAAAAAAATCAGGCTTCCCTCTTGAGTTTATAAAAGTCTGTCTGGTTTTAAGGTTTTAAGGCACTGCTGTGGTGCATGCAACTCATCGGGGATGGGACACCATAACCAGTCCCTCTTGTACCTACTTAGAAATGGAGGTAATGAAGAAGTTAGTGTATGTACTGTAGTTCCTTTATGACCTTCCTAAATTAGGTTGGATGTTGGTATTAAAACCAGTTCAGATCAAGTGAAAATTTAACACCATGAAAAATGAAAAGATAACACTTGGAAGTCAGCCTTCTTAGAGGCTTGTTTCAAATACTGATCTTAGCTTTGCTTCAGTGTACTTTTACAGTATCAAAGAGACTTTTGGCTGAAACTGACAGAATGTTTGAGGGTAACTTTCTTCTTTCTACCCTGGTCCTGCCACAGGGTCTTGGAGGATAGAGTAAGGAAGTTGTCCAGAAGTTTAGAGTTGATATAAGTTCTCCAGCTATCTTGCTGATGGGCTCTAAAACATAAAAACACTGAAACAGTCATGCAGATGTTAATTTTTTTTTTTAAAAGGGAGACTTTTACTACAGGCGTGTGCAGTTTTCTGGGGCATGCTTTAATGTTGAATATTAATACCACATGTTAAACAGAATAAATTGCATACCTCAGTTACTGCGTGCATTGTTTTTCCTTTAGATTGCTGTGCAAGAAAGATCTTACACTTTTTTTATTAAGCTCTCTATTTTTCCTTCTAGATTGTGCTCCAGGATTTAGATAAAAAGGAAGATGGCCTACATGATCTATTGACTGTTCTTACTATGAAAAGGTACGCAAAAATATTTATTGTTCTGCCATTTAACTTGCTTCATCACACTTCTAACAAATGGTTTAACTATACCAGAGCAGTCATGCTCTCGGGTATCCCCAGGAAGGTGGTCTGGTAGTTCTGCTCAGTGCCCTCTTGGGAATAATGGAAGTGAGATCAGTCTGTACTAGTTGCTAATAAATACATGAAGGACTTCCTATGTACATTTATGAAGAAGTCTGGTGGTCCTCTCCTTTTAGAAGCATGTTAAGCATGAAAACCAGTACCATAGGAAATTGAGCTTCATAAACGTCCTTCTTAGAGAATTACCTGTTTGCTGTAAAGGATCTTACGGTTATGATAGGGGATGGGGAAGGGGATTAATACTGAAGAGTTTTTGCTGACTTTCTAATGTCTTAAAAAGTTGAGTATTTGGGCTGATGTGAAATACTTGTAATAGTTTATAAAGATATCCAAAGGTGGAATTCCAAGTAATGAAATCATTTTTGTCTTCTGAGGGTTCTCTTGAAATCAGTGCTGCTTTTCTAAATAATAAGAAAGTTCTTTAGGTATTGCTGAGAAACTAAATCCCTACTTGTTATCTGAGTACAAAATAATTTCATTTTCTTATGTTAACTATCAAGCGTATTCTATATTAATAGACATAAATACTTCAGTCTTGAACTGAGTACGAGTTTGCATTGGTAAGAGATATATCTTAAGATTCATATATGTAGTTGTGAGGTAAAAACTTACTAATTATTTTAAGAGTTCACCATTTCTTGTAAGTAATATTAATATTTTCTAAGGCATTACTTAGATTATTTTTAAGAGTTCTCCAATTCTAAGTTTAATATTTTAAAAAACTTAATTTAAGTATTAAAAGAAACACATCAGTGAAAGTTCACAAGAACACATTTCTGTCTGAATCTTGCATGTGGCTGTTTTATGCCTAGATTAAAAAGGATTTTATATAAACTTTTTTTTAGGAAGTTTTATTTCTTTGAAGGAGATTGTTTGAAGACTGTTTTGTAACAGTCCTCGTGCTTTGAGGAAGATGCATTTATCTGTTGATTGCCATTAGTCATTTCTCAGTATGACTGTTTCGAATATTACTACATATTGCATTTCCAAATCTGCACTAAGTTAGTTAAACAACAATACAAATATATAAGCTACGTTCCTGAATCAATTCTGTTATATTTGAGGAAAGCAAAAAGTTTAATGGAGAACAAGAAGTATGCATCTAAATACACAACACAGTAAACTAAAACTGAAATAAAGTTTAAATAAGCATATTCTTCCCTGCATGCTCTGCTAATTTTGCTTCCTTTTCATTTGCACAAGACTGCTGTTTCTCTGGGTCTTGAATACTAAATGCTGTGCTGAGATGGTCCTTTCTAATTTTTCTTTTAGGGATGGATCCTTGCATGTTACCTGCACAGATCAAGATACTGGAAAGTGTGAAGTCATCACTGTTGAAGTGGCATCATAATCTCATTTGAAAGGCAACGCCTTTCTGAGTCAGTTTTTGTCTCTTGCTGGCTTCTCCCGTAAAGTGATGACTGAAACGTGTTTAATGGATCACAGAGAACTGTAATAAAAAGTAAAAGATGAATTTGCCACCAACTCTGTTTGCAGTGAAAAACATGGTGTGGAATGTCAGGCTAGATGGAAGGCAACAGCATTGAATTATCAGCACCCTTTAAAAAAAAAAAAAAAAAACTTAAGAGGACATATCTCAGGTCTATGACTTAGCAACAAGCACGTTATGTCATCTAGCAAAACGTTTTTAAACTAATCAGGTCCTATACGTTTTCAGAGAGTATACCTGTAGTTTCAACCAGCATAAGCTGGCTGGCCCCTTAAGCAGGATTTTTCTGGAGTTACTTTAAGGTTTTTTTTGTCATGTTACCTGGAGAAATGTGTAAGGGTTATATGTGCTTATTTATGTGTTTATTAATAAAAACTTTGTACAGATGCTGTCATCCTCTATGCTGTGGCACTGTTCTCATCTCTAAATTACTAGATATTTGGATATCAATAGACACTCAATTTTGGGTAGAGGAGTATTAAAAAGAAGGTGCCCCTGCCTCTGTGATCTTTTAAAGTTAAGTGAATAACACGGCAGTACATCTTCTTTTAAAGATGGTTTTTTTTTTTCTTTTAAAGGAAGTCTTGGAAAACTCAAAGCCTGGTTCTGTTGGGGCAGTGCTGTCCCCTATCCCAGTACGGTTGCACCTTCCTTCTCTGGGCTTTGTACCAGGCTGACGAGCACCAGCTAGTGGCCGAATGTGCCTAATGGCTGTAAGTTTTACTGTGCTTAACAGTACAACTCGGTGGGGCTTATGGGGTTTTGGATTGAGTTGAAAGCTATTTGAACCGGGAGCAGCTCTTCTGAAAACTGTATTGTGATGAGGGAACGCTTTTGTTTGTTTAAAGCGTCTGAAATCTTTCTCTGTGACTCTGAACTGTCTCGGGGCAGTGTGGGAACGGGGCCTCCTGGCTGCCTATGGGGGGCTTTTGTCCCCCTGCCCGTGTGCTGCTGCTGAAGTGGTGCCGTAAACGAACAAAGATTGGACGCGTGGGGCTCGTTGTACCTGGCACGTGACAGAACTGCGAACTTAATGTAAAAGTGACTTTTAGCCGCTTGAAATGTACGGTACCACCGCTCGTTCAGTATCGTTCACTTAAGATTTTATTTTTTCTTGCTGCTTTCCCTCCACGGGAAGGGAGGACCGACCGCGGAGGTATCGCCGCGGCTCGAGGATAGGCGCCGAGCTCCCGGCCGACGTAGGAGCAGCCCGCCGCTCCGTGAGGAACAGCCGCGCGGGCGCCGGGAGGCGGCCGTTACTACAGCGCCGCCCTTCCCCCTCCCCCCTCTCCCGCCGCCTGCGGCCCTGCGCGGCCCCTCCAAGATGGAGGGCTGGCGAGGAGGTGAGGGCGCGGCGGCGGCGACGGTTCGGGCCGCGGCACAGGATAGGGACGGCGTCGCCGGCGGCGCCTCGCCCCGATCTCTCCTCCCTTCTCCTTGCGCTGGGCGGGCCGAGCGGGAGCGCGAGGGGAGGCCGTGGGAACCGCCGCTGAGCTCCGCGGGACCGTTACCGCCGCCCGCTTCGCGCTGCGGCGCCGAGGGACGGCCGGGGGCTTCGCGCGCTCCCTGGGGCGGGCTGGGGGGGGCGGGGGCGCCTGAGGTGAAGACGCGGCGCGCGAGGGGCGGCCGGGGCGAGGCCTAATCCTTCCTTGCCCGCTCGCCCCTCCGGGGAGCTTCCATTATACGGCAGTTATCCCGTTCCGTTCCTCGTGCGGTTTCCATCTGCAGAAGTCTGGTGCTGCGGTGTGTGCCCTCCGGCAGGGTTGTTTTTTTGTGTGTATCGGTACGCGCACATCCGTGCCCGAGGAAGGCTCAGGAAGGGAGCCGTTGTGTTTGGCTTTGCCCCTTAGAGCAGCGCTCAGTGTGAGACGTGTGGCTGCGCACGAGGCGGTAATGTGGGGACTCCGGGGTGAGGCGAAGCAGTGCGGGATGGTTTCCGTTCAGCCGAGACATTAAATAGGATTCTTTACCGATTTTCTTATTGTAGCTTGGTATGTGCCATGTCTAGCTTCACATGAGACCCTCCAAGAATTATGTAGGAAGGAAAATCTGAGATGTAAATCCATTGGAATCACCAACAAGAGTCTAAAGAGTTATGAGGTGGAATATTTGTGTGACTACAAGGTAGAAGAGGTAAGAGAAACACGCAGACGGACCTGATCGCTCTTTCAGCTGCAATTTGGAAGCCAGACCGAGGTGGCTTTGCCCGTGATGTAAAGCAGCAGGCTGCCAGCACAAGGTTGTTGACACCGAACAAAATACCTTCTGAACTTTGCAAATAGAAAGTGGTGTAGCTGAGCACGTTCAGTGTGCTGAAGGAAGCCTTTCTGTTCTGAAATTATGGAGATTCTGGAGCATAAAATGTTTCACCTTGTATCTAGAAGTAAAGCAAAACGCTGACGCTTTTAGGTTGTAACTTGTTATGTATTATGATCCTTCTCTGTTTGCAGCTGTGTACATTTTTCTCTGCAATGTTGTAGTCTGTTTGAAAAGTTAGTGCTGTGTGCTGCAACTGGATTCCTACGGCTTGGTCTTGCCATTGAAACTCAGCATCAGGATTTGACATTGTTACTGTTATTACAGTTGGCCCTTCTAAAATGAATACCAAGCATGTGCTTCTGGACTGTAAATACAGCATTAAGCATTTTGAACAGATTTCTTCTTTAGGAGCACAGTTGATATACGACAAACAGTGTTTGTTAGGTGTTAGAAAAGTTTAGGATTTCTTGGGGTTTTTTTTGTGTGATACAACTATATTCTTCCTATACATGTAAGTCATACAGCCAGATAGCATAACTTAACTGCTTTAAGATACTAGCATCCCCCTGCTTAGCCGTTTGTGATCTGAGATCTTCAAGCTGTGTACTTCCATGCCCCATGAGCTGATACGTAAAGTGCACAAAATTGTGCTATAAATTAACTTGCACACAGAAAAGTTGTTTTTTTCTTTTTCTCTCAGTTCTAATTGTTATGTGGACATCAAGACCTTTCTGTACCATGCACTAGCACTCTATGATGTTGTATTTTGGTGAATTGAATCATGGCTAAATCTGTTATCTGTTTCTGTATTTAAAGGGCAAAGAATACTATCTTGTGAAATGGAAAGGATGGCCAGAATCTTCAAATACTTGGGAACCTCAGAAAAATCTGAAATGCCCAAAACTTCTTGAAAACTTCCTTAGTGACAAAGATGAATACTTATCTCGGATGAAAGAAGGCAAAGCACTGAAAGTGAGAAACAGTGTAAAAGCTTTGAAACCTGCAGTTGCAGATTACATTGTAAAGAAGGCTAAACAAAGAATAGCTCTGCAGAGATGGAAGGAAGAACTCAACAGGAAAAAGAATCATAAAGGAATGATTCTGGTAGAAAACACTGTGGATCTTGAAGGTCCTCCTATAGACTTCTATTACATTAATGAGTATAAGCCTGCTCCGGGGATAAACGTAATAAATGGAATAACAACTGGCTGTGAATGCTCAGACTGCCCTGCTGAGAAGTGCTGTCCAAAAGAAGCTGGTTTTATTTTGGCTTATAATAAACGAAAGAAGCTGAAAATCCAGCCTGGCTTGCCCATCTATGAATGCAATTCATTTTGTAGGTGTGGTCCTGACTGCCCTAATAGGATAGTACAGAAAGGTACACAATATTCTCTTTGCATCTTCAGAACTAACAACGGCCGAGGCTGGGGAGTGAAAACACTTCAGAAAATTAAGACCAACAGTTTTGTGATGGAGTATGTTGGAGAGGTATGTATTTATCTCATACGGGTTATTTTGAAGGAGAAAACAAGAGAAAATCTTGATGAGCTTTCAGTTTTATCACTTCCTGACTTCAGCTGTATAAGTCTACTTTTGAGTGGAAGAATACACTGAATAGACATTTGTGCTGGCATTATATTATAAATTATATTAAAATTATATTGTCCAAAATGTTCTCCATTCCAGAGGCTGGATAAGAAGAGAACACATAAGTAAATAAGTATTTTTGATAATTATTTCAAAATTTCAGCATTTCTAAAAATGGGTCCTCTTTTTCTTTCTTGGCAGTCGCATTCTTCATTCTTTCCATATCTTTATTGTAGTTCTTGCTGTTCCCCAGGCACAGTTGTTACCAGACTCTGCACCCAGTCTGTCATCCCATTTCTGTTCTGTCTGCATAGCTTGTCTCATGCTATTTCAGAAAAGAACTTTAATGCTTGAGTTCCTCTTATTAGTTTGTGTTACCTGGTTCAGCCTCTGTTATGTTTCAGGGCCCTTTGCATCAGCTGCTGCTGGCAGCCTCTCCAATCCTGTCTGCCACGTATCTGCTTTGCTGATACGATGACTCAAAACAAGTCATTCTGTCCCTGCTACAAATGCTTATGGTCTTCACTATATTACCTCCATGCTTCATGCCCCAAGTCTCCCAAATTGTCGGGTTTGTACCCTTTAAATTAATTCCTGTGAGCATGCTGCTGTGATTGCAGTACTGCGTTGCTTAAAGCAGAGATGTGGCCTGTCAGAAAAATAAAATATTTTTTTCCCTTTTTATGTCTGTCCTGCTGCCAAATTGTGATTTCCTTGCTGATTGTTCTCAATGGGATACCTTTAATGTAGTGGGCTGCAGACAAAGTTGTTAAAGCTGTGGCTTCTGTCAAACATTGCTGCAGTTCTTCTGCTCCTCTGGATTTCCACCTCTGGTTAGCATTTACCAATGTCCAAATACTTAACTCGGTGATTATATTTTTATTTGTTCCTGAGTCAGAGTGCTATGCATCAGCCACAGACAAGTTACATCCAAAGAAGCCGCAGTCACTAATTAATTAATTTAGCTCTATACGTGTATTCTTTATTCATTATATACAGAATGCTACTATTTCAACTTGAAAAAAAGCAAATGTGTTTTTTTTTCCTAAGCAAAATTTTTCTAACTTGTGATTTTAATTTTTATTTTAATTTAGTAATAGTTAATAATATGATGCAGGTTTCTCTTTGTTTTTGTATTTTTGTAGGTGATTACAAGTGAGGAAGCAGAGAGACGAGGCCAATTCTATGACAACCAGGGGAATACGTACTTGTTTGATTTGGACTATGACTCAGATGAGTTTACAGTAGATGCAGCTCGATACGGAAACGTGTCCCACTTTGTGAATCACAGTGTAAGACCTTGGTTTATATCCTAAGTACTTAGAGAATTATCCTTATTGGGCCAGAAATATCTTCTCCTACTGCTAATATTTTCATAGTGTGTTCAATAGTGTGTTCACAATTCTTTCTGAAGGTTTTCCTGCCAACACAGTCCAGGCAATTAGACAGCACAGTGTAATGAGTAGAATGCAATACTTACTTTTACTCAGAGTGAATCTGGGAATGTAAGGCTGCACAAAGTGTAGGTTGTAGGGTAGTCACCGAATCTGCTGGTTCTAGACAAGCAAAATAGGGTTGGTTTGTTTGTTGAAGTGACTGGAAGGCCTAACACGTGAGAAATTCGTAATCAAATTAGTGAGGAGTCAGAGATGATGGAACTGCTGCGTTGTTTTGCAGCAGAGCAGAATTTCTAGGGATGTGAACTGTTATCATCAAACATTAGTAGCTGGAAAAAAGAAAAAAAATCCTATGCATTCTTTGGTATTTCTCTTCTGTGAGCAACTTTTTTTCCTTCTCGGTATGAAATCTAAACTTGCCAGGGAATGTAAAAGTAGATTTTAGACAGGAAATTTTTTGTTGTGTTTTATTTGCTGTTGATGTGAAGTACATGAAAAAATGAAACCTGACCTGCGTTTGTGAAGAAATTATAGTGATGTTTAGTTCAATAATGATGTGCTTGTTACTGATGTATGCAGTCTCTGTTGTACAAATACAGTACACTCACATCTTCAGATCTGTGAGCTGATGACATCATCGGTATTTCATGCAGGCTTGGTGGGGAAAAGCATGAAGAGTTTTAGGTACAGCCTGCTCTTCGCTTTTGGAAATGGAAATGAAGTATTCTTGCACTTGTAAAGTTAAAAGTCTAACTTCAAGTTTGGCTTTGTAATATAGGATCTGCTTTTCTTTTAAAAAGCACGTGTGCAGTTTAACAAGTGTTTTAGTGACTGCTGTCTTCTGAAACTTCATCTGTCAAAAATGAGAAAGCAGCTTATAGCTCATGCTTAGTTTGCCTGACACTGCTCCTCCTGCCTGTAACGGATCATTCAAAGCTCAGATTAGCAATTAAAAATAGTTACCTGCAGTATGAGAATATTATTTCTGGCCTAGAAGCAATGTTTACACTCATTATTCTGCATTTACGTTTGTGTGGCTTAAGGTGCTAGGTTGTTTTTCTTTCAGCTTATTATTGGTATTATTAAGCCTATCAATTATTTTTGTGGATTTAATAAGTAGATCTTAACCTTTGTCTGATTTGTTGCCATATTTTGAAGTTACAGTTATTTTACATAGGCTGTTAGGTATCATTGTAGTCTGTACTGTGTGAAAGTTGCTTTCTTGAAAGTGCTCTGCTTTAAGCTCTGAGTGTTCTCCTTTAACGCTATTTCAGAACTGTTGATTTCAGAAGATAGATGACTAGTTTTTTTAGACTTCTGTCACTAAGAACCATTTCTCCTTTTGCTGAATCCTTCAGTGAAACTTACTGTGCATTTTTTTAACAGAAACTACATTAATTTTTGCTTCACAGTGTGATCCCAATCTTCAAGTCTTCAATGTATTTATCGATAACCTTGACCTGCGTCTTCCTCGAATAGCACTGTTTTCCACAAGAACCATCAAGGCTGGAGAAGAGCTGACCTTTGACTACCAGATGAAAGGTCTGCAGGTTTTACATTGCTCTTGAGGGAAGTAGGGGGCACTGGCTAATTTTGTTGCAGTCTGACTAATGTCAATGTTTTAGGTCAGGCATTGCATCTCACTAGAACAGATGTCCCTCACTGACAGCGCAGACAGCGCACAACCAGAAGCTTTGTGTGCACCTCTAGTGCATTACTTCCATCAGCACTCCTGGTTCAGAGCAAGGGGTTGTGGTTGGAACCTCTGACAAGGTAGCTTGCTTTAAAGATTTGTCGCAGGGCTGCTCAAAATAATGGTCAGGACAAAAAACATATTTGGAGACGTGTAGAAAAGCTTCCCTTTATTGAAGCTGGCATTTCAGGTAAACCACTTTTTAAAGAATCTCCTTAGAAGCAGCTGCTTCTAACTGACAGTTATGAAGGCAATTGTAACAGCTGAGTGATGTAAGATACCGTAGGTGTGTACAGTGATTGTTATGCAGAGACTTCAGGAAGAAATACTCTTGGTAAAATATTATCAGCTTCTTTGCTAACTATCTTTCCATTCAGGAGTTCCTTTTTTTTTTTTCCCAGTACAGTATAAAACATTTGAATCTGGTTGGCAGTGGTGTTCTGTGTGTCAAGTTTTGCATGCTTGCAAACCACTAAGCCACAATATATTGTTTTCCCAGCTATTTAATTTCCAAAGAAGTATTTTTATGCTCCAGAGCTGTACCACATTCTTGCAGAAGCTCTCTTTCAATATTGACCAAGTTCTTTTATTGAAATCTATTTTAAAAAACTCCCCTTTTTTTTGTGGTGTCTGTGATAGTGATGTTCAAGGCAGACTGCAGTCTCAGCTGACCAGTATATGCCTATAGGCTTGAGCCTGAAGGTTCTGAGTTCATTGAGCTTTGGATCCTGACATGTGTGACAAGTGTTGGATAAGCAGTTGTAATGTGGGTGTTGATAGAATTCAGCATAGCTTCACACACCATTTTTTTAAGAGCTGGGGTGGTAGAAGGCTTTTTGAAGCCATTTGTCTCTCTTGAATCCCTAGCTCAATTTCAGTCTTTCCATTAAAATGTCCTTCTTTGTGTTTGTCTGTGTCACAGGTTCTATAGATCTGACTTCAGACTCTGCTGATGGTCTCAGCCCATCCAGAAAGAGGATCAGAACAGTCTGTAAATGTGGAGCTGTTTGTTGCAGAGGTTATCTCAACTGAGTTTGAGTACCCAAAGTCACAAATACTTTGTTCTCTTCTAAAAGAGTTTTAAGGAGACTCTTCTTTCATACATATATTATTCTTACAGCTCATGGAAACAGATACAACGAAAACAAGATGTTATGTTTGTAATTGAAATGGCATTGGCCAAAGAAAGAGATCTAGTGTTTCAGGTTGAAACTGATAATGTGGATTAAAATTTAATTTTTCTATCATCGTTATTTAGGAAGCAGTAAACTATATGGTAAGAAAACTCTTTAAAATGTACCTTGATTCTGAATATTAAATGTAAGCTCACAGTGGTAGGCCTTTTAGGAGCTGATTTCAGAGAGAAAAAGTGGTGTTGCAGATTTTCTGTACCTTGCAAAGAAGGTATTAGAAGGCATTCAGTTTGAGTTCCTAAATCATAGCAGACAGTTCCTTTCTTTTTTCTTTTTTTTTTCTTTTTTTGTGGTGGTATGTTAAAGGCTGAGAGAGAGAGTAGCAGTAACATCTATGGCACCACGATGAGAGGCATCGGACCACGACTAGAAGGCGGCTCAGAGGAATGCAAATTGGAAAAGCTCCATTGAATTCCACACAATAAAATCATCGGTATTAGTTGAGTCTGGGGGTCTTAAACATCTTTATCTGATGTCATGTTGTTTAGAAGCTTTATGAATAGAATTTCTTAAATCATTACGTTCTGACTTTTAGTTCAGATCCTGTAGGAGGTCTTCTTTTCTGCACAGAATTTGTAAATATTTGGTTATTATTGGTAACACACACAGTTTTGTCTTCATTGCAGAAATTTGGCAGTCATTGCTGGAAAAAAAAAAAAAAAACTGGCTACAGTTTGGGAATAGAAAATAAAGTAATTTAAGGAAAGCAGCCTATTGCCCATCAACACTGATGCATTCTGGAGATATACTTAGTTATCTGTTAGGTGTAGAAATAGCCTGGGAATTGATTTGTATTAACAGTTGTTTTTGCTTAAGTTTTTACATACTGTGACTTTTTTTTTTTTTAACCTAGTGACAGATTTCTAAGATATTAGGCCTATTTTTCTCGTGTTGCAAAAATATTAACTTCAGTGAAGTTAGGCTAGGGTTGAGCTACCCATTTGCTGTAGTCATTTGTAACATGTTCTTGAATGTAAAGGCTGAGAAGAATACTGTTCTTCAGCTGCTTGAATCATTTTATTATTATTACCTTAAAGTTGTCTTGATCTGTTCATAGTATGTGCTACGTTTTGCTTGGCTTCAAAGACACTGAAAAGCACTTGAGTTTGGTTATGAGTGGAGTTACAACCAAGGTCCATGCTCTGGGGATATTTGAAGGGCTTATTTCTCATGGATAAAAAAAGCTTGTAAAACTTGCATGTTGCTTACAAATACTTGCTTACAAAACGTTGACAGTCAGGCAGAATGTTGTTGCTCCCTAAATGGATGCTAGCTATGTATCATAGGTCAGCTAGTTGCCTTTATAAGGTGCACAGCTGTTGTCTCAGGTGAATGAAGTCAAGTACCCAGCACGTATCAGTTTCCTTAATTTGTTAGAAAATGCCTTAAACTTCACGCTAGTTCCCAGCACTCCAAGAAGAGTGTTTCAGAGGATAACACAGGTTGTCTGTTGATTAAGAAGCACCGTTGCATTGGCACTGAACATCTGGCTCTTTGGCAAAAAATGTCATTTTTTTATGCTTAGAGACATTAAAATCAGTTTCACAGTTGGAGCAAAGAGCGTGGGCCACTGCAAGTCCTGTCTGAGTTTTGTAATCTACAACACAAAGAGATACACGTTGAAATTATTGTTTTACATGAGTAGGAGGAAACTTGCTTATGTTTAAAATTTGACATTAACAGGCTCGGCTGTATCCACACACTTGGATAAATGCTCAATCTAATCCATTTATAAAATGTCACTTCTCCAACAATTTTTAATTTATTGATGTGGAATGTTGGAACTTTAACAAACTCTAGATTATCTTCTGTCATTTGGAGTTGTTTGCTTTCTCTTGCATGTAGCCCAATTTAGAAATGCATTCCACACGGATGGAATCTGCAACGTCCAGCTCCTGAATCTGCTGCAGTCTGCAGCCTTTCCTCGGTGCAGGAGTGCAAGAGTTCTGCAGCAAGACGTAGATTCCTTGCCACATCGGTTTCTCTGGCCTCTGCTGTGCAAGTTGACAGAATGGCTTACCACCCTCTTTGATTTAAAAATCACAAATAAATACACGTTCTAAGATAAAAGTCTTACCAGTTGTACTTGAGTTCCGTGCCTGCCTTTTTCCCAAGGCAGTATATGTTATCACCAGCATTGAAGTGACAAACACTGTTGTTCTATAAGGATATGTATGTTACCTCTTGTGTGTTAAATAAAGGACCTTTAATTTATGTTCTAGGAGGTAACAGTATTTTGTATTTATTTGAAGTAAAATCACATATCCAGTTTCTAATTTAGAACACTGAACAGTGTTTATGTATTCAGTGCATTTGCAGTTGATAACTGAGCTTAACGGAATACTGCATCACTTTTAAAATTCCTTTTGCTGTTTCTATGAGTTCAGGGGGGAAATTGCCAGATTGGAAAAGAAGAAGAAAGGTATTTTCCATTTCTTAAGGAGCCTAAACCAGCCTAGCTTCTGCCTTTGTTTCGCTTTGTGGTCTGTTAGCATCTTCATGGCCACTACTTCAGTGGTGCATGTGTACTTCTTAAGAGTCAGGTAACCTGTGCTTTGTCATCTGGCTTATTGTTTTTGTTGGGTTTATTTCTGAGGTAGCAGAACTAATGCTGCAACATTATCTGTAAGATTGTCTATTTATTTAATCTCAAAGTTAAATCAAGTCAATCTTTGGGTTATTTCTAATGTATGTCTTAGGACTGTGTACTTTAGCATATGCAGTTTGTAAGCTCAGGAACATTTTCTTCTCATAATGTGTGATCTCTAGTATTGCTACCTTCCTACAGTTTTTGACAAAATAAATTAAATTTAGTTTTTTTTTCTTGCTGTTGTCATTTTTGGGGAAGAAAACATCTCACTCTGTCAGCTTTAAGAGTGCAGTTTGTTGCTGTCCTATACACGAATGTGTTTGCACTGAGAGGACTGTAGTTGAGCAGTCATGAGGAAATAGTGTGTTTCCTATTTAGTTCAGGCAGATTGGAACTGGTATAAATAAGTGGGGCTCCCATCTACTGAAGCACGCTGTAAACTGAGCCCTGATCTGAAATTTATCCTACAGTTAAGGAATCAAGCCAACAGACAGAATTCTGCTCTCCATGACTTTATTCAAAGGTAGATACGACAGCAGTGTCATTCATTTTAGCCTGCTTAAAAAAAAAAAAAGTTGATAGGTCTGTATTTTGGACTTCAAACAAATCCCAGGAACAGAGAGTAGGCAAAGTGACAGTGGAGAAAACACAGATTTGAATATAATTCAAATCATACACAGATTATAGCAGTTTTTTTCCCTGCAACTGTCTGCAATAGCAGGATGCTGTTTTTTTAATGTTTGCATTTCACTCCAGATACCAGAAAAACAGATGTATGCAGTGTGGACAGCTGTCACACTGAAAGTCTTTTTAATTATCTAGGCTTTAAGCCTCGTGGATTGGGAAACTCAGAGGTTACTTCTGTCGTTTGGGTTTTTTTTCCTAAAAGGATTGAAGTTTAACAAAAACCCAAAGCTGCAATGCCAAACCAAAACAAAGGAATTGACAAGTTGGTGGTTGTGTGTTAGATTTAAACCACAGGCACTGAGATACGTTATCTGCTCGGTTTAAAGAGAGATGAGTTTGATTTTACAAAAACACTGCTGTCATTGGCTCCTCTGTTCTGCAGTTCTTTAAAATAACCACAGTGAAAAGTTGGGGTTTCAGAAAGTTGAAGTGCAGCTCATTTCAGTGTTTGCATGGCCATTCAGGGAAGATGCCATATTCTTCCCCCCATAGTTAAACATGTGGTATTATATTAAAGTTTGAGATCACGTGTAGAAGGCAAACTCTTAGAGCTCATGATAAAAGAAAACACTAAATTTAATTTAGTGTTTCACCTCTAGCTCTGTTTGATCTATTTTCTATCTAGTTACAGCCTTGGAGAACCAAGCCTTAGGAGGTAGAATGCTTTTATGGTTCTTTTCAGAAACACTTTCAATATTTCATGGAAAGAACAATAAAGTTATACAGACTGCAGAAGTCTATTTGTAATTGTAGTACAAAAATTGCATAGATTAGCATAAATGCAAATAACAACAATAAAAGGAAGAATAATTTCATGTTTAAAGAACAAATTTCACTATTATCATGATACAATCAGTTCTACCTCTTTTCAGGAGAGTTTTTTCTCATTATGCTTTCACCTGCTGCTAGCTTCTTGTATAAGTAGTGCAGTTTATCTCGTTGAGGTATTTCAGCTTCTGGAGTTAAGGGGATTTCAAAGTCAGAGGAGCTCTGAAAGTCCCTCTTCAGTTCTAAATCAGGAGTCCTGGAACTGTCACTTATTTCCACTAGCAGATCTTGAGCTGAAGCAGTGCCAGCTTCTGCATCTTCATCACAGTCTTCAATTTTCAAGTCACAGATGACATCAGAAGCACAGGATGGATTTTGGCCAAGTGGTTTCCACCTATTGTTGTCAGCTTGGCCGTCCATGGGAGTCTCGTGCGATGGCAAAGCTGTTCTGCTGCCACATCTGCTGAAGTAGCCAAAGTCAGCAGCATTTCTCTCTTGGGAGGCAATGAGAACTGTGTCTATTTGGCTATCCCAGCCCTGGCTCCCTTGTTCTGATATGTGTGTCGACTGAGAAGAATTTTGGGAGGAGATGTGAGTTGAGTCACTCACTCCATCCGAATCACTGAGGAGTGACTGGGACCCACCAGCATCTGCTGAAGATGGGAAGTTGTCCTCATTTTCAGAGCTTTCATCTACTTTGTTACACTTAAAAAACATATCCCAGCGAGGGATATCAGCATTAGACTCCTGTTGCTTGCTAGATATTCCATTGCAACTTGCTAAGGAATTGGCATCTGGCTCATGGGAAAGAACCTGAGCTGTGTTTTTTTCAGAATCATCTTCTTTGTCATCATCATCATCATCATCATCATCATTTGACTCCTCACAGTCCACGAAGTCTACCTTGAGAGAGGTATAAGTTGTGTTTGCTCTGTAGCTTTCTGTGCTCTCATTTATGTTTCCTTCAGCATTTTCAGACTGTGCAGTTTTGGATGGCTTACTTTCTTCTCCCTGATATTTTGCAATCTTAGGCCTTGCAAAGGTTGGTTCTGTATCAAAGAGCTCATCTTCATCTGTCAAGGAAATTTAAAAAACAAAAAAAACCAAAAAAAACAACCAAAATTTATTGAGAGCGAAGTTTGGACAGAAGATAATTTAATAAAGTAATTTAACTCAAAGGGAAGCTTAGCAGGACTTTAGTGAGCATGCTTACCTTGCCTAAAACCTTACAATCTACAGCAGTTAATTCTACCATTTTGGTTTCCATTACTCACAGTGTAACTGAATTCCATCAGAGCCTTCTTCATTGACTAGAGGCCTTAAGTTCTAGCATTCTGTAGGAACAGTGACTGCACAGGTAAAGGAGACCTCTTAAACAGTATCCCTCAGAGCCATTACTTGCCAAATCAGATACTTAAAAAGGAGAAGAAATACATCAGCAAAAGGTACTGTTTAGAGGAAATAGGCTGCATGTTATTAGCAAAGTTATTTCTGCTTGCTAGACATAAACACAAAAACCAGAACTCTTTATACTAGAATGAGGAGAAATTTAATCACAGAACTAAAGAGGTCTCTAGGGCTGTCAAACAACTATAAAATTCTTGTTGCTGAAGGAACTAATGTAATTTCTTCCATGTTTTGAACAAGGGCTGACTCGAACATAAAGCCAACAGGTCAACAGTTATAAGCTGGTAGGGCAGGTGCCCCTCTGGCCTTCATATGCATGGTGCAGATCACACACAGTGCTAGTGGATACTGATGTGGATTCATTTATCCAGACCTCAGTCATGTTTTGCCAAGACTACATCAACCTTGCATACCTGGCACTTCAAAAACAGCTGAAAAGAATGCAGCAGGCCCAAAGTCATCCTCTGGTTATGTGGGTTTCCAGAGGCTTTATGTAGCACCCACTGGTGTATATAGCAACCACCAGAATTTCAAAAAGATACTAGGTGCTAAAAAGCCAACTGTTCAAGATAATGAAGAGGACCAATTCTTCTGAAATACCACACAGTCCTTCCACAACACAGGATGTGATGCAGGGATGTTTAAAACTAGCTTTGTTAGTGATAGTCTAGGATCGTGGAACAGAATCCTAAAAACGTGCAGACTGTTAAGTACATTTTAAAACTGCAATTCAGTGCATTTTACTATCACCCTCATGAAACCTGATTTCATTTAATTTCCATTTCTCTTTTCTAGCTGTACTTTTTTTATTGCTTTGGACACAAACTAGTGAGCACCGTGGCTTTTGGCACCTCTAGTCTTTGACTTTCATTTAGGGACAGTACCACCATCAGAACTTCTCACCTGTATCAGATAAGTTTCTTTTGCAGGCTCTCTTCAGTGTTCCTAGGGGCTTGTACCTGGGTTCTGTGTTTCTCCTGTATGATCTGCATAACGGCTGTAATCTGAGGTAAATGAAGAAATCAGTACTGAGAACTCGGCAGATATTTTCAGGCACAAAAGCAACTCTTTTGACATTGCTTCATTCCTTTCACAGGCACTGCAGCAAAAGTGTGAAAGCAAATGCAGCAATAGGTGGGGAAAAGGTTGCCACTTTGGTGAGCTGAGACAGCTTAAAATGCTAAAAAAAAGATCTGGCATTTATTTACCTTAACATGTACAGCATTTGTAAACTATATTTTAGGCTCTTGTTTAGAGAAGATAAGATGACAGAGTTGAAAATCTGACTGCAGGTTTATTCAATTATTGCAAAGTATCTCCTTTCCTATTAAGGAAAAAACAAAAAGGAGCAAAGAAACAAGTCCTCATTTTGTTCACACTGAGTAATGTCACTACTATTCTACTCCATAACACAACTAAGCTGCCACAACCTTTAGCAGCACGTGACTACAGGCCTGTGTGATACTGTACATGGGTGCCTGCACAGAGACTGGGAGCTCAAAGTGCCCAAAGAAATTCTTTCTTCTCAGCAAATAGTACTGACAAACAGAAATAGGTCAATAGGTAAAGAAAGTGGGATAAATGAATATTCAGATGCCACCCAAACACAGTTATCAAAAAAGCCTCTATACATAGATATAACTATAACTAAGAAAGAAGTTTAGAGAGTTGAATATAGCTTAACAAAACTGCATTATCAGTAGAGCTAAGCAAAAGGCACTGGCCTGCTTGAAAGGCAGGGATTCAGGAAAGTTGTGATCCTTATAAGGGCACGGATTAGGTAACCTTCACTCACAAGTCAGCTTACTGTCACTTACATTTCCATAACTTTGTCTTCCGACCCACCCACTGGTAATACGTTGGGATACACATTCACAGGACAGATGTAGCTCAAAAAATCCTTAATCTAAATTGAAGAGAAGGAGAAATAGCTTAAGAAATTGCATCAACAGTTAACAATTCCACTTAAAAACTGCACAAACACAGTGAGTACTCTCCAGTTGTCTGATATAAAGAATGATATGACCCCTAAGTCAAACACTATGGAAGTGTAACAATAACACAGGTCTGAAAGGATGCTAAGAATTCAGTCTCACCTAACCACCACACAGTATCACCAACTACACAGACAATCACCACCTCTGAAAGAAAACGTCTGACAAACCAGCAATGATGACTCCAACAAGTTCCCTGGGAACATAATTCAGTGCTTCACCATCCTCACTACTGCAGATCTCATCAGCCTTGCATTCTTCCTACTGGACTTCAAGTCCTTACATTTTGCAGATGAGAACATCCCTTTCAGTCTACTCAGTACTACAAGTATACAAACCTCACTGTATGAAGAATGGAAAGAGAAACAAGCTCTGTAGGTACTCTCTCCAGTCCTACAAAAAGAAAAATAAGAGGCACATAAATTAGCTGGTTTTCAAGCTCACTTAACAGGCAAGATTAATTTAATCCATAACAGTCCATTCTGAGATTCAGTTACATAAAACGTTGGCAGGACACACACCTAAAATTTCTGTATGGCCTAATGCTCATAGAATCATAGAATGACCTGGGTTGAAAAGGACCACAGTGATCATTTAGTTTCAACCCCCCTGCTATGTGCAGGGTCACCAACCAGCAGACCAGGCTGCCCAGAGCCACATCCAGCCCGGCCTTGAATGCTTCCAGGGATGGGGCATCCACAACCTCCTTGGGCAACCTGTTCCAGTGTGTCACCACCCTCTGGGTGAAAAACTTCCTCCTAATATTTAACCTAAGCCTCCCCTGCATCAGTTTAAAACCATTCCCCCTTGTCCTATCACCATCCACCCTCTTAAACAGCCGTTTCCCCTCCTGTTTTTATGCTCCCTTCAAGTACTGGAAGGCCACAATGAAGTCTCCCCAGAGCCTGCTCTTTTCCAAGCTAAACAAGCCCAGTTCCCTCAACCTTTCTTTATAGGAATGCTCACCTCACTATTACATTGGTTTTCTTGATCCTTTCTCCAAACCACATAGTGGAGGGTTTGATGCTAATTACGTGCAAGGGAGTTCCATTTTGGCAAGTGATTCCACAGGGCAGTCTGTTCCCTCGAAAATAGTCATCATCCTGTCAAATACAAAATCAAATTAAGTCCAGTCTTGGTATTTTCCCCAAGAAATTAAGCCACATAGTATCTAGCCAAACCAAATTTTCACTTCCAGTTCTTTTGAATACCATCTCTTCTCTGTTGCATTCTACTTTCATAGCTGACAAAGCAAATCGAAGACCAATGCCCCGGTGCCATCTACAGTTCTACTTGCCACTCTTTCAAGTTGCAGCCTTCAGCTTCAGACACGGTGGAAAGGGAGGGCCATAAATTACAAGCACACAGTGCGTGGCTGCAGGAGGCATCATACAGGCTGGTTTTGATATATGAAAATGAACAGTACCTGACTGATTCAGTCTGCTGTTTGTCTTACTTCATTTAACGAGTTTCAAAATGCAGTTCAACTATTTCTAGCATCAGCTATTATATTTTCTAATTAAAAGGAAAAAAAAAAAGCCTTAACCTGCTAAAATTCTCATTTTCTACCGCATCAAGCAACTATTTGGGCCAAGTTTGCTCTAGGATAGCAACAAAACATCTACAATCAGTTCCTTATAGCAAGATTAGCAAAGGCTTTCCAAAATGATGCACACCTTAGGATGTCGACAGGCATGAATCTGAGTGTATCGGTCTGTAGTTATATGGTAGAGGATTTCTGGCATATTTTTGAACATATCAAGCCTATTCACGTGCACCTAAAAAAAAAGGCAGAGTTTACTCTTAATTAGTTCACTGCGTTTGCCAAACTGCAGCTAGAGCACAGATATGGTTCTGTTCTCAACAAATGCCAGTAGGGATTTATTAATGGGTAACTTGTAAATATTCAAGTGGAGTCTTGGATAGACAGAACAAGCAGAATGAACCTCCTATGCTACAAAGGGCTGAGCACTCATCAGAGAAAATTAGAATGCATCTGCTATTTATGTTGTGCAAATGAGAAGAATTTTACAAGACATAAAGGAGAGAGGTAAACGCTGAGCTGAAAAATGGGGATTAACTTCTCCCTTGAGAGTCTAGATGTTCCAGTAGATGTCACCATCATCATGAAACCAAATAGTTAACTCACTTCTGAGCACAACCGTAGGTTTTTTTTTTTAAGCATGGTGTGCACACCATTCACATACAGTAGTTCTCTAAATGGCCATTTCCAGTTCAGTTGGTAGTTATCACACAGAATCTGTTCTAAAACAATTACCTTGATTCCAAGCTCCTCACTGAGGTTTATGAATAAATACTCGTATCCATAAGCAGCTTTGCAATTCAGCCACACAACATGATAGCGACTGAGCGAGGTCCAGCTTCGCACTAATTCTAAGATCCCATTCAAACACTCCTCCTGAAAGGTGTAGAAAAACACTGTGATTTGTCTCAGAAGATATCTGTAAAGTGCTACGATTTGATAGGCAATATCACTTCACATTTTCAAGATTTAATTAAAAAAAAAAAGGCTCATTAATTTATTAGTGGATTTAGGACCTTTCACAGCCTATTTAGACTTACCCTGCTTGGTATATGATAAAATCTAGGATCACAAAAAGTGGTGTCCAAATAAACACTCTGGATGTCTTTTACTCTGAAAGAGAAATGTGATATCAGAGTGAGCAATGCATTGCAGCACTAAGATGCACTACTTCCTCTGTCCTCAAAAAGGATGCAATTCTTCCTCTTTGTTACAAAGAACAAGTCAAAAGAAGCTTGTAACTGAACTCCTTACTGCAAATATATTTAATAAAAATATACATATATATGAAATAATTCCCAAATTGCCCATGTTCATATGATCTTTTATTTGTTCTAAATCCCACAGATAGACAAAACTCACCAAGAACTGAATTAAAATGCTACTGCTTTTTCTCATACCTGGTCCCTGAATGCAAAAGCTCCATTCTGGCTGCTTCTCCTTTTGCAAGCCTGAAATCCCCTGTATACAGCACAGTGCCATTTTCACCTTGAAACAGAAACCTACAAAGAGAAACACTTCCATCAAACTCAATAAAAAGCATTAACTGTCAAGTGTCAATTTGTTACTTTGCTCATATAAGTCTGTGTGAGCAGAATATGGCATAACAGAAATATGGGGCTCAATTTTGTCCTCGAGTAAGTTCAGGCAAACCCAATAATTCAGTCAGTATGGCTGGGATAACCCAGCTAGCCACTGCATCCACAAGCATAGTCTTTATTGAGAACTTTGTAGGTTCTCTACAAAGAAACCTCCCAGCAGAAACACTTAGAATACTGAATAGGACATACATGACTGATCCTGGACAGTGGCCAGCTGGCAGGAGTGTCACCTCTATATCTTCTTTCTGCAACAGAGGGGTTAGCATTATTTTCACACTGGAACGAATACTACTGGTACTGTCTCTGACAAAGTGAAAGCGACTTTCCACAGCCACCTGCATCACTTCACATTGATTTTGAATGAAAAGACTTCTTCACATTCCAACAAGCCCTGGAGAGCAACAACCATCCTTTCATGGCAGAAGAGATGACTGAACGTTGGTGCTGATGAGAGTCAGCCAGCCAGAAGACAGCCCTATTTCTTTGGTTCCTAGCAAACAAACATGGAAACATCCTGGGATATGCTTTGCCTGGAGATGATCTACCAGACCTACAAGTTCTACACTTAAATATGTGGTGAAAAATCACAGAAACAATGCATAAACTTGAGATCCCTAATACAGAGGAAAGACATTATCAGAAAATGCACTCTGATAATAAGGAAAGTGGAGAAGAACTCATGTAACTACAAATTTTGGAGGAAAAAAAGGAGAATGTATATTTTAAAATAGCTTGTCCACTTCTGATGTTACAGATAAACTTTACCAACTATTACAAACATACAATTTTTCTTTCTTTATAACTTACCTCCCCAGTTGTTTCATCTACTAAAGAAATCTGAGTTGGAGTTTCAACTTCCAGTGCAACCTGTAACAGTGAATAAATGCATTACATGATTTAATGAACATCATGGTTCACGTTTGAATAAGATTTCATTATGTAAACACCTAACTAGCCAATATCTGAATAGTAAAATTAAGCTGACTTCCTGTAGAAAGTCATACATTTCTATTTCCAGTGGATAAAAAGGTTGATTTCTAAAAATGGAACACAGATACCTCAATTAACGTGTGCACACTTAAAAAAGTATGCTGGACTCTCAGCAGTGAGCAGTCACACTTCTCTGGTGGGATCACGTGCCTTGTTTTTAGATAACTGTAATGCTCAACTCCCCAGTCCCAGAGCACACCAGTGATCTTGCAAGGTTAGGTCTCCATGCTGCAGCATAACTTCTCCTCACTGTTTCCTATTACCAGAAGCAGAGTTCACCAATTGCATGCAGCAAGCCTTCCTGTGCTTGTATAGAGGAGACTAATTTACAGATGGCAATTAATCTTCCTATTTTGGCATGCCCTATGTTAACTCAGAGTCCTCCAACATGATCTGTGCCTCTCCCATCATATTTGTATACAGCTGTCTTGCCAAGAAAAAGCCAAAGTGAAAGACTCTTGTCACCACCCCTCTAGGTCTGACCTCCAGCTTCTCAGCTGAGCAGCCTGCTCAGAGCAGTGGGTTTTACTTCACAGAAGACCCCATCCCAAATTTCTGGGCACTTCCAAGTGATCCATCCAGCAGGTACTCACAAAAGCTGAGAACGTATGGCTTCTCCATCACAAACAAAAATCAATCAGACAACTGTCAGACTCCCAGATTGCTCCAAAACACAGATATACATGTCAAAAAATACTTTATACTAAGAATTCAAACCATTTGGAATTTAAAAATTAAAAAAGAAAACTTACTATGTGATTCTCCCAAAACTCATATTTTGAGTTAGTCAACAGTAATTCCTTAGTTACTGGAGAGCAATATAACTTAACTTTCAAGCTGTAAGAAGAAGGAAAAAAAAAAAAAAAGAAAAAAAAAAGATGAGTGCTTTTGTTTGTGTTCTTTTTAAGCAAAGGCAAGGAGCAATCTAAAGATGCATCAGTAGCCAGCACCCAGCACACCAAAACACACACACAGGCTCCTCTGTCACCCAAAAAAGACCTGCAAAACAGCAAGCCAGCAGTAGCTGTGCTGCACCAACCTGAAGTGGGATCAGGAGGAGCTGCTGCACCTTTGCAGAGCACGCTTTTCTTCAATGCAGCAGACCCAAAATTTTACCTACGTGTGTCTGTGCACGTGTATTTTTATGCAGGCATAAATAAAGCCTGTTGTAGATGGTCACACGTACGGATATCACAGCTTGTTTGCACACACAGCAAGGTCTGCTCCAGATGTCTATGCTTTCCCTAGAATGCACTGGAATGGGTTGCCCAAGGAGGTTGTGGATGCCCCATCCTTGGAGGCATTCAAGGCCAGGCTGGATGTGGCTCTGGGCAGCCTGGTCTGGTGGTTGGTGACCCTGCACACAGCAGGGGATTGGAACTAGATGATCACTGTGGTCCTTTTCAACCCAGGCCATTCTACGACTCTACGGTTAGGCATCTGGGACAGTTCGCAGCCAGCAGAATGGAAACCGAATGGATCCTACAACGGTCTGGCTTTTGCACAGCACACAAAGAGAGCTGGTGATCAAAGCGATTCTTTGCTTGCATTTGAAGAGATGCAACATGTACTCTAATAACCGAACAGTGCCCAGGAACAGCCCGGGCACTGAAGCTCCGTTATCCCCGCGTTCAGCTGCTGGGCTGCTTTCACTACAGCGCTGCTGCTCCATGCCGGCTAGCTCTCTCCCATACAATTCAATACCTGCTCTGCAGCCTCCTCCTCAGGGCGGGCGCCCTCAGCCCCTTCATGTGATCTGAGGAGAAACGGCACGGCGGTCAGGGCGGGGATGGCCGCAGGGTGGGAGAGATACCATAGAGATGGGCGGGAAGGAGGGGCGGCTCACCCTTGTGGCAGTGCGACAGGAAATAGGCGCGTGCGCGCAGGTTGTCGTGGTCGAAGCGGTCGATGGATAGCTGAGGGTATTCGCGCAGCCGGCCCCCGAACCGGCTCATGGCGGCCGCTTCCGCCTCGTTACGCCCGCACCGCCTCGGCCAATCGGAAGGAAAGCTCGCCTCCTGCCAGCCAATCAGAAGCACGCAGAGGGAGAGGCGGGAGCAAGGGCTTAAAAGGGCAACGGCAGGAGGCGGTTGCTTAGCAACGGCGCGGCGCGGTGGCCGTTGGTGCTGTGAGGAGGCTCTGCCATCCCCGTCCCGTCCAGTCCCGGCGGGCACCGAGGTCTCTGAGGACAGGGACGTGGGTGTGCGAGCGGGCTGTGTGGTGGTGATAGGGCTGAGAGTCATGGTGATGAGACAGGGATGAAGTCTTTCGTGGTGGTGGTGGTGGCAGAGGGGCTGGTGTTGGTGTGGTGGCCGTGGGGCGTGGGGTTGTTTTGGAGGTGCTGTGTGGAGACCTTCCTTAGGTGGGATGGGGCAAGAATTGCATCGGTTGGGGTTTGGCTGTCTTAGGCCTCAGGCTTCAGAGCGGGGTTTGGATCTCATGGCTGGGTGGTGGGAGCCTTGCTCTGCCTTCATGCTGAGCTCTGCCTTAGAAGCTGTGGACACAAGGTATATTCTGAGCAGTTTG